>NC_091978.1:333711549-335071069 GCF_044704955.1 Pristiophorus japonicus
TATCACTTGTAATTTAACTTGCATATTTTAAAGACTAGCAGATCTACTGTCTAGAGTCTGAAGCTTATGAAACTTAGCTGCTCATCTAGCCTGTCCCTTTAATGGCACTGCCCGCATACTCCCTGTGGAAATTCAGATAACTGCTTGTAGATTAGCTGAAATTAATTGGAGGTCCGTAAATTACGTGTAAATTTCAGTCTTCTGCTCAATGATTGGTTTTCATTCTATTTTTTCCCCTAAACATTGTTTTGAATCTGTAAAAAGTGCGGTACTTTGAAGTGTGACATCGGGCGTGTGATGCCTGGAGCGTTAAGGCTGGCATTGGTTGCAAGATTTTTATATATATACTAGCAGATCCTCTGTGGTATAACTAATGTGGGTCAAAGGTTACATTGGTCCAAGGGGAGGTGCTGGAGTGTGAGAGTGAGGAGTGGTGACATCTGCAGTGAAGAATTTAGAAAGACGTTTATGAGATGTCTCCCTGGAGACAGACAAGTGCTTTTTAATTCTTGGAAAATTAATATTGTTTTCCTTATTTGCTGCAGCTGCATAAATGATTAGATTACTTTCCTCGTCAGAACAGTAAATAAAAACATGGCAGATTTCATAAACCATATTACAGAAAAAGCCTGCAGACATTGGTTTATGAGGTGGAGAGGTTCAAGGCATGCTGACATTCTGTGAGGAGAACATTTTCCCTTCTCATTGAACAATTGCCTCTGCAATCAAGTTGTGGCTCAGCACTCCCACCGATCTACAGGAAAGCAGATTAGTGATCTCACTCTTGGAAATTTCATTTTTTGTTATTCGCTTGTGGGATTTGGACATCGCTGGGAAGGCCAGCATTTATTGCCCATCCCTAATTGCCCTTGGCGAAGGCGGTGAGTTGCCTTCTTGAACCGCCGCAGTCTGTGAGGTGAAGGTACTCCCACAGTGAGTGTACTTCTTTGTACTGGTTTGGTACAACTCTGTGGCTTGCTAGGCCATTTCAGAGGGCAATTAAGAGTCAACCCACATCGCTGTGGGTCTGGAGTCACTGGGTAAGGACGGCAGGTTTCCTTCCCTAAAGGATATTAGTCATGCAAATGGGGTTTTTAAGACAATTTGGTAGTTTCATGGTCACCATTACTGATACTAGCTTTTCTTAATTCCAGATTTATTTAATTAATTGAATTTTTTAATTCCCTAGCGGCTGTGGTGGGATTTGAACTCAGAAAAGTAATTCATTTGACCCAGCATCCATAGGCTTTTGGGAGAGAAAGTTCAAGATTTTCACTATCCTTTGTGCAAAAAGTACTTCCAAATTTTACTCCTAAATGGCCTAGCTCTAATTTTCAAGTGATTCCCTAATGCTCTGTATTTCTCCACCAGAGGAAATAGTTTCTCTTTTGAATCCCTTTATCATTTTAAAGGGAATCCTACCTTGGCATCCCTGGTAAGGTCATAAAATTTTGTCTGCATTGTTGCTAGGTGCTGGGAATAATGCTGGTGGCATTGATTTGCGCTGTGACCTTCGCCACTGCTGCTGATTCACTTGTCTGAACACCCATCACCAATTGGAGGGAAAGAGGAATTCCTTCCTCCTGCTGTCTTGCTCTATGAGCATTCCATAGCTGCTTTAGAGAATCTGTAGGTCTTCAATGAAGTCATGCTGCCTGCTGCCTCAGAAAATTGCATACACCATTGAAAAGTGCATCTTCCCGTGAAGGGGTTGCAGGCTGTTTTAAATAGCTGTCCTGTTGGATTTCCCACTCTCCCAATTGGCAAGCTGTCAATCAGGAGCGTGCTTATTGGCGATTACATCTTAATGAGACCCATCCACAAAAATGGCACAAACCTCCCAGTGACAGACGCCCTTGTCCACTGCCTGCCCAATATATACTTTACACAAAAACTGACCCCTTATATCTCTCTTAACCCTTCTCTGCCTTTGAGCTTGACTCTGTCTCTGATTAAGCATCAAACATCTCATAATAATTTCACCTGAAGAAAGCTGTGCAAACTTATTCTCCAGTTTATTTTCAAATCATTTAGAAAAATAATATCATTTAGAAATCCCGGTGGTTGAGGAAATGAATGCTTTTGCTGAGAGAATCACACTGACATACGCTGAGAAATTCTACACACTACAGACATTCTGACTGTCGCTTCCTGGGAATTGAAAGTGCAAATGTTATTGTTTCAGCTGTTCCTTCAGCCAATAGTAATAACTGTGGGACAACTTACAGCCCAGGCTTTGCAGAATAGATGAAGCCTCCAAATGAAACATTAATAAAGGAAATAAAAGAAAACTTTAAAAAATTGGCCAGCCTTGCGCCTGTTTTAGCACCATTTTTTCACGGTAAAGGTGTGTTTTTTGGCACTAAAAAAACTTATCGTCATTTTTCAAAATTGGCCAGTGGTTTAACATCAGTGGTAAAAAATACCGTCCGTCCTTTTTTTGGACCGTTTTTGTGACGTCACTGGGCGTCAAACGCTCCGATACCGCCGTTTTTGCAAAATTGACCAATATCGCCATTTTTAAATACTGCGAAAAAACCTGCCCAAAAAATGCAAGCCTTACCAAGTCGGATTCACATGAAACCGGTCCAAACAGTGCCATCTTGAAAAACAGAGCTACAGTTCAGTGAATGAAAGCAGTTGGAGGGAAAGCTGCATTTTGTGAGTTTATACTTTGTTTTTAAGGATATTTAAAGACATTAAAAAGAATGGGGCCTATGCTATCTCTGCCATTATTGCTGGCTGCTTTTTCTATGGAGCAGAGACCTGGCAGAAGGCTTACTGAACAGAATTATCAGCGTAATCAAAGAGCTTGCAGACTTATGGGGGTCAAGCTTCAGACCGCGCCGAGAACGGCGCAGCCCCGCGAGCCACGCCTGATTTCCGTGCTCAAAACCGTGCCGAAAACTTAACTCGGTATTCTCCCCTCCCTCAGGTCGATCCAGGCCCTCGGCGGAGCCAGGTCCCGGCACTGTCCTCTGCACATGCACGCTACAGTGTGCGCGCATGTGCAATAGCTCCAGGCGCCCAAAACTGTGTGGGAGGGGTCCGAAGCACGCCGCCCCTAGCCCTGGCCGAATGGGCTCACTGGGGCAGCGAAAATTGGACTGCACCTCCCTCAAGCTCCAGCTCTAGCTCCGGATCCCCCCCACCACCACCCCCCGTTCAGCTCTCGCTCCCTCTGGCTCTCTCCCGCACCCCCCCCACCGCAGCTACCGCTCCCGCTCCCGGTTCTGCTCTCTCCCGCACACACCCCCCCCCACCCCGTTCAGCTCCCGCTCCGCTGCCTGCTGCTCCCCTCCCCCCAGCTCCCACTCCACTCCGCTCCGACTCACACCCCCACCCCAGCTCCGGTCTGCTCCCTCTCCACATCTTCGGCGGGACCCGCCCGACATCTTGCTGGGGGCAGGCCCCGCCCAAAGTCTTCGGCCCGGCTGCTTCTCGTCGGCCAGACCCGTTCAGCCTCCCCCCTCCCCTCCTCTCCCTCTCCCTCCCCCCCTCTCCCTCCCCCCCTCTCCCTCCCCCCCTTTCCCTCTCCCTCTCCCTCTCTCTCCTTCCTCTCCCTGCCTCCCTCCCTCCCTCCCTCTCCTTCCCTCCCTTCCCTCTCTCCCTCTCTCTCCTCTCCCTCCCTCCTTCTCCTCTCCCCCCCTTCCTCTCCTCTCCCCCTTCCCGCCCTCTCCCTCCTTCTCCCTCCCTCTCCCTCCCCTCTCCTTCCTCCCTCCCTCTCTCTCTCCCTCCCTCCCTCTCTCTCTCCCTCCCTCTCTCTCTCTCTCTCCCTCCCTCTCTCCCTCTCCTCTCCCCCCCTCTCTCCCCCTTCCCTCTCCTCTCCCCACCCCTCGCTGTCAGAAACACAGAGACACTGACAGAGAGAGAGAGACACTGACAGACAGAGAGAGAGAGAGAGAGACACACTGGGAGGGCCCTGTTCCAGCATGCTGTTGGAGGGCTCCCGGTGCTGCAGTCGGTGAGTAGAAACTTAATTTTTTATTTTTTTGATTGATTTATTGGTTGATTTATTGATTTATTTATCATTTATTATTGATGATGGCTCTTTATTTGTAAAAGTGATGTATTTCATGTTTGTAAACTTCCCTTCCCCCACCCGCTCCCCCTCTCCCCCCATCTCTCTTCCTTATGCCTGATTTTCTAAGTGTCGGCAAGGTTTTTCTGAGTGTACAAAAATCTACACTTACTCCATTCTAAGTTAGTTTGGAGTAAGTTTTCGCTGCCTAAACTTGCAAAACAGGCGTAAGTGGCCGGATACGCCCAAATGAAACTGTTCTAACTCACTAGAACTGGAGCAAACTAAATGCCGAGTATTGCAATTTCTAAGGTACTCCATTCTAAACTAGTTGCTCCAAAAAAATAGAAGCAACTCAGGCTGAAACTTGACCCCATGGAGAGGAGGCCTTAACTCCCACGACTTTTCAGGGAACAGCGCTTATACCTGCAGCTGTCTGAGGCACAGTGAGTTCGAAGGCTGCGCATTCAAAAAGAGGTGGTCACAGAGACGTGCCAGCTCATAAAGGCAGACCGACAGCCTACAAGCGTGAGGAGGACTGCACTGCCCGTCGACATGAAGGTGACTGCTGCACTTGCCTTCTATGCCTCCGGCAACTTTCAGGCATCAGCTACACATCGCTGCATTCGCCAGATGACTACTGCACTATATACACGCAGGAAGGACTTCATAAACTTACCAATGACCAGGGAGGCACAGAATGAGAGGGCTCTAGGCTTTGCGCGAATTGCTGCCTTCCGCAAGATACAGGCTGCCGTTGACTGTACGCACTTCGTCCTGCGAGCACCTTTTGAAGATCCGGAGGTTTACCGAAACCGAAAGGGATTCCACTCGCTGAATGTACAGATCGTATGTGACCATACTCAGCGCATCATGGCAGTAAATGTACAATTTCCAGGGATCATCCATGATGTTTTCATCTTGTGTGAGAGCACTGTCTCACAGCTGTTTAAGCATCAGCCAGAAAGTCAGAGCCGGATGCTGGGGGACAAAGGTTACGGCCTCGCCACCTGGCTCATGACCCCCCCCTCCACAACCCTCAGACAGAAGCCGAGCATCGCTACAATAACAGCCATATAGCCACAAGCAACATCGTCGAGAAGACAATTGGAGTGCTGAAGCTGCGCTTCCGATGCCTGGGCCGCTCTGGAGGCAGCCTGCAATACTATCCTGAGCAGGTCGCTGAGTTCGTTGTGGTGTGCTGCATGCTACACGGACCTAGTGCGCACACATATTGCACTGTGGGCAGGCCAGTGCTGCCCCCTGGGCCCTCGGCTCTTCTGGGCCCCGTGCCCTCATTTGCTGCACCTTTGCCCACAATGTTCCAGGGCCCGGCGCTCCAGCTCTATTTATAGTCCCGACCTGCGGTGGTGTTCTCACACAGGTCGAGGTCATACAAGTGAGTCAAACCCTTTTTTATTTGTTTGCAAACATGCAAATGTATGACGCAGCAAAATTATCGATGTTAAAATGCATCTTGCGACATTAATGATTTATCTCCATCCCCAAACAAAATCAAAGAGTTGCAGAGCACTTTTCTTTTGAATAAAATGTCCTTACTATACAGTATAAATGCACACGAGGCCCATACTTGAGAGAAGGTCATTCTGTGACCAGTCATCTTTATTACCAAGACCTCAAGATACAGACGGTGGGTGGAGCTTCCCCTTTTATACCGGAAAGTCCAGGTTAGGAGTGTCTCCCAAAAGTTCGCCCCCTGTGGTCAGTATTCTTAAGGTGTACAACTTAGGTCAGTTTATACATGGGTTACAATGACAGTTGAATACCTGACATCACCTCCCCCCCCAAAGTTTTATTGGGATCACAGGTTAAGTCTCTCTGGTGGTTTACGCTCCCTTGTAGAGCGCCTGAGTTGGGGCTCTGGTTGTTGGGCGCTGGCCTGAGTGTCTGCCTCAGGCCTGTCCGGACTGCCCACAGTGACTAGGCTCTCCTCCACTTGGTTCCAGTGTTCGGTTACCTGTGGTGGAGTGAACTCTACATCGTGTTCTTCCTCTGCTTCTTCTATGGGGTTGCTGAACCTCCTTTTGGTTTGATCCACGTGTTTGCAGCAGGTTTGTCCATTGGTAAGTTTAACGACCAAACCCTATTCCCCTCTTTGGCAATCACAGTGCCTGCAAGCCATTTGGGCCCTGCAGCGTAATTAAGGACAAAAACAGGGTCATTAACATCAATACATCACGCCCTCGCATTTCTGTCATGGGAGTCACATTGTGACTGACGCCTGCTCTCAACAATTTCTTTCATAGTAGGGTGTATAAGGGATAACCTGGTTTTGAGCTTCCTTTTCATTAGTAGCTTTGCGGGTGGAACCCCTGTGAGCGAGTGTGGTCGGGATCTATTGGCCAACAGGAGGCGCGATAAGCGGCTTTGTAGGGAACCCCCTTGGATTCTGAGTATCCCCTGTTTGATTATCTGCACTGCTCGTTCCGCCTGGCCATTTGAGGCCGGCTTGAATGGTGTCGTTCTGACATGGTTGATTCCATTGCCTACTATGAAGTCCTGGAATTCAGTGATTGTGAAGCACGGGCCATTGCCACTGACCAACACGTCCGGTAGACCATGGGCGGCAAACATTGCCCGTAGACTTTCTACCGTGGCAGAGGATGTGTTTGAATTTAAAATGGCACACTCAATCCATTTGGAGTAGGCGTCTACTACAACCAAAAACATTTTTCCCATGAAAGGACCTGCGTCGTCCACATGGATGCATGACCATGGCTTGGCAGGCCAGGACCAGGGGCTAAGGTGGGCTTCCCTGGGTGCGTTGCCCAGCTGAGCACACGTGTTGCACCTGCGAACCCAAAGTTCCAGGTCTGCATCTATCCCTGGCCACCAAACGTGTGACCTGGCAATTGCCTTCAGCATGACAATGCCCGGGTGCTCATTATGAAGTTCTCTGATAAACACCTCTCTGCCTTTCTGGGGCATGACTATTCAGTTTCCCCACAGTAAGCAATCGGCCTGAATCGAGAGTTCACCCTTGCGCCTGTGAAATGGTTTAAATGCCTCAGAGCATGCCCCGTATGTGGCTGCCCAGTCCCCATTCAGGACACATTTCTTAACTAAAGACAGTAGCGGGTCTTTATTTGTCCAGACTTTAATCTGACGGGCTGTCACAGTTGAGCCTTCGCTTTTGAAAGCTTCAACAGCCATGACCATCTCAGCATCATGCTCAGCTGCCCCCTCAGTGGTGGCTAGTGGGAGCCTGCTGAGTGCATCGGCACAGTTTTCAGTGCCCGGTCTGTGCCGAATTGTGTAGTCATAGACGGCTAACGTAAGTGCCGACCTCTGTATGCGGGCCGGTGCATTCGCATTTATGGCCTTGTTGTCGGCCAAAAGGGACGTTAGGGGTTTGTGATCTGTCTCCAGCTCAAATTTCCTGCCAAACAGGTACTGGTGCATTTTTTTTTACTGCATATACACATGCTAGCGCTTCCTTTTCTATCATCCACCTGTAGCCCCTTTCTGCCTGGGACAGACTTCTGGAGGCATAAGCTACCGGCTGTAACTGACCATTGGCATTCACATGCTGCAACACACACCCGACCCCATAGGACGACGCATCACACGTTAAAACTAGTTTCTTACACGGGTCATATAACGTTAACAGTTTGTTGGAGCATAACAAATTGCGTGCTCTATCAAAAGCCCTTTCCTGGCTGTCCCCCCAGACCCAATCGCGACCTATGCGAAGGAGCACATGTAGTGGCTCTAACAGCGTGCTCAATTTGGGAAGAAAGTTGCCAAAATAGTTCAGGAGCCCCAGGAACGAACGCAGCTCCGTCATGTTACGGGGTCTGGGTACTCTCTGGATCTCTTCCGTTTTGGACGCAGTAGGGCTGATCCCGTCTGCTGTTACCCTCCTCCCCAGGAATTCTACCTCTGGAGCAAAGAAGACGTACTTCACCTTTTTCAGTCGCAGCCCTACCCGGTCCAGTCTGCATAGCACCTCCTCCAGGTTGTGGAGGTGTTCTTCAGTATTGCGACCCGTGATGAGGATGTCGTCTTGAAAAACCACCGTCCTTGGAATCGACTTGAGGAGGCTTTCCATATTTCGCTGAAAGATCGCGGCAGCCGAGCGAATCCCGAACGGACATCTGTTATACTCAAACAACCCCTTGTGTGTCGTGATGGTGGTCAGCTTCTTCGACTCACTCGCCAGCTCCTGGGTCATGTAAGCTGAGGTCAGGTCCAATTTTGAAAAAAGTTTGCCACCGGATAGCGTCGCAAAGAGGTCCTCTGCTCTTGGTAGCGGGTACTGGTCTTGGAGTGACACCCGATTGATGGTGGCCTTGTAATCGCCACATATCCTGACCGACCCATCCACCTTGAACACCGGCACGATCGGGCTCGCCCAGTCATTGAATTCGACTGGCGAGATGATGCCTTCCCTCAGCAGGCGGTCCAATTAGCATTCTATCTTTTCCCGCATCACGTACGGCACCGCTCTGACTTTGTGGTGTACTGGCCTAACGTCCGGGTTTATGTGAATCACTACCGGGGTCCCCATGAAAGTGCCGATGCCGGGTTGAAATAATTAGTCAAATTTGTCCAGGACCTGTGAGCATGATACTCGCTCCACAGAAGAAATTGCATTGATATCGCCCCATTTCCAGTTCATGACAGCATGCCAACTCCTCCCCAGTCGTGCAGGACCGTCCCCTGGGACAATCCAGAGGGGCAGTCTGTTCTCCGAATCTTTGTGGGTCACGACTACTGTGTCGCTGCCTAGCTCCAGAATGATCTCCTTTGTATATGTCCGTAGCAGTACATCAATCGGCAATAATTTTGGCCACCTGGCCTTGGACACCCACAACCTTTTGAACTGTTTGATACTCATCAGAGACTGGCTGGCTCCCGTGTCCAGCTCCATTAATACTGGGATGCCATTGAGGAGCACTTTCATCATTATCGGTGACATCCTGCTATGTGAACTGTATATGTGCTCCACATGAACTCGCTGAACTTCAGCTTCCAGCGATTTCCCCCAGAATTCATTTGGCCTCGTAGGGCTCACATTGGGCCCGTCTCCTCGTACATCAACCTGGCTGCAGGCTTCCTGCACATATATGCCAAGTGACCGCTGACGTTGCAGTTTCTGCAGGTATATTGCTGATACCTGCAAGCTCTGGCTGGGTGTTTGCCTCCACACCTCCAGCATAAGCTGGAGGCCCCATTGTTGGAAACATAAGGTCCATTACCAGTCGATCGTCTCTGACTCTCTCTGTAACTGTCCTTAAGTGCATCATTAACAGGTATTTATGGCCCCATTACTGGCCGCATTGTCCATTGCAATGGCATGAATCGCCGTTCAGCTAGCCATTGTCTCTGTTGAATTCCCCCTTTGAGTTCAACTGCATGCTGGGGCATGTCCGATTGCCCTTGTCTGCCTAGAGAACTGTGTGCCGTGTTAACAATGTTGACTCCCTGGTTGTTTGCCGCATTTGAGCCAAGATTTTTGCCATAAATCATTCTGGTCTCTTCCTCCCATGAGATAATTGTCTGGGCTATCAGAGCCGCCGCTTCCAAGGACAAGTCTTTGGTCTCAATCACTTTCCTGAAAACCCCAGTGTGCCCGATGCCCTCAATAAAAAAGTCTCGCAGCACCTCTGCTCTGCATGCATCTGGGAACTTACATAGGCTCGCCAGTCACCGGAGATCTGCCACGAAGTCTGGAACGCTTTGCCCTTCTCGCCGCCGGTGCGTGTAAAACCGGTGTCTCGCCATGTGCATGCTGCTCGCCGGTTTAAGGTGTTCCCCGATCAACTTACTGAGCTCTTCGAACGTCTTGTCCGCCGGCTTCTCTGGTACTAGAGGGTCCCTCATCAGGGAGTACGTTCTGGATCCACAACCCATCAGGAGATGAGCCCTGCGTTTGTCGGCCGAATCCTGTCCCAGCCATTCCTTCGTGACAAGACTTTGCTGTAGTCTCTCAATAAAGTCGTCCCAATCATCACCAACACATTACCTCTCTTCTGTGCTGCTCGTGGCCATGCTCGCGTGGTTTAAATCCCAGTTTCTCATCGCCAATAATATGTCCTTACTATACAGTATAAATGCACACGAGGCTCATATTTGAGAGAAAGTCACTCTGTGACCAGTTACCTTTATTACCAAGACCTCAAGAGACAGACGGTGGGTAGAGCTTCCCCTTTTATACCGGAAAGTCCAGGTTAGAAGTGTCTCCCACAAGTTCGCCCCCTGTGGTCAATGTTCTCAAGGTGTACAACTTAGGTCAGCTTATACATGGGTTACAATAACAGTTGAATACATGACAATACTCAGCGCATCATGGCAGTAAATGTACAATTTACAGGGATCATCCATGATGTTTTCATCTTGTGTGAGAGCACTGTCTCACAGCTGTTTGAGCGTCAGCCAGAAAGTCAGAGCCGGATGCTGGGGGACAAAGGTTACGGCCTCGCCACCTGGCTCATGACCCCCCCCTCCACAACCCTCAGACAGAAGCCGAGCATCGCTATAATAACAGCCATATAGCCACAAGCAACATCGTCGAGAAGACAATTGGAATGCTGAAGCAGCGCTTCCGATGCTTGGACCGCTCTGGAGGCAGCCTGCAATACTATCCTGAGCAGGTCGCTGAGTTCGTTGTGGTGTGCTGCATGCTACACGGACCTAGTGCGCACACATATTGCACTGTGGGCAGGCCAGTGCTGCCCCCTGGGCCCTCGGCTCTTCTGGGCCCCGTGCCCTCATTCGCTGCACCTTCGCACACAATGTTCCAGAGCCCGGCGTTCCAGCTCTATTTATAGCCCCGACCTGCGGTGGTGTTCTTTGGGGTCATACAAGTGTGTTAAACTCTTTTTTTATTTGTTTGCAAACATGCAAATGTATGACGCAGCAAAATTATCGATGTTAAAATGCATCTTGCGACATTAATGATTTATCGCTTTTCTGAGTTTTTCTCCATCCCCAAACAAAATCAAAGAGTTGCAGAGCACTTTTCTTTTGTGAACCCAGTAAGTACCGTGTTAGTATTGTTACAGATTGTTTCACAATGATTACTGTGGGAAGGATGGGGAACCTGAGTCATACTTCTGTCCTTTGGTAGATTGTACCGAAGTAGCTGCTCATTAAATTAGGACATGGAATATAGAAGGCGCAGTTTATTTGGATTGTGTCATCTACCTATGGTGCTTTGAATAGAGTATAAGTGACCCACCTGCACATTATGCATGGTAAACAATGAGCTGCACAATTTATTGTGTACTAATCACAGAAAAATCTGCAGGGAGAAAATGTAGCAGATCCCATTCAAGAATACTGAACCGGCTTAGATTAAAGAGGTGATGCAACAAAAAAAAAATGTCTAAAATGAAAGAACAGGTTATTCAGGATCTGTGTACCGTTTCTTTTTAGACCTTTTATTTGAAAGTATTTTTTAATGACACTAATACAAACAGGGTCATTGACATCAATACATCACATCCTCGCATTCCTGTCATGGGAGTCACATTGTGACTGATGCCTGCTCTCAACAATTTCTTTCATAGTAGGGTGTATAAGGGATAACCTGGTTTTGAGCTTCCTTTTCATTAGCAGCTCTGCGGGTGGAACCCCTGCGAGCGAGTGTGGTCGGGATCTATTGGCCAACAGGAGGCGCGATAAGCGGCTTTGTAGGGAACCCCCTTGGATTCTGAGTATCCCCTGTTTGATTATCTGCACTGCTCGTTCCGCCTGGCCATTTGAGGCCGGCTTGAATGGTGTCGTTCTGACATGGTTGATTCCATTGCCTACTATGAAGTCCTGGAATTCAGTGCTTATGAAGCACGGGCCATTGCCACTGACCAAGACGTCTGGTAGACCATGGGCGGCAAACATTGCCCGTAGACTTTCTACCGTGGCAGAGGATGTGCTTGATTTTAGAATGGCACACTCAATCCATTTGGAGTAGGCGTCTACTACAACCAAAAATATTTTTCCCATGAAAGGACCTGCGTCGTCCACATGGATGCATGACCATGGCTTGGCGGGCCAGGACCAGGGGCTAAGGTGGGCTTCCCTGAGTGTGTTGCCCAGCTGAGCACACGTGTTGCACCTGCGAACCCAAAGTTCCAGGTCTGCATCTATCCCTGGCCACCAAACGTGTGACCTGGCAATTGCCTTCATCATGACAATGCCCGGGTGCTCATTGTGAAGTTCTCTGATAAACACCTCTCTGCCTTTCTGGGGCATGACTATTCAGTTTCCCCACAGTAGGCAATCGGCCTGAATCGAGAGTTCACCCTTGCGCCTGTGAAATGGTTTAAACGCCTCAGGGCATGCCCCGTATGTGGCTGCCCAGTCCCCATTCAGGACACATTTCTTAACTAAAGACAGTAGCGGGTCTTTATTTGTCCAGACTTTAATCTGACGGGCTGTCACAGGTGAGCCTTCGCTTTCGAAAGCTTCAACAGTCATGACCATCTCAGCATCATGCTCAGCTGTCCCCTCAGTGGTGGCTAGTGGGAGCCTGCTGAGTGCATCGGCACAGTTTTCAGTGCCCGGTCTGTGCCGAATTGTGTAGTCATAGACGGCTAACGTAAGTGCCGACCTCTGTATGCGGGCCGGTGCATTCGCATTTATGGCCTTGTTGTCAGCCAAAAGGGACGTTAGGGGTTTGTGATCTGTCTCCAGCTCAAATTTCCTGCCAAACAGGTACTGGTGCATTTTTTTTTACTGCATATACACATGCTAGCGCTTCCTTTTCTATCATCCCCCTGTAGCCCCTTTCTGCCTGGGACAGACTTCTGGAGGCATAAGCTACCGGCTGTAACTGACCATTGGCATTCACATGCTGCAACACACACCCGACCCCATAGGACGACGCATCACACGTTAAAACTAGTTTCTTACACGGGTCATATAACGTTAACAGTTTGTTGGAGCATAACAAATTGCGTGCTCTATCAAAAGCCCTTTCCTGGCTGTCCCCCCAGACCTGTGCGAAGGAGCACATGTAGTGGCTCTAACAGCGTGCTCAATTTGGGAAGAAAGTTGCCAAAATAGTTCAGGAGCCCTAGGAACGAACGCAGCTCCGTCGTGTTACGGGGTCTGGGTACTCTCTGGATCTCTTCCGTTTTGGACGCAGTAGGGCTGATCCCGTCTGCTGCTACCCTCCTCCCCAGGAATTCTACCTCTGGAGCAAAGAAGACGTACTTCACCTTTTTCAGTCGCAGCCCTACCCGGTCCAGTCTACATAGCACCTCCTCCAGGTTGTGGAGGTGTTCTTCAGTATTGCGACCCGTGATGAGGATGTCATCTTGAAAAACCACCTTCCTTGGAATCGACTTGAGGAGGCTTTCCATATTTCGCTGAAAGATCGCGGCGGCCGAGCGAATCCCGAACGGACATCTGTTATACTCAAACAACCCCTTGTGTGTCGTGATGGTGGTCAGCTTCTTCGACTCAATCGCCAGCTCCTGGGTCATGTAAGCTGAGGTCAGGTCCAATTTTGAAAAAAGTTTGCCACCGGATGGCGTCGCAAAGAGGTCCTCTGCTCTCGGTAGCGGGTACTGGTCTTGGAGTGACACCCGATTGATGGTGGCCTTGTAATCGCCACATATCCTGACCGACCCATCCACCTTGAACACCGGCACGATCGGGCTCGCCCAGTCATTGAATTCGACTGGCGAGATGATGCCTTCCCTCAGCAGGCGGTCCAATTCGCATTCTGTTTTTTCCCGCATCACGTACGGCACCGCTCTGGCTTTGTGGTGTACTGGCCTGGCGTCCGGGTTTATGTGAATCACTACTGGGGTCCCCATGAAAGTGCCGATGCCGGGTTGAAATAATGAGTCAAATTTGTCCAGGACCCGTGAGCATGATACTCGCTCCACAGAAGAAATTGCATTGACATCGCCCCATTTCCAGTTCATGACAGCAAGCCAACTCCTCCCCAGTAGTGCAGGACCGTCCCCTGGGACAATCCAGAGGGGCAGTCTGTTCTTCGAATCTTTGTGGGTCATGACTACCGTGTCGCTGCCTAGCTCCAGAATGATCTCCTTTGTATATGTCCGTAGCAGTACATCAATCGGCAATAATTTTGGCCACCTGGCCTTGGACACCCACAACCTTTTGAACTGTTTGATACTCATCAGGGACTGGCTGGCTCCCGTGTCCAGCTCCATTAATACTGGGATGCCATTGAGGAGCACTTTCATCATTATCGGTGACGTCCTGCTATGTGAACTGTATATGTGCTCTATATGAACTCGCTGAACTTCAGCTTCCAGCGATTTCCCCCAGTATTCATTTGGCCTCGGGCTCACATTGGGCCCGTCTCCTCGTACATCAACCTGGCTGCAGGCTTCCTGCACATATATGCCAAGTGACCGCTGACGTTGCAGTTTCTGCAGGTATATTGCTGATACCTGCAAGCTCTGGCTGGGTGTTTGCCTCCACACCTCCAGCATGAGCTGGAGGCCCCATTGTTGGAAACAAAAGGTCCATTACCAGTCGATCGACTCTGACTGTCTCTGTAACTGTCCTTAAGTGCATCATTAACAGGTATTTATGGCCCCATTACTGGCCGCATTGTCCATTGCGATGGCATGAATCGCCGTTCAGCTAGCCATTGTCTCTGTTGAATTCCCCCTTTGGGTTCAACTGCATGCTGGGGCATGTCCGATTGCCCTTGTCTGCCTAGAGAACTGTGTGCCGTGTTAACAATGTTGACTCCCTGGTTGTTTGCCGCATTTGAGCCAAGATTTTTGCCATAAATCATTCTGGTCTCTTCCTCCCCTGAGATAATTGTCTGGGCTATCAGAGCCGTCGCTTCCAAGGACAAGTCTTTGGTCTCAATCACTTTCCTGAAAACCCCAGTGTGCCCGATGCTCTCAATAAAAAAGTCTCGCAGCACCTCTGCTCTGCATGCATCTGGGAACTTACATAGGCTCGCCAGTCACCGGAGATCTGCCACGAAGTCTGGAACGTTTTGCCCTTCTCGCCGCCGGTGCGTGTAAAACCGGTGTCTCGCCATGTGCATGCTGCTCGCCGGTTTAAGGTGTTCCCCGATCAACTTACTGAGCTCTTCGAACGTCTTGTCCGCCGGCTTCTCTGGTACTAGAGGGTCCCTCATCAGGGAGTACGTTCTGGATCCACAACCCATCAGGAGATGAGCCCTGCGTTTGTCAGCCATTCCTTAGTGACAAGACTTTGCTGTAGTCTCTCAATAAAGTCGTCCCAATCATCACCAACACATTACCTCTCTTCTGTGCTGCTCGTGGCCATGCTCGCGTGGTTTAAATCCCAGTTTCTCATCGCCAATAATATGTCTTTACTATACAGTATAAATGCACACGAGGCTCATACTTGAGAGAAAGTCACTCTGTGACCAGTTACCTTTATTACCAAGACCTCAAGAGACAGACCTTTTATACCGGAAAGTCCAGGTTAGGAGTGTCTCCCACAAGTTCGCCCCCTGTGGTCAATGTTCTCAAGGTGTACAACTTAGGTCAGCTTATACATGGGTTACAATAACAGTTGAATACATGACAATACTCAGCGCATCATGGCAGTAAATGTACAATTTCCAGGGATCATCCATGATGTTTTCATCTTGTGTGAGAGCACTGTCTCACAGCTGTTTGAGCGTTAGCCAGAAAGTCAAAGCCGGATGCTGGGGGACAATGGTTACGGCCTCGCCACCTGGCTCATGACCCCCCCCTCCACAACCCTCAGACAGAAGCCGAGCATCGCTACAATAACAGCCATATAGCCACAAGCAACATCGTCGAGAAGACAATTGGAATGCTGAAGCAGCGCTTCCGATGCTTGGACCGCTCTGGAGGCAGCCTGCAATACTATCCTGAGCAGGTCGCTGAGTTCGTTGTGGTGTGCTGCATGCTACACGGACCTAGTGCGCACACATATTGCACTGTGGGCAGGCCAGTGCTGCCCCCTGGGCCCTCGGCTCTTCTGGGCCCCGTGCCCTCATTCGCTGCACCTTCGCACACAATGTTCCAGCTCTATTTATAGTCCCGACCTGCGGTGGTGTTCTTTGGGGTCATACAAGTGTGTTAAACTCTTTTTTTATTTGTTTGCAAACATGCAAATGTATGACGCAGCAAAATTATCTATGTTAAAAACCATCTTGCGACATTAATGATTTATCGCTTTTCTGAGTTTTTCTCCATCCCCAAACAAAATCAAAGAGTTGCAGAGCACTTTTCTTTTGTGAACCCAGTAAGTACCGTGTTAGTATTGTTACAGATTGTTTCACAATGATTACTGTGGGAAGGATGGGGAACCTGAGTCATACTTCTGTCCTTTGGTAGATTGTACCGAAGTAGCTGCTCATTAAATTAGGACATGGAATATAGAAGGCGCAGTTTATTTGGATTGTGTCATCTACTTATGGTGCTTTGAATAGAGTATAAGTGACCCACCTGCACATTATGCATGGTAAACAATGAGCTGCACAATTTATTGTGTACTAATCACAGAAAAATCTGCAGGGAGAAAATGTAGCAGATCCCATTCAAGAATACTGAACCGGCTTAGATTACAGAGGTGATACAACAAAAAAAAAATGTCTACAGTGAAAGAACAGGTTATTCAGGATCTGTGTACCCTTTCTTTTTAAACCTTTTATTTGAAAGTATTTTTTAATGACACTAATACAATAATTATATTTAGACAGAATAATATAATGACAATTAGGTCACAGGGATGGGGAACACAGCGTGGAATGTTTTGTTCCAAACGAACCGAAAGTGAAGCTGCACATTATAAACAATATAAGTGAGCAGTGAGATGCTGATATATAATAGCGTAAGGCCTGAAACAATAGTTGGCCCAAAAATTGCTGTTGGAGGCTACCTGCGGGCAGACGCTTCCGACTGAAATGTTTTTTCCGGAAGTACCTGGTGGTCCCAGAGGAAAATATACTTACGGTCCGAGGCCTCGCTGTGCAGCCCCGCGTATGGGCTCACACATCCCAGGAATATAAACGCAACCTGGAATCACGTAGGCCTGGACCACCAATGAATATGGAGTGTTCCCACTGATAATAATGGTGAGTTCCCATTGCTATCAAAGAGAATACCCCCCAAAACACAGAAACGCAGCACAATAAATTAAAAAAAAACACCTCACATATTTAAAATTAATTGAAATTGAATTTCATTAAATGTTTTCGACAAAAAATTAGTTTTTGGAAATTTTTTAAAATATGTTGTAATAAGGGTAAAAATAAACTTACCTTGATGGACAAGGTTTTTAATATAAAAATGAGTGACAAAATTTAATTTTTCTATCTTTTAAAACTCTTACACTAGTAAAAGTAGGCTATACCCCCAGGCGTAAGAGTTTGAAGGACATTCGCTGGGCAGGAGTTGGGCAAATAGCCCAAATCTCTGCCCCGCAAATGTCCTTCTCCCGGGGATGCATGCGATCTGTCAAAAGACTGACAGATTGTAAATGCCAGCTCTCTGCACATGCACATCGCGGCCCGAGAACGTTTCAGGTGCGCGCACATCATATGCTCCCGGAGAGGCCGCAATTTACGGCCCATGATTCCTTTAAAGTCAACATTATCAATCGTGCAAGTTGGAAAACGTAGAGGGTTATGTTTGTTTTCATAGACAGCGTTGCACTGTGGTCAATCAAATTATTTCAAGCAAATGTAAAATTATAGATCAATATTGCTTAGTTTGATAAAATAATGTCAGTGGTTTCATTGATGGTGAATGTGGGAAGCTGATGGTGAACACAAATCAAGCCCCTAAATAGTAAACAGAAAATGCTGGAAATAGTCAGCAGGTCAGGCAGCATCCATGGAGAGAGAGAAACAGAGCTAGTGTTTCAGGTCGGCAGCCTTTCAAAACAACTGGAAGATGTTAGAGATGAACAACTTTTAAGCAAGTACAGAGCCAGGGGAAAGATGCTGCCTGACCTGCTGAGTGGTTTTCAGCATTTTATGTTTTTATTTCAGATTTCCACATCTGCAGTATTTTGCTTTTGCCCTGGATTTAAATTCTGGTTTAAGTTGCTTTGGCTGGCCTCAGCTAGGTTGGCAGTAAGGGTGCTGCACTGGGCTTCAACAGTCTGGGTTAGAGATGGGAAAATCAGTCAGGGTTCCTGCAATAATAACTGTGTGAGGACTGAATTAGACTTGGCTGTGCCGTTTAACATTTTCACAGTCTTAACGTCACTCATTGTCTCACTGCCAATGCTCCAGGATTGTCCGGGAACCTCCAGGAATGAACGATTAATCTCCTGGACATTGCTGTGGACAACCCAGGAGAAAAATCATAGACATTAAAAAAACTTTTTTTCTTTTTCTTTGAACGCTTTTATTTATTAGTTATAGAAGTATTAGAGATGGGGAAAGGGCTGTTTGAGCGTCAAGAATTATTCGATCGGCTAATGAAGAGACTGTTTACTTTGCAGTTGGCTTGGGAAGGCAGTGCGCTGCAAGGATGGGCATGTCAGATGACCAATGACGGAAGCGGGGGGTGAAGCAGTTGGAGACGGAAAGTGATGAACCCTGCAGGAATACGTCCAAGTAACGTTGGCAACCCTAGTGTCTGTCCACAGTTAGGTGATCATTTAAATATGTTTGCATTAAATGAGGCGCATGCAGCAAACAGACACAGAAACCTCAGCTCATTAAAAATAGAAGAATGCAAAATTTCAGGCTGAAAGAAATTTAGTGCAGGGCCTGCTCTCTCACTGGACAAAGTGAGCATCTGCTCTCCCAACCACTGATTAACCCCCATACAGTGCAGTGTCTTATAGGACACTTTTCCATGCTGTTAAATGGTGTGCAATAACTTGATTAGCGACAAAATGTGAGTGACCTTTCTGCCTCACACATTTTGTTAGAAGTTATATTTTTAATAAAAATTTACAGTGCTTTTGTAATTTAATCTTTAAAGTTTGCAACAGAGTAGAAGGAATTTTCTGCAACCTAAGTTATTCCAAAGCAGCCAACATGGCAGCCCAACAGTTGAGTTTTTATAGAAAATGCTGGAAAACACTCAACAGGTCAGGCAATTTCTGTGAAGAGAGAAAC
Organism: Pristiophorus japonicus; assembly: GCF_044704955.1. Classification (NCBI taxonomy): domain Eukaryota; kingdom Metazoa; phylum Chordata; class Chondrichthyes; family Pristiophoridae; genus Pristiophorus; species Pristiophorus japonicus. Next base: position 333,730,611 of record NC_091978.1, read on the forward strand.
AGAGTTAACATTTCAGGTCAATGACCTTTCTCAGAACACTTTCATCGTCGACCTGAAACATTTGGGGGGGAATTTTATGCTAACGTACCAAAAGCAGGTGGGTTTGGGTCGGGAGACTAGCAGAGAAACTGCTAAGAGGGAATCAACCAACCCTGAGTGACTAGTTAGGAGGGTCTAACAAAGAAAAGGAGATGGCAAACCTATTGCTCAAAATGCTTAATGAGGAGAACATGGAAGGGTTGACTGGGGTGGGACCAAATCTGATGCCTAGGTCAATACTAGGTGTTCTGTCCTGTTTTATTCTTATTGTAACTTTTTGTAGCAGTTTAAAAAAACTTGCTAAGCCATTTCAGAGGCCAGATAAAAGCAAATCACATTTCTGTGGGTCTGGAGTCACATATAGGCCAGACCAGGTAAGGACGGCAGGTTTCCTTCCCTAGAGAGCTTTAGTGAACCAGTTGGGTTTTTGGAACAATCTGACCATTACTGATACTAGATTTTTATTCCTGATGTATTTAATGAACTGAATACAAATACCACTGTGGTGGGATTTGAACTCAGATCTCTGGATCATTAGTCCTGACCCTTGGATTACTAGTTCAGTAACACTATGCTACTGTACCTATTTGTACGGATCATCTGTATTGCATACAGTATATTTGAACGATAGGATCAAAATGTACAGCAATAAAAGTCCATTCTGTTGGAGCTTTGGTGTAATTCAGTAGACAAGACTACTGCAGGATTTCAGTTAAACATCATTCCAGCCTTTTAGACTCCATAAGCCCTGAGCATGGGCATGCTATTTCAGTATGATGATTTAAATACATAAAAAAAACATTTTAAACAAAGGAAGTGTATTTGGGACAGAAGAGGAAGAGAATTCACAATAAAAAGAAAATAGGTCGGTTTCAGGGTTGCCTCAGCACATCGCAACAAAACACAGTTATGGAGCGATTTTCTTCAAGAGTCGTTGCAGCTGTGTTTTTGAGGTCCGGAGGAGGCAGCGATTAATTGGGGGTAATTTTGAATTTGTGCGATAATGCACTAGCAACCCTTTTTATATCTCTCCCGCTTTCCATTGACTTTGGAAGAGATGTAAAATGGGCTGCCAATTCACGATTACCCATTTTACACTATCGCCCAAAGTCAAAATGAGCCCCATTGGCTCAGTTCCCCAGGCCTGTTCCTACAAACTACCCTTTTGTGTAACTTGGGTTTTTTTTGTTAACAATTGCTAACAAGTGTGCAATGGTTTTCATCTCCAATGCAAACTTGAAACTTTCAATGGAGTCATAAGAGCAACATGTGTTTTAATATTTTAGCAGCAGAAAATATTTGAGATGTACAACAGGTTGATCTATATGTAGAAGAGAAAAAGACAGGTCAATCTTTCAGCGTGATGCTGCATCAGGAAGCACTATTTGGGAGAAGGGTATAGGAAAATCAGCCATTCTGATTACCGTAGTTGGAACTTAGCTTATGATGTCCATTTAAGTGCACATTAAATTCAATTAAATATCTATTTTTATCAGAACAACACATTTCTTTTGGATATGAGCCCACAAGGGTTTTTTTTGCACTCATTAAAGTATGGAACCCTTCCAGTATTAGCATTAAGCACTCTCAGGTCAGGTATCGTACATCCGCATGCAAAGTTAAACACCCTGTACTATGCTCCCAACAGGGTGTCTAGACCTGAAACTCAGGAGAGTACTCACATCACACCAGTATAACACTTTATTCCCATTTCCTCCACAAGTCAGTGCCAGTTTGTGCTGTAGGTCCCTGGTCACTAGGAACTAGATTGAAATCAGTTCACATATAACTGCCTGACTATTATCCCGTCAGTCCAGATTGAATTTCAGCTCTGATCCTAGAGGGAGATGGACAGTGCCTGCTTCTAATTGCTAATTTCTCAAGATGTTTAGGAATAATTTGTATCCACTTGCAATTTATGCAACTTCAATTTCCATTTACTTTGAAGTGCAGCACCATATACGTAGATGAATGTAGCAGCATTTATTTGTACGCAATGAGTTGAATAACCAGTTAAATCTGCTTTTGCTTTGGTGATGTTAAAGGAGGAATATTAGGCAATACATGAGGGAAATTCCTGGTCTTCGTCAGAAATGTGGTGGGACCATTAACAACCATCTGAACAAACAAATGGAGCAATAGCATTGCCCACAGGTCAGGTATCGTACATCCGCGTGCAAAGTTAAACACCCTGTACAAAGCTCCCACGTTAAAAATGAGTTCTCAGGTGACTGAAGAGTCCAATGCAGGAACTTCCTTGAAGTTCTTACTAAACGATCACCATGAAGTTCCTTGGGGGTGCTCCCGTTCACACACGGTGACTTTGGCAGAGGTGTGGCAGAAATGTTGTTTACATTGTTTTTCTGGGATTGCCACACTAATTTCGGAGAAGCTTAGGGCTAGATGGCCAAAGGCATGGACATCAGTTGTGGGGAGAAGGGAGAGGATGCACAAGAGGTTAGAGTCAGCGGAGCGGAAAGTTCAGATTAGAGGGGGAGGATTGTAGGGCTCGGGAGGTTACAGAGTTAGGAAGGGAGAAACCGTGAAGCGGTTTAAACACAAGGAGTAGAATTTTAAATTAGAAGCACTGGGGGACTAAGAGCCAATACGAGTCATTGAGGACAGGAGTGATAGGTGAGCAGGACTTGGTGTGGCCTGTGTCCTGGACACTCCAAAAACAAGCGCTCTACTCGGAGCTCTGACACAGCAAGCGAGCCCCAGGTGGGCAGAGGAAATGCTTCAAAGCCTTCTTGAAAAAGTGCAACATCCCCATCAACACCTGGGAAATCCTGACCCAAGACTGCCCAAATTGGAGAAAAAGCATCTGGGAAGGGGCTGAACACCTCGAGTCTCTTTGCCGAAAGCAAGCTGAAGCCAAGCGTCGACAGCGGAAGGAGCGCGTAGGAACACAGGTACCCACCCACCCGTTTCTCCAACCACCATCTGCTCCACCTGTGACAGAGACTGAAGGTCCTGCATTGGACTCTTCAGTCACCTGAGAACTCATTTTTAGTGTGGAAGCAAGTCATCCTTGACTCCAAGGGACTGCCTACGATGATGATTTATCCCTCAACCAACATCGTTAAAACAGATTATCTGATCAGTATCTTATGCTGTTTGTGGGATTGCTGTGCACAAATTGGCTGCTATGTTGCTTACTTTACAACAGCATTCAAAAGTACTTAATTGGCTGTAAAGCGATTAGGGCATTCTGAGGTCAAAGCAGACGTTACATCAATGCAAGTCTCTCTTTCATTGTACATGAAGCACTTTAAGACATTTCTAGGATAAGGTGCTTTATAAATGCAAAGTATTTCTTTCTTACAATCAAGAGTGCATGTTGTTCCTCAATGCTGGTATTTCAAAGGCGACTACAGTCGATGAGACACTTCAATATCACAATTGAAATTTTCCTGTAGGTCACATTATTTTCCTGTTATATAATTTGTTTTTTCCTGTCTGCACTTGGGTAATACCACAATAAGAGTAAAGTATAGAAACAGTGGGCTTCAATGCACAGCCTCTGACAAAGAGGTAAGATTGTTACCAACTGAACCAAGTTGAAATTACAAAAAGGAAACTAAAAATGATTACACCATGATATTGAAGTATAATTTAGTTTATGACAAAATGTTCAAGCAAGATCCATAACTATAAATATTAGTCAGTAAGATAAGTTTGATGTTAGCGATGTTTGAACTGCAAGACATCCTTCATCTTGAACACAAATTTAATTTGGATTGAGCCTCCCTTTCTCCTCTCTATTGTTAACCAGTTAGTTTGAATGCACTGTAATCCATTAAAAAGGAACTTTCTCCAGCATATTACAAAAAATGAAATAGGTTTTCTCATAAACAAAATCCTCTCATAACCCATGTAATTTTTTACTGCAGAAATCCACGTTGTCCCCCGAAATGCTCAGTGAGTTTATCCAGGGAGCCGCTGAGCTATACAAACTAGGAGGGTTCCGTATTTTATCTCTGTCCCAGCTGAGATAGCTGATCTCAGCTGGGACAGCAGTAAGGACGCTTCAATTAACTGTTCAGGGAGTGGAAGATTGGTCAGTGTTGCTGCTCCTGATAGTTATCCAGTGTCCCATGGGCGTGTGATCAGGATTGGGCTTGGGTGCGATGTCACCCTCTAGTAGAATAGCCTGTTCATTTTCACTGTCAAGGCTCATACATGAACAATAGCTCTTTTCACTTAGTGGTATCCCGTACTATGGGCCTTAGCCAGTCACCTTGTTTTCTTAACAAACAAAAGAAAGCTTCAGAGATCATCTTACCCAGAATATTCTGGGTGGCTGAAACTCAAAGTCATCCTCCTGAAAAAATGCATTACTTGTTGTAGTGCGCTGCAGTACACTATAATGGGTTTAGATTTCAGCAAATCTGTCAACAAGATAGTGTTCACGAGCAAGCTATTAAAATATATTTTAAAATCTGAGTAATGATCCTTCATTATTAATGAAATTATTACTGAATGTTTGATGCAGTTGACTATACTGATATGTAAACTTTTGGGCTAAAGAGACAAAAATCTCAATGTGCAAAAGCTTTTCAATACTATTTATTTTCTAACTACTGTCTAGTTACAGCACAAAAAGTATTATCCTGACGCAGTGAATTCAGATTCTGAAGGATGCTGTCTTTCATGATCCCATGCTGTACCAGATGCTCTCATCTTGTGAAAATTCCCAGTGGAGGAACTCTAATTAATGTTTCCATTGTGCTTGTTTGTGTTGAATTCCCCCCTCCCCGCCGCCCCTCTTCTGTCTGAAAGAAAATTCTATGGAAGGCAAACAGAAAAGAAAAAGAAAGACATGCATTTAAAGAGCGCCTGTCCCAAAGTGCTTTGCAGCCAATGAAGTACTTTTGAAGTGTAGCCACTGTTGTAATGTAGGAAATGTGGCAGCCAATTTGCGCAAAGTAATGTGATAACAAACAGACAATCTGTTTTTGTTATGTTGATTGAGGGATAAATATTGGCCAGGACACTGGAGATAACTCCCGTGCCTTTCTTCGAATAGTGCCGTGGGATCTTTAACATCCACCTGAGAGAACAGACAGGGCCTCGGTTTAATGTCTCATCCAAAAGACGGCACCTCCGACAGTGTAACACTCCCTCCGCAGTGCCACAAGCCCCATGCCCTGAGTGGACACTGAGCCACCCGCAGCGCCACAAGCCCCGTGCCCCGAGCGGACCCCGAGCCACCCGCAATGCCACAAGCCCCGTGCCCCGAGCGGACCCCGAGCCACCCGCAGTGCCACAAGCCCCGTGCCCCGAGCGGACCCCGAGCCACCCGCAGCGCCACAAGCCCCGTGCCCTGAGCCATCCAGAGTGCCGCAAGCCCCGAGCTCCCCGCAGCGCCGCAAGCCCTGTGTTCCGAGCGGACCCCGAGCCAACCGCTCCAAGCCACCCGCGGCGCCACAAGCCCCGAGCCCCGAGCGGACACTGAGCCCCCTGCAGTGCCACAAGCCCCGAGCCCCGAGCGAACACTGAGCCCCCCGCAGTGCCACAAGCCCCGAGCCCCGAGCGGACACTGAGCCACCCACAGCGCCACGAGCCCCATGCCCCGAGCGGACACTGAGCCACCCACAGCGCCACAAGCTCCGAACTCCCCACAGCACCACAAGGCCCATGCCCCGAGCGGACACTGAGCCACCCACAGCGCCACAAGCTCCAAACTCCCCACAGCGCCACAAGCCCCGAGCCCCGAGCGGACACTGAGCCACCCACAGCGCCACAAGCCCCGAGCCCCGAGCGGACACTGAGCCACCCACAGCGCCACAAGCCCCGAGCCCCGAGCGGACACTGAGCCACCCACAGCGCCACAAGGCCCGTGCCCCGAGCGGACACTGAGCCACCCACAGCGCCACAAGCTCCGAACTCCCCACAGCGCCACAAGCCCCGAGCCCCGAGCGGACACTGAGCCACCCACAGCGCCACAAGGCCCGTGCCCCGAGCGGACACTGAGCCACCCACAGCGCCACAAGCTCCGAACTCCCCACAGCGCCACAAGCCCCGAGCCCCGAGCGGACACTGAGCCACCCACAGCGCCACGAGCCCCATGCCCCGAGCGGACACTGAGCCACCCACAGCGCCACAAGCTCCGAACTCCCCACAGCGCCACAAGCCCCGAGCCCCGAGCGGACACTGAGCCACCCACAGCGCCACAAGACCCGTGCCCCGAGCGGACACTGAGCCACCCACAGCACCACAAGCCCCGAACTCCCCACAGCGCCACAAGCCCCGAGCCCCGAGCGGACACTGAGCCACCCACAGCGCCACAAGACCCGTGCCCCGAGCGGACACTGAGCCACCCACAGCGCCACAAGACCCGTGCCCCGAGCGGACACTGAGCCACCCACAGCGCCACAAGCCCCGAGCGAACACTGAGCCACCCACAGCACCACAAGGCCCGTGCCCCGAGCGGACACTGAGCCACCCACAGCGCCACAAGCCCCATGCCCCGAGCGGACACTGAGCCACCCACAGTGCCACAAGGCCCGTGCCCCGAGCGGACACTGTGCCACCCACAGCGCCACAAGGCCCGTGCCCCGAGCGGACACTGAGCCACCCACAGCGCCACAAGCCCCAAACTCCCCACAGCGCCGCAAGCCCTGTGCCCCAAGTGGACCCCGAGCCACCCGCAGCGCCGCAAGGTTTTGGGGAGATCTATCCTCTGTGGCTTCAGAAGTCAAAATGAACTGAATTACAAATTGGAAAGTCAGTCAGAACTTGGGCTGGACAGTTCCAGGTACACATTCCAGAGGAACTTCAAGGTGTGGCTTATCCTCCAAGGAGACCAATTAGCAATCGATCATGTGATAATGGAGAGCCAATCAGAGAAACGGCTGCCTTTCAGTTAGTACAAATAAACGCATCTGATCTTTTATGTCCACCTGAGGGGGCAGACAGGGCCTCCGTTTAACATCTCATGTGAAAGATGGCATCTCAGACAGTGCAGCACTCAATGAGTAGTGTACTGGAGCATCAGCCTGAATTATGTGCTCAAGTCTCCAGCGTGTGAGTTGAACCATATCCTTTTAACTCAGAGGGAAGAGTATATGATGTTTTTTAGAGACATATCTGAGAAATGTGACAATGTGCTTTAGAAACAGAAAAATATCATGGCTTGAAAGAACCCATGGGCCCATCTTCATCACCTTCCTACTATCCTTGACAATGTGTTTCTCTTCAAGATAATTGTCCAGTTTTATCTGGAAGAAGTCTAAACTCCATTCCCCTAAAGCCTTCCTTGGTAAGCTAGAATCTACCAATGCCCCCTTGTTCTGCTGCCTTGAACCTGTTTAAACTCTGACTGATCCCCTACATTTCTGAGTCTCATTAATTTGAAAACCTCTTTAGGATGCTGCTTAAATGCACATGTTTATGTGAAAGAATGCTTACAAGGTAGCTTACAAGTTTAGTAAAGGTTTATTGAGTAAAAAATTAGCCATTTTATGTGATGCAATTGCAGGATAACATTAACAGAAAAAATCTATTAATAGTATACAAGATGAAAATAAAATATTGTTAGACGATTATATAATAGAATAGAGCAAAGAAATTTTGATTTGGAATGGAAGTGATGAACATCAATTTAGAACGAGATGTGTATATCATCTTCACTAATGAGTAAATGCAATTCCTGCTGAATGATATTTGCAGCAAGTGAACTTGTCGTAATATCACTCCCCACTTCTTCTCATTCACCTAATTTTGTTGGGTGAAAACAAGATCAAACTCACCAGAATTCTTACTTATAATTGCTATCTAGAGATCCCTATGGGTGGACATAGGATGAGGACAGGATTACAACTGGTTGTGATGCCCTCCATAGTCAAATATCTGCTGCTGACATTGGACAGATACAATATTTTACTTGTTCTTGAAATGTGGGTGGCATTGGAAAGGCTGCATTTGTTGCCTCACCCTGGATGCCCTGAGAAGGTGGTCAGCAGTCTCCTTCAACTGCTACAGTGATTGTGGCAATGCTCCTCCCACAATGGTGTTAAGCAGGACATTTCAGGATATTGACCCAGTGATGATGAGGAACAGAATTATATATGCCCAAGTCAGCATAGTACAAACGATGAAGGTAGTGAATATTGATTCACTCCCTCAAGTCCATGGGGCGTAGACTTGAGTGTATCTAGCACACAACTGGTTTAGCTATCCATTACTAGATCTGGCTGGATTCTATCAAGCACTATCAGGTTGTACTCTCCTCTGTCAAAGCCTGACATTACTCTGGGATCAACCTGGAGAGAAATATAACTCCTGTCTTCTTTTCTCCACTAGCCAACTGTCTCCTTAAACCCCTGTCCCCTGTGGGTACTTCATGGACTTCTTTATCACAATATAGGATATTGTCATATATCCCTATTGCCCTTGTTAAGACATTATAAGATATTAGCATACGTCCTTCATCTCCAATTCAAGTTCAAGGAATGGAAAACACTGAAAAATGTCTGATTAATACTCTTCATTAAATCAATTCAATGAGATAATAAAACATAACCCCTTACATGCAGTATATATGAGATATAGGTACAAATAATACATGAGATTCCGTCCTTATTGCGTGCACTAGCCTTCGCTGATGTAGAATGAAGAGTTCACTTTTTAGCTTTTGGGAGTTGAAATCTTATTTTAATAATGTTTCATTAGGTAGGACAAATGTGTGGATCAGATATCATCACTACCCGCTGTGTGTCTTGTTGACACAGTTGCTGTTACCCTTTGCTGTATACACCTTTGATGTCTTATCTCTTCCAACCTTTATTCCAAAGGAAACATATTTTCCTATCTAAACTGACTTCTTCACACCCACCCTCCCGCCCCCCTAGTGTGATAAAAAGCTAGTCTGGAACCGCTTTGTGTCTCTCTTTAATGTATTTTAAACTCTTAATATTATTTAATTCTATATTATGCCATTTAGCATATTCTGTTTAATAATCTATACATGCCTATCTTCCCCCTTTCCTTGCCTACCAAGCTAAAACTTCAAGCAGTCTCCCTGCTGTCCTAGATCTGAACCCGTGTCTCTCTTTCGTTTCTCTCCGATCGCCCCTCATGCTCTCTCTGAGCTCAGCTTGTCCAGGATATATGGGTATGGTAGCATAATGGTTATGCTCCTGGACTAGTAATCCAGAGGGTTGGAATAATGATGCAGTGACATGAGTTCATTCCCACCATGACAGCTGGGGAACTTGAATTCAGTTTATTAAATAAATCTAGATGTAAAAAAAAAGTATCAGTAATAGGAAGGTAATCTGCTATCCTTACCTGGTCTGGCCTACATGTGACTCTAGACTTGCAGCAATGTGCTTGAATCTTAACTGCCCTCTGAAATGACCGAGCAAGCTACTTAGTTGTACCAAACTGCTACAAGAAAGTAAACATTGTGCGAGTACCTTCACCACAAGGACTGCAGTGGTTCATGAAGGTGGCTCATCACCACCTTCTCAAGGGCAATTATGGATGGGCAATAAATGCTGGCCTTGCCAGTGATGCCCACATTCCATGAACGAATAGAAAAAAAACAATTAGGACTTTCAAGACTGAGATAGATAGATTTTTTATTAGGTAAGTCTATCAAGGGATATGGAGCAAAAGCAGGTAAATGGAGTGGCCGTCCAGATCAGCCATGATCTAATTGAATGGCGGAGCAGGCTCGAGGGGCTGAATGGTCTGATTATGCCTCTGTGAAGCATTTTGGGATTTTTTTTTCCCCATTAGGGATGCTATACAAATGCAAGCTATTGTTGAGTTTTGATGAAGTGAGCTGCTCTGTCCCGGATATTGTTGAGCATCTACAGAGTTATGTCTACACCCATCCCAGTGAGTGGTGAGTATTCCACACATTCCTGAGTTAAACCTAGTAGACGGTGGAAAGGCTTTGAGGGATCAGAAGCCACTTGTCACAGAGTACCCAGCATCTTCCCTTATATTATAGCCATGGTGTTGATATGGCTGGTTGATATTGCCATTTAGCATGGTGGTAATGCCAATGAAGGATGTCCTTACTGTGGAGATGAGACTTCATCTTTACAAGGATGGTGTGGTGATCATTCCTACCATTGCTATTGTAGGCAGACATGTCTGCAAGTGGTATGTCAGTCAGGACAAGGGGCTCAATTTTCCCCAGATATCTGCACCGTTTTTTTTGCCGCACGCTGCTTTTTTTGGCGTAAATTAAAATATCCAAGTTTCCCCAAAGTTTCTGCACCAGCATAACTCAGTTAGTTACGATATTTTTTAGGTTAGTATTTTTTGCGTCTTAGGTAACATGATGTCTGCGCCTGTTTTTCAGATTTATGCAAGTTTGGCCAACTTATATTTTACCTGGGACGGCGTATGTGACCACTCCCAAAAAACTTTCTGGGCACTTAAGAAAAACCAGCGCACATTAAAAGAATCGGCGCAGAAAGACGCCATTGTTTTTATGTGAAGTGTTGGAGGGAGTCAAGAAGACATTAAATATGCATCATGAAGCTTAATTTTTTCAAACTTAAAACCGAGAAAATGGAAGTCTAATGCAATTCTTTAATTTTAGATTTTTTTCAAAGTGCCATGCCACCACCGAACATCTCCTCACCGGGCTTGAGGGTCGGAGTGTCGGCCGGCAGAATCGCTCCCTCACCCAGACACAGGGGCTCGGGGCTTGGCTTCAAAAGAAGCCCAGGGTAGGTGGAGGGGTGAGGGGGGTGGAAGCCAAATTGAAGGCATAAGAAGCCTTCTACTATGCAGCACCTTCAAAAGAAGCCCGGGGATAGGGGGTGGGGGCGAGTGGCTGCTGGGTGTTTGCTGAGCCCCTGTGTCCGAGCGAGGGAACGATTCTGCCAGCTGACTCTCGAGCCCGGTGATCGGTGAGGAGATGTTTGGTCGGTGGTGGGGTGGTACTTTGAAAAAAATCTAAGATTAAAGATTTGCATTAGACTTCGTTGCCCCAGATATCCTCACTGAATGCCTAGCTTCCTGTTCTAAGCAAGCTTATTGCACATGCGCAGACCAGGGTGCGGTCCATACTAGGGCTTCGACCTTGGGGAGAGAGAGAAAAGAGAAGTTTTAACTCCTTGACCTGTTGTTTTGAGCTTCTTGCAAAGGTACAATTTAATTATGGGGGCAATATTGACAATGCCATACCTCGTGCAAGCCTTCTGCATGATGGTGCTGCGGAGGAGACGACTGATTCGACATCTTCGCATGAGGAACCTCAGAGCATGTAGGATTAAGGGCAGGAGGCATTATCCATGTCGGGTATATCGAGACAGGCATTCATACCTGCACCTGAATGATGCAGACTGTGTGAGAAGGCTGCGTTTTCGCAGGAAGTTGTAACCGAGATCTGTGAGTTAGTAAAAGCAGACCTGCAACCTGGAAGCGTCAGGAGGACTACTTGGGCAGTTGAAGTGAAGGTTACAGCTGCACTTTCATTCTATGCATTCGAGATCATTCCAAGCCACAACTGGGGATGTGTGCACCATTTCTCAACATGCAACACATATCTGCATTCGGCAGGTGACTGCTGCACTATATGCCCGGAGGAATGAGTACATAAAGTTCCCCATGACCGCCGAGGCAATGCGTGAAATGGCTGAGGGCTTCTCCAGGATTTCTGGCTTCCCAAAGGTACAGGGCTGCATTGATTGTACCCACATCGTCTTGCGAGCACCTTTGGAGGATTCCGAGATGTACAGGAACAGAAAAGGCTTCCACTCCATTAATGTGCAGCTCGTATGTGACAACATGCATCGCATCATGTCAGTTGACGCAAGATACCCTGGGAACACCCATGATGCGTTCATCCTACGCGAGAGTGCTATATCTGCTATGTTTCAGCAGCAAGCAGAAGAGCAGAGCTGGCTACTGGGAGACAAAGGGTATGGCCTCCCCACCTCATGACGCCCCTATGTGTAACCCGGATGGAAGCTGACCGGGAATACAACATGTCACACATTGCGACATGTAGCATAATAGAAAGGACCATTGACATTTTGAAACAGCATTTCTGATGCCTGGACCATTCCGGAGGCTACTTGCAATACTCCCGTGAGATTGTCGGTCAGTTCACTATTGTGTGCTGCATGCTGCATAACTTAGCCATTATGAGACTGTTAGATATGTAAACTTATATTTATTCTGTACAGCCACCAGAGGGCTCATCCCCTGGAGTCCCAAGGGATCCCATAATCCCTTGGGAGCACAGGTATTTAAGGAGGCTTCACAGGTTGGAGAGGCACTCTGGAGACCTGCAATAAAAGACTAAGATCACACTTTACTTTGAGCTCACAGTGTTCAGTCTGACTCTTTCTCCATACACAACAACTGGCGATGAGATACAGATAGTGAACCCAAAGATGCAGTGAACAGTGGGCATCCTGGCGAAATTCTCGGAGGGAGATGATTGGGAAGCTTTTGTGGAGTGACTCAACCAATACTTCGTGACCAACGAGCTAGATGGGGAAGAGAGCGCTGCCAAACGAAGGGCGATCCTCCTCACCATTTGTGGGGCACCAACATATGGCCTCATGAAGAATCTGCTCATTCCAGCGAAACCCACGGAGAAATCATACGACGATTTGTGCACACTGGTCCGAGAGCATTTGAACCCGAAGGAAAGTGTTCTGATGGCGAGGTACCGGTTCTACACCTGCAAAAGGTCTGAAGGCTAGGAAGTGGCGAGTTATGTCGCCGAGCTAAGACGCCTTGCAGAACATTGAGAATTTGAAGGACGTTTGGAGCACATGCTCAGAGACTTTTTCGTACTTAGCATTGGCCACGAAACCATACTTCGCAAGCTTTTGACTGTAGATACCCCAACCTTGAGTAAGGCTATAGCAATAGCCCAGGCATTCATTGCCACCAGTAACAATATGAAGCAAATCTCTCAGCACACAAGTGCTGCTACAAGTACTATGAACAAAGTGATGTTGTTTTCGAATCGTAACGTACAGGGCAGGCCACACATGCCTGCAGCTACAGGTCCGCAGATGTCTCAGAGTCCACCATCAAGGGTGATGAAGGCAAGGTCATTAACACCTTGTTGGCACTGCGGGGGTGATCATCGTTTCCATTCATGCCGATTCAAAGAGTATGTTTGCAAGGGCTGTGGAACAATGGGACACCTCCAACGAGTATGCAGGCGTGCTGCAAAGCCTGTTAAACCTGCAAACCACCATGTTGCAGAGGAGGACAGATCCACGGAGGATCACGACGAACCAGAGCCTCAGATCGAGGAGGCAGAGGTATATGGGATGCACACATTCACCACGAATTGTCCCCCGATAATGCTGAATGTTGAACTAAATGGATTCCCGGTGTCAATGGAGCTGGACACAGGCGCGAGCCAGTCCATCATGGGCAAAAAGACTTTTGAAAGGTTGTGGTGCAACAAGGCCTCAAGGCCAGTCTTAACTCCAGTTCGCACAAGACTAAGAACTTACACGAAAGAACTGATTCCTGTAATTAGCAGTGCTACCGTAAAGGTCTCCTACGATGGAGCGGTGCACAAGCTACCACTCTGGGTGGTACCGGCCGATAGTCCCACGTGCTCGGCAGGAGCTGGCTGGGAAAGTTACGCTGGAACTGGGACGACGTCTGAGCGCTATCGCTTGCTGACGACACTTTGTGTGCCCAGGTCTTAACAAATTTCCTTTGCTGTTCGAACCAGGCATCGGGAAATTCCAAGGAGCAAAATTGCAGATCCACCTAATTCCGGGGGCGAAGGAGTACTGTACATGATGAGAGAAAGGGTAGAGATTGAGCTAGACCAGCTGCAAAGAGAGGGCATCATTTTCCTGATCGAGTTCAATGAGTGGGCCAGTCCTATTGTTCCTGTCCTCAAGGGAGATGGCACCATCAGAATCTGTGGCGATTACAAAGTAACTATCAATCATTTCTCCCTGCAGGACCAATACCCACTACCAAAGGCCGACGACCTCTTTACAATGCTGGCGGGAGGGAAGACGTTCACAAAGCTGGATCTGACTTCAGCCTACATGACTCAGGAAATAGAGGAATCATCGAAGGCCCTCACCTGCGTTAACACACACAAAGGCCTTTTTATTTATAACAGATGCCCGTTTGGAATCCGATCGGCGGCGGCGATATTTCAGAAAAACATGGAAAGCTTACTGAAGTCAGTCCCGCACACCGTGGTCTTTCAGGACGACATCTTGGTCACAGGTCGGAACACAGTCGAGCATCTGCAGAACCTGGAGGAGATTCTTAATCGACTCAACCACGTGGGGCTCAGGTTAAAACACTCGAAGTGCGTTTTCCTGGCACCTGAAGTGGAGTTCCTGGGAAGGAGGATTGCGGCGGATGGCATCAGGCCCACCAACGCGAAGATGAAGGCAATCGAGAACGCACCGAGGCCACAGAATGTGACGGAGCTGCGGTCATTTCTGGGAGTCTTGAACTACTTTGGTAACTTCTTACCGTGTCTCAGCACACTGTTAGAACCACTACATGTCTTACTATGAAAAGGGGACGAATGGATTTGGGGCAAAAGCCAAGAAAATGTCTTTGTAAAAGTGAGAAAATTGGTAAGCTCAAACAAATTGCTTGTGTTGTATGACCCATGTAAGCGCTTGGTATTAGCATGTGATGCGTCGTCATATGGCGTCGGATGTGTATTGCAACAAGCTGATGATTTCGGGAAACTGCAATCAGTTGCTTATGCATACAGGAGTCTGTCTAAGGCCGAGAGAGCCTACAGCATGATTGAGAAATAAGCATTAGCGTTGGTCTATGGGGTAAAGAAAATCCATCGATATCTGTTTGGGCTAAAATTCGAATTGGAAACTGACCATAAGCCACTTATATCCCCATTTTCTGAGAGTAAAAGGATAAATACCAATGCATCGGCCCATATCCAGAGATGGGCGCTCACATTGTCCGCATACAACTACGCCATCTGCCACAAGCCAGGCACTGAAAACTGCGCTGATGCTCTCAGTAGGCTGCCATTGCCCACCACGGGTTGGAAATGGTGCAGCTCGCAGATCTAGCCATGGTTATGGAAGCATTTGAGAGTGAGCAATTACCCGTCACTGCCCGGCAGATCAAAACCTGGACAAGCCAGGACCTCTTATTATCTCTAGTCAAAAGCTGTGTATTTCATGGGAGCTGGTCCAGTGTCCCAGTGGAAATGCAGGAAGAGATAAAGCCGTTCCAGCGGCGCAAACTTGAAATGTCTATACAGGCAGACTGCCTTCTGTGGGGCAATCGAATAGTGGTCTCCAAGAAGGGCAGAGACACCTTCATCAATGACCTCCACAGTATCCACCCAGGCATCGTAATGATGAAAGCCATAGCCAGATCCCATGTGTGATGGCCCGGTATCGATGCGGACTTAGAGTCCTGCGTTCACAGATGTAATACATGCTCGCAGTTAAGCAATGTACCCAGGGAGGCACCGCTAAGTTTATGGTCTTGGCCCTCCAAACTGTGGTCTAGGGTACACATCGACGATACAGGCCCGTTCTTGGGTAAAATGTTCCTTGTGGTTGTAGACGCGTACTCCAAGTGGATTGAATGTGAGATAATGTCGGCTAGCACGTCCGCTGCCATTACTGAAAGCCTGCGGGCCATGTTTGCCACACACTGCCTACCTGATGTCCTGGTGAGCAACAACGGGCCATGTTTTACCAGTGCTGAGTTCAAAGAATTCATGACCCATAATGGGATCAAACATGTCACATCGGCCCCATTTAAACCAGCGTCCAATGGTCAGGCAGAGAGAGCAGCGCAAACCATCAAGCAAGGCTTGAAGAGGGTAACTGAAGGCTCACTGCAGACTACACGAGACCCCATTCACTTACTGGGATCCCATCTGCTGAACTGCTCCTGAAAAGAGCACTTAAGACAAGGCTCTCGTTAGTTCGCCCTGATCTACATGAACAGGTAGAGAGCAGGCGGCTCAACAAAGTGCATACCATGATAGCGCAAATGTGTCATGCGAGATTGAAATCAATGATCCTGTATTTGTATTAAATTATGGACAAGGTCCCAAGTGGCTTCCCGTCACTGTCGTGGCCAAAGAGGGGAGCAAACTTTCGGGTCAAACTTTCAAATGGACTCATTCACCGGAAACACTCGACCAAATCAAACTCAGATTCACGGACTATCCTGAACAACCCACCTTGGACCCTACCTTTTTTGATCCCCGAAAATACACACCAGTGGCAACCGGCACCACGGTTGACCACGAAACAGAACCCATCATCCACAGCAGCCCAGCAGGGCCCAACACACCAGGCAGCCCAGCAAGGCCAGCTGCACAGCAGCCCAGCGAGGGCCCAACAAATGATTCAACAACACCCGCTTTCAACCAGGGCAAGAAGGGCCCCTGATCGACTCACATTGTAAATAGTCACACTATTGACTTTGGGGGTAGTGTTATTCTATATGTAAACTTGTATTTAATCTGTACAGCCACCAGAGGGCTCATCCCCTGGAGTCCCAAGAGATCCCATAATCTCTTGGGAGCACAGGTATTTAAGGAGGCTTCACAGGTTGGAGAGGCGCTCTGGAGACCTGCAATAAAAGACAAAGGTCACACTTTGCTTTGAGCTCACAGTGTTTAGTCTGACTCTTTCTCCATACACAACAAAGACAGCAGCAGCTGGTAGCAGAAGACCCACCTGAGGTGATAGTGGCTGATGATGAGGAAGATACAGATGACGAGGAGGAGGAGGACGAGGAGGAGGAGGAAGCCATGCAACTACCTGAACCCGAAGCACGACGGCGGAGGAGGGCGGGCCGGTGTGTCACTTTAACGATTGCTCGAGCCTTGCGCCAGCAGCTCATCCATCATCGCTTTGCTGCCTGAAGGCTCAGCAGCAACTATTCCAAATGGACCATGTTTACTGTTTGGACCTGTTCCATAATGTTGTGTTGTGTTAATGGAAAGAATAATGGAAATGATTCTTCTTTAGTTCAAAATGTTGTGTTAATAATGAAACAAATAATGGAAATGGTTCAGTTATAATTTAAAATATATTTTATTCAAAAGTTTAATAAACATTTGTTTGTACTTAACTTAACTTTAATAAAAATATTCTTGTATCAAACTTTAAAGTTTTCAGTTCAGATCACTTAAAAACTTTAAGATCAGTTACAAACTTTTAAACTTGTAAATTTACATAACATACAAAAAACTTTTAAGTTGAGAATAGTTACAACAGTAACAACAATAGTATCATCATCATAGGCAGTCCCTCGAAATCGAGGAAGACTTGCTTCCACTCTAAAAGTGAGTTCTCAGGTGACTGTGCAGTCCAATACGAGAATTACAGTCTCTGTATCAGGTGGGACAGATAGTCGTTGAAGGAAAGGGTGGGTGGGGAGTCTGGTTTGCTGCACGCTCCTTCCGTTGTCTGCACTTGGTTTTTGATGCTCTCAGCGACAAGACTCGAGGTGCTCAGCGCCCTCCCGGATGCTCTTCCTCCACTTAGGGCATTCTTGGACCAGGCATTCCCAGGTGCCAGTGGGGATGTTGCACTTTATCAAGAGGGTTTTGATGGTGTCCTTGAAATGTTTCCTCTGTCCACCTGGGGCTTGCTTGCCATGTAGGAGTTCCAAGTTGAATGCTTACTTTGGGAGTCCCGTGTCGGCCATGTGGACAGTGTGGCCCACCCAAGGAAGCTGGTCGAGTGTGGTCAGTGCTTCGATGCTGGGGATGTTGAGCTGATTGAGAACACTGACGTTGGTGCGTCTATCCTCCCAGTGGATTTTCAAAATCTTTCGGAGGCAGCACTGGTGGTACTTCTCCAGCGCTTTGAGGTGTCTACTGTATATGGTCCACGTCTCTGAGCCATATAGGAGGGCGGGTATCACTACTGCCCTGTAGATCATAAACTTGGTGCCAGATTTGAGGTCCTGGTCTTCAAACACGATGACATGCAAGCCGTGATCCTGACCAACTGATCCACCACAGATCCAATCCACGTCCGGACCAGGATCAAGCAGGGCTGTGTCATCACGCCAACACTCTTCTCGATCTTCCTCGCTGCAATGCTCCATCTCACTCTCAACAAGCTCCCCGCTGGAGTGGGACTAAACGATAGAACCAATGGGAACCTGTTCAACTTTCGTCGCCTCCAGGCTAGATCCAAGGTCGTTCCATCCTCTGTCATCAAACTACAGTACACGGACGACACTTGCATTTGCGCACATTCAGAGGCCCAACTCCAAGCCATCATCAACATTTCACCGAGGCATACGAAAGCATAGGCCTTACACTGTACCTGTAAAGCATGCACTCCCATGTTCTGCCACCAGGGAGCTCATCCCCTGAAGTCTCAAGGGATCCCAGCATCCCTTGGGAGCACTGTATATAAGCCGGCCCCTAAGGCCTGTTCCTCACTCTGGAGTGTCTTATTAAAGACTACGGTCAGTTACTTTAACATCCCTGTGTGCAGCCTCATCTGTGTTAGGAACACAATAAATCACCCGCAAGACAAAGGACCTCCACCAACCTGACCCAGCCACATTGCACTAAATTGTGGTCATCAAAATTCACGGCGCGGCCTTGGACAACGTGGATCATTTTCCATAACTCGGGAACCTACTATCAGCAAGATCAGACATCGACGATGAGGTTCAACACCGCCTCCAGTGTGCCAGCGCAGCCTTCGGTCACTTGAGGAACAATAATAAAAACAACAGCAGCAAAGAAAGGCTGCCCCCATCTCTCCTCCACCTTATTCTAAGACCGCCCGCTGCACTTGGTCTTGTTGACTCCACCCCTGCCCGCAGGCGGTGGCACTGCGTTTCTCGGGTTGGTACCAAGCTTATTCTTTTGAACATCTCTGGTAATGTGCAATTCTTGATGTGGGGAGCGGGGCAGGCGGTAATGTGGAAGGCCCGGCTTGGACCTCTTCAGAGGCTGGTCTGGACATTGGAGTGGGAGTGGCAGTTGATTCTGTCAATGGCTGCGGGGTCTGGGCGTGTTCCCTTATTGCAGCAGCTAACTCTGGCAATTCCTCCCTCATGTTCGCCGACAGTGTATCAGCTACCTGCGACATTCCCTCCCTCGTGCCCAGACAGTGTTCCCATTTCTCGTGAGATTGTTGTTATTTCTCCTGATAGTCCCGATACCTCATCAACCACCCCACTGATGGTGTCCAGGAGTGATCGCGTAAGGTCAATGCTCTCCGCACTCACTGACATCATCTGAACCATCTGACATCTGTTAGATCCTGCACCTCAGGAGAGCATTGTTGAGCTCTCCTTCCCCTCCTCACCCTGGGTGTGGCTCGCTGCATCCCACTGGGACCCGCAGCCTCGGACGGTGGGGTCTTGGGTGTGCCTCGCTGCACCCCACTGGAATCCCCAGCCTCGGACTGTGAGAAACCATGAAATGCCCCAACACTCGTACCACTCACGAAAGGGCCTGGAACCTCAATGGGTGGCACCTGCACCTCCTCCACACTGAGTACAACAGTGGGGGCTAAACCCATCCCTTCCCCCTGCAACTCCCCCTGCCCCTCACCCCATGCTCTTGGTGTGGAAGGTGGGGTTGGAAGATGTTCTCCTCTTCAGGCTTATCTGCGTCTGAATTTTCTTCTGCATCAGCTTCAGCCTCATCAGGGTTGGCTTCAAGTTCTGCAAAATATAACAGCACAGACAAATGGTCAGCAGCAGAGGAGGGGACAGGGTGGATGGCATGAGTAGGCTCACACAGCGCAGGCAGCAGGCTGATTTGAAGGACCATGATGAATGATAGCACATTACATCAACCAAAGCGTAGCTGACGGAGACATCCCCATGACCCAAAGCATGGCTAGCCCACGCAGTACTTAACATTTAGCAAAACCAGACTGTGGAATTTGCAGGACTTACCCTTTCCCTCGAGTGTGGGCCCAGCTTGTGCAGTGGTGGTTTATTTTCTCCAGGCAGGACCCATCAAAGCAGCGACCCTCTCTTCCAAGGGTGTCAGTGGGTCCAGATTTGTCGGGCCTCCTCCTGTTTGAGTTCTTTCCCTTTTGTTGTGTGCCACCTTCCTCTGCAAAGATGAAAATATAACTTTTTAGAGAGGGTGTCTTTCTGCCGGGTGGGACATATACAGATGGTCACTGGAATTGCAATTCCAGTGTATAAGTTAAAATATTACTTACTCTAACTACTTGACCAAGGTCCTGCCGTTTGTTTTTGCAATGGCCTCCAGACCTCGGGGTGGTCACCATTGCACAGAAATCTTCTGCAAGTTCGTTCCAGCGTTTCTTCATTATTTTATTTGGTGAAACTTTTATGTGACCTCTGCTGGTCAGCTCGTGCCATCTGGCCTCAATTGTCTGCACTTCATCCTGTGAGAAATTCTTGGTCCTTGAGCTGCGTTGCATATTGTATTGCAGCTCCGATTTTTCCAATGAGAATTAAAGTACTCACACACAAGTGGCTCTTAAAAAATGGCCAAATGCAGACAAGGAGATGCAGAAGGGGGAGGGCATCATTTTTTCAGTCCAGACATTAAGCTCCACCTCCTGAAGCTAAAGGAGAGGCTGTGCAGCGCCAATTTCAAAAAGTGGAACGGGGAAACATGCTAGTTATTTTTTTTGGAGTAGTCAGGGCCAAATAAAACGGGTGTAACTCTTGCAATACGCCAAAAAACAGCATTGGGGAAAATTGAGCCCAAGGTGTTGGTGTCTTCATCACCTGGCATCTAATCCCTTCAGCTAGGTCTGTGGTGGACTACTGAGCGACTTTTTCCTTCTGTTTGAGCTGTGTGGCAGTTATTTACAACAGAGTGGCTTGCAAGGCCACTCCAGTGGACATTGAAGGCCTGATTTTAACCCTGCCTGCCTGGTGCAAACCAGGTGTGTGGAAAGTTAAAATTGAGTAGCGAATTACCCCCTCTAATCCCATTGTCTTCCTGGGGGATGTAATGTTAACCTGTTATTTTAATAAGGCACGAGAGATACCTGCATCAGGGTCCTGCTTTAAATATGCAGAGCAGGCCCCGATGACATCATTGGGGCCCACCTGCACTTTAAGCCCCAGGCTGTTGTGGGAAAGCAGTTCCCTGACAAAAAGGTTTCCCTGACAGGCCAACCTGGCAGCAAGTGGATGCAGGTCCAAAAGAGGTCCAGAAAGGCAAGCTACTTTAATTTAATTTTTGTTTGCTTATGGGCCAGGAGTGCTTCTCAAGACCCCACAAGGAAACCTTGGGCCTTTCCTGCCCCGAGTCACCCTCTTCCCGACTATGATGTCCCCCTGCCCCCCCCCACCTAACTGCTTACCTGACTGGCGGGAACCGTTCCTTCAAGTCTCCGTTGGCACCTCCTCTTGTCCGAATCTGTTCCCGCCTGCTGACCAGCTAGTGGTTCGGGTGAGAGACTCACGACAAACATGAAGGTTAGGCCACGAATTAAAACATACCGTGCGTCACGCTGCAAAGGGCCTGACATTTTGCCGTCCCACTTGTCCCCTGCCCGCGTGACTCCCAAGACGATTTAACATTTGGGCTTATGAGTCAACTGCATAGTGTGGGACTTGAATCAGGTGAGATCATATAAGGTCAAGGTCTTTTCTGATCTATAGAATAGGTAGAGGTTTTATCTGACCTACACATCTCTCAAGTCCCACACTGTGAAAGACATGAGTGAACCAGTTGGCCTTTTATGTCAATCTGGCAACTTCCATGGCTATCTTTTTAATTGCCCATAAATTTACCAGGTTTATTCAATAATAATTCACAACATGGCATGATGGAGTTTGAACTCACAACCTCTGGGTTGCTAGTCCCCTTACTTCAACCACTACCCTACCATACCCTGACGTGATACTGGACGGTTGTTGGCACACATGAAAATATGTCAACAAATCCGCATGCTCGGGAGAGGGAAGAAATTGTGAATGGAGGCGATATTATATCATTTGTTATGAGTTACCAGTCTCACTACTGGCCACAAACCTCATTAAGGAGATGCAAACAGTCGGGAGCTTACATTTTTTCCTTGAATGTTTTATAATTCTATTTATTAAAAGATAAAAATGTGCAGAATTGTATCTGGTCAGATGAACATGTGAACTGTACATTTCCATTTTCCTTTTGAAAGGATAATTTCAGCTGAGGTTTTTTTCCCTTCCCAGTCCAGGGCACTGAGGCCAATTGCCCCAGTTAGATCAGCAACTCAACAAAGACGGGGAGTTGAACCTCATAACCTCTGAACGTCATGGCTTAGTAGAACAACTGCAATTGCAATCCATAACGTATTTTCTCCATAATAGGATCGCATTGTAAAGTTGCAAGCTGCCTTGTATAAATCAGTCAATGAAATGAAGACACTCTCGGCCATTGATGGAGTCAGAGTTCCTAAATTCTAACCCGTTTTATTGTTAGTAAGCATTCAGAGCAGATTATGGTTTGAATTTACATTTGTCTGTGCAGACGGATCAATACTAGTGCCTTTGCAAAGTCCACAGTAAAGAATTTGCATGCCTTTTGCTGTCAAAATCGTAAAGTTTTTTTCAATCCAAAGATTACCTTTTGCTTCCGAGCAGTGCTGGGCTCAGCCATTCATTAAACTAATGATTGTTTGAAGCAGAATGAATTAACTTGAGATTTACTGAACTGTCAGCAAAAAAACAAAAAGGATAATCAGTTAAGCTCTACTGCTATTATTTTCTTTCCCTAAAGTAAATGATTCTACATAATGAGGCTTGACAGGCAGCTCTGTTTTCTTTCTTGTCTTTTACAGGTGGTTGAAAGTAAATATTCCACACCTCATGTCACCTTAATTCATAACAATTATGCAAAAACTAAAGCCCAAAGCACATTTTCCTCACCCCAACATTTTTTAGAGTATTTTTCCACATTGACAGTTTCTTAGAATACAATAGGAACAGAACAATTTCCAGTTATTTGCCCTTTAGCCTGCAGTTTCCTTTCAACGTCCCAAATAAAGAGATTTAACTGTAAATTGTGCTTTTATTTGCCACCCAGTATAATTGTTGCAACTTTCAGTTCTTGATTGAGAGTGACCCACTTGAAGCATTAATCAGTTCATGTGGAGTAGCTGTAATATTGCAAATAATGCAATACTTATGCAATAGAAAACCTACAGATGTTTTATAAATATATTAAGAGCAAGAGAAAGAGTCACAGCGAGAGTACTGCATGCTGTTCTGGTCACCACACCACAGGAAAAATGTGATTGCACTAGAGAGGGTACCGAGGAGATTTACGAGGATATTGCCTGGACTGGAGAATTTTGGCTATGGGGAAAGATTGAATAGGCTGGAGATTTTTTCTTTGGGAGAGAGGAGGCTGAGTGGAGATCGACTTAAGGTGTATAAAATTAAAAGGGACCTAGATAGAGTGGATAGGAAGGACCTATTTCCCTTAACAGAGGGGTCAATAATCAGGGGCATAGATTTAAAGTAATTGGTTTACAGGGGATTTGAGGAGAATTTTTTTCAGGAGGTCTGGAAGTCACTGTCTGAAAGGGTGGTAGAGACAGAAACCCTCACCACATTTTAAAAGTACTTGGATATGCACTTGAAGTGCCGTAGCCTACAGGGCTATGGACCAAATGCTGGAAAGTGGGATTAGGCTGGATAGCTCTTTGTCAGCCGGCACGGACACGATGGGCCGAATGGCCTCCTTCTGTGTTGTAAATTTATATGATTCTAATGAAGCGGGGAACCAGGCTTGTTAGAAATGATAATGTTTTTTACTGTAGGTCATTTGATTTCTCTAATTAGGGCTAGAATTTCCTCGGGCGTACCACCAGACCCCCATTGTAATTCTGTCAGGAGTCGGGTGGAACCCATCGGAAACTGGTCAGGACCTGGTTACCCCTGCCTATTCCGGAATATTCTGATCAGCCTCATGAGAGGCAGAATCTCCACCTGCTCCCTACAAGGCCAGTGATGAAAGGGGGCAGTCCTGCGGGGCGAGGGCCAGAGGTGTGGACTCCTTTTCCGGCTCAGACGGGATCCGGCATCGGACTGGAGGCTAGTATGCCAAATGAGATGAAACGTGCCGGTCGCCAGATGGATGTAAGCAGGCGTCACCAGGAGTCTAATGAGGGGAGTCGCCTGAACCCCGAAAGAAAGTACGACATTTATTTTATAAATACAGGTGCAGCATCGAAAATGGGGAATGTTCCGGAATCCGGAATGATCGATGGCAAGGTCGTCCGGAATCCATAAACTGTTCCGGAATCCAGGCCCCCACCTCGGGCCGCTGCTGACCTCGCCCCCGCCGACCTCTTACCTGTCTCGGGCCTCCACCGCCGACCTCGCCTCGCTGCCTCGCCCTGACTCGCCCCCATCGCACCCCGAACCGAACTGCCCCCGACTCACCCCCACCGCCTCGGGCCGACACCCCCTCCACTCTTCCCTCTCCTCCCATCTCCCCTCCCCTCTCCCCTCTCCTCCTGTCTCCCCTCTCTCCTCCCCTCTCCCCTCTCTCCTTTCCCTCTCCCCTCCTCTCTCCCCTCCCCTCTCACCTCTCTTCCCCCTCTCCTCTCCCCTCCCTTCCCCTCTCTCCCCTCTCCCCTCTCCTCCCCTCCCCGCCCCGGCCCTACCTACCTATCTATTACCTTGCCCCAGGCATTTCCAGACTCGGGGCGTTGGAAAGACGTTCCAGTCCGGAAATACACAAACCAGGGCTCGGGCGTTTCTGGATTCGGGGTGTCATAAAAACATTCCACAGTTTGGAAATGCACAGAATCTGGAGCAGCCTTGGTCCCGAGGCTTCTAGATTCTCGATGCTGTACCTATCTCTACGCATGGGGCTGAAAGGAAGAAGTCTAGGATCTCGTGGAATGATGCCTGCACACTTCCCCACTCGCGACAACAGCCAGGTGGGCATTTCTGGCCACATTCGGCAGGCAGGTGCTGGAGAACCCAAGAGTTTCTATAGGTATATAAAGAGGAAAAGAGTGGCGAAAGTAAATGTTGGTCCCTTAGAGGATGAGACTGGGGAACTAGTAATGGGTGTTAGATCTCTTAATTTCCAATGAAATACGAACTCCGATTGTAGTTTTAATGTAACTTTATTCTGGCAGCAGCAACAAGCTCTTGGCTTTAAGCCAGGCCTTTGTCCTTCTGAGACCACATGGCCAAAATGGCTGTACTTATACCTGGTTCAATTTACAGAAAAGAACTCGCCTTCTTTGACCTTATTGGCTCATTTAATAGTCTGTTAACCTTTAATTGGCTCCCTACCCAAGGTCCGAAAATGTCAAGTTGATTGATGACTTAATGCAATGTGGTCTGTGTTTTTTTTTCAAAACTGCAGCCAGGCTGCAGTGCTTGAATTCTCTATCAATCCCCCCTTTGATTCTTTCACAAACTGAATCATAAAACATCAGCTATCACTGGTTAAACACTCTACAAAATAATTTCATACATGTTAATAGAGTTTCCTTCTAAAATGTGTTGATGTGTTTCGCCACATGTCCGGACTAGAAGCTTCCACACAAATTTATACCAACCCGAGTTCCATCGTGGCTACAATGGAAGTCTGGTTTTAGTAGGTTAATTAACCTTATTTCAATTTAATCCAAATCAATATCTTAATTCAACCAGTAAACAACCTTCCCTTAAGCATAACATAACCCTGTGCCACGTACAGACGGTCTGCTGGGACCTACAAGGTGTCTCACCTGCGGGACAGCAGCTACAGCTGCCTGGTCGCAACAACATTTAATCAACATAAACAAACAATATAAAAGTAAAATAATTACAACGACTAGAATTAAACCTTCCACCAATGAAGTTCCTATTGAACCTAGCCATTCAGTGGCTCCGCTCCACAAAGTGAATGATGGAGGTTGCTTAAGTTTTTCTACCTCCTTTTGGATATGCTCCGCTAAGTGGGTAATTTCTTCGGAGCTATCTGGAATATACTTGCAACACTCAGTTCTGAGTAGGGCGCAAGTACCTCCCTCTTCAGCCAGGATGTAATCAAGAGCCAATCTATTCTGTAGGGCTACTGTGCGGATTGCTACCATTTCTGTATTGATTTTAACTAGGGCCTCTGAGGTATCATTGGCTACCCGTTCCACAACGGATGCCATGTTAATGGATTTCTTGCCAGTCTGGCGGTCCCATACCTGGGGATCAGAATGGCAAAGAACCTCTCTGTTTCTGTGATAGCTCTCTTAGGATGGTGTAAATGTTCCGACAGTGACTTTATATGATACATATAAGGCACAATGTAGGCTAAATAGCAGGATCCCATCCAATTCTGGGGCAGCCAAGGGTAGACCTTGTGGCCACACACCCAATAGATGCCATTATAGGCAATGAAGGTTTGCTGTTTCTTTGTCAGCAACAGTCGGGGCCTGTCCAGGCTTTTCCATCTGTTTTATTCAGAATCCCCGTTACGTTAAGAATTCCCACATCAGCCCAGTTTGGACGGTTCCGTGGCTTGATTATATTATAATTCCGGGAGCAGTTACTATACACCATATTTTGGCCTCCTTTGATGTTTCTAATCAGACAGACCGATTCGCCCGGTCTTCCTATTCCCGTTGTATTAGTGATAACAAAAAATGGGGGCCGTTTGGAATTATTGTAGCATGGTTGGTATCCCCCTTCAAAGGTGGTCAGATTGTAACCTGCTGACTTCCATTTACATGCCCAGTTTTCCGTATCCTGAAACGCATTGCCTGTTTTGTTTTGATTAATTATCCACTCAGCCATTTCCGAGATATTCAAGGGAACTGGCCTCAAGGGAATCCCTCCCTTTGAGTGAATAGGAATATGCGCACACACCCAACAACTAGAAATGTTACCTTGTTTGGCATAAATGTATGACATATATAAAAAGGTATTTACATGTAATTCCCTTGGTACTCTACTATTTCCCTTTGGTGCAGAGGGTCAGCTAGTAAGAAGTAGGCAAATGCCTAGAATACCTATAATCAGTAATACAGTAAACTTATACATTTTGGCAAAAAGTAATTGTCCTTATTAGATTTCAGCTTCAGTTACGGGTGCTCGTTTAACGTGTGAAGCGTGGATCCAGGCTTTCTTTCCTTGGACTTTAACAGCTGCCTGGGTGGTCAATAACACTTGATAAGGTCCCTCCCACTTGGCACCCAAAGGTTCTTTATGCAACTTTTTCACATACACCCAGACTCCCGGGATGATGTCATGTCCTCCTTCGGGTGGATTACCCCAAGCTGCCGATACCTGTCGAGAAACAGAACTAATAGCATTGGTTAGGTTCTGACAGTATGATAACAAAGTGTCACTCATTAAGTGAACATCAGCTTTCCTTAAATCGATAGTTCCTGGCAGCGACATGGGTCTTCCTGTTATAATTTCAAATGGGCTTAGACCTGTGGTTCTGTTCGGGGTTGCCCTAATGCTACATAGCACTATTGGGATTGCCATGTAGCATGGTGTTCCTTCTTGGTGATATTTGGCAAGCTGTTGTTTCAGAGTTCGATTCATTCGCTCTACTTGTCCTGATGATTGTGGATGATAAGGACAGTGTAAATCCCACGTAATGTTCAGTAACCTATAGACTTCTTGGCAGACAGCACCTGTGAAGTGTGTTCCCTGAGCTGAGTCAATGCTACACGAACTCCCCATCGGGGAATGTAATCCTTACACAAGACCTTTGCAGTGTGATTGGCTGTGGCTCTTTTAGTTGGGACAGCTTCTACCCATCTAGAGAATCTGTCGACCATGACAAGACTGTTAGTGTATCCTTGGCATGAAGGAAGAGATATATAATCATCCTGCAGATGCTGGAATGGTCCGACAGGGGCAGGGGGCCTCAGTTGGGGCATTACCGTGATGGGTCCAGAATTATTTTTCTGGCAGATCACACAGCGGTCTGCTACCAGCTGGGCATGTTTTTTAAATCCCCGACCCCACCAGCTTTTCTGGAACCGTGCCGTCATCTGTTGTGAGGCCAAGCGTCCCCACGAGTGGATCTGTTGGGCTAAAAAAGGCATAAGTGCTTGTGGTCTGGGTTGTGCAGAGGCTCCTCTGCTGCTTAGGCTGCTTCTTCTGTTTCTTTTAAAATCTCCACGCAGTCATGCTCTTCACATTCTCCCTGTAAAGTCCTGTCCCCTCAGTACAGATTCACACGAGGCATGTAGTGAAGTCAAGGTCACTCTGGACCTGCTCCTTTATTTCACAACTCTGGAATGCTGCACTTGCCTGAGACCTGTCCTTATATACCTGTCTCTTGCAAGTGCACCCCTGGTGGTAAGGTATGCTGGTGGTTACAGGTCATATCTTATTACAGTCATGTATAGCATGTTAGGATACAGTTATATATAATAATGTAAGATACATGACACTCCCCCCTCTTGCTCCCTCGATTCTGACATCGGGAGCATAGTTGCGGGATTAACCGGGCTGACCCGGACGATATGGAGATTGGGAGCTTCCAAAACTGCTGTCCAGCGGGTCCATCTAGCTGCCGTCACCTGAGAGATTCTATTCATAGAGAGCAAAACATGTACGGTGTGGGGACACTTGACAATCAGCTTTTGGTCGAGGACTAGACCCGCAGTGATCATTACCGCTCGACATGTAGCTTCCATGGCCCTTAGGCAACTTCCCCATCCGAGGGCTACCGCATCCAGTTTTGCCAAATAATAGCCAATAGGTCTTTGCCGATCCCCATGTTCTTGTGTCAGTATAGCTGTCATATATCCTTCTTTTTCATGGACAAACAGGGTAAATAGCTTACCATTGTCGGGGATTCCCAGAGTCGGTGCCGAACACAAAGCCTTTTTCAAACTCAGGAAGGCCTCTTGCTGTTCCTTAGTGAGGGTGATGGCTTATTTAGAGGCATGTTTCCCCTTTAAGATATCATTCCTTGGCTGAGCAAGCTGTGTGACGGAGTCAATCCAATTTCTGTTATTAAAGTTACACAATCCCAAAAAAGACCTTAGTTCCTGAATAGTGGTAGGTTTTTTAGCAGTTCTATCCTGGGTAAGTTCTCTCTTTCCTTGTGAAATCTTTTGTCCCAGGTATACAACCTCTTCTTGGGATATTTGTGCTTTGTCGATGCTGGCTTTATGTCCTTTCAGCCAAAGGTGGTCCAGCAAAGCTCGTAAATCTTGTTCATGCTGTTCTTCCATGTTTGAAGCTAGCAGGATATCGTCTACATATTGAATGACTGTGGATGACAGGGGAGGTAATTCTCACAAATGGCTTTGTAAAGCCATGTGGAATACCGTAAGGCTGTTGTGGAAACCCTGCGGTAACCGGGTCCAAGTATACTGATGTCCTTGGACAGTGAAAGCAAACGACTGTCGAACCTCCGGTGCCAGAGGCACCGACCAAAATCCGTTGGCCATATCTATAACCGAGAAATATTTATGTTCCAGTTTGAGGGCATTAAAAATGGTGGAGGGCTCTGCGACCAAAGGAGCTTTTTGATCAATACACTGGTTAGCTTTCCTATAATCGACAGTCAAACGCCAAGTCTCATTAGATTTCTGTACCGGCCACACTGGGCTATTGGAGGAGCTATGCATTTTAATAAGCACCCCTTGTTTCTCCAATTGCTGAATAACCAATAAGATTCCCGCGATGGCAGTTGGACTGATGGGAAACTGTTTAGTGCATGGAGGCTTGGTCCCGGTAAATGACGCAGGCTCCATCTGGAGTAGGCCACAATCGTTCTTATCTTTAGCCCATATCGGGTGTTCCTTCAATTCTTCTTTCTTCAAAGTTCTAATTGACCATGTCACCCGACCATCCTCGAAATGCAACGATGAATCTACTTGGATTAGAACGTCCATTCCCAAAAGGGGTTGATCTACTGGGCCTATCCAGACCGGCGTGGTTAGTTGATGTGGACCTAGCCCTATAAGTACCGGTGTTATCCTTTTAATTTCCATTTTATGGCCCCCAACTCTATGGGCCCAAGTTTCGCCCTCAGTTGCTCCTGATTTTTTGGAGCAAGTAGTGTAGAACGGAGTATCTTAGAAATTCAAATTCTCGGTATTTAGTTTGCTCCAGTTCTAGTCAGTTAGAACAGTTTCACTTTGGAACAGAATTTTTTTTTCAAAAGGGGACGTGTCCGGCCACTTACACCTGTTTTCAAAGTTTCAGCAGTGAAAACTTACTCCAAACTAACTTAGAATGGCGTAAATGAAGATTTTTGTACGCTCGAAAAAAACTTGTCTACACTTTAGAAAATCAGGCGTAGGTTACAAATTAGGCGTAGGGAACGAGGTGGGGGAGGGGAGGGGGGGGGAAGGGAAGTCATTAAATTCAACAATCAATCCTTAGTTATACTTATACAAATA
Source organism: Pristiophorus japonicus (assembly GCF_044704955.1). Classification (NCBI taxonomy): domain Eukaryota; kingdom Metazoa; phylum Chordata; class Chondrichthyes; family Pristiophoridae; genus Pristiophorus; species Pristiophorus japonicus. The sequence continues at coordinate 333,760,907 of NC_091978.1, forward strand.
AATCCAACCTGAATAAAAATTTATAAGCAAAGAAAAGATTAAATAAACCATGTTCCTACCTGTGTGAAACAGCAGCAGCCTTCGAGCTGCTGTGCTTCAGGCAGGCCTTTCATGTTGGAGACAGGCAGGGGTGTGGCGTCAGTGTCTCGACAGCAGCCCCAACAGCGGCAGCAAGCAGCCTTCGAGCTAAGCTGCTGTGCTGCAGGCAGGCCTTCATTCTGTTAGTGGCTGGCCGGCAGCCGAAGGATCAACACCGGAGGCATGCAGCTTTTCAAGGGGGCTGAGGCCATTCGGCCATGGGATAGGAGCAGCGTCAGTGGCTGGCCGGCAGCCGAAGGATCAACACCAGACGCATGCAGCTTTTCAAGGGGGCTGAGGCCATTCGGCCATGGGATAGGAGCAGCGTCAGTGGCTGGCCGGCAGCCGAAGGATCAACATCAGACGCACGCAGCTTTTCAAGGTGGTTGAGGCCATTCGGCCATGGGATAGGAGCGGCGTCAGTGGCTGGCCGGCAGCCGAAGGATCAACACCAGACGCATGCAGCTTTTCAAGGGGGCTGAGGCCATTCGGCCATGGGATAGGAGCGGCGTCAGTGGCTGGCCGGCAGCCGAAGGATCAACACCAGACGCACGCAGCTTTTCAAGGGGGCTGAGGCCATTCGGCCACGCTTAAGGGGCGGCGGCAGTGGCTCGACGGCAGCCGAGTCCTTTTAAAAATGGCCGAGTGCCAATGTTTGTTTGACACTGCGCGTGCGCGCATGCTCCAACGCGCACGTGCAGGGTTGCCAGCACCACGTTGGCTCATTTAAATTAGACCCGCCCCCCACTACTTACAGAATCGGCGCGAGTGTTTGGCTGCGCCCCACGCTGTGAAGAGCGCGCCGCGCCAAGCTGTGATTGAGCTCCGAGGAGCCGGAGAATATCGAAGTTTTTTCCTAGCGCACTTTTAGGCGCGAAGAACAAGCGTCCAGCTCGGAGGTGCGCCGTTTTCGGCGTGGGCCGAAACTTGGGGCCCATAAGCTGTACGTGCCCTACCATCCAACGGCAAAAAGTCTCCATATTGTAGGGGTAAGCATGTTAATTCCGCCCCTGTGTCTAAAAGACAGTCCACATCCTTATCGCCCATCTCCCCTTTGTTATATTAGTGCGAGGAGGTGGACCAGGGTGGGCTCTAATCGTTTTTTGCTATCCCAAGTAACTCCTTCTGTTGTTGTATTGTCAGTCGCTTAAATGCTTCTGAGGTCGGTATCTTGTGACAAGCCTGGTTCGTTGGTTGAATTGTATCCCCGGCTGCGTCCTCTTCCCCGGCCGCGACCTTGCTGTTTTGCCCTGCACATCTTGGCTCAGTGACCTTTTTCCCACAATAATGACATTTTCCGGGTAATTTTCCTAATAACTGTTTATCGGAATCCTGAGATTTCTATCCCATAGCCTATACAGCTCGGACTTTAGCTCCCATATCCCGATCTAATTGGTTACATCGATCCACCAATGCTGCAAAGGTAGTTCCTCTACCTTCCCAGTCCGGTAACACTACCTTAAGCATTTTGGACAGTTCTGGCTTTAGACCTGCCACGAAAGCTGCTTTCAGGGGTCCAAACACTTGTTCATCCATTTCCTCATCCGTATTATTCATACCCGAATCTTCTAGCCACGTGCATCTAAACCGCTCGTCATACTCCAGGACCTCCTCTGTTCCTTTCTGTTGGCAGGCTGCAACTTTTCCCCAGTCTGTCTTAGCTGGACTGACGGCTTGCAGCCAGTGTTTAATCGCCTCCCATCCTGCGTTTAATTCTTGCTCATTCTGCCCCAAAGCTTCTTCTACCTTGTCGTGCAATTTTCTTCCCTGTGTTTTTGGCACCATTATGGTCAAAATTTGCACTCCGTCCCAGGGATGTAGTTGATATATATTTCTTAAGCGGTCCAATTGGTCCCACGTTTTTACTCCCCCTTTCTTTGGATTGGGCAATTCCTTGGACCATTTATCAATTTTCTCTGGGTCTGCCGGATCATGAAATAAGTATTCTGCATACACCCTTTTCCTCGTTTTTTTGCTTCCGCCCTCATTCGCAGTCTCTTCTGATTTGACTACAACTTATCTTTTTTTAAATAGGGTAAAGCGCACCCCTAATTCTTCATCCTCTGACCCGGTATCGTCAGAGGATTCAGAATCCGTATCGATTCCTTGGTCGTGTCTTCGGGTTTGCTCTTTTCGTTTATCCGAACATGGGTACCCTGGGAATTGACCGATACATTTTCCTTTTCCTATTACTGGTTCTTGACCTAATGATTTTTTCCATTCTTTAATTTCACCTTTAAGATCTTTAACTTCCACTTCCGATTTTTCAAGTTCAAGTCTTGTCTGTCGCAGCTGTGCACAAACAGCTTGCAATTGGTCCTTTGTACTGGTCAGTTCTCGATCATGTTGGGAACGCATTATAATTTCATTCCGTTTTCGGATCTGTCCCATAACAGCTAGGGACCATCTAGTTTGCTCTTTATTTTTTGTATGGGTCGTTTTGCCCCAGACCCTTTTAATCTCGTCCAAGGACCATTTGGAGGTTCCATACTTTTGTTCGATCTTAATACAGGTTTTAGATAAGTTGAATTGTTGCTCTATGTATTCTTTCAACTGTTTGAGGATTTCATCTATCGAAACCTCAGGTGGTGCCCGCCCGCCTTTAACAGTTGTAGGCAATTCTTTGCTCTTATCTCCTGCTGCCATAATACTGATTTCTTTACTAGGGTCTCGATTCATAGGCTTTCCAGCCGATCGGTAGGTTGGTTATTAATTAACTAACACACCGCCGAAGTTAGACGTCTATGGGACCTCGAGCCGACTACCAACCGGAGGGTTCGCAAACCGGAGGCTTTCGGAATCGCATAGAAGGAGAGGCGAATTTAGACTTTTGACCGAGGACTTTTATAAAGAGGAGTCCTTACCCAAGTATGTTGGTCCGATGTCCAAAATTCAGTTTCTTCCCTCAACGATCGTTTTCGTGACGCCAAAATTGTTAGATCTCTTAATTTCCAATGAAATACGAACTCCGATTGTAGTTTTAATGTAACTTTATTCTGGCAGCAGCAACAAGCTCTTGGCTTTAAGCCAGGCCTTTGTCCTTCTGAGACCACATGGCCAAAATGGCTGTACTTATACCTGGTTCAATTTACAAAAAAGAACTCGCCTTCTTTGACTTTATTGGCTCATTTAATAGTCTGTTAACCTTTAATTGGCTCGCTACCCAAGGTCCTAAAATGTCAAGTTGATTGATGACTTAATGCAATGTGGTCTGTGTTTTTTTCAAAACTGCAGCTGGGCTGCAGAGCTTGAATTCTCTATCATGGGGAACATGGAGATGGCAGAAACTCTGAACAAATATTTTGTATCAGTCTTTATGGTAGAGGACACTAACAATATTCCAACAGTGGATTTTTAAGGGGCTATCGGGGGGAGGAACTTAACACAATCACAATCACGAAGGTGGTGGCACTCAGTAAGATAATGGGATTAAAGGCAGATAAATCCCCTGGACCTGATGCCTTGCATCCTATGGTCTTAAGAGAAGTAGCGACAGGGATTGTGGATGCATTGGTTGTAATTTACCAAAATTCCCTGGATTCTGGGGAGATCCCAGCAGATTGGAAAACTGCAAATGTAACGCCCCTATTTAAAAAAGGAGGCAGACAAAAAGCAAGAAACTATAGACCAGTTAGCCTAACATCTGTAGTTGGGAAAATGTTGGAGTCCATTATTAAAGAAGCAGTAGCAGGACATTTGGATAAGCAAAATTCGGTCAGGCAGAGTCAGCATGGATTTATGAAGGGGAAGTCATGTTTGACAAATTTTCTGGAATTCTTTGAGGACATAACGAACAGGGTGGATAAAGGGAAACCAGTGGATGTGGTGTATTTGGACTTCCAGAAGGCATTTCACAAGGTGCCTCATAAAAGGATACTGCACAAGATAAAAGTTCATGGGATTGGGAGTAATATATTAGCATGGATAGAGGATTGGCTAACTAACAGAAAACAGAGAGATGGGATAAATGGTTCATTCTCTGGTTGGCAACCAGTAACTAGTGGATGCTGCAGGGTCACTGCTGGGACCCCAACTATTTACAATCTGTATAAACGACTTGGAAGAAGGGACTGAGTGTAACGTAGCCAAGTATGCTGACGATACAAAGATGGGAGGAAAAGCAATGTGTGAGGAGGACACAAAAAATCTGCAAAAGGACATAGACAGGCTAAGTGAGTGGGAAAAAATGACAGATGGAGTACAATGTTGGAAAGTGCACTTTGGCAGAAAAAAGTCAAAAACCAAGTTATTATCTAAATAGAGAAAGATTGCAAAGTGCTGCAGTACAGCGGGACCTGGAGGTACTTGTGCGTGAAACACAAAAGGATAGTATGCAGGTACAGCAAGTGATCAGGAAAGCCAATGGTATCTTGGCTTTTATTGCAAAGGGAATGGAATATAAAAGCAGGGAAGTCTTGCTACAGCTATATAAGGTACTGGTGAGGCCACACCTGGAATACTGCGTGCAGTTTTGGTTTACATATTTACAAAAGGATATACTTGCTTTGAAGGCTGTTCAGAGAAGGTTCACTCGGTTGATTCCTGGGATGAGGGAGTTGACTTATGAGGAAAGGTTGAGTATGTTGGGCCTCTACTCATTGGAGTTCAGAAGAATGAGAGGTGACCTTATCGAAACGTATAAGATTATGAGGGGGATTGACAAGGTGGACGCAGAGAGAATGTTTCTATTGATGGGGGAGATTAGAACTAAAGGGCATGATCTTAGAATAAGAGGCTGCCCATTTAAAACAGAGATGAGGAATTTCTTCTCTCAGAGGGTTGTACATCTGTAGAATTTTCAGCCTCGGAGAGCTGTGCAAGCTGGGACATTTAATACATTTAAGACAGAAATAGACAGTTTCTTAAACAATAAGGGGATAAGAGGTATGGGGAGTGGGGGGGAAGTGGAGCTGAGTCCATGATCAGATCAGCCATGATCTTATTGAATGGCGGAGTAGGCTCGAGGGGCTGTATGGCCTACTCCTGTTCCTATTTCTTATGTTCTTAATAATGGTGCGGGCCCAAATGAAAATGATGTGCCATCTTACTAGTTGCTGAATTGGCACATAATCCCTGCGCATTTCCTGGTGTCCCTTAGTCATCTCTCGTTCCTGTGTTTTTCTTCCAAATTACTGGCTTGATGCAAATTTGAAACAGACATATTGTATAGAATCCAAGTACGAAAAATGTCTGCTCCAAACTGCAGCTAATGAGAAGAATAGATTTACGGGTATGTCCCTTTATCATTTAGGATGAGGGGGCAAATCAGCAGAATTCAGAACTCCTTTAAGGAAGAAGTGTCACCCATCACGAAGCACCTTATTACATCTCACAGAACCATCTCTGCAGTGGCAGTTGTTATGTAGGCAAATACAGCAACCATTTGCATATGGCTAGATCCGATAGAGAGTAATGAGATAAATGATGTTAGTCATTTTTTGGTGGTATTGATTGAGGAAGGAATGCTGCTGGTCAGGAGAGCAAAATCAGTACCTATATTGTGTTTTTTTAAAAAGAGGCTGACAAATATTTCTCATTCAGTTTTTCTTTGAATTTTCCTGTTCTTTTTTCTTCCAAGACATCTTGACTTAGAGTGAGAGTCTAATTAGCACGATGCAGCTGAATTATTAAGAACAAAAATGTTCATCAACCTGGGGTGCTGCAGTGATCAACACATTTTAGTTGGCTGTTTATTCACTTCCCTTGCAATGCAGTCCAGACTGATATAAAAGCAAAATACTGTGGTTGCTGGAAATCTGAAATAAAAACAGAAAATGCTGGAAATACTCAGCAGGTCAGGCAGCATCTGTAGAGAGAGAAACAGAGTTAACCTTTCAGGTTGATGACACATCGTCAGAACTCCAACGTTATTTCATCCGGGGCCTGGGGAAGATACCAAGGCTATCCCGCCAGGGCAATTTGGGATTATGCTATTCTCGTTCCACCCCACCACCCCCCCAGAAATTCTGATTCTTGACACTTTATGTAGTGCATTTCCTATCATTATTTTTCTTTATATTTAAAATTTTTTTCTCATAGTAGCAGCTGATAATCTTATACTTGGAGAAAAAGACATAATTCATTTGCATTTTTTTTTTAAATTGCCTTTTAGCAATTAGAAGGTTTGAGTTTAATTATATTGAAATAAGACCATTCCAGTCAGGAATGTAGGCATTAAATTTAGAATTGCACATATTCCCTCCAAGCAATTCTTTGGGCTCCAGTAATAAGAATAAAAATAAATAGAAGAAAACCGGACAGACCACCTTGCTTTGAGGTAGGCACTGGATTCGGACACAATAAAGACACACCCAGCCCCTCGACCCTGCAAAATCCTACTCACTAATATCTGGGGACTTATGCCAAAATAAGGGGAGCTGTTGCACAGACTAGTCAAGCAACAGTCTGACATACTCACAGAATCATACCTTTCAGCCAAACACACAGACTCCTCCATCACTATCCCTGGGTATGTTCTGTCCTATCGGCAGGACAGACCCAGCAGAGGAGGCAGCACAGTGGTATATAGTTGGGAGGGAGTGGCCCTGGGAGACCTCAACATTGATTCCAGACCCTGTGACGTCTCATGGCATCAGGTCAAACAAGGGCAAGCAAACCATCTTGCTGATTACCACACATTTGCCACCGCCCCCCCACCCCCCACCCCCCCACTCAGCTGGTGAATCAGTACTCCTCCATGTTGAACACCACTTGGAAGAAGCACTGAGGGTAGCAGGGACACAGAATGCTGAATGTACTCTGGATGGGGGACTTCACCCGCAGCAGATGGGAGAACCAACACAAGAGAAAAACCTTCTTATTCTTGTCCTACCAATCTATCTGTCACAGATGCATATGTCCATGATAGTATTGGTAGGAGTGACCATTGTACAGTCTTCACAGTGAGGACATCCTCCATCGTGTTGTGTGGTACTTCCACTTATAAATGGGATAGATTTAGATCAGATCTACCAGCTTATAACTGGGCATCCATGATGCGCTGCGGGCCATCAGCAGCTGCAGGACTGTATTCCTCCACAATCTGTAACCTCATGGCCTAGAATATACCTCACTCTGCCATTATCATCAAGCCAGGGAAACAACTCTGGTTCAATGAGGAGTGCAGAAGAACATGCCAGGAGCATCATCAGGTGTACCTGATAATGAGGTCCCAACCTGGGGAAGCAACAGCACAGGACTACATGCATGCTAAACAGAGGATCAGCATTCTATAAACAGAGCTAAGCGATCCCACAATCAACGGATCAGATCAAAGCACTGAGGCCCTGCCACATCCAGTCATGAATAGTGGTGGACTATTAAACAACTAACGGGAGGAGGAGGCTCGATGAATATCCCCATCCTCAATGATGATGTAGTCCAGCTCACGAGTGCAAAAGACAAGGCTGAAGCGTTTGCAACCAACCTCAGCCACAAGTGCCGAGTGGATGTTCCATATTGCCCTCCTCCTGAAGTCCCCACCATCACAGAAACCAGTCTTCAACCAATTCGATTCACTCCACATGATATCAAGAAACAGCGGAACGCATTGGATACAGCAAAGACTATGGGCCCCAACAACATCCCGGCTGTTGTGCTGAAGACTTGTGCTCCAGAACTAGCCGTGGCTCTAGCCAAGCTGTTCTTGTTCCGCTACAACACCGGCATCTCCCTGACAAAGTGGAAAATTGCCCAGGTACGTGCTGTCCACAAAAAGCAGGACAAATCCAACCTGACCGATTACCACCCCATCAATCTACTCTCAATCATCAGCAAAGTGATGGAAGCTGTCATCGACAGTGCTATCAATCGGCACTTACTCACAAATAAGCTGCTCATCAGTGCTCAGTTTGGGTTCCGCCAGGACCACTCTGCTCCAGACCTCATTACAAGCTTGCTCAAAACATGGGCAAAAGAGCTGAATTCCAGAGGTGAGAAGAAAGTGACTGCCCTTGACATCAAGACACATTTGACCGAACGGGGCATCAAGGAGCCCTAGTAAAATTGAAGTCAATGGGAATCAAGGGGAAAACTCTCCACTGGCTGGAATCATACCTAGCAAAAAGGAAGATGGTTGTGGTTGTTGGAGGTCAATCATCTCAGCCCCAGGACATCGCCTCAAGAGTTCCTCAGGGTAGTGTCCTAGGCCCAACCAACTTCAGCTGCTTCATCAATACCTTCCCTCCAACATAAGGTAAGAAGTGGAGATGTTTGCTGATGATCGCTAAGTGTTCAGTTCCATTCTCAACTCCTTAGATAATGAAGCAGTCTATACCCACATACAACATTCAGGCTTGGGCTGATGAATGGCAAGAACATTTGCGCCACTCAAGTGCCAGGCAATGCCCATCTCCAACAAGAGAAAGTTTAACCACCGCCCCTTGACATTCAATGGCATTACCATAATCAAATCCCACATGATCAACATCCTGGGCGGTCACCATTGACAAGAAGCTTAACTGGACCAGCCACATAAATACTGTGGCAACAAGAGCAGGTCAGACGCTGGGTATTCTGCAGCAAGCGACTCATCTCCTGACTTTCCAAAGCCTTTCCACCACCTACAAGGCACAAGTCAGGAGTGTGATGGAATACTCTCCATTTGACTAGATGAGTGCAGCTCCAACAACACTCAAGAAGCTCGATGCCATCCAGGACAAAGCAGCCCGCTTGACTGGCACTCCATTCACCACCTTAAGCATTCACTCCCTCCACCACTGGCGCACCGAGGCTGCAGTGTGTACCATCTATAAGATGTATTGCAGCAACTCGCCAAAGTTTCTCGGCAGCACCTCCCAAACCCACAACATTTACCATCTAGAAGGACAAGGACAGCAGGTGCATGGGAACACTACCATCTCCAAGTTTCCCTTCAAGTCACACATCAGCCAACTTGGAAATATATCGATGTTCCTTCATCGTTGGCAGGTCAAATCCTGGAACTCCCTCCCTAACAGCACATTGGGAGTACCTTCACCACATGGACTGGAGCAGTTCAAGAACATAAGAAATAGGAGCAGAAGTAGGCCATTTGGCCCCTCGAACCTGCTCTGCCATTCAATAGGATCATGGCTGATCTGATCTTAGGATCAGCTCCACTTCCCTGCCCGCTCCTCATAACCCTTCATTCCCTTATCGCTCAAAGTTCTGTCTATCTCCACCTTAAATATATTCAATTCTCTGCCCCAGCCTCCACAGCTCTCTGGGGCAGAGAATTCCACCGATTCACAACCCTCCGAGAAAAAAAATTCTTCTCATCTTAGTTCTAAATGGGCGACCCCCCCATTCTGAAACTATGCCCCCTAGTTCCAGACTCGCCCACAGCTCACCACCACCTTCTCAAGGGCAATCAGGGATAGGCAATAATGCTGGCCGTAGCAATGCCCACATCCCATGATAAATAAAAAGAATGTAACAGGAAGTAGAAAGAAAGACTTGCATTTATATAGCGCCTATCACGACCACTGGACATCTCAAATTAACATCCAGTTAAGTATTTTTGGAGTGTAGTCACTGTTGTAATGTGGGAAACTCGGCAGCCAACTTGCGCACAGCAAGCTCCCACAAACAGCAATGTGATAATGACCAGTTAATCTGCTTTTGTTATGTTGATTGAGAGATAAATTTGGCCAGGTCACCGGGGATAGCTCTCCTGCTCTTCTTTGAAATAGTGCCATGGGATCTTTTACATCCACCAGAGAGGGACTTGATTTAAGGTCTCATCCGAAAGACGGCACCTCCGACAGCGCAGCACTCTCTCAGCACTGCACTAGAGTGTCAACCTAGATTTATGTGCTCAAATTCCTGGAGTGGGATTTGAACCCACAAGCTTCTCACTCAGGCGAGTGTGCTACCCACTGAGCCACGGCTGACACAAAGTATGATCTGGGAGCAATGCTGAGGGGAAGCGCAATGTTGATTTTATTTACAAAAATGCAAGCAGCTGTTTATATATTTGATGTATATGTTAATAGCATATTAACAACTTGTAGTAACTTGAAAATAGGTGCATTACAGAATAAATAAGGATCTGTGCATTTCCCTGGGGAGTTATCCCTGGGAACTCACACTCAGGCTGGGAGTGCAGCAGAGAGATCATGGGATGGGTGGGGGGGGGTGGTGGCGGTGGCGGTGGATCGCGGGGTCAGGCCAGCATTTGCGGAAGTCGGCAGCGAGTAAGGACTTCAATTGTTTAAATTTGTTCATGTCGGAGTTCTGCGCATGCATCACCCGGTTCTGGACGATGGGGGATTCTGGATAAGGGAGTTCTAGATAAGGGAGGCTCAACCTGTACAATCTTTCAGATGAGACATTAAACTGAAGCCCCGTCTGCCCTCTCGGGTGGATGTAAAAGATCCCATGGCACTATTCGAAGCCAAGCACGGGAGTTCTACCTGGTGTTCTGGCCAATATTTATTCTCAACCTACATCACTAAAACAGATGACCCGGTCGTTTGTCTCATTGCTGTTTGTGAGAGTTTGCTGTTCAGAAATTGGCTGCCACATTTCCTACATTACAACAGTGACTACACTACAAAAGTACTTAATTGGCTATGAAGTGCTTTGGGACATCCCGAGGTTATGAAAGATGCTATATAAATACAAGTTCTTTCTTTTATTTCTAAATGTTGTGAATTTTCAGTAGCAGAGCTGTTTTTAACATGTGCCAGGGTCTTTTTGGAGTCTAAGTGGCTTCAGGATTACACACCCAGTCAATGGACTTTGGAACCCAGTCAATGGACTTTGGAACCCAGTCAATCCATCTGTGGTAATCTTGGTACCAAGGCACAGGTAATGGTTGCCCAGCCAATGGAACCTGGAGGCATACACCTGTCACTGGGGACAGGATTATTCCCACTCCGTTCTAGATAACCCTGCAAGTCAATGCCCTAGCAGATGGTGTGGATCTAGCTGGCTAAGTAGCAAGAGGTTTACCACTGAAGTGTATGAGTTTTAGCTGGTTAAACTCCAGCAGGATCTAGCACATAGGTGGAAGTCCGTAAACCTTGCTCCTGTCCGCTTGCACCAAAGCTCTCTGGACTTGATAAGTGAGATATAAGAACATAAGAATTAGGAACAGGAGACCAAAACTCTACACAATAAAGGGTCCTGTATAATTGCAGTGACATCTTTACTCATACTCAAATCCCCTTGTAATAAAGGCCAACGTACCACTTGCTTTCTTAATTGCTTGCTGTACCTGAATGTTAATGACATAGATATGTACTTATGGTAAAGATACTGCAATTCATATTGGGCAAGGAGAAACCCTATGGGTGGGCGTAGCTTGATATGGCACCTCTTAAACATGTGGATAAGTTTCTGTGCAATACAGATACCTGGCTGAGCCAAAAAGAGAACATGTTTATGTTGAAAACATACAGAGCCAACATCTGGTATAAGTGTAAAGATTTTTCCACTGGTGGCCACAGGCCCTGCCCCTCCATTGGATGTTTTGTGGTCAGTGGACTTCACCCGATTGGCATAACTGCTTACTGTACCTGGATGCTAACTGTCTGTGTTTATTGTACGAGGACACCCAAATCCCCCTGAACACCAACATTTAATAGTTTCTCACCATTTAAAAAATATTCTGCTTTTCTATTTTTCCTACTAAAGTGGATAACCTAAAATTTCCCCACATTATACTCCATCTGCCATTTTATTGCCCAATCACTTAACCTGTCTATATCCACCTCACATCTTACTTCTCCATCTCCAGCTTTGTATCATCAGCAAATTTGGATACATTGCACTCAGTCCTTTCATCTAAGTCATTCATATAGATTGTAAATAGCTGAGGCCCAAGCACTCATCCTTGTGGCACCCCATTAGTTACAGCCTGTCAATCTGAAAATGACCTGTTTATCCCTATTCTCTGTTTTCTGTCTGTTAACAAATCCTTTATCCATGCCACTACCTTACCCCCAACCCCACGAGTCTTTATTTTGCTTCACAACCTTTTATGTGGCACCTTATCGAATGCCTTTTGGAAATCCAAATATACTACATCCACTGGTTTCCCCCTTAATCTACCCTGCTAGTTACATCCTCAAAAAACTCTATTAAACTTGCGAAACATGATTTAACTTTCATAAACTCATGTTGACTCTACCTAATCATATTATGATTTGCTAAGTACCCTGTAACCACTTCCTTAATAATGGATTCCAGCATTTTCCCGATGATTGATGTTAGGCAAACTGGCTTGTAGTTCCTAGTTTTCTCTCTCCCAACCTTCTTGAATAGCGGGGTTACATTTGCTGCTTTCCAATCCACTGGGATCTTTCCTGAATCTAGGGAAGTTTGGAAGATCAAAACCAATACGTCCATTATCTCTGCAGCCATCTCTTTTAGAACCCTAGAATGTAAGCCATCGGGTCCAGGGGATTTGTCGGCTTTTAGTTCTATTCGTTTTTCAAGTACTTTTTCTCTACTGGTATTAATTACTTTAAGTTCCTCGCTCTCATTTGCCCCTTAGTTCCCCACTATATTTGGTATGCTTTTTGTGTCTTTGTTTAAAACATTTCCTTGTCCCCCAGTATAATTTCTCTTGGCTTTTGAGAAGCCCAAGCCTCAGCTTTTCTGCATATTTATCAATGATTCAGATGAAGGAATAGAGAGCTATATATCCGATGTGGGTAAGTGTGAGGTCATCCAATTTGGACTTAAGAAAGATAGATCAGAGTAATTTCTAAATGTTATGAAGCTTGGAACTGTCGAGGACCAGAAATATTTTAGGGTCCATGTACAGAAATCATTAAAAGCTAGTGGACAGGTAATGGAATGTTAGCCTTTATCACAAGGGGGCTGGAATACAAAGGGGTGGAAGTTATGCTACAGTTGTTTAAATCTCTGGTTAGACCCTCACCTGGAGTATTGTGTTCAGTTCTGGGCACTGCACCTCAGGAAGGATATATTGGCCTTGGAGGGGTACAGCGCTAAAAGCGACAGGTTGCATAGACTAGGGTTGTATTCCCTTGAGTATAGAAGATGTTTAAGATGATTAAACTATTTGTTAGGGTAGATAGAAAGAAAATATTTCTGCTGGTGGGAATCCAGAATAAGGCGAGATTAAAATTAGAGCTAGGCCGTTGAGAGATGATATGAAGAAACACTTCTTCACACAAACAGTATTGGAAATCTGAAACTCTCTCCCTCAAAAAGTTGTTGAGGTTGGGTTAATTGAAAAGTTATAAACTGAGATAGATAAATACTTGAAGGGGGAAAAATTTCAGGGTCATTTGGAAAGGACAGGGGAGTGGGACAAATTGGATAGTTCTTTCTAACAACATCAGTGAGAATGGTGATTAAAAACATCTACCTACCCATAGTGCAAATTAAATAGTGCAAAGAATATTTTAAAACTATGTACAGCAGCAGCACAATGGGTCAAATGGTCTACTTCTGTGCTGTATCATTCTATGATTCTCGGTAGATTTTTGCTAAGTAAGGGTGTTTAGGGATATGGAACAAAGGCAGGTAAATAGAGTTGAGGTACAGACCAGCCATGATCTAATTGAATGGCATAACAGATTTGAGGGGCTGACTAGCCCACACCTTTTCCTATGTTTCTCAGACAGGGAAATCCCAGTCTTGAAGTCTTTGCCCGCAGCTCCACCTCCGTCTGTGGCGATTATCTTATTTGTTGTTGCCACCCAATAGATCAATTGGGAATTTTGGAGCAAGGTTGGACCCCAACATATCCTGGTCCTCGCCTTCTGTCACAGTGATGGTGGCACTGTACCACCTGCATGTTTTTGGCCCAAATGTCTGATTTTTTTAAGTGCTAATTAAATATTTGAGGACATCCATCAATATTTGCCAACAACTCTTTAAAAAGAAAGTATTTGGGTCACAAAAACCTGCATAATCTTACAGCAGATTTGGATTTTTCACATGTCATTCCGCTCCACTGGAATCTAAGTTTGGCAAAAGGCAGTGTTCCACGATCAAACATGACTTTAGACCTCTACAGGTAATAGAATACCAATAACGATTCTGTTCTGGGTCATCATGTGTAAGCCCAAAGCAACAGAAGTGTAGTTAGCAGCAGGGGAGGAGGCAGCGGGGTAAATGGAAGGTGGTATTGGACATTTGTATGTAAAGGGGGTAGGCCATTTGCTACCAAGGATCACGGATCTCACATAAGTTGCCAATGCCTTCACATACCGTCACTATCCACAGGGGGCTCTGTTTTGACGCCCGCTACTGCGTCAACTGGCGCGCCCATGAGGGCGGACACTCGCTCCTCAACCTCAGTGAGGTCCGGTATATCAGGCTCCCCACCTCCAGTATGCTGCTGCTCTTGAGGATTGTGAACCAATTTCACCTGCAATAAGAAAAACAAGAAGGTGTGAGTGAGTGTGCAGCTCATCGTGTGGCACATATGCCTTCCATAGTACATTAACTCCTACTGTCTAGAAGTGTGCCAATGTCCATTGGAATCTGCATGACTGTGCACAGTACATATGAGAACAATGGGATGAGGTGAGAGCCACCTAGGATTAGGGATCAGGCTGATGTTTTGCAAATGCATATCAAGAGTGAAAGGGTAGCATGAGGAAAGGTGAGACTGAGTAGGGAATAAGAAGGTGGGCAACGCTTGCATGCGCAGGGCATGGCTGGTGAACTGAGCCTCAACTTTTCAGGCGGTTTCACCAACCAAGCCCATGGCCAGGAACACAGAGAATGGGCAGGTACTGCAAAGACTTTACATCGTGTGTGACATTGAGCTGTACGTCATGGCACTAGTGCATTAATAGAAAGGGTACCCACCCTGACGATCCTAGTGAGGTCGTTGAACTTCTATCGACATTGTGTCGCAGATCGCAGCAACACGTCTCTTGCAGAGATGTCCTAAGAACATAAGAAAATAAGAACATAAGAAATAGGAGCAGGAGTAGGCCATTTGGTCCCTCGAGCCTGCTCCACCATTGAATAAGATCATGGTTGATCTGATCATGGACTCAGCTCCACTTCCCTGCCCACTCCCCATAACCCATTATTCCCTTATCGCTCAAATATCTGTCTATCTCCACCTTAAATATATTCAATGACCGAGCCTCCACAGCTCTCTGGAGCAGAGAATTTCATAGATTTACAACCTTCTGAGAGAAGAAATTCCTCTTCATCTCAGTTTTAAATGGGCGGCCCCTTATTCTGAGACTATGTCCCCTAGTTTTAGTTTTCCCTATGAGTGGAAATATCCTCTCTGCATCCACCTTGTCGAGCCCCCTCATTATTTTATATGTTTCATTAAGATCACCTCTCATTCTTCTGAACTCCAATGAGTATAGGCCCAATCTACTCAAACTATCTTCATAAGTCAACCCCCTCATCTCCGGAATCAACCGAGTGAATCTTCTCTGAACAGCCTCCAATAAAAGTATATCCTTCCTTCAATATGGAGACAAAAATTGCATGCAGTATTCTAGGTGTGGCCTCACCAATATCCTGTACAGGACTTCTCTGCATTTATACTCTATCCCCCTTGCAATAAAGGGCAACATTCCATTTGCCTTCCTGATTACTTGCTGTACCTGCATGCTAACCTTTTTGTGTTTCATGCACAAGGACCCCAGGTCCCTATGTACTGCAGCACTTTGCAATTTTTCTCCATTTAAATTATAATTTGCTTTTCTATTTTTTCTGCTGAAGTGGATAACCTCACATTTTCCCACATTATACTTCATCTGCCAAATTTTTGCCCACTCACTTAGCCTGTCTATATCCCTTTGCTGATTTGTTGTGTCCTCACAATTTGCTTTCCCACTCATCTTTGTATCATCAGCAAACTTGGCTACATTCCATTCAGTCCCTTCATCCAAGTCATTAATATAGATTATAAATAGTTGAGGCCCGAGCACCAATCCCTGCGGCACCCCACTAATTACTGTTTGCCAACCGGAAAATGACCCATTTATCCCGACTCTCTGTTTTCTATTAGTTAGTCAATCCTCTATCCATGCTAATATATTACCCCCAACCCTGTGAAATTTTATCTTGTGCAGCAACCTTTTATGTGGTACCTTATCAAATGCCTTCTGGAAATCCAAATACACCACATCCACTGGTTCTCCTTTATCCACCCTGCTCGTTACATCCTCAAAGAACTCCAGCAAATTTGTCAAACATGATTTCCCTTTCATTGTACCATGCTGACTCTGCTTGATTGAATTATGCTTTTCCAAATGTCCTGCTACTGCTTTCTTAATAATGGACTCCAGAATTTTCCCAACAACAGATGTTAGACTAACTGGTCTATAGTTTTCTGCTTTCTGTCTGCCTCCTTTTTTAAATAGGGGCATTATATTTGCAGTTTTCCAATCCGCTGGGATCTCTCCAGAATCCAGGGAATTTTGGTCGATTACAACCAATGCATCCACTATCTCTGTAGCTACACCTTTTAAAACCCTAGAATGTAAGCCATTAGGTCCAGGGAACTTATC
The DNA here is from genome assembly GCF_044704955.1 of Pristiophorus japonicus. NCBI lineage: Eukaryota > Metazoa > Chordata > Chondrichthyes > Pristiophoridae > Pristiophorus > Pristiophorus japonicus. The sequence continues at coordinate 333,777,436 of NC_091978.1, forward strand.
CACCTTTAGTCCTATTATTTTACCGAGTACTACTACTTTAGTGATAGTGATTGTATTAAGTTCCTTCCTCCCTATAGCCTCTTGATTATCCACTATTGGGATGTTTTTAGTGTCTTCTACCGTGAAGACCGATACAAAATATTTGTTCAACGTCTCTGCCATTTCCCTGTTCCTCATTATTAATTCTCCAGTCTTATCCTCTAGGGGACCAACATTTACTTTAGCCACTCTTTTCCTTTTTATGTACCTGTAGAAACTCTTAATATCTGTTTTTATATATCATGCTACTTTACTTTCATAATCTGTCTTCCCTCTCTTTATTATTTTTTTAGATGTTTTTTGCTGGCTTTTCGAAGTTTCCCAATCCTATGCCCTTGTTTTCAACTTGATACCATTCCTTATTCCCCAGGGGGAGTGTTTGCTAGTGCTGTTGGGGAGGGGTTAAACTAATATGGAAGGGGGATGGGAACCTACATAGGGAGATAGAGGGAAGTAGAAAGGGGACAGAAGCAAAAGATAGAAAGAAGAAAAGTAAAAGTGGAGGGCAGAGAAACCCAAGGCAAAAATCAAAAAGGGACACATTACAGCAAAATTCTAAAGGGGCAAAGTGTGTTAAAAAGACAAGCCTGAAGGCTCTGTGCCTCAATGCAAGGAATATTCATAATAAGGTGGACAAATTCACTGCATAGGCAGCAATTAATGAATATGATATAATTGGCATCATGGAGACTTAGCTCCAGGGTGACCAAGGCTGGGTACTCAACATCCAGGGGTATTCAACATTGAGGAAGGATAGACAGAAAGGAAAAGGAGGTGGGGTAGCGTTGCTGGTTAAAGAGAAAATTAACGCAATAGTAAGGAAGGTCATTAGCTTGGATGATGTGGGGTGGAGATGCAGAATATCAAAGGGCAGAAAACGCTAGTGGGACTTGTGTAGTGGGACCTCCAAACAGTAGTAGTGAGGTTGGGGACAGCATCAAACAAGAAATTAGGGATTCATGCAATAAAGGTACAGCAGTTATCATGAGCGACTTTAATCTACATACAGATTGGGCTAACCAAACTGGTAGCAATACGGTGGAGGAAGATTTCCTGGAGTGTATTAGGGATGGTTTTCTAGACCAATATGTCGAGGAACCAACTAGAGGGCTGGCCATCCTAGACTGGATGATGTGTAATGAAAAAGGACTAGCAATCTTGTTGTGCGAGGCCCCTTGGGGAAAAGTGACCATAATATGGTAGAATTCTTTATTTAGCTGGAGAGTGACACAGTTAATTCAGAGACTAGGATCCTGAACTTAAGGAAAGGTAACGTCGATGGTATGAGACGTGAATTGGCTAGTATAGACTGGCAAATGATACTTAAAGGGTTGACGGCAGATAGGCAATGGCAAACATTTAAAGCTCACATGGATGAACTTCAACAATTGTACATCCCTATTTGGAGTAAAAATAAAACAGGGAAGGTGGCTCAACCGTGGCTAACAAGGGAAATTAAGGCTAGTATTAAATCCAAGGAAGAGGCATATAAATTGGCCAGAAAAAGCAGCAAACCTGAGGACTGGGAGAAATTTAGAATTCAGCAGAGAAGGACAAAGGGTTTAATTAGGAGGGGGAAAATAGAGTATGAAAGGAAGCTTGCTGGGAACATAAAAACTGACTGCAAAAGCTTCTATAGACATGTGAAGAGAAAAAGATTAGTGAAGACACCCTTGCAGTCAGATTCAGGTGAATTTATAATGGGGAACAAAGAAATGGCAGACCAGCTGAACAAATACTTTGGTTCTGTCTTCACGAAGGAAGACACAAATAACCTTCCGGAAATACTAGGGAACTGAGGGTCTAGTGAGAAGGAGGAACTGAAGGAAATCCTTATTCGGTGTGATTAATGAAATTGATGGGATTGAAGACCGATAAATCCCCGGGGCCTGATAGTCTGTATCCCAGAGTACTTAAGGAAGTGGCCCTAGAAATAGTGGATGCATTGGTGATCATTTTTCAGCAGTCTATCGACTCTGGATCAGTTCCTATGGACTGGAGGGTAGCTAATGTAACAGCACTTTTTTAAAAAGGAGGGTAATTATAGACTGGTTAGCCTGACATCAGTAGTGGGGAAAATGTTGGAATCAATTATTAAAGATGAAATAGCAGCGCATTTGAAAAGCAGTGACAGAATCGGTCCAAGTCAGCATGGATTTATGAAAGGGAAATCATGCGTGACAAATCTTCTAGAATTTTTTGAGGATGTAAATAGTAGAGTGGACAAGGGAGAACTAGTGGATGTGGTGTATTTGGACTTTCAAAAGGCTTTTGACAAGGTCCCACACAAGAGATTGGTGTGTAAAATTAAAGCACATGGTATTGGAGGTAATGTACTGATGTGGATAGAGAACTGGTTGGCAGACAGGAAGCAGAGAGTCGGGATAAACGGGTCCTTTTCAGACTGGCAGGCAGTGACTAGTGGAGTGCCACATGGCTCAGTGCTCAGACCCCAGCCATTTACAATATACATCAATGATTTAGATGAAGGAATTGAGTGTAATATCTCCAAGTTTGCAGATGACACTAAGCTGGGTAGCGGTGTGAGCTGTGTGGAGGATGACAGAGGTTGCAGGGTGACTTGGACAGGTTAGGTGAGTGGGTAAATGCATGGCAGATGCAGTATAATGTGGATAAATGTGAGGTTATCCACTTTGGGGGCAAAAACACAAAGACTGAATATTATCTGAATTGCGGCAGTTTAGGGAAAGGGTAGGTGCAAGGAGACCTGGGTGTCATGGTACATCAGTCATTGAAAGTTGGCATGCAGGTACAGCAGGCGGTGAAGAAGGCAAATGGTATGGTATGTTGGCCTTCATAGCTAGGGGATTTGAGTATAAGAGCAGGGAGGTCTTATTGTAGTTGTACAGGACCTTGGTGAGGTCTCATCTGGAATATTGTGTTCAGTTTTGGCCCCCTAATCTGAGGAAAGACATTCTTGCTATTGAGGGAGTGCAGCGAAGGGTCACCAGATTGATTCCCGGGATGACAGGACTGACATATGAGGAGAGACTGGATCGACTGGGCCTGTATTCAGTGGAGTTTAGAAGGATGAGAGGGGATCTCATAGAAACATATAAAATTCTGACGGGACTGGACAGGTTAGATGCAGGAAGAATGTTCCCGATGTTGGGGAGTCCAGAACCAGAGGACACAGTCTAAGGATAAGGGGTAAGCCATTTAGGACTGAGATGAGGAGAAACTTCTTACTCAGAAAGTTGTTAACCTGTGGAATTCCCTACCGCAGAGAGTTGTTGATGCCAGTTTGTTGGATATATTCAAGAGGGAGTTAGATATGGCCTTTACGGCTAAAAGGATCAAGGGATGTGGAGAGAAAGCAGGAAAGGGGTACTGAAGTGAATGATCAGCCATGATCTTATTGAATGGTGGTGCAGGCTCGAAGGGCCGAATGGCCTACTCCTGCACCTATTTTCTATGTTTCTATGTGTCTATGTTAATTAGCCACGGATGGTTATCCTTTCTTTTACAGTCTTTCCTTCTCATTGGGATATATTTTTGTTGCGAGTTATGAAATAGCTCCTTAAATATCTGCCACTGCTCATCAACCGTCCCACACGTTAATCTATTTTCCCAGTCCACTTTATCCAACTCTGCCTTCATACCTTTGTCGTCTCCTTTATTTAAGCTTAGGACACTGGTTTGAGATCCAACTTTCTCACCCTCCAACTGAATTTGAAATTCAACCATGCTATGATCGCTCCTTCCTAGAGGATCGTTTACTGGAGATTATTTATTAATCCTGTCTCTTTACACAGTACTAGATCTAAGACAGCCTGCTCCCTGGTTAGTTCCACAATATACTGTTCAAGGAAACTATCCCAGATACACTCTATGAACTCTTCCTCACGGCTACCCTGGCCAATTTGCTTTGTCCACTTAAAATGAAGGTTAAAATTGCCCTTGATTATTGCCGTTCCCTTTTTACAGGCCTCCATTATTTCTTGAATTATACTCCGTCCAACAGTGTAGCGACTGTTATGGGGCCTATAGACTACGCTCACCAGCGACTTTTCCCCCTTATTATTCCTTATCTCCACCCAAACTGATTCAACATCTTGATCTTCTAAGCCAATATCGTTTCTCACTGATGCGCTGATCTCATCCTTTATTAACAGTGCTACCCCACCTCCTTTTACTTTCTGTCTGTCCTTCCGAATTGTCAAATACCCCATAATATTTAGTTCCCAGCTTTGGTCACCTTGCAACCACGTCTCTATAATGGCTATCAGATCATACCCATTTGTATCTATTTGTGCCACCAACTCATCTATTTTTCTATGAATGCTGCGTGTATTCAGATAAAGAGCTTTTAAATTTGTTTTTTTACCTTTTTTTTTCATGCTTTGACCCCACTTTCTGATTCACCTTTATGTTTATACATTCTGTCCCTTCCTGTCTCGCTCTGGTTTTCATTTCCCCCAGTGTTACCCTGCTCTATTGCCTTCTCCTTAGTCTTTGACTTTTTTAATTTTCGCTCACCTGAACCCTCCCCCCCACTATTTATTCCACCTCCCTCCAAAGCCTGCGGAAAACTCGTGGGATGGGCCTGCTTCCTCTTGGAAGCACATGCCACCTCCGTTCAATTGCCTCTATCAACACCGCAGCGGCCGTGGCTGAGAAGCGCTGTGCACGCTACCGACCTTCCTGCTCCTCCATTTTCTCGCTCTGCTCAGAGTGCACAGTTGGAACTACGCATGTGCATACTTATTGTGCCGCGTCTTTAAGCATCGGCTGGGCCTGGGATCTATAGCGACCTTCGGAACATGCGCATTTCGCCTTCCATTTTTACGCAGAGATTTTCGGTTCGAGCGCCCGACGAGAGTTGTGGATTGCCTGATTCAGCGCCCCCTTTTCCTCTCGGTGCGATTCAACCAAATTTCTCAGTAGGAGGCGCAAACTTGTAGAGGACGCTATACTTAACGCCCGGCCAGGGATAACGCCTCAAAATGAGCGGTACTGAATTTCCAGCCTCAAATCTAGTGTTATGTTGTGAAGATAATGATCTGTCCATGGATTTAGAACATTTTACAGCACAGAAAGAGACTATTCCGTGCAGCATCTGTGCTGGATCTCTGAAGGAGCTATCCACTTAGTTCCACCCTCTTGTCCTTTCCCCTACATCCTCTGAAATTTTTTTCTTTTTCAAATAATTTACCTTTTCAGCAGTGATGGTAGAAGGTGGATTCAATACATTTTGTAAATTTAAATTTCTTTGCCTGTTTTTCTTTTCTCCCCTGAAGACGTTAATTCCTCACTTAGGTACAACTCTAAAGATGCCTGTTGGCTTCTGGCATTTAGCCCAAATAGTGATTCACTAGATAATTACGGCTGAAGGAGGCCATTTGCTCCATCCAGTAGTACCCTAAAGCCATCTCCTATTACAACATCCATTTAGTTCTTAAAGAATTCCAGGGTTTTCAACTCCAATACTCTTTGAAAGATCATTACATGTATTCATCACTCTTGAAGTGAACTTGCTGATATCAGTCCTAACTGTACTTTTTCTAGTTTGAACCAGCGTTCACTTGTTTTACTCATGCAATTTGCTTCAAAGTGGTTTTCTGGAATCAGTTTTTTCCATACTGTTATCTATGTTATATACTTCCATGAGATCATCTCTTGGATGCTTCCTTTCAAGACTGAAAGACACATATTGCTCCAATCGTTCCTCATAGCTCAGGCCTCTGACACCAGTGCTTGAATGTCTCTATTTCTTGGCCACCAAAACAAACACATTACTCAAGTTTTGGTCTGACCAGAGCACTGTAGAGTTGGATCGTGTCTTCCACTGACATATTATTCTATTTCAGCCATGTAGTTCAGCAACCTATTGGCTTTGTTGATTTGATGCTCTGCATTGATTGTTGAGGGTACTAAGATTCCTAGGCCACTTTCAACTTAATCCATAACTATTTCAATACCATTCAAGGAGTGTATGTGATTTATTCATGTGTGAGCTTTGATGAACCCTGCCTTCTGCCACAGTGATGGTGGCACCTGCATGTTTTTGGCCCAAATGTCTGATTTTTTTTAAGTGCTGATTAAATATGTGAGAACATCCATCAATATTTGCCAATAACTCATTCAAAAAAAGGTATTTGGGTCACAAAGACCTGTGGCTGAAGAATCTTTCACATGGTGCTGTTTCCACTCACCACGTTGCTGCTGCTCTGCAAAAAATATTAATCCCCACATCCAACTCATTCCTGTGTTCCTCTCTGCCCACTCAACCCTCATTCTCCCCGACGCGCACACTCCTTTTCTTCGCGCCCCCATCCCTAATCCCATTCTCTTCTCCTGATACCCCTATCTCCCTTTTTACCCTCACCCCCATTTCACAATCTCCCTCTCTCCCCGACACCATCCCCCATTGCCCAACCCCCAGTCTGCTTCTCTCTCCTAAATCTTGACTTCTGACTGCTACCCTATCCCTCCCCGCCCCCGAGGTCCAGGTTTCCACGATTCCCTGCCCCGGCTCCCGACCCTACATTTTTCCTGATGCACCAGGTGTGGGGTGATGTCACCGGGCCGGAGGCGGGAAATTTAAATGGCGAAGATCTCCTGGGCTGCGAGCAGGGACACACTGGCGGTCCATGCCCTACCTCATATCCCCTGCTGGCTCTCATCCACACGCCAACAAAATAATCCAATTAAGCGCACCACTTTTACGTGGGCAAATAAAAAATCATACAGTCATCAGGAAATGTACATTCAGATTGCGAAGTAATACTCGAAAAAAGAACTGTTGCGAGGTTTTATAAGGCAAGGTGTACCTGTGTGAAACAAATTAGATGCTGAGTGACGCAGCGATTCATTTTAAACAATAGTTTGTGTTTTGGACACAAACTCGAATTGCTTACCATCAGTCCTCTTCTGATCCACAGCGCCTCCACCACATGCTGCATCTGCTCTTGGCCTTGCACACTCAAACAGCAACTCCCTCCAATACAATATCACTTCCGGAGGTGCAGCAAGCAGTCGTGGGAATGTGCCGTGCGGTGGTGGTGGAGCGAACAGCTGGTTGGCTGCAGCGCCCATGCGCCAATTGTCCATACCACAAACTTTTCTCCCGAGTCGCCAGCAACATCGCTCAGAGAATGTATCGCCGATTTCGGGAGACCCTTGCCTCAGCTGTGACATGGGCCCTGGTCAAATAGCCTAATGATCCTCACTGTCGAGGCTCGCACATGCAGAATGATCGCTGAACAGCTGAGACATTTCGAACTGTACCTCAGTGTCAGGGCCTTCACGAGAGGCAGGTAAAATCTGGAATGGTGGAATTTTCTTTTATATATTCTCTCTCTCTGCTGAAAGCATTGACTCATACTGGGATAACAGCTGATATTAAAGTATTTCACATCAATGACGATCTGAACCTGAACAATGGCAAAAGCTGTCACTGTTGCGCCCACTCTTATCCAACATGGAGACATATCAGAGGTCATTTTGATTTTGTGTGCTAATGTGAAACGGGTGATGGCAAATCAGCAGCCCATTTTACAACCCTCCTGATTTTCATTTCCGATCTGGAGAGATGTTAAATGGACTGTCAATTCGCTATCGCCCATTCATACGATCGCACAAAGTCAAAATATCCCCATCTCCTTTCCAGCACAGGTCACCAGATAACAATCAGGAATGGCATCCTAGCAGATGTTTCTTTTGTCCTCTGTGCTAAGGGGACACAAAAGCGAATGTAGTGTCCAGTCCTCCTCTACCTGCACCTCAGATCAGTCAAATCAGACATCTTCCTGGTCTGTAAGACTCAGTAGCATTTTGGGCAGTGTGATAACACACAGTTGGATCGATTTTGATGTGTCTGCTCCTATCAGGTGGGGCGATGAAACTCTATGGGCCGGGAAGGGGGGAGGGGGCGGGCGGTGGGGGAGGTGTTGGAGATAATCCTGAGGTTGGGCTATGGAGGGTTGGGCATCGAGGAGGGTCGATCTGTTGTGGAGCTGAAACAGTAATGCTCCTCCGGATGCCACAAAACCATTTAAAACCCTTTTTCTTACCTTTTTTTTTGAGAGGCCTATAGTGGTTAGGCTGCTCTAATTCAAGTGCCAATTGCATTGGGGTCCTCCTGCTATCTTTGGACTCTGATTTACATGGGCTACTGAGGCTCCTGTCTGGTTCTGGTGGGACCCAGAGCCGTCCAATTGAAAATCCCATCAAAATGGCAATGTCGGTAGGAACGGAGCAGTGAGTGCTACACTGCCATTTTTATCTTGCTACCACCCAATCGCCAGAGGGATGAAAATGGGTCCCAGTGAATTATCAAGGAGCACTGCACTGTAGTTTCTATTTGTTTGCCAAATAACGTAACTTTGTGCGAATTCAGATCAATGAGTTATTTATTTTTGGTAGGGCTGAAATCGTCATTCTGAACAGAATGCTCAGAAACATTGAAGTAAAAGCTTGTTTTAAAAGTCTTGGGTTGCTCACTTCTTATACTACACTGAATTCCACAGCAAATTGCCAAATTGCCAATGACTTCTGATATGACTTCCACTAATCTGCGACCAAATTAAAGTATATATTGCATTGTGTTTTTTTCCTAAAAGTTCCTACCATTTGAAAACTAAATAATTCAAGACAGAATGCATTTAGAGACTGGCAGAACCTTCTGGGTCCTATTAAAAAAAAATCTAAAAGTTTGTTTTTAAAATTACGCCCAACACAGCTTTAGGGTGCTGTTGAATGATGAGTTTCTCCTTGAACAATACAGTAAAGTGCACTCCTTTTTGAACAAGAAGGTTTTCTATAGAACGCAGGTTGGTCAGGAATGGATGAGCTCTAAGCTGGAGCACAACAGAGCTGATTTTATGAAGTGTACTGCCAGGGAGCTGCCCCACCCTTGCACATGCAGAAATCATGGGTGGGCTGCTTACGATTTTCTGTCCATTTAATCGGGTGTGGCACGCCTGTGATTTCCTGATAGGACAGGTCTTGCCCGCTGTACAGCTATTCATAACATTGGCCTCGCACCTACTATACGAAGCTAATCGTTCGCGAGAAGCTGCGTGGACTGGTGGCAGTTAATGACATAGAGCAACCGTAACTACAGGACGAACCTCATATTCCACATCTTCCCCTTTAGCAAGGTTCGATGCCACTCATAGGGCTAAACTTTCATGTTCACCACATGAACGGTCATCTGCCACAACAGATCGCCCATTCTGGAAACCACACAATTTTCATTCCATTGCTTTCAAAAGAACGATAATTGGACAGGTTCCATGACAGGTGGGTGATCCCCTCCGCCAGATTACCGCCATGTATTGATGATAAAAACTTACCCCATAAACTACACATACCCCTTGTTTCTCCGACCAAAATGCAGAGCTTTGCACTTGTCCATATTGAACTTCCATTGCCATTGATCCGCTCAGGCCCAAACCATGCTGAGCTCTATATGCAAAATCTTATTGGTTTCCTCTCCTTTACATTCATCTGTGTATTCAATACACACAGTAACATTGACCTGTACATCAATAACCACAGTAACATTGATCTGGACATCAATACCCACAGTAACATTGACCTGTACATCAATAACCACAGTAACATTGATCTGTACATCAGTACCCACAGTAACATTGACCTGTACATCAATACCCACAGTAGCATTGACCTGTACATCAGTACACACAGTAACATTGACCTGTACATCAATACCCACAGTAGCATTGACCTGTACATCAGTACACACAGTAACATTGACCTGTACATCAATACCCACAGTAACATTGACCTGCACATCAATAGCCACAGTAACATTGACCCGAACATCAATACACACAGTAACATTGACCTGGACATCAATACCCACAGTAACATTGACCTGAACATCAATACCCACAGTAACATTGACCCGTAGATCAATACCCCCAGTTACATTGACCCGTACATCAATACACCCAGTAACATTGACCTGTACATCACTACCCACAGTAACATTGATCCGTACATCAATACCCACAGTAACATTGATCCGCACATCAATACACACAGTAACATTGACCCGTACATCAATACCCACAGTAACATTGACCTGAACATTAATACCCACATTAACATTGATCTGCACGTCAATACCCACATTAACATTGACCTGTACATCAGTACCCACAGTAAGATTGACCCGTACATCAATACACGCAGAGTAACATTAATCCGTATATCAATACACACAGTAACATTGATCTGTACATCAATACACACAGTAACTTTGACCTGTACATCAATACCCACAGTAACATTGCCCTGTACATCAATACCCACAGTAACATTGACCCGTACATCAATACCCACAGTAACATTGACCTGTACATCAATACCAAAAGGAACATTGACCTGTACATCAATACCCACAGTAACATTGACCTGTACATCAATACCCACAGTAACATTGACCCGTAAATCAATACCCACAGTAACATTGATCTGTACATCAATATCCACAGTAACATTGATCCATACATCAATACCCCCAGTAACATTGATCCGGACATCAATACCCACAGTAACATTGACCTGTACATCAATACCCACAGTAACATTGATCCGTACATCAATACCCACAGTAACATTGACCCGGACATCAATAACCACAGTAACATTGACCAGTACATCAATACCCACAGTAACATTGACCTGTACATCAATACCCACAGTAACATTGACCTGTACATCAATACCCACAGTAACATTGACCTGTACATCAGTACCACAGTCACATTGATCTGTACATCAGTACCCAGAGTAACATTGATCTGTACATCAGTACCCACAGTAACATTGACCTGCACATCAGTACCCACAGTAACATTAATCTGTACATCAATACCCACAGTAACATTGACCTGTACATCAATACCCACAGTAACATTGACCTGTACATCAATACCCACATTAACATTGATCTGTACGTCAATACCCACAGTAACATTGACCTGTACATCAGTACCCAGAGTAACATTGATCTGTACATCAGTACCCACAGTAATATTGACCTGTACATCAGTACCCACAGTAACATTAATCTGTACATCAGTACCCACAGTAACATTGACCTGTACATCAATACCCACAGTGATATTGACCTGTACATCAATACCCACAGTAACATTGACCCGTACATCAATACCCACAGTAACAATGACCTGTATATCAATACCAACAGTAACATTGACCCGTACATCAATACCCAATAACATTGACCTGTACATCAATACCCACAGTAACATTGACCTCTACATCAAGACCAACAGTAACATTGACCTGTACATCAATACCAACAGTAACATTGACCCGTACATCAATACCCACAGTAACATTGACTTGTACATCAATACCCACAGTAACATTGGCCCGTACATCAATACCAACAGTAACGTTGACCCGTATATCAATACCCACAGTAACATTGACCTGTACATCAATACCCCCAGTAACATTGACCTGTACATCAATTCCCACAGTAACATTGACCTGTACATCAATACCCCCAGTAACATTGACCTGTACATCAATACCCACAGTAACATTGAACGGTACATCAATACCAACAGTAACGTTGACCCGTATATCAATACCCACAGTAACATTGACCCGCACATCAATACCCACAGTAACATTGACCCGTACATCAATTCCCACAGTAACATTGACCTGTACATCAATACCCACAGTAACATTGACCTGTACATCAAAACCGACAGTAACATTGACCTGTTTATCAATATCCACAGTAAGATTGACCCGTACATCAATACACGCAGAGTAACATTAATCCGTATATCAATACACCCAGTAACATTGATCCGGACATCAATACCCACAGTAACGTTGACCTGTACATCAATACCCACAGTAAGATTGACCCGTACATCAATACACGCAGAGTAACATTAATCCGTATATCAATACACACAGTAACATTGATCTGTACATCAATACCCACAGTAACATTGACCCGGACATCAATACCCACAGTAACATTGACCCGGTACATCAATACCCACAGTAACATTGACCTGTACATCAATACCCACAATAACATTGACCTGTACATCAATACCCACAGTAACATTGACCTGTACATCAGTACCCACAGTAACATTGACCTCGTACATCAATACCCACATTGTCATTGACGCCGTACATCAGCAGCCACAGTAACATTGACCCCGTAAATCAGTATCCACAGTAACATTGACCTGTACATCAATACCCACAGTAACATTGACCTGTACATCAGTACTCACAGTAACATTGACCCGTACATCAATATCCACAGTAACATTGACCAGTACATCAATATCCACGGTAGCATTGACCTGTACATCAATACCCACAGTAACATTGACCCGTACATCAATACCCACAGTAACATTGACCTGTACATCAGTACCCACAGTAACATTGACCTGTACATCAGTCCCCACAGGAACATTGACCCTGCACATCAATACCCACAGTAACATTGACCCGTACATCAATACCCACAGTACAATTGACCCGTATATCAATACCCACAGTAACATTGACCTGTACATCAATACCCACAGAAACATTCAACTGTACATCAGTACTCACAGTAACATTGACCCGTACATCAATACCTACAGTAACATTGACCTGTACATCAATACCCACAGTAACATGGACCAGTACATCAATACCCACATTAACATTGACCCTTACATCAATACCCACAGTCACATTGACCTGTACATCAATACCCACAGTAACATTGACCTGTACATCAATACCATCAGTTACATTGACCTGTACATCAATACCCACAGTAACATTGACCAGTGCATCAATACCCACAGTAACATTGACCTGTACATAAATAACCACAGTAACATTGATCCGTACATCAATACCCACAGAAACATTGACCCTGTACATCAATACCCACAGTAACATTGACCCCGTACATCAATACCCACAGTAACATTGACCTGCACATCAATACACACAGTAACATTGACCTGTACATCAGTACCCACAGCAACATTGACCCTGTACGTCAATACCCACAGTAACATTGACCCGTACATCAATACCCACAGTAACATTGACCTGTACATCAATACCCACAGTAACATTGACCAGTGCCTCAATACCCACAGTAACATTGACCTGTACATAAATACCCACAGTAACATTGATCCGTACATCAATACCCACAGAAACATTGACCCTGTACATCAATACCCACAGTAACATTGACCCCGTACATCAATACCCACAGTAACATTGACCTGCACATCAATACACACAGTAACATTGACCTGTACATCAGTACCCACAGTAACATTGACCCCGTACATCAATACCCACAGTAACATTGACCCATACATCAATACCCACAGTAACAGTGACCTGTGCATCAATACCCACAGTAACATTGACCAGTACATCAACATCCACAGTAACATTGACCTGTACATCAATATGCACAGTAACATTGACCCGTACATCAATACCCACAGTAACATTGACCTGTACATCAATACCCACAGTAACATTGACCCGTGCATCAATCACCACAGTAACATTGACCCTGTACATTAATACCCACTGTAACATTGACCCGTACATCAATACCCACATTAACATTGACCCTTACATCATTACCCACAGTCACATTGACCTGTACATCAATACCCACAGTAACATTGACCTGTACATCAATATCCACAGTAAGATTGACCAGTACATCAATATCCACAGTAGCATTGACCTGTACATCAGTACCCACAGTAACATTGACCCTTACATCAATACCCACAGTAACATTGACCAGTACATCAATACCCACAGTAACATTGACACCGTACATCAATACCCACATTCACATTGACCCTGTACATCAGCAGCCACAGTAACATTGACCCCGTAAATCAGTAGCTACAGCAACATTGTCCAGTACTTCAATATCCACAGTAACATTGACCAGTACATCAATACCCACAGTAACATTGACCTTACATCAATACCCACAGTAACATTGACCAGCACATCAATATCCACAGTCGCATTGAGCTGTACATCAGTACCCACAGTAACATTGACCCTCACATCAATACCCACAGTAACATTGACCAGTACATCAATACCCACGGTAACATTGATCCCGTACATCAATACCCACATTCACATTGACCCCGTACATCAGCAGCCACAGTAACATTGACCCCGTAAATCAGTAGCCACAGTAACATTGAACTGTACATCAATACACACAGTAACATTGACCTGTACATCAATACCCAGAGTAACATTGACCTGTACATCAATACCCACAGTAACATTGACCCCGTACCATAAGTATCCACAGTAACATTGACCTGTACATCAATACCCACAGTAACATTGACCTGCACATCAATACACACAGTAACATTGACCTGTACATCAGTACCCACAGCAACATTGACCCTGTATGTCAATACCCACAGTAACATTGACCCGTACATCAATACCCACAGTAACATTGACCTGTACATCAATATCCACAGTAACATTGACCCGTACATCAATACCCACAGTAACATTGACCTGTACATCAATACCCACAGTAACATTGACCCGTGCATCAATCACCACAGTAACATTGACCCTGTACATCAATACCCACAGTAACATTGAGCCGTATTTCAATACCCACAGTAACATTGATCCGTACATCAATACACACAGTAACCTTGACCTGTACATCAACAGCCACAGTAACATTGACCAGTACATCAACATCCACAGTAACATTGACCAGTACATCAACATCCACAGTAACATTGACACCGTACATCAATACCCACATTCACATTGACCCTGTACATCAGCAGCTACAGTAACATTGACCCCGTAAATCAGTAGCCACAGTAAGATTGTCCAGTACTTCAATATCCACAGTAACATTGACCAGTACATCAATACCCACAGCAACATTGACCTTACATCAATACCCAGAGTAACATTGATCAGTACATCAATATCCACAGTAGCATTGACCTGTACATCAGTACCCACAGTAACATTGACCCTTACATCAATACCCACAGTAACATTGACCAGTACATCAATACCCACAGTAACATTGATCCCGTACATCAATACCCACATTCACATTGACCCCGTACATCAGCAGCCACAGTAACATTGACCCCGTAAATCAGTAGCCACAGTAACATTGACCTGTACATCAATACACACAGTAACATTGACCTGTACATCAATACCCAGAGTAACATTGACCTGTACATCAATACCCACAGTAACATTGACCTGTACATCAATACCCACAGTAACATTGATCCGGACATCAATACTCACAGTAACATTGGCCCGTACATCAGTATCCACAGTAACATTGACCAGTACTTCAATATCCACAGTAACATTAACCAGTACATCAATACCCACAGTCACATTGACCTGTACATCAGTACACACAGCAACATTAACCCTGTACGTCAATACCCACAATAACATTGACCCGTACATCAATACCCACAGTAACATTGACCTGTACATCAATACCCACAGTAACATTGACCCCGTACATAAGTATCCACAGTAACATTGACCTGTACATCAGTACCCACAGTAACATTGACCCCGTACATCAATACCCACAGTAACATTGACCCATACATCAATACCCACAGTAACAGTGACCTGTGCATCAATACCCACAGTAACATTGAGCCGTATTTCAATACCCACAGTAACATTGATCCGTACATCAATACACACAGTAACCTTGACCTGTACATCAACAGCCACAGTAACATTGACCAGTACATCAACATCCACAGGAACATTGACCAGTATATCAACATCCACAGTAACATTGACCTGTACATCAATATCCACAGTAACATTGACCCGTACATCAATACCCACAGTAACATTGACCTGTACATCAATACCCACAGTAACATTGACCCGTGCATCAATCACCACATTAACATTGACCCTGTACATCAATACCCACAGTAACATTGACCCGTACATCAATACCCACATTAACATTGACCCTTACATCAATACCCACATTCACATTGACCTGTACATCAATACCCACAGTAACATTGACCTGTGTATCAATATCCACAGTAACATTGACCAGTACATCAATATCCACAGTAGCATTGACCTGTACATCAGTACCCACAGTAACATTGACCCTTACATCAATACCCACAGTAACATTGACCAGTACATCAATACCCACAGTAACATTGACACCGTACATCAATACCCACATTCACATTGACCCTGTACATCAGCAGCCACAGTAACATTAACCCCGTAAATCAGTAGCCACAGTAACATTGTCCAGTACTTCAATATCCACAGTAACATTGACCGATACATCAATACCCACAGTAACATTGACCAGTGCATCAATATCCACAGTAACATTGACCAGTAATTCAATACCCACAGTAACATTGACCAGTACATCAATACCCACAGTAACATTGACCTGTACATCAATATCCACAGTAACATTGACCAGTACATCAATATCCACAGTAGCATTGACCTGTACATCAGTACCCACAGTAACATTGACCCTTACATCAATACCCACAGTAACATTGACCAGTACATCAATACCCACAGTAACATTGATCCCGTACATCAATACCCACATTCACATTGACCCCGTACATCAGCAGCCACAGTAACATTGACCCCGTAAATCAGTAGCCAAAGTAACATTGACCTGTACATCAATACACACAGTAACATTGACCTGTACATCAATACCCACAGTAACATTGATCCGTACATCAATACCCACAGTAACATTGGCCTCTACATCAGTACCCACAGTAACATTGACCAGTACTTCAATATCCACAGTAAAATTAACTAGTACATCAATACCCACAGTCACATTGACCTGTACATCAATACCCACAGTAACATTGACCCTGTACTTCAATACCCACAGTAACATTGACCAGTACATCAGTAGCCACAGTAACATTGACCCCGTACATCAATACCCACAGTAACATTGACCTGTACATCAGTACCCACAGTAAGATTGACCCGTACATCAATACACGCAGAGTAACATTAATCCGTATATCAATACACACAGTAACATTGATCCGAACATCAATACCCACAATAACATTGACCCTGACATCAATAACCACAGTAACATTGACCAGTACATCAATACCCACAGTAACATTGACCTGTACATCAATACCCACAGTAACATTGACCTGTACATTATTACCCACAGTAACATTGATCCGTACATCAATACCGACAGTAACATTGACCCGGACATCAATAACCACAGTAACTTTGACCAGTACATCAATACCCACAGTAACATTGACCCGTACATCAATACCCACAGTAACATTGACCTGTACATCAGTACCCACAGTAACATTGATCTGTACATCAGTACCCACAGTAATATTGACCTGTACATCAGTACCCACAGTAACATTAATCTGTACACCAGTACCCACAGTAACATTGACCTGTACATCAATATCCACAGTAACATTGACCCGTACATCAATACCCGCAGTAACATTGACCTGTACATCAATACCCACAGTAACATTGACCCGTGCATCAATCACCACATTAACATTGACCCTGTACATCAATACCCACAGTAACATTGACCCGTACATCAATACCCACATTAACATTGACCCTTACATCAATACCCACAGTCACATTGACGTGTACATCAATACCCACAGTAACATTGACCTGTGTATCAATATCCACAGTAACATTGACCAGTACATCAATATCCACAGTAGCATTGACCTGTACATCAGTACCCACAGTAACATTGACCCTTACATCAATACCCACAGTAACATTGACCAGTACATCAATACCCACAGTAACATTGACACCGTACATCAATACCCACATTCACATTGACCCTGTACATCAGCAGCCACAGTAACATTGACCCCGTAAATCAGTAGCCACAGTAACATTGTCCAGTACTTCAATACCCACAGTAACATTGACCGATACATCAATACCCACAGTAACATTGACCAGTGCATCAATATCCACAGTAACATTGACCAGTAATTCAATACCCACAGTAACATTGACCAGTACATCAATACCCACAGTAACATTGACCTGTACATCAATATCCACAGTAACATTGACCAGTACATCAATATCCACAGTAGCATTGACCTGTACATCAGTACCCACAGTAACATTGACCCTTACATCAATACCCACAGTAACATTGACCAGTACATCAATACCCACAGTAACATTGATCCCGTACATCAATACCCACATTCACATTGACCCCGTACATCAGCAGCCACAGTAACATTGACCCCGTAAATCAGTAGCCACAGTAACATTGACCTGTACATCAATACACACAGTAACATTGACCTGTACATCAATACCCACAGTAACATTGATCCGTACATCAATACCCACAGTAACATTGGCCTCTACATCAGTACCCACAGTAACATTGACCAGTACTTCAATATCCACAGTAAAATTAACCAGTACATCAATACCCACAGTCACATTGACCTGTACATCAATACCCACAGTAACATTGACCCTGTACTTCAATACCCACAGTAACATTGACCCCGTACATCAGTAGCCACAGTAACATTGACCCCGTACATCAATACCCACAGTAACATTGACCTGTACATCAGTACCCACAGTAAGATTGACCCGTACATCAATACACGCAGAGTAACATTAATCCGTATATCAATACACACAGTAACATTGATCCGAACATCAATACCCACAATAACATTGACCCTGACATCAATAACCACAGTAACATTGACCAGTACATCAATACCCACAGTAACATTGACCTGTACATCAATACCCACAGTAACATTGACCTGTACATTATTACCCACAGTAACATTGATCCGTACATCAATACCGACAGTAACATTGACCCGGACATCAATAACCACAGTAACTTTGACCAGTACATCAATACCCACAGTAACATTGACCCGTACATCAATACCCACAGTAACATTGACCTGTGCATCAATACCCACAGTAACATTGACCTGTACATCAGTACCCACAGTAACATTGATCTGTACATCAATACCCAGAGTAACATTGACCTGTACATCAATACCCACATTAACATTAATCTGTACGTCAATACCCACAGTAACATTGACCTGTACATCAGTACCCACAGTAACATTGATCTGTACATCAGTACCCACAGTAATATTGACCTGTACATCAGTACCCACAGTAACATTAATCTGTACACCAGTACCCACAGTAACATTGATCTGTACATCAATACCCACAGTGATATAGAACTGTACATCAATACCCACAGTAACATTGACCCGTACATCAATACCCACAGTAACAATGACCTGCATATCAATACCAACAGTAACATTGACCCGTACATCAATACCCACAATAACATAGACCTGTACATCAATACCCACAGTAACATTGACCTGTACATCAAGACCAACAGTAACATTGACCTGTACATCAATACCAACATTAACATTGACCCGTACATCAATACCCACAGTAACATTGAATTGTACATCAATACCCACAGTAATATTGGCCAGTACATCAATACCAACAGTAACATTGACCTGTTCATCAATACCCACAGTAACATTGACCCGTACATCAATACCCACAGTAACATTGACCTGTACATCAATACCCCCAGTAACATTTACCTGTACTTCAATACCCACAGTAACATTGATCCATACATCAATACCCACAGTAACATTGACCTGTTTATCAATATCCACAGTAAGATTGACCCGTACATCAATACATGCAGAGTAACATTAATCCGTATATCAATACACACAGTAACATTGATCCGTACATCAATACACACAGTAACTTTGACCTGTACATCAATACCCACAGTAACATTGCCCTGTATATCAATACCCACAGTAACATTGACCCGTACATCAATACCCACAGTAACATTAACCTGTACATCAAAACCCACAGTAACATTGACCCGTACATCAATACCCACAGTAACATTGATCCATACATCAATACCCACAGTAACATTGACCTGTTTATCAATATCCACAGTAAGATTGACCCGTACATCAATACATGCAGAGTAACATTAATCCGTATATCAATACACACAGTAACATTGATCCGTACATCAATACACACAGTAACTTTGACCTGTACATCAATACCCACAGTAACATTGCCCTGTATATCAATACCCACAGTAACATTGACCCGTACATCAATACACACAGTAACATTGACCTGTACATCAATACCAAAAGTAACATTGATCTGTACATCAATACCCACAGTAACATTGACCTGTACATCAATATCCACAGTAACATTGATCCGTACATCAATACCCCCAGTAACATTGATCCGGACATCAATACCCACAGTAACATTGACCTGAACATCAATACCCACAGTAACATTGACCCGTGGATCAATACCCCCAGTAACATTGACCCGTACATCAATACACCCAGTAACATTAACCTGTACATCAATACCCACAGTAACATTGATCCGTACATCAATACCCACAGTAACATTGACCCGGACATCAATAACCACAGTAACATTGACCAGTACATCAATACCCACAGTAACATTGACCTGTACATCAATACCCACAGTAACATTGACCTGTACATCAATACCCACAGTAACATTGACCTGTACATCAGTACCCACAGTAACATTGATCTGTACATCAATAGCCACAGTAACATTGACCTGTACATCAATACCCACATTAACATTGATCTGTACGTCAATACCCACAGTAACATTGACCTGTACATCAGTATCCACAGTAACATTGATCTGTACATCAGTACCCACAGTAACATTGATCTGAACATCAGCACCCACAGTAACATTGACCTGTACATCAGAACCCACAGTAACATTGACCCCGTACATCAATACCCACAGTAACATTGACCCATACATCAATACCCACAGTAACAGTGACCTGTGCATCAATACCCACAGTAACATTGACCAGTACATCAACATCCACAGTAACATTGACCTGTACATAAATATCCACAGTAACATTGACCCGTACATCAATACCCACAGTAACATTGACCTGTACATCAATACCCACAGTAACATTGACCCGTGTGCATCAATCACCACAGTAACATTGACCCTGTACATCAATACCCACAGTAACATTGACCCGTACATCAATACCCACATTAACATTGACCCTTACATCAATACCCACAGTCACATTGACCTGTACATCAATACCCACAGTAACATTGACCTGTACATCAATATCCACAGTAACATTGACCAGTACATCAATATCCACAGTAGCATTGACCTGTACATCAGTACCCACAGTAACATTGACCCTTACATCAATACCCACAGTAACATTGACCAGTACATCAATACCCACAGTAACATTGACACCGTACATCAATACCCACATTCACATTGACCTGTACATCAGCAGCTACAGTAACATTGACCCCGTAAATCACTAGCCACAGTAACATTGTCCAGTACTTCAATATCCACAGTAACATTGACCAGTACATCAATACCCACAGCAACATTGACCTTACATCAATACCCACAGTAACATTGACCAGTACATCAATACCACAGTAACATTGACCAGTAATTCAATACCCACAGTAACATTGACCAGTACATCAATACCCACAGTAACATTGACCTGTACATCAATACCCACAGTAACATTGACCAGTACATCAATACCCACAGTAACATTGATCCCGTACATCAATACCCACATTCACATTGACCCCGTACATCAGCAGCCACAGTAACATTGACCCCGTTAATCAGTAGCCACAGTAACATTGACCTGTACATCAATACACACACAGTAACATTGACCTGTACATCAATACCCAGAGTAACATTGACCTGTACATCAATACCCACAGTAACATTGACCTGTACATCAATACCCACAGTAACATTGATCCGTACATCAATACTCACAGTAACATTGGCCTGTACATCAGTACCCACAGTAACATTGACCAGTACTTCAATATCCACAGTAACATTAACCAGTACATCAATACCCACAGTCACATTGACCTGTACATCAGTACACACAGCAACATTAATCCTGTACGTCAATACCCACAGTAACATTGACCCGTACATCAATACACACAGTAAGCATGACCTGTACATCAACAGCCACAGTAACATTGACCAGTACATCAACATCCACAGTAACATTGACCAGTACATCAACATCCACAGTAACATTGACCTGTACATCAATATCCACAGTAACATTGACCCGTACATCAATACCCACAGTAACATTGACCTGCACATCAATACCCACAGTAACATTGACCCGTGCATCAATCACCACATTAACATTGACCCTGTACATCAATACCCACAGTAACATTGACCCGTACATCAATACCCACATTAACATTGACCCCGTACATCAGCAGCCACAGTAACATTGACCCCGTAAATCAGTAGCCACAGTAACATTGACCTGTACATCAATACACACAGTAACATTGACCAGTACATCAATATCCACAGTAGCATTGACCTGTACATCAGTACCCACAGTAACATTGACCCTTACATCAATACCCACAGTAACATTGACCAGTACATCAATACCCACAGTAACATTGACACCGTACATCAATACCCACATTCACATTGACCCTGTACATCAACAGCCACAGTAACATTGACCCCGTAAATCAGTAGCCACAGTAACATTGTCCAGTACTTCAATATCCACAGTAACATTGACCGATACATCAATACCCACAGTAACATTGAACAGTGCATCAATATCCACAGTAACATTGACCAGTAATTCAATACCCAGAGTAACATTGACCAGTACATCAATACCCACAGTAACATTGACCTGCACATCAATATCCACAGTAACATTGACCAGTACATCAATATCCACAGTAGCATTGACCTGTACATCAGTACCCACAGTAACATTGACCCTTACATCAATACCCACAGTAACATTGACCAGTACATCAATACCCACAGTAACATTGATCCCGTACATCAATACCCACATTCACATTGACCCCGTACATCAGCAGCCACAGTAACATTGACCCCGTAAATCAGAAGCCACAGTAACATTGACCTGTACATCAATACACACAGTAACATTGACCAGTACATCAATATCCACAGTAGCATTGACCTGTACATCAGTACCCACAGTAACATTGACCCTTACATCAATACCCACAGTAACATTGACCAGTACATCAATACCCACAGTAACATTGATCCCGTACATCAATACCCACATTCACATTGACCCCGTACATCAGCAGCCACAGTAACATTGACCCCGTAAATCAGTACCCACAGTAACATTGACCAGTACTTCAATATCCACAGTAAAATTAACCAGTACATCAATACCCACAGTCACATTGACCTGTACATCAATACCCACAGTAACATTGACCCTGTACTTCAATACCCACAGTAACATTGACCCCGTACATCAGTAGCCACAGTAACATTGACCCCGTACATCAATACCCACAGTAACATTGACCTGTACATCAGTACCCACAGTAAGATTGACCCGTACATCAATACCCGCAGTAACATTGACCTGTACATCAATACCCACAGTAACATTGACCCGTGCATCAATCACCACATTAACATTGACCCTGTACATCAATATCCACAGTAACATTGACCCGTACATCAATACCCACATTAACATTGACCCTTACATCAATACCCACAGTCACATTGACGTGTACATCAATACCCACAGTAACATTGACCTGTACATCAATATCCACAGTAACATTGACCCGTACATCAATACCCGCAGTAACATTGACCTGTACATCAATACCCACAGTAACATTGACCCGTGCATCAATCACCACATTAACATTGACCCTGTACATCAATACCCACAGTAACATTGACCCGTACATCAATACCCACATTAACATTGACCCTTACATCAATACCCACAGTCACATTGACGTGTACATCAATACCCACAGTAACATTGACCTGTGTATCAATATCCACAGTAACATTGACCAGTACATCAATATCCACAGTAGCATTGACCTGTACATCAGTACCCACAGTAACATTGACCCTTACATCAATACCCACAGTAACATTGACCAGTACATCAATACCCACAGTAACATTGACACCGTACATCAATACCCACATTCACATTGACCCTGTACATCAGCAGCCACAGTAACATTGACCCCGTAAATCAGTAGCCACAGTAACATTGTCCAGTACTTCAATACCCACAGTAACATTGACCGATACATCAATACCCACAGTAACATTGACCAGTGCATCAATATCCACAGTAACATTGACCAGTAATTCAATACCCACAGTAACATTGACCAGTACATCAATACCCACAGTAACATTGACCTGTACATCAATATCCACAGTAACATTGACCAGTACATCAATATCCACAGTAGCATTGACCTGTACATCAGTACCCACAGTAACATTGACCCTTACATCAATACCCACAGTAACATTGACCAGTACATCAATACCCACAGTAACATTGATCCCGTACATCAATACCCACATTCACATTGACCCCGTACATCAGCAGCCACAGTAACATTGACCCCGTAAATCAGTAGCCACAGTAACATTGACCTGTACATCAATACACACAGTAACATTGACCTGTACATCAATACCCACAGTAACATTGATCCGTACATCAATACCCACAGTAACATTGGCCTCTACATCAGTACCCACAGTAACATTGACCAGTACTTCAATATCCACAGTAAAATTAACCAGTACATCAATACCCACAGTCACATTGACCTGTACATCAATACCCACAGTAACATTGACCCTGTACTTCAATACCCACAGTAACATTGACCCCGTACATCAGTAGCCACAGTAACATTGACCCCGTACATCAATACCCACAGTAACATTGACCTGTACATCAGTACCCACAGTAAGATTGACCCGTACATCAATACACGCAGAGTAACATTAATCCGTATATCAATACACACAGTAACATTGATCCGAACATCAATACCCACAATAACATTGACCCTGACATCAATAACCACAGTAACATTGACCAGTACATCAATACCCACAGTAACATTGACCTGTACATCAATACCCACAGTAACATTGACCTGTACATTATTACCCACAGTAACATTGATCCGTACATCAATACCGACAGTAACATTGACCCGGACATCAATAACCACAGTAACTTTGACCAGTACATCAATACCCACAGTAACATTGACCCGTACATCAATACCCACAGTAACATTGACCTGTGCATCAATACCCACAGTAACATTGACCTGTACATCAGTACCCACAGTAACATTGATCTGTACATCAATACCCAGAGTAACATTGACCTGTACATCAATACCCACATTAACATTAATCTGTACGTCAATACCCACAGCAACATTGACCTGTACATCAGTACCCACAGTAACATTGATCTGTACATCAGTACCCACAGTAATATTGACCTGTACATCAGTACCCACAGTAACATTAATCTGTACACCAGTACCCACAGTAACATTGATCTGTACATCAATACCCACAGTGATATAGAACTGTACATCAATACCCACAGTAACATTGACCCGTACATCAATACCCACAGTAACAATGACCTGCATATCAATACCAACAGTAACATTGACCCGTACATCAATACCCACAATAACATAGACCTGTACATCAATACCCACAGTAACATTGACCTGTACATCAAGACCAACAGTAACATTGACCTGTACATCAATACCAACATTAACATTGACCCGTACATCAATACCCACAGTAACATTGAATTGTACATCAATACCCACAGTAATATTGGCCAGTACATCAATACCAACAGTAACATTGACCTGTTCATCAATACCCACAGTAACATTGACCCGTACATCAATACCCACAGTAACATTGACCTGTACATCAATACCCCCAGTAACATTTATCTGTACTTCAATACCCACAGTAACATTGATCCATACATCAATACCCACAGTAACATTGACCTGTTTATCAATATCCACAGTAAGATTGACCCGTACATCAATACATGCAGAGTAACATTAATCCGTATATCAATACACACAGTAACATTGATCCGTACATCAATACACACAGTAACTTTGACCTGTACATCAATACCCACAGTAACATTGCCCTGTATATCAATACCCACAGTAACATTGACCCGTACATCAATACCCACAGTAACATTAACCTGTACATCAAAACCCACAGTAACATTGATCCATACATCAATACCCACAGTAACATTGACCTGTTTATCAATATCCACAGTAAGATTGACCCATACATCAATACATGCAGAGTAACATTAATCCGTATATCAATACACACAGTAACATTGATCCGTACATCAATACACACAGTAACTTTGACCTGTACATCAATACCCACAGTAACATTGCCCTGTATATCAATACACACAGTAACATTGACCTGTACATCAATACCAAAAGTAACATTGATCTGTACATCAATACCCACAGTAACATTGACCTGTACATCAATATCCACAGTAACATTGATCCGTACATCAATACCCCCAGTAACATTGATCCGGACATCAATACCCACAGTAACATTGACCTGAACATCAATACCCACAGTAACATTGACCCGTGGATCAATACCCCCAGTAACATTGACCCGTACATCAATACACCCAGTAACATTAACCTGTACATCAATACCCACAGTAACATTGATCCGTACATCAATACCCACAGTAACATTGACCCGGACATCAATAACCACAGTAACATTGACCAGTACATCAATACCCACAGTAACATTGACCTGTACATCAATACCCACAGTAACATTGACCTGTACATCAATACCCACAGTAACATTGACCTGTACATCAGTACCCACAGTAACATTGATCTGTACATCAATAGCCACAGTAACATTGACCTGTACATCAATAACCACATTAACATTGATCTGTACGTCAATACCCACAGTAACATTGACCTGTACATCAGTATCCACAGTAACATTGATCTGTACATCAGTACCCACAGTAACATTGATCTGAACATCAGCACCCACAGTAACATTGACCTGTACATCAGAACCCACAGTAACATTGACCCCGTACATCAATACCCACAGTAACATTGACCCATACATCAATACCCACAGTAACAGTGACCTGTGCATCAATACCCACAGTAACATTGACCAGTACATCAACATCCACAGTAACATTGACCTGTACATAAATATCCACATTAACATTGACCCTTACATCAATACCCACAGTCACATTGACCTGTACATCAGTACCCACAGTAACATTGACCCTTACATCAATACCCACAGTAACATTGACCAGTACATCAATACCCACAGTAACATTGACACCGTACATCAATACCCACATTCACATTGACCCTGTACATCAGCAGCAACAGTAACATTGACCCCGTAAATCAGTAGCCACAGTAACATTGTCCAGTACTTCAATATCCACAGTAACATTGACCAGTACATCAATACCCACAGCAACATTGACCTTACATCAATACCCACAGTAACATTGACCAGTACATCAATACCACAGTAACATTGACCAGTAATTCAATACCCACAGTAACATTGACCAGTACATCAATACCCACAGTAACATTGACCTGTACATCAATACCCACAGTAACATTGACCTGTACATCAATACCCACAGTAACATTGACCAGTACATCAATACCCACAGTAACATTGACCTGTACATCAATACCCACAGTAACATTGATCCCGTACATCAATACCCACATTCACATTGACCCCGTACATCAGCAGCCACAGTAACATTGACCCCGTTAATCAGTAGCCACAGTAACATTGACCTGTACATCAATACACACACAGTAACATTGACCTGTACATCAATACCCACAGTAACATTGACCTGTACATCAATACCCACAGTAACATTGATCCGTACATCAATACTCACAGTAACATTGGCCTGTACATCAGTACCCACAGTAACATTGACCAGTACTTCAATATCCACAGTAACATTAACCAGTACATCAATACCCACAGTCACATTGACCTGTACATCAGTACACACAGCAACATTAATCCTGTACGTCAATACCCACAGTAACATTGACCCGTACATCAATACACACAGTAAGCATGACCTGTACATCAACAGCCACAGTAACATTGACCAGTACATCAACATCCACAGTAACATTGACCAGTACATCAACATCCACAGTAACATTGACCTGTACATCAATATCCACAGTAACATTGACCCGTACATCAATACCCACAGTAACATTGACCTGCACATCAATACCCACAGTAACATTGACCCGTGCATCAATCACCACATTAACATTGACCCTGTACATCAATACCCACAGTAACATTGACCCGTACATCAATACCCACATTAACATTGACCCCGTACATCAGCAGCCACAGTAACATTGACCCCGTAAATCAGTAGCCACAGTAACATTGACCTGTACATCAATACACACAGTAACATTGACCAGTACATCAATATCCACAGTAGCATTGACCTGTACATCAGTACCCACAGTAACATTGACCCTTACATCAATACCCACAGTAACATTGACCAGTACATCAATACCCACAGTAACATTGACACCGTACATCAATACCCACATTCACATTGACCCTGTACATCAGCAGCCACAGTAACATTGACCCCGTAAATCAGTAGCCACAGTAACATTGTCCAGTACTTCAATATCCACAGTAACATTGACCGATACATCAATACCCACAGTAACATTGAACAGTGCATCAATATCCACAGTAACATTGACCAGTAATTCAATACCCAGAGTAACATTGACCAGTACATCAATACCCACAGTAATATTGACCTGCACATCAATATCCACAGTAACATTGACCAGTACATCAATATCCACAGTAGCATTGACCTGTACATCAGTACCCACAGTAACATTGACCCTTACATCAATACCCACAGTAACATTGACCAGTACATCAATACCCACAGTAACATTGATCCCGTACATCAATACCCACATTCACATTGACCCCGTACATCAGCAGCCACAGTAACATTGACCCCGTAAATCAGTAGCCACAGTAACATTGACCTGTACATCAATACACACAGTAACATTGACCAGTACATCAATATCCACAGTAACATTGACCAGTACATCAATACCCACAGTAACATTGATCCCGTACATCAATACCCACATTCACATTGACCCCGTACATCAGCAGCCACAGTAACATTGACCCCGTAAATCAGTACCCACAGTAACATTGACCAGTACTTCAATATCCACAGTAAAATTAACCAGTACATCAATACCCACAGTCACATTGACCTGTACATCAATACCCACAGTAACATTGACCCTGTACTTCAATACCCACAGTAACATTGACCCCGTACATCAGTAGCCACAGTAACATTGACCCCGTACATCAATACCCACAGTAACATTGACCTGTACATCAGTACCCACAGTAAGATTGACCCGTACATCAATACACGCAGAGTAACATTAATCCGTATATCAATACACACAGTAACATTGATCCGAACATCAATACCCACAATAACATTGACCCTGACATCAATACCCACAGTAACATTGACCCATACATCAATACCCCCAGTAACATTGACCTGTACTTCAATACCCACAGTAACATTGACCGGTACATCAATACCAACAGTAACGTTGACCCGTATATCAATACCCACAGTAACATTCACCCGCACATCAATACCCACAGTAACATTGACCTGTACATCAATACCCACAGTAACATTGACCTGTACATCAATACCCACAGTAACATTGACCCGTACATCAATACCCACAGTAACATTGACCCGTACATCAATACCCACAGTAACATTGATCCATACATCAATACCCACAGTAACATTGACCTGTTTATCAATATCCACAGTAAGATTGACCCGTACATCAATACATGCAGAGTAACATTAATCCGTATATCAATACACACAGTAACATTGATCCGTACATCAATACACACAGTAACTTTGACCTGTACATCAATACCCACAGTAACATTGCCCTGAACATCAATACCCACAGTAACATTGACCTGTACATCAATACCCACAGTAACATTGACCTGTACATCAATACCCACAGTAACATTGACCTGTACATCAATATCCACAGTAACATTGACCTGTACATCAATACCAAAGTAACATTGATCTGTACATCAATACCCACAGTAACATTGACCTGTACATCAATATCCACAGTAACATTGATCCGTACATCAATACCCCCAGTAACATTGATCCGGACATCAATACCCACAGTAACATTGACCTGAACATCAATACCCACAGTAACATTGACCCGTGGATCAATACCCCCAGTAACATTGACCCGTACATCAATACACCCAGTAACATTAACCTTTACATCAATACCCACAGTAACATTGATCCGTACATCAATACCCACAGTAACATTGATCCGTACATCAATACCAACAGTAACATTGACCCGGACATCAATAACCACAGTAACATTGACCAGTACATCAATACCCACAGTAACATTGACCTGTACATCAATACCCACAGCAACATTGACCTGTACATCAATACCCACAGTAACATTGACCTGTACATCAGTACCCACAGTAACATTGATCTGTACATCAATACCCACAGTAACATTGACCTGTACATAAATACCCACATTAACATTGATCTGTACGTCAATACCCACAGTAACATTGCCCTGTACATCAGTACCCACAGTAACATTGATCTGTACATCAGTTCCCACAGTAATATTGACCTGTACATCAGTACCCACAGTAATATTAATCTGTACATCAGTACCCACAGTAACATTGACCTGTACATCAGTACCCACAGTAACATTAATCTGTAGATCAGTACCCACAGTAACATTGACCTGTACATCAATACCCACAGTGATATTGACCTGTACATCAATACCCACAGTAACATTGACCCGTACATCAATACCCACAGTAACAATGACCTGTATATCAATACCAACAGTAACATTGACCCGTACATCAATACCCACAATAACTTTGACCTGTACATCAATACCCACAGTAACATTGACCTGTACATCAAGACCAACAGTAACATTGACCTGTACATCAATACCCACAGTAACATTGACCTGTACATCAATACCAACAGTAACATTGACCCGTACATCAATACCCACAGTAACATTGACTTGTACATCAATACCCACAGTAACATTGGCCCGTACATCAATACCAACAGTAACATTGATCTGTCCATCAATACCCACAGTAACATTGACCCGTACATCAATACCCACAGTAACATTGACCTGTACATCAATACCCCCAGTAACATTGACCTGTACATCAATACCCACAGTAACATTGACCGGTACATCAATACCAACAGTAACGTTGACCCGTATATCAATACCCACAGTAACATTGACCCGTACATCAATACCCACAGTAACATTGACCCGTACATCAATTCCCACAGTAACATTGAATTGTACATCAAAACCCACAGTAACATTGACCCGTACATCAATACCCACAGTAACATTGATCCATACATCAATACCCACAGTAACATTGACCTGTTTATCAATATTAACAGTAAGATTGACCCGTACATCAATACACGCAGAGTAACATTAATCCGTATGTCAATACACACAGTAACATTGATCCGTACATCAATACACACAGTAACTTTGACCTGTACATCAATACCCACAGTAACATTGCCCTGAACATCAATACCCACAGTAACATTGACCTGTACATCAATACCCACAGTAACATTGACCTGTACATCAATACCCACAGTAACATTGACCTGTACATCAATATCCACAGTAACATTGACCTGTACATCAATACCAAAAGTAACATTGATCTGTACATCAATACCCACAGTAACATTGACCTGTACATCAATATCCACAGTAACATTGATCCGTACATCAATACCCCCAGTAACATTGATCCGGACATCAATACCCACAGTAACATTGACCTGAACATCAATACCCACAGTAACATTGACCCGTACATCAATACCCACAGTAACATTGATCCGTACATCAATACCCACAGTAACATTGACCCGTACATCAATAGCCACAGTAACATTGACCTGTACATCAATATCCACAGTATCATTGACCCGTACATCAGTACCCACAGTAACCTTGACCCGTACATCAATACCCACAGTAACATTGACCAGTACATCAATACCCACAGTAACATTGACCCCGTACATCAATACCCACAGTTACATTGACCCCATACATCAGCAGCCACAGTAACATTGACCCCGTACATCAGTACCCACAGTAACATTGACCTGTACATCAGTACCCACAGTAACATTGACCCCGTACATCAACACCCACAGTAACATTGACCTGTACATCAATACCCACAGTAACATTGATCCGTACATCAATACCCACAGTAACATTGACCTGTGCATCAATACCCACAGTAACATTGACCCGTACATCAATACCCACAGTAACATTGGCCTGTACATCAGTACCCACAGTAACATTGACCCTTACATCAGTACCCACAGTAACATTGACCCTTACATCAATACCGACAGTAACATTGACCAGTACATCAATACCCACAGTAACATTGACACCGTACATCAATACCCACATTCACATTGACCCTGTGCATCAGCAGCTACAGTAACATTGACCCCGTAAATCAGTAGCCACAGTAACATTGTCCAGTACTTCAATATCCACAGTAACATTGACCAGTACATCAATACCCACAGTAACATTGACCTTACATCAATACCCACAGTAACATTGACCAGTACATCAATATCCACAGTAACATTGACCAGTAATTCAATACCCACAGTAACATTGACCTGTACATCAATATCCACAGTAACATTGACCAGTACATCAATATGCACAGAAGCATTGACCTGTACATCAGTACCCACAGTAACATTGACTCTTACATCAATACCCACAGTAACATTGACCCTTACATCAATACCCACAGTAACATTGACCAGTACATCAATACCCACAGTAACATTGACACCGTACATCAATACCCACATTCACATTGACCCAGTGCATCAGCAGCTACAGTAACATTGACCCCGTAAATCAGTAGCCACAGTAACATTGTCCAGTACTTCAATATCCATAGTAACATTGACCAGTACATCAATACCCACAGTAACATTGACCTTACATCAATACCCACAGTAACATTGACCAGTACATCAATATCCACAGTAACATTGACCAGTAATTCAATACCCACAGTAACATTGACCAGTACATCAATACCCACAGTAACATTGACCTGTACATCAATATCCACAGTAACATTGACCAGAACATCAATATCCACAGAAGCATTGACCTGTACATCAGTACCCACAGTAACATTGACTCTTACATCAATACCCACAGTAACATTGACCAGTACATCAATACCCACAGTAACATTGATCCCGTACATCAATACCCACATTCACATTGACCCCGTACATCAGCAGCCACAGTAACATTGACCCCGTAAATCAGTCGCCACAGTAACATTGACCTGTACATCAATACACACAGTAACATTGACCTGTACATCAATACTCAGAGTAACATTGACCTGTACATCAATACCCACAGTAACATTGACCTGTACATCAATACCCACAGTAACATTGATCCGTACATCAATACTCACAGTAACATTGGCCTGTACATCAGTACCCACAGTAACATTGACCCTGTACGTCAATACCCACAGTAACATTGACCCGTACATCAATACCCACAGTAACATTGACCTGTACATCAATACCCACAGTAACATTGACCCCGTACATAAGTATCCACAGTAACATTGACCTGTACATCAGTACCCACAGTAACATTGATCCGTACATCAATACCCACAGTAACATTGATCCGTACATCAATACACACAGTAACATTGACCTGTACGTCAATACCCACAGTAACATTGACCCGTACATCAATACCCACAGTAACATTGACCTGTACATCAATACTCAGAGTAACATTGACCTGTACATCAATACCCACAGTAACATTGACCTGTACATCAATACCCACAGTAACATTGATCCGTACATCAATACTCACAGTAACATTGGCCTGTACATCAGTACCCACAGTAACATTGACCAGTACTTCAATATCCACAGTAACATTAACCAGTACATCAATACCCACAGTCACTTTGACCTGTACATCAGTACCCACACAACATTGACCCTGTACGTCAATACCCACAGTAACATTGACCCGTACATCAATACCCACAGTAACATTGACCTGTACATCAATACCCACAGTAACATTGACCCCGTACATAAGTATCCACAGTAACATTGACCTGTACATCAGTACCCACAGTAACATTGACCCCGCACATCAATACCCACAGAAACATTGACCCATACATCAATACCCACAGTAACAGTGACCTGTGCATCAATACCCACAGTAACATTGATCCGTACATCAATACCCACAGTAACATTGATCCGTACATCAATACACACAGTAACATTGACCTGTACATCAATAGCCACAGTAACATTGACCAGTACATCAACATCCACAGTAACATTGACCTGTACATCAATATCCACAGTAACATTGACCCGTACATCAATACGCACAGTAACATTGACCTGTACATCAATACCCACAGTAACATTGACCCGTGCATCAATCACCACATTAACATTGACCCTGTACATCAATACCCACAGTAACATTGACCCGTACATCAATACCCACATTAACATTGACCCTTACATCAATATCCACAGTCACATTGACCTGTACATCAATACCCACAGTAACATTGACCTGTACATCAATATCCACAGTAACATTGACCAGAACATCAATATCCACAGTAGCATTGACCTGTACATCAGTACCCACAGTAACATTGACCTGTACATCAATACCAACAGTAACATTGACCCGTACATCAATACCCACAGTAACATTGACTTGTACATCAATACCCACAGTAACATTGGCCCGTACATCAATACCAACAGTAACATTGACCAGTACATCAATACCCACAGTAACATTGACCAGTACATCAATACCCACAGTAACATTGACCTGTACATCAATACCCACAGTAACATTGACCGGTAGATCAATACCAACAGTAACGTTGACCCGTATATCAATACCCACAGTAACATTGACCCGTACATCAATACCCACAGTAACATTGACCCGTACATCAATTCCCACAGTAACATTGACCTGTACATCAAAACCCACAGTAACATTGACCCGTACATCAATACCCACAGTAACATTGATCCATACATCAATACCCACAGTAACATTGACCCCGTACATCAGTACCCACAGTAACATTGATCCGTACATCAATACCCACAGTAACATTGACCCGTACATCAATAGCCACAGTAACATTGACCTGTACATCAATATCCACAGTAACATTGTCCCGTACATCAGTACCCACAGTAACCTTGACCCGTACATCAATACCCACAGTAACATTGACCAGTACATCAATACCCACAGTAACATTGACCCCGTACATCAATACCCACAGTTACATTGACCCCATACATCAGCAGCCACAGTAACATTGACCCCGTACATCAGTACCCACAGTAACATTGACCTGTACATCAATACCCACAGTAACATTGACCTGTACATCAATACCCACAGTAACATTGACCTGTACATCAATACCCACAGTAACATTGACCTGTACATCAATACACACAGTAACTTTGACCTGTACATCAATACCCACAGTAACATTGATCCGTACATCAATACCCACAGTAACATTGACGTGTACATCAATACCAACAGTAACATTGACCCCATACATCAATACCCACAGTAACATTGACCCGTACATCAATACCCACAGTAACATTGATCCGTACATCAATACCCACAGTAACATTGACCCGTACATCAATAGCCACAGTAACATTGACCAGGACATCAATATCCACAGTAACATTGATCCCGTACATCAATACCCACATTCACATTGACCCCGTACATCAGCAGCCACAGTAACATTGACCCCGTACATCAGTCGCCACAGTAACATTGACCTGTACATCAATACACACAGTAACATTGACCTGTACATCAATACCCAGAGTAACATTGACCTGTACATCAATACCCACAGTAACATTGACCTGTACATGAATACCCACAGTAACATTGATCCGTACATCAATACTCACAGTAACATTGGCCAGTACATCAGTACCCACAGTAACATTGACCAGTACTTCAATATCCACAGTAACATTAACCAGTACATCAGTACCCACAGTCACTTTGACCTGTACATCAGTACCCACAGCAACATTGACCCTGTACGTCAATACCCACAGTAACATTGACCCGTACATCAATACCCACAGTAACATTGACCTGTACATCAATACCCACAGTAACATTGACCCCGTACATAAGTATCCACAGTAACATTGACCTGTACATCAGTACCCACAGTAACATTGACCCCGTACATCAATACCCACAGTAACATTGACCCATACATCAATACCCACAGTAACAGTGACCTGTGCATCAATACCCACAGTAACATTGAGCCGTACATCAATACCCACAGTAACATTGATCCGTACATCAATACACACAGTAACATTGACCTGTACATCAATAGCCACAGTAACATTGACCAGTACATCAACATCCACAGTAACATTGACCAGTACATCAACATCCACAGTAACATTGACCTGTACATCAATATCCACAGTAACATTGACCCGTACATCAATACCCACAGTAACATTGACCTGTACATCAATACCCACAGTAACATTGACCCGTGCATCAATCACCACATTAACATTGACCCTGTACATCAATACCCACAGTAACATTGACCCGTACATCAATACCCAAATTAACAGTGACCCTTACATCAATACCCACAGTCACATTGACCTGTACATCAATACCCACAGTAACATTGACCTGTACATCAATATCCACAGTAACATTGACCAGAACATCAATATCCACAGTAGCATTGACCTGTACATCAGTACCCACAGTAACATTGACCCTTACATCAATACCCACAGTCACATTGACCTGTACATCAATACCCACAGTAACATTGACCTGTACATCAGTACCCACAGTAACATTGACCCCGTACATCAATACCCACAGTAACATTGACCCATACATCAATACCCACAGTAACAGTGACCTGTGCATCAATACCCACAGTAACATTGAGCCGTACATCAATACCCACAGTAACATTGATTTGTACATCAATACACACAGTAACATTGACCTGTACATCAATAGCCACAGTAACATTGACCAGTACATCAACATCCACAGTAACATTGACCAGTACATCAACATCCACAGTAACATTGACCTGTACATCAATATCCACAGTAACATTGACCCGTACATCAATACCCACAGTAACATTGACCTGTACATCAATACCCACAGTAACATTGACCCGTGCATCAATCACCACATTAACATTGACCCTGTACATCAATACCCACAGTAACATTGACCCGTACATCAATACCCACATTAACAGTGACCCTTACATCAATACCCACAGTCACATTGACCTGTACATCAATACCCACAGTAACATTGACCTGTACATCAATATCCACAGTACCATTGACCAGAACATCAATATCCACAGTAGCATTGACCTGTACATCAGTACCCACAGTAACATTGACCCTTACATCAATACCCACAGTAACATTGACCAGTACATCAATACCCACAGTAACATTGACACCGTACATCAATACCCACATTCACATTGACCCTGTACATCAGCAGCCACAGTAACATTGACCCCGTAAATCAGGAGCCACAGTAACATTGTCCAGTACTTCAATATCCACAGTAACATTGACCAGTACATCAATACCCACAGCAACATTGACCTTACATCAATACCCACAGTAACATTGACCAGTACATCAATATCCTCAGTAACATTGACCAGTAATTCAATACCCACAGTAACATTGACCCCGTACATCAATACCCACAGTAACATTGACCTGTACATCAATATCCACAGTAACATTGACCAGTACATCAATATCCACAGTCGCATTGACCTGTACATCAGTACCCACAGTAACATTAACCCTTACATCAATACCCACAGTAACATTGACCCCGTACATCAGTACCCACAGTAACATTGACCCCGTACATCAATACCCACAGTAACATTGACCCGTACATCCATATCCACAGTAACATTGAGCCGTATATCAATACCCACTGTAACATTGACCCGTACATCAATACCCACAGTAACATTGATCAGTACATCAATACCCACAGTAACATTGACCCGTACATCAATACCCACAGTAAAATTGACCAGTACATCAATATCCACAGTAACATTGACCTGTACATCAATACACACAGTAACATTGACTTGTACATCAATACCCATAGTAACATTGAACCGTACATCAATACCCACAGTAACATTGACCTGTACATCAATTCCCACAGTAACATTGACTCTGACATCAATACCCACAGTAACATTGATCCCGTACATCAATACCCACATTCACATTGACCCCGTACATCAGCAGCCACAGTAACATTGACACCGTAAATCAGTCGCCACAGTAACATTGACCTGTACATCAGTACCCACAGTAACATTGACCAGTACTTCAATATCCACAGTAACATTAACC
The DNA here is from genome assembly GCF_044704955.1 of Pristiophorus japonicus. Classification (NCBI taxonomy): domain Eukaryota; kingdom Metazoa; phylum Chordata; class Chondrichthyes; family Pristiophoridae; genus Pristiophorus; species Pristiophorus japonicus. The sequence goes on from NC_091978.1 coordinate 333,816,578, forward strand.
AGTACATCAATACCCACAGTCACTTTGACCTGTACATCAGTACCCACAGCAACATTGACCCTGTACGTCAATACCCACAGTAACATTGACCCGTACATCAATACCCACAGTAACATTGACCTGTACATCAATACCCACAGTAACATTGACCCTGTATATAAGTATCCACAGTAACATTGACCTGTACATCAGTACCCACAGTAACATTGACCCCGTACATCAATACCCACAGAAACATTGACCCATACATCAATACCCACAGTAACAGTGACCTGTGCATCAATACCCACAGTAACATTGAGCCGTACATCAATACCCACAGTAACATTGATCCGTACATCAATACACACAGTAACATTGACCTGTACATCAATAGCCACAGTAACATTGACCAGTACATCAACATCCACAGTAACATTGACCAGTACATCAACATCCACAGTAACATTGACGTGTACATCAATATCCACAGTAACATTGACCCGTACATCAATACCCACAGTAACATTGACCTGTAAATCAATACCCACAGTAACATTGACCCGTGCATCAATCACCACATTAACATTGACCCTGTACATCAATACCCACAGTAACATTGACCCGTACATCAATACCCACATTAACATTGACCCTTACATCAATACCCACAGTCACATTGACCTGTACATCAATACCCACAGTAACATTGACCTGTACATCAATATACACAGTAACATTGACCAGAACATCAATATCCACAGTAGCATTGACCTGTACATCAGTACCCACAGTAACATTGATCTGTACATCAATACCAACAGTAACATTGACCCGTACATCATTACCCACAGTAACATTGACTTGTACATCAATACCCAGAGTAACATTGGCCCGTACATCAATACCAACAGTAACATTGACCTGTCCATCAATACCCACAGTAACATTGACCCGTACATCAATACCCACAGTAACATTGACCTGTACATCAATACCCCCAGTAACATTGACCGGTACATCAATACCAACAGTAACGTTGACCCGTATATCAATACCCACAGTAACATTGACCCGTACATCAATACCCACAGTAACATTGACCCGTACATCAATTCCCACAGTAACATTGACCTGTTTATCAATATTAACAGTAAGATTGACCCGTACATCAATACACGCAGAGTAACATTAATCCGTATATCAATACACACGGTAACATTGATCCGTACATCAATACACACAGTAACTTTGACCTGTACATCAATACCCACAGTAACATTGCCCTGTATATCAATACCCACAGTAACATTGACCCGTACATCAATACCCACAGTAACATTGACCTGTACATCAATACCCACAGTAACATTGACCTGTACATCAATACACACAGTAACTTTGACCTGTACATCAATACCCACAGTAACATTGATCCGTACATCAATACCCACAGTAACATTGACCTGTACATCAATACCAACAGTAACATTGACCCCATACATCAATACCCACAGTAACATTCACCCGTACATCAATACCCACAGTAACATTGACCCGTACATCAATACCCACAGTAACATTGACCCGTACATCAGTACCCACAGTAACCTTGACCCGTACATCAATACCCACAGTAACATTGATCCGTACATCAATACCCACAGTAACATTGATCCGTACATCAATACCCACAGTAACATTGACCTGTACATCAATACCAACAGTAACATTGACCCCATACATCAATACCCACAGTAACATTGGCCCCGTACATCAATACCCACAGTTACATTGACCCCATACATCAGCAGCCACAGTAACATTGACCCCGTACATCAGTACCCACAGTAACATTGACCTGTACATCAATACCCACAGTAACATTGATCCGTACATCAATACCCACAGTAACATTGACTTGTGCATCAATATCCACAGTAACATTGACCCGTACATCAATACACACAGTAACATTGGCCTGTACATCAGTCCCCACAGTAACATTGACCCTTACATCAGTACCCACAGTAACATTGACCCTTACATCAATACGCACAGTAACATTGACCAGTACATCAATACCCACAGTAACATTGACCCTTACATCAATACCCACAGTAACATTGACCAGTACATCAGTACCCACAGTAACATTGACCCTTACATCAATACCCACAGTAACATTGACCAGTACATCAGTACCCACAGTAACATTGACCCTTACATCAATACCCACAGTAACATTGACCAGTACATCAGTACCCACAGTAACATTGACCCTTACATCAGTACCCACAGTAACATTGACCCTTACATCAATACCCACAGTAACATTGACCAGTACATCAATATCCACAGAAGCATTGACCTGTACATCAGTACCCAAAGTAACATTGACTCTTACATCAATACCCACAGTAACATTGACCAGTACATCAATACCCACAGTAACATTGACACCGTACATCAATACCCACATTCACATTGACCCTGTGCATCAGCAGCTACAGTAACATTGACCCCGTAAATCAGTAGACACAGTAACATTGTCCAGTACTTCAATATCCACAGTAACATTCACCAGTACATCAATACCCACAGCAACATTGACCTTACATCAATACCCACAGTAACATTGACCAGTACATCAATATCCACAGTAACACTGACCAGTAATTCAATACCCACAGTAACATTGACCAGTACATCAATACCCACAGTAACATTGACCTGTACATCAATATCCACAGTAACATTGACCAGTATATCAATATCCACAGAAGCATTGACCTGTACATCAGTACCCACAGTAACATTGACTCTTACATCAATACCCACAGTAACATTGACCAGTACATCAATACCCACAGTAACATTGATCCCGTACATCAATACCCACATTCACATTGACCCCGTACATCAGCATCCACAGTAACATTGACCCCATAAATCAGTCGCCACAGTAACATTGACCTGTACATCAATACACACAGTAACATTGACCTGTACATCAATACCCAGAGTAACATTGACCTGTACATCAATACCCACAGTAACATTGACCTGTTACATCAATACCCACAGTAACATTGATCCGTACATCAATACTCACAGTAACATTGGCCTGTACATCAATACCCACAGTAACATTGACCTGTACATCAATACCCACAGTAACATTGACCCCGTACATAAGTATCCACAGTAACATTGACCTGTACATCAGTACCCACAGTAACATTGACCCCGTACATCAATACCCACAGTAACATTGACCCATACATCAATACCCAGAGTAACAGTGACCTATGCATCAATACCCACAGTAACATTGAGCCATACATCAATACCCACAGTAACATTGATCCGTACATCAATACACACAGTAACATTGACCTGTACATCAATATCCACAGTAACATTGACCCGTACATCAATACCCACAGTAACATTGACCTGTACATCAATACCCACAGTAACATTGACCCGTGCATCAATCACCACATTAACATTGACCCTGTACATCAATACCCACAGTAACATTGACCCGTACATCAATACCCACATTAACATTGACCCTTACATCAATACCCACAGTCACATTGACCTGTACATCAATACCCACAGTAACATTGACCTGTACATCAATATCCACAGTAACATTGACCAGAACATCAATATCCACAGTAGCATTGACCTGTACATCAGTACCCACAGTAACATTGACCCTTACATCAATACCCACAGTAACATTGACCAGTACATCAATACCCACAGTAACATTGACACCGTACATCAATACCCACATTCACATTGACCCTGTACATCAGCAGCCACAGTAACATTGACCCCGTAAATCAGTAGCCACAGTAACATTGTCCAGTACTTCAATATCCACAGTAACATTGACCAGTACATCAATACCCACAGCAACATTGACCTTACATCAATACCCACAGTAACATTGACCAGTACATCAATATCCACAGTAACATTGACCAGTAATTCAATACCCACAGTAACATTGACCTGTACATCAATACCCACAGTAACATTGACCTGTACATCAGTACCCACAGTAACATTGACCTGTACATCAATACCCACATTAACATTGGCCTGTACTTCAGTACCCACAGTAACATTGACCCTTTCATTAATATCCACAGTAACATTGACCCCGTACATCAGTACCCACAGTAACATTGATCCCGTACATCAATACCCACAGTAACATTGACCCGTACATCAATACCCACAGTAACATTGACCCGTACATCAATACCCACAGTAACATTGACCAGTACATCAATACCCACAGTAACATTGACCCATACATCAATACCCACAGTAACATTGACCAGAACATCCATATCCACAGTAACATTGACCAGTACAGCAATATCCACAGTAACATTGACCAGTACATCAATACCCACAGTAACATTGACCTGTACATCAATACCCACAGTAATATTGACCCGTAAATCAATACACACAATAATATTGACCAGTGCATCAATACCCACAGTAACATTGACCCGTACATCAATACCCACAGTAACATTGACCTGTACATCAATAACAACAGTAACATTGACCAGTACATCAATACCCACAGTAACATTGACCTGTGCATCAATACCCACAGTAACATTGACCCTTACATCAATACCCACAATAACATTGGCCTGTACATCAGTACCCACAGTAACATTGACCCTTACATCAATACCCACAGTAACATTGACCTGTACATCAATACCAACAGTAACATTGACCCTCACATCAATACCTACAGTCGCATTGACCTGTACATCAATACCCACAGTAACATTGACCCTTACATCAATACCCACAATAACATTGGCCTGTACATCAGTACCCACAGTAACATTGACCCTTACATTAATATCCACAGTAACATTGACCCCGTACATCAGTCCCCACATTAACATTGACCCCGTACATCAATACCCACAGTAACATTGACCAGTACATCAATACCCACAGTAACATTGACTCGTACATCACTACCCACAGTAACATTGACCAGTACATCAATACACACAGTAACATTGATCCGTACATCAATATCCACAGTAACATTGACCTGTACATCAATATCCACAGTAACATTGACCCGTACATCAATACCCACTGTAACATTGACCTGTACATCAATACCCACAGTAACATTGACCCTGTACATCAATACCCACAGTAACATTGACCCGTACATCAATACCCACAGTAACATTGACCTGTACATCAGTACCCACAGTAATATTGACCTGTACATCAATACCTACATTAACATTGGCCTGTACTTCAGTACCCACAGTAACATTGACCCTTACATTAATATCCACAGTAACATTGACCCCGTCCATCAGTACCCACAGTAACATTGACCCCGTACATCAATACCCACAGTAACATTGACCCGTACATCAATACCCACAGTTACATTGACCCGTACATCAATACCCACAGTAACATTGACCAGTACATCAATACCCACAGTAACATTGATCCATACATCAATACCCACAGTAACATTGACCAGTACATCAATACCCACAGTAACATTGACACGTACATCAATACCCACAGTCACATTGACCAGTACATCTATATCCACAGTAACATTGACCAGTACATCAATATCCACAGTAAGATTGACCAGTACATCAATATCCACAGTAACATTGACCTGTACATCAATACCCACAGTAATATTGACCCGTAAATCAATACACACAGTAACATTGATCCGTACATCAATATCCACAATAACATTGACCTGTACATCAATATCCACAGTAACATTGACCCGTACATCAATACCCACAATAATATTGACCTGTGCATCAATACCCTCAGTAACATTGACCCATACATCAATACCCACAGTAACATTGACCTGTACATCAATACCCACAGTAACATTGACCCTTACATCAATACCTACAGTCACATTGACCTGTACATCAATACCCACAGTAACATTGACCCTTACATCAATACCCACAATAACATTGGCCTGTACATCAGTACCCACAATAACATTGACCCTTACATTAATATCCACAGTAACATTGACCCCGTACATCAGTCCCCACAGTAACATTGACCCCGTACATCAATACCCACAGTATGATTGACCCGTACATCAATACCCACAGTAACATTGAGCCGTACATCAATACCCACAGTAACATTGACCAGTACATCAATACCCACAGTAACATTGACCCGTACATCAATACCCACAGTAACATTGACCAGTACATCAATACCCACAGTAACATTGACCCGTACATCACTACCCACAGTAACATTGACCAGTACATCAATACACACAGTAACATTGATCCGTACATCAATATCCACAGTAACATTGACCTGTACATCAATATCCACAGTAACATTGACCCGTACATCAATACCCACTGTAACATTGACCTGTACATCAATACCCACAGTAACATTGACCCTGTACATCAATACCCACAGTAACATTGACCCGTACATCAATACCCACAGTAACATTGACCCGTGCATCAATACCCACAGTAACATTGACCCGTACATCAATCCCCACAGTAACCTTGACCCCGTACATCAATACCCACAGTAACATTGACCACGTACATCAATACCCACAGTATCATTGACCAGTACATCAATACCCACAGTAACATTGACCCCATACATTAATACCCACATTCACATTGACCCCGTATATCAGCAGCCACAGTAACATTGACCCCGTACATCAGTACCCACAGTAACATTGACCCGTACATCACTACCCACAGTAACATTGACCAGTACATCAATACACACAGTAACATTGATCCGTACATCAATATCCACAGTAACATTGACCTGTACATCAATACCCAGAGTAACATTGACCTGTACATCAATACCCACAGTAACATTGACCCGTACATCAATACCCACAGTAACATTGATCCGTACATCAATACCCACAGTAACATTGGCCTGTACATCAATACCCACAGTAACATTGACCCGTACATCAATACCCACAGTAACATTGGCCTGTACATCAATACCCACAGTAACATTGACCCGTACATCAATACCCACAGTAACATTGGCCTGTACATCAGTACCCACAGTAACATTGACCAGAACTTCAATATCCACAGTAACATTGACGAGTACATCAATACCCACAGTAACATTGACCTGTACATCAATACCCACAGTAACATTGACCAGTACATTAATATCCACAGTAACATTGACCAGTAAATCAATAACCACAGTAACATTGACCAGTGCATCAATACCCACAGTAACATTGGCCTGTACATCAATACCCACAGTAACATTGACCTGTACATCAATACCCACAGTAACATTGACCCCTTACATCAATACCCACAGTAACATTGACCAGCACATCAATACCCACAGTAACATTGGCCTGTACATCAGTACCCACAGTAACATTGACCAGTACTTCAATATCCATAGTAACATTGACGAGTACATCAATACCCACAGTAACATTGACCAGCACATCAATACCCACAGTAATATTGACCCTGTACATCAATACCCACAGTTACATTGACCCCATACATCAGCAGCCACAGTAACATTGACCCCGTACATCAATACCCACAGTAACATTGACCCGTACATCAATACCTACAGTAACATTGACCCCGTACATCAATGCCCACAGTAACATTGACCTGTACATCAGTACCCACAGTAACATTGACCTGTACATCAATACCCATAGTAACATTGATCCGTACATCAATACTGACAGTAACATTGACCTGTACATCAATACCCACAGTAACATTGACCCGTACATCACTACCTACAGTAACATTGACCCGTACATCAGTACCCACACTAACATTGACCTGTACATTAATACCCACAGTCATCAAATGCCGTCCCTCGAAACGAGGATGACTTGCTTCCACGCCAAAAAAGGATGAGTTCACAGGTTTTTCGATGATGGTCCCGATATTCCAGAACCTGAACTGCATCCTGAAGGGTGGAAGATGCCTGTGCGTGGATTTTTTTAATGTGGGGTGGCCGTTGCACACCAACCACCACACGGGCTCGACAGAGCTAGGTCTTTGTCCACTGGCAAGGGTTATCCAAGACGACTGGAGAGCAAGCTCTGTTGCTCGGACCTAGTGCGCACATCGCATCATTTTCATAATCATCTTCGGCAGTCCCTCGGAATCGAAGAAGACTTGCTTCCACTCTTAAAATGAGTCCTTGGCTGGCTGAACAGTCCAATACGAGAACCACAGACTCTGTCACAGGTGGGACAGATAGTTGTTGAGGGAAGGAATGGGTGGAACAGGTTTGCCGCACACTCTTTCCACTGCCTGCGCTTGATTTTTGCTTGCTTTCGGCAATGAGACTCGAGGTGCTCAGCGCCATCCCAGGTGCACCACTTAGGGCGGTCTTTGTCTAGGAACTCCAAGTACCTGATGGTTAACGTATAGGTGAGTGCAGATGATGGTCACTTGAATGAATAGATGCTTTAATACAATTCTTTCATTAAAAATCTGTGGGCTAAACTTTCCTTTTGTTTTTGGCAGTAACATTGACCCGTACATCAGTACCCACAGCAGCATTGATCTGGATATCAGTACCCACAGTCATACTGCCTCGTACAGTTGCACATTTGGCTTTTTTAACAGGATGCAGCTGCTTATAATTTTGCCAGTAATTGTCGATGTGAAAGTCATTTAGGTTGTGGCAAAATTCAGATATGAATTAAGCAGAAGTGGCTGAATTTATGCAATTTACGGTGCGGAATTCAGTTCATGTATGCACTCAGCCTTCCCTTGAATGCATCAATGCGTCGTTCACTCCATGTGTCACCGAGTTCCACAGTCTTACCACTTACTGTTGCGAAAGGACTCTGCGCTCATCTAGAAATTCTGCGTACTTCAGAGTAGTGACATGTTTTACGTGGCTCAGTGTCACACTAGGTGGTACATTGTACTTACTGATTCGTGGGGCGGGGGCGCAGAGAGCAGGGGGTTCCTCCAACTTGTGTTGATTTCACCCGGAATTTCTGATATTCTACATGTGAATAATACCCAGCTCAACCATACATAATTCAGTCAGGTCCTTGACCTCTGATTTGTCTGGAGACATTGGGGCTGATTTCTTCCCCCCCCCCCCACCCCACCCTCATCGGGCAGAAATGGAGTAATGCAGCACTTAACGCCTCATTGGCGCAGACATCTGTCATTTTGACGGGCACTTTGAAATGGACAATCTCGGCTCCCACCGGACAGAGGGAATGCCTCTTTAGCCCATGTAAATTGGGATCGAAGATGGAATTTTGAAGTACCAATGGGCATAGAGCGCCTAAACCAGTGGTCCTTCACTGCTGGCTTCTCAAGAAAGGTTTTAAAATTATTTTTGCTGCTCCTGGCCCCGCAAAGAATCCATTCTCTCCCCCCCCCCCCCCCCCCCCAGTACATTACCCTCCGTAGCCCTCTCTCGTGCTCACCTCCCACTCCTCCTTCACCCACCGTGAAGGGGCTTCCTGATTGGCGAGCTGCTCCAAATTCACGAGCAGCACATTGTTGGAATTCAAATGAGGCTCAACCAGAAAAAAGGTTTGGACCTCCAACCATTTCCGTCAGGGTGGTGGTCTCTCCCCACCTGCAGTGGCCTGATGGAAGCTATCACTTCAATACCGAGCCCACAGAGTCCCGTCACTAGCGACTAACAGTTGGCCTATTCTCCCGAGTATTCAAACCACCGACCCAAGAACACACCTCCCCTCCTCCCCTCAGCAATTACATAGCATTGTGATCCTCGCTGTATTTACAATTAAAGTTATAGCTCCCCTGATGTCTCAGTGGGTTTGTTCAGGGAGGTCCTAGATTTGATCTGTGGTTTGTGCAGATTTTAGCTGACCTAAGATGGGCCAGCAGTTGTGACACGACAATTGACCTTAGCACCCCAAAGTTCCCACTACTGCCAGCTTGCACATTTGGCTGTCGGGTGAAGATATGATTGATCTTGGTTGAGATGCCCTCCACAGTTGAGTAGCCTGCTGGCAGTCATTGCCAAGGTTCATAGCTGAATAATGGACACTAGGCCAGATGCGTGTGGAGCATTACGCCAACAAGACATCAGGAGAGGGGTCGGGGGGGGCGGGGGGAAGAAAAACTGGTGAAAAAATATTTAAAAGAACAAAAGAACACTGGCTGAGCCATTGGGAGACCCTGCTCCTTTAGTTTTTGTGTAAACCAAATATCAAAATGGAGATTTGATAAACAAAAATGGAAGTAATTTATTTGATAAACAAAAATGGAAGTCATTTATTTGATAAACAAAAATGAAAGTAATTTATTTGAAACAGAGTTATAATATCAGATATCCTTATTTTTGCAGAAGATGAGGATGAAGTAACTGCATACCAACAAGAACTTCTGGAACTCAATAACAGACTGCGCAAAGCCGAGAAAGAAAATTTGAAACGCTCTGAGGATCTGAAGTTTGTCTTGGATGAGATTAAGCATGCAGTGGCTGTGGAGAGAAAGGCAATGAATAATACATCTAAGAACCCGTCCAACTTTTCAGGTACAGCTCATGGTAAACTCGCTTACTCTCCCTCCTTTGTCCATCTAAATGGTCAATGGCATTGATCTGATTCCTCTAAAGTGTCTACAATGCTTAGGGGTAGGTCGGGAGAATATTTTTTTAGGGATGATGTGAATTAAGTGGGTGGAACCTGTTCACCAAAAGATTATGAGGCTTGTGGAATAACCAATGTAGGCCACAGAAACAAAGATACAAAAGGCAATTGAAACAACAGCAAAATGCTGGGGATGCTGGAAGTCTGAAATGAAAACAGAAAATGGTGGAAACAGTCAGAAGGCCAAGCAGCATCAGTTAACTCTGTTTCTCTCTCCACAGTGGCTGCCTGACCTGCTGAGTAGTTCCAGCATTTTCTGTTTTTATTGCAGATTCCAGCATCCGCAGTATTTTGCTTTTGTATTCGTTTTTTTTCGGCCTAATGAGCCTTTCTTGTCTCTAAAGATTGTTATGCAGCAATGTTTTTGAGAGTGAGATTTATTATTAAAAAGAGGGACTGAGTTTGAGCTGATTTATTGATATATCACTACCTTTTTAAGTAAAAGAGAAAGAAACATTGAAGTAATTCTCACTATTAACCAGTGTGTCATTCTGTGATGGACCCTTGAAAAATGCGTGATTTTGTACCCTAAAGGCCAGGAAGGTCCTCAGGTTTTATCCCCGGTGCATGCTGAATTAACTAAACAAAGCCAGGCCAATAGTAAGGTTACATAGAATTACATCGAATGTACAGCACAGATCAGGCCATTTTGCCCAACTAGTCTGTGCTGCTGATGTTTATATTCTACACCTGTTTCCTCCCACTCTATCTGCCTCACCTCAGCCTTTCAGCATTTCTTTCTATTCCCTTTCCTCCCATGTACTACCTTGCTTTCTTTTGAAAGCTATTTCCCGTCATGCCATCTAGTCCATGAGACCCACCTCCTGCTCCCTCAACCCTATTCCTACTAAACTGCTGACCACCCAACTTCCCTTCCTGACCCCCATGTTAGCCGACATTGTTAACAGTTCTCTCTCCTCAGGCACTGTCCCCTTCTTTTTCATATCTGCCGTCATCACCCCTTCCTCAAAAAAAACAACTCTTGACTATTCCGTCCTTACAAACTAACGGCCCATCTCCAACCTCCCTTCCCTCTCCAAAGTCCTTGAATGCGCTGTCACCTCCAAAATCTGTGACCATCTTTCCCGGAATTCCATGTTTGAATCCCTCCAATAAGGTTTCCGCCCCTGCCACAGTACCAAAACGGTTCTTAACAAAGTCACAAATAACATCCTATGTGACTGTGACAAAGATAAACGATCCCTCCTCGTCCTTCTCAACCTGTCTGCAGGCTTAGACACGGTTGACCTCACCAGCCTCCTCCAACACCTCTCCTCCGTCATCCAGCTGGGTGGGACTGCACTCATCTGGTTCCATTCTTATCTATCTACTCGTAGCCAGAGAATCACCTGCAATGGCTTATCTTTCCACATCCACACTGTTAGGTCTGGTGTCCCCCAAGGATTTATCCTTGGCCCCCTCCTATTTCTCAACCACATGCTGCCCCTTGGTGATATCATCTGAAAACAGAGCGTCAGTTTCCACATGTACACTGATGACATCTAGCTCCACCTCACCATCACTTCTCTCGACCCCTCCACTGCCTCTAAATTGTCTAACTGCTTGTCTGACATGCAGCACTAGAAGAGCAGCAATTTCCTCCAACTAAATATTAAGAAGACCGAAGCCATTGTCTTCAGTCCCTGCCACAAACTCCATTCCCTAGCCATCAACTCCATCCCTCCCCATGGTAACTGTCTGAGGCTGAACCAGACTGTTTGCAACCTTGGTGTCATATTTAACCCAAAATGAGCTTCCGCCCACATATCCACGCCATCACTAAGACCGCCTATTTCCACCTCTGTAACATCGCCCAACTCTGACCTAGCCTCAGCTCATCTGCTGAAACCCTCATCCATGCCTTTGTTACCTCTAGACTTGACTATTCCAACACATTCCTGGCTGGCCTCCCACATTCTACCCTACATAAACTTGAGGCCATCCAAAACTCTGTTGCCTGGTCCTAACTCTCAGCAAGTCCCGTTCACCCATCACCCCTGTGCTCACTGCCCTACATTGGCTCCCGGTTAAGCAATGCCTCGATTTAAAAATTCTCATCCTTGTTTTCAAATCCCTCCATGGCTTCGCTCCTCCCTATCTCTGTGACCTCTTCCAGCCTCACAACCCTTTGAGATGTCTGCATTCCTCTAATTCTGGCTGTTTGCTCATCCCCGATTTTAATCGTTCCATCATCGGTGGCCGTGCCTTCAGCTGCCAAGGCCCTAGCTCTGGAACTTCCTCCCTAAATCTCTCCACCTTTCTACCTCTCTTTCCTCCTTTAAGACACTCCTTAAAACGTACCTCTTTGACCAAGCTTTTGGTCATTTGTCCTAATATCTCCTTATGTGGCTCGCTGTCAAATTTTGTTTGATAAGATTCCTGTGAAGCACCTTGGGATGTCTTGCTACATTAAAGGTGCTATATAATTATAAGTTGTTGTTGGTTGCCCCAGCCACTTCCTTTAGTAGTGAGTTCCACAGTCTAATCACTCTCTGAGTAAAGGTTGTCACCGTTAGCATTTGCAGTCTAGCGGAAGGGAAAACATTGACTGAACTCTCCACTCCTGATTGCTATCCATTGATTCCTGCAGGAAATGCATTTGTATGAATATGGGTAAGGACGGGATCGGACTTGGCAGTAAAACTTGCTGAGGACATCCAGCCTCCGGATACCCACCACCTAGGCTCACATACGAATGGCCACTTAGGCAATGCACCAAAGGACTGATAGTGCCTGGAGACCCATATCCCAGCAACAGTCTGTGTTTTCAGGAGAAAAAAGAAAGAGCTTGCATTTATATAGCGTCTTTCACAATCTCAACACGCCCTAAAACAGTTCATAGCTAATTAAATGTAGTCATTGTTTTAATGTAAGGAACCTGTAAGGACTGTAAATAGCATTGAGATAAATGACCAATTAAACTGTTATACCTGTAGTGATGTTGGTTGAGGGATAAATGTTCACCAGGACAACAAGAGAACTTCCCTGCTCCTCTTTGAATAGTACCATGGGATCTTTATGTCCACTTGAGGGCCTTGGTTTAATGTCCTATCCAAAAGACAGCACTTCCAACAGTGCAGCATTCCCTCAGTACTGCAATGAAGTGTCAGCTTAGATTATGTGCTCAAGGCCTGGCATTGGGCTTGGGTCCACGACTTTCTGACTCAGAGGCGAGAGCGCTATCACTGAGCCATGGTTGACACCAAAGAACAAAATGTTAATGCACATTGATATAAAGTTAAAACTCCATTGTTGCATATCTTCCATCCAGATTTGGGCTGGACAGTATGTATTTTCATTGGACTATCTGTTTATTTTTTAGTAGAAACTGGGCAAGAACCACCTGGTTTTATTGGATCTTTGGCCATGTTTTTGGCAGATTTTTTTTTGATCTGGTATTGCAGCATTTCCTGTAATATATCAAAACTGGATCTATTCAAATTATTTCAGTGGCTGTAAAACAAACTAGCCTTGGAATGAAGTTCAGTGGTACCAGCAAGGAGGGGAGCAGCTAATCTAGCTACAGATGTATAAAAACCGTAAACAAGGAAGAAAAGAGTTCAAATAAATGCCATTGCATAGAAACAAATCCAAAAACTGGGAACAAAATTGATCATAGAATCTACAGCACAAAAGGGGGCCATTTGGCCCCGGGTGCCTGTCCCGGCTCTTTGAAAGAGCTATCCAATTAGACCCACTTCCTTGCTCTTTCCCTGCAGCCCTGCCAATGAATACAAAATATAATATTAAATACTAACTAACAATAAGGAGGCGGGGCACTGCATTTCAATCTGCAGAAGCTAAAAAAGGAGCTGGCAAAGAGTGATGGGCCAGGAACTCCCATAAGAGAAAGGGTGGGGGGCATATTTAAATTAATGTACTCCTTTTAACCAGTTGAATGTGGAGGCCATCCAACAGTTTTATACAAGTTATTCTCTAAGCCATGCCGTGCCCCTGACCATAGCTCCACCCACCTTCTGTCTGTTTTTTGGAAAAGCTGGCAACCCTAATGTTACTTCAGAGGAATGCGATGCTCTTCACTCAATGTCAATACCGAGCATGCCCAGATACATTTGTCAGTCGCAAGGTTTTATTTGCCCCTCTAATAAAGGCGCATTTATACTGCACCAGGGTTGCCGCATTCCGATGCGCGGATGAGCTGCATGCGTGCCAAACTATTTACAATCTATATTAATGACTTGGAAGAGGGGACTGAGTGTGATGTGGCCAAGTTTGCTGACGATACAAAGATGGGAGGAAAAACAATATGTGAGGAAGACACAAAAAATCTGCAAAATGACATAGACAGGCAAAAATTTGGTAGATGGAATATAATGGTGGAAAGTGTGAGGTCAAGCACTTTGGCAGAAAAAAATCAAAGAGTAAGTTATTATTTAAATGGAGAAAGATTGCAAAGTGCTGCAGTACAGCAGGACCTGGGGGTACTTGTGCATGAAACACAAAAGGTTAGTATGCAGGTACAGCAAGTGATCAGGAAGGCCAATGAAATCTTGGCCTTTATTGCAAAGGGGATGGAGTATAAAAGCAGGCAAGTCTTGCTACAGTTATACAGGTTATTGGTGAGACCACACCTGGAATACTACGTGCAGTTTTGGTTTCCATATTTACGAAAAGATATACTTGCTTTGGAGGCAGTTCAGAGAGGGTTCACTAGGTTCTGGAGATGAGGGGGTTGACCTATGAGGAAAGGTTGAGTAGGTTGGGCCTGTTGGAACTCATTGGAATTCAGAAGATTGAGAGGTGATCTTATCAAAACGTATCGGATTGTGAGGGGGCTTGGTGGGGTGAATGCGGAGAGAATGTTTCCACTGATGGGGGAGACAAGAACTAGGGAGAAAAATCTTAGAATAAGGGGCCGCCCATTTAAAACTGAGATGAGGAGAAATTTATTTTATCAGAGGGTTGTAAATGTGTGGAATTCGCTGCCTCAGATAGCAGTGGAAGCTGGGACATTGAATAAATTTAAGACAGAAATAGACAGTTTCTTAACTGATAAGGGAATAAGGGGTTATGGGGAGCGGGCAGGGAAGTGGACCTGAGTCCATGATCAGATCAGCCAAGATCATATAAAATGGTGGAGTAGGCTCGAGGGGCCCTATGGCCTACTCCTGCTCCTATTTCTTATGTTCTTATGTTCTTATGTAAGCCTGAAACTGTCAGGACTCACCAATACCGGCATGCCAGGGACACCCGCTAAAAGGGGGCCTTCCTGGCAGCAGGGCCTAGCAAATCCTGGCTAATTTACAATGGGCTTGAAGCCAGCTGTGTGAAACCCGTTCACTAGTACATGCCTTATATAATATAATGGAGACATAAAGGCATTTCCTTAAATTTACAGTTATTGCAAAGTTCTCGGCATACCTGTATGCATTTAAATAGTTAACAAGCTATTACAAGGTAAAAATAAACGGTTTCACTGTAACTGGCTTGTCCACAGACTGGTAGTAGATCACAAAATGATCACAAGAATTGAGTTGAAATGTCTCTGCAAGAGGCCACTCCTTGTATTCTATTCTTTGTAAACTGCATTGTGATGGAATTGAGAAGTGTTTTGGTTGAAGTATCTTATAAAAAGATCTTCAATGAGCAGAAATGAGATTGCTTTCCTTTCCCTGCTATGTACTGAACACCTATTTTGTGTAATTAAAATTATATTTCATTTTATTAATAATAATGATCACGCCAGTGGTTGATGCCTCCAGCATTAGGGAGGCAGGTCAGATAACCGCCGTTGCCATAAGTCCGAAAGTACAGTGAGGTGGCCAGGCAGCGAGGGTGGCTGCCAGATCCCCCACCCCAAACAAACTGATGTTGCCCGTAGTGGCACCTTCTAAAGAAGAATTTGCTGCTTTTTCAGGTCCAGGTCAGGATTAAGCCCAAGACCCCCAGATAGGCCCCACAACCGCCAATTGGCAGCATGGTATGCCTGGTTCAACCAAGCATGTTTCAGCCGACCATATGCTGGTCTCAGCCATGCTGGGAGCATTGGAACTCCCGCATAGGGAGTCCCTGCCTCTTGCCCTATGACAATGGACATGTTTGGGGCAGGTGAAAGAAGAGAGTCTTCATAGCAATGCCAGGACCTGGTGTATGTGTGCCTTGTCCTAGTTTTTTGTCTCGTCTAGTGAACTCTCACCAATCTTATGGAAGCAGTGAACTGGAACGAACATGTGCATGGCAATGCCACTGTGCAACGAACGTTGCCGGTGTCACCGTACCTCGGGCTAAAGGCTGCCAAAAATGGTGGCGCCGGTAGGAGAGACAAATTAGCACTGGGGATTATTAGCCCAGCGCTAAACTGGCTGTGTAACACCCTCACGATGGCGTTAGTCCCGGTATCAGTCCCGAATGTGCCATTGCACCTTCCAAAGATTTCTGGAACCGAGGCTATGATTTTGCTAGGCATTGTGGGATATTAAACTGGCAATGAATAGATAAATCTGATGTCTGTGCCAGTTTTTCAGATTTACGCAAGTTTGGCCAACTTACATTTTTCCTAGGACGGCGTATGTGACCACTCCCAAAAAACCTTCTGGGCACTTAAAAAAAAAACAACACATATTAAAAAATCATCGCAGAAAGACGCCATTGTTTTTATGCGAAGTTTTGGAGGGAGTCAAGAAGACAAAAAATATGCATCATGAAGCTTAATTTTTTTTAAGTCAAAAGGAAGAAAATGGAAGTCTAATGGACTTCTTCAAGTTTTGATTTTTTTTCAAAGGGGCTCTGCTACAAAAGTAGCCCGGGGGGCTGGGGGGGGGATGGGGGCTGGGGGGGGGATGGGGGCGGGGGGGGGAGGTGGACGCCGAGCCCCTGTGTCTGGGCGAGGGAACGATTCTGCCAGCCGACGCTCCGACCCTCGAGCCTGGTGAGGAGTCGTTCGGTCGGTGGTGGGGTGGTATTTTGAAAAGATTATATCGAAACAGACATCACCTGAGTGATGCAGACTGTGTCAGAAGGCTGTGTTTCCACAAAGAAGTTGTAACCGAGATTTGTGAGTTAGTAAAAGCAGACCTGTAACCTAGAAGCATCAGAAGCACTGCTTTGTCAGTTGAAGTAAAGGTTACAGCTGCATCTCATACTTGCAAGTTTATGCATCTGTATCATGTGTGTGTCATTTCTCAACACACAACACATACCTGCATTCGGCAGGTGACTGCTGCACTATATGCCCAGAGGAATGACTACATAATGTTCCCCTGACTGCCCAGACAATGCGTGACAGGGCTGTGGGCTTCTCCAGGATTGCTGGCTTCCCAAAGGTACAGGGCTGCATTGATTGTACCCACATCGCCTTGCGAGCACCTTTGGAAGATTCCGAGATGTGCAGGAACAGAAAAGGCTTCCACTCCGTGAATGTGCAGCTCGTGTGTGATGACATGCATCCATGCACCCATGGTGTGTTCATCCTACGCGAGAGCGCTATATCTGCCATGTTTCAGCAGCAGCCAGAAGGGCAGAGCTGGCTGCTGGGAGACAAAGGATAGGGCCTCGCCACCTGGCTCATGACGCCCCTACACTGAACCCAGATGGAAGCGGACCAGGAATACATGTCGCATATTGCGATGCGTGGTATAATAGAGGACCATTGGTATCTTGAAACAGCGTTTCCGATGCTAAGACCATTCCGGAGGCTACTTGCAATACTCCAGAGATTGTCGGTCAGTTCCCTGTTGTGTGCTGCATGCTGCATAACTTAGCCATCATGAGGCAGCAGCAGCTGGTAGTAGAAAACCCACCTGAGGTGAGAATGGCTAATGATGAAGAGGAAGATGCAGATGACGAGGAGGAGCAGGAGGAGGAGGACGAGGACGAGGAAATCATGCACTGCCTGAACCCAGGGCACCACGGCGGAGGAGGTCGCGCCATCGTGCCCCTTCAACAATTGCTTGAGCCTTGCGCCAGCAGCTCATCTGTAAACGCTTTGCTACCTGAAGGCTCAGCGGCAGCTATTCCAAATGGACTGTGTTTACTGTTTGGACCTGTTCCATAATGTTGTGTTGTGTTGTGTTAATGGAACAAATAATGCAAATGATTCATCTTTACTTCAAAAAGTTGTGTTAATAATGGAACAAATAATGGAAATGATTCAGTTATAATTTAAAATATATTTTATTCAAAAGTTTAACAAACACTTGTTAACTTTAATAACAATATTCTTGCATCAAATTTTAAAGTTTTCAGTTAAGATCACTTACAAACTTTAAGATCATTTACAAATTTTAAGATCACTTAAAAACTTTAAGAGAACTTACAAACTTTTAAACTTGTAAATTTAAATAACTTACAAAAAACTTTTAATTTGAGAACAGTTACAACAGTAACAACAATAATAATAACAACAACAGCAGCAGCAAAGAGAGGCTGTACCCATCTCTCCTCCACCTTATTCGAAGATCGCCCGCTGCACTTGGTCTTGATGACTCCACCCATGCCCGCAGGCGGTGGCGCAGTGTTTCTCGGGTTGGTACCAAGCTTATTCTTTTGAGCATCTTGGGTAATGCACATTTCTTGATGAGGGGCGTGGACAGGCGGTAATGTGGAAGGTCCAGCTTGGGCCTCTTCAGAGGCTGGTCTGGGGATTAGAGTAGGAGTGGTAGTTGATTCTGTCAATGGCCGCGGGGTCTGGGTGTGTTCCCTTATTACAGCAGCTACCTCCGACATTCCCTCCCTCATGTTCACCAACAGTGTATCAGCTACCTGCAACATTCCCTCCCTCATGTGCACCAACAGTGTATCAGCTACCTGCAACATTCCCTCCCTCATGTGCACCAACAGTGTATCAGCTACCTGCAACATTCCCTCCCTCATGTTCACCGACAGTGTATCAGTTGCCTGCGACATTCCCTCCCTCATGTGCCAGACAGTGTTCCCATTTCTCATGAGAGTGTTGTTATTTCTCCTGATAGTCCCGATACCTCATCTCCCACCCTACTGATGGTGTCCAGGAGTGATCGTGTAAGGGCAATGATCTCCGCACCCATTGCCATCATCTGAACCATATGTTAGATCCTGCACCTCAGGAGAGCACTGTCGAGCCTTCCTTCCCCTCCTCACCCTGGGTGTGGTTCGGTGCATCCCACTGGGAGCCGCAGCCTCGGACGGTGGGGACCCATGTTTCTTTATTCCTTTGCTGAAACTTTATGTGACCTCTGTTGGTGTCCAGCTCGTGCTATCTGGTCTCAATTACAGTAACTAGTGCCTCCGCTTGATCCTGTGAGAAATTCTTTATCCTTGAGCCGCGTTGCATATTGTTTTGCAGCTCCGATTTTTCCAATGAGAATGAAAGTTCTCACACACAACTGGCTCTTAAAAATGGCCAAATGCAGACCGGCAGCTGTATTGGGCATGTGCGCTAATAGCAGTGACGTAAAAAAACGTCATTTTATTTCCGCACATGCGCAAAAGTGGGGACATCATTTTTTCGGCGTCGACATTAGGCTCCACCCCCCAAAGCTAAAGGACAGGCTGCATGGAGCCAATTTAAAAAAATAGAATGGGAAAACTTGCAAGTTATTTTTTTGGAGTAGTTGGGTCCATAGTTTGCCATAGTTGGTAGCAAGGTGTCGGTTCAAGCCCTGCTTCAGACTTCCGCACATAATCTAGGCTGAGGCTTTAGTGCAGTACTGAAGGAGTGCTTAATTGATGGACATGCTGTATTTTGGATGAAGTGTTATACTGAGGCCTTGCTTGCCTGTTTAGTTGGATGTAAAATAAATCCCATACCACTACTTGATAAAATGCAAGAAGCTCTCTTGATGTCTTGGCCAACATTCCTTCTTCTGTCAACATTAATTGGCCATCCATCTCACTTCCTCTGTATGTGCAACCTTGCTGTGTAAAATGAGCTGCCTTGTTTGGCCACATAACAGCAGTGATTACTATTCAAAAACACTTCATTGGTTGTGGAGTGCTACAGGATATCCTGAGGATGTGAAAGGTGCTATATAAAGGCAAGTTCTTTTATTACTAGTTTGTTGCTGCTGCAATATTTTATTTAGCGCCACACAAAGCATAAACATTTCTATAAATAATTTTCTGCTTGGAGCTGCAGGCTACATAAAACTGTGGGCTCCTCCGTAGTGATTACTGGGAAACTCAGCGGAATGTAAAGGTGCAAAATGGCAAATAACTGAAAGTCTGTAGTGCTGAAATATTAATGAGCACTGTAGAATTCTGTTATGATAAATAATAATTTTGTGCAAATCCATGACAAGCAGTCACAAATCTGGAGACCGGCTCAGCGGTGTACTGCAAAGCTCCTGCAGAATCGTCCAGGTAGTGGAAGGGTTGCTTGAACGTGCTGATTGTTTGCTCAATGATGTTACTTGTGGCAGCATGGCTCTCACTGTAGGCGTGCTCTGCACCTGTGCCCAGGTTCCTGACAGGGGTTAGCCTGCAACTTGATGGCCTCATTGGAACCAAGGCAGCACAGAGGACTGGCACAGGATAAAAGAATCATGTCTGCTGCCAGGAAACCAAGCACAAACATGCATGATGCACTACCTGTGGTTGCAAAAAAGCTGTACATTAAGAGAATGGAATCCCTCCCTGTTCAGAAAGTTGCCAGGCTGGTGATGGGGAGCATGCAAGGCAATGTGAGTGCAGTCTAGGGCACATGCAGCCTTCCTGAGGAAGCCTGCAATGCGGGTGAAGTATCAAGCATAGGACCCTAATTTATATATTTTAATCGGCTCTTTAAATAGCTATGTGGTGCGCCCTCGGGCCGACAGTCCAGACCTTCTGATATGACAGGCACTTCTGGCACAGAATGAGCACCCGCGATCCGCCACAAATGTGCCCGTTTTGTTCCTGATAATCGGGCACAGTGTCCATCAAATTTCTCGGCCTGCAAGGCCCAAATGTTACTCGTATTTCACTGCCAGTGCTCTTGGCTGTGTCTACTATTAAAAGGCATTTGAGGCCTTTGGCAAGTGCTGTCTGTATCGAAGCATTCACTTTGTTCAGCTCACTAATCATCTGTGACAAGGAAGACAATCTTGTGCAACATATGTTAAATGCCAGCTTCTATGCTGTAGAATCTGAGGTGAATTCAACCACGAGCTGCTTTTATATTGTGGATCTTCCTGGCCTGCAGTATTAGTTAAACCAGAACGTTTACTTTGGGGTTGAGTCCAGACTCAGATGCCAGGAGCCAGCAGCACTAGGATGGCACTGAACCCAACATAAAGGGAACATCTGACTGATTCAGGAGGATTCTTCGCCCTTCCTCGCTCCGTTCCCTCACACTCTGATATAAGGATGGTAAGCATGTTTCCCTTTTGTAGCTGTAAAAGCCACATAGGTGGTAAAGAATTTCCAGCTTCAGCTGCAAACCAGAAGAGTAATTTATATTAATAAAGACTGTGAAAGCACAATAGCTCTGTTTCCTTCCTGTGATAGAATCATTTTACCAAGAAAAGCCAATTTTGCGAGACACTTGTTCTTATTAATCATCTCCAGCTGCACCACGGCACTCTGACAGCTCATATTCAAAACGAAGCACCACAAACACAAAGACGCACCTATCCACTATTGGAGAAACGAAGAGTCACTACAGCTGCCAATGTCGAGCAGTCTGAGTGGTTTCAGACACGTAAACACTTGCATTTTCCCAAGTTTGGCTGTGAAAAGTTAACTCAGTCCTAGAATCTCTAAGGCTGGCTATGGATGTAATGAAACATGGACGACTATGAGAAAAGTACTTTTTCTGCAGGCTTTTCAGTCGAATAGGCCTTTTAGATTCAAAGTTGTTTTTGTCAGCAGTTTGTGTAACTGTCTTTGTGCATCCAAGTCGGAAAATATTTTGTCAACTGTGGTTATCTTATGTTTAAGGGATCATAGCACGGAAACCTGACTGTTCCTGCCTACCTTGAAATGTGTGGGACTTGTTAGGAGGCTGCTTGCTTTGGGGAAATATTGAAATCTGTTGACATACGGGCTCAAATGTAGGCTCAGGTTCCCATATATAAGGATTGATTTAATGTTTATAAGGCAGACGTAAAGCATATAATATTAGAATTCCTCGACTTCTCCGTCTCCATTTCTGGGGATAGGCTTTCGACCAGTACCATTAAAAGCCCACTGAATCCCACAGCTACCGGGATTACACTTCCTCCCAACCCGCACCCTGTAAGGACTCGATTCCATTCTCCGAGTTTCTCTGTCTCCATCGCATCTGCTCTGACAATGCCACCTTTCACACTGGTGCCTCTGACATGTCTTCCTTTTTCCTCAACCGAGGATTCCTCTCCGCCATGGTTAACATGGCCCTTGACCGTGTCCGTTCTATTTCCCACACCTCTACTCTCACCCCTTCCCCTTCCTCTCAGAACCATGACAGGGTTCCCCATATCCTCACCTTTCAGCCCACCAGCCGCCACATTCAACGGATCCTCCGCCGCCATTACTGCCACCTCCAGCGTGATCCCATTCCCAATCACATCTTCCCCTCCCTTCCCCTCTCAGCATTCCGAAGGGACCGCTTCCTCCACGACACCCTGGTCCATTCCACAGTTACCTCCAGCATCCCTTCCCCTTCCCACGGTACCTTTCCATGCAAGCGCAGGAGATGCAACACCTGACCTTTTACCTCCTGCCTCCCCACTATCCAGGGCCCCAAATACTCCTTCCAGGTTAAACAGCGATTTACTTGTACTTACTTTGTATACTGTATTCACTGCTCACGATGTGGTCTCCTCTACATTGGGGAGACCAAGTGTAGATTGGGTGACCGCTTTGCTGAACACCTCCGTTCAGTCTGTAAGTGTGACCTTGAGCTTCCGATCGCCTGTCACTTTAATTCTCCGCTCCACTCTGATATCTCCATCCTCGGACTCCTCCACTGTTCCAATGAAGCTCAAGGCAAGCTCGAGGAACAGCACCTCATCTTTCGTTTAGGCACTTCTGGACTCAACATCGAGTTCAACAATTTCAGAGCATAACCTCTGGCCACCTTTGGCTCCCTTTCCCCCCGGCTCCCCTCCACATCTTATGTTTTTTTTTCTTCTTTCTTCGCCCTCCTTTTATTTCTCTTTGTCTATAATGGCAGCGGGTCGTTACTACGCCATTCACACCCTATCCAGATTATCCTTTTGCTGACTTCTGTCATTACCATTTCAATTCACCCATCATCCGTTTTGTCTCTCTAATCTCTCCTGCCTTCCACCCTATCACAGATCTTCCCTTTTGTTCTTTCTTCCCCTCCCCCTTTCAGTGGTTAAGAATGTGTTCTTTTCGAACATTCAGCAGTTCTGATGAAGAGTCGTCGACCCGAAACATTAACTCTCTTTTTCTCTCCACAGATGCTGCCTGACCCGCTGAGATTTCCAGCATTCTCTGTTTTTATTTCAGATTCCAGCATCCGCAGAATTTTGCTTTTGTAATATTAGAATTCTATGCTTTATGTCTGCCTTATAAACATTAAATTGATCTTTTCAAGTGAGGCTGGACTGCTTATGTATTACCATAAGGCCATTTGAGATTGATCACCTTGAAACCTTGTAGATGTTAATCGTTTGTATCTGTCCCATTTTACTATGTTATAAGTATAACCTTTGTATTTTACCTTCGTATATTAGCTTATTTTATAACTAATAAATAAATATACCTTGGGAAGAAGGCTCCCTTGAGTCTCTGAGTATCAAATACTTAATCTAATATAAATTGTTTACATCAAAGAGTAACTTAGAATATCCAATCTCTAGTACTATGGCAAACACAGGAAGTTTTGGAATATATAATTTGGTTGGCTATCTTTTGCAAAGTCCAACGTGAAACAGGAACAGGATAGGGGTGGGGACAAGAAGTGAGATTATGGCTTGAGTTCTGATGCTTTCTTTTGTGCGAATCAAAATGTATTGAATGGCTCCACTTAATAACAAACCGTCGTGGAAAAATAAATTTCTGATATAGAAATCAGACTTTTGGTGTCTTGGTAGAAGTCTGTGAGTTAGATATATTATTGTTACTGATTGGATGACACTATATCAATCCATTCCAGCAGTAAAATGATTAAAGCAAGTACCAGTCCACAAAAGACTTTCCACCTTCAAAGTTTTCATGGAACTGAAGCAAGATAGACAATGTACTAATTGTCTCTTGTACAATCACTTATGCAAATTGAACCAAATAATTGGCTGAACAAAAACATGTATTTCCTCAACCGTTCCACTCGGCTCCTGCCATAACACCACTGGGTATTGCCAAAACAGCTTGGAATGACACTGGGACCTTGATACATTAGATTGCAACCTTATTGTGCCTGGCCTTTCAATGGGTAGAGTATCCGCCCTCCCCTTACATGGCCAACCATGTCAAAGGGAGCATGAGTGAGGGCTGGAGCTCCCAACACTGGGAGTGCACTTCTCCAGTCCATACGGGACATGGTGTAAGACTGGTGTCTGGGTCGGTAAGTCAGCTGAACCATACTGGCCTCCAGAAGGTTACAACTAGGCCCCATAAAAAGGTCCAGGCCAAGATAGCAGCCTTTAAAATGGGAACATTTACAAATGAAATACTTTGGGGGTGAAATTGGGTTGCGCCGTGTTTAGGGCGCTAAGTTTTATCTGTTTGAACAGTTAGCGCCTGGCGAGATGGGCACATTTGCCTCAGAAATGGAGGGAGGTGGTATTATCTGAGGCACCAATCAGTGGAAATGAACTCTGATGAGACAGTTGTGGACGTCCCTTGCAGGATCGTGATGGACTCGCTGCCTCCTCCGTCGCAGCTGTTGCTGCTCCTGCTCCTCCTCGTCCTCCTGTTATTGCTCCTCCACCTGTTCCTCCCTGACCTCCTTCTACTCCTGGGATGGTGCGGCTATGTCTGGTGGCAATGGCTGTGCCCTCATGATGGCCAGGTTGTGTAGCGTGCAGTAGACGACTACGAATAGGGACTACCGCTCAGGCGAGTACTGCAGGACTCCTCCCGAGCGATCAAGGCAGCAAAACCATTGTTTCAGGACTCCAATGATCTGCTCGATGATGTTCCTGGTGGCGGCATGGCTCTCATTGTCCGTGTGCTGGGCAGGAGCGGTGGGGTTGCGGAGGGGAGTTATGTGCCAGGTGGAGAGCGGATAGCCCTTGTCTCCGAGCAGCCAGCTGCGAGCTTCATTTGGAGGCTAGAACAGAGCTGGCACACTGGTCTGGCGCAGGATGAAGGCACTGTGGTTGCTGCCAGGATAGTGGGCATTGACGGTGAGTATTCTGTGTATGTGGTCTCACACCAGCTGGTTGCAGTCAACGGCACCTTGCACCATGGGGTAGCCCGCTATCCTGGCAAAGCCACATGCACGCTCGTGCTGCTTTCCTCTGCTCATGAGGAAGGAGATGCGTCCCTCCTCCTTCTGTACAGAGCATCTGTGACCTCGAGGATGGAGCAATGGACGACAAACTGGATGATGTTAGAGATGTCTCCTCTTGCTCCCTGGAACGATCCATTGGCGAAGAAATTGAGCGCGTTGGTGACCTTGACTGCCATTGTGAGAGCTGTCTTCACCTTGGTATGAGGCTCGAGGTCTGGTTGGAGCAGATGGCAGAGATCTGTGACCACGTTCTTGCTGAAATGCAGACTTTGCACACACTGCTCCTCATTGAAATTAATGCAGGAGAACTGCTGCTGGAATATCCAGGGAGAGTAAGGCCTCCTGTTGCCAGCCCTGTGGCGCTGCCTTCCTCTGGCAACATGTTGCTGTGGTTCTCCCTGTGCTGTTGCCTGTATTTGTCTATCCCTCTCCCTGAGCGTCCCCTGTGCCTCGCTTCCTGCGCCTCTCCCTGTGGCGTGCTCCCTGGGACTCTCCCTGTGGTGCTCCTTCTCTTTGTCTTTGCCTTTCTCTCTCCCTGTCTGTATGCCTTTCCCTCTGTAATTGGCGGCACATTTGTCTTTATCTAAGCATCCTCTGATGGTGACGTTGGAGCAGGAGGTAGAGTGCCAGCACAGCCCCCATGAAGCAACAGAAATGGTGAAACTTCAAAACTGCCACGAGTTATACAGGGGAAAAGTTAGGAGCCAGAAGACTCTTTGTGGTCAAAATCGCTGCTATCGGTCCACCAGCCACTCTGCCTAATTGTTGTAACGCAGAAAAAAATAATGGCCGACAGAAAATACTTTCCAAGATGGTGGCTTTAAATAGTGTTGCTGCATCCGGCTCCCGCCTGCAACTCGACAGCTCAAGCTGTCATTATCATCGGCAAGTGCTTAGGTAGGATGCGCAGGGCAATTTAACTTCCGGGGCGGTAAGGGGACGATGTGCACGGCAATGACATCATTATCATCGCGCGCAGCCCAGTGGGCCAAGCGTGCCCACAAAATTTCTGCCAATTCCGCGGGGGGGGGTGGGGGTGATTTTTGCACCACACCCAGGCGAAATCCATTCGCGCCCTGTTAGTGCCCCCTTTAGTACTGAGAAGCAGGAACGAAGACTGAGTGAGAGACCAGGGCCTGCGCAGAACAGAAGACCAAACCCAGAGAGAAAGAAAGAACTGGGCCTGAGGAGTATGAGGTGTCGAATTTGAGATAGAAACCCTAGCAAGAGAGGGAGAGAGAGAGAGAGAAACCGGCGCTGAGAGCCAAAGTGGTGGGAACCGGATCAGGAAAAGGTCAACAGCGGGGGAACAGTCTAAAAGGAGAGTGGGAGATCCAGAACAGCATCAAGTGAGAAAAAGCTAAATATTCTTTAAGTAGTTAATCTGCTAAGCTCTAATGTATAGGTTTACTATAGAATAGCTTCAGAGAGCAGGTAAAAATAATAATAAATTCGAAGAAGTAATAGATACAATTCAACGAATGGCATGTGGCATATAAGGGAGGGTTTTAGGTTCCTGGGACATTGGGACCACATTTGGGGTCAGGGAAGGATAGAAAAACGGGATGGCCTTCACCTAAACCAGAGATGAACCTATATCCTTGCGGAAAGGGTAAATAAGGCAGTGCTGGGGGGATGATGGGGTGTGGAGGAGAGGGTGGAAATTTAAACAAATTAGGGATGGGAAGGAAAAGACCATACTGTCATTCAAAAAATGTCAAGTAAAGACCATTACGGCTTTTGGGCAAGGTAGAGGTAATTACCTAAATAGAAATTCAGTACACAAATATCGTAACATAGAAATAAAACAAGCGTGTTAGAAGCACAAATTCAGATTAAAAGGTATGACGTAATTGTGATTACAGAGACCTGACTACAAACTGGGCATGATGGACAGCTAAATATTCCAGGCTGTAGGATCTTTCAAAGGAACAGGGATAGTTTGGAACACAATTACAGCAGTCGAAACAATGGATTACACCAAGTATAAACTGGGTGTGGAATGAAAGAACAGCAAAAATGCAAGACTCTGATAGGAGTTGCCTACAGACCTCCTGATTGTAGTGATGTAGTGAGGGGTACACCAATATACAGATCAGGGAGGCATGAAGAAACACAACGTGGTATAATAGGAGATTTTAATTTTCACGGACTGGGAGAAACAGAACAGCTCAAGTAGGAAAATGCAATGAATTTCAAGAATGCATTCAGGGTAGTATTCTCCAAACATATGTTCTAGAATCATCAAAGGATCAGGCCGTACTAGATTAGTGATGGGTAATGAACCAGAACATTTTGATGGTAAAGGATCCGCCAGGGAATAATATCCATAAGATGATCGAAATTGATATTCAGTTTGAGAGTGAGAAGGGAGAGTCACAAACCAGGGTTTCAAATTTTAGTAAGGCAAACTTTGAAGGGATGTGAAGTGAATTGACTACAGTAACGTGGGCTGAAATATTAAAGTTCTGACGAATGGTCGTCGACCCATAAGAACATAAGAACATAAGAATTAGGAACAGGAGTAGGCCATCTAGCCCCTCGAGCCTGCTCCGTCATTCAACAAGATCATGGCTGATCTGGCCGTGGACTCAGCTCCACTTACCCGCCCGCTCCCCATAACCCTTAATTCCCTTATTGGTTAAAAATTTATCTATCTGTGATTTGAATACATTCAATAAGCTAGCCTCAACTGCTTCCTTGGGCAGAGAATTCCACAGATTCACAACCCTCTGGGAGAAGAAATTCCTTCTCAACTCGGTTTTAAATTGGCTCCCGCGTATTTTGAGGCTGTACCCCCTAGTTCTAGTCTCCCCGACCAGTGGAAACAACCTCTCTGCCTCTATCTTGTCTATCCCTTTCATTATTTTAAATGTTTCTATAAGATCACCCCCTCATCCTTCTGAACTCCAACGAGTAAAGACCCAGTCTACTCAATCTATCATCATAAGGTAACCCCCTCATCTCCGGAATCAGCCTAGTGAATCGTCTCTGTACCCCCTCCAAAGCTAGTATATCCTTCCTTAAGTAAGGTGACCAAAACTGCATGCAGTACTCCAGGTGCGGCCTCACTAATACCCTGTACAGTTGCAGCAGGACCTCCCTGCTTTTGTGCTCCATCCCTCTCGCAATGAAGGCCAACATTCCATTTGCCTTCCTGATTACCTGCTGCATCTGCAAAACTAACTTTTTGGGATTCATGCACAAGGACCCCCAGGTCCCTCTGCACCGCAGCATGTTGTAATTTTTCCCCATTCAAATAATATTCCCTTTTACTGTTTTTTTTTCGAAGGTGGATGACCTCACATTTTCCGACATTGTATTCCATCTGCCAAACCTTAGCCCATTCGCTTAACCTGTCTAAATCTCTTTGCAGCCTCTCTGTGTCCTCTACACAACCCGCTTTCCCACTAATCTTTGTGTCATCTGCAAATTTTGTTAAAATACACTCTGTCCACTCTTCCAGGTCATCTATGTATATGGTAAACAGTTGTGGTCCCAGCACCGATCCCTGTGGCACACCACTAACCACCGATTTCCGACCCGAAAAGGACCCATTTATCCCGACTCTCTGTTTTCTGTTAGCCAGCCAATTCTCCATCCATGCTAATACATTTCCTCTGACTCCGCATACCTTTATCTTCTGCAGTAACCTTTTGTGTGGCACCTTATCGAATGCCTTTTGGAAATCTAAATACACCATATCCATCGGTATACCTCTATCCACCATGCTCATTATATCCTCAAAGAATTCCAGTAAATTAGTTAAACATGATTTCCCCTTCATGAATCCATGTTGCGTCTGTTTGATTGCACTATTCCTATCTAGATGTCTCGCTATTTCTTCCTTAATGATAGCTTCAAGCATTTTCCCCACTACAGATGTTAAACTAACCGGCCTATAGTTACCTGCCTTTTGTCTGCCCCCTTTTTTAACTGCTTTCCAATCTGCT
Organism: Pristiophorus japonicus; assembly: GCF_044704955.1. Classification (NCBI taxonomy): domain Eukaryota; kingdom Metazoa; phylum Chordata; class Chondrichthyes; family Pristiophoridae; genus Pristiophorus; species Pristiophorus japonicus. The sequence continues at coordinate 333,846,573 of NC_091978.1, forward strand.
GGTACCTCCCCAGATTCCAGAGAATTTTGGTAGATTATAACGAATGCATCTGCTGTAACTTCCGCCATCTCTTTTAATACCCTGGGATGCATTTCATCAGGACCAGGGGACTTGTCTACCTTGAGATCCATTAGCCTGTCCAGCACTACCACCCTAGTGATAGTGATTGTCTCAAGGTCCTCCCTTCCCACATTCCCGTGACCAGCAATTTTTGGCATGGTTTTTGTGTCTTCCACTGTGAAGACCGAAGCAAAATAATTGTTTAAGGTCTCAGCCATTTCCACATTTCCCATTATTAAATCCCCCTTCTCATCTTCTAAGGGACCAACATTTACTTTAGTCACTCTTTTCCGTTTTATATATCGGTAAAAACTTTTACTATCTGTTTTTATGTTTTGCGCAAGTTTACTTTCGTAATCTATCTTTCCTTTCTTTATTGCTTTCTTAGTCATTCTTTACTGTCGTTTAAAATTTTCCCAATCCTCTAGTTTCCCACTAACCTTGGCCACCTTATATGCATTGGTTTTTAATTTGATACTCTCCTTTATTTCCTTGGTTATCCACGGCTGGTTATCCCTTCTCTTACCGCCCTTCTTTTTCACTGGAATATATTTTTGTTGAGCACTATGAAAGAGCTCCTTAAAAGTCCTCCACTGATCCTCAATTGTGCCACCATTTAATCTGTGTTCCCAGTCTACTTTAGCCAACTCTTCACTCATCTCACTGTAGTCCCCTTTGTTTAAGCATAGTACGCTCGTTTGAGACACTATTTCCTCACCCTCAATCTGTATTACAAATTCAACCATACTATGATCACTCATTCCGAGAGGATCTTTTACTGGGAGATCCTTTATTATTCCTGTCTCATTACACAGGACCAGATCTAAGATAGCTTGCTCCCTTGTTGGTTCTGTAACATACTGTTCTAAGAAACAATCCCGTATGCATTCTATGAATTCCTCCTCAAGGCTACCCCGTGCGATTTGATTTGACCAATCGATATGTAGGTTAAAATCCCCCATGATTACTGCTGTTCCTTTTTCACATGCTTCTATTATTCCCTTGATTATTGTCCGCCCCACTGTGAAGTTATTATTTGGGAGCCTATAAACTATGCCCACCAGTGACTTTTTCCCCTTACTATCTCTAATCTCCACCCACAATGATTCAACATTTTGTTCATTAGAGCCAATATCGTCTCTCACAACTGTCCTGATATCATCCTTTATTAACAGAGCTACCCCACCTCCTTTCCCTTCTTGTCTATCTTTCCGAATTGTCAGATACCTCTGTATGTTTAATTGTCAGTCTTGGCCACCCTTTCTGTAATGGCCACCAAATCGTACCCTTTTGTAATGATTTGTGCCGTCAACTCATTTACTTTGTTTCGAATGCTGCGTGCGTTTCGGTAAAGTGTTTTAATACTAGCTTTTAAACCATGATTTTTAGTTTTGACCCCTCCTGCAGCCCCTTTATATTCAAACATATTGTCCCTTCCTATCACCTTGTGGTTTACACTTACCCCAGTGCTACTCTGCTCTGTTGCCTCCTGCCTTTTGCATCCTTTCTTGGGGTTTTGTTCATCTGAGCTCTCACCCACTCTAACTAGCTCAGAGCCCTCTCCTGGGTTCCCATCCCCCTGCCAAGCTAGTTTAAAGCCCTCCCAACCCCACTATCAAAACCACCCGCGAGAACATTGGTCCCGTCTCTGTTGAGGTGTAACCTGTCCGACTTGTACAGATCCCACCTATCCCAGAAGCGGTCCCAATTGTTCAGGAAACTAAAGCCCTCCCTCTTACACCAATGCCCTAGCCACGTATTTATCTGACTAGCCTTCATATTTCTACCCTCACTAGTACTGTCAGTAATCCCGAGATTACCATCTTTGAGGTCCTGGCTTTCAATCTTACTCCTAGCTCCCTAAACTCAGCTTTCAGGACCTCACCCCTCTTTCTACCTATGTCGTTGGTACCAATGTGGACCACAACCACTGGCTGTTCCCCTTCCCTCCCCAGAATGCCCTGCAGTTGCTCAGTGACATCATTGACCCTTGCACCAGGGAGACAACACAGCATTTTGATGTCACCTTTGCTGCCGCAGAAGCGCCTGTCTGCTCCCCTAACTATTGAATCCCCTATCACTATAGCCCTTCCCGTCTTCTTCCTCCCCCCCTGTGCAGCTGAGCCACCCACGGTGCTGTGGACTTGTCCCTGGCTGCACTCCCCAGAGGTATCACCGCCCTCGCCAGTAGTCAGAATAGAGTACCGGTTGGAGAGCGGGATAGCCTCAGGGGACTCCTGCACTACCTGCCTCGCCATACTCTTGTGTGCGACGGTCACCCATTCCCTATCCTCCTGTACCCTTTTAATCTATGGGGTGACCAACGCCTGAAGTGTGCTATGCACATACCTCTCGTTCTCTCGGATGCTCCTCAGTGCCTCCAGTCCTCGCTCAAGCTTCGAGACTCGGTGCTCTAGTTGGAGGAGCTGGAGACACTTCCTGCACATGTGGTCATCCCCGTTGCGGGAAGCATCCAGGAATTCCCACATGGCACAGGTGTTGCATTCCGTTTGAACGAGCTGCCCTGCCATCCCACTAGTTACCCTTAAATTACCCAGCAAAAACACTGACTCCCACTACACACACTAAACAGCTATTTAGTAATTTATCCTCTTATCTATTAGAACACAAAATCAAAGAGATATACTCACCAGCCGATCAGCCAACCGCTTAACAGCTTGGCTGTGAAGTCACTTTTTGATTTCTTGGCCCTCCTCCCTGCACTGCTCGCTCACCGACTGCCGCTGGGCCTTTGTAGGCCGCTGATCCCCGGAACGTTAACTCTGTTTCTCTCTCCACAGATGCTGCCTGACCTGCTGAGTTTTCCAGCATTCTCTGTTTTTATTTCAGATTCCAGCATCCGCAGTATTTTGCTTTTGAAATATTAATGGTTAAACTTACAGACAAGTAGGAGGCTCCTTGTGTATACTGTTATGCGGCCTAATGCCGTTATCAGGGGCCACCAGGGATGCCTGAAAAATGGCCCAACCCAATTTCAGTTTGGGATGTTTAGGCATCTGAAAGACTTTGGTTCCTGAAATTGGGCCTTTTTTCACCCGTTTTATGCCTGTAAATGTAGGTTAATTACAGACAAATGCAGGTCAGGCTATAATCAATCAGTCAGTCATAGGCAGTCCCTCGGAATCGGAATTGCTTTCACTCTTAACATGAGACCTTAGGTGGCTGTACAGTCCAATACGAGAACCACAGTCTCTGTCACAGGTGGGACAAATAGTCGTTGAGGGAAGGGGTGGGTGGGACTGGGTTGCCACATGCTCTTTCCGCTGCCTGCGCTTGATTTTTGCATGCTCTCGGCGATGAGACTCGAGGAGCTCATCACCTTCCCAGATGCACTTCCTCCACTTAGGGCGGTCTTTGGCCAGGGACTCCCAGATATCAGTGGGGATGTTGCACTTTATCAGGGAGGCTTTGAGGGTGTTCTTATAATGTTTCCGCTGCCCACCTTTGGCTCGTTAACCGTGAAGGAGTTCCGAGTAGAGCGCTTGCTTTGGGAGCTTCGTGTCTGGCATGCGAACTATGTGGCCTGCCCAGCGGAGCTGATCAAGTGTGGTCAGTGCTTCAATGCTGAGGATGTTGGCCTGGACAAGGACGCTAACGTTTGTGTGTCTGTCCTCCCAGGGGATTGGTAGGATCTTGTGGAGACATCATTGGTGGTATTTCTCCAGCGACTTGAGGTGTCTGCTATACATGGTCCATGTTTCTGAGCCATACAGGAGGGCTGATATTACTAAAGCCCTGTAGACCATGAGCTTGGTGACAATTTTGAGGACCTGGTCTTCAAACACTCTTTTCCTCAGGCGGCTGAAGGCTGCACTGGCGCACTGGAGGCAGTGTTGGACCTCGTCGTCAAAGCCTGCTCTTGTTGATAGGAGGCTCCCAAAATAAAGGAAGTGGTCCACGTTGTCCAGGGCCATGCCGTGGATCTTGATGATTGGGGGGCAGTGTTGTGCGGCGAGGACAGGCTGGTGGAGGACCTTTGTCTTAATGATGTTTAGCGTAAGGCCCAGGCTTTCGTACACCTCAGTAAATACGTCGACTATGTCTTGGAGTTCAGCCTCTGTGTGTGTGCAGACACACGCATTGTCCACGTACTGTATCTCGACGACAGAGGTTGGGGACAACGAGGGAATGGCAAACTTCTTAAAATAAATACTTTACTTCCGTTTTCAGGGCAGAACAAGGCAGCAAAATTCCAATGGTACAAGATAGCCTAAAAATAAGTTATGAGGAGGAACTTACTGGATTTATTATAGTTAAAAGTAAATAAAGGCAATGGAGAAAATAATGGAACTTAAGATAGAGAAATCACCAGGAGTTGATGGTATTATTAGTACCCCAGGGTAATTGGTTGGGAGCTAGGAGACAGAGTGTAGGGATAAAAGGATTCTCTGATTGGCGGAATGTGACAAGTGGTGTTCCCCAGGGACTTGTACTGGAATTGAAGTCAATGGAAATAAAAATCCGGAGGGATTTAAAACAGGCTGCTGGTTCACTGTTACCCGTTTTATGCTATCACACAAAGTCACGATCGAGACCACGGTCTTTCGCCAGCAGGGAAGATATGACAGCCAGAGATTGTCACAAATCCCAACTTTAAAACAAATTGAACATGCACAGTGGCTTTTCTGAAACTAAAGCAGAAAAGGTTGGAAACGTTTAGCAGGCCTCTCCCCACCTATCGATTGCTGACCTTCTCCCCTCCCATTGCTGGGAACGGTGCCTCAAGTTTACTGCTGGTAATTGATTCTATTATTTTACAAAGAATGGGAGACTAATGTCTCTGTAGTTGCCTGTCTATTTTGTTACCTTTTTTGAATATGGGCCACGAATGACCTTGTTTCCAATCTATTGATACCTTCCCAGTGTCCATGGACTTCCTCATAGGAACACTTGGAACAGGAGTAGGCCATTCAGCCCCTCGAGCCTGCTCTGCCATTCAAGTAGATCATGTACCTCAACTCCATTTACTCGCCGTTGCTCCATATCTCTTGATACCTAACAAAAATTTAGCCAGCTCAGTCTTGAAATCTCCAATTGCCCCAGCATCCACAGCCTTTTGAGGGAGAGAGTTCCAGATTGCTACTACGCTTTATGTAAAAAATTGATTCCTGATTTTACTCCTGAATGGTCTAGCTCTAATTTTATTATCTTGTTCTTGATTCTTCCACCAGTGGAAATAGTTTCTCTATATCTACCCAATCAAATCCTTTGAACATTTTAAATACCTCTATCAGATCACCCCCAATCTTCTATACTCAAGGGAATACAAACCAAGTTTATGTAAACTGTCCTCTGATTCTGATGAATCTGCGATGCACTCTCTCCAAGGCCAATCTATCCTTCCTGAGCTACAGTGCTCATAACTGAGCACAGTGCCCTGTACTCCAGATGGGGTCTGACCAAGGCTCAATGCAACTGAAGCATAACTTCCTTCCCCTTTGTATTCCAGCCCTCTTGAGATACCGGCCAAAGCCAACATTAATCTTTTTATTGTTTTTTGTACCTGTCTGCTAGCATTTAATGATTTGTGTACTTGGACTCCCAAATATATTTGCTGCTCTACAGATCCTAGTTTCTCACCATGAAGAAAGTATTCTCATTTATCTTTCTTGGGTCCAAAGTGGATAGCTCCACATTTGCATAATGATTGTTGTAATGTATTTGCTTCACGGGTTCTTTGCTTAAGAAAAATTTAGCAACACATTGCTATTAAGAAGTAATTGGTTTATTAACAATGGTTTAACAATCACACTACACATTACCACTCGGCTCACAACTGCAAAAAAAATTTAGCTTTTTTAGAATTTGCCCTCCAGGTGTTAGGATGCTGTAAATATCCAGGGGCCCAGGCGAGGCGTGAGTTCGGGGCCCAAAAGAGGCGAGGGCCCAGGGGCAGCACGGGCCAGCCCACACCGCGATATGTGTGCGCACGAGGTCTGTGCAGCAGAGCTGGTCTCCAGTCATCTTGGTTAATCCTTGCCACTGGACCAAGATCTAGGTCTGTTAAGCCCATGTGGTGGCTGGTGTGCAATGGCCACCACACTTAAAAAAAAATCCACACACAGGCATCTTCCACCCTTCAACATGTAGCTCGAGATCTGGAATATTAGGTCCTTTGTTGAAACACCTGTGAACTCATCCCTTTTTGGAGTGGAAGCAAGTCATCCTCGTTTCGAGGGACTGCCTATGATGATGATACCTCATTGGACCTAGACCCAACTGACTGGGGTTTTATTGAGTCTTGTGAACATCATGTGACTGGCTAAGCCACTCACATTGCAACAGCTCTACAACTATTTTAGTTGTATCAGTAATCAAGTACCCCCTGATTAAAGGGGGGGCACACTCCAAAAACTTTTCAAGTGCCCCCTTGTTTTTTTTTGAGGGCACTAAAATCACAAATTATACAAGTGCCCCCCTGGCTAAAGTGGGGGTGGGGGACACTAAAACCGACAACTTAAACAAATTAAACTTTAGACATTAAGATCAAATTAAAATTTCATTGCCGGGGGTGGTGATGATGCACTCTGGCGCCCACCTCTCACGGAAGGCCGCGAGCGTACCAGTGGACACCATATGCTCCATCTCCAGGGACACCTTGGCTCTGATGTAAGCGCGGAAGAGAGGCAGGCAGTAGGGCTGAATGACGCCCTCGACTGCCTGGACCGGCTGATGGCCCCCTTGGCCATGCCCAGGAGCAGTTCTACGAGGAGGCCTTCCGACCTGCCCGCTCCCCTCCACACAGGGTGCCCAAAGATCAGGAGTGTGGGACTGAAGTGCAGCCAGAATTCGAGGAGCAGCCCCTTCAGATATTGGAAGAGGGGCCGCAACCTCGCACATTCAATAAAAAAGTGGAACACGGACTTCTCTAGACCGCAGAAATTGCAGACGGCCTGGGAGCCCGTGAACCGCTTGAAAAACTTATTACACGGGACTGCTCCGTGCAACACCCTCCAGGCCAAGTCCCCAATAAATAAGGGGAGGACTCCCGCATAGAGAGCACTCCATTGGGGACCCCCGCCTCCTCCAGACAGCAAGATGGTGCACCATGGCGTGCTCGGACAGCAGACGAGGATGGCAACGTGGCAAGTGGGCAAGAGCAGCCCGTACAGGAATTCCCTCTGCGCAGAACTGAAAGGCACGGAGGGGATTTCCCGAAGGAGGCTCAAGTTGTGAGGCGCCAGCTCCCGAGGGAAGTTTTGGGGCTTGGCGCCGATGAGGAATTCTGTCAGGACTGGGGTCAGTTCCGAAAGGATCGCCCCACGTGCTTGAGCATCCTCGTCAACAATTCTACAAACCTGTGAGCATCCTCACAGGGCATACATTACAATTGTCAATGCTTTAAAAGTCGCTCTCAGCACTCAAGGATAAATACCATCTATTCCTGGGTTTTATATTTGTATATAAGTACATTATGAAAATATATCCTAAGGTAACAAGTTGCAGACAGACCGAGGGCTAAAGACCTGTGGTACCTCACCCCTGAGGCATTCTTCATGTGTGAGCCTAGATAGTGAATATTGACAGACTATTTCACCATAGAGAGCATCACTGCCAAACTAACTAATAGTCATAGATAAATCTGAGTTTACAATCAAAGTTCCATCAGAAACTACAGCTGAATAAGCATAAGCTCCCCACAAAAGATCATGGAGCTGGTGGCGAAAGCAGATTTTGTGAGGCAAATAGAGAAAATCCTCTTGACTTTATCTACGATTCTGCTACAAATAACAGAGGAAACCTTCCCCCTTGATGTCAATGGAAGTTATTACTTGGGGGTTAGCTCCCATGGTTGAGAAGTCCACATACAATTGTAGGTGCACTATTTTACATGCAATCATTAATTCTGCGAGAGGAAATGAAACTCCGGAGTGCAGTTCGTAAAAGGCCAGGTCATAAAGCACTCCATGTTCTTTGGATCTGACTCTATTGCCTCACCTCAGTTTGGCCATTCCCAGTATATATTTGGCTAACTGAAGTCATCCATTATTCGCACACTGGGGGAAGATTTCCTCTGCGTTCTTTGTGTTACAAGATTGTCAACCCTGCATTATTGTTCATGTTGTCCCCATTGTTGTCCTTTCCTATCCTTCTGATCTGATCATCGCTAAAGATTTCTGCTGATAAGCAATCATTCATTGGTCTATACAGAAGGTGTTTATGATTTCATGATTGACAGGAAACAGCAGAAATCTTCCCTCATTTTTTTCTGCTTGAGACACCTGTAGTGAATCTCCTTTGTGAATCCTGCCCTCTGGTCTTCTTGTTAATTCAAGCTAGACTAATTCATTTTATGTCTTTGGCTAAACATTCAATCAGCTTCTTTAACTTCCAAATTATCCTGAACATGCATTATTCCCTTATTCTTCTCCAGTCGTTTTTTGTCTTTCCTGAATATCTTTTACCCTTGCATACTGAATTCGTTCCTATTTCCTTGAGTGAGCAATATTTCCATTGCCTGGCAATGACTGCATTGTTTATTGTTTTTTGGAAGTTACTAAGCATGCTGGTTAGCCCCCCCTGTACTGTTTTTTGAAGCTGTACTAAAATGTATATTTGAACAACCACACAAAAGGCCATCGGATATAGCAGTAGAATCAATAACATGAACAATCAGCTATTAACTTAGGAGCACAGCAAACGATGGAAATAGGTGGTATTTGAAGAAGCACACATGAAATTGTTGGTGAAGGTGGTTTTAGGAAGGTTAATTTGCAAAGAGGTTTGCAGTTTTAAGAAAGATCTAGGCTAATTTAAATGATTCCAGCTCCCAGTGGGGAACCATGCGCGAAGGGCATGACAGTGTTTTAACCCAACCTCTGACCTGTTCTCTCTTAGTGGGCCAAGCTTCGGGCCGCGCCTAGAACGGCGCAGCCCCGACCTGGATGCCCGTTTTTCGCGCCACAAAGTGTGCCTAAAAAAAACTTCCAGATTCTCTGGCTCCCTGTTGGTCCTCTGGATCCGGGCGTGGTGCAGTACAAGCTGTAGGGGGTGGAGCTAGGTCCCTGCGCTGAAAACAGTGCCGGGACCTCTGCACATGCACGCTACAGTGGGCGCGCATGTGCAGTAGCTCCAGGTGCCCAAAACTATGTGGGAGGGGCCCAAAGCACGCAGCCCCTAGCCCTGGCTGAATGGCCTGACTAGGGCTGCGTGAATAAGGCTCCTCCCACGCCTAGCTCCTGCTTCCTCCCAACCCGACTCGATTCCTACTTCCCCCCCCCCCCCCCCCGCTCCCGGACCAGACCCGACCCGACCCAACCTGACCTCCCTCCTCCCGTCCCCGACACGAACCGACCCGCGCTTCCTCCCCCCCCCACCCGAACCAACCCGACCTCCATCCTCCCCCTCCCCCCCCCCCCCCCCGGACCGGAGCCCGACCCAACCCGCGCTCCCGACCCCGGACCCCGGACCCGACCCAACGCCACCTACCTGTAAATCTGGTGCTGGGGATGGGCCTTGCCCGAAGTCTTGGGCCCGGCTGGGCCCAGCCCACTCAGCCTCTCCCCCCCCACCTTCTCCTTCCCCCCTCCCTTCTCCTTCCCCCCCTTCTCCTTCCCCCCTTCTCCTTCCGCCCCTTCTCCTTCCCTCCTCCTTCTCCTTCCCCCCTCCCCCCTTCTCCTTTCCCCTTCTCCTCTCCCCCCTCTTCCCCTTCTCCTCTCCTCCCCTTCCCCTTCTCTTCTCCCCCCTTCCCCTTCTCCTCTCTCCCCTTTCCCCTTCTCCTCTCCCCACCTTTCCCCTTCTCCTCTCTCCCCCTTTCCCCTTCTCCTCTCCCCTTCCCCTTCTCCCCCCCTTCTCCTTCTCCTCTCCCCCCTTCCCCTTCTCCTCTCCCCCCTTTCCCCTTCTCTTCCTCCCCTTCCCCTTCTCCCACTTCTCCTCTTCCCCCCTTCTCCTCCTCCTCCCCCCCTTCTTTCCCCCCCTCCCCTTCCCTTCCCCTTCTCCCCATCCCCCTCCCCTCCTGCCCCCTCTCCCTCCCTCCCTCCCCTCCCCCTGCTCCCCCCTCTCTCCCTCTACCCCACTCCTCCCCCTCCCCTCGCTGTCAGAAACACAGACACTGACAGACAGAGAGTGAAACACACAGACAGACAGACAGACAGAGAGATAGAGACACTGAAAGAGACACACTGGGGGGGGGGCATCTCAGCATGCTGTTGGAGGACTCCCGGTGCTGCAGTCGGTAAGTAGAAAATGTTTTATTTATTGATTAAAAAAAAAAATTATTTCTTAGTAATTTTTTTTGATTGATTTATTGGTTGATTTATTGATGTTTTTATCATTTATTATTGATGATGGCTCTTTATTTGTAAAACTGAAGTGTTTAATGTTTGTAAACTTTCCTTTAAACCCCCCCCCCCCCCTATTCCCTACGCCTGATTTGTAACCTACGCCTGATTTTCTAAAGTGTAGACAGGGTTTTTTTCGAGCGTACAAAAATCTTCACTTACTCCATTCTAAGTTAGTTTGGAGTAAGTTTTCACTGCCGAAACTTTGAAAACAGGCGTAAGTGGCCGGACACGCCCCCTTTTGAAAAAAAAATTCTGTTCCAAAGTGAAACTGTTCTAACTAATTAGAACTGGAGCAAACTAAATGCCGAGAATTTGAATTTCTAAGATACTCCGTTTTACACCAGTTGCTCCAAAAAAATCAGGAGCAACTGAGGCCGAAACTTGGGCCCCAAGTGTGGTTCCCTGCTAGGACGACAGTGTTATGTATAACCTGTAATTACCATGTCTAACCACCAGAGGGCTTATCCCCTGGAGTCCCAAGGGATTCCACAATCCCTTGGGAGCACCTGTATATAAGGAGGCCTCACAGGCTGGAGAGGCACTCTGAGATCTGTAATAAAGGACTGCAGTCACACTTACTTTGAGCTTGCAGTATCTAGTCTGACTCCTTATCCAAGACATAACAGACAGGATGGGTGAATTTACCATTTTTTTTCTCTTTGGAAGGCGCCTTGAATTTATGTCTGGCACATCAGTCTTCCTCATCATGTTACTGCTTTAGCAGCTACTTCCTCGCTATCATTTTCACCAATTTGATCTGCCATTGCTTCACCATCTCTTGTTCTTCAGCCTCCATGGTGAGGTCACTTTCTAGAGTGAGATCATGGAGTGTGCAGCAGATGGCAGTTTATGTGATGGTCTCAAGCATTATACAGTAATTGGGCGAGTGATGCTTTAAGATGAAAATAGTGTGTACAATACGCATTCTATTGTGCCATGAGCTTCATTGTACCTGAACTCTGCTTTTTTCTGTGGTTGGAGCAAAGGTATCATTAGCTATGGCTATGTAGAGCAGCCTTGGTCTTATAAAAAAACCGCACTCCTACTCCTCCTTCCCTTTCTAATAACGATGGCACTGATGACTACATTAAATGAAAAGGACCTGGAAATTCATGAATGGCACAAAAGCTGCTGATGCCACAGCAGGCCGCTGTTAGCAGCCACCAAAAATAGTGGCACTGGCAGGACCTGAAAATTGGCACTGGGGACTAATTAACATTAGCCCAGCGCTAAACGTACTGTGAAACACCATGCTGGTGATTTTTTCCTATCAGGAGGCCCCAATGTAGCTTGGCCATAGCGTCATTGCAGCAAGAACAGCCTGCCCTGAAAGCGAGGCTGTCATTTCAGATAGCAGTTTGGTCTCTTAAAGGGGAACTGCCTTCTGAAATGAAAAAAAAAAATCATGTAAAAATAGGCAGTTTTGACCTTTACAGCTCAACTGCCTTCTGAAAAAAAAATTACGTTAAAAAGAATTCCCAATTGGGAGACTTTAGCTCTTAAAACTGAATTCCCTCCTGTGCCTAAAAAAATGGGAAAAGTGCTTCAGTACTGACACAAATTGCTCAGCAAGCTGGGGAGTGACACCCAAGGTCTCTCATGCAGCCCTCCAGCTTTGTGTAGGGGGTCAACAGTGCAAGAGACATCCTCTACCCACAGGGGCCAAGAGGCCCTTCAGAAAGAATGATGTGGGACCAGATCACTGAGGCCATCACTGCCAGCAGTGTCACCCCCATGATCTGGCTCCAGTGCCCAAAGAAGCTGCATGACCTCAGACCAGTTGTTAAGGTCAGTGAATGCTTCCTCAAGAGCTGTCTCCTACCAACTGCACCACTAGCCATTCACACAGCTCAATGCACAACTCCCCTCCCCCCGACAGACACACATAATTACTCACCTACCAACAATCTGTACCAAACATGAGGCACATCTCCCATTCCCAGCCTCACCTCACCCCCTTGGAGGAAATGGTGCTGGCCATTCCTGGCAGGGGCATGGCGGGGTCCTTGGCCAATGGTGGGTTGAAAGAATTGAAGATGCTTGTATCCTCATACACTGTCCTCCTTCAGGCATACACTGCCCTCCCTTCACCACAACTCCACCCTTGTGCCTTCCTTATTTCACACACCCAAGACATGCAGCCTGCCCAGCCAGTGATTGACCAAGAAGAGGGAGAGGAGAGTGCAGTAGAACAAGAGGAAGTAGAAGGAGCACCATCAATCGATTTGACATTTACAGCCACCAGCTCCACCAGCAAGGCCATTTTCAGTGTCCCCCAGTGAAAGTCTGCAGCCTTCCACCAGCCATGCTGTAGCCACTGGGGTAGTACTGCGCGATAGCTCAGAGACATGGACCATGTACAGTAGACACCTCAAGTCACTGGAGAAATATCATCAACGATGCCTCCGCAAGATCCTACAAATGCCCTAGGAGGACAGAGGCACCAACATTAGTGTACTCGACCAGGCCAACATCCCCAGCATTGAAGCACTGACCACACTTCACTGGGCAGGCCACATTGTCCACATGCCAGACACGAGACTCCCATAGCAAGCGCTCTACTCGGAACTCCTTCATGGCAAACGAGCCAAAGGTGGACAGAGGAAACGTTACAAGGACACCATCAAAGCCTCCTGATAAAGTGCAACATCCCCACCAACACCTGGGAGTCCCTGGCCAAAGACCGCCCTAAGTGGAGAAAGTGCATCCGGGAGGGCGCTGAGCACCTCGAGTCTCATCGCCGAGTGCATGCAGAAAACAAGCGCAGGCAGCGGAAAGAACGTGTGACAAACCTGTCCCACCCTCCCTTACCCTCAATGATTGTCTGTCCCACCTGTGGTGCTTGTATTGGACTATTCAGCCACCTAAGGACCCATTCTAAGAGTGGATCCAAGTCTTCCTCGATTTCGAGGAACTACCTATGATGATGATGACTGCACGATATCACGAGGATAAGCAAAGGCACACACAAGACATTCACTAAGGGAATGCATAAGGGTGATGAATGGATTTCTTGATGTCAGATTGGATTGATAAATATATAAAATTGGATGGAAAGTTTTTTTTGTGGTAGCTTTTATTTTAGCATCATGGCCAAGAGGATGCTGTGATGGTCAGTAACAGAGGGAAAGTAAGGTGTGGTACAAATGTTGAAACGGGAACAGTCCAAAAGCTTAAATGCAAACTTACCTGAATGATGTGTGTGTGTGTGTCCCTTTAAGAGGTGCTGCGAGCATTTCTGTCAGTCTGCTGAACGCTCTGTTTTCAGAGTGAGCTTAGAACCCAGTGCTGAACTCAGTGCTAAAGTCAAAGTTCGCTGACGTGATGCTAAGTCGATACTGCATGCCGACTAACGTCACTCTTTCTTCCTTTACCTGGAACGCTAAGGCCCTCACCAAAATGGCAGCCACTGAATCCCGCGCCAAAGAAGGATGCTAGAGTGGCGGCCGCCATTTTTCACCAGGACAGTGGTGTAAACGGGTGATGGTAAATGGTCCAATTTCTAGTCCAAGCTTTCCCGGGAAAGGGGGTTTTGGCCTAATTGATTCTGTGCTGGTGGGCATATTGCCCTCTAGGCAATGATTGAATAAAATCTCTTTTAATCCGTGAAGGACACAGCATTGTATACAGGAGCCTGAATGTCAACAGTACTGCAATCACTGACTTCATGGGACAGACCTATAGGATTGTGTTGCTCTATCATCTTGCTGCCAATGCTCAGTAACAGAAATGTGTGTCCGTGACAAAAACTCTGCACTCTATGTTATCCATTACTTGAACCGGATTTGACATGTCATTTCCTATGGTTTTCTTTGCATTTTTCTGAACTGTTGTCTACTTCTGACTCCTCTGTCAGGCTTTTCCTCCACTGTTGCTTTCCTATTATACTCCTCTGGGATCTGTGCTCAGCTGGTTCTCCTATTCGTTCCCATACCAGCCAAGTAGCATCTGTGACTCTTCCAGACTCATTAATTTCCATGAGGACATGAATCCTACTCCCCAGTGCCACTATCCTCTTCTACAGTTTTCTGATGAGCAAACAACTTTCACAATAGGACTGTAAATTCTTCAGCTGTGTTGACTGTAGACATATTACAGCACATGAAAAACATTCCTCCCATTTACTTTCCACTTCTCATTAACTAAAGCTCCAATCAACTTTATGTATCCTCAACAAAAACTTTAAACATAACTTACACAACTTAAAGTATTTTCAATTTAAAATACTTTCTATTAAATTTGAAGTATTCGTTCCAATAACATAAAATTATTTTTTACTTACTGAACATTTTTTTCTCTTGCCATATTGAACTGCAACTCAGCTTATCATCCCTGTCACTCAGCTCACCAACACCGATGCCAAACCTTTTGGGATCTAGTCCCATACTCCACCGACATTCCTAATATTACCTCTTCTGTCTGCAGACAGATTATGGGGCTGAAATTCATCAGCCCACTGCCCGTTGCCACCGATTGCCACCCACTCCCGCCGACATTCCTCCTGAAGATCCTCGGCGACCATCGGCGGCACTTTGGGTGGCACTTGGGCGGGCAGAAGCCTTGATGAAAATCGGCCCCTATGTTTCTAATAAAATATGAAAATTCCCAAATAAACTGGGAGCGGTCGAGAAAGGAGGAAAGAGAATTAAGTTTTTACAGTGTGTTCAGGACTCTTTTCTTACCGAGTACGTAAGAAGCCGAACAAGAGAGGAGTCATTACTGGATTTAGCAATGGGGAATGAGCCAGAGCAGATAAGAGAAGTAAGTGTAGGAAAACATCTAGGCAATAGCGATTGTAACATAATAAGTTTAAAATGGCAGGAGGATGGGAATCTATACAGGGAGGCAGAGGGAAGTAAAAAGGGGGCAGAAGCAAAAGGAAGGAAGGAGAAAAACAAGAGCGGAGGGCAGAGAAATCAAGAGCAAAAATCAAAAAGGGCCACGTTACAACATAATTCTAAAAGGACAAAGAGTGTTAAAAAAACAAGCCTGAAGACTCTGAGTCTCAATGCAAGGAGCATTCGTAATAAGGTGGATGAATTGACTGCGCAGATAGCTGTTAACGGATATAATGTAATTGGGATTACAGAGACATGACTCCAAGGTAACCAAGGCTGGGAACTCAATATCTAGGGATATTCAATATTCAGGAAGGACAGACAGGAAGGAAAAGGAGGTGGGGTAGCGTTACTGGCTAAAGAGGAGATTAACGCAATAGTAAGGACGGACATTAGCGTGGATGATGTGGAATCTATATGGGTAGAGCTGCGAAACACCAAAGGGCAGAAAACGTTAGTGGGAGTTGTGTACAGATCACCAAACAGTAGGTAGGGAGGTTGAGGATGGCATCAAACAGGAAATTAGGAACTCATGCAATAAGGGTACAGCAGCTATCATGGGTGACTTTAATCTACATATTGATTGTGCTAACCAAACTGGTAGCAATACTGTGGAGGAGGATTTCCTGGAGTGTATAAGGGATGGTTTTCTAGACCAATATGTCGAGGAACCAACTAGAGAGCAGGCCATCCTAGACTGGGTCTTGTGTAATGAGAGAGGTCCCTTGGGGAAGAGTGACCATAATATGGTAGAATTCTTCATTAAGATGGAGAGTGACACAGTTAATTCAGAGACAAGGGTCCTGAACTTAAAGAAAGGAAACTTCGACGGTATAAGACATGAATTGGCTAGGATAGACAGGAGAATGATACTTAAAGGGTTGACAGTGAATAGGCAATGGCAGACATTTAAATATCACATGGTGAACTACAACAATTGTACATCCCTGTGTGGCATAAGAATAAAAAAAGGAAGGTGGCTCAACCGTGGCTAACAAGGGAAATTAGGAAAAGTATTAAATCCAAAGAAGAGGCATATAAATTGGCCAGAAAAAGCAGCAAACCTGAGGACTGGGAGAAATTTAGAATTCAACAGAGGAGGACTAAGGGTTTAATTAGGAGGGGGAAAATAGAGTATGAGAGTAAGCTTGCAGGGAACATAAAAACTGACTGCAAAAGCTTCTATAGATATGTGAAGAGAAAAAGATTAGTGAAGACTAATGTAGTTCCCTTGCAGTCAGAATCAGGTGAATTCATAATGGGGAACAAGGAAATGGCAGACCATTTGAACAAATACTTTGGTTCTGTCTTCACAAAGGAAGACACAAATAACCTCTCGAAAATACTAGGGGACCGAGGATCTAGCGAGAAGGGGGAACTGAGGGAAATCCTTATTAGTCAGAAAATGGTGTTCGGGAAATTGAAGGGACTGAAGGCCAATAAATCCCCAGGGCCTGATAGTCTGCAACACAGAGTACTTAAGGAAGTGGCCCTAGAAATAGTGGATGCATTGGTGGTCATTTTCCAACCTTCCATGGACTCTGGTTCTGTACCTTTGGATTGGAGGGTAGCTAGTGTAACCCTACTTTTTAAAAAAGGAGGGAGAGAGAAAACAGGGAATTATAGACCAGTTAGCCTGACATCGGTGGTGGGGAAATTGCTGGAATCAATTATTAAAGATGTAATATCAGCACATTTGGAAAGCAGTGACAGGATCGGTCCAAGTCAGCATGGATTTATGAAAGGGAAATCATGCTTGACACATCTTCTAGAATTTTTTGAGGATGTAACTAGTAGAGTGGACAGGGGAGAACCAGTGGATGTGGTGTATTTGGATTTTCAAAAGGCTTTTGACAAGGTCCCACACAAGAGATTAGTGTGCAAAATTAAGGCACATGGTATTGGGGGTAATGTATTGACGGGGATAGAGAACTGGTTGGCAGACAGGAAGCAAAGAGTGGGAATAAACGGGTCCTTTTCAGAATGACAGGCAGTGACTAGTGGGGTGCCGCAGGGTTCAGTGCTGGGACCCCAACTATTTACAATATACATTAATGATTTAGATGAAGGAATTGAATGTAATATCTCCAAGTTTGCAAATGACACTAAGTTGGGTGGCAGTGCGAGCTGTGAGGAGGATGCTAAGAGGCTGCAGGGGGACTTGGACAGGTTAGGTGAATGGACAGGTTAGGCAGATGCAGTATAATGTGGATAAATGTGAGGTTATCCACTTTGGTGGCAAAAACAGGAAGGCAGGATATTATCTGAATGGTGACCGATTAGGAAAAGGGGAGGTGCAACGAGACCTGGGTGTCATGGTACATCAGTCATTGAAGGTAGGCATGCAGGTACAGCAGGCAGTAAAGAAAGAAATTGGCATGTTGGCCTTCATAGCGAGGGGATTTGAGTATAGGAGCAGGGAGGTCTTACTGCAGTTGTACAGGGCCTTGGTGAGACCACACCTTGAGTATTGTGTATAGTTTTAGTCTCCTAATCTGAGGAAGGACATGCTTGCTATTGAGGGAGTGCAGCGAAGGTTCACCAGACTGATTCCCGGCATGGCAGGACTGAAATATGAGGCAAGACTGGATCAGCTAGGCTTATACTCACTGGAATTTAAAAGAATGAGAAGGGATCTCATAGAAACTTATAAAATTCTGACGGGACTGGACAGGTTCGATGCAGGAAGAAAGTTCCCGATGTTGGCGAAGTCCAGAACCAAGGGTCACTGTCTAAAGATAAGGGGTAAGCCATATAGGACCGAGATGAGGAGAAACTTTTTCATCCAGAGAGTTGTGAACTTGTGGGATTCTCTGCCACAGAATGTTGTTACGTCCAGTTCGTTAGACATATTCAAAAGGGAATTAGATGTGGCCCTTACGGCTAAAGGGATCAGGGGGTATGGAGAGAAGGCAGGGGTGGGATACTGAGGTTGCATGATCAGCCATGATCATATTAAATGGCGGTGCAGACTCGAAGGGCTGAATGATCTGCTCCTGCACCTATTTTTTTTAATGTTTCTATGTTTCTAAAATAATGATTGAGAAATGCATAAGTAAGACTAAGACCAAAGCAATCGATTGGAAAAAAGCTCATTTTGAGGGGATGAGAATGGAACTAGGGAAGGTAAACTGGAATTTATTTTGAAGACAAAGCGTTAGAATAGCAGTGGGGAAAATTAAAATGGTGATCAATAGAGTTCTGGAGAAATATATTCGTCTGACAAACAAGAACAAACTAGCTATGGATGAATGAAGAATTAAGGGCAAGATTGAAACTAAAGATAAAGGCATACAATAACTTCATAGACAATAAAGGAAAGACTGACAAAAGGAATACAAAGAGGTTAAGAACAAAGTCAAAAAAACAATTAGGAAAGCAAAAAGGAACTAGAAAATTAAATTAGTGAGGAATATAAAAAGAAATATTCTATAGACCCATGAATAACAGAAGAACAATTAGCATAAGGATAGGGCCATTAAGCGATACACATGATAAAGTCACAGGCAATGACAGCAAAATGGCAGAAACATTGAACATTTACTTTGCCTCGGATTTTACCAGGAAAACTAACAAGATGGACATCACATTTGAAGAAGAGATCAAAAAAGATATAATGATATTTAAGATAGAACGGGGGAGGTAATTGATAAACTAATCAAACTTGGAGAGGGTAAAACCCCTGGTTCAGATGGATTAAAAGATTTAGGGAAGAGATAGCAGCGGCAGTATTACATATATATAACATTTCATTAAAAAAGGGAATAGTGCCAGACTTGCAGACAGATAATACAATTCTATATTTAAAAATGGAGATTAAAATAAATCCAGTAAACTATAGGCCAGTTGGCTTAACATAAGATAATGGACTCTATATTCAGAGATGTAATAGAAAATCATCTAAAAACCAAAAATATAATAAAGAGTAGTCAGCACGGATTTCAAAACTATTGAATTCTTTGAGGAAGTAACAGAAAGAGTAGACAAGGGTAATGTAGTAGATATAATATATTTGGATTTTTGATAAGGTACCGTATGGTGGACTCATGGCTCAGGTCAGAGCATGTGGAGTCAGGGGACAGGTAGAAGAATGGATAGCAAGCTGGCTGCAAAACAGAAAACAGAAAGTAGGAGATAAAGGGAGTTCCACAGGGATCGGTGCTCGGACTGCTGTTATTCACAATTTACATTAATGATTTGGACTCGAGAATCGGAAGTACAATTTCAAAATTTGCAGATGACACCAAATTGGGAGGTGTAGTTAATACAAAGGAAGAATGTAACAAAATACAAGAAATCAGAATAACAGTTTACTGTACTTGAAATCTTGCGAACTCCCGGACTGAACAACATCAAAGAGACATTGGTCCACAAAGCTCTGACTTCTGCTATGTTTGACAGGAGGTCTACCACACAAATAAACCTGCAGTTAGACTTAGTTTTGGGGAAAGGCAGACATTTAATTTGTGCAAAGAACATAATAAATGTGTTTATGTCATAAGTTTTGCTTGTATCTTCGAATACAACAATTTCTGATTGAAGGATAGAGCAACAATTACTGCTGGCTATATTAGTGCACAGACACAGAAAATACTTATGTGACATTCTCTGTCCACTATTTTGGAATTTAAAATAAATGGTCCAATGCCTATGTTAAAATAGGGACGGGGAAATGTCCTACGGAAGTTCGGTATAAATTGTCCGAGCTTTGGCCAGCGGAGAGGTACTTGAACAACTGTCAGCTTGTATTGGGAAATGCTGCCGGTGATTTTCCATTTATTGCAATCAATGAACAGTTAGCCTCAGGCAATGGACCCACAATTTTCCAATAAGCATTGATCAGAAAATGTATTCGATTAAGCATTAATCCATTAGTATCACCAAGAGAAGTCTCGAGGGTAACAGATTACATAATGGAAATGGTTGTTCTGTAATGTTTGCTGTGGGTGCGAGATTGTCTTGATGGAACAGCATGTGACCTGGTAGCAGCCAGACCAATATAACATTATTCAGCTTGGCATGCCGCCCATCCCCTTAACTGATATGGGTAATGTTCTCACCACTGCTTCTCATCTGACAGGATGACAGGAGCCACCATGGGTAGGACATAAGAAATCAATCTGCATGGATGTTTCTTGGAAATTGCAGGCTTTTCAAGCCAATATGTGCTTCTCAGGATTTTATTTTTTAATTCTACTTTTTGTTCGGAAAGTGAAAACATTGATGGAATTAAACAATGAGATTGGCAGTCTGGAATTTGCATTTGGTATCAGTGGGGCCCAAAAGGTCAGTGAGAGCAGGAGTAAAAAAAATACAGCAGTTCCCTATCTTGTACTGTCACCAAGTGTACTGCTCCAATGTTACTTCCCCCAAATATACTGCTGTCACGTGTGCTGTTGCCAAAGTGTACTGCCGAAGAAAGACTTGCCTTTATATAGCGCTTTTCACGACCTCAGAATGTCCCAAAATGCTTTACAGCCAATGAAATACTTTTGAGGTGTAATCACAATTGTAATGTAGGAAACTCGACAGTCAAGTTGCACACAGCAAGATTCCACAATCAGCAATGTAATAATGACTAAATCATCTGTTTTAGTGATGTTGATTTGGGGATAAATATTGGCCAGAACACTGGGGTGAACTCCCCTGCTCTTCTTTGAAAAGTGCCATGGGATATTGTACATTCACCTGAGAGAACAGACGGGGCCTCAGTTTAACGTTTCATCTGAAAGACGGCAACTCTGACAGTGTCGCACTCCCTCAGCACTGCACTGGAGTGTCTGTCTACATTTTTGTGCTCAAGTCTCAAGAAGTGGGACAAACCCACAACCTACTGACTCAGAGGCGAGAGTGCTTCCCACTGAGCACAGAGCAAGTGTACTACTGACAGAGATACGACCACTGACCGTATTGCTGCTGCCAAGTGTGTTGTTGCAAGGAACATTGTCGTTTAGTGTATTGTTACTAGGTATATTGTCGTTTAGTGTACTGTTGCTAGGTATATTGTCATTTAGTGTACTGTTGTAGGAATATTGTCGGTTAGTGTACTGTTGCTAGGTACATTATCGGTTAGTGTACTGTTGCTGAGTGTGCTACCTCGCAGTGTATGCCTCCTACTCTTCAGCCACCAAATCTACTGCCATAGAATGTATTGCGGCCAGGTGACCTATTGCCAAGTGCATTGCTGCCAAGCTTCTGCTGCCAAATATACTGCCATTATTGTACTTCTATCCACCATACTGCTGTTGAGTGCACTGCTGCCAATTTCTCTCCAAGTCTCCAGCTTTGCCATCAAATACGAAGCAAAATGTGTAGAAGTTGAGAGGTGAGGAACTGTGGGCCATTTGTAGTTTTGAAAAATTGTTTTAAATTATTAAAGTCCTTCAGAAGTACTTGCCTCCTTTTTGCAACAATTCCTCCCAAACACTAACTCAGTGAGGTAGTTGCCCGGATTTGTTTATCCATATTTGGCTCCTGACCACTTAATGGTTTTTTTTACAGTAAGTGCACTAAAAACTCCCAACAATGGAGCTGTAAAGTGAAAGTCCTAATCTACAGAAGATGGAAAGTACAGACACATTTCCTAAAGGATCTGTGTTGCAGATCATGTTGAAATGTGCAGCGGGGGAAGGAATGATACGTTGTTTTCTGCTGCCATAGCATTCATTTCATTTGAAAAGAGGCTGTGGATGAGCACCTCAACACTGAAAAAGCATAGAGAAAAGAATCAGCTGTAAAAAATAAAACTGAAGGGGCATCCAGCCTGCAGACCATTACATGTTGTTTGAAGGAATTCACAGAGTCAATAATGGAACTGAAGTCACATCCTTATCAAGTGCAAAAATGCCATCAAAAAAAGCAAAGTACTTCAGTGACTTCCTTTGTAAATACGGCAAGCAGGGAAGTCATTGCCCAACTCGAATGCAATGCAACCACACCAAACCAACTTTGTCCACAACGCAAAACAACTGTTTGTGTGCTGACTGACGATCAAGATGTCTTATTCCTTGATAAGACTGCAGATGTGTATAGGTGCTGCATACTGGCTATTTTTCTGCAGGGTTTGGATAGCAACTGATATTAGCAGGACTAGAATCTATGGATCTCATAAAACAAAACATAGTTTCAAAGATTCTTCTCAGTGTTTAGAATGAGAAGAGAAGCTAATTTAGATATGCTGCTTGTGGTTTCCTCCATTAATGCTCCCTATATTTTTACGTCCTTTAACACCGCACTCGTAGTCGTGCTAGCAAGTCACTTGTGTATCACAACAGGGAGTGTGGCCCAACATTTTAGATGATCACAAGGTGCGAAAGAATTTCTGGCCCCCAGGTTGTGATCCTGGCCTTGAAGCCTGGATTGTACCCAACAGGGCCCTCCATCACTGACCTCGCCAGAGTTTGCAGGGTTAGTGGGAGGACATCTCAATAATATGGGGGAGATGGGCGAAAGGGCCATTAGGAGTTGTAATGTCTGTAAGCTTGTAATGTTGTCGCTCCACACTGTGGATGTGGACGTATTGTGTTACTGCAACTAAACGGAATAAACAGTCAGCTTATAAGAACCAGGAAGTTCTGGAAACTTCTGAAGCTGCATCCATTTGAGGAAGCTGCGTGTGCTTGTGGTCTGTGAATATATCACATTTAGCGACGAGATGGGATTTTTTGGATGATTTAAAGCTGAAATTTTGTTGGTGATGGATTCAGCCAGCCGACAGAGAGACGTTGGAAGCTTCTCTGTCTTTGAAAAAAGCTACAAAGTCCGAGGTAAAAGACGAGCACACTAGTTACTGCAGAGTTTAAAATGGCGGCATCCGTAAGTGTAATGGGGCATTTAGGTGAATATAAATGCGACCAGGAAAGGTTTCAAAGCGTATAAGGACCGGCTAGAAATGTATTTCACTGCAAATAATATAATCGAAGTTTCAGAGAATGCTGATCAGAACCGGGCTGTGTTGGAACGTAAGAGAGCGATTTTCTTATCTGAAGTGGGTCCGGAATTGTATGAAACCCTGATAAATCTGTTTGTGCCTGACGAGCCAAAGGACACAACGCTTAAAGAGATTTTAATGAAGCTGGAGCAGCATTACAACTGGTACCGTTAGAAATTGCTGAAAGCTATCGGTTCGATATACGAAATCAAAAGGCTGATGAAAGTATCCGTGATTACATTGTGGCATTAAAAAAGCTATCTATTCACTATAATTTCAGAAACTTTAAAAACTGAGCATTGCGGGACCATTTTGTTTGTGGGGTGAAAAATGATGCGATCAGAAGGAAATTATTGACGACGGATGAATTGACTTTTGAGATTGCTTGTCAGACAGTGAGGTCGATGGGCATGGCCAATCAATATTCCTGAGAATTTCGTAATAATTATAGTCGTCAGACAACTGAGGTGAATCGCCTGCAGGTTCAAAGTAAAAGGCGGTGGGGGCCCAAAGTCTCAGAAACTGGAAATTGTAACAAAGCATTAAAGTCGTGCTATTGGTGTCTGAGACAACACATTGCTCAAAGTTGTCCATATGTGAAGGCAGAGTGTTTCTTCTGCAGAAAGACTGGGCATCTTGCGAAGGCATGCCGACTGAAAGGCAAACCAGCTTCCAAAGCTATGAGTCCAGCATTCAAAGCTATGAGTAGAAATCCCCAGAGGCTACATAGCATGGAAGAACAACAACAGGACATGGAGATGTTAGAGTTACACGTCATCAGGAGCACTAGATTAACAGACAGCGATTCGAAAAGTATCAAAATCCACATAGATGTTGCGGGATTCAAGATACCAATGGAAATCGACATTGGTGCATCCGTGAGTGTAGTACCGGAGTTGCTTTACCTCGACAAATTGCGTGATTTCCCATTGGAGAAATCCAAGATGGAGCTGTGAGGCTACTCGGGAGAGAACATTCCTGTGGTAGGTCATATCACCGTACCAGTGAAATACAAGGTTCAATTTCAGAACTTGCCTCTAATAGTAGTGAAAGGAGACAAGCCTGCCTTACGAGGAAGAAATTGGTTGAGATCACTGAAGCTGGATTGGAATGAGATTTTCCATGTTGAAACAAGATTTGCATCAACGAATGATGTTATCAAGAGTTATCCGAAGGTGTTCTGCGAAACGGGCAGTCCGATCCAAGGCTTCAAGGCGAATGTCAGGGTACAGAAGGACGCTAGATCGGTTTACTGCAAGCCACGTTCCGTACCATATGCACTCAAGGAGAAAGTTGAGCAAGAACTCAAAAGACTAGAGACTGAGAACATTATTTGTAAGATAGATTGATGTAATTGGGCTACACCCATTGTTGTTGTACCTAAGTCCGATGGTCAGGTAAGATTGTGTGGTGATTATAAAGTAACCGTAAACCAGGTAACAGACAAAGATATTCATCCATTCTTCATTCGGAGGAATGAATTATCAGTCGATAAAGATTGTATCATGTGGGGTACAAGAGTGAAATAAATTCAGGTCCAAATTATTAGGAGACCTCCATGACCAGCACCTGGGAATGTGCTTGACCAAGAGTTTTGCACGCAGTTACTTTTGGTGGCCAGGTCTTGATAAAGATATAGAGTACATCGTGATTCAGTGTATGAAATATCAATCGGTAAGCAAGCAACCACCGTCAGTACCATTACAGAATAGAAATGGCCTCCCAGCGTGTGGCGATTTTGCTGAGCTAGAAGGACAATTGTTCATTGTGATTGATAGCCATTCAAAGTGGGTTGAGGTGTTTCCAATGTGGAAAATAACAACAAGTAAAACATTAGACATTTTGCGAAGTTTATTTTCTTCATTTGGCCTCCCTGAAGAGATTGTTTCGGATAATGGACCACAATTTCATTCAGAAGAATTTGCACAGTTCACAAGCAAAAATGGTGTGAAACATACCAAGCTTCCGCCATACCACCCTGCTTTGAATGGTGCAGCAGAGTGCACTTTACAAATTGTAAAACGTGCCCTCATGAAACAAATGTTAGATCCAAATCCAAAGAAATGACAGCTGTCATTGGATCACAAATTGGCTAATTTTTTGATTACAAATCGTAATACTCCTCATACAACTACTGGTGGAACACCAGCAGAGTTGTTCCTCAAACAACAGCCACGAACCAGATTCTCATTGTTAAAACCAAATTTGGCACAGTCCGTAGAAGAGACACAATTAAGGCAGAAAGAGAATCATGATAGAGATAGAGTAAAAGAGAGGTGTGAAATTAAATCAGAAGGTGAGAGTGAAGAACCATCACCATAAATAGGTAAAGTGGTTACTAGGAAGAGTCGTGAAGATATGTGGTCCTTGCACATAGTTGGTAAAGATGTTTGATAATGGACAGGTTAGGTTTGTTCACATTGATCATATTTTACCTACAGACATGGAAGGAGTTGAAGGTGGGAATGATTAAATTATTTCTGACTCATCAGATATTTTTGATACACCAGTAGCATATCCTACATCTAATGTACTAGAAACAAATTCAAGAGAAAATCAGAATTTAAGTCAGGAAAACAAACAGTCTGAAGTTAGAGTGGGTTCAAATGAAAATCAAGGAAATCCCATGGAGGAAAACATTTCTCAGGATGAGCCTCGACTGATTTTAGATTCAACACCATGCTTGGACGGTTCTGTTCTAGAGCGAAGTTATCCTCGTTGAAACAGAAAACAAGTGGTTAAGCTAAATTTGTAAATATGTCAAAATAAGTCCATATACTTTGTTATGTATAAACATGCAAGTTATGTATGATGTTTGTTATAATAACTTCTTCATTAAGGAGGGAGAAGTGTAATGCCTGTAAGCTTGTAATGTTGTAGTTCCACACTGTGGATGTGGACATATTGTGTTACTGCAACTAAAGGGAACAAACAGTCAGCTTACAAGAACCAGGAAGTTCCAGAGACTTTTGAAGCTGCATCCATTTTAGGAAGCTGTGTGTGCTTGTGTTCTGTGAATATATCACAGGGGTATATCGCTGGCATTCACCTGCCCATGCCCACGGAGATCTCACCATTGCTCCGCCTGTGGGAGTTGCCCAAGCCCCTTCCTAACCCAAACAATCCTCCTATCGAGCAAAGCACCCGATCTGGATTCATTTCCCCAAAAAAGTTTTGGGATCCAGGCCACATGCTGTAACTGAATTCTTGCAATCTCGCATGTGTCTCACGTGCATTTCTTCCTATCTTCCAGAAGGATGGACTGATAAAGACGCTAGTGAGCCGAGGCCAGCTGGAAACTGGTTTGTTTTACACAAGAGACATGTGAACAGAATATAATTTCAATCTATTTCATATTGCTCCTTGTATCATAAAAAATAACAAAGTATGTTACTCTACCCTTATTAATTGCGAAATTAACTTTACAGACTAGCAATGCCTGAAGTTAACCTTAGAAAAAGAATTCTCTTCCACTCTGACTACTTCCCAGTGAAACCTACTTTAGACTCACTTTATTTCAGTTCGAGAGGTGGCCAAAGACATGACCTCTGACCCATTTCTCAGCTCTCTGTGTTGAAGATTGGCTTATTGCACTGCCCATCAAAACAACTATCCTGAGTGAGGAAGCTTCCCGTCTGGCCAACTATGCCCCACATGCTGGACTCAGATGAATGAGGTCATTTCACATGGTACGAGAGGATGTCACTAAAACCTACTAACAAACCCCATTGTCTCAAACTGATATGATATATGAAAAACACAATTTTGTGAGCTACTTCACTGGGTCACAAAATGGCCAAATCAAAATTCTCAGATGCTTGTGTGTTGCGGGGAGTTAATCCCCCGTGGACTGAATTTAATTTGGTCGCAGCATTTTCATATAAATTAACCCAATATTCCTCCAAGGCAAAATAGACAAAAATCTTGAAAGATGACAGCTGGATAAGATCATTCGCCAGGATGCTACTATGGAAACTTTACGAGATGTCCGTGTCTGGAATCCAAGCAGGTCCAAACAGTGGAAAGAGAGATGGAAAAGTATTTGAGTGCAATACCCAAATTAAGGAAGAGGCAGATTTTGAGTGGCACAGCTACTGCTGTCTTTCAGAGTCTGTACTGGAAGAATTTCATATCAACATATGTACAAGGTTCATATGTACAAGGAGAAGAACTTGCCACTCTCTGGACTGGCAAAAGATGTGCTTGGCTTCTAGTGACAGCTACTGATGTTGAAAGGACAATCTCAATCTGCCTCGATCTGCTCCACAACAAATGCCAGAATTTAACTCAGGACAATGTGAAGCTGCTTCTGATGCTGAATTTAAACAAGCACGTAAACTTAAGGGCTAGAATTTGCACTCCATCGCCGTTCGGTTTCTTGGCGGTATTGACTGTTTTGGGCGAGAACCGGGTTGGTGAAAAATTCCCTACCTGAGGCATGCCGGCGGTTCCGAAGTCCCGCTGGGAGCGGACTGCCGGCGTGCACCATCCACAGATCGCCCTGGCGCAATCTTTGGCTGAGCGGTGACCCGTAGGTAAGTATATAAAGAAAATTGAAAAACTGCCCATGAGGATCAGCGGAGCTGGGTGGTAGATAAATAGGTTTGCAAGAAAAAGGCAAGTGATTGTTTTTTTACTAATTATTTTCAAAATCTTTTGGGGTGATCTAATTTGAAAATGTCTTGGGAATGTTTTGGGGATTTTTTAGTTAGGTTTTTAAAAAAATTATTTTTATTCTTTTTGGTGTTAGGCCCAACCTGTAGCCTCGGTGTAAATTTTTATAGATTTTTAAATTTTTCGCCCATTTTCTTTAGGCACTGCCCAATCTAGGCAAAATTGTACTTCTTCGCCCCGATTGGGGGTGCAAGGCCCATATTTTTCGCTGGGCAGATTTTTTTTTCGGGAAGTTTTCGGCGGGGATTATCTTCCCAGTCTTAGCGTTTTTTTGGGGCGGCAATCGGGCGCTGGCGGGCTTTGGGGAAATTCTAGCCCATTTTTTGAGAGGGTAAATATAATAAAAATCTTGCATGCTTCATTTGACTCCCCACACCTCAGCAATTCTCAGGAGTCATGCAGATGTTGGTACAAAACCTCTGAGGATTTTGGCTCACTTTTCTGCAGATTTCAGATAACCATGGAAGAGGACAACATTATTGTTATTCATCAGTAATTTCCCTGGGCGGTTGGGGTGGTGAGGGTGGTCTCCCAATCTCTCCAGCTGTTTATACGTCATCTCTCCGGGGTTTCTGCTGATCTTTGAGATCCGGGATTTCCGGTGAAAATTCTATCCACTTGTGTCTGATATTGGGTTTGGCGAATCAGTGCCAGCTTTGAGCTGGGCTTAAAGGTGACAAGTCCGTAGACCCCGAAAAATGCACAAACTACAAGGAGGATCATTTGAATGAATCGTATCACTTGTTAGAGAATGTAACTAGTTATTTTTATGTCAATTTCCACATGTTAATGACCTGGTAGACCAATATAGACATTTCAAGCATGCTGCACCTCTCCAGCGCCAGAGAGGGTAGAGGAAAACTGACCTCATTGAGTTAAACTCTTACAGCAACAATGCCAATATTAGTGGTCAAAACATTCTGCGAGTCCCTTTCAGCCATTACCCCAATTCATTCCCTACATGTTTTGACACTTGGGTTACATCTATCTTGAGTGGTTTTACTCTCCCCACCTGTATGGAGTGGGTTTTACTCTCCCCACCTGTATGGAGTGGGTTTACTTTCCCCACCTGTATGGAGTGGGTTTACTCTCCCCACCTGTATGGAGTGGGTTTACTCTCCCCATCTGTATGGAGTGGGTTTTACTCTCCCCACCTGTATGGAGTGGGTTTACTCCCCCTGCCTGTATTGAGTGGGTTTACTCTCCCTGTCTGTATTGAGTGGATTTACTCTCCCTGCCTGTATTGAGTGGGTTTACTCTCCCCGCCTGTATGGAGTGGGGTTACTCTCCTTGTCTGACCTAATCTTGCGTTTATCTCACTATCTGCAAAGATACATGAGCACTTTGTTCTTGCTTGCCTGATTGTCATGTATGTACTTTTGGGATCACTAGCCACTAGATGGCATCACTGTTGGAGGACATTGGACTGCACGCATGTGTGTGCAGCCCAAGTATAAAAGTCCAGCCATTTTGTATATTAGTCACTTTGGGCCTTAATAAAGCAGAGCCAAGGTCATACCTCTTGGAGTTAAACAGTACTCAGTCTAACATTTATTGCATACACAACATTTGTCAACGAGGCAACAAGAACCTTTGCATGCAAAAATGAGCACAATTGGATTGTTGGAGTGATTTGTGGAAGGAGAAGATTGGGCAGACTTTGTGAGCCGTTTGAGCCAGTTCTTCGTGGTCAACAAAATGGAGGAGGTCGGCGATGCAGATCGGCGCCGGGCGATGTTCCTCACGGTTTGCGGTCCAAAAATTTATGGTCTGATAAAGAATCTACTCCTGCCTGTGAATTCAACAGAGAAGACGTATGAAGAATTGTGTACTCTGGTACAGGACCACCTTAAGCCAGACGAAGGCATCATCATCATCTCGAGATACAGATTTTACATGCATGTTCGCTTAGAGGGCCAGAATGCAGCGGAATGCATTGCCAACCCGAGACGTCTAGCGGGACCGTGTAAGTTCGGGGCTGTGTTGGCAGACATGCTGCCGGACTTCTTAGTAATCAGCATCAAACACGAGGTAATCCTGCGTAAACTACTGGCGGTGGAGACGTTGGACTTGAACAGGGCCATCACGATCGCTCAGTCATGCATGACGATGGATAGAAGTCTAAAACAGATATCAGTGAAAAATTGAAACTCAGCAAGTACTGTAAATATGATTGATTCGCCGTTGGCAGAGCGGCACATGGCAGGGCCTACCCGACTGTGAACGCGAAACCTGTGGCTGCCCAAAGTTCGCCAGTGGGAATGTATTCGATTTCTCCGTGTTGGCGTTGTGGGGGAAATCACCAGCACCAGCAGTGCCGATGTAAGCAATATAGTTGCAAAGGCTGTCTGAGAGTGGGGCATCTCCAGCACAAGTGTCCGCAGATGAGCAAGCGTGCTGCGACACACCATGTGGAGGACGATGGTCAGGCTAGCGCATTTCTGGATACGCACTCCGAGATACCAGAGGGGGAAGTGTATGGACTGTACTCATTCCTAACTAAGAGCAAACCGATAATGATCAACGTGAAATTTAATGGGGTGCTGGTATCGATGGAACTGGACACGGGTACGAGTCAATCGATAATGAGCCAGAAGGAATTTGACAAGCTGTGGATACTAAGGCTGTGAGGCCCAGGCTGAGCCCAGTCAATGCTAAGTTGCTCACATACACCAAAGAACTCATAACGGTGATTGGCAGTGCCACAATTAAAGTGTTGTATGACGGTGCGGTTCACAAGTTACCGCTATGGATTCTCCCAGGCAATGGCTCAACGCTGTTCAGCAGGTACTGGCTTGAAAAAATCAGATGCGATTAGAACAACATCAAGGCGTTGTCGTCGGAGAAAGATACATGCACCCAAGTAAACATAGAAACATAGAAAATAGGTGCAGGAGTAGGCCATTCGGCCCTTCGAGCCTGCATCGCCATTCAATGAGTTCATGGCTGAACATGCAACTTCAGTACCCCATTCCTGCTTTCTCGCCATACCCCTTGATCCCCCTAGTAGTAAGGACTACATCTAACTCCTTTTTGAATATATTTAATGAATTGGCCTCAACAACTTTCTGTGGTAGAGAATTCCACAAGTTCACCACTCTCTGGGTGAAGAAGTTTCTCCTCATCTCGGTCCTAAATGGCTTACCCCTTATCCTTAGACTGTGACCCCTGGTTCTGGACTTCCCCAACATTGGGAACATTCTTCTTGCATCTAACCTGTCTGAACCCATCAAAATTTTAAAAGTTTCTATGAGGTCCCCTCTCATTCTTCTGAACTCCAGTGAATACAAGCCCAGTTGATCCAGTCTTTCTTGATAGGTCAGTCCCGCCATCCCGGGAATCAATCTGGTGAATCTTCGCTGCACTCCCTCAATAGCAAGAATGTCCTTCCTCAAGTTAGGAGACCAAAACTGTATACACTACTCCAGGTGTGGCCTCATCAAGGCCCTGTACAACTGTAGTAACACCTCCCTGCCTCTGTACTCAAATCTCCTCGCTATGAAGGCCAACATACCATTTGCTTTCTTAACCGCCTGCTATACCTGCATGCCAACCTTCAACGACTGATGTACCATGACACCCAGGTCTCGTTGCACCTCCCCTTTTCCTAATCTGTCACCATTCAGATAATAGTCTGTCTCTCTGTTTTTACCACCAAAGTGGATAACCTCACACTTATCCACATTATACTTCATCTGCCATGCATTTGCCCACTCACCCAACCTATCCAAATCACTCTGCAGCCTCGTAGCATCCTTCTCGCAGCTCACACTGCCACCCAACTTAGTGTCATCCGCAAATTTGGAGATACTGCATTTAATCCCCTCATCTAAATCATTAAGTACTGAGCAAGTTCCCCTCGCTGTTTGAACCAGGCATCAGCAACTTCACGGGAGCCAAGGTGCAGATCCACGTGGACTCGGATGCAAGACCCATCCATCATAAAGCTTAGGCAGTTCCTTATATGATGAGGGAGAAGGTCAAAATCGAACTGGACAGACTGCTGCTTGAAGGGATCATATCACCGGTTGAATTTAATGAATGGGCCAGCCCCATTGTTCCTGTGCTGAAAAGTAATGGCACAGTCAGAATCTGTGGAGACTACAAGGCTACGATCAACAGGGTTTCGAAACAGGATCAGTACCCATTACCGAAGGCTGATGACTTGTTTGCAACGCTAGCTGGGGGGAAGTCGTTCACCAATCTGGACTTCTTGACGTCAACCTACATGACATAGGAGCTGGTCGAGATGTCGAAGAGACTTACGTGCATTAACACACATAAAGGACTATTTGTTTATCACACGTGCTCTTTTGGAATTTGCTCAGCTGCAGCAATATTTCAGAAAAACATGGAGAATCTACTGAAGCCCGTTCCCAGAACCGTTGTGTTCCAAGATGACACCCTGATCACTGGTTGTGACTCCGAGGAACATATGAACAACCTGGAAGAGGTTCTACATTGTCTGGACAAAATGGGACTCAGACTGAAACAGCATGGTAGAGAAAGAAGCATTAGCCTGTGTGTATGGGGTTAAAAAGATGCATCAGCACCTGTTTGGTCTTCGGTTTGAACTGGAGACAGATCACAAGCTGCTCATTTCACTGTTCTCTGAAAACAAAGGTATCAATACCAATGCTTCATCCCGCACCCAGAGCTGGGCACTGACATTATCCGCTTATGATTATGTCATTCGCCATAGACCCGGCACCGAGAATTGTGCCGATGCTGTGCGCCGTCTGCCATTGCCCACACCAGAGGTGGAGACACCACAACCAGCGGACCTATTGTTAGTTATGGATGCTTTTGAGAGTGAAGGAACCCCTGTCACGGCTCAACAAGTTAAGACCTGGATCAGCCAGGACCCGATTTTATCGGTGGTGAAGAGTTGCATCCTCAAAGGTGATTGGTCTGCCATACCCAAGTAAATGTGCGAAGAGACCAAACCTTACATTCGTCGCAAAGACAAACTGTCTATTCAGTCGGATTGTATACTGTGGGACAATCCTGTTGTTATGCCTAAGAAAGGGAGAGAGAAATTTGTACGTGAGCTATATAGCATACATCCCGACAATGTTATGATGAAAGCCATCGACAGGTCTCATGTATGGTGGCCGGGAATTGACACTGAGCTGGAATCATGTGTGCATCAGTGCAACACTTGCATGCAGCTCAGCAAAGCACCAGCGGAATCGCTGCTGAGTCTATGGTCGTGGCCGTCCAAACCATGGTCCAGGATCCACATAGACTTTGCAGGTTCCTTCCTGGGGAAGATGTTTTTAGTTGTGATGGATGCATATTCGAAGTGGATAGAGTGTATAATCATGTCATCCAGCACATCCACAGCTACAATTGAGAATCTCAGTGTCATGTTCGTGACACATGGTCTGCCTGACATCGTTGTTAGCGACAACGGATCGTGCTTCACTAGTTCATGAGTTTCAAGAATTCATGAAACTCAATGGTATCAAACATGTACGGTCAGCACCGTTCAACCCTGCATCCAATGGGCAAGCAGGACGTGCTGTCCAAATCATAAAGCAGAGTATGAAGCGAGTAACCCAAGGGTCACTGCAGACCCGCCTGTCATGCATACTGCTTAGTTGCAGGACAAGACCACACATGCTTACTGGGGTCTCGCCTGCTGAACTAATGATGAAGAGAGGTCTTAAGACCAAGCTATCTCTTGTACACCCTGACTTGAATAATCATGTTGAATATAGAAGACAAAGTCAGTAAGGGTATCACGATCGCACAGCTGTGTCATGCGGTATTTCTGTTAATGATCCTGTATATGAATTATGTTCTGAATTATGG
Source organism: Pristiophorus japonicus (assembly GCF_044704955.1). Classification (NCBI taxonomy): domain Eukaryota; kingdom Metazoa; phylum Chordata; class Chondrichthyes; family Pristiophoridae; genus Pristiophorus; species Pristiophorus japonicus. The sequence continues at coordinate 333,880,196 of NC_091978.1, forward strand.
CCAGGGTCCCAAGTGGATCACTGCTACTGTCATGGCCAAGGAAGGCAACAGAGTATTTATTGTCAAGCCCAAAAATGGGCAAACATGCAGGAAACATGCAGGATCAGACAAAGCTGCGGCACACAGATGAACCGGATCAGTCGGAGGAAGAGATAATCAACGACCAACCAACCTACCCCCAGTCATCAGAGGACTCAGTGGTCATCAGTGAATCGGGACTTTCAATCACTGACATGTTCAATGAAAATGGACTTTCAATCCCTGACATGGCCATTGCCACACCCACCAGGTCAGCCACCCAGCCACCAGTCACAACAGACTCTGAACGCTCACCCAAGGCTGGAATTGAACTGAGACGGTCAACCCGGGAGCGTAAAACACCGGACCGTCTTAATTTGTAAAAGACTGTGTTAATATCTCAGAGCGGGATATTGTCATGTATGTACTTTTGGGATCACTAGCCATTAGATAGCGTCACTGTTGGAGGCCATTGGGCTGCACGCACGTGTGTGCAGCCCAAGTATAAAAGGCCAGCCCTTTTGTATATTAGTCACTTTGGGCAGTAATAAAGCAGAGCCAAGGTCATACCTCTTGGCGTTAACCAGTACTAAGTCTGACAGTTATTGCATACACAACACTGATATTGTGTTGTTGTATCTAACTATTGCTTGCAGGAAATCTGGACTTATGATTGCAGAAACTAGTATGAATTTCGTCAGATGTGACAAAATTTATAGGAATTTGGCAAGAGCCGATTACAAATCTACCGCTTTTCTGTCGCCACCACAACTAGCCATTTAATGGTGAGCTCAAGTCCTTTTCAAGCTGCCTCACTGCAACTTGTACACCCCGGCCAAATGCTTGTAGCCATTCAAATTAGGACCTTATATCACAAAAATCAGTGTGTCCCACTCTTGTGCTACGAGCAAAGGTGCTTCCGCCAATATTGTGTGCATCCCAACTTTGCTGTGATTGCAAACTTAGGTCTTATGTATAATTCACATTTGTGTGCAGTCCCCATCACCATTATACACAGCTTTTAATTCTCATTCGTATATTTTTCATACTTTCAGCTGGAGATAATTTCCTGCAGGCCAGAGGTAGCAGGAGGTGGAGGCCATGGTGATGTTAACTGCTAGGCCACTTTTAAATGGCACCAATCTACGGCCTGCCCAGAACGGGTTGCGAGATCGTCTGCCAGCAGGGGAAGATCAGGTCTGCCGGCTTCCAGATAAGTGGAGGAAAAAAGGTTATGGGAGGATCAACTGGGGGAGCGAGATCCAGGGTGGGGGAGGCCAGAACTTTCCTTATGGGGGCAAGAGGAGTACTCCTGCTTTTCCTGGTCCCACAAAGGAAATTTTTTGAGTTATCTGGGAGATCTCTTTGTCCTTCCCAACAGCTGCCAACATGCATCAGCCCAGCTGGATAGCCACAGTGGCTTCCCCACTTAGGCCCCAGCTAAAATGTCTCTGGGTAGGGTATTCTTGATGTAATAAGACCTTGAAATGCCTACATTCATGAGGCCTGCTTTAGGCGGGTGCCTCATCCGCTTTCAGAACCTGGAGACGGTGGAAGGAGTGGGCTTCTGAGCGAGCAAGTACCTGCTTGTTTTTAACTGCCCACAGTTTCTGCTGGGTAAATAGGGTTTAAAACCAACCTCCCCCAGTATTCTTCCCGCCTTGCGCAGGATTCTTCAGTGGTCCCCACGGCCAGCAACCAAACGTAAGCACTTGAATACTATTTTAAGGAATACCTTCCGATGGAGCCGGGAAGAAATGGACATTTCCTGTCAGGTAAGCTGAAAGAAGAGGCCCAATCAGCAACACCAATTATTCAAATAAGGCCCGAAGACCAATTTCTATCGATCGTCAGGCCTCTTGCTTCAGTTGCTGAGACTAATTTCTACCCCACAGACTTTAATCTATTCAATAGATTGGTTATTTAATGCTGTTAATTTGCCAGCTATCCAAAGAGTCTAACCCTAAATTAATCTCACCAATATATATCAATCTCAGACATTGATCTCAACTCTAAATTTATAAGCAGTAAGCAGTTAATGCTGAATTATTGTGACATAACCAAATTGCCTATTTATTTCACCAATTAATCCTATCTACTAATTATTTATATCACAACGTTTAAGATTAAGAGCTACTAACTAAGATTCTAAGGTTAATAAGCAATTGTTAGTACGTGACTTTTTATCTGACTTCCTCTTAATTAGCAAGAAAGTGTTAATTCATTCACTCAGTAGTGTGTGCAGATCCTGATGGGAGGTTGGTTTTGTGAATGCTAATATAATCTGGTTATTGTAAGAGATCAGTGAGCCAAATTAAGGCATCATTAACTCCTAGGCAAAACTTGATGGTTAGACCTCAGACAAACCCTTGATGTGGAGTTAAAGTGGAGGGTTAAGGATTCGTCTGCTGCCCTTGATGAATATTATTGTCAGGGTTTCAATCCCAGTGTTCATACATTTATCTCCAATTGGAAGTTTGATGTATTTGCATGCCACTGGGTGCCATTTCACCATGAGCCAACGTGAGAGCCAACCTGAACGTGCTCCCATGCATGTATGCAGCTCTGTGCATACTTGGAAGAGATTTGTGCAGCATTTTGGGATGACCTCAGAGCAGGAGTGTGACAGCATTGGAAGTTTAAGTCCCAAATAAATGTCCATTAAAGGGCCAACCACGCAATCCTGGGCGGCTGAAGGCTTGCTTGGGTGATCCAGTTGAATTATCAGGAGTTACCCTAATTTAAATAAATTGTGGGGACTGAATGAAGTTTGCTCACATTTGCCGAGGATTTTTTCTGGGGTTCTCATGACTGGCCACAGTAATTTCATCAGAAGACCGGTGGAAATCCCAGATCGACTGTGTGAATGTTTTTTTTTTACCAAAATGACAGTGGGCAATTGGGTGAGCCTCCAAGGACATTGCCAGCGATTGTGTATACAAGCTCCCAGTGTGCTATATACTGGCACTGCTGCTCTGGGGATGAGGTGTGCATCAGGCAAATGGTAGGCCATATCTGATAATATAGGGAACTGCTGCCCAATGCACTTCACTGACACCCATCGCATTATGGGCCTCTAAATGTCTTGGCGGCAGAAAGGAAAAAGAAAAAAGAAAATAAAGTCTTGCATTTATATAGTGCCTTTCACGCCCACCGGATGTCTCAAAGCTCTTTACAGTCAATGAAGTACTTTTGGAGTGTAGGCGCTGTTGTAATATGAGAGGATCTTTACTAAGTGCGTGCTACTCCAGTGAGAGGATATATGGAATTACAGTTATTAAAATATGGCCAGTTAACACTTATCATTCTGTCATATTGTATGCTATTAAATATACTTAAGAAAGATTCATATATTGTGTACCCAAGATTATCTGGCAGTTTTATCAAGTTAAAGAATTTAAAAGGTCTACACAGCGGAGCAGTTATTCTTCACTTAATCATCACCCAGGACCCAGGACTGCGCAGGTGTGCATGTGCTTAAGAGAATGGCGGGCCATTGTTGGAAGCAAGCACTCAGCTTGGGAAGTGCTGCTTTTTTCAGTAAAAATTGATATGTAGACAGAACTCTGAAAGTGCTGTGCCTGTCAGTGTACAATGCTGACTGTTGGCATGTATGTGCAAATTATTCGCAGGCAACATTCAATAAGTTTGTGTTATTCCAATTTCCCACAACAGGGTTCCCAAATGGCACACTGCAGCGTAGTTATGAACTACCAAAACATTTTACCTGTACCGCACAGGATACAAGTGTAGCGAACATGTTGGACAAATGGGTTGGTTTTGAGTAATGTAATGATGTCTGGGTGTGGTGAAGCCCAATGAAAAAATGAACAGATTGCTTGAAGATTGATGGGAGTGCGTGTGGCACGGTTGCTGACAGAAGCTGGGACCCGGGCATGAGCAGAGGCTCACGGAGGGAGGGAAACACATACCAATGTATTCATCAGCAACTTGACAGCACCCAAGCAGAAAATTTATCAGGGCTATTCTTTTGTGATTAATGTGATATTCAGGCTGGTGTGGGTGAGTCTTTTTCTCGTATTTAATAAAACAATTCTGTCAACCATGGCTCAGTGCAGGCCTCTGCTTTGTTTTTTTAAGGAGAGTTGTTTGGCATGTCTGAGCCATGTTCTTGTTTATTAAAGCCACTAATGGCTGTGAAGGGTCCGCCTTTGTGTCTCTGGCACCCAGTGTTACTAATGGATTCAAGTGGAGAAGAGGAGGTAAATTTCACCTGCCCAGTTTCCCTAGTGCAATCAGAGGGGATCGATTACTTTTAAAGTCATGGCTCTGAGCTCCCTCAGAAGCGGCAATAAAAATTTGCTCCATTTATTTTCAGCTCCTCTCAGGCCTCTAGGTCTTCCCGTCAGATCAGCCTAGGGCATCTCTAACTTCTGTCGGCAAAACGGGGGCGTGGGCCTCTGGAGTTCCTGTAGAGGCGTGGACTGCCCACCCCAAAGACCACGATTTGGGGCAGTGTATGCGTCCAGGTCAACAGGCAGGCGGGAATTCCACTCGGCCACACTTCTGCCAGTAGCGTGGGACTCCTGGAACCTCGGGGCCTCGGTCTTTATGAAATGGGGAAGTTGATTTTTGTTGTAGAAAATCAAGGAAGGCAACGTAATGGAGGGTGAAGGGACATTTGAAAAGAAAAAGTGGACAAAATGAATGGAATTTGCATCCATGCCTAATACTTAACCTTTTCCAAAGCCTCATCCCGAGTTTGGACTGGCTATAAGGTAGCAACCATTAACACATTCTACTGAGAACATTGCCCAACAGTGTTCCTTAACCTTATACTCAGAGCGGCACTGCTTACAGCATGAGTGACAATTTTTTCACCTCGACTTCGAGCAACCTGTTGTTTCGGGGTTAGATTGTTCTGGTATATTGAGAAGATAATTGCACAACATAAGAAAGGTCAAGGATGAGAAAACACCACACTGCCCAATGAATCTTATCCCTTTTGTGTTCTCGATCTCCCAGCCTAGCATCTCACGGTGTTTTCAATGCCCCTACAGTCTATTGCCCTAAAGTCTGAGTAGCTCAATCTACCCCCAGAAGTGTGCCAGGCTGGGACTTCTATCCACCAAATGGGGCCAAGTTTGACCTCACCAGAAATTGCGGGGTCAGCTCATTTTAATATTGTGGGGTGAAACAATGGCGTGAATCTCACCAGAAATTGGTCAGATGCTCCTAGGAAGCCCAAGAAAATGCTTGGGGGAGAGGGTAGAGGAGGTACTACTGAAGATAATGTTTTGTAGTTAAACTGCTCTTATAGCAGAGGGGTGAGCCACGGCCCCCTTACTCATAACTGAGGAAGATATTCAGTGAAGTTCTTCCCTAGTGGCTAGGTAGCTACAGAAGGATCTGGATCTCCTCTGGTGCTCCATTATGAGCCTAGCCTTCTGGATTCTTTGCTCTTCCTCCTCCAACATATATATGAGGAAAAGGAAAATCGCCATTGGGAAACCTATACTGCCGTCGAACACTATATTTTAAGGAAGTTTTCCAAACAATGAACTGTCTATATAGTGACTTCCAAATGAAGCTAGGAGCCTTCAAAATAAGGAACAAGGAAAATGTTGATAAAAGACCAACCCAATGGTCCTCTGTCTAACAGCACGGTGAAACACAGCAATCCACTTTTATGTTTCTAGCTTCAGTCTTCCTCAGCTGCTGTTTCAAGTTACCCCAATTTTATAGTGACATCAGTTCGATTGACGGATCTTAGGGAGGAAATGACGGACGTTGGGGCTAATGATATCAACCTGGCCTACATCTATCATTGGCATAGTAGCAGCATAACTAGGGTAGCTGCATCTTACACCCTCCCTCACATTGGAGCATTACTTTGCTGGGTTGTTAAACTGTTGGGGTCCTGTCTCCTACCCAAATGCCGCCTCCCTCAGTGGGTCTGGTGGGTTTACGTCCTACCAAAGTATTAGAATTTTGAGAGCCTTTGTCTACTACCGTGCTTGCTATATTGTTCTCGACAATTATCACTTTACAGGACAAGGTTTCTTCTGGTATTTGACCTAAATTTATTTTCACTACTTTATACTTAAGGAAGCCAAAACTCCATGGGATAAAAATGTGGATGTTTTACGCCGCCCGTTACTGTCAAAATTTACTGAAAACTCGATGGCTATCACTCTTTTGTCAGCTGGTGGCGTATCCCGCAGTGTCCACCATTTTCCAAGAGTTAAAGGAAGGCATCTGAGAAGACAGAAAAAGTGGCAAACACTCAGCAGGTCAGGCAACATCCGATTAGAGCGAGAAACAGAGTTCACGACTCAGGTCGCGATGCTGCCTGACCTGCTGAGTATTTCCAGCATTTTATGCTTTTATTTTTGATTTATAGCATCTGCTCGTAGAGGGAAGAGGAAGATGCAGGAGGAAGATGCAGGAGAGGAAGATGCAGGAGAGGAGGAAGCAGCAGGAAAGATGCAACCCATACAGACCCTTTCTGGCCGGAATATCTGAGATGGAATCATCTGCCTACGGTACCAGTGACCACAATCCCGATTCCCCTTTCAACATTAGTCCCACACCTTACCTTCCCTCTGTTACTGACCGTCACAGCATCCTCTTGGCCACGATGCTGAGAAATAAAAACCACCACAAAGCAAACTTTCCAATCCAACTTTATACATCTATCAATCCCATATGGCATCAAGAAATCAACTCATCACCCTTATGCATTCCCTTAGTGACTACCTTGCCTTTGCCTATCCTACTGATGTCACGCAGTGCTGCCCCAGTGGGGCAGGTTGCTGGCTTGCTGACTTTCAGTGGGGGACATTGCAAATGGTCTTGCCGGTTGACTTTGAGGAGAGGGTGGCTGGGAGTGTCAAATCGAGTGATGGTGTTCCTTCTTTTTCTTCTTCTTCTTAAGTCTCCTCTCCCTCTTCTTGACCAACTACTGGCTGGGAGGCTGCATTTCTTGGGTGTCTAAAATGAGAAGGCACAAGGGTGGAATTGTGGTGAAGGGAGGACGGGAAAACAAGAGGTGCATGTGAGAAGGAGTATAATGCATGAGGAAACCAGCATCTTGTACCCTTTCAGCCCCACCGCTGACCAAGGGCTCAGCCCATGCCCCTGACAAGAATGGCCAGTACCGTCTCCTCCAAGGTGCTATGGTGAAGTTAGGAATGGGAGGTGTGCCTCGTGATTGGTACAAATTGTTGGTGGTTGAGTGATTGGGCGGGGGGGTGGGGAGTCGTGTATTGAGCAGTGTGTGAGGCTAGTGATGCAGTTGGTAGGAGACGGCTTTTGAAGATGCATTCACTGACCTTGACCAGTGCTCTGAGGTCATGAAGCTTCTTTGGGCACCGGAGCCAGGTGGTGGGGGCAACACTGCTGGCAGTGATGGCCTCAGTAATGTGGTCCCATATTGTTCTATCTGGAGGGCCTCCTGGTCCTGTGGGTAGAGGACATCTCTTGCAGTGTTGATCTCCTGCACAAAGCTGGAGTGCTGCATGAAAGACCTTGGCTGCCCCTTCCCTGGCTTGCTGAGCCATTTGTGGTTGTGCTGAAGCACTTTGCCCATTTTTTTTGAGGCGCGAAAGGGAATTCAGCTTTAAAAGCTGAATACTTCTATTTGAAAATGTTTTTTCAAATTTTAATTTTTTTTAAAGGCAGTAGAGCGGTAAGGGCTGAAAACTGCACTTTTTTAAAACTTCATTTTTATTTTAAACAGGTCAGAAGGCATTGCCCTTTAAAGTAACTGACAATGCTGGCAGCAAAGAATGACTAAGAAAGCAATAAAGAAAGGAAAGATAGATTACGAAAGTAAACTTGCGCAAAACATAAAAACAGATAGTAAAAGTTTTTACCGATATATAAAATGGACAAGAGTGACTAAAGTAAATGTTGGTCCCTTAGAAGATGAGAAGGGGGATTTAATAATGGGAAATGTGGAAATGGCTGAGACCTTAAACAAGTATTTTGCTTCGGTCTTCACAGTGGAAGACACAAAAACCATGCCAAAAATTGCTGGTCGCGGGAATGTGGGAAGGGAGGACCTTGAGACAATCACTATCACTAGGGTGGTAGTGCTGGACAGGCTAATGGATCTCAAGGTAGACAAGTCCCCTGGTCCTGATGAAATGCATCCCAGGGTATTAAAAGAGATGGCGGAAGTTATAGCAGATGCATTCGTTATAATCTACCAAAATTCTCTGGACTCTGGGGAGGTACCAGTGGATTGGAAAGCAGCTAATGTAACGCCTCTGTTTAAAAAAGGGGGCAGACAAAAGGCAGGTAACTATAGGCCGGTTAGTTTAACATCTGTAGTGGGGAAAATGCTTGAAGCTATCATTAAGGAAGAAATAGCGAGACATCTAGATAGGAATAGTGCAATCAAGCAGACGCAACATGGATTCATGAAGGGGAAATCATGTGTAACTAATTTACTGGAATTCTTTGAGGATATAACGAGCATGGTGGATAGAGGTGTACCGATGGATGTGGTGTATTTGGATTTCCAAAAGTCATTCGATAAGGTGCCACACAAAAGGTTACTGCAGAAGATAAAGGTACGCGGAGTCAGAGGAAATGTATTAGCATGGATAGAGAATTGGCTGGCTAACAGAAAGCAGAGAGTCGGGATAAATGGGTCCTTTTCGGGTTGGAAATCGGTAGTTAGTGGTGTGCCACAGGGATCGGTGCTGGGACCACAACTGTTTACCATATACATAGATGACCTGGAAGAGGGGACAGAGTGTAGTGTAACAAAATTTGCAGATGACACAAAGATTAGTGGGAAAGCGGGTTGTATAGAGGACACAGAGAGGCTGCAAAGAGATTTAGATAGGTTAAGCAAATGGGCTAAGGTTTGGCAGATGGAATACGATGTCGGAAAATGTGAGGTCATCCACCTTGGAAAATAAAACAGTAAAGGGGAATATTATTTGAATGGGGAGAAATTACAAGATGCTGCGGTGCAGAGGGACCTGGGGGTCCTTGTGCATGAATCCCAAAAAGTTAGTTTGCAGGTGCAGCAGGTAATCAGGAAGGCGAATGGAATGTTGGCCTTCATTGCGAGAGGGATGGAGCACAAAAGCAGGGAGGTCCTGCTGCAACTGTACAGGGTATTAGTGAGGCCGCACCTGGATTACCACGTGCCGTTTTGGTCACCTCACTTAAGGAAGGATATACTAGCTTTGGAGGGGGTACAGAGACGATTCACTAGGCTGATTCCGGAGATGAGGGGGTTACCTTATGATGATAGATTGAGTAGACTGGGTCTTTACTCGTTGGAGTTCAGAAGAATGAGGGGGTGATCTTATAGAAACATTTAAAATAATGAAAGGGATAGACAAGATAGAGGCAGAGAGGTTGTTTCCACTGGTCGGGGAGACTAGAACTCGGGGGCACAGCCTCAAAATACAGGGGAGCCAATTTAAAACCGAGTTGAGAAGGAATTTCTTCTCCCAGAGGGTTGTGAATCTGTGGAATTCTCTGCCCAAGGAAGCAGTTGAGGCTAGCTCATTGAATGTATTCAAATCACAGATAGATAGATTTTTAACCAATAAGGGAATTAAGGGTTATGGAGAGCGGGCGGGTAAGTGGAGCTGAGTCCACGGCCAGATCAGCCATGATCTTGTTGAATGGCGGAGCAGGCTCGAGGGGCTAGATGGCCTACTCCTATTCCTAATTCTTATGTTCTTATTTTCTTATGGGTCGACGACCATTCGTCAGAACTTTAATATTTCAGCCCACGTTACTGTAATCAATTCACTTCACAACCCTTCAAAGTTTGCCTTACTAAAATTTGAAACCCTGGTTTGTGACTCTCCCTTCTCCCTCTCAAACCGAATATTAACTTCGATCATCTTATGGATACTATTCCCTGGCGGATCCTTTACCATCAAAATGTTCTGGTTCATTACCCATCACTAATCTAGTACGGCCTGATCCTTTGATGATTCTAGAACATATGTTTGGAGAATACTACCCTGAATGCATTCTTGAAATTCATTGCATTTTCCTACTTGAGCTGTTCTGTTTCTCCCAGTCCGTGAAAATTAAAATCTCCTATTATACCACGTTGTTTTTCTTCATGCCTCCCTGATCTGTATATTGGTGTACCCCTCACTACATCACTACAATCAGGAGGTCTGTAGGCAACTCCTACCAGAGTCTTGCATTTTTGCTGTTCTTTCATTCCACACCCAGTTTATACTTGGTGTAATCCATTGTTTCGACTGCTGTAATTGTGTTCCAAACTATCCCTGTCCCTTCTAAAGATCCTACAGCCTGGAATATTTAGCTGTCCATCATACCCAGTTTGTAGTCAGGTCTCTGTAATCGCAATTATGTCATACCTTTTAATCTGAATTTGTGCTTCTAACACAATTTTATTTCTATGTTACGATATTTGTGTACTGAACTTCTATTTCGGTAACTACCTCTACCTTGCCCAAATGTCCTACTGGTCTTTACTTGACATTTTTTGAATGACAGTATGGTCTTTTCCTTCCCATCCCTAATTTGTTTAAATCTCCACCCTCTCCTCCACACCCCATCATCCCCCCAGCACTGCCTTATTTACCCTTTCCGCAAGGATATAGGTTCATCTCTGGTTTAGGTGAAGGCCATCCCGTTTTTCTATCCTTCCCTGACCCCAAATGTGGTCCCAATGTCCCAGGAACCTAAAACCCTCCCTTATATGCCACATGCCATTCGTTGAATTGTATCTATTACTTCTTCGAATTTATTATTATTTTTACCTGCTCTCTGAAGCTATTCTATAGTAAACCTATACATTAGAGCTCAGCAGATTAACTACTTAAATAATATTTTGCTTTTTCTCACTTGATGCTGTTCTGGATCTCCCACTCTCCTTTTAAACTGTTCCCCCGCTGTTGACCTTTTCCTGATCCGGTTCCCACCACTTTGGCTCTCAGCACCGGTTTCTCTCTCTCTCTCTCCCGCTCTCTCTCTCTTCCTCTCTTGCTAGTGTTTCTATCTCAAATTCGACACCTCATACTCCTCAGGCCCAGTTCTTTCTTTCTCTCTGGGTTTAGTCTTCTGTTCTGCGCAGGCCCTGGTCTCTCACTCAGTCTTAGTTCCTGCTTCTCAGTACTAAAGGGGGCACTAACAGGGCGCGAATGGATTTCGCCTGGGTGTGGTGCAAAAATCACCCCCACCCTCCCCCTGCGGAATTGGCAGAAATTTTGTGGGCACGCTTGGCCCACTGGGCTGCGCACGATGATAATGATGTCATTGCCGTGCACATCTCCCCCTTACCGCCCCGGAAGTTAAATTGCCCTGCGCAACCTACCTTAGCACTTGCCGATGATAATGACAGCTTGAGCTGTCGAGTTGCAGGCGGGAGCCGGATGCAGCAACACTATTTAAAGCCACCATCTTGGAAAGTATTTTCTGTCGGCCATTATTTTTTGCTGCGTTACAACAATTAGGCAGAGTGGCTGGTGGACCGATAGCAGCGATTTTGACCACAAAGAGTCTTCTGCCTCCTAACATTTCCCCTGTATAACGCGTGGCAGTTTTGAAGTTTCACCATTTCTGTTGCTTCATGGGGACTGTGCTGGCACTCTACCTCCTGCTCCAACGTCACCATCAGAGGATGCTTAGACAAAGACAAATGTGCCGCCAATTACAGAGGGAATGGCATACAAACAGGGAGAGAGAAAGGCAAAGACAAAGAGAAGGAGCGCCACAGGGAGAGTCCCAGGGAGCACGCCACAGGGAGAGGCACAGGAAGCGAGGCACAGGGGACGCACAGGGAGAGGGATAGACAAATACAGGCAACAGCACAGGGAGAACCACAGCAACATGTCGCCAGAGGAAGGCAGTGCCACAGGGCTGGCAACAGGAGGCCTTACTCTCCCTGGGTATTCCAGTAGCAGTTCTCCTGCATCAATTTCAATGAGGAGCAGTGTGTGCAAAGGCTGCATTTCAGCAAGAACATGGTCACAGATATCTGCCATCTGCTACAACCAGACCTTGAGCCTCATACCAAGGTGAAGACAGCTCTCACAATGGCAGACAAGGTCACCAACGCGCTCAATTTCTTCGCCAATGGATCGTTCCAGGGAGCAACAGGAGACATCTCTAACATCTTCCAGTTTGTCGTCCATTGCTCCATCCTCGAGGTCACAGATGCTCTGTACAGAAGGAGGAGGGACGACATCTCCTTCCTCATGAGCAGAGGAAAGCAGCACGAGCGTGCATGTGGCTTTGCCAGGATAGCGGGCTACCCCATGGTGCAAGGTGCCATTGACTGCAACCAGCTGGTGTGAGACCACATACACAGAATACTCACCGTTAATGCCCACTATCCTGGCAGCAACCACAGTGCCTTCATCCTGCGCCAGACCAGTGTTCCAGCTCTGTTCTAGCCTCCAAATGAAGCTCGCAGCTGGCTGCTCGGAGACAAGGGCTATCCGCTCTCCACCTGGCACATAACTCCCCTCCGCAACCCCACCGCTCCTGCCCAGCACTCGGACAATGAGAGCCATGCCGCCACCAGGAACATCATCGAGCAGATCATCGGAGTCCTGAAACAATGGTTTTGCTGCCTTGATCGCTCGGGAGGAGTCCTGCAGTACTCGCCTGAGCGGTAGTCCCTATTTGTAGTCGTCTACTGCACGCTGCACGACCTGGCCACCATGAGGGCACAGCCATTGCCACCAGACATAGCCGCACCATTCCAGGAGTAGAAGGAGGTCAGGGAGGAACAGGTGGAGGAGCAATAACAGGAGGACGAGGAGGAGCAGGAGCAGCAACAGCTGCGACGGAGGAGGCAGCGAGTCCATCATGATCCTGCAAGGGACGTCCACAACTGTCTCATCAGAGTTCATTTCCATTGATTGGTGCCTCAGATAATACCACCTCCCTCCATTTCTGAGGCAAATGTGCCCATCTCGCCAGGTGCTAACTGTTCAAACAAATAAAACTTAGCGCCCTAAACACGGCGCAACCCAATTTTGACCCCAAAGTGTTTCATTTTTAAATGTTCCCATTTTAAAGACTGCTTTCTTGGCCTGGACCTTTTTATGGGGCCTAGTTTTAACCTTCTGGAGGCCAGTATGGTTCAGCTGACTTACCGACCCAGACATCAGTCTTACACCATGTCCCGTCTGGACTGGAGAAGTGCACTCCCAGTGTTGGGAGCTCCAGCCCTCACTCATGCTCCCTTTGACATGGTTGGCCATGTAAGGGGAGGGCAGATACTCTACCCATTGAAAGGCCAGGCACAATAAGGTTGCAATCTAATGTATCAAGTTCCCAGTGTCATTCCAAGCTGTTTTGGCAATACCCAGTGGTGTTATGGCAGGAGCCGAGTGGAACGGTTGAGGAAATACATGTTTTTGTTCAGCCAATTATTTGGTTCAATTTGCATAAGTGATTGTACAAAAGACAATTAGTACATTGTCTATCTTGCTTCAGTTCCATGAAAACTTTGAAGGTGGAAAGTCTTTTGTGGACTGGTACTTGCTTTAATCATTTTACTGCTGGAATGGATTGATATAGTGTCATCCAATTGGTAACAATAATATATCTAACTCACAGACTTCAACCAAGACACCAAAAGTCTGATTTCTAAGACAGAAATCTATTTTTCCACTACGGTTTGTTATTAAGTAGAGCCATTCAATACATTTTGATTCGCACAAAAGAAAGCATCAGAACTCAAGCCATAATCTCACTTCTTGTCCCCACCCCTATCCTGTTCCTGTTTCACGTTGGACTTTGCAAAAGATAGCCAACCAAATTATATATTCCAAAACTTCCTGTGTTTGACATAAAACTAGAGATTGGATATCCTAAGTTACTCTTTGATGTAAGCAATTTATATTAGATTTGATACTCAGGGAGCCTTCTTCCCAAGGTATATTTATTTATTAGTTATAAAATAAGCTAATATACGAAGGTAAAATACAAAGGTTATACTTATAACATAGTAAAATAGAACAGATACAAACAATTAACATCTACAAGGTTTCAAGTTGATCAATCTCAAATGGCCTTATGGTAATACATAAGCAGTCCAGCCTCACTTGAAAAGATCAATTTAATGTTTATAAGGCAGACATAAAGCATAGAATTCTAATATTACAAAAGCAAAATTCTGCGGATGCTGGAATCTGAAATAAAAGCAGAGAATGCTGGAAATCTCAGCGGGTCAGGCAGCATCTGTGGAGAGAAAAAGAGAGTTAATGTTTCGGGTCAACGACTCTTCATCAGAACTGCTGAATGTTCGAAAAGAACACATTCTTAACCACTGAAAGGGGGAGGGGAAGAAAGAACAAAAGGGAAGATCTGTGATAGGGTGGAAGGCAGGAGAGATTAGAGAGACAAAAAGGATGATGGGTGAATTGAAATGGTAATGACAGAAGTCAGCAAAAGGATAATCTGGATAGGGTGTGAATGGCGTAGTAATGACCCGCTGCCATTATAGACAAAGAGAAATAAAAGGAGGGCGAAGAAAGAAGAAAAAAAACATAAGATGTGGAGGGGAGCCGGGGGGAAAGGGAGCCAAAGGTGGCCAGAGGTTATGCTCTGAAATTGTTGAACTCGATGTTGAGTCCAGAAGGCTGTAAAGTGCCTAAACGAAAGATGAGGTGCTGTTCCTCGAGCTTGCCTTGAGCTTCATTGGAACAGTGGAGGAGTCCGAGGATGGAGATATCAGAGTGGAGCGGAGAATTAAAGTGACAGGCGATCGGAAGCTCAAGGTCACACTTACAGACTGAACGGAGGTGTTCAGCAAAGCGGTCACCCAATCTACACTTGGTCTCCCCAATGTAGAGGAGACCACATCGTGAGCAGTGAATACAGTATACAAAGTAAGTAGAAGTAAATCGCTGTTTAACCTGGAAGGAGTATTTGGGGCCCTGGATAGTGGGGAGGCAGGAGGTAAAAGGTCAGGTGTTGCATCTCCTGAGCTTGCATGGAAAGGTACCGTGGGAAGGGGAAAGGGTGCTGGAGGTAACTGTGGAATGGACCAGGGTGTCGCGGAGGAAGCGGTCCCTTCGGAATGCTGAGAGGGGAAGGGAGGGGAAGATGTGATTGGGAATGGGATCACGCTGGAGGTGGCAGTAATGGCGGCGGAGGATCCATTGAATGTGGCGGCTGGTGGGCTGAAAGGTGAGGATATGGGGAACCCTGTCATGGTTCTGAGAGGGAGGGGAAGGGGTGAGAGTAGAGGTGTGGGAAATAGAACGGACACGGTCAAGGGCCATGTTAACCATGGCGGAGAGGAATCCTCGGTTGAGGAAAAAGGAAGACAGGTCAGAGGCACCAGTGTGAAAGGTGGCATTGTCAGAGCAGATGCGATGGAGACAGAGAAACTCGGAGAATGGAATCGAGTCCTTACAGGGTGCGGGGTGGGAGGAAGTGTAATCCCAGTAGCTGTGGGAGTCAGTGGGCTTTTAATGGTACTGGTCGAAAGCCTATCCCCTAAAATGGAGACGGAGAAGTCGAGGAATTCTAATATTATATGCTTTACGTCTGCCTTATAAACATTAAATCACTCCTTATATATGGGAACCTGAGCCTACTTTTGAGCCCGTATGTCAACAGATTTCAATGTTTCCCCAAAGCAAGCAGCCTCCTAACAAGTCCCACACATTTCAAGATAGGCAGGAACAGTCAGGTTTCCGTGCTATGATCCCTTAAACATAAGATAACCACAGTTGACAAAATATTTTCCGACTTGGATGCACAAGGACAGTTACACAAACTGCTGACAAAAACAACTTTGAATCTAAAAGGCCTATTCGAATGAAAAGCCTGCAGAAAAAGTACTTTTCTCATAGTCGTCCATGTTTCATTACATCCATAGCCAGCCTTAGAGATTCTAGGACTGAGTTAACTTTTCACAGCCAAACTTGGGAAAATGCAAGTGTTTACGTGTCTGAAACCACTCAGACTGCTCGACATTGGCAGCTGTAGTGACTCTTCGTTTCTCCAATAGTGGATAGGTGCGTCTTTGTGTTTGTGGTGCTTCGTTTTGAATATGAGCTGTCAGAGTGCCGTGGTGCAGCTGGAGATGATTAATAAGAACAGGTGTCTCGCAAAATTGGCTTTTCTTGGTAAAATGATTCTATCACAGGAAGGAAACAGAGCTATTGTGCTTTCACAGTCTTTATTAATATAAATTACTCTTCTGGTTTGCAGCTGAAGCTGGAAATTCTTTACCACCTATGTGACTTTTACAGATACAAAAGGGAAACATGCTTACCATCCTTATATCAGAGTGCGAGGGAACGGAGAGAGGAAGGGGGAAGAATCCTCCTGAATCAGTCAGATGTTCCCTTTATGTTGGGTTCACTGCCATCCTAGTGCTGCTGGCTCCTGGCATCTGAGTCTGGACTCAACCCCAAAGTAAACGTTCTGGTTTAACTAATACTGCAGGCCAGGAAGATCCACAATATAAAAGCAACTCGTGGTTGAATTCACCTCAGATTCTACAGCATAGAAGCTGGCATTTAACATATGTTGTACAAGATTGTCTTCCTTGTCACAGATGATTAGTGAACTGAACAAAGTGAATGCTTCGATACAGACAGCACTTGCCAAAGGCCTCAAATGCCTTTTACTAGTAGACACAGCCAAGAGCACTGGCAGTGAAATACAAGTAACATTTGGGCCTTGCAGGCCTAGAAATTTGATGGACACTGTGCCCGATTATCAGGAGCAAAACGGACACATTTGTGGCGGATCGTGGGTGCTCATTATGTGCCATGTTAGATCTCTTAATTTCCAATGAAATACGAACTCCGATTGTAGTTTTAATGTAACTTTATTCTTGCAGCAGCAACAAGCTCTTGGCTTTAAGCCAGGCCTTTGTCCTTCTGAGATCACATCGCCAAATTGGCTGTTTTTATACCTGGTTCAATTTACAGAAAAGAACTCGCCTTCTTTGACCTTATTGGCTCAATTGATAGTCTTTTAACCTTTAATTGGCTCGCTACCCAAGGTCCGAAAATGTCAAGTTGATTGATGACTTAATGCAATGTGGTCTGTGTTCTTTCAAAACTGCAGCCAGGCTGCAGAGCTTGAATTCTCTATCAATCCCCCCTTTGATTCTTTCACAAACTGAATCATAAAACATCAGCTATCACTGGTTAAACATTCTACAAAATAATTTCATACATGTTAATTGAATTTCCTTCTAAAATTTGTTGATGTGTTGCACCACATGTCCGGACTAGTAGCTTCCGCACAAATTTACACCAACCCGAGTTCCATCGTGGCCACAATGGAAGTCTGGTTTTAGTAGGTTAATTAACCTTATTCCAATTTAATCCAAATCAATATCTTAATTCAACCAGTAAACAACCTTCCCTTAAGCATAATATACCCCTGTGCCACGTACAGACGGTCTGCTGGGACCTGTAAGGTGTATCACATGCGGAACAGCAGCTACAGCCACCTGGTTGCAACAACATTTAATCAACATAAACAAACAATATAAAAGTAAAATAATTATAACGACTAGAATTAAACCTTCCACCAATGAAGTTCCTATTGAACCTAGCCATTCAGTGGCTCCGCTCCACAAAGTGAATGATGGGGGTTGCTTAAGTTTTTCTACCTCCTTTTGGATATGCTCCACTAAGTGGGTAATTTCTTCGGAGTTATCTGGGATATATGTGCAACACTCAGTTCCGAGTAGGGAGCAAGTACCTCCCTTTTCAGCCAGGATGTAATCAAGGGCCAGTCTATTCTGTAGGGCTACTGTGCGGATTGCTACCATTTCTGCATTGATTTTAACTAGGGCCTCTGAGGTATCATTGGCTACCCATTCCACAATGGATGCCATGTTAATGGATTCCCTTGCCAGTCTGGCGGTCCCATACCTGGGGATCAGAATGGCAAAGAACCTCTCTGTTTCTGTGATAGCTCTCTTAGGACGGTGTAAATGTTCCGACAGTGATTTTATATGATACATATAAGGCACAATGTAAGCTAAATAGCAGGATCCTGTCCAATTCTGGGGCAATCAAGGGTAGGCCTTGTGGCCACACACCCAATAGGTGCCATTATAGGTAATGAATGTAAGCTGTTTCTTTGTCAGCAACACTCCGGGGCCTGTCCAGGCTTTTCCATCTGTTTTATTCAGAATCCCTGTTACATTAAGAATTCCCACATCGGCCCAGTTTGGACGGTTCCGTGGCTTAATTATATTATAATTCCGGGAGCAGTTACTATACCCCATATTTTGGCCTCCTTTGATGTTTCTAATCAGACAGACCGATTCCCCCGGTCTTCCTATTCCTGTTGTATAACAAAAAATGGGGGCCGTTTGGAATTATTGTAGCACGGTTGGTATCCCCCTTCAAAGGTAGTCAGATTGTAACCTGCTTACTTCCATTTACGTGCCCAGTTTTCCGTATCCTGAAATGCATTGCCTGTTTTGTTTTGATTAATTATCCACTCAGCCATTTCCGAGATATTCAAGGGAACTGGCCTCAAGGGAATCCCTCCCTTTGAGTGAATAGGAATATGGGCGCACACCCAACAACTAGAAATGTTACCTTGTTTGGCATAAATGTATGACATATATAAAAAGGTATTTACATGTAATTCCCTTGGTACTCTACTATTTCCCTTTGGTGCAGAGGGTCGGCTCGTAAGAAGTAGGCAAATGCCTAGAATACCTACAATCAGTAATACAGTAAACTTATACATTTTGGCAAAAAGTAATTGTCCTTATTAGATTTCAGCTTCAGTTACGGGTGCTCGTTTAACGTGTGAAGCGTGGATCCAGGCTTTCTTTCCTTGGACTTTAACAGCTGCCTGGGTGGTCAATAACACTTGATAAGGTCCCTCCCACTTGGCACCCAAAGGTTCTTTATGCAACTTTTTCACATACACCCAGACTCCCGGGATGATGTCGTGTCCTCCTTCGGGTGGATTACCCCAAGCTGCCGATACCTGTCGGGAAACAGAACTAATAGCATTGGTTAGGTTCTGACAGTATGATAACAAAGTGTCACTCATTAAGTGAACATCAGCTTTCCGTAAATCGATAGTTCCTGGCAGCGACATGGGTCTTCCTGTTATAATTTCAAATGGGCTTAGACCTGTAGTTCTGTTCGGGGTTGCCCTAATGCTACATAGCACTATTGGTAGTGCCTGGGGCCATGGTGTTCCTTCTTGGTGATATTTGGCAAGCCGTTGTTTCAGAGTTCGATTCATTCGTTCGACTTGTCCTGATGATTGTGGATGATAAGGACAGTGTAAATCCCACATAATGTTCAGTAACCTACAGACTTCTTGGCAGACAGCACCTGTGAAGTGTGTTCCCTGATCTGAGTCAATGCTACTCGGGACTCCCCATCGGGGAATGTAATCCTTACACAAGACCTTTGCAGTGTGACTGGCTGTGGCTCTTTTAGTTGGGACAGCTTCTACCCATCTAGAGAATCTGTCGACCATGACAAGAATGTTAGTGTATCCTTGACATGAAGGAAGAGATATATAATCAACCTGCAGATGCTGGAATGGTCCGACAGTTGGGGCATTACCGTGATGGGTCCAGAATTATTTTTCTGGCAAACCACACAGCGGTCTGCTACCAGCTGGGCATGTTTTTTAAATCCCCGACCCCACCAGCTTTTCTGGAACCGTGCCGTCATCTGTTGTGAGGCCAAGTGTCCCCACGAGTGGATCTGTTGGGCTAAAAAAGGCATAAGCGCTTGTGGCGTGACTGGCTTGTCGGTAACTCTTTGTCTCCAGACACCATCTTCACATAGCTTAATTCCTGCCTCAATCCATGTCCATTTTTCCTCTCGGGAGCACTCGCCTTGCATTGTTTGAAGGTCTCGTGTCAGAGTCCTGAGTGCTTTCAATCTGCACAGCTGTGTTGGTTCTTCTGGGGAACGCCCTGTGAGGCGGCATCTTTAGCTGCCTGGTCGGCTAGGGCATTTCCCTGTGCTTCTGTGGTATTTTCCTTGGTATGGGCCTTACACTTCAGGATGGACACTTCCTGAGGTAATTGTATGGCCTCTAGTAAGTCTCGGACATCTTTTCCATTTCGGATAGGTGTACCAGCAGCAGTGAGGAATCCTCTTTTCCGCCATAACAGACCAAAGTCGTGAGCGACTCCAAAAGCATAACGCGAATCCGTGTAGATATTAGCTGTCTGTCCTTCTGCTATTCGACATGCTTCTGACAGGGCCCGTAACTCAGCCTGTTGTGCTGATGTTCCTGAGGGTAAACATCCTTTTGCCACTACCTCATATAAGGTTGTAACTGCCCATCCTGCTTTTCTGGTACCATTGTCAACAAAGGAGGAACCATCTGTAAACAGGATGAGGTCCTGGTTGTGCAGAGGCTCTCTGCTGCTAAGGCTGCTTCTTCTGTTCCTTTTAAAATCTCCACGCAGTCATGCTCTTCACATTCTCCCCCCTCTTGCTCCCTCGATTCTGACATCGGGAGCATAGTTGTGGGATTAACCGGGCTGGCCTGGACGATATGGAGATTAGGAGTTTCCAAAACTGCTGTCCAGCGGGTCCATCTAGCTGCCGTCACCTGAGACATTCTATTCATAGACAGCAAAACATGTAAGGTGTGGGGACACTTGACAATCAGCTTTTGGTCGAGGACTAGACCCGCAGTGGTCATTACCGCTCGACATGTAGCTTGCATGGCCCTTAGGCAACTTCCCCATCCGAGGGCTACCGCATCCAGTTTTGCCGAATAATAGCCAATAGGTCTTTGCCGATCCCCATGTTCTTGTGTCTGTATGGCTGTCATATATCCTTCTTTCTCATGGACAAACAGGGTAAATGGCTTTCCACTGTCGGGAATTCCCAGAGCCGGTGCCGAACACAAAGCCTTTTTCAAACTCAGGAAGGCCTCTTGCTGTTCCTTAGTGAGGGTGATGGCTTCTTTAGAGGCACGTTTCCCCTTTAAGATATCATTCAATGGCTGAGCAAGCTGTGTGAAGGAGTCAATCCAATTTCTGTTAAAGTTACACAATCCCAAAAAGGACCTTAGTTCCTGAACAGTGGTGGTTTTTTAGCAGCCCGAATGGCTGCAGTTCTATCCTGGGTAAGTTCTTTCTTTCCTTGTGAAATCTTTGTCCCAGGTATACAACCTCTTGGGATATTTGTGCTTTGTCGATGCTGGCTTTATGTCTTTTCAGCCAAAAGTAGTCCAGCAAAGCTCGTAAATCTTGTTCATGTTGTTCTTCCGTGTTTGAAGCTAGCAAGATATTGTCTACATATTGGATGACTGTGGATGACAGGGGAGATAATTCTCACAAATAGCTTTGTAAAGCCATGTGGAATACCGTAGGGCTGTTGTGGAAACCCTGCAGTAACCGGGTCCAAGTATACTGTTGTCCTTGGACAGTGAAAGCAAACCACTGTCGAATCTCCGGTGCCAGAGGCACCGACCAATATCCGTTGGCCATATCTATAACCGAGAAATATTTATGTTCCGGTTTGAGGGCATTAAAAAATTTGGAGGGATCTGTGACCAAAGGAGCTTTTTGATCAATACACTGGTTAGCTTTCCTATAATCGACAGTCAAACGCCAAGTCTCATTAGATTTCTGTACCGGCCACACTGGGCTATTGGAGGAACTATGCGTTTTAATAAGCACCCCTTGTTTCTCCAATTGCTGAATAACCGGTAAGATTCCCGCGATGGCAGTTGGACTGATGGGATACTGTTTAGTGCATGGAGGCTTGGTCCCGGTAAATGACGCAGGCTCCATCTGGAGTAGGCCACAATCGTTCTTATCTTTAGCCCATATCAGGTGTTCCTTCAATTCTTCTTTCTTCAAAGTTCTAATTGACCATGTCACCCGACCATCCTCGAAATGCAATGATGAATCTACTTGGATTAGAACATCCATTCCCAAAAGAGGTTGATCTACTGGGCCTATCCAGACCGGCGTGGTTAGTTCATGTGGACCCAGCCCTATAAGTACCGGTGTTGTCCTTTTAATTTCCATTTTATGGCCCCCAACTCCATAGGCTGTATGTGCCCTACCATCCAATGGTAAAAAGTCTCCATATTGTAGGGGTAAGCATGTTAATTCCGCCCCTGTGTCTAAAAGACAGTCCACATCCTTATCGCCCACCCTCACAGTTATATATAGCCCATTTCCCCTTTGTTGTATTAGTGCAAGGAGGTGGACCAGGGTGGGTTCTAATCGTTTTTTGCTATCCCAAGTAACTCCTTCTGTTGTTGTATTGTCAGTCGCTTAAATGCTTCTATGAGGTCGTTATCTTGTGACAGGCCTGGTTTGTTGGCTGAATTGTATCCCTGGCTGCGTCCTCTTCCCCGGCCGCGACCTTGCTGTTTTGCCCTGCACGTCTTGGCCCAGTGACCTTCTTTCCCACAATAATGACATTTTCCGGGTAATTTTCCTAATAACTGTTTATCGGAATCCTGAGATTTCCATCCTATAGCCTGTACAGCTCGGACTTTAGCTCCCATATCCCGATCTAATTGGTTACATCGATCCACCAATGCTGCAAAGGTAGTTCCTCTACCTTCCCAGTCCGGTAACACTACCTTAAGCATTTTGGACAGTTCTGGCTTTAGACCTGCCACGAAAGCTGCTTTCAGGGGTCCAAACACTTGTTCATCCATTTCCTCATCCGTATTATTCATACCCGAATGTTCTAGCCACGTGCATCTAAACCGCTCGTCATACTCCAGGACCTCCTCTGTTCCTTTCTGTTGGCAGGCTGCAATTTTTCCCCAGTCTGTCTTAGTTGGACTGTAGGCTTGCAGCCAGTGTTTAATCGCCTCCCATCCTGCATCTAAATCTTGCTCATCCTGCCCCAAAGCTTCTTCTACCTTGCTGTGCAATTTTCTTCCCTGTGTTTTTGGCACCATTATGATCAAAATTTACACTCCGTCCCAGGGATGAAGTTGATATATATTTCTTAAGCGGTCCAATTGGTTCCACGTTTTCACTCCCCCTTTCTTTGGATTGGGCAATTCCTTGGACCATTTATCAATTTTCTCTGGCTCTGCCGGATCATGAAATAAGTATTCTGCATACACACTTTTCCTCGTTTTTTTGGTTCCGCCCTCATCCGCAGTCTCTTCTGATTTGACTACTACTCGTCTTTTTTTAAACGGGGCAAAGCGCACCCCTAATTCTTCATCCTCCGACCCTGTATTGTCGGAGGATTCATCATCCGTATCTATTCCTCAGTCGTGTCTTCGGGTTTGCGCTTTTAATTTATCCAAACCCTGGGAATTGACCAATGCATTTTCCTTTTCCTATTACTGTCTCTTGACCTGATGATTTTTTCCATTCTTTAATTTCACCTTTAAGATCTTTAACTTCCGCGTCCGATTTTTCAAGTTCAAATCTTTTCTGTCGCAGCTGTGCACAAACTGCTTGCAATTGATCCTTTGTACTGGTCAGTTCTCGATCATGTTGGGAATGTATTATAATTTCATTCCGCTTTCGGATCTGTCCCATAATGGCTAGGGACCATCTAGTTCGCTCTTTATTTTTCATACGGGTCGTTTTTCCCCAGACCCTTTTAATCTCGTCCAAGGACCATTGTCCTTTGGAGGTACTGTATTTTTGTTTGATCTTAAAACAGGTTTTAGATAAGTTGAATTGTTGCTCTATGTATTCTTTCAACTGTTGGAGGATTTCATTTATCGAAACCTCAGGTTGTGCCTGCCCACCTTTAACAGTTGTAGACAATTCTTTGCTCTTATCTCCTGCTGCCATAATACTGATTTCTTTACTGGAGTCTCGAGTTGTAGGCTTTCCAGCCAATCAGTGGGTCAGTGATTAATTAACTAACACACCGCCGAAGTTAGACGTCTATGGGACCTCGAGCCGACTAGAGGCTTTCGGAATCATGTAGAAGGAGAGGCGAATTTAGACTTTTGACCGAGGACTTTTATAAAGAGGAGTCCTTACCTCAGTATGTCGGTCCGATGTCCAAAATTCAGTTTCTTTCCTCAGCGATCGTGTTCGTGACGCCAAAATTGTTAGATCTCTTAATTTCCAATGAAATACGAACTCCGCTTATAGTTTTAATGTAACTTTATTCTGGCAGCAGCAACAAGCTCTTGGATTTAAGCCAGGCCTTTGTCCTTGTGAGACCACATGGCCAAATTGGCTGTACTTATACCTGGTTCAATTTACAGAAAAGAACTCGCCTTCTTTGACCTTATTGGCTCAATTGATAGTCTTTTAATCTTTAATTGGCTCGCTACCCAAGGTCCTAAAATGTCAAGTTGATTGATGATTTAATGCAATGTGGTCTGTGTTCTTTCAAAACTTCAGCCAGGTGGAAGAGCTTGAATTCTCTATCATGCCAGAAGTGCCTGTCATATCAGAAGGTCTGGACTGTCGGCCCGAGGGCGCACCACATAGCTATTTAAAGGGCTGATTGAAATATATAAATAAGGGTCCTATGCTTGATACTTCATCTGCATTGCAGGCTTCTTCAGGAAGGCTGCATGTGCCCTAGACTGCACTCACATTGCCTTGCATGCTCCCCATCACCAGCCTGGCAACTTTCTGAACAGGGAGGGATTCCATTCTCTTAATGTACAGCTTTTTTGCAACCACAGGTAGTGCATCATGCACGTTTGTGCTTGGTTTCCTGGCAGCAGTCATGATTCTTTTATCCTGTGCCAGTCCTCTGTGCTGCCTTGGTTCCAATGAGGCCATCAAGTTGCAGGCTAACCCCTGTCAGGAACCTGGGCACAGGTGCAGAGCACGCCTGCAGTGAGAGCCATGCTGCCACAAGTAACATCATTGAGCAAACAATCAGCACGTTCAAGCAACCCTTCCACTACCTGGACGATTCTGCAGGATCTTTGCAGTACACCGCTGAGCCGGTCTCCAGATTTGTGACTGCTTGTCATGGATTTGCACAAAATTATTATTTATCATAACAGAATTCTACAGTGCTCATTAATATTTCAGCACTACAGACTTTCAGTTATTTGTCATTTTGCACCTTTACATTCCGCTGAGTTTCCCAGGAATCACTATGGAAGAGCCCACAGTTTTATATAGCCTGCAGCTCCAAGCAGAAAATTATTTATAGAAATGTTTATGCTTTGTGTGGCGCCAAATGAAATATTGCAGCAGCAACAAACTAGTAATAAAAGAACTTGCCTTTATATAGCACCTTTCACATCCTCAGGATATCCTGACGCACTCCACAACCAATGAAGTGTTTTTGAATAGTAATCACTGCTGTTATGTGGCCAAACAAGGCAGCTCATTTTACACAGCAAGGTTGCACATACAGAAGTGAGATGAATGGCCAATTAATGTTGGTAGAAGAAGGAATGGTGGTCAAAACATCAAGAGAGCTTCTTGCATTTTATCAAGTAGTGCTATGGGATTTATTTTACATCCAACTAAACAGGCAAGCAAGGCCTCAGTATAACATTTCATCCAAAATACAGCACGTCCATCAATTAAGCACTCCTTCAGTACTGCACTAAAGCCTCAGCCTAGATTATGTGCGGATGTCTGAAACAGGGCTTGAACCGACACCTTGCTACCAACTATGGCAAACTATGGACCCAACTACTCCAAAAAAATAACTTGCAAGTTTTCCCATTCTATTTTTTGAAATTGGCTCCATGCAGCCTGTCCTTTAGCTTTGGGGGTGGAGCCTAATGTCGACGCCGAAAAAATGATGTCCCCACTTTTGCGCATGTGTGGAAAAAAATGACATTTTTTACATCACTGCTATGAGCGCACATGCCCAATAAAGCTCCCGGTCTGCATTTGGCCATTTTTAAGAGCCAGTTGTGTGTGAGAACTTTCATTCTCATTGGAAAAATCGGAGCTGCAAAACAATATGCAACGCGGCTCAAGGATAAAGAATTTCTCACAGGATCAAGCGGAGGCACTAGTTACTGTAATTGAGACCAGCTGGCACGAGCTGGACACCAACAGAGGTCACATAAAGTTTCAGCAAAGGAATAAAGAAACATGGGGCCCCACCGTCCGAGGCTGCGGCTCCCAGTGGGATGCACCGAACCACACCCAGGGTGAGGAGGGGAAGGAAGGCTCGACAGTGCTCTCCTGAGGTGCAGGATCTAACATATGGTTCAGATGATGGCAATGGGTGCGGAGATCATTGACCTTACACGATCACTCCTGGACACCATCAGTAGGGTGGGTGATGAGGTATCGGGACTATCAGGAGAAATAACAACACTCTCATGAGAAATGGGAACACTGTCTGGCACATGAGGGAGGGAATGTCGCAGGCAACTGATACACTGTCGGTGAACATGAGGGAGGGAAATGTTGCAGGTAGCTGATACACTGTTGGTGCACATGAGGGAGGGAATGTCGGAGATAGCTGCTGTAATAAGGGAACACACCCAGACCCCGCGGCCATTGACAGAATCAACTACCACTCCTACTCTAATCCCCAGACCAGCCTCTGAAGAGGCCCAAGCTGGACCTTCCACATTACCGCCTGTCCACGCCCCTCATCAAGAAGTGTGCATTACCCAAGATGCTCAAAAGAATAAGCTTGGTACCAACCCGAGAAACACTGCGCCACCGCCTGCGGGCATGGGTGGAGTCATCAAGACCAAGTGCAGCGGGCGATCTTCGAATAAGGTGGAGGAGAGATGGATGCAGCCTCTCTTTGCTGCTGTTGTTGTTATTATTATTGTTGTTACTGTTGTAACTGTTCTCAAATTAAAAGTTTTTTGTAAGTTATTTAAATTTACAAGTTTAAAAGTTTGTAAGTTATCTTAAAGTTTGTAAGTGATCTTAACTGAAAACTTTAAAATTTGATGCAAGAATATTGTTATTAAAGTTAACAAGTGTTTGTTAAACTTTTGAATAAAATATATTTTAAATTATAACTGAATCATTTCCATTATTTGTTCCATTATTAACACAACTTTTTGAAGTAAAGATGAATCATTTCCATTATTTGTTCCATTAACACAACACAACACAACATTATGGAACAGGTCCAAACAGTAAACACAGTCCATTTGGAATAGCTGCCGCTGAGCCTTCAGGTAGCAAAGCGTTTACAGATGAGCTGCTGGCGCAAGGCTCGAGCAATTGTTGAAGGGGCACGATGGTGCGACCTCCTCCGCCGTGGTGCCCTGGGTTCAGGCAGTGCATGATTTCCTCGTCCTCGTCCTCCTCTTCCTGCTCCTCCTCGTCATCTGCATCTTCCTCTTCATCATTAGCCATTCTCACCTCAGGTGGGTTTTCTACTACCAGCTGCTGCTGCCTCATGATGGCTAAGTTATGCAGCATGCAGCACACAACAGGGAACTGACCGACAATCTCTGGAGTATTGCAAGAAGCCTCCGGAATGGTCTTAGCATCGGAAACGCTGTTTCAAGATACCAATGGTCCTCTATTATACCACGCATCGCAATATGCGACATGTATTCCTGGTCCGCTTCCATCTGGGTTCAGTGTAGGGGTGTCATGAGCCAGGTGGCGAGGCCCTATCCTTTGTCTCCCAGCAGCCAGCTCTGCCCTTCTGGCTGCTGCTGAAACATGGCAGATATAGCGCTCTCGCGTAGAATGAACACACCATGGGTGCATGGATGCATGTCGTCACACACGAGCTGCACATTCACGGAGTGGAAGCCTTTTCTGTTCCTGCACATCTCGGAATCTTCCAAAGGTGCTCGCAAGGCGATGTGGGTACAATCAATGCAGCCCTGTACCTTTGGGAAGCCAGCAATCCTGGAGAAGCCCACAGCCCTGTCACGCATTGTCTGGGCAGTCATGGGAACATTATGTAGTCATTCCTCTGGGCATATAGTGCAGCAGTCACCTGCCGAATGCAGGTATGTGTTGTGTGTTGAGAAATGACACACACATGATACAGATGCATAAACTTGCAAGTATGAGATGCAGCTGTAACCTTTACTTCAACTGACAAAGCAGTGCTTCTGATGCTTCTAGGTTACAGGTCTGCTTTTACTAACTCACAAATCTCGGTTACAACTTCTTTGTGGAAACACAGCCTTCTGACACAGTCTGCATCACTCAGGTGATGTCTGTTTCGATATAATCTTTTCAAAATACCACCCCACCACCGACCGAACGACTCCTCACCAGGCTCGAGGGTCGGAGCGTCGGCTGGCAGAATCGTTCCCTCGCCCAGACACAGGGGCTCGGCGTCCACCTCCCCCCCCCCCCCCGCCGCCCCCATCCCCCCCACCCCTAGTCTAAGGGTTCTCATCCCTTCAGTTTGGCTTCCACCCACCCCCCGATCTCCCCGGGCTTCTTTTGTAGCCGAGCCCCTGTGTCCAGGCGAGTGAGCGATTCTGCCGGCCGACGCTCCGATCCTTGAGCCCGGTGAGGAGACGTTCGGTGGTGGTGTGGTACTTTGAAAAAAAATCAAAACTTGAAGAAGTCCATTAGACTTCCATTTTCTTCCTTTTGACTTAAAAAAAATTAAGCTTCATGATGCATATTTTTTGTCTTCTTGACTCCCTCCAAAACTTCGCATAAAAACAATGGCGTCTTTCTGCGCCGATTTTTTAATGTGTGTTGTTTTTTTTTAAGTGCCCAGAACGTTTATTCGGAGTGGTCACATACACCGTCCTAGGAAAAATGTAAGTTGGCCAAACTTGCATAAATCTGAAAAACTGGCGCAGACATCAGATTACACCCCCTATGATGCAAAGAAATACTAACTTAAAAAAATCGTAACGAACTGAGTTACGCTGGCGCATAAACTTTGGGGAAACTTGGATATTTTAATTTACTCCAAAAAGAGCGGTCCACGCCAAAAAAACGGCGCAAATAACTGGGGAAAATTGAGCCCCTCAATCTAGAAAATAAGCATGGTTGCATGCAGCACATTATCTTAACATTAATTAGGATTAATTAGCAATCTTGTCATGCAAGGCCCCTTGGGGAAGAGTGACCATAATATGGTAGAATTCTTCATTAAGTTGCAGTGTGACACAGTTAATTCAGAGACTAGGGTCCTGAACTTAAAGAAAGGTAACTTTGATGGTATGAGATATGAATTGGCTAGGATAGACTGGCGAGTGATACTTAAAGGGTTGACGGTAGATAGGCAATGGCAGACATTTAAAGATCACATGGATGAACTGCAACAATTGTACATTCCTGTCTGGTGTAAAAATAAAACGGGGAAGGTGGCTCAACCGTGGCTAACAAGTGAAATTAGGGACAGTGTTAAATCCAAGGAAGAGGCATATAAATTGGACAGAAAAATCAGCAAACCTGAGAACTGAGAGAAATTTAGAATTCAGCAGAGGAGTACTAAGGGTTTAATTAGGAGGGGTAAAATAGAGTATGAGAGGAAAATTGCAGGAAATATAAAAACTGACTGCAAAAGCTTCTATAGATATGTGAAGAGAAAAAGATTAGTGAAGACAAATGTAGGTCCCTTGCAGTCAGAATCAGGTGAATTCATAATGGGGAACAAGGAAATGGCAGACCAATTGAACAAAAATTTTGGTTCTGTCTTCACTAAGGAAGACACGAATAACCTCCCGAAAATGCTAAGGGACCGACGGTCTAACGAGAAGGAGGAACTGACGGAAATCCTTATTAGTCAGGAAATGGTGTTGGGGAAATTGATGGGATTGAAGGCCTATAAATCCCCAGGGCATGATAATCTGCATCCCAGAGTACTTAAGGAAGTGACCCTAGAAATAGTGGATGCATTGGTGGTCATTTTCCAACATTCCATGGACTCTGGATCTTTTCCTATGGATTGGAGGGTAGCTAATGTAACCCCACTTTTTAAAAAAGGAAGAAGAGAGAAAACAGGGAATTATAAACTGGTTAGCCTGACAGTGAGGAAAATGCTGGAATCAATTATTAAAGATGTAATAGCAGCGCATTTGGAAAGCAGTGACAGGATCGGTCCAAGTCAGCATGGATTTATGAAAGGGAAATCATGCATGACAAATCTTCTAGAATTTTTTGAGGATGTAACTAGTAGAGTGGATAAGGGAGAACCAGTGGATGTGGTGTATTTGGACTTTCAAAAGGCTTTTGACTAGACAAATGGCAGGTCTGACATATGAAGAAAGACTGGATCAACTAAGCTTATATTCACTGGAATTTAGAAGAATGAGAGGGATCTCATCGAAGCATATAAAATTCTAATGGGATTGGACAGGTCAGATGCAAGAAGAATGTTCCCAATGTTGGGGAAGTCCAGAAACAGGGGTCACAGTCTAAGGATAAGGGGTAAGCCTTCTAGGACCAAGATGAGGAGAAACTTTTTCATCCAGAGAATTGTGGACCTATGGAATTCTCTACCAGAGAAAGATGTTGAGTCCAGTTCGTTGGATATAGTCAAAAGGGAGTTAGATGTGGCCCTTATGGCTAAAGGGATCAGGGGGTATGGAGAGAAGGCAGGAGTGGGGTACTGAAGTTGCATGATTAGCCATGATGATATTGAATGGTGGTGCAGGCTCGAAGGGCCGAATGGCCTGCTCCTGCACCTATTTTCTATGTTTCTATGTTTCTATGTTAACATTGGGTTCCTTGATTACAGATGTAATGAAGATGAAAGCATTGAACCTTACCAGAAAGCTTAATGTTCAGCCACCAAATATCTTCTATTACCTTCCCCATCTGATGGCTAATGAGGACAGCCTTCAACCAAAAGTACTGATAGGACAGGGAAGGACTGGAGGTAAGAAACAACCAGGAACATTTAAAACTGCTGCCTCAAATGACTAGATTTTAAACATAATGCAAAATGCTTCCCCTAATGTGTCAGTCTGAATGGTTACCTTCGATAGCTACATTTAAACATTTTACAGTATGTTTCTCACATTTTCCTGTGGCACTTGAAACTGTTCAGCATTTCAAAGTTGTCTCCTTTTCTCAAGATTTTTTTAAATTCAAATATTTTTTTCTTTTCCCAGAACACTGCAGTTAGACTACTGCTGCTTCCACCTAGGTCAGGATAGTCAAAGCCTTGAATTGTTGTATAACTGGCTGCACAATTAAAGACTTGTATTTATATTACACCTTTTACAATCTCAGGACCTTGCAAAGTGCTTTACAGCCAATTAAGTTATTTTGAAGTGTATTGACTGTTGTAATGTAGGAAATGTGGCAGTCAAGTTGAGCACAGTAAGGTCCCACAAACATCAAAATAATAATGAATGGATAATCTGTTTTTTCAATTTTTGGTTGAAAGATAAATATTGGCCAGGACACCAGCTCTTCTTCAAAATAGTGCCATAGGATTTTTTACATCCACCTGAAAGGGCAGACCGTTTAACGTCTCATCCGAAAGATAACACCTCCAAAAGTGTAGCATTGCACTACAGTACTATCTTCTTAGTACTGTATCAAGGATGACTTGCTTCCACACCAAAAAGGGATGAGTTCACAGGTGTTTCAATGAAGGATCTGACTTTCCATGTCCCGAACTACATATTGAAGGGTGGAAGATGCGTGTGCGTGGATTTCTTTAATGTGTGGTGGCCGTTGCACACCAGCTGCCACACAGGCTTGACAGAGCTAGGTCTTGTTCCAATGGCAAGGATTAACCAAGACGACTGGAGACCTATACTACTGTAGTACTATACTACTGGAGTGTCAGCCTATAGATGACTGAGTTTGTCTTTTTTCAAGCAAAAAAACTGGAAATAAACGTATGCTGATTTAGGAAAAACCTCTGGGAAATTCCTCTTTGACCTCCAAAGACCATGATATAATTTCCATGGCAACTGGTAAACACATCCCCCAATATCATTGCACATGCCGGCAATTTGTTGGCGAGGTTGACAACTCTTTGTGAAAAGAAATACCTCCTAGCATCAAAACTAGTTCTATGCTCACAACATAGTCCCTGAATTTCCATAACATAAGATCATAAGAACATAAGAAATAGGAGCTGGAGTAGGCTATTTTACCCTTGGAGCCTGCTCCACCATTCAATAAGATCATGGCTGATCTTCTACCTCAACTCCACCTTCCTGCACTATCTATACATTCCTTGATTCCCTTAGTATCCAAAAATCTCTGTCTTGAATATACTCAACAACTGAGCATTCATCACCCTCTGGGGTAGAGAATTCCAAAGATTCACCACCCTTTGAGTGAAGAAATTTCTCCTCTTCTCAGTCCTAAATGGCCAACCCCTTATCCTGAGACTGTGACCCCTGGTTCTAGACTCCCTAGCCAGGGGAAATATCCTCCCTGCATCTACCCTGTCAAGCCCCTTAAAAAATATATATGTTCCAATGAAATCACCTCTCATTCTTCTAAACTCCACGGAATATATGCCTAGTCTACTCAATCTCTCCTTATAGACCGATCTATCTTGAATAGCCTATCTTTATGAATTAATCCATTCATTATTTTAAAGTCTAATCCTTTCATTATTGTAAAGATTTCAATCATATCTCCTTGGTCTATGCTTTTCTAGAAATTGGCCTCCGTAGCACCTCTTGATAGCGCCTCCAGGGGGCGATAATCAGACACTAATGACTTACCGACCAGGCACAGCGAAATAAACGACTCCCGCTAAATTGTCCGAGAGTTTTGTGGCATTGGTAAAATCTTCCGCCACGATCTCCTGCGCCGGAGTTCGTGATGTCATTGTGCTGCACATCGCCCCGGTAATGCCTGGACCCAAAGGTCGACAACACCAGCAGCTGCAGGAGGTGTTGTTTGGGAAGCCGGGTGCTTCGGCGGCGCAAGTTAAAGGGGATGTTGCTGCGGTAACGACAAAAATTGTTTCAATGCATAAGGTCAATTTTTTCCATTAGTCTTCGGCTGTGATCGATCAGCCCAGCACTTTGTTGGAATGCTTGGGCCTGGATCACAGCTGCTGTCAGGGATTAGCGAACTGGTCCCAATGCAAAGCCTGCAGTGATGGCCCTTTAAAGGAGGAAAGGAGCCTCGGATCCCGGCAGCGCTGCATGGGACAATTAGGTATCAGTCTCGTGGGCCTTCTCTAAATCCACCACGTGAGAGGCTCAGAACTGTACACGGTATTCTAAATAAGGCCTTGCACAGAGATAGAGTAGTGTTTTATATTCAATCATCCTGGCAATACATTCTAATGCACAGTGGGGTCAATTTTCACTTCTAATGCCCGGTGTTAACAAGGGCATCACTGCCTCATAATGGGGTTGGTAACCTGACTGCCCCGTTAACACCGATAAAGAGACCGGCGACATTTTGAAAGGGCGCTACCGCTGGGTGACTGTCTCAAGTGATAGGCCTCTTTTACTATGCAAATTGGCGTCTCTGCCCCCATGAACCCCAGACCTGCACTCACCTTGCTGCCAGCTCTGGCGGCCCGATATTGGGAGGCCTCAATCTGCGAGTTACATTGGGACGCCCACAGCTCACCGCCCTGATGTTAATGAGGCCGGTGCTTCAAAATCGCGGTTACTTCTTCCCCTTGGATATACACGAGTGGCTAGTGCGTTTCCTACATTGCAACAGTGACTACTCTCCAAAAGTGAAATGCTTTGAGATGTCTGGTGGTCATGAAAGGCGCCATATAAATCCAAATCTTTCTTTCTTTGCTGGCCAGTTGTTGAACAGTCAAAATCGCCCCCTATTTGCATTTGCAGTTGGCTTGTGGCACTGGTCATGGACCTTCATTGATCCAGGCACCATAACACCCAGATACTTCTCCCACTCAGCGCCCTTGATCCTTCAGAGAGTACGCATGCTTGTCATTGCCCCTACCCTAGAAGAAAAGCTTATATTTATATAGTGTCTTTCACAACCTCAGGATATCCAATTAAGTAGTGTTGAAATGCAGTCACTGCTGTAATGTGGAGAAACATGGCAGCCACAAGTGCATAATGCTGCATTTACCCATATTAATTGACATTGCCAGATACGCAGATACAAGCCCATTCTCGCACCACATCTAATTTAAAATGGCAACTTAACTGCTGCTTCTTCATTTATACATCAGCTCTGTTCTAATAAATAGAGAACTTGATAGGAAGCAAAGCAAATGCATTGATGCAGTACTTCTTCAAAAGAGTACGGTTAGATCAAGCATTACTATCCTGTTTCTTCACATAACATCATGAATAAACCTTACCTAAGCTTTTTCTTTGTATCTTAACTTCCGGAAACTTAAGTAAGCTGCTTGATATGCCAAATGAAACGATCTATTTCATGTTTGATAACGCTCATGTCACAACAAAGCCAAGACAAGAAGACAAAAGAAAAAGTATGTTACAGATTTAAAGATTGTCTGGTTGAATATAACTAAGAGTTTCTCTGAGGCTGCTTTTTTCTTACCTCGTTATGTTAACTTAATGATTGGAATAAGCAGTGTCCTGGGCACAGCTCATCTACCGTCCTCCCGCCTGTGGTGGCTGAAAAGAATATGAAGAGCTATTAAAACCTATTTACTACCTGACCTCTCTGACCTCCAATGGACCACAATCACACAGTGACACAAGCTTATCAGAAAAACTGACGTCATCACACATTTTAGAAACATGGGAACAGGAGTAGGCCATTCAGTCTCTCGAGCCTGTTCCGTCAATGAAGTCGTTAATTGATCAGAACCTCAATTCCATTCACCTCCTTCGCTCTATATCCCTTGATGCCCTTACTTAACAAAAATCTATCGATCTCAGTCTTGAAAATCTCAATTGACTGAGCGTCCATAGCCTTTTGGAGGTGCGAGTTCCAGAATTCCATTACCCCTTCTGTGGAAAAAGCTGCTGATTAGCTGCTTTTGTATTGGACTTAGCGGGATGCTTGGGCCCTCCCCCCGGTTGGTTTCTAATATGCAGGTTTCACGAAGACAGCGGCAAGCCAAGAATAAAGTTGTTAGACTCATTAAGGCTGGTCACAGGGAACACCAAACAAAGAAGCAGTAAAAGCAGTTTTCCTTTCCCAACTGCTTACAACCTGTATCGTGTACTGGCAGCAACATGGTATCTGCTGGATGGCTATCAGCAAACCAGTTCCTATTGCCAGATGACTATCAAGACAGCTAGCCAAGTGGCATTGACAGCTTTACTTTGATGGCTCAGTATGACACCGAGCCACACAGACCAGGAAGGTCCCAGGTTCAATATCTGGTCTGTTTTGAATTCACGACTCTTAAGGCCCTCTTAAGTTGGCGGGGCTGTTTGCCTCACCCTGTAACTTTGGTTTGAATGCAGTCAGCAGTAATCCTACTGCATTCACCAAATCCATCCTCAAGGCCTGCTTTTTACCAGGTCTCCCAGAGTTAGCGAACCAACAGGTCTACCTTGGGATTACACTCAGCCAAACAAGCCCTGTGCTTCAGACACAGGCTGTATAAACGCCCCATTGACACCTGTATGAAATGGTCTTTAAATAGAATGCCAGTCTCCATGATAGGGAAGGAACAGTCACCCAGGGGTCCAGTTCCTCATCACTGCTCAGTTATCCCAGTTGGAAAAGTGTGTGTGAAGCCCCGATTATAACCTAATATACCCAGCAAGAGCGAGATAGGTTTGGGTCGGGCGTATGTTTTATACCCCGTCCGATTTTACTCTCCATTGACATCAATGGGGCATAACATTGGCCGGGAAATGATATGGGCATCCAACCTGAACCCGCTCGGTAAAACCAGGACATAGTTGTTGCTTCAGCAGGCAAATAATCGCTCTCTGTCTCAATCCATATATTTATTTTATAGACTTTTTCCACCTAATTTCCCCCCCCCACCCCCTCCATTCTCTCAGTGTGCACCTGGTGCCTGTAATACTGTACCCCAGCCAGAATTCAGGAAACAGAGGGAAGAGTATACACTTGGTGGCACAATGCCAGGTTTAACTGCTCTGCCTCACACGCAATCTGATATTCCTAGCATTCCTCTTTGTTCTTCTTTATCTTGTTCCAATAAAACCAGTGAGGCGGGGGCACTGAAAGATAAAACTGATCAGTGCAGCTTTATGGCCTATCCTGACAGGTGAGAAATTGGCTGGCCTTTAATCTCCTCACTGTGAGTGAGGTGAGAAAAAAAGCATCTGTTTCACTGACTCCCTCATTATCAGCCAAATTACATTGCTAGACACTTTGGTCAGCAGGAGCGCAGTGGGAATCAGTCAAACAACCGTCTAATGTTGCAAAACCATTTTAAAAACAAAATTGCTTGTTTGCTGAGCTGGGGACGCTGGAAAAAAATGATAGAACTAAAAAAAGGAATGACTTCACAAGGTGGGGAGGATGGAAGCTAGAGTAGGAAACTCTCCACTCCACATACACCCTGCGAGAAAGATGACACAAGGGCCAACAGATTTAAACAGTCACATTTCCAGAGACTGAAGGAGTAATTAGCAACTTCATGCTTCCTGAGGAAATCTTGCCCAATGACAGCACATATTGAAAAGTCAGCTCAGAGAATGCAAACTGCTGGGCGACAAAATTTCCTGCTGGAAGCACAAAGTTGGAAAGTCACTCTTTAAAACCAATACTGCAGGCCATGTGTCACCAACTTAATAAAACACAGCCAAATTCGTCAGTCCCACAGTAAAACTGTTAGGCCTAGAAATGTCCATTTTTGGGTGCTCCCCCTCCGCAGTTTGCTTACTCTGTGCCACCGCAGCCCACAGGTAAATGATAGACTAAGAGGAGGAGTGGCAGCGGGGGGCGGGGGGGGTGATGGGGAAATCGGGGGTCGGGGCTGGGGGGGGGGGAGAGAGATCGGCGGGGATTGGGGGGCCTCGAGGTCGGGGTGAGGGGGTGGGAGAGAGATCGGGAGTTGGGTAGCGTGGAGGTCAGGGTCGGAGGGGAGAGGTGATCGGGGTTGGGGCCTGGGAGCCTGGCGAGGGTTGGTGATCTGAGAACCATGGGGTCTGGGAACGGCTGGGATCGAGAGAGGGGTTTTAATATAGAGTCAGGAGAAGCACTGCTGCTTTTCCTGGCTCCACATTCAGGTAAGTAACTTGCCTTTTACATTGTAAGGTTGGTTTCCCTGAGTGTGGCCAGTGTCTCAGGGCACACCAAGCTTGGAGACGGGTCCTCAAGCAGGCGTTAGGTCCCTTATTTTCATATGGAGAGGGCCTAACACCTGCTTCGGGCATGGGTAAAGGATGCTTTTTGTTTGTCCTTGCCCAATATGTCCAGTCAGAACTGTGTGTGCACACCATTTTGGGGACTTAGGAGCAAAGTTCCCCATCATTTCTTTTTGTGCTGACCCCTTTAAGGGGCTGTGTGGTGACAGGCAAATAGCTGCCCGGCCCGCAGCCTAGAGGGAACAATGCTTAGGATGCTGCGTAGCACATGAAAAGTGGGCGTTACGTGGCCCAATTTCTAGGCTCTAGAGTTGTTAATTCTGCTCAGAGTGCACCTTAAAACAGAAGACTTTTCCATTGGAGTGGGAGAAGCCTGTAAAAACGAAAATAAAGGGAATATTTTACTTGATTTAAAGGTGATTGTCATGTATTTAACTGTCATTGTAACCCATGTATAACCTGACCTAAGTTGTACACTGTGAGAACATTGACCACTAGGTGATCGCAAGGGACAATGCAGCCAGTAATGGGGCCATCAACACCTGGTGCGCTTAAGGACAGTTACACAGACAGTCAGAGACGATCGACTGGTAATGGACCTTTTGTTTCAAACAACGGCTCACGTTGGAGGAGTGGAGGCAAACACACATCCTGAGCTTGCAGGTATCAGCAATATACCTGCAGAAACTGCAACGTCAGCAGTAACTTGGCATGAATGTGCAGGAAACCTGCGACCAGGTTGATGTACGAGGAGGACAGGGACGATGTAAGCCCTACGAGGCCAAATGGACACTGGGGGAACGCGCTGGAAGCTGAAGTTCAGCAAGTTCATGTGGAGCACATATACAGTTCATACACCAGGATGCCACCGATAATGATGAAAGTGCTCCTCAATGGCATCCCAGTATCAATGGAGCTAGACACAGGGGCCAGCCAGTCCCTGATGAGTATCAAACAGTTTGACAAGTTGTGGGCGTCCAAGGCCAAAGTTATTGTCAATTGACGCACAGCTACGGACATACACAAAGGAGATCATTCCGGTGCTAGGCAGCGCCACGGTAGTCGTGACCCACAAAGATTCAGAAAACAGGTTGCTACTCTGGATTGTCCCAGGGGACGGTCCCGCACTGCTGGGGAGGAGTTGGCTGGCTGTCATGAACTGGAAATGGGGCGATGTCAATGCAATTTCTTCTGTGGAACGAATATCATGCTCACAGGTCCTGGACAAATTTGACTCACTATTTCAGCCTGGCATTGGCACTTTCATGGGGACCAAGGTAGTGATTCACATAAACCCGGACGCCAGGCCAGTACACCACAAGGTCAGAGCGGTGCCGTATATGATGCGGGAAAAGATAGAAGGCGAATTGGACCGCCTGCTGAAGGAAGGCATCATCTCGCCAGTTGAATTCAGTGACTGGACGAGCCCGATTGTGCCGGTGCTCAAGGCGGATGGGTCGGTCAGGATATGTGGTGATTACAAGGCCACCATCAATCGGGTGTCACTCCAAGACCAGTACCCGCTATCGAGAGCGGAGGACCTCTTTGCGACGCTATCCGGTGGGAAACTTTTTTCAAAATTGGACCTAACCTCAGCTTACATGACCCAGGAGCTGGCGAGTGAGTCGAAGAAGCTGACCACCATCACGGCACACAAGGGGTTGTTTGAGTACAACAGATGTCTGTTCGGGATTCGCTCCACCGCCGCGATCTTTCAACGCCATATGGAAAGCCTCAAGTCGATTCCAAGGACAGTGGTTTTTCAAGACGACATCCTCATCACGGGTCGTGATACTGAAGAACACCTCCACAACCTGGAGGAGGTGCTACGCAGACTGGACCGGGTAGGTCTGCAACTGAAAAAGGCGAAGTGCATCTTTCTAGCTCCAGAGGTAGAATTCCTGGGGATGAGGGTAGCAGCAGATGGGATCAGACCTACCGCATCCAAAACAGAAGCGATCCAGAGAGCACCCAGACCCCGTAACACGACGGGGCTGCGTTCGTTCCTGGGGCTCCTGAACCATTTTGGTAACTTTCTTCCCAAATTGAGCACGCTGTTAGAGCCACTACACGTGCTCCTACGCAAAAGTTGCGAATGAGTCTGGGGGGACAGCCAGGAAAGGGCTTTTGATAGAGCATGAAATTTGTAATGCTCCAACAATCTGTTAACGCTATATGACCCATGTAAGAAACTTGTTTTAACGTGCAACACATCGTCCAATGGTGTCGGGTGTGCGTTGCAGCATGTTAATGCCAAGGGTCAGTTACAGCCGGTGGCTTATGCCCCCAGAAGTCTGTCCCAGGCAGTACGGGGCTACGGGATGGTAGAAAAGGAAGCGCTTGCATGTGTATATACTGTTTAAAAAAAAATGCACCAGTACCTGTTTGGCAGGAAATTTGAGCTGGAGACAGATCACAAACCCCTGACGTCCCTTTTGGCCGACAACAAGGCCATAAATGCAAATGCATCGGCCCGCATACAGAGGTGGGCACTCACGTTAGCCACCTATGACTATACAATTCGGCACAGACCAGGCATTGAAAACTGCGCCGATGCACTCAGCAGGATCCCCCTAGCCACCAATGAGGGGGCAACCGAGCATGCTGCTGAGGTGGTCATGGCTGTTGAAGCTTTCGAAAGCGAAGGCTCACCCATGACAACCCGTCAGATTAAAGTCAGGATAAATAGAGACGCTACTGTCCTTAGTCAAGAAATGTGTCCTGAATGGGGACTGGGCAGCCACGTACAGGGCATGCCCTGAGGAATTCAAACCATTTCACAGGTGCAAGGATGAACTCTCGATTCAGGCCGATTGCCTACTATGGGGAAACCGAGTAGTCATGCCCCAGATGGACAGAGAGGTGTTCATCAGAGAATTCCACAATGAGCACCCGGGCATTGTTATGATGAAGGCAGTTGCCAGATCACACGTTTGGTGGCCAGGGATAGATGCAGACCTGGAACTTTGTGTTCGCAGGTGCAACACGTGCGCCCAGCTGGGCAATGCACCCAGGGAAGCCCCCCTTAGCCCCTGGTCCTGGTCTGCCAAGCCATGGTCACGCATCCATGTGGACTACACAGGTCCTTTCATGGGAAAAATGTTTTTGGTTGTAGTAGACACCTACTCCAAATGGATTGAGTGTGCCATTTTAAATTCTAGCA
Organism: Pristiophorus japonicus; assembly: GCF_044704955.1. Lineage (NCBI taxonomy): Eukaryota > Metazoa > Chordata > Chondrichthyes > Pristiophoridae > Pristiophorus > Pristiophorus japonicus. The sequence goes on from NC_091978.1 coordinate 333,920,298, forward strand.
CATCCTCTGCTCCGGTAGAAAGTCTACGGGCAATGTTCGCTGCCCATGGTCTATCGGATGTCTTGGTCAGCAACAATGGCCTGTGTTTTACAAGCATTGAATTCCAGGACTTCATGGCAGAAAATGGTATCAACAATGTCAGAACGACACCGTTCAAGCCGGCCTCAAACAGCCAGGAGGAACGAGCAGTGCAGATAATTAAACAGGGGCTGCTCGGGCTACAAAGCTGCTTATCACGCCTCCTGTTGGCCAATAGATTCCGACCACACTCACTCACAGGGGTCCCACCCGCAGAGCTGCTAATGAAAAGGACGCTCAAAACCAGGTTATCTCTTATACATCCCACCATGAAAGAAATGGTTGAGAGCAGGCGCCAGTCACAATGTGACTACCACGACGGGAATGCGAGGGCGCGATGTATTGATGTCAATGACACTGTCTTTGTTCTCAACTACCCTGCAGGGCCTAAATGGCTCGCAGGCACTGTGATTGCCAAAGAGGGGAATAGGATTCTGGTAGTCAAACTTACCAATGGATAAATCTGCCGCAAACACGTGGATCAAACAAAAAGGAGGTTCAGCAACCCCATAGAAGAAGCAGAGGAAGAACGCGATGAAGAGTTCACTCCTTCACAGGTGACCGAACACTGGAACCAGGTGGAGGAGAGCCCAGTCACTGTGGGCAGTCCGGACAGGCCTGAGGCACTGCAAACAGCAGACATTCAGGCCAGTGCCCAAAAACCGGAGCCCCAACTCAGGCGCTCTACAAGGAAGCGTAAACCACCAGAGAGACTTAACCTGTGATCCCAATAAGACTTTGGGGAGGAGGTGATGTCATGTATTTAACTGTCATTGTAACCCATGTATAAACTGACCTAAGTTGTACACCGTGAGAACACTGACCACTAGGTGGTGAACTTGTGGGAGACACTCCTAACCTGGACTTTCAGGTATAAAAGGGGAAGCTCCACCCACCTTCATCACTTGAGTGCTGGCTAATAAAGGTTACTGGTCACAGTGTGACCTTCTCTCAAGTATGGGCCTCGTGTGCATTTGTACTGTATAGTAAGGACATATTAGTGATTTTCAGGAAGACTACGCTGATGATTTGACTCTGCTCTTAATTCTTCCATGGGATCTGTTGCCATTTTTGATCATTAATATCCCCATCATTTAAGTTGCTATTACCCTTGTAGCTTGCATCTCTCTGTGACAGGAATTTCTGACCTTGCAGCAGATTACGAAAGTGCTGTGAACAGAAATGAAACCAACTGCATGCCGTCTGTATTCACAGACTTGAAACTCTTGAACCCATGGCAAAACAGCAGCGTCCTGATGCTCATTTCATAAAGAAACCCAGTGACTACAGCCCCATTACTTTCTGTCCAAATAGTTAATAATTTGCTGCTGTGGTGAAATGAAGGTATGGAATTAGCTCCAACTGTCAAGGAGACATAGGCACCCTACTGTGCAATTGTTAGATCACAAAACACTGTAAAGCTACATCGTAATACACACCATGGATCAAAATTGCTTCAAAATATTGACATAAATATGGTAAATACACTAAATGCTGGAAAAACACAATTGGTCTGTCAATATCTGTGAAAAGAAAAGATACAATATGACGTTTCATCACACTGGAAAGCACTGAGGATCTTTTATAATTAGCAATTAACCTGTCATTTAATGTCTGAAGTTCCTCTCAGTCATTGGTGCATCTGTTAATGTGCTCTCTCTCTCGCTCTCTCTATTTCCTCCCCACCATTTTTCTCTATTTTTCCAAATGCCTGTTATTTCTTACGGTGTGATATTGCGTACCGCCCCAGTTGGGGGCAGTAACAGCTATGAGACAGGACTTCGTGCGCCAGGCGAAGTGGTCCTGCCCCTTGAACTAAATTGGGCTTACCGCCCCCTAGAGGAGGTGGAGTGCAAAATCCACTTGGGGCGGGTTCGGGGCGTGAACCAATGTGAATTTTCCAGTGCTATGCAGAGAGGTAGGTAGTGCTGGTGGGAACACAGGGCCCTCCTTTCCATTAAAGGGGAGGGCCAATTTTGCAGGAGTGCGAAGGGGCCATCACTAGAGCCCGAGGGAGCGGAATGCCGGGCTGCAACAGCGCCCTGTGATCTGAAGTTGACATGCCGTGACATTTCTTACATTGTCGGACATTTTTTACATTTTCAGCGCTGCACCTCCCCTTTAATATTTTCCCTGTGAGCGGCCTAAAGCCTGGTACGCGCCTTGCGAAGCTATCGCTGGAATCGCCCGCGGCAGCCTCACGGGGCGCTACTGAATTTTCTCTCCGAGTCAAAAATGGGTCACTGCGCATGGTGAGGACAGTGGCATCACCGGCACAGCGGCATGGGGCGCTATCGGCAGGAGCAGGGCGCTACCTGTTAGCGCCATCGCTCGGCAGTGGCTTCGCACCCAGGCAAAAAACAAGGGCGCTAGCGGGAGGCGCAAATGATCCGAATGTTTCCCCTTTAGTCTTAGTCTGATGAAGGGTACATTCTTAAAAGGTCATCTTTACATAGAATTACATAGAATATAGAACACAGAAACAGGACATTCGGCCCAACCAATCCATGCCAGCATTTATGCTCCACTCGAGCCTCCTCCCATTCTTCTTCAGCTAACTGTCAACACAACTCTCCAGTCCCTTGTCCCTCACATGCTTGTCTAGCCGCCCCTTAAATGTATCTATAATCTGCATTTTCTCTGCACGGACTGAAGACTAAATAAACAGGCATTTTAGTAAATTTGAAAAAATAGAAACAGTGGGAATGAGAGACAGAGAGAGCAAGGGCAATTTTGACTTTGGGTGATAGTGTGAAATGGATGAAATCGGATCAGCTGCCCATTATACGCCTCTCCCAATTGGGATGAAATTTCCACAATGGAAATGAAAATTGGAAGAGGTGCATAACAGGTGGCTGAATCGGTATCACCCGCTTTACACTGTCAAAATGACCCCTCTAGAGAGACAGAGCACCAACAGGTATACCAATTACTGTGAGGAATTTAGGTGGTGAAATTGCCCCTTTTTCAGAGGCCCATTAGCACCCGGGTCCAGCGGAGGCCATCAGAGGCCTTGCAGAGTGTGCAGTGGTCTTCCCCTTTAAGCAAAGGGGAGGGGCGTTGAAGCACGACAGCACTACATAGCTCTCCAGATCTCATCCTGTTAGTGTCACTGGTCCTGCCCTGTCAGGAGGTGGAGCGTGCGGGATTACGCTCCAGTTCCTTTGAGAGGCGGTAAGCCCAATTAAACGGCCAGGACGAGCAGGTTTCCATCCCCAATTGGGGCGCAAGGCGATTTCTCCCCCTTAATATGTTAAATGAAAAGTTAACTGAAAAGTTAGATGATATAGAAAATCTTCAGTGTCTTTTAGTGTGATGAAGGGTACACACTCAAAACAACATATTCTGTCTTTTCTTTTTAAAGTTACTGGCAGACAAGTTGTGTATTTCCAGCATTTACTGTTTTCATTTCAGATTCCCAGGGCTAGAAATTCCATTGCGCTCCGTTTAAGGTGATAACTTTTGAAATTTGAGAAAGATATCACCAGGTGATAATCCATTTTTGATCCTGGGAACTTCAGCTTTAGTGCTCCAAGAGTGAAGTGGAGCGCGAAATCAAACGCTAACCACTTCTCTTAGGTCTCGAAAGTGTGTGAGAGGGACGTTAGCGGCAGAGCTCTGAAGAATATTCAGTGCAGTGCTGCTGGCATCAGAGGTACCTTCCCTCACTTAAAGGGAAGGGCCAATGATGGTTTTACCGATATATAAAACGGAAAAGAGTGACTAAAGTAAATGTTGGTCCCTTAGAAGATGAGAAGGGGGATTTAATAATGGGAAATGTGGAAATGGCTGAGACCTTAAACAGGTATTTTGCTTCGGTCTTCACAGTGGAAGACACAAAAACCATGCCAAAAATTGCTGGTCACAGAAATGTGAGAAGGGAGGACCTTGAGACAATCACTATCACTAAGGGGGTAGTGCTGGACAGGCTAATGGATCTCAAGGTAGACAAGTCCCCTGGTCGTGATGAAATGCATCCCTGGGTATTAAAAGAGATGGCGGAAGTTATAGCAGATGCATTCGTTATAATCTACCAAAATTCTCTGAACTCTGGGGAGGTACCAGCGGATTGGAAAGCAGCTAATGTAACGCCTCTGTTTAAAAAAGGAGGCAGACAAAAGGCAGGGAACTATAGGCCGGTTAGTTTAACATCTATAGTGGGGAAAATGCTTGAAGCTATCATTAAGGAAGAAATAGCGGGACATCTAGATAGGAATAGTGCAATCAAGCAGACGCAACATGGATTCATGAAGGGGAAATCATGTTTAACTAATTTACTGGAATTTTTTGAGGATATAACGAGCATGGTGGATAGAGGTGTACCAATGGATGTGGTGTATTTAGATTTCCAAAAGGCATTCGATAAGGTGCCACACAAAAGGTTACTGCAGAAGATAAAGGTACGCGGAGTCAGAGGAAATGTATCAGCATGGATCGAGAATTGGCTGGCTAACAGAAAGCAGAGAGTCGGGATAAATGGGTCCTTTTCGGGTTGGAAATCGGTGTGCCACAGGGATCGGTGCTGGGACCACAACTGTTTACAATATATATAGATGACCTGGAAGAGGGGACAGAGTGTAGTGCAACAAAATTTGCAGATGACACACATTAGTGGGAAAGCGGGTTCTGTAGAGGACACAGAGAGGCTGCAAAGAGATTTAGATAGGTTAAGCGAATGGGCTAAGGTTTGGCAGATGGAATACAATGTCGGAAAATGTGAGGTCATCCACCTTGGAAAAAAAAACAGTAACATAGAAACATAGAAATATAGTAAATAGGTACAGGAGTAGACCATTCGGCCCTTCGAGCCTGCACCGCCATTCAATGAGTTCATGGCTGAACATGCAACCTCAATACCCCATTCCTGCTTTCTCGCCATACCCCTTGATCCCCCTAGTAGTAAGGACTATATCTAACTCCTTTTTGAATATATTTAGTGAATTGGCCTCAACAACTTTCTGTGGTAGAGAATTCCACAGGTTCACCACTCTCTGGGTGAAGAGGTTTCTCCTCATCTCAGTCCGAAATGGCTTACCCCTATCCTTAGACTGTGACCCCTGGTTCTGGACTTCCCCAACATTGGGAACATTCTTCCTGCATCTAACCTGTCTAAACCCGTCAGAATTTTAAACGTTTCTATGAGATCCCCTCTCATTCTTCTGAACTCCAGTGAATACAAGCCCAGTTGATTCAGTCTTTCTTGATATGTCAGTCCCGCCATCCCGGGAATCAGTCTGGTGAACCTTCGCTGCACTCCGTCAATAGCAAGAATGTCCTTCCTCAAGTTAGGAGACCAAAACTGTACACAATACTCCAGGTGTAGCCTCACCAAGGCCCTGTACAACTGTAGCAATACCTTCCTGCCCCTGTACTCAAATCCCCTCGCTATGAAGGCCAACATGCCATTTGCTTTCTTAACTACCTGCTGTACCTGCATGCCAACCTTCAATGACTGATGTACCATGACACCCAGGTCTCGTTGCACCTCCCCTTTTCCTAATCTGTCACCATTCAGATAATAGTCTGTCTCTCTGTTTTTTGCACCAAAGTGGATAACCTCACATTTATCCACATTATACTTCATCTTCCATGCATTTGCCCACTCACCTAACCTATCCAAGTCACTCTGCAGCCTCATAGCATCCTCCTCGCAGCTCACACTGCCACCCAACTTAGTGTCATCCGCAAATTTGGAGATACTACATTTAATCCCCTCGTCCAAATCATTAATGTTTAATACATAATATCATTTATTATCATTAATCCAAAACAGGGAATATTATTTGAATGGGGAGAAATTACAACATGCTGCAGTGCAGAGGGACCTGGGGGTTCTTGTGTATGAATCCCAAAAAGTTAGTTTGCAGGTGCAGCAGGTAATCAGGAAGGCGAATGGAATGTTGGCCTTCATTGCGAGAGGGACGGAGTACAAAAGCAGGGAGGTGTTGCTGCAACTGTTCAGGGTATTGGTGAGGCCGCACCTGGAGTACTGCGTGCAGTTTTGGTCACCTTACTTAAGGAAGGATATACTAGCTTTGGAGTGGGTACAGAGACAATTTACTAGGCTGATTCCGGAGATGAGGGGATTACCTTATGATGATAGATTGAGTAGACTGGGTCTTTACTCGTTGGAGTTCCGAAGGATGAGGGGTGATCTTATAGAAACATTTAAAATAATGAAAGGGATAGACAAGATAGAGGCAGAGAGGTTGTTTCCACTGGTCGGGGAGACTAGAACTAGGGGGCACAGCCTCAAAATACGGGGGAGCCAATTTAAAACAGAGTTGAGAAGGAATTTCTTCTCCCAGAGGGTTGTGAATCTGTGGAATTCTCTGCCCAGGGAAGCAGTTGAGGCTAGCTCATTGAATGTATTCAAATCACAGATAGATAGATTTTTAACCAACAAGGGAATTAAGGGTTATGGAGAGCGAGCGGGTAAGTGGAGCTGAGTCCACGGCCAGATCAGCCATGATCTTGTTGAGTGGCGGAGCAGGCTCGAAGGGCTAGATGGCCTACTCCTGTTCCTAATTCTTATGTTCTTATGTTCTTATGTCCTTATGGTTTGCAACATAGTTCTGAGGGGTCACGGAACCTGCTTGACTCCCATTACAACCCCAATCAATCTGAGTGTGGCAGGCTTAGGCATCATGCAGCAATGAGGTTTCCAAAACTTTCACCAGGCACCAGACTGGTGAGAAGAATAAGATTTGGCCTACCTGACCACCACTGCCTTTAATTATCGCTCCCCAAGCGGCCAGTCAAGGAAACAATGCCTCCTTCAGCTGCCGTTGTTTGCGCCCGGTGATGCAGCAGGGGGTGGGAGCAAATATCACATCCGGGGCGGTAACGGGGTGCTATGCACTTGTTGACGTCATGATCTACAGGTGCTAGAGATCGATGCGGTAAGTGTTAGCGCCAAGGCTTTTGCTGCAAAATTCATTCAAAAAATTGAGTGGGAGCGACAAAGTGACTTTCGGGGTGGGAGACTGCAATAAAGAAAGACTTGCATTTATATAGCCCCTTTCACAACCTCAGGACGTCCCGAAGCACTTTACAGCCAATTAAGTAGTTTTTGAAGTGTAATCAGTGTTGTAATATAGAAGAGGTCTCAGTTTTGATCACAGACGGGGACAGTATTAAGTGCCACAGTTGTCCTCAGTACCATGATTAAGGAGGGAAATGTAAAGTCCTGTCTCCTCAGTACAGATTCACACGAGGCATGTAGTGAAGTCAAGGTCACTCTGGACCTGCATCTTTATTTCACATCTCTGGAATGCTGCACTTGCCTGAGACCTGCCCTTATATACCTGTCTCTTGCAAGTGCACCCCTGGTGGTAAGGTATGCTGGTGGTTACAGGTCATATCTTATTACAGTCATGTATAGCATGTTAGGATACAGTTATATATAATAATGTAAGATTATATGACATCACCCTCCACCAAGGTCTTATTGTCTTTATAAGTTCAGTCTCTCAAGTGGTCTACGCTCTCGCGTGGAGCGTCTGAGTTGTGGTTCAGTTGTTTGCCTTGGTGTCTGTTTTTCTTTGGGTGTGATTGCCGGTATCTCACCTGGGCTGTCTGTTTCGATTGGTGTGATTGTTGTTGACTCGCCTGGGCTGTCTGTTGGGATTGCCCTTTCCTCAGGTTGTTCCCTCTGTCTGTCCACCAGGTGTGGTGCGAGTTCCACATTGTAGTCTGCCTCTGGTTCCGCAGTGTTGTTGGTAAATTTGCTTTTGACTTGGTCTACATGCCTCCAGCAGGTTTGGCCATTGTCCATTTGTACTACCAGTAGCCTGTTTCCTTCCTTGCCCGTTACTGTCCCTGTAAGCCATTTGGGACCCCTGCCATAGTTTAGTACAAACACTTTGTCCCCTATCTCATTCCATCTCCCCCTCGAATTTCTGTCATGGTACTCAGTCAGCTTACGGCGCTTTGCCTCAATGATTTCGTGCATGTCTGGGAGGATTAATGAGAGCCTTGTTTTTAAAGTCCTTTTCATCAACAGTTGCGCGGGGGGGATCCCAGTCAATGAGTGCGGACGAGATCTATATGCCAGCAGCAGTCACGACAGGCGACCCTGCAGCGTGGGACCTTGGATTTTAAGCATGCTTTGTTTAATGATTTGCACTGCTCTCTCTGCCTGGCCGTTGGAGGCCGGCTTGAACGGTGCCGTCTTGACGTGATTTATGCCGTGGTCAATTATAAAGTCTTGGAATTCTGCACTGGTGAAGCACGGACCATTGTCACTGACCAATATGTCAGGGATTCCGTGCATTGCAAACATGGTTGCGAGGCTCTCCACAGTGGTGGAGGTTGTGCTCGAGTTTAAAATGGTGCATGCGATCCACTTTGAAAATGCATCTACAACTATGAGGGACATTTTGCCCATGAATGGGCCTGCATAGTCTACATGCACCCGCGACCACGGTTTGGTAGGCTAGGGCCAGGGACTCAGTGGAGCCTCCCTGGGGGCATTGCTGAGTTGGGCACAAATGGTGCACCTTCGGACGCAGAGCTCCAGGTCTGCGTCAATACCAGGCCACCAGACGTGGGATCTGGCTATGGCCTTCATGAGAACAATCCCCGGGTGCTCGCGGTGGAGCTCCCGGACAAATGCCTCTCTGCCTCGCAGAGGCATGACTACTCGGTTGCCCCACATCAGGCAGTCTGCTTGTAGTGATAGCTCATGCATGCGCCTGTGAAAGGGTTTTAATTCCTCGGGGCAGGCATCGCGAGCCTCTGCCCAGTCACCGGTTAGGACACATCTTTTTACTAAGGATAACGTGGGGTCGCTGGCCGTACAGGCTCTGATTTGGCGAGCCGTCATGGGCGAACCTGTGGACTCAAAGCCATTGATTGCCATGACTATCTCACAATCCTGTTCGTCAGACCCTTCCGTGGTCGCTAGGGGTAGCCTGCAGAGCGCATCGGCACAGTTGTCTGTGCCTGGTCCTGGTCTGTGCCTTATGGTATAGTCGTAGGACGCCAGCATGAGTGCCCATCGTTGAATTCGCGCCGAGGCGTTGCCGTTTATTGCCTTGCTCTCAGATAGGAGGGACGTGAAGGGCTTGTGGTCGGTTTCTAACGCGAAATTGGCCCCGAGAAGGTATTAGTGCATCTTTTTGACACCGTACACGCACGCGAGCACCTCCTTCTCTACCATTCCGTACGCGCGCTCCACCCGCGAAAGTGACCTGGAGGCATAAGCTATGGGTTGTAATTTGCCTGTACTATTGACATGTTGCAAAACGCACCCGACCCCATATGCTGACGCATCACATTTGAGAACTAGCTTTTTATTTGGGTCAAAGAAAGTCAAAACACTGTTGGAACACAGATGGTTGCGTGCCTTATTGAAGGCGCGTTCCTGGCCGTTCATCCAAAACCAATCGCACCCCTTCCTGAGTAGCACGTGGAGAGGCTCCAGCAGCGTGCTTAAGTTCTGCATAAAGTTCCCAAAGTAATTGAGTAGCCCGAGAAAGTCGCGCAGTTTTGAGACATTCCGGGGCCTGGGTGCCAGGCGAATTGCTTCTGTTTTTGGACTCTGTTGGGCGGATTCCATCAGCGGCAATCCTTCTGCCCAAAAATTCAACCTCGGGTGCGAGAAACAGGCACTTGGATTTCTTGACTCGTAGGCCTACCCGATCCAACCGCTTTAGTACTTCCTCCAAATTACGGAGATGGGAGTCGGTGTCCCTGCCCGTGATAAGTATGTCGTCTTGAAATACAACCGTCCCCGGGATGGACTTGAGCAGACTCTCCATGTTGCGCTGGAATATGGCAGCTGCCGACCTGATGCCGAATGGGCATCGATTGTACATGAAAAGGCCTCGATGTGTGTTGATGGTGGTGAGTAGCTTGGATTCCTCGGTCAATTCTTGCGTCATATATGCAGATGTGAGGTCTAGTTTTGAGAAAAGTTTACCCCCAGCCAATGTGGCAAATAAGTCCTCCGCTCTGGGCAGCGAGTACTGGTCCTGTAGGGAGACTCTGTTTATGGTAGATTTGTAGTCCCCACAGATTTGTACGGATCCATCAGGCTTCATGACTGGGACGATGGGACTTGCCCAGTCGCTAAATTCCACAGGTGATATAATGCCTTCCCGCAGAAACCTGTCTAGTTCGTGTTCAATCTTTTCCCTCATCACATAGGGTACAGCTCTGGCCTTGTGATGGAACGGTCTAGCATCCTGTGTGATGTAGATTTTGACTTTGGCCCCTTTGAAAGTGCCCACACCTGGCTGAAAGAGATGTTCAAATCGCTTTATAACTGTTGAGCAGGAGTTCCATTCCTCTAATGACATGGCATGGACATCATCCCATTTCCAGTTTAGTTTTGCCAGCCAGCTTCTCCCCAGCAGTGCTGGGGGGGTCTCCAGGGACAATCCACAGGGGAAGTCGGTTCACTGTCCCTTTGTGTGTGACAGAGAGCATGGCGCTGCGGGGGACTGGTACGATTTCTTTGGTATAGATCCTTAGTGTGGTGTCGACCCTTGTGAGTTTTGGTCTGTCTCTTTTATGCGGCCACAGTTGTTCAAATTGTTGAGCGCCCATGAGAGATTGACTTGCTCCCGTATTCAGCACCATGTGGACAGATATCCCATTGAGTAGGACCCTCATCATTATAGGAGGCGACCTGTTGTAGGAGCAGCGGCTATTGATCGTGTTGACCCGCTGTACACCGGTGTCCCGGGTACTGTCCCCACCATCTTCTGGTCCGCTTTCCGACCCATCCGATTCATATACCAGCCGAGCTGCCGTTCTTTTGCACATGCGGGCCAAATGCCCTGTATATTCACAATTTCTGCAAACAGCCTGCTGAAATCGACATCCCCTTGACGAGTGCCCACCTCCACACCTCCAGCACATACCTGTTCCATTGTTCAAAGAGTTTCCAAAGAATGAGCTGCGTCTGGCTGATCTCTCTTGAGCTTCTCTCAGTTTGTAGTTGATTGCTCGCATTGTGGGTTGATGAGGTGTGAACGGCCGTTCCTGTGGCCCTTGATGGCTTCTGGCACCACTGCCTGCTGTCGAGAATCTGTTCTCCCGGTTTTGTCTGTGTGTGGTGGTAGCAGCTTGTTTAGTGCTGTGAACTTCTTGTTCCAATATTTCGTTAGTTGTCGTACCTGCATTGTAAATCAACATCGTTTCTTCTTCCCCTACCAAGAATATCTGTGCAACCAGTGCTGCTGCCTCTAAGGTCAGGTTCTTGGTCTCTATGAGCTTTCGGAATATGCCTGCGTGGCCTATTCCTTCAATGAAAAAGTCTCTCAGCATTTCTCTCCTCAGTTCATCGGAGAACTCACATAAACTAGCCAACCTCCGAAGTTCCGCCACGAAGTCGGGTATGCTCTGGCCCACACAGCGTCTGTAGTTGTAGAACCTGTGTCTGGCCATGTGTAGGCTGCTTGCTGGCTTCAGGTGGTCTCTTACCAGTGTGCTCAATTCTTCAAACGACTTGCTTGCTGGTTTCTCGGGTGCCAACAGATCCTTCATTAAAGCGTATGTTTTCGAGCCACAGCTGGTCAAGAGATGGGCTCTTCTCTTGTCTGCCTTATCCTCGCCTAACCAGTCTTTGGTTACAAAGCTTTGCTGGAGCCTTTCTATAAAGTCCTCCCAATTGTCTCCCGCATTGTACTTTTCATCTGATCCGTTGTTCGCCATTCTGTGGATTCTGTAATCCCGTAACTCGTCGCCACTGTAAAGTCCTGTCCCCTCAGTACAGATTCACACGAGGCATGTAGTGAAGTCAAGGTCACTCTGGACCTGCACCTTTATTTCACATCTCTGGAATGCTGCACTTGCCTGAGACCTGCCTTTATATACCTGTCTCTTGCAAGTGCACCCCTGGTGGTAAGGTATGCTGGTGGTTACAGATCATATCTTATTACAGTCATGTATAGCATGTTAGGATACAGTTATATATAATAATGTAAGATATATGACAGGAAAAGTAAGCCAAAGGCCTGTGTTACACATCTACATGGCCAATTGGGAAAAGCCTCTGCACAGCAAGGTACCGCAAACAACAATGTGATAATGACTAAATAATCTATTTTAGTGATGTTCGTTGAGGGATAAATATTAGCCAGGGCACTGGGAAGAACACACGTGCTCTTCTTCTAAAGGTGCCATTGGATCTTTTATATCCACCTGAGAAAGCAAATGGGGCCCTCTGATTAATGTGTCATGATGTTGGTTGAGGGATACTTATTGGACCAGACACGAAGAGAACTCCCCTGTTCATCTTTGAATAGTGCCATGGGATCTTTTACCTCCACCTGAGAGGACAGATGGGGCCTCGGTTTATAATCTCATTCAAAAGATGGCACCTCCAACAATGCAGCACTCCCTCAGTACTACATTGGAGTGTCAGCCTAGATTTTGTGCTCCAGTCTCTGGAGTGTGACTTGAACCCACAACCTTCTGACTCAGAGGAGAGAGTGCTACCTGCTGAGCCACAGCTGACACCATAATGGACTGAAGATGATGATGCCTCCTTTAATTTGCAGCCCTACCAATTTCAGCTACAATGCCATAAAGTAAATAAGGTACTGCTGGCAATGCAGGCCCAAAAATGTATCTGCTGAGCCAACAGAGGACAATAGAAATGCTATTGCTAGAGGGAGGGGGCCCTTCCTTTTCTTGTTGTAAGCGGAATAAGCACTTGAGCCATTGTGGGAGGGGCAGTCACCAGAACACAAAGCTGCAATCTATGACCTCCAAACAATTGTGCCTGTGGTTGTTTGTAGCTCTGGTGCTGCGGATTCCTCCTCGTGCTGTCAACTCTGGTTGGACACATTCCTGGAGGTTTCATCACATGACTTCCCGCCTCCGACCGCCCAGCCTCATCAAACTGCCATTTTTCCCATCTCCAATATTTATATAAGTAATAAACGAAAGTGTTCAAAGATACTGAAAAAGAACCACACAATCTTTTTTTTAATGCCCCTATGATTTTTCTCCTGGGATGCTCGCAGCTGTGTCCAGGAGATTAACCGTTAATTGCTGCCACGATGAAAAGTGCAAATTCCGCAGCACTGGGTTGTATTTGAAAAGTGCTCCTTGAGGTGGTGCTGCAATACAATGAGTGTACCCTGCACTCAATGATTTGAAGTTAGCCACAAGTTGCCTCAAACACCAAGGCATGAATGGCAGAGTGGAATCAGAGGGAGTGATACACTCCTCGAGAGACAGTTTCACTGCGCATTTCTAGAGTCAAAGGAATACCATGGGAAAGTGACTGCACTGACAACACTTGTTCAGGTTCTCTTCCCACGTCTGGCCTATATGGAAAGAAAGACTTGTATTTATTCTAGCGTCTTTCACAACCTCAGAACGCTTTGCAGCCAATTAAGTACTTTTGAAGTGTAGCCATGTCAAAACACCAATTTACACACAGCAAGATCCCACAAACTGCAATGTGATAATGACCAGATAATCTGTTTTTTTCAGTAATGTTGGTTGAGGGATAAGTATTGGCTCGGACACTGGGGAGATGTCCCCTGCGCTTCATCGAAATAGTGCCATGGGATCTTTTACATCCACATGAGAGGGCAGATGAGGCCTTGGTTCAACATCTCATCCAAAAGATGGTACCTCCAACAGTGCAGCACTTCCTCAGTACTGCTCTGGTGTGTCAGCCTGGATTATGTGCTCATGTCCCTGGAATGGAACTTGAACTCACAACCTTCTGATTCAGAGACAAGGGTGCTACCACAAAAGTGCAAGTCCCCGGCCAGCATAAAAATGGTGCAAATATGATTCTGGAGCAACTGCATATCAAAAATCTTCTGCATGCACAGGTGTTTCAGTGCTGCATCTTTTCTGCTGTGCACAGAGAATAAAGTTAGCACCAATGGAACCACTTCCAATGAGAACAACTCTGTAACATGAGTAAGGCTTTAAAAAAGGGAAAAAAAATAATTGGGGGACAGAATGAAAATCTGAGAAAAAGGGATAAAATGCAACTCAGTGATTCAATAAGCTTATCTGATCTACTTATGTACAAGGCCTTGTTGCTGAAATACCCTCAAGTATTTCCTTTTGTCAAGCTAACATCATGAATACTGCAGTGACTTGATGATTCCGAGAGCATAAGTGATGATTACAAATGACTCTTTTTATAAAATCTGTGACCTTCCTACCAGTCACAGAAGAATTTCAGATCTTAAGCACTGTGGTGATTGATTGTTCTGGCTCTGTCGTGTTGATTGTGAGTCCCTGAACCACACAGTGGACCTTGTACTCATGGAACCTATTTGAACCTTGTAAATACCAATAAACTTTAATAACTTTTCTTTTAATTATGGAAGTTTATTACTACTTATTCTCTATTCACTGTTTATTAAAGCAATAAAAGACCAGACAGATGCTAATGGGCCTGTTTCTCTCAACGCCAGCGTAAAGTCTTCACTTCATGTTATTGCACCTATGTAACTATTTCTATTTCTCGTACCACCAATTCTTAGGATCTCTCTGAATGAAATTGCTAATGTATTGCCAAATTAGTGGCAATTTTATATTGTGGATTCACAATCACTGGAAATTGAGTTGAGGTTACCTAAATTAAATTTATGCAGTGAGACCTTTGTGGCCAGCGGAGAGGATCCATTGATCCCAAACAGTCTAGGCTTGATTGAAACCAAGTGCTCAAAGGCACTGAGCCATTCAGTCCTGTTCCTCTTAATATTTTTTAATCCTTGAAATAATGAAATCATGTGGAAGTTGCCATGTTTTGGGTAATATAGCAAATAATGAAGGCAGTGATCTAATTCTCCCCAGTCAGGCAAAGTACTTCAGATCACATTGCAGCCTTGGTCCAAACATGGACAAAAGAGCCAAATTCTAGAGGTGAGGTGAGAGTGATTGCCCTTGACTTCAAGGCAGATTTGACCGAGTGTGGCACCAAGGAGCCCTAGTAAAACTGAAGTCAATGGGAATCAGGGGGAAAACTCTCCACTGGCTGGAGTCATACCTAGCACAAAGGAAGATGGTTGTGGTGGTTGGAGGTCGATCATCACAGACCCAGGGCATCGCTGCAGGAGTTCCTCAGGGCAGTGTCATAGGCACAACCATCTTCAGCTGCTTCATCAATGACCTTCCCTCCATCATTAAGTCAGAAGTGGGGATGTTCACTGATGACTGCACAGTGTTCAGTTCCATTCGCAACTACTCAGATAATGAAAATCGAGTCCATGCCAGCATGCAGCAAGACCTAGACAAAATTCAGGCTTGGGCTGAGAAGTGGCAAGTAACATTCGCGCCTTACAAGTGCCAGGCAATGACTATCTCCAACAAGTGAGAGTCTAACCACCGCCCCATGACATTCAATGGCATTACCATCACCAAATCCCCACCATCAACATGCTGGGGCTCACCATTGACCAGAAACAAAACTGGACTAGCCTTGTAAATACTGTGGCAACAAGAGCAGGTCAGAAGCTGGGTATTCTGCAGTGAGTGTCTCACCTCCTGATTCCCCAAAGCCTTTCCACCACCAAACTACCATCTACAAGGCATAAGTTAGGAGTGTGATGGAATACTCTCCACTTGCCTGGATGAATGCAGCTCCAACAACACTCAAGAAGCTCTACACCATCCAGGATAAGGCAGCCCGCTTGATTGGCAGCCCATCCACCACCTTAAACATTCACTCCCTCCATCACCGACGTATTGTGGCTGCAGTGTGTACCATCTATAAGATGCACTGCAGCAACTCACCAAGACTTCTTCGGCAGCACCTCCAAAACCTATGACCTATACCACCTAGAAGAACAAGGGTAGCAGGTGCATAGGAACACCACCACCTCCAAGTTCCCCTCCAAGTCACACACAATCCTGACTTGGAAATATATCGCCGTTCCTTCATCGTCGCTGGGTCAAAATCCTGGAACTCCCTCCCTAACAGCACTGTGGGAGTACCTTCACCACACGGACTGCAGCAGTTCAAGAAGGCGTCTCACTACCACCTTCTCAAGGGCAATTAGGGATGGGCAATAAATGCTGGCTATGCCAGCGACACCCACATCCCAGGAATGAATAAAAAAATATATATTCTTCTCTTCCTTATTGTTTTAATTTATTTCAATTTAATTTTTACTAGATTGCAATCAGCAAGAAAAAAATATATATTTTGACTAGCTCTTTCCACACAATTAGGAGAGAATGTGTGAGGTTCTATGTAATCCTGCTTTATGTGCCCTCTAATCCTTCGGCCCACTTCCTCATTAATTTGCATCAGTTTACATTTAAATCCCTTTTCAGCACTCCTTCCCAAAAAATGTGAGAGGAAAAATGCAATACAGGTATTGGGCCAAGATTCCGGCCTAGAAACCAGGTTTTTCAATACTTCTGGCAAGCTTCATGACTGTCAACAGAGGAGCCTGATGCAATATGGCAGGTGCAGCACTCCCAGTGCGGAATGGGCACATGTGCATCGCCTGCCGTATTGCATCCTTAGGCACATTTTATGCCTGTAAAACAGGTACCGCGTAATCCAATTTCTAGCTCACTGTCTGTTCGCTATTTGTAATGGAATTGTATAATGAATGCAGTTGCAATTTTGCTACAAAAGTGGAGAGAATTAATACTGTTAGGAGCTCTCTTAATATGAAGTCAGCCACATGGACTGGAGGATGGTGAAATTTCTTCCAATATTGAAAAAAGGAGTGAGACATGAAACTCACAGTAGGCTATCCACGAACTGGGAGTGGGGTTGTACGCCAGTGAGAGTAACATTAATTGTGAAGAAAATGCTCAAGAGCATTTGAAAAAATACTATTAATGTTCTTTAAGGCCTCTGAACTGTTTAGACAAAAGGTTATGCCTCATGAATGTATTGGCATTATTTGTGATGGTAACTAACTTAGCAGGTAAGGTATCCAGTAGATATTGGAGTAATTTTTCACTTTCAGCTCTCACAGTGAAGAACCGAGTCCCAGGTTTACACTGGGTGTTTTGTGGGACCTTGTAAGGGGAAGAACTTGCACCTACCCCATATAAGGTCAACAGCGTAGAAGGGGATGAGGGCAGAAATGGGCACTCCCAACACTGGAAGTTCCAGCATCCCTGGTGGTTTGTACGCTCAGTGAAAGCACGTATACTGGCTGAAGTAGGGCTAAAGAAGAGTACATTTAACTTTCCTTTTACTATTAGTCTCTGATGGAGGTCAAGAGGGCCAGAAAATCAGCTTTTTTTCTGGGGTATTTTGGCGAGACTCAGCACCCCCCACCCTCATCTAAACAGCAGCATCACAATGTGGGACTTCCTCAGTAGGTGGGAACTCTAATGTACTCCTGATAGCATAAGCCCATGTCATTCCTATGTAACAAGAGAGACCTTACACTGGCCATTGAATTTTGGCAGGGAAGTCTTGGGTTAGTGCATCCCAGCACATACACTAAGATTCTTCCCAACCACGCTTCCCCCTCCCCCCGCCCGCCCCCACCACACCCCCCACACCCCACGCCTGTGTTTTTCAACCCTTAATTTCCCTATGTTTTTATGGTAAGAGAATCTCTTACAAAACCTAAGCGGTGGATGATGACAGCCTTCTCATGGTCCACCCTGTTACGTGATCTTCAATCGTAACTAATCTCGTCTCAAAGGACTCAAATTTGTCATTAAATCGACCTCCCAATGACAGTAGCAAGCCAAGTAGCAAACCAACAAAACCTAAAATATAGGGTAAGTTTAGCAAGCCTCCACTGATCCCCTGCAAATTGACAATAATACTCTGTATCAAATTGTCTGGTCTGCCCACCCATTGAGTTTGGCTGAATGGAAGATCAGATCAGACAATCAGATGTGGAGATCAGCATGGTCAATTCGCAATGCTGCCGATATTCCTGTCATTCATTTTAATCACCAGAAAATACAAATCACTGACCTGTGAGCCAGATTTTCTGATTCATTCTCCCATCAAACGAACCTGACAACATTTATGTTTACACTAATTTTTTTTTTCAAGGAAATTTCATCACAAACTTCTTGCAATTCAGCTAAAAGCAATGTTTATTCTAAAAATCACACTGAACGTGCATTGCTTCTGCATTCTTCTTTAGCCTGGAACCTGAATATCTATAGATGTATTTATTTAACAATCTATCCATTTATCTAACTAATAAAATAATGCTGTCTGCAGTGAACAGCATGCCCATTCATTTTCTTCTTTGTTGGTTATGTTTCTGTGCTTCTCTCATTTCTGATTGCTTATTTTCTGCTTCCATTATTCGGCATTCATAATGCAAAGCCTTTGCCCTATAAAAAGACTTCTGCACAATCACATTGCAGTGGAAATATTTTTCCTCCAAGGTACAGCTGCCTTGGCAGTTTCCCCACTATTTATCCCTAAAAATAAACTTTACTGCATAATTAGCATAAATAATTCCGTCATTAAGAAAAAATTAATATCCCCATGTCAGCTTTCAATTCTTCCAATATCGCATCCTTCCCACACACAAGTCCTGACCCCAAGTACATCTTCCATCACTAGTAGCCAGTACCCTATCCACTCCAGGCCCTGCTGAAACTCATGCTCTGACATGGAACACCACATACACATGTGCAACAGATCATGGGGCAGAAAGCAGCGGCCACACGGCGGTGTCTAATGGCCGCCAATTTTACATGAACATATCAAAACGAAGGACAGGAAGAGACCATCGAGCCTGTTCTATACAGTCGCGGTACTAGCTTCGACACAGCATCACCACATCTGCCATCATCCCTCCTCCAACGCAACAGCCACGAAATCTCCTGAGAGACACAAAAAAAACAGCAAAAAAGGAACATGGGTCCATTTAGGAAAAGATTGGGGGAGGTGGTGAAATTGCTCTGTGCCCTGATTAGGGGCGGTATTTCCTGCGTCCAGCATGGAAGTCCTGCCCTGGCCGCTGAATTGGTCTCACTGCCCTCAGAGGAAGTGGAGTGCAATCTCGCCGGGGGGCGGGTCCAGCGGCGCTAACAGGACTGTACCACAGCGCCGTACCACGGTCGCGTTTCAACGCCACTCCCCTTTGCTTAAAGGGGAGGGTAGCTGTGCACTCTGCAAGGCCTCTGATTGCCTCCACTAGGCCACCAGGGCAGTATGGTACCGGGGTTGCAGCCTGGCACCAAAATGGAGTGCCGGGCTGCATGATGGCGGCCCGGACCACGCTAGGGTGAAAGTATTGGAGCCGACCGGAGAGTCAGCAAAACCGCCAAGATGGCGGCCCGGGGCGCTGGCGACAGTCCCTTTAACTTCTGCCCCATGAGCGAATGTCGGCCCACTTCGCGCCCGCCTCACAAGCAAGGGGGCAATATCCACCACAGGGCGGAAAGGGGACGGCGCACGGCGCTAAGAGGTCGCCGCGCACGGCGATGATGTTGATGCCAATTTTCTGGGAGTCAGCAGCGTCCCCCCCTTGGCGAAAAGTGTTTCACGCCCCATTGGCACCTCTAAGGTACTAATGGTCAACGCAAAAATGGTCAATTTTGACCCCTGGATATCAGCTACTTCCTAATAATATGTAAAATTTGGCACAAGTACTGAAAATTTTAACGGTTCAATGTGAATAAAAGTTGAGCTTAATTGTTTCTATTAAATGCAGTTATGAATCTGTACATGCTGTCTTTGTCTAAAAATTCAAATGGTTTTAAAATACCTCATAAGTGCCAATGTAGCAGTTTCCTAATTTGTAGCTAACAGAGTTCGAGTTGTGATTTACTATTTTCCCCCTCTCTTTTTTCTTATTTTAGTCTCGGTGGTGATGGGTGTACCCACAGTAAAGAGAGAATCACAAACTTACCTGTTGGACACGCTGAACTCCCTTATCTATGAGCTGTCTCCCGAGGAAAAGAAAGATTGCATAATAGTTGTACTCATTGCAGAGGTCAGTCAAGTTTTTGTATATTATTTTAACTAACACAATGAAATTGATTTTCAAATAAGGTAGTAAACTTTATTATCATCAATATCCCTTTCTATATTTTTGTGTTTAATTTGAAAGTCCGTGAGAACAGTTAAACATTTTAAATGTGTTCTCTAAATTGTAAATTAATTATTGACCTTTGTCATGTTGAATGAACAAGCTCCGCACAGCACAATAAATGAGACTTAACACTGAGGGGACAATCTGTCCCATCACAGTTTATTAATTAATTGATTAAGTATTCAAATACAGAGTAAGTGTTTCTGACAAAGGATGTCCACCCAAAACATTAACCCATCTTTGCTCTTTCCAGATGCTGCAAGGCCTACTGTGTCCAGCATTCTCTGTTTGTATTTCAAATACATTTTTGGCAAAATTAATTTTCAGAATGGTTTTATGTTTGTTATAATTCTTTAAATATTAGGTCCTTATTTATCTCCATTATTTCAAGTCATTTTTAAAAGACAGAGCTCACTAGCAAACGAATGCAATTCCATTGCGCTAATTTTGCTCCTTGCTACTCCTGGGAACATAGAAACATAGAAACATAGAAACATAGAAAATAGGTGCAGGAGTAGGCCATTCGGCCCTTCTAACCTGCACCGCCATTCAATGAGTTCATGGCTGAACATTCAACTTCAGTACCCCATTCCTGCTTTCTCGCCATACCCCTTGATCCCCCTAGTAGTAAGGACCTCATCTAACTCCTTTTTGAATATATTTAGTGAATTGGCCTCAACAACTTTCTGTGGTAGAGAATTCCACAGGTTCACCACTCTCTGGGTGAAGAAGTTCCTCCGCATCTCGGTCCTAAATGGCTTACCCCTTATCCTTAGACTGTGACCCCTGGTTCTGGACTTCCCCAACATTGGGAACATTCTTCCTGCATCTAACCTGTCTAACCCCGTCAGAATTTTAAATGTTTCTATGAGGTCCCCTCTCATTCTTCTGAACTCCAGTGAATACAAGCCCAGTTGATCCAGTCTTTCTTGATAGGTCAGTCCCGCCATCCCGGGAATCAGTCTGGTGAACCTTCGCTGCATTCCCTCAATAGCAAGAATGTCCTTCCTCAGGTTAGGAGACCAAAACTGTACACAATACTCCAGGTGTGGTCTCACCAATGCCCTGTACAACTGTAGCAACAGCTCCCTGCCCCTGTACTCAAATCCCCTTGCTATGAAGGCCAACATGCCATTTGCTTTCTTAACCGCCTGCTGCACCTGCATGCCAACCTTCAATGACTCCATTTCCAGACACAATAATGAGAAAAGGTGGTAGAGACCTGTTACACAAGGTCTCTTCCCCCACTATTCTGCCCCAGGATTTCTTGGGGAACCTTGAACTGGGTCTGTATCTGCAATTGGCGCAGGGCCAACATTAATATTGAAAGGAGGTGTGGGGCATTCCCTGCTGCCCCACATCACTTTCCACTTCCCTTGCCCCACATTACGTTCGGCAGTGAGGCTTTCTCCAGGAATGGTAGCATCCGTGGAAACAGAAGCATAGTAGTTATGTTATGGGACTAGTAATCCAGAGGCCTGGACTAATGATCCTGAGACCTGAGTTCAAATCGCACCACGGCAGCTGGGGAATTTAAATTCAGTTAATTAAATAAATCTGGAATAAAAAGCTAGTGTCAGTAATGGTGACCATGAAATTACCTTATTGTCGTAAAACCCCACCTGGTTCACTAATGTCCTTTTAGGGAGGGAAATCTGTCGTGCTTACCTGGTCTGTCCTATATGTGACTCCAGACCCACAGCAATGTAGTTGACTCTTAACTGCCCTCTGAAATGGCCAAGCAAGCCACTTAGCTTCAAGAAGGCGGCTCACCACCACCGGCTCAAGGGCAATAAGGGATGGGCAATAAATGCTGGCATTGCCAGTGACGCCCACATCCCATGAACAAATAACTAAAATAAAAAAGAACCCCCTCAGACTGGAGAGTCTGAGAGGCCTTTGATGCAACTTGACCAGATGCCGGTAAGATTTCTCTTTTCCCTTGTCAATAGCATCTATAGGTCTTGGGGCATCCTGGCTGCAGCACTTTAGCAGCAGCAGCGACAGGCAGAAGGCCTTGTGGTTGGTGGTCAGGCCTGCAGCTCCACTCCTTTTTCCGCACCATATTCCCAGCACAAGGCCCTTCTGGGGGCAGGCCTGTGCAGGAGGGGCTCCCAGGCAATGCTAATGGTACAGGTCTGTGCAGGGGGGCTCCCAGGCTATGCTAATGGTACAGGTCTGTGCAGGAGGGCTCCCACGCTATGCTAATGGTAGAGGTCTGTGCAGGAGGGCTCCCAGGCTATGCGAATGGTACAGGTCTGTGCAGGAGGGCTCCCAGGCTATGCGAATGGTACAGGTCTGTGCAAGGGGGCTCCCAGGCCATGCTAGTGGTTCAGGCCTATGCAGGAGGGGCTCCCAGGTCTTGCTAATGGTTCAGGCCTATGCAGGAGGGGCTCCCAGGCCATGCTAATGGTTCAGGCCTATGCAGGAGGGGCTCCCAGGTCTTGCTAATGGTTCAGGCCTATGCAGGAGGGGTTCCCTGGCCATGCTAATGGTTCAGGCCTGTGCAGGAAGGGCTCCCAGGCCATGCTAATGGTTCAGGTCTGTGCAGGTGGGGCTCCCAGGTCATGCTAATGGTTCAGACTCTGTTCCCTTCACAAGCGCAGCACACTTTGGGTTTGCCATTCTTGTCTGGAGCCTTGTGGAAGGTGGTGGGTGGGATAAAAAATCAGCCCTGATCATTTAACTTATTGCCTAGGCACTTTCTTATATACGCTCAGTTAATTTTCATTCCTTTGTAAATTGAAGAAACAATTATCTTATATGTTTCAATAAGATCACCTCTCATTCTTCTGAACTCCAATGAGTATAGGCCCAACCTACTCAACCTATCTTCATAAGTCAAACCCCTCATCTCCGGAATCAACCTAGTGAACCTTCTCTGAACAGCCTCCAATGCAAATATATCCTTCCTTAAATATGGAGGCCAAAACTATACGCAGTACTCTAGGTGTGGCCTCACCAATACCCTATACAGTTGTAGCAAGATTTCTGTGCTTTTATACACTATCCCCCTTGCAATAAAGGCCAACATTCCATTTGCTTTCCTGATTACTTGCTGTACCTGCATATTAACTTTTTGTGTTTCATGCACAAGGACCCCAGGTCCCTCTGTACTGCAGCACTTTGCAATTTGTTTTCCATTTAAATTATAATTTGCTTTTCTATTTTTTCTGCCAAAGTGGATAACCTTACATTTTCCCACATTATACTCCATCTGCCAAATTTTTGCTCACTCACTTAGCCTTTCTATATCCCTTTTCAAATTTTTTGTGTCCTCCTCACAATTTCCCACCCACCTTTGTATCATCAGCAAACTTGGCTACATTACTCTCGGTCCCTTCATCCAAGTCACTAATATAGATGTAAATAGTTGAGGCCCCAGCACCGATTCCTGTGGAACCGCACCAGTTACTGTTTTCTAACCGGAAAATTATACATTTATCCCGACTCTCTGTTTTCTGTTAGTTAGTCAATCCTCTATCCATGCTAATATATTACCCCCAACCTTGTGAACTTTTATCTTGTGCAGTAACCTTTTATGTGGCACCTTATCGAATGCCTTCTGGAAATCCAAATACACCACATCCACTGGTTCCCCCTTATCCACCTTGCTCGTTAAATCCTCAGAGAACTCCAGCAAATTTGTCAAACATGATTTCCCTTTCATAAAACCATGTTGACTCTGCTTAATTGAATTATGCTTTTCTAAATGTCCTGCTACTGCTTCCTTAATAATGGACTCCAGCATTTTCCCAAAGACAGGTATTAGGCTAACCGGTCTATCGTTTCCTGCTTTCTGTCTGCCTCCTTTTTTAAATAGGGGTGTTACATTTGCAGTTTTCCAATCCGCTGGGACCTCCCCAGAATCCAGGGAATTTTGGTAGATTGTAACCAATGCATTCACTATCTCTGCACCACTTCTTTTAAGACCCTAGGATACAGGCCATTAGGTCCAGGGGACTTGTCCGCCTTTAGTCCCATTATTTTACCAAGTTCCTCCCTCCCTATAGCCCCTTGATTATCCACTATTGGGATGTTTTTAGTGTCTTCTACCCTAAAGACTGATACAAAATATTTGTTCAACATTTCTGCCATTTCCCTGTTCTCCATTATTAATTCTCCAGTCTCATCCTCTAGGGGACCAACATTTACTTTAGCCACTCTTTTCCTTTTCATGTACCTGTAGAAACTCTTACTAACTGTTTTTATATTTCGTGCTAGTTTACTTTCATAATCTATCTCCCCTCTCTTTATCTTTTTAGTCGTTCTTTGCTGACTTTTAAATATTTCCCAATCCTCTGGCCTCCCACTAGTCTTGGCCACATTGTTTGCCCCTGTTTTCAATTTGATATCATCCCTTATTTCCTTAGTTAGCCACGAATGGTTATCCCTTCCCTTACAGCCTTTCCTTCTCATTGGGATATATTTATGTTGCGAGTTATGAAATGGCACAGAATTTAATGGAGCGGGCATCTCGCGGCAAACCACATTTGTTAGATTTAGTTCCTCACACTGCAGCTCAGGAAAAAAATTGTGCCACAATTTGCTGATAGTACGAGCTGATAACGAGGGCAATGGGGCATCTGGACTTTGGTAAACAACGGGACCAACAGTCTATCTCCTTAACTAATGAGATTTAACAATAGAAAAATGAAACAGTGAAATGACAGAGAAGGAAGTGGGGTGGATTAGAGTCAAATTAGGTACAGAAAGAAAAATCAAGAGAGGGAAAGCAAGATTGGGAAGCTTGCTCCCATAATTGGGGGTTCAGTCGGTCTTCCGGCGAAGTTATGATGGTCGATTGGGAAAACCCCTGAGGAAACTCCAAGCCATGATGCTTTGCAATGGGGTCTACACAAGTTACTTACCATGCACTCATGCCCTCTCCAAAAGGTGCAAAATAGTATGCTGTCAAACCACATCATTCAAGCTAAAACTAATAATTACATTTATTTGCACAATATTTAATTATACTGCCTAAGAAGAAGGGAATTATACAGTAGCAGAAGATATACAGCAGATAATCTGCAAAACAAAAAGTTGGCTTACACTTATAAACTGTTTCTGCATCTTGCCTGAAATTTTGTTTGGAATCTTTTAACTGATTCTTTGAAAATAATATTAACGGTGCTTCCGCCGAAGGAGTCCCATCTCATCAGTGCCCACGGAGACCCATCTCACCAGTGCCCACGGAGACCCATCTCACCACTACCCACGGAGACCCATTTCACCACTGCAAGCTGGAAACAAGTGCTTCAAGCAAGGAATTGAGAACTGATGAAAAAGGCAAAACGCTCTTCCCCCAGCCCCACACCCATTTATCTACTAACCCTCTCCAAGGCAGCCAAGTACAACACACAAGATCAAAGGCATCCTTTCTGGTTAGGCAGGCAATTATGTTATTAATCAATTTTACTATTCAAGTTGGAGAGTGTGAGGGGTTTTATTAGCTTTTGACACCTGGCTTGTACATCAAATAGAATAGCTCTAGAAACAAAGCCTGAATTTTCAACAGATGACTGCAAGATCAACGTACATTTAACATTCCAAAGATCCAAGATACTAGAAAATTTGATATCATTCTGATTACAAGCTGCTCCGTTAATCAACTAATGATACTTCCTCTTGAAACTAACAGCTATCTCCAAATAATATTTATGCATTGGTTCCTTCTGCACCTCCCCACTCCCCACCCCACGCCCCGTGCAAAGCCAAAAGCATTTATTTCCGAAAGTAGCTCAGAGAGCTTAATTTGCAATTCGCAAAATAGCAGCCTTTTTAAAATTTCATATGATAAAGATACATTTTGTGACTTGGAGCTAGAAAGAGCTCTGCTCCCATCACACAAACTTCTATTAGTATTTTGTTAATTCTTTGATATTCTCAAATGACAAAGACCAACAAAATTATAGCTACTGAAGGTCTTTTCCCTCCAACGACACAATTAATCCATTACAGGATGCACTCAAAATAAACTGGAAGCATCCTACATAGGTGCTAACATTACCGCCTAGAAATTGGACAAGGCCTGAAAAAGGGCATGGGGATGGCGATGCACGATGCGCCCATTCCTTTCGATGCAGCAGCACGCAAACTTCGTGCTGCCTGATAATTTAAATGATAGTAGTGTGCAACCCAGTGCTAAATGTGCTGTTGAGTGGCTGTGCGCCTCAGCAGGAGACTCAAGTTCGTGCGAGGCTAGCACCACTTAAAGCTAGCCTGCACTACTTAAAGCCAGCCTGCACCTCTTAAAGGGGAGGTGCATTCTGATTGGAGCAGGTGCTGGAAGTGACTAGGGAAGACATTCTGAGCAGGAGGAATATTAACTATTGGCACAACAGGACAGAGAGCGTGCTTCAAGGTTCTCAGATGAAGCACTGGAGGCCTTAATGCAGGGGGTGGACAGGAGGAGAGAGGTCTTGTATCCACAAGGGATTAAGAAGGTGCTCCAGACAAACTGTGAGAAGACAATGGGAGCAGATAGTCATCGCGCTCAATTCCAACAGTGTAGCCCCAAGGACTTGGATGCAGTGCTGCAAGAAGACAATTGCTTCGGTCTTCCCCATATTTAATTGGAGAAAATTTCTGCACGTTCAGAACTGGATGGTGGACAAGCAGTCTGACAATTTAGGACCAGGGAGGGGTCAAGAGAAGTGGTGGTGAGGTAGAGCTGGGTGTCAACAACGTACATGTGGAATCTGACACTATGTTTTCGGATGATGTCACCAAGGGGCAGCATGTAGATGAGAAATAGGAGGGGCTCCAGAATGGATTGTTGCGGGACACCAGAAGTAACCATGCAGGAGTGGGAAGAGAAGCCATTGCAGGTGATAGATAAGAATTGAACATAAGAAATAGGAGTATATAAGAGCAGGAGTAGGCCATTTGGCCCCGCGAGCCTGCTCCATCTACAGGAGCATACAGGAACCAAGCAAATGCAGTCATACCCAGCTGGACGACGGTGGAGAGGTGTTGGAGAAGGATGGAGTGGTCAACCATGTCAAAGGCTGCAGACAAGTCAAGAAGGATGAGGAGGGATAGTTTACTTTTGTCACAATCACAAAGGATGTAATTTGTGACTTTGATGAGAGCCATTCAGTACTGTGGCAGGGACGGAAACTTGATTGGAGGGATTCAAACATGGAGCAGTGGGAAGGATGGGCATGGATTTGGGAGGCGACAACATGCTTAAGGACTTTGGAGAGGAAAGGGAGGTTGGTGATGGGGCGGTAGTTTGCAAGGACAGAGGGGTAGAGTGTTGTTTTTTTGAGGAGAGCGGCGATGACGGCAGATTTGAGGGAGAACCGTTAACTACATATAAGAGCCACTCAAGTCATTTTCACTCTAATGCTGGCACTTTGCATAACTTCAACTACAGCTACTAAACCCATTGAAGCTCTCACTGCTGCAACCAACTCGCGCTCTTGTTTTAAATCACAAAATCCTTATTCAAATTGTCTTTGATGATGTAATGGAGAAGTTTCATTAGGATAGTGTGGTTGATGTTGTTTATATGGACTTCCAAAAGACAATTGAGACAGTACCACATAATAGACTTGCTAGCCAATGGGATTAAAGGGGCAGTGGCAGCATGGATATGAAATTGGCTACAATGCAGTGAGTAGTGGCAAGCAGTTGTTTTTCCAGACTGGAGGGAAGGATACAGTTGGTGTCTCCCAGGGGTCGCTATTAGGACCACTCATCTTTTTGATATGTGATAATTTCCTGAACTTGAGAATACAGGGCATAATTTCAAAGTTTGCAGATGACACAAAACTCAGAAATGAAGTAAACTGTAAGAAGTTCAAATGCAAGGTTACCCATCACTTACCAAACCAGGATTGCTAGAATCAGAATTTTTGGATCATCTATTAGGTTACAGGAGATTTGTGGCTTGCCATACTAACTAAAACCACTACTGTACAGTACAGCACTTTGACCTTTAATGTGTGGCTAGCCAGAACATTCATCATGCTGACCTAACTATATTGTCATTTCAATTTATTCAGCAGGATGAGGATTAATGTGCCACACTGGTGGGCTAGGACAGTTTCCTTTTACCCTTGAGATCTGGGATCTAATCCAATCTAGATTGATGAGATGAAAGTCTTCTTTTTCTGTTAGCTGTAGGGTTCCTGTTTGAATTGAGCTCAACCAGCTCCTAATGGGTCTCAAACCTGTAGCATAAAACTGCCCAGATAGATGAGAGGACGGCTGCTGTGGGTCATGAACACTATTGCAAAAGGGAACACTTTTTAGAGACAGGGATAAAGGTAAATTGTTAGGGCAGTGTAGAGGGAACTTTACTCTGCAGGAATAATTCCGCAATTTAACACGTGCAGGCAGCATGGGTCGGGGAAGTTGGGCTACAATGCTTTCCTGCTAGGAGCACCACGTCATGGGATTAAGTCTTGCATCTAATCATGTTGTGCCTTACGCAGGAGTGATTGATACTGCTACTACATATCAAAATACAAAATGTGTTCCAGTAGTTGACAGAAATTAAAATGAGAAAACAGATAGTGAAATACCAACCGTTAAATATATTTTTCCCTTCTTACTTTCCAGGTGGAAGAAAATTATGTAAATAGGCTGGCAGAAAATTTACAAAGTATGTAAGTATGACTTCAACCTGTTGATAGTGGAATACAACAAATTGGAGCCTAAGCTCATGGTACCATTTCATTAATGAGATGCAGATTTACTGCCCTTCTTACTGAGCTTAATCCCACCATGACACAATAAGGAAGCATCAAGCATGGGCCAGGAGGAGAGCAGGATCCCCGGAGCCCTCGCTCACTTCCTGACAGCTAGTAGTGTTGGCAGATGCCTTGATAGCAGGTCATTCACTCATCCACCTTCCTCATTACAGTTAGTGCATGATCCTGGGAACCAAGAGAGAAGAGCAGGGAGAAAGTGTAGAGAGTTCACCAATTAAATGACAATTTTGCACAAAGTGAAAAACCAGTTTTAAACATGAGCCGGTTTTGCAGATGGGTGCTCCCAGTAAGAAGCCTTGCGCAAAGGCCAGGTGTATCTGAAAATCATGCGCAGTGTGCCTGCGATTTCTCAATATGTGTAGTTGGCTGGTAACACATTCGTAAGATCGGCCCTTAGTGTGGAAATCAGAAATCATGGTCATGTTTACACTGAAGGGTTAGTTTCAGATTTTGCACCCACAGTCGGGAGCCTCGCCCACTGGGAGCACATATTGGAAATAAGCTTATCGCGCTCATATCAAATTCCTTTCTCTGCTATCTTAGTAGCTGTAGTAAAGTTAACTCCAAACTGAAAATGAATGAGTTAACACCAGCACTGACACAGGGCAGAGAAGAATTTCATATGAGTGCATTTGAAGCATTTGTAATTTCTGCAATTCACTTCCCAATTAGCATAAACCATCTTATATGATTCAGTTTATTTTTAGTTCAATTCCCAAGTTAATTTTTCATGGATTCTGCTAAATACTTTGTTAGTTGCCACAATATGTTTTGAAGCATTTACTGTATTAAGAATATTGTAAAGTACATTGTATTTTGTGTGACATAAATGGTTTGAAATTGCACTGTGGGATACCAGTAATAAACCTGTTAATGTGTTTTGTGAGAAATTCCTTTGTGGTGATGTTAACCGATTGAAATAAGATGGTTAATGGTTGTATTAAATTGGCTGTCCATTAATGCATTGCTCACTAATGTCACACAATGCAATGTCAACCCCTAAGAGTCTGAAAATAAATTGTTTTTTATAAGTTGCTTATGTGGGAGAAGAAAATCAATAATGTTCTTTACTGTAAGTTTGTTCTGAAAATTGATAATTCTGGGTTATTGATATGCTACCCACAGGTACTCCAATGAAATACAATCAGGACTTCTTGAGATCATCTCCCCTTCTGCTAATTTTTATCCTGACCTCTCAAATCTGAGGGAAACCTTTGGAGACTCCCAAAGCAGAGTAAAGTAAGTATGAATATTGAAACTCCTTCACAACGTTAATGCTGTGTAAATGCTTTCCCGGGCTGGGGAATCTAGAACTCGGGGTCACAGTCTTAGAATAAGGGGTTGGCCATTTAGGACTAAGATGAAGAGAAATCTTTTCACTCAAAGGGTTGTGAATCTTTGGAATTCTCTACCCCAGAGAGCTTTGGATGCTCAGTCATTGAGTACATTTATGACAAAGGTCGATAAATTTTTGGGAAATAAGGGAATTAAGAGATATGGGGATAATGCGGGAAGGTGGAGTTGAGGTAGAAAATCAGCCATGATCTTGTTGAATGGCGGAGCAGGATTGAAGGGCTAAATGGACTACTCCTGCTCCTATTTCTTATGTTCTTATACTCTTAACAATATATTTTCTAACAAAAGTAATTCTACAGACGTTATGATATAACTGAATCAGGCATTGGGAGGGATTTCTTTACATTGGGAATCCTCCATTGCATTTCCACTTTGGTTACCATCACACTTTAATACAGAATAGAATGTGGGTGCAGAGTTTTGGGCAAGGTGGAGTTTGTGCAGGGTGGACTTTATGGGGGAGAAATTCGCCATGTTAGCGCCCCCAGTTAGCACCTAGTAGAGGCACTAATGGGGCGCTCAGGCAGTAGCGGCGTGGCGGGGCGAATCCCATGCTGCACAGCAAATTCACCGACCCCGTAGCTCACCGATAGCAGTTAGCACCTCGGCACCTTTTGCCATCCAGATTGCTGGCTGCCCGATTTGCAAACTTCAGTAGTGCCCCGCTCCGCCTTACCGCCTCGTTCTGACAGTGCCAGGGGGCAGAGGCGTGAACCAGCTGGCTGGCGGCTGGAGGGGCGCTACTTAAAGGGATGCACCCCAGCTGTCAAAGAACATCCGTTCCAAAGGTCAGGTATGAGTGGCAGAGAGCACAGGATGCAGCTACAGCCAGATAAAGGCTGCTTAGTCCGTGGAGTGGTGCAGGCTGTCAAAGGACTTTGCATATCATCCCACAGCATATCGGGGTTCTGCACTCCCCGAGTCATTGGGAGCTGGTGTGCAGACTCCAGTGACCCTCCCCTTTACAGGACAGAAGACACCTTCGCCGATGCTCAGTCCCAATTACACAACACCTCATATTCGTTATCGCCTGGAGCCTAACGCTACTCACCTACACCATTAGCACTTAATTTAGAGCTCCCCTGCATTGCTGTATAAGTAGTTCCACTATAGGTTGCTCCCTCTGTTCTTTTTGTCTCATAATCCTCAATGGATTTAGCTCTTCTCTCCCACACCACAAAAATTTGAAGCTGCCATTTGCTATTTTGTTGTTGTACCACCTCCTATGATTAGTAACAGAGCTAGCATTAGAATTTGAGGGGCCTAAAGCTAGATTAGTCATGGGGATTCCCCCTACCCAGCACACACCACCATACAACCAAAGACCCCTGAAGTTCCTTACATAAGGAAATGCAAAACTGGAAAATGTATTTTTTGCTCCTATTTATTAGGAGGGATCATGTTGTGTTACTTAGGCTGTGGGTAAGTAAAGGAAGCTGCCTGTCACCACTTTAACCCAACTTCTCGGGAACAGAAAAGGTAGCTAATCATCTTGACATATCATCTCTGGTAGGGATAAACTGTCAGTCATAGCTGCTTTTCCATTTCCAACACAAGGTAAAGGTTTCACCATCCTGAAGCATTCTGCTTCAGCCTTCAGCTTCATTCCCAAGCCGGCAGTTGACATGACCAGGTGTGAGTAGCTCCCATGGAGCTGTGTAAATTCAGCCATTTATATTAGTGCATTCCCTTGTTCACACTATAGACCCAGCACATGTCAAGCATAAGGCTGAAACTCCCAGACCATGTGTCTACCTGTGTATTGTGCCTCAGCAATTGCATTACAAATGTTAGCATCCGGTCCGTCCCCGCATGTGGGCCCCATTGGTATGCTCCAGAACAGGCAAACAGGCCCCGAAGAACTTTCTAGAAAAATAAATAATCAATCAGCCTCCTTGCTTGGGGCCTCAGTTCCAGGGTGACGGGAAGGAGGGTCTGGCCAGCCCCACTTTCAACAATGCTAGAATTTTCGTGGGCATGGGGTGGTAGCAGAAATGTTTCTAAAGTGGCCATGTACCAAACTTCCCCATGATAGTGAAGTGTCCTCCCATTGACGCCGCAAAATCCAGCAGGGTCATCGCATGAGGGCGCCATCAGATGCAATCCCACGGGATTGCAACACAGGCAAATTTGGGACCGAGAAGTTTTGTCAACATTTTGCTTGAGTTGAATTTTTAGTTCTCCTTCCATTTAATCTTTTTGTCATCTTTTACCAACGGCATTTTGAGTTGCAGCTTACTAAAGGACTATCTCAATTGAACCAACTTCATTCAACTTAGCAAAGAGTTGGGAGAGACTGAGATTCATAGAAATTAGATCTTGGCCACCAAAGTGTTGAAATCTGATTAATTCTGGAGCAAGGAACTTTGGCACAAAGACAATCATCCACCTCCAGGTCACTTAGTGAATCCAACAAGAGCAGGGAGCACTGACAAGTCCATTCCATTAAACAGACACAAGTCGAGTCACAATCGGAGAAAGGCTATGGGTCCTACGGTCCCATATGAATTTATGCAGCATTGATCACAGAGCGATGCTGCCTCTGGATTTGACCACAGGTGCGACATTGCACCAGCAGAGTGACCAGATGAATACCAGTATCACAGATACCAAAATGGGCAAAGACACACCTTGTGGTACCCACGACAGGACTTACCTGTGTGGCATCACCCCTGCCACTTATAGTAGTAAAGTCTGGTGTTGCTGAAACACCTGGGATTTATGGTCAATCAAGGGAAATCTGAGCTCGGCCTCACTGATAACATCTTCTTCACATGTGTGCAGTTGTAGAAGAAGGAGGCCTTTATCTCCAGTTCACTGGACAGATTTGCCAACAAACAGGAAAAATGCTCCACAATTCAGATGGGATTCTGAATACAGGCACAACATGTCCTATGAATCTGGGCCACAATGACAACTGCCACCACCACCTATATGATGCTGCATGGAAAACTGTCCATCCAGTCTCTTCAGAGGAGTTCACAGACAGAGCTCTTAACAATGAACAAGTCTTAGGTGTGCAATTTGCAGTTCAGAACCTTGAGGTATCCCGCCAAAATATCTAAACATCACTAGAAGCAGCAAGTTGCAGCAAAGGCAACAAAGTGACATTAATATAACCTTTTCTTCTTTTTTATATACTTGTTTTTTCCCCCCTTATCGTTCTCTTATTTTTCTCATTCGTTGTTTCCTTCCTTTATGTCTCCTTCTACCTTCGAAGTCAGGCTGTGTGTGAGTTTGGTCAGTGTTTTCTCTTGCAAGAACTGACTGTCTCTTCACAGTTGTTTGCTTTAAGAGATCATACAAATCATAGGTTTCCTTAAAGGAGAAGTTATCCTCATGGTGTGGTACTAAACCATACCGACCATGAAGATCCTAGATTTGATCCCCGGTCCCCGCTGATTTAACCAGGGCAGGAGCACTACAATTGTCCTCAGTAACCCCCAGGCTGGGTAGAGAGATTACTATCCAGTGATCCCTCCTAGAAAGTGCATGGAGAGAAATGAGCAAGGACAGAATTGGACTCTGCTTCAATGCTCTCCCTGTTCAAATCACGATCTAAGCTCATACCTGACGGTTGGTACTTCGGTGAGATAGCTGATGGCAGCCAATACCTGTGGAACTATACATCAGCATGCCAATGAAGTACTTTTGGAGTGTAGTCACTGTTGCAATGAGTTACCAGAGTGCCCTTGTGAAAGGAAAATAGAGTCTGATTCCACAAACAAAGCAGCTACTATACACCTATAGGATGTTAGATGCTTTTGTTTTTGTTACAAATCCTGATTGCCTGAGACAGGTTAGATATGAGCTGCCGTAGATTTAGTCAAATCTCACAGTCTGCCCAAGTATATTTTACGTGCTGGTGCAAACACGAGACCTGTGTCATCAGGGACAGTTGATGTTTTGTCAGTGAGGAGGAAGTCTGTTGCTAATGATTGTCTGGAGACATCGGTGGCAAAGTTAATTAAAACACAACTATTAATATCTATGTAAATCAACCCCAGAAATAAGGCAGCTGGAGGTAAGGAGGCTGTGGCTCAGTTAGTTCCCAAATAGATTATTTACTGCAAATAAATAAAATAATATTCAGGCACTTACAACAACAAAACGTCCCCAACAAATGTCATATAAAATCCAATTTAGCAGTTCGTAGCAGATTTCTGAAATTTGGAGCTAGTTCTGCAGCAGACATTCCGATGCAAGTTATTCTGATTATTTTCCGTCTATTTTTCCAAACAATGCTCTACCTAACCATGGAAATGCCTTAGAAAGAATTTTAACGTAGCACTCAGTGAAATAATTCCATTTTCTACTGCTATTATCAATTGAAAAATGGGAACGTTTTAAATATAAAAACACACATTAATACAAGTTCTTAATGTAGTGCTGCAGTATTTAAAGGGCATTTTAACATATCCCTTAAATAATTCTGAATGCAGCACCTAACATCAGGGGGTGTTGCCATGTTTCCTTGGTAAGTGCTTGGAGTGCTTAGCTTCTGTCCAAAAAAAATCAGACGTGCATCAATGTACTGGCACTCGATTGGTTACTAAAATAGCATTGGGAGCAGCTTTCCACAAAGTAAAGAAGAAGGGGCCAAATTTCCCTTTCAATTTACTCGGACAGATCGACAAAAATTTGGGCAGACCAGAGACAGATTCAGGCAGAGAGCCGTCCTGCCGACTCACTATCACCTGCTACCATTTCCAGGATTTCTGACCGGAAATGGTAGCAATATTTCCCTACGTCCGTCCAAATGTAGGCAGTCATATTAAAATGGCATACACATGCCAGAAGTACATCATATGACATATTTCCCATCATTTGCACCATAGCAAAACTGGGTGCTAGAACTGCCATGCAGGGCATTACCATTTCTGTAGGGTGTTTTGTGTGCCGCGTGTTTCTATGACTCGCCCTTGAGTTGACCCGTGTTTTAAAACTCCCCGGTTTGGTTTGTTTCCCTTTGGACGGCAGGAGCTTTTGCCAATAGTTCTTGCCTAGCCCGTCGATTAGCGGGTAATCCCGCACAGAGAGAGACCAAGGTCAGATAGGTCTTCTCCTACGCCCAATGCGCAGCGCCCCCAGTGGGATTACAGTGTAACCCGGCCGTGAGCGGATGCCGCGAACCACAAGCTCCACAACCCCCAAGTTTGGGCACAAGGAGTTATTATGGATAGATTATAATTGACTCAGACAAAATGAAAAGGTTCAGGTTGGTCAAAGATCGATTCCTTTTATTACACTCACAAACGACAACCCCTACTCCATTCGCTTACAGCTTAAAGAGTAGGTGACTGTGGACACTAGCTTAAAACCTTGGACTAACTACCCACCCTGTCGGGTGTTCTACAACGTGGCTACAAAGTGAGAAGATGGGGGTTTAAATCTGAGTCCACAAAGGAGTGGAATTCCTCTGCCCCGCGATTTTCACATTTTTCTCGCCAATTAGAAACTCCTCTTCGGTTACCATGGAGATAGGCAGCCTGGTAATGCTGCAAGGACCTCCAGGACCTGCTGCAATGATTGCCTCCTTCCTCCGTGCTCGTGAGCCAGGCTTCCAACTGAGGCTGGAATCCTGCTGGGAGGTCACCGAGAATATTTGAAGGAGCCTGACACTGGGAATTGGTCAGTGAGAAAGGAATGGAAGGGGAGGGAAGTCTTGCATCTTCAAAGTTATTGCCGAGCCAGCTCCGGAATGGATAATGGGACACAGGAAGTACAGGGGGAAAAGTTTGTTCAGAATTTAAACACCAATCTAGACTGACACTGTAGTGCAGGACTGAGGGAGGTGCCGTCTTTCAGATGAGACATTAAACAGAGGACCCATCTGCCCTCTCAGATGGCGTAAAAGATTCCATGGCACTATTTCAATGAAGAGCAGGGTTCATCTGCCCAGTGTCCTGGCCAATATTTATCCCTCAACCAACATCATTAATAACAGAATATCCTTGTCATTATCACAGTGCTGCTTGTGGGACCTTGTTGTGCGCAAATTGGCTGCTGCGTTTCCTACATTACAGCAATGACTGCACTTCAAAAGTACTTCTTTGGCTGTAAAGCGCTTTGGAACATCCTGAGGTCATAAAAGGTGCTATATAAGTGCAAATCTTTCTTCATGATTTAGTATTATCTTAATATTATAGCAGCAAATCTACATCAAACATCTCGGTAACAATGAATATTTTAGAAAATTTCAATATGTGAGCTGAAATGTTTTTTTAAAAAGAGTCAGGACAGTCAATACTTGATTCCTTGAAGTTGCTAACAGTTTAACAGTTCTAGTACAAGGTTAGGCTGGTGTTCTGGTGTTGGGTCAAAGCTCATTGGGAAGTACCTTTGAGTGAAATATGTCAGCATTACGCATTTTATTTTGTCAGCGGATCTACTTTACCATTTTCTGTTGGATACCAAATAAAATACTAAAATGGTTTATTCCTAATTCAAAAATGCTTGGCAGTAGTCACTAAAGCAAAATACTGCAGACGCTGGAATCTGGAATAAAAACAGAAAATGCTGAAAATCTCCCAAAACATTAACTCTGCTTCCTCTCCACAGATGCTGCCTGACCCGCTGAGATTTCCAGCATTTTCTGTTGTTATGGCAGTAGTTACTACCTGCTTTCAATTATCCGGTGCAGTGACAAGGGCCGCCTCTAAACTAGGTTTTGTGAATAAGAGCATAATCTAGACCCATCGCCAGCCTGCTTGGTAGAAACTTTTCAAGAATTCTCAGCAGCATTGATTTGAGCTAGTTCTGTTTTGTTTTAAATTCTATTTTGTCTTTAATTTACAGCTGGGTAGATAACATTGCCGGTAGTGTTTGCTGGTGGCATTTCAGGCATAAATAACGACTGAATTTAAATATATCGATCTATGTCCATTACCACCAACATTGGGAACTAGCAGCTTCCTGTCAGCAGTAAACCCGCCTAAATATTGTCCCCCCCTCCCACCCTCTCTTCTGCCCCCAGGTGCCTGGTCA
The DNA here is from genome assembly GCF_044704955.1 of Pristiophorus japonicus. Taxonomy (NCBI): domain Eukaryota; kingdom Metazoa; phylum Chordata; class Chondrichthyes; family Pristiophoridae; genus Pristiophorus; species Pristiophorus japonicus. Next base: position 333,957,415 of record NC_091978.1, read on the forward strand.
GAGTGCAGGAAGCCATGTTCTACCTGAGCTGGAATACTTGATACTGACACCGGTGCCTGGAAAATCTGCAGGGGTTCTCCCGGAGCAGAACCACTGGAGAAATAGCAGAAATGGATCAAAACGGCCGTTTCTCCAGGATTTCTGCTGATTCTCTGCCGAAGTTGAGACAGAAGATCGGGAGAATCCCCTGGAAACTTTCCCCCAGGATGACGGGGGTGTTCCATTCCTACCACGGATGGCCCATGCTTTCAAGGTTTCATGGTTCAACAAAATTAAATTGAAAAAAGCATTGGTTTTAAAGGTAGATTCAATTTCAGAATCTTTACCAGTAAACAGAGGATGCTGGTCCTAACAGCTGAGACGATTGCCTATTGACCTGTGAAGAAATGACCGCTGAGGGTTTGCCCTGACATGTGAGATCTCTTTTTAGTCTTTTGGAAAATTGCTTTCTAAAATATGATTCAAATTATTTCTGAACTGGTCTCCATCTATTAAAAAGAAATGATTAATAATTAAAAATGACTCAGTTCTTATTGCAGTTGGCTCTGCACACAGGAGAATGGATTATGAATCTGTCTCCCAGGCAGGAGGATTCTATAAATTACATGTTAATGAAAGCTCCTGCTTTGAGCTCTGCTACTTTAGTAATGATGAGACTGTAATTACAGCAACTGCGCAATGTCTTTCTTCATTATTTATCCTCCGCAAAGGCTGCAGAATTCAGTAGGAACGCAGGGCTGTTGTTAACCTGATAGTCTGAATGTCAAGAAAAGTTGATTTATCCACTCTTATTCCATGTGAAAGTTTCAAAAATCACCCTGGACTAGTTGTTTATGCACTGTAATATATATATATATTTTTTTTTTTTAAATTGGGTCTGTCATGACTGCAGTGTTCACAGTATCCACCAGTTTTCTTCTTCTTCATTAGTTAGGTCTCTGGGGCCAATAATGCAATGGTAGGCCTGAGGCTTGCAGGGTGCCTGATGAACTCATTGCAGCGGGCCAGCATGAAGGGCACTGAGAACTTCTGCACAAAAAAAATGGGAGAGCCTTCCCATAATAAGACTATGCACCAGACCAATAGGTGCTGCGGAAGAAGCCCATAAATGAAAAATATCTACACAACCCCATTTTACCTCCTCTCCTACACTTCAGCTTCAAAAAGCCTAAATACTCCACCAGCACTGTTGTTCCCCTCCCTTTGCCACGAAAAGAGTTCCATTGACCATAAGTAGTTCTTCACTGTACACTGACACCCATATTCTGGCGCCCCTCCCCCACCAGCACTATACATTGGAACTGCAAGAAAATGACTTAAATCAGTTGACCTTATATTATCATGCAAGATCAGCTCATTTGTGTGCAGATGCAGAGAGCAGCCAGGGATCAGCGCTCTCCTTTATGATTGGTTATCTTCTTCTCATTATTCACCGTTCATAGTGTATAAAACGTTTGCCAAATTTTTATTTGCTCCCCGATAATATTCCACCAAAAGAATTTGTATTCAAGCAAAGTAAGTTTGCTTCAGGATATGGTCACCAGGACAGTTCCTCTGTCGAGAGTGCCACAAACATGTACTCGTAGTGGGGACAGCAGTCAAAGGGAGAGCGGGTCAGAGAATTGGAGTTAGGGTTTTGTAGCCCCATCCCCAGACAGCCCTCCCTTTGAGCGTGCCTTCCCCGCTAGGAGAGTGGGATATATCCGTACATACCCTGCCCTCTTCGAAGTAAAAATAAGTAAAGTTTCCTTTATTGCAGGCTTACCCCACTTTATTTTTTTATATTGTTCTTACAAAGGGGGACACTCAAGGCAGGTCGAAGGCTCTTTCTGGGGAGAGAATGGAGCAGGGGGAGTGATCCTGACACACCATCCTCACAGTTGGCCATTCTGCCGCTATGACCTGAGGCCTCTTCGGCTGGCAGGCTTCCCAGATGTGGTCCTCGTGGCACGCCTGCCAATCGTATTCCTATTCAAGTAAAGGGGCCGCCCCCTGACTCACAACGTTTGTTGGCACCAACGGTGGAGGTCCAAGCATGTACATTCTATCACATGGCTGGGTTGCGGCCCCCTCTACCTGCTGTTTCCACCTGTGTAGCTTATATCGACTATTTGATGCTGGAGGAATCCAGCTTTATTCTGGTGCTTTATTCAGGGGCCAAAATTCCCGCCGGTAACAGGCCATACCTTCCGTTTTTGTTGTGTTTTGTTCGTCACAATGGATGTGGCAGCCCATCCTGCGAAATTCAGCTCTTTGTCATTTTTTTCGAGCGGGATGGAAATCGGTCATAATGGGGTTGGAAGTGGGGGCGGGACAGAGTGACCGTCACTAGCGGGGCACAAGTGGGAGCGGGAACAGAGTCTCCGCCGTGGTCAGTCATCAGTGCCGTGCCGATGATGTCATCGCGCTGGCGCATCACCTCAGGAGGGCCGCTGCGAACTCTGCAATTAGTTTAGTTAGGTCCACTGGGCCACCAGGGAGGGTTTCGGCCGGGCCAAGAGGAGGTGCCTGTTGGCGGCCTGGCCGAACCCGGTGGTATAATTGTCGGGCTGACCTGGCAGTCGGTCGACATAAAAAAAATAAGATGGCAGCTGTGGCAGTGCGCCCTCCCCTTTAATGGCGGCTGCACCGCTATTTTACACCCGTGCACCGACAGAAAAAGCTGTCGGGGGCACTGGCCGGAAGACGTTTCCAGCTGAATTTCGCTTCCGGGGCGGGACATTGGCGGTGCGTGCTCTGATTACGCCCTAAGGATGCTTTGGCAGCAGCGGGGCGGAAGTGAGGGGAGCGGGTCGGATATGGTCACCATCGGAAAAAGCCCTGAGGAGAATTTTCCGGCGACTAGAGGCCTTATCGGGAGGCTGAATTTCGGTCCCATAATGTTTTAAAACCATTTTCAAATTCCTTTTTCTTTTTCTTTCCTTTCCAATTCGCTGGTGTAGCTCTGTACATATAAATGATCCTAAAACCACTTCATCACCCCTATACTCTTTAGAGTTTAGAAGAATGAGAGGTGATCTCATTGAAACGTACAAGATTCTGAGGGGCATTGACAGGTTAGATGCTGAGAGGTTGTTTACCCTGGCTGGAGAGTCTAGAACTAGGGGGCAGAGTCTCAGTATAAGGGGCCATCCATTTAAGACTGACATGAAGAGGAATTTCTTCACTCAGAGGGTTGTGAATCTTTGGAATTTGCGACCTCAAAGTGTTATGGATGCTGAGTCGTTGAGTATAGTCAAGGCTGAGATCGATAGATTTTTGGAATCTCGGGGAATCAAGGGATATGGGGATCGGGCAAGAAAGTAGAGTTGAGGTGGAAGATTAGCCATGATCTTATTGAATGGTGGAGCAAGCTCGAGGGGCCGTATGGCCTACTCCTGCTCCTAATTCTTATGCTCTTAACTTCCTGGTTTACTTTAAGGCTGTGAAAAGGTGCTTGATAGGGGTAAAGTAGTAGATGTGGTGTACATTGGATTTCAGTGAGGCATTCAATACATTTCCTCTGTAAAGGCTGGCACTGAATATAAAGAAAGTGGAAATTAGTTGAAATATTTTAAAGTGGATACATAATTGGTTGTCCAACAGAACCCAGAGGTTAGTGGTACAGCAATTGTCATCCGTCTGGGAGAATGTTACCATTGGGGTTTCACAGGGGTCTGTTTTGGGCCCTTGTTTGTTTGAGGTCTTCATAAATGATCTGCAGCTAGGAGTCACACCATAATGGTTAAATTTGCAAATCATACAAAGCTAATGAAGGGGACAGGATAACCGACAGCAGGATGTGAGCGTATTGAAAGGATACAGAACCAAGCAACCAGAATAAGTGTGGGGATGGAGGGATTGGATTATGAGGAGCGATTAAGTAAATTGGGCACGTTGTCACTGAAAAGGAGAAGATTGAGAGGTGATATGATTGCTGTTTCTCCAAATAAAATCATTTGTAAACCTGACGTGCTATTTCAATGATTTGTATATGACCATTTCTGCTTTCAGATGGAGAACAAAGCAGAATTTGGACTACAGCTTTTTAATGATGTACGCTCAAGCCAAAGGATCTTTCTACTTGCAGGTATAGTAACTGTAGAATTATGTTGCATAATTTTCATAGATAGATATAAATGTGGTCCTCTAAAGAAATCAATTCCAAGACAAGACATTTAGGGGGAGCAATTCCCCAGCGCCCTGATTGGGGGCGGTAACCAACTTGGCTCACCTCGGCCGCGGAATTGCGGTTACTGCCCTTCGAAGAAAGTGAAGCGCGATCTCACATGCTCCACTTCCTCATACGGTGGGTTCTGGGGCGCTACTGAAGCGTGGTGTTCAGCGCTACATGTCTCCTCCACATAGCGCTGACGCGTTTCAACACCCCTCCCCTTCGGTTAAAGAGGGCCACTGCACAGTCTGACAGGCCTCTGATGGCCTCCACTGGGCCACCAGGGCGGCGTGGTGCTGAAGCCGCAGCCCGGCACCCAAAACGGAGTGCCGGGCTGCACGCTGACGGCCCGGACTATGCAAGGGAAGAAGAAGTCGGGCCGATCGGTGAGTCGGCAAAACCGCCAAGATGGCGGCTCGGGGCACTCCCCACCTCCCCTTTAACTTCCGCCCCGCGAACGGGGGTCAGCTCAGTTTGCAACCCGCGAGACTGGCGATGACATCGATCACGGCAGCCTCGCTGGGGGGCTGGGCAATTTCTGTTGTGAGGTGGAAAGTGGTCAGTGTGCGGCACTAAGGGGTTGGCGCACATGGTGATGAGGTCATCAGTGGGGAGCAAAAATTATTTTGGGGGCGTGAAATGAGGCACACAGGATTTTGTGCCTGGGCGGAACTTTCGCCAATGGTTTTGCGGCGGTGCTAAAACTTAGCACCCCGCCGCTGTTTTGACCGTTGGGATGATGAAAATCACTGTGCATCGCTGCGCTAGCGCCCCGGGCGGAACTTTCAAGCATTTTGCCCGATTTAGCATCCACCTGAGAACCCACCCAGAAAAAGGATGTGCTTATTTGTACTGCAAAAATGGCCATCATGCTCCACCCTTTGTCTATGATTGGTCCCCTTGAAGGATAAGCCACACACTGAAGTTTTACAGGAATGTATAACTGGAACGCCCATCGCAAGGTTTCACTGACTTTGCTAATTGTAACTCGATCCACTTTGACTTCCTGAAATGACAGATGACAGAGCTCCCCAAAAGACAGCAAGAGCCAGTCCAAGTGCCTTACCCCAGTCCAAGTGCATGCCTCCCCCAGCCAAAGTGCCTTCCCACAGTCCAAGTGCATCCCTCCCCCAGCCAAAGTGCCTTACCCCAGCGCAAGTGCATCCTTCTCCCCCGCGCCCCACCCCACCATAGATGGGTATGAAGTGAATAGTGACAGTGTCTTGACTTCTGAATATCATCCACTCCAACGATGTCCCTTATAGGGGGTTGGAAGAACGTGATCCGTCTTCACTGAGTTCCTTCTCTCCCCTCCGATCCCCCCCAGTCCCAGCCTCTCTCTCTTCCCCCCCGCCACCCATGTCTCTCCCCCCCAGTCTCTCTTTCCCAGCCTCTCTCCCCCCCCCCCCAGCCTCTCTCTCTCACTCCCTCTCTGCTTGTCACCTTCCACACCCGCCACTCTCGGCCCCACGCCTGTCCTCTCGAGAGGGTTCGGGGTGGGAGCGGGAGAGAGTCGGGGGGGAGAGAGTTGGGGGGGGAGAGTCGGTGGGGGGGGGGAATTGGGGCGGGGCCTGAGCAGGCGAAGAGAGTCGGGGCCTCAGGTCTTGCTCCTCGGCACCACATGGAGGGAAGATTCTGTCAAAAAAACTGCAGTACAAACAGTTACATTGCCAGAAAAAGCAGACGGACCCAGGGTGCAGCAGGCACTAATGGTGCCATGTTGAAAGCGAAGGAGAAAGTTGCAGCTCCGAGAGATTATAAGGTTTGGGAGAAGAATGCTGCATTACTTTTGATTGTGAAGTTTATGTGAGTTTCTCGTTTGTTTTATAAAGGGCATTTAAGGACATTTTAAAAGATGGGGCCATGTTTGGTTAGGAGCCAGTAATCCTGGCTGCTATATTCATACAGCTTCAAGCTGGAAGTAGGCTTATTGTTGATCATTTGCAACATAATCGAAGAGGTCGCAGACATATGGGGAGGAGGCCTTACTTTAATTGTGCAGTTTTATGTGAGTTTCTAGTTTGTTTTATAAAGGACAGTTAAGAACATTTTAAAAGATGGGGGCCATGCTCGGTCGGGAGCTGCTGTGCTGACAGAGACATGCCAGCTCCTACAGGCAGACCTACAGCCTACAGTGTGATATATTCTTTGCGATATCACAAATACACAGACTTCACAAGATGGCTTCAACACAGGAACTTGTCTGATGACCTGTCACCTGATGCCTTTATTGCATTTACAGCAATGGCTGCATTACCACAGTAGTGCACTAGGTGGAGCTGTAGTCCACTAGCTGGAACTATATTACATTTTTCCCTCCTTAATTATGACAAACAATCATCAGACATAACTTGCATGGTTATACATAACAAAAGATATGGACTTTTGCCATATTTACAAATCAAACTTAACCACTGGTTTTCTGTTTCACTCTAGAACAGAACCTTCCAAACATAGTGTCGAATTTAGACTCATTCTAGGCTGATCCTGAGGAGAATTTGTCTTTGATCTACATGTCCTTGATCTACATTTGAACTCGCTACAACTTCAGACTGTTTGTCTGCCTGACTCGGACTCAGACTCAAACTTTGACATTCTCTTGCACTTGTTTCTAGTAGATCTGATGTAGGATATGCTACAGGTTCTGTACTTGTAACAAAACTATCTGATGAGTCAGAAATAATTGAACCATTCTAACTTCCAACTCGTTCCACATCTGTAGGTAAAATATGATCAATGTGAACAAACCTAACCACTCCATTATCAAACAGCTTGACCAAATATGTGCGAGGATCACATATCTTCACCACTCTTCCTGGTAACCACTTTAACCATTTATGGTGATGGTTCTTCACTCTCATCTTCTGATTTAATTTCACACTTCTCTCTCTTACTCTACCTCTATCATGATTCTCTTTCTGTCTTAATTGTTCCTCTTCTAATGACTGTGCTAAGTTTGGCTTTAACAACGAGAATCTAGTTTGTGGCTGTCATTGAGAAACAACTCTGCTGGTGTTCTACCAGTAGTTGTGTGAGGAGTATTGCGATAAGTAATTAGAAAATTAGACAATTTGTGGCCCAATGACAACTATCGTTTCTTTGGATTTGGATGTAAACCATCTTTGTCTACTCTGTGCCCTAAGTACTCTACTGAGTTTTTAAATAACTCACACTTATGAGCAGTCACTTGTACTCTGTGCTTTTCTAGCCTTTTGAGCACTTCATTCAATATGTTATTATGGATTTGCCAGTTTGGTGCTGAAATTAGTATGTCATCCAAATAACATATTACCCTTTCAATACCTTGCAAAATTTGGTTCATCACCCCTTGGAATATGGCGGGGGCCAAAGATATTCCAAGTGATAGCCTATTAAATTGATATAGGCCTCGATGACTATTTATGGTCAAACATAACTTGGACTCCTCATCTAGTTCAAGTTGTAAGTAGGCATTTGTAAGATCCAACTTTGAGAAGATCTGATCACCTGTCAGTGTTGTGAACAAATCTTCTACATTCGGCAATGTATTGGGGAGATTACCCTCTAGAACCTGATTTACAATTACTTTATAATCACCACACAACCTTACCTTACCATCTGACTTAGGTACAACAACAATAGGTGTAGCCCAATTACATAGATCTATCTTAGGAATAATCTTTTATCTTTTAGAGATAATTTTTTAGATAGTCTTTAATCTTTTGAGTTCTTGCTCAACTTTCTCCTTGAGTGCATATTGTACGGGATGTGACTTTCAGTAAACTGGTCTAGTTTCCTTCTGTACTCTGACACTCGCCTTGAAGCCTTGGATCGGACTGCCTGTTTTGCAGAACACCTTCGGATACTTCTTGATAACATCATCCTTCGATGCAAATCTCGTTTCAACACGAAAAATCTCATTCCAATCCAACTTCACTGATCCCAACCAATTACTACCTAGTAAAGCAGGCTTGTCTCCTGCCACTACTAAGAGAGGCAAGCTCCGAAATTGATCTTTGTATTTCACCGATACGGTGATATGACCTACCACAGGAATGTTCTCTCCTGAGTAGCTTCGCAGCTCTATCTTGGATTTCTCCAATGGGAAATGACGCAATTTGTCCAGATAAAGCGATTCCGGTACTACGCTCACGGATGCACCAGTGTCGATTTCCATGGGTATCTTGGTTCCTGCAACATCTACTTGGATGATGATACTTTTCGAATCGCTGTTAGATACCCTTATGCTCCTGATGACTTGTATTTCTTTGTCTTTTTGCTTTTCTTCCATGCTATGTACTCTCTGGGGATTTCTAATTATAGTTTTGTAAGTTGGTTTATTCTTCAGTCGGCATGTCTTCACAAGATGCCCAGTTTACATGCAGAAGAAACACTCTGCCTTCACATATAGACAACTTTGAGCAATGTGTTGTCCCAGGCACTGACTTCAATGCTCTGTTACCGTGGCCAGTTGCTGAGGCCTTGGGGCCCAACTGCCTTTTACTTTTAAACTGCAGGCAATTCACCTCGGTTGTCTGACGACTGGAAATGGTACGAAATTCTAGGGACTATTGGTCGGCCATATCCATCGACATAACTTTCTGACAAACTAAATCAAAGGTCAGGTTAGGGGTTGTCAACAACTTTCTTCTGATTGCTTTATTTTTCATCCCAGAAACAAAGTGGTCACACAGTGCTTGGTCCTGAAAGTTTCTGAAATAACAGTGAATGAATAGCTTTTTTAATGTTACAACGTACTCACTGATACTTTCGTCAGTTAACTGATCTCGTATTCTGAAATGATAACTTTCAGCAATTTTCAGGGGCTCAGGACTGTAGTGTTGTTCTAACTTGCTTAGTATCTCTGTAAGTGATGTGTCCTTTGGCTTGACAGGAACAAGCACATTTTTCATGGTTTCATATACCTCGGGGTCTACTTCAGTCAAAAAAGTAACCTGTTTTCTTTCCAACACCACCAGGGTATGGTTTTCATCATCAGGGACTTTGATGATACTATTCGCAGTGAAAAACATTTCTAGCTGCTCTACATACGCTCCGAAAGTTTCACGGTCGCGATGGAATTCACCCAAGCCCCCTATTATTCCCATAGGCGCAGCCATCTGGACTCTGGCAGTTCAGCCAATTGTGCTTGTAATTTATCTTGGATTTTTAGTTGTTCTGCAAACAAAGGACCTCTCTAGTCTCTCTGTTGTTTGGCTGGAATCATCTACCAACAAAAATTTCAGCTAAGGTATTGAGGAATCCTATCCTTCATCGCCAACATGATATATTTTTTACGACATCACAAACACACAGACTTCACAAGATGGCTTCAACACAGGAACTTGTTAGGTGACCTGTCATCTGATGTCTTTATTGCATTTGCAGCAATGGCTGCATTATCACAGTAGTCCACTAGGTAGAACTATATTACAAACAGGACTGCACAGCCCGTCGAGGTGAAGATGGCTGTGGCACTTGTCTTCTATGCCTCTGGCTCCTTCCAGGCATCAGAGGGGGACATATGCTCCATCTCGCAGCATGCTACATATTGCTGCATTCGCCAGGTGACTAATGCACTGTACCCATGAAGGATGGACATCATAAAAGTTCTCAATGACCAGGGAGACCCAAAATGAGAGGGGTGTAGGTTTTTGATGATTTGCTGGCTTCCCCAAGGTTCAGGGTGGCCTTGACTGTATGTGCATCGCCCTGCGAGCATCTTTACAGGATGCAGAGGTTTTCCAAAACTGAAAGGGATTCCACTCCTTGAACGTACAGATCATCTGCGACCATAGTCAGCGCATCATGGCAGTCAGTGCCCAATATCCAGGGAGCATCCATGATGCTTTCATCTTGCATGGGAGCAGTGTAACACGCATGTTCCAGCGTCAACCACAAGGCCAGAGTTGGATGCTCGGGGATACAGATTACGGCCTCGCCAGCTGGCTCATGACCGCCCTTCGGAACCCTCAGACAGAAGCCGAGCATCACTATAATGACAGCTATATAGCCACACGCAACATCATCCAACAGACAATTGGAGTGCTCAAGCAGCGCTTCCGATGCCTGGACCACTCTGGAGGCTGCCTGCAATACTCCCCTCAGCAGGTCTCTGAGTTCATTGGAGTGTGCTGCATACTACACAGCTTAGCCTTTATGAGGGGACAGGAATTCCCAATGGGGATTGCAGGACTACCTCAGGAGAAAAAGGAGGAGGAGGAGGAAGACGAGGAAGAGGAGCCTGTCGAGGATCCCATGCCACCACCACCATCACCACAACCACAGGGGAGGCATTGTAGAGATTTTACCGTTGTAAAAGCCTTACATCGGCAGCTCATAATTGAACGCTTTACTTGAAGACAGGTTTGGGCATTGTCTGGCCATTCTATCCCACCATGTAGACTATTCCCCCTCTTATTCTGCAAATGAGACACTACACAGGAATGGATAATGCGAAAAAACATGTATTAAACATTGTAACATTGTAAACTTTGTAACCTACATTGTGATACTTAAATAAAATGAAATAAAATAATGAGCTGCAACCAGCAGTGTGATAATTCAAGAACATTATCAGAACATAATCCAGCACCAAGAACATAATCCAGCAGTGTGATACTGTAACATCAATTCCTGCCCCACTATTTTTTCCCACCGTCTTTTGCCCCCCTTCCCTTCATCCCCCTCCCTTGCCTGCTGCTCCGAATCAAAGTGGCACCAGGGCATGCAGTAAGGCTGCCAGAGCGCTGCTGTGTTGGGGGGGAGAGACAATGGAGACAGCGTCCGGGGACGCACTGGACCAGCTCGTGGCGTGGAAGGCCCGGCTTCTGACTGGCGAGCCTCTTCATCGGCGTCGCCAGTCACGGGTGGTTTGGGTGCCAACCGTCACTGATGCTTGATTGGCGACTGAGTGGGGGGAGACGGAATGCTGTCATCCAGAGGAATGACACCACCTCCCATATCTCTGGAGCCACTCAGTCGCCGACGGGGCTGGCCTCTAGCAACCGGAGCACGATGTAAACTAACACTTTGCTGGCCTGCTTCGGAACTGTTACTTCCCCGTGTGACAGTGGGGAACACAGAGAGTATGGAGGCAGGCTTGGACTGCATCACCTGCCCAAGCTGAAGCAGAGCTTGTGCCTGTGATGCACGATATTATGCTAGGGCTCACGCCACACTCTCCGAGACTCCACTGTCACTGCTGGAGGCCACCAGCCTCGTGTGGGCATTGATGGCCTCGCTGGTATCATGGCTCACACTGACAATCTGCGACCCTACCTCCGTAATCGGCGCTTTCAGACTGTCAATGCTCGCGGGAATCCTTCCCAAGACATCAAGGAACTGACCATTGACGCTTTCTCTGGACATTCCCGCCATGTCCAGTTCCACGTCTGCCTGTCTGTCAGCAGGCCAACTTTGCTGACTCACCCTCCGGAGAAATGGCCTGCGGGATTCAACCCCAGCCCTGCATTGCTGCATGCCACTGGTCCCATGAGGCTCGGATTCCTCGAACCCCGAGAACGTCACGTCGTCCCCAGAGGAGCTGAGTGCCAATGGTGGAGCAGGGCTCGATTAATGCTGCGCCGGATGCTGCACTGCAGTCGGCTCATCGGTATCCTCCTGCTCTTTCTCCTCCCCCAGACGATGGCCTGACGTGGAATGTTGCCTTGAGGGATGCGGCGCCTGTGTCTGGTCATCTGGAAGTAGAAAGCAACAGACGAGTGGTTAGCAGCGGGGGAGGGGGCAGGGGGCACGGTGACATGAGGAAAGTTGCATAGCACAGGCTCATTTGAAGGACCGCCGCTACTCCATTAGAGACATTGCAGGTCTTACCCCAACCTGGTTTAGAGGCACTACAGGACATTGCCCCAACCTATCCCAGGGAGTGTGCAGAACATTGCCCCAACTTAGTCCAAAGGTACTGCAGGACATTGCCCCAACCTATCCCAGGGAGTGTGCAGGACTTACCCTCAGTATCCAAGCGAGGTGTCAGTGCCCCCAGTAGCAGCTGCCCGACCAGTGACGCCGATAAGGCCTGCCACACTCTCCTCGAAGTCCATGAGCGGCAGGGTCTGGGGCGGACCGCCGCCTATCCACACCTGCTCGCGGCGATTATGAGACTTCTTTGCCTACAAAGATGAAAATGGGAATGGTTACATCTGCTCCTGTGGCACAGATAGTCACCAAAGCACTAATGCCAGATTGTCTGAATGTAATAGAGTTCTCTGTTTAATGGCCTTGGAAGTTGCACGTGGTTCATCAGGAGGACATCGAAGTGGGGAGCCATTTTATGAGATCTCAGAAAGAATGTGTAAAGATCATTCATGGCAAATAGAGTGCCGAACTAAGCCTACCTATGTGTCATGCATTTTAGGAAGCAACCCACAGAGTGCTGGGAGACACCAACAGCATGAGCACAAATAGTGTATCAGATTTATCCTTGAAGTAATGAAGGAGTGCATGAATTAAAATGGTATTCACTCTGACGACCCTGATGAGATCATTAAATCTCGGCACTGTGTGCCAGTCCTCACCACAGTATCTGAGGCAGAGACCTCCTCTACGATGTTTCTCCAAATTCTCTTAAATATAGATGGCAGTGGTCTAGAACAACACCGAAGATGCAACTCCTGCCATCTCCATTCCACAGCCCCCACTAGAGCTTCATTAGCCTCTTGGCTGAATCGCCTGGTACGCTATCTTCCATCGTCCTCCTCCATCATCGAATTCAAAATATGAAATGGCTGATTCAGCCCTGGTTGTACTGCGCATGCGCGTGCAGGAAGTGGCGGTGCCCTGCATTTGCGACAGGAAACCAAAAGGTGGAAGCGCGGGGGAAAAAAAGCGCATGCGCAAAACGGCAGATTGCGCCAACGCCGGAACTTTCAGAGTCTGTGGTGTAATGCCGGAGTTAACGCTAATGCTCCTCATGAACTTGAAAGTTCCCCACTCTGGCGTTAACGTTATCCCGGCGCTAAATTTTTCGCTCCACCGCAAATTGCGCCCGGAAATGGTCGAAAACGCAAAAAAAACTCAAATCCAGCTGAAGGATTTAATAGCTTTCCAATGCAATAAATGCAGCTACTGCAATATATATCAGGTTATAATAACTGCACTGAAGATAATTAGTTTGAAGTTTTATCTGGATCAGTTGTGTGGTTTGTTTTTTAATGGAAACAGTTTGTAAAAGCCCAAGGGGAGATTGCAGGGAATAGAAATCAATTCGGAAGACAAAAAAGATTGCATACTTTTTTGTTCTTTACATAATTTCAAAAACAAGATTTATCACCACTTCTCACAAAGGTTGGCACCAATTTTTTTTGGCAATGTCAAGTTTAATATGCATCATTAGTTGTTTACACTTAATTTATTTAGGGGAGATTGAATTGTCAATTATTATTCAAGTGTTTTCTCACTAAGTAAGCAGATAACAACAATATGCTGTTAATTGTTGTTGTTGTAAGTAAGCATATGTTTAGAAGGATATGCAGATAGGATTAGATGAAGCAGGGTACGAGGAGGCTGTGTGGAGTATAAACACCAGTACAGACCGGTTAGGCTGGATCGACTGTTTCTGTGCTGTAAATTCTATGGCTGGAATTTTCCGAGGTGGTAGCGGGCGGGAATGGAGGAGGGTCGGCTGTTGCTATGCCAACAGTTTGCTGCTGTCCTCGGCAAGCTGCCAAAACAATGTACAGGATTTTATCAGTTCTTAGCTTTTGTATTTGAAATGTGGGCAGACATCCTCCTCTCAGAATGACGGCGTTTTGAACAGATCACCTTTGCAAAACCAGTCAAACCTTTCCATGGAAGTGACAATATATCTGTAAAGCTGTCACTAGTTTCAATACCCCGACTTGCAGTAAATCCCTGATAACTCACTTTAATGTTCTCTGCTTGACATGTTGAAATTGGCATTTTTGCCACCATACGATTTCCAGTGAATCTCACCCTTGTGCAATTCACTTGTGCATTTAGAAGCTAACTTTACTAGTACCTGTATGGAAGTATGCAAAGTGACCTCGGTATCTCCACTCTATTCCCCAGGCCACTTGCTTGCTGTTGTCAGTTGCTGGTAGGAAAATTCAGCAATGCTCCTTTTTACTTTCCTGTGAGAGGAAGAAAGAGATATTGTAGGAGGCAAACCTCTCCCATCATCAATAAGGACAATTTTCCAAGTGCGCGCTGCCTGTCATTACTTGATATGCAAAACGAGCAAGTAAGGCTCCCTGCTAGGATTGTGTCACAAAATCAGCTTCACAGCATGAATGTAAAAGACAACTATTAAAATTAGAAGGTGAAAGTTTCTGACCGCTACACCACCAGTGGGGACTTGCCTGCAGCGGGTGGTTTATCAGAAAATCACTGGGGCACTGCCCACAAAGTTTCACTTGCTGAATTCAAGGCCCCACTGGTGGCTCAGTGTCTCAGGGTTCGCCAGACAGCTTGGTGGCTAAAATGACACATACAGAAACCCATTTCTATTCCTAAGAACATAAGAAATAGGAACAGGAGTAATTCATATGGTCCCTGCACCGCCATTCAATAAGATCATGGCTGATCTTCCAGCTCAACTTTACTCTCCTGCACTGTCCTCATATCCCATGATTCCTTTAGCGTCCAAAATTCTATCGATCTCAGTCTTGAATATACTCAATGCCTGAGCATCCACGGCCCTTTGGGGGTCAAGAATTCCAAAGATTCACAACCCTCCGATAGAAGAAATTTCTCCTCATCTCAGACCTGTTATCCTGAGACTGTGACTTAGACTTTTCAAACCTCTAAGCCCACAATATTCAAACAGGACAAATTAGTGAATAAGAGTTATTAGCGCAAATAGGGCTGAGTTACCCAGGGCCTGAAATTGGTGAAGGCCAAGGCCCGCCCAAGTGCTGCCCAAAGGATCGCCGATTGCCGCCAAGAGACCGGGCAGTACTTTGCCAGGCAGTTTCCTCTAAAAGAGGTGGCAGTACGGCCCGGCGGGCAACTAGCGGCTTACGCCGTCAATCTGGGAGGCAACGGGCGGGAGTGGGCGGGAGCTCTCAATCTCGGTGGTAAATGTGATTGCCGCCCAAGTGCTGCCGAGGATGGAGTCGGGCCCAGGGAGGGTGGAACACCTGAAAATCAAAATCACCACCAAAAAAAAACAGAACACCGGAAGACCTTCGGGTAGCCCATACAGGTAAGATTCTGTAAAAAAAATTAAAAGATGTTCACTAACCTTTTTTTGCAGGTCTTCATACTTACCGTTGGGGTTAGGCCTATCCCCATACAGTGGTCCTTCCCCCTGCTGTCGCCGACTCCCGCTGACTCCCGCCCGCACCAAACTGGCAGCTCGGCGGGAGGGAGCACACTTGCACTACTTGGCCACCAGATGCTGTCAGTGGGTGGTTCCCAGCGGTACTCCCCTCCCGCTGGCTGCAGCCCAAGTGGAAACTGGCACAGAGGGGAGACTGGCGCCAAAACGCAGCGGCAGTCGGCGGCATCCGGTGGCAGTGGGCAGTAAGGCCACCAATTTTGGGGCCTTGGACTTTGAGGCCTAGATTGCTAAGGCTTGCATTTGGGTCGCCCTGATCTACTATACTCGTTTTCACATCTCATTGGCCTCTTATCAGTTCTCTTATTGAGTTGTCAGTTTTCCTGATATGTGATGTCGCTTTTGCTGGTTTAGGCATGTATGCACCGAGTATGAATATCTGAATGTCCAACTAATAAGCAGAGACAGGGATAGATCTATCTAATAACCTCCTGTTGCTATGCCGACAGTTAGCTTCTGTCCTAGGCAAGCTGCCAAAACAACGTACAGGATCTTATCAGTTCTTAGCTTTTGTATTTGAAATGTGGGCAGACATCTTCCTCTCAGAATGACAGCCTTTTTGAACAGATCACCTTTGCAAAACCAGTCAAAACCTTTCTGTGGAAGTGACAATATATCTGTAAAGCTGTCACTAGTTTCAACACTCCGACTTGCAGTAAATCCCTGATAACTCACTTTAATGTTCTCTGCTTGACATGTTGAAATTGGCATTTTTGCCACCATACGATTTCCAGTGAATCTCACCCTCGTGCAATTCACTTGTGCATTTAGAAGCTAATTTTACTAGTACCTGTATGGAAGTACGCAAAGTGACCTCGGTATCTCCACTCTATTCCCCAGGCCACTTGCTTGCTGTTGTCAGTTGCTGGTATGAAAATTCAGCAATGCTCCTTTTTACTCTCCTGTGAGAGGAAGAAAGAGATATTGTAGGAGGCAAACCTCTCCCATCATCAATAAGGACAATTTTCCAAATGCCGCTGCCTGTCATTACCTGATATGCAAAATGAGCGAGTAAGGCTCCCTGCTAGGATTATGTCACTCAGAAAATCGGCTCCACAGCATGAATGTAAAAGACAACTATTAAAATTAGAAGGTGAAAGTTTCTGACCGCTACACCACCAGTGGAGACTTGCCTGCAGCGGGTGGTTTATCAGAAAATCACTGGGGCACTGCCCACAAAGTTTCCAACAAGTCACTTGCTGAATTCAAGGCCCCACTGGTGGCTCAGTGTCTCAGGGTTCGCCAGACGGCGTGGTGGCTAAAATGACACATACAGAAACCCATTTCTATTCCTAAGAACATAAGAAATAGGAACAGGAGTAATTCATATGGTCCCTGCACCGCCATTCAATAAGATCATGGCTGATCTTCCAGCTCAACTCTACTCTCCAGCAGTATCCTCATATCCCATGATTCTCTTAGCGTCCAAAATTCTATCGATCTCAGTCTTGAATATACTCAATGCCTGAGCATCCACGGCCCTTTGGGGTCGAGAATTCCAAAGCTTCACAGCCCTCCGAGAGAAGAAATTTCTCCTCATCTCAGTCCTAAATGGCCGCCCTTTTATCCTGAGACTGTGACTTCTAGTTCTAGACTCTCAAGCCAGGGGAAACAGCCTCAGAGCATCTGCTCTGTCAAGCTCTCTAAGAATTTTATACATTTCAATAAAATCGCCTCTCATTTTTCTAAACTCTAAAAAGTATCGGCCCATTCTTCTCATTCTCTCCTCATAGGACAGCCCCCTCATCCCAGGAATCAATCTAGTCAATCTAATCAATCAAACCAATGACTCGAATTTATATAGTGCCATTAACATGGAAAAATGTCCCAACGAGCTTCACACAAGCATGAATGAAACGAACACTGAGCTAAAGATGCAGAAATTAGGAGGTGTTAATCAAAAGCGTGGACAAAGAAGTGGGTTTTAAGGGGGATATTAAAGGAGGAGATAGAGGTAGAGAGATACAAGGGTTGAGTCAGGGAATTATAGAGTGGGACCGAGATGGCTGAAGGCACAGTCTTGCCAATGCTGCGGGCGACCGGAGTCAGAGAAACAAAGATTTGTACCCCTCAGGTGACATCCTCCTGCCTCATTCCCTGACATCACCAGCAAAAAGCACCCACACCTCCACCCCACTTCTTGAGGAAACCTCTGCTCCGTCTAAATGGGTCAGCAACCCAGCGTTACAGATTCCCACACCATTTATGGCCCACCCCAATAATGGTTACAGAATGGGCAAAATCCAAAAGGAAATTTAGAGCCCCACTTTCTAGTCTCGCACATGAAGAGAACCCGATTGGACAAGGTGCAAACATTTTCACACTGTGCCCGAGCACGATTCACAAAGCAGGCAGGATAAAGCAAAGCAGGGATTTTTTATTTGGGAGGGGGGGGGGAAGAGAAGTGGAAATTATAGTCTCCCCATAGTTAATAGAGCTTTTTCGGTTACACTATCGATGATGATAGGATAGCTCCACTTTCCAATAGTATTCTTTTGCTTCCTCTTGCCGGAGAATGAAAAGGGAGAAGGAAGAGTGCTCATTTCTGGCAGAAAATGGCCTCTCGGCTTCCTCCCGCCACAAGTTACAACTCATCCAAACTGCTACAATCTATGGCATCATCCACACAACGTGCTCCATTCCTACTCCCCTGTCTTTATCAAGATCCATTAACTTCCCATCCCTGAGCACACCTCCCCGATCCTTACGCAGCACTCTATTGCTCATCTCCACTCCACCATTGACAACTGTTCTTTCAACTAATGTGTCCCTGCTCACCGGACGTCCCTCGTTCAATCTCTCCACCTTGTCATTTCCATCCTTGCCTTCAAAAGATTCCTAAAAACCCATCTCTTTGGCCATGCTTTCAGCTCCATAATTCCTCTTCCTCTTTTTTCCCTCACTCATTCCTGCTCTGTAAAGTGCTTTGAAATGATTCCCTGTGCTTGGTTTTTGCCTTTTGGTTGACCAACAAACGGAGTATGCCCGCTGGTCACCATTACCCTCATTGAAGAGCCGTCCACAACTTGAGTCCCCGGCCGCATACACGTCAGGCCGGTGATCTGCAGGGTGTTATCAGATTAAGTTGACCAATATCGGGCCTCCCCTGCTGCCAACAAGGTACGTGCAAGGGGAGGTGAGGGAGGCAGGGAGAGTATCAACGGCTCAGATTATTTGTGTGGGACCCAGAGGAGCACTCCTACTCCTCCAGCCCCCACAAAATAATGTCAGACTTACCCATGCTGGGCCTCTTTGGCTCCATCGACCATGGAACTGATCACAGCTGAAATGGACCACTATTTGCATATTGAGGGGCCCACTGCTTGAAAGAGGGAGGCACTTTGAACGCCCAGCATTAGGCCCCTTTCAGAATGTTGTCAGTCGCATCATCAGAGTTAGCGGGGCGCTGAGGTTACCAACCCCATTTTGAGGCCATAGCTCGCCCGCCCCCAGCCTGTTAACATCAGGCATGACAAGTTAAAATCAACCCATCTGTTGACAAAGAGAAATACAGAAATGTAAGAAGATTGTTTTTGGCACTGGCAGGTGTCAGCAGCAGCCAGGTGGTCCGGGGGACAGAGTGAAGGTCTCTGCTAGCAAGCAGCGCCATTGTAACACGCAGACTTAGCAGTAGATAAAACCAAAACATTTCTTCTCACTTCATCCTCATTGACGGCAGATCACTCGACATCTTCTGTATAATGCGATTCAGTGGAACAGTTACTTTGTATTCCCTTGGTTGCAGTTTCAAATCACAAGTAAGGTAAAGTTCAACTCAGAGTCATCAGTGTGCTGAACCTGTCAGGTTTTGATCACCAGCTTGTTGAAAAACCCATTAGTATTAGTTAATAACACAGCCGTCAAATCCCTGCATGTCCCTTTATAACTGCCTTACAAATTATAAATGCTACCTGCAGCAGCAGTCATGCCTTCCTGTAGTATCACTAATTCATAGATTTAAATAAGGCAAGCTAAAATATTCCCTGAGATTGTCCTGGAGGGGTAGGGTAGCGTGGGAGAGGCAGATGGAACAAAGCATTCCCAATCTCTCTGGAGACTGCATTACTCAATTGTAATAAAAATAAGTACTTACATTTATATAGCACCTTTCACAACCACCGGATGTCCCAAAGCACTTTCCAGCCAATTAAGTACTTTTGAAATGCAGTCACTGTTGTAGTGTAGGGAAATGTGGCAGCAAATTTGCACACAGCAACTTCCACAAATAGCAATATGATAATGACCAGTTAATCTGTTTTTGTTATGTTGATTGAGAGATAAATATTGGCCAGGACACCGGGGATAACTCCCCTTCGAAATAGCGCCATGGGATCTTTTACGTCCACCTGAGGGGACAGACAGGGCCTCGGTTTAACATCTTATCTGAAAGGCAGCACCTCTGACAGTGCAGCACTGGAATGTCAGCATAGATTTTTGTGTTCAAGTCTCTGGAGTGGGACTTGAATCTACAACCTTCTGACCCAGAGGCGAGGGTGCTACCCTCTGATCCACGGCTGGCACTAATGTCACATGCTTGATTCCTATTTCAATTTTTTCTTATCGTAAAGAAATACTAAAGGAAATGTGTGCACATACATAGCATCTAATTATATCTCCCAGAAAGTACTTCACATACAACAAATTTATTTAGAGTGCAATGACCATTGTTATGTACCCAAAACTATGGGGTAAAGTTTCGGCATGAGTTGCTCCTATTTTTTTGGAGCAACTGGTTTAGAATAGAGTATCTTAGCAGTTGCAATTCTCGGCATTTAGTTTGCTCCAGTTCTAGTGAGTTAGAACAGTTTCATTTTGTAACAGGTTTTTTTTTTCAAAGGGGGGCGTGTCCAGCCACTTACGCCTGTTTTGAAAGTTTAGGCAAATGGAGTAAGTATAGATTTTTGTATGCTCAGAAAAACCTTGCCTACACTTAGAAAATCGATACCACTACACAGGAAGGCGCGGGCTGGGACGGTGGGTGAATGGGTGTAAACTGCTCCATGATATCACCAGCACCCGCAACGTCGGAATCAAAACCATGGAAGGTGGAACCAGAACCTCTGCGAGTGGGAGGCGCAGGCTCGGACGGTGGTGTACTGACTGTAAACTGCTGCATTACACCAGCAGCACCACTGGGACCCGCAACATCGGAATCAAAGCCTTGGAAGGTGGAACCAGAACCTATGCAAGGGATTGGAACTCTGATGCCCCTTAATGTGGGCTCATAAACATTAATTTGGAAGGTCTCCCCTGTAGACATTTCAGTCATTGCTGCCACCGCCAGCATCCAGTCTGGATCATCTGCATCTGGTTGTACTGGTTCTTGTTCTGGATCTTCAGGATCCTCAGGGTTGGCATCGTCATCATCATCATCATCATGTTCTGCAAAATATATCAGAACAGTCAAATGTTTAACAGCAAGGGAGGGGCAGGATGGGTGGCATGAGTACTCTCACACATAGCAGGCCAGGCAGCAGATTGATTTGAAGGGCCACGGTGCATTTTCAGGACTTACCCTCTTCCTCGCGTGCGGGCCCAGCTTGTGCTGTACTGATTGCTTTTCTCCATGTACAACTCATCATGTCAGCTACCCTTTGTTCCAAGGGTGTCAGTGGATGAAGATTGGGCATGCCTCCTCCTGTTCGAGTTGCTTCCCTTTTGTTGTGGGACAATTTCTTTTGCAAAGAGTAAAATATAACTTTTTTCTGCAGGGTGGGACATACAGATAGTTATATTACAATTACAATTACATTAAAAAATGAAAATATTACTTACACTAACTACTTGACCAAGGTCGTGCCATTTCTTTTTACACTGGCTTCCAGATCTCATGGTATGCACCACTGCGCAGTAATCTTCTGCAACTTGGTTCCAGCGTTTCTTCATTTCTTTAGGTGGCACTTTTATGCGACCTCTGTTGCTGGTATCCAGCTCCTGCCATCTCTGCTCAGTGACGTTGACTAATATCTCCACTTCTTCATGCAAGAAATTCTTTGTTCTTGGTGGACGTTGTTCCATTGCTGTATTAAGTTATCACTCTTATTTTTCAAAACACACAGTCCTTATTTTGCATGCATCTATGCAGCCCCTGTTCTGGAAGTTTGGCAGCAAAAAGCAGCACTCACTGATTTCAGCAGGTGATTTCTTCAACAGTGCTGCTAAAAGCACTCCTTCAGACACCAAAAAATCACCCAAATTCAATCCCAAGCCTTTCCAGAGGTCCACGAAACAAATCAGCACTTTTCTTCAAGTTCCTTTAAAAATGGCCGAGTGCCAATGTTTATGGCCTACTGCGCGTGCGCGCTCCAACGCTCACGCGCAGAGCTGCCGGCACGACATGCTCCCATTTAACTTAGCCCTGCCCCCCTGCACTTGCAGAATCGGCGCGACTCTGTGGCTCCGCCCCCCCGCAGATGTTTGTGCGCCGCGCCGAGCTCTGAGGGACCTGCAAGGAGTCCAAGAATTGCAAGGTACATTTTTGTCGCGCTTTTAGCGCGAAAAACGTGCGTCCATGTCGGGGCTGCGCCGTTCTAGGTGCGGCCCGAAACTTGACCCCTATGGCTCTCATATATTTTTCAGAAGTAAGGAAATGAATAGCAGTAAAGTAATTGTTGGTCTTCCCATTTCTATGAGGATTTCAATACAGTTCCCACCGCTTACAGTTGGTGTTAATGCGATTAGCCTGCTATAAACGCTGGACAGTAAAACCATAATAGGTAAATTGTAAGTATGACCAAAAACAGTGGCCACCATTTTGAAGCCTCACATGAAAGCGTCCTCGGGGTGGATTTAACAGCATTCCCATTTTCTCAGGGGTTCAATGATGGATTCAAGTCTGTCGGTCACAGGGCTGATCCAAACTCAATTCCTGATCCAAAACAGTGTGTTATCTTTCAGAGACACAGAGAGAGAACGGGAACAGAGAAGGAAACAAACAGCTGACTGGATTCCAATCGATCCCCGCGGTTCCCCCTTGATCAACTAATCAATTCCAGTAATCTTAGTTGCAGCGCCTTCTTTTCTAATCTATGTTTATTGAACAGACAGAATGAACAGGGACTGTCAGCACACCCCTTTTAAACAGGCACAGACACTGCCCAAAAACATTGCATTAGAAACAGGCCACGCCCACAAAACTGGCGCCAGGGTGAATTAATCACCATTGGGAGTTCGCTAATTGCAGTCTTTTGTAGGCCTCGAAAGAGGCTCTAAAAATTCAGCTAGATCTTTTGAGCACAAGGACACTAATAGGTATGTTTTAAAAGGTTTTTAATGTAATACAGACCACTGTACACCAACATAACTAGAAAATAATTTTGTATATCTTTTAAAAGTAATTTTCAGTAATTTAAAATCAGTTTACTCACAGATTGACACTGTGATTAAAAATGCTTATTTTTTGTGATAAACCCATTTTCAGCTGTATTAATTAAATTTTACCAAGTGACCACTCTTAAATATATCGGAGAATATTTTTTAAAGCAATCTTTTTTTTCAATGACGTTTTAAAATGTTGCCCAGTTGCGCTGGTTTATAGCAAATTTTGCATTCAGCTATTTGCAAATGAGTTTGAGCGGAAACTCAAGGAAGAAAAACATTTTTCAAAATGGCCTCATTTTGGGTGCAATTTGTGCCGGAATCGCCAATTGCGTTCAAAGTGGAAACTCTACCCCTATATCCAAACTTTACTGCATGTACACAAGTGAGACTATAGCAAGATGAGTATCGAAATATTTGCATTATTGTCTATTTACTATAACTCGATTTGTGTGTGCACATCGGAAACCAGCAAGGAAATACAGGAACAGAAAAAAGTGGAATACTGAAAAAGTTTTGATAGCAAACCGGGAGGTCTGAGCTATTGAGCATCAATACTTCATACAATGGCCACATACTCCCGAGTGTTTTTGTAGTGTGAGCATTGTTGTCATTACTGAGCAGTATGGAAATAATTTAGGCTGTTTATTCATTGAACAATACACTGGTATCTGCAAGAACAACAGCGAGGATGAGGCTAGTGTAAAACTTTTTAATAGTTGAATCCTGATAACTAATTTATCAAGGAATGTGCATGGATCAGTTCTTCTGTGTTTTCAGAGTAAATGAACAGTTGACTTGGAAATTCCATGTTTAGATGACATCCAATTTGGGGTATTTTGCTTCACAGTAATGTCAGGAGAAAAAATAAAGGACAATCTGCCACACTGCAAGCTCTTATCATGGAGGGTAAACTGAATTAAAATCAGATCCATAATTGAACAAATGCTGTTCTCTCAATTTGCTTCTGATACCTTGCATTAAAACTACCTTTCGATCCCTCTATAGTTATGAAGTGCTGTTGACATAAACCTGTTAGGTAAAAGACCAGGTGATGGTACTGGCCAAGCCCCTGAACCCGCTCCCCATCACCCGCATGGTAGAGAGTGTCACTGGGTGTCAGTGGTGGAGCTAGATTTGACCAATTGGGAAGGGAGTGAGGGGTGAATTCATGATTTTGCCAACTTGATAGGAAAAGGACTGAGCTGGGAACTGGGGAATGCTAACTTACCTAGTCTGAAGGCCAAGCCAGGAACCCTAGAGACTTGCAGGCTGAACCTGGAGGCCAAAGACGAAATGGAGGCAGTCCTCTGAAGCCACTTGGTCATTATCAAAATGATTGGGGGTGTCATGACCCTGACTCCCCACTGGATCCGCCACTGCTGCATAACTCACATAAGAACATAAGAAATAGGAGCAGAAGTAGGCCATTCAGCCCTTCGAGCCTGCTCTGCCATTCACTAAGATCATGGCTGATCTTCTACCTCAACTCCACTTTGCTGCACTATCTCCATATCCCTTGATTCCATCAATATCCAAAAATCTATCAATCTCTGTCTTGAATATATTCAACGACTGAGCCTCCACAGCCCTCTGGGATAGAGAATTCCGAAGATTCACCACCATTTGAGAGAAGAAATTTCTCCTCATCTCAGTCCTAAATGGCTGAACCTTTATTCTGAGACTGTGACCCCATGTTCTAGATTCCTCAGCCTGAGGAAACATCCCCTGCATCTAACCTGTCAAGCCCTGTAAGAATTCTGTATGTTTCAATGAGATCACCTCTCATTCTTCTAAACTCTAGAGAATATAGGGCTAGTCTACTCAATCTCTCCTCATAGGACAATCCCCTCATCTCAGGAATCAGTCTGATGAACCTCACACTGTGTGCACTTGCAATAGATCTGCCACCATGGGTGGAGTGATCTAAGAGCCTGCTGGTACAGGCTCTGGCAATGCTTTGCCGATGGTGGCTTGTAAAATCCCAGCCAGATTGATAAAGTCACAAAAGCAATGAATGTACTAATTAGCCATGCAGTTATTCTATTGTTGCAGGAGCTGCCCTGCACTGTAAATAAGGCAATTTGACAGCGAGGAAACTGGGTTATACCATAAACTAGAATATAAATTGGATGTATGCATTTAGCAAGTCTTCACGGTCTCTTTCCAGCTGCTCCGTTTGTTCTGTTCGAGTGTCCACATGCCCAAATACTTTGTGTTCTCTTCCTATTCTATAATGCCTTTGTCTACCAATAAAGGGCAAAAGCAGCTTAAAAGCAATTAATATCTGTGTTATTCTGGTCCAAATGCTGTAGCTTTACACATCCTTTCAAGGTCTATTGAGTTGGCCACAAGAGTCTCACAGGAGCCTGCCAAGAGACTAATAATGTAGCCATGATGCAATAATAATAGCAGGCCATATGATCCTTCTGCGAAGAAATTAGATGCTATTATTCCCTGTGCCCATTAAAGTATCTTCAGTTCCTCCTGATAATTGTGTGATTGTAAAGCTCAAAGTGTTTCAGATGCTTCAGTTACACTCTCTATTCGGCAGGGCTTTTGGCAAGACAGAGGGAGGAAAAATTTAAAACATCAAATATGACAGCTGCTTTTAGCATCCTCATTCTTAATTCATGTAATAAACACAAACTTATTTATGAAGCGTAATGCTTCTATTTGTTACTAATACAGAGAGTGTGAGCTGACAAATGTTTGCTCTTTCGCTGTGGTATTTGAAGGCTTTCCAGTAATCTTCCCTTTTGCCGTTCAACAATTAGCACACTGGCTGCTTTCATCAGAACAAATATGAGTAGGCTCCTATCTCAGTAAGAAGTAATTGAGATAATACCTGAAGGAAATAAATTAAAAATCTTCCCAAAAGAAAAAAAACACTACAAATCCAGAATGGGTTTTTGTAAAATGCATAGTGAATGTTTTAATTTTTAACATGGCTTGGTTCAGAGATCCGCCATAATCAGTTAAAATGTACCTTAGGTAGCGGAATTCCTGCTTAAAAGTTTGTTCATGGTGAACGGGACAGTTAAATTTTAATTGTGCTAAAAGTATCATCTCTGGTATAATGAATTATTGCAAATGCGGATTTATAAATAAATGATAAAAACAAACTAAGATCAAAGCATTTGTCAAAATAACTGGGTTAATGCTGTCATTAAAACAGCAGAGAAAAAAATATCATATAAATGTATAAACATGTTTGTTACCAACATCCCACAAAGAGGTAAATGTTCATCTTCTCCTTATAGTCGGCAATCTGCCGGAGCAAATTGCCCGTTCGTTATAGAACCTGCCCGATTTTCATTTCACTGGAATGAAAATTAGGCATGAAAATGGTTATTGGTATAATGATTAGGTGATTCACTCTGCCAGATTACTGTCCATACGGTGAAGAGGAAAACGTACCAGAATGGGCTTCAAGGCACTGAAAAAAATTAAATGTAGTTTTTAAGTCATCAGTATAATCACTGGAGGGCCAATTTAAACACCTTTTAATAGATAGACACAATAAATGTTGGGTGTTTTTTCTTGGGGTGATGGAAATTGGGCATCATCATCATCATAGGCAGTCCCTCGGAATCGAGGAAGACTTGCTTCCACTCCTGAAGTGAGTTCTTGGGTGGCTGAACAGTCCAGTACGAGAGCCACAGACTCTGTCACAGGTGGGACAGATAGTCGTTGAGAGAAGGAGTGGGTGGGACTGGTTTGCCGCACGCTCCTTCCGCTGCCTGCGCTTGACCTCTGTACGCTCTCGGCATTGAGACTCGAAGTGCTCAACGCCCTCTCAGATGCACTTTCTCCACTTAGGGCAGTCTTTAGCCAGGGACTCTCAGGTGTCAATGGTGATGTCGCACTTTATCAGGGAGGCTTTGAGGGTGACCTTGTAACGTTTCCGCTGCCCACCTTTGGCTTGTTTGCCGTGAAGGAGCTCCACATAGAGCACTTGCTTTGAGGGTCTCGTGTCTAGCATGCGAACTATGTGGCCTGCTGATCGAGTGTGGTCAGCGCTTCAATGCTGAGGATGTTAGTCTGGACGAGGACACTGATGTTGGTGCGCCTGTTCTCCCAGGGGATTTACAGGATCTTGCGGAGACATCGTTGGTGATATATCTCCAGCGACTTGAGGTGTCTTCTGTACATCGTCCATGCCTCTGAACCATACAGGAGAGCGGGTATTACTACAGCCCTGTAGACCATGAGCTTGGTGGTAGATTTGAGGGTCTGGTCTTCAAACACTCTTTTCCTCAGGCGGCCGACGGCTGCACTGGCGCACTGGAGACGGTGTTGAGTCTCCACATCAATGTCTGCTTTTGTTGACAAGAGGCTACCGAGGTATGGGAAATGGTCCACGTTGTCCAGGGCCGCACCGTGGATCTTGATGACTGGGGGGCAGTGCTGTGCGGCGAGGACAGGCTGGTGAAGGACCTTTGTCTTATGGATGTTTTAACGTAAGGCCCATGCTTTCATATGCCTCAGTAAATACATCGACTATATCCTGAAGTTCAGCCTCAGAATGTGTGCAGATGCAGGCGTCGTCCGCATACTGTAGCTCAACAACAAAGGTTGGGGTGCTCTTGGACCTGGCCTAGAGGTGGCATAGGTTAAACAGCTTCCCACTGGTTCTATAGTTTAGTTCCACTCCAGAAGGGAGGTTGTTGACTGAGAGGTGGAGCATGGCAGCGAGGAAGATTGAGAAGAGGGTTGGGGCGATGACACAGCCCAGATTGACCCCGGTCCGGACATGGATTGAGTCTGTAATGGATCCGTTGGTAAAGATCACGGCCTGCATGTCGTCGTGGAGCAGGCGAAGGATGTTGAAAACTTTTGGGGGCATCCGAAACGGAGGAGGACGCTCCATAGACCCTTGCGGTTGACAGTATCAAAGGCCTTTGTAAGGTCGAAGGCGGCCATGTATAAGGGCTGGTGCTGCTCCCTGCATTTTTCCTGCCGCTGTCACGCTGCAAAGATCATGTCCGTTGTGCCCCGTAGGGGACGAAATCCGCACTGCGACTCCGGGAGGAGCTCCTCAGCCACAGGGAGAAGACGGTTGAGGAGAACTCTAGCGACAACTTTCCCAGTGGCTGATAGCAGGGAGATTCCCCTGTAATTTCCGCAGTCGGACTTGTTCCCTTTTTTAAAGATGGTCACGATCACTGCATCTCTGAGATCTCCCGGCATGCTCTCCTCCCTCCAGATGAGAGAGATGAGGTCATGTATCCACGCCAACAGTGCCTCTCTGCCATACTTTAGCGCCTCAGCAGGGATTCTATCTGCTCCTGTAGCCTTGTTGTTCTTGAGCTGTTTTATGGTTTTTCCTACCTTGTGCAATGTTGGGATTTCACGGAGGTGGTGGCGGGTCGCATGCTGCGGGATACAGTCGAGAAACTCGAGTCAAAGGCAGAGTCTCGATTGAGGAGATCTTCGAAGGTAGGAATTAGCTTTCCTTCCTCAACTTCTCCATCTCCATCTCTGGGGATAGGCTTTCGACCAGTACCTGGACTACACTTCCTCCCACCCCGCATCCTGTAAAGACTCCATTCCATTCTCCCAGTTTCTCTGTCTCCGTTGCATCTGCTCTGACGATGCCACCTTTCACACTAGTGCCTTTGACATGTCTTCCTTTTTCCTCAACAGAGGATTCCCTTCCGCCATGGTTAACATGGCCCTCGACCATGTCCATTCTATTTCCCGCACCTCTGCTCTCACCCCTTCCCTTCCCTCTCAGAACCACGACAGGGTTCCCCTTGTCCTCACCTTTTACCCCCAGCCTCCATGTGCAACGGATCCTCCTCCACCATTTCTGCCATCTCCAGCGTGATCCCATTACCAATCACATCTTCCACTCCCCTCCCCTCTTAGCATTCCGAAGGGACCGCTCCCTCCACGACACCCTGGTCCATTCCACAGTCATCCCCAGCATCCCCTCGCCTTCCCACAGCACCTTCCCATGCAAGTGCAGGAGATGCAACACCTGCCCTTTTACCTCCTGCTTCCCCACTATCCAGGGCCCCAGATACTCCTTCCAGATAAAACAGCGATTTACTTGTACTTCTTTCAATTTGGTATACTGTATTCGCTGCTCACGATGTGGTGTCCTCTACATTGGGGAGACCAAGCATAGATTGGGTGACCACTTTGCTGAACACCTCCGTTCAGTCCGTAAGTATGACCCTGAGCTTCCGGTTGTCTGTCACTTTAATTCTCCACTCCACTCCCACTCTGATATCTCCCTCCTCGGACTGCTCCACTGCTCCAGTGAAGCTCAACGCAAACTCTAGGAACAGCACCTAATCTTTCGTTTCGGCACTTTACAGCTTTCTGGACTCAACATCAAGTTCAACAATTTCAGAGCATTACTGCCCTCCCCACACGCCCCCGCCACCCCGCCCCGCCCCCACTGAAGCCTGTTTCTTTTTTAATCCTAGTCTCTAATGGCAGCTGGTCATTATCCCGCCATTCACACCCTATCTTGACTAATGTTTTTCTAACTCCTGGCATTACCATTTCAATTCGGCCCATCATCCCTTTTGTCACTTTAATCTCACCTGCCTTCCACCCTATCACAGACCTTCCCTCGTGTTCTTTCTTCCCCTACCCTTTTAGTGCTTGTTAAGAATCTGTTATTTTCGAACACTTCCCACTTCTGGTGTTAACTCTGCTTCCTCTCCACAGAGGCTCCCTGACCCGCTGAGATTTACAGCACTTTCTGTTTTTATTCCAGATTCCAGCATCCACAGTATTTTGCTTTTGTCTGATACCATTGTTCTTTTTTATCAGTTTAGATAAAGGTTCAAGTGCGTATTTTGTTATCAGCAAACATATGGTAGTGTTGACAACTGCAAGTGTAAACATGCAGCAACACATTCTGAGGAGGAGTAGCGTGGGCAAAGACACTATTTACTCTGACATTATTTATTCATCTAATTTTTCAAAGTGGTGCAAACTATTAGCTATAGTGTTTCAAAAGATACACAGGCTCCATGGTTTCTGACAACAAATGGGCCAGTTATTGTAGTTTGTGTCAATATGAAACAATCGCAGCTTTGAATTGATATATAATGTATAATACAACTCCAACGCACAGTTAACCACATTTGACACCATTTTGGCCTTGCACCCTCTGCAGTATAACCACAGGTGATGTGAAGGCAATCTTAAAAAGTTCCCAGATGGTCCAACTGACACCTTCACAATTGTTCCATTTTACATTTTTTACCTTCTTCACGTTCGCAGAAAGCTCTTTGCTCTTTGTTAAAGTTAAAATTGAACTATTTGAATACAGTAGAAGTTTTGCACATCAATGAAAGACGCACGTGCAAAGCTCTGTTTTTCCTGGTGAGATTTTAATGCCTAGCCAGCAGTATAACTCAAGTCCCACGTTCCTTTAAGCAGGTCTGTAATATAACTGCACCCACGTATGTTTTTCTTTTATCCCACATTTGGAGTGCCGATAATCTGTTTTGCAGTTTCAGTATTTCAGATTGCCTAATCTGTAGAAACTACTATTGTCAGACGTAACCACTAAGGCCATGTCAATCCTTTCTTTTTGCCTTGCTTTTTAAAATATGTTAGTCCTCACTCAAATATGGAAAACAATTAAACAGTGCAATGTATAAGGCAAATAGCCAATTCCTTTGTAATTTATCACCTGATATTCTGTGATGTCCCATGTCATTTTGCTTCAGAAGAAAAGAAGAGGCAGCACTGGCAAAGGTTAATATGATTGCATACAAGGTAGTAGAGGATTACAGCAGACAATAATTCAATCTCGGGGTTTAGATGACTAACAAATAGCTTGAGCTTTGCTTCTATATGTTATGAAGTCATTTTAATCGTTCAATTGGATTGCTGTTTTGTAATTCAGATGGCATCATGAACCGTGAAAGAATAGCTCAAATGAAATATATCCTTCATTTGAATTTTAAAATGAGAATGCAGCCTTAACTGTGTCCCCATATAATCAAAGAGCAAAAAACTGTGGATGCTGGAAACCTGAAATATAAACAGAAAATGCTGGAAATATTCAGCAGGTCAGGCAGCAACTGTGGAGAGAGAAACAGAATTAATGTTCAGGTAGATGACCTTTCGTACTGACGAAAGGTCGTCAACCTAAAACATTGGCTGGAATTTTAAGGAGAAAGGCGGGTTGGGGGTGCATTGGGGGTGGGGCAGGCTTCGAGGCGGTTGGGAAACCAGGAGGCTGGGTTTAATGGCTGCAGCCAGTTAGATTGAGAGGCCGGCTGGCTATGGGCAGGTAGGCCTGTGGCGCACAGAGGTAGGAAGGAGAGTTTGCGTGGGGGCCGGGCCGTTAAATGGATCAGGGGAGTGGGCAGAGGATCGTAGGTCAGCCAGGATGTTAAATGGATCGGGAGAAGGGGGGTTAGAGGTTCGAGGGTTGGACTGTTCCATTAAATGGATCAGGGGTGTGAGGGTAAAGGATCGGGGGTTGGGCCAGGCCGGGCTCATGGGGAGGAGAGTTAGTGGATCAAGGGTTGGGCTGGGTAACTAAATGGATCGGGGAGAGTGGGCAGAGGATCGGGTGTTGGGCTGGACTGCTAAATGGATCGGGGGGAGGGGCAGGGGATCAGGGGTTGGACAGGCCATTAATTGGATAGGGGTGGGAGGGATCAGGCAGATGATTGGTGGAGGGAAGAGAGGATCGGGGCCAGATGATGGAGGATGGTGGGAGGTGAAGGGAAGATAGTAGCCGGCCACTGGAAGATCGTGGCCAGTCTCAGCATCATTGCTGGGTGTGGGGGGGGGAGGCGGGGGAGAAATGCCTGGTGGAATGAGCAGAAGCCTCATGAGAGGGAGTGGGTTAGGCAGGGACCCTGCATCCAGGAGGTAGGTATAAAGCCACTTACCTCTAGGACCCAGCAATCCCCGCCTTGCTGTAACGTCCATCCACATGCAATTAAAAACAAAATGGAGGTTAAAAAAGAGGCTTCAAACCTCATTATAATATTTAAATTGGCCTCCCACCTTCTGGGAGCGGGTTGGTCACCCATGCAGTCCCGCCTCCGTTAAAACCGGCAGTGGGTGGGTTGGAGGCGGGTTCAGGTCGGGAGTCCAATTTTTAACAATTTAACTACCCCAATGCTCCAAACCCACCAGTTTTTTAGGTTAAAATTCCCCCCATTAACTCTGTTTCTCTCTCCACAGATAGTTTTTTGGGGGATTATTATCAAGTATTCAAATTTCCCAGTGTTGCATCATAACAGTCAATGCATTATATGGATGGATAGATAATGTTAGCCACACAAAAGAGTTCCAACGTTGTAACCTCACTCAAGTTCATTGCGTGATAATCCTCTGTCGATAATTATGAAATGCCAAGTGGAGTCTTGAGTTGAAATCGGCTTCGAGGGCAGAGAATAATTAGACACAAACTACACAATCAATATTCAGTCCCTCATTTTAAAATCACGTTCACATTTGTAATGGCAACCTTCTATGTAAATTATTCTAACCGTAATTACACTCTCCCACTTGTGATGCCACTGCATCTCCATTGGTGGGAGAGTGTAATTACAGTGTAGCACATTCACAACGGCAATCTCCAGTATAAATTTGGTTATCGGAATTTATAGTGGAAAGGTGACAGGAAATGTGTGCACACATAAGATTTTATATGTATATATATATGGCATTGTTCATGGGGAGTCAGATGATTCGCTGTTCCATAACATTATGAGGGAGAGAAATTGGCCTCGAATTTTCGCCCAGGCGTGGCGCCGCTAACGACTCCCGCTAAATTCCATGGGAATTAACCGGTAGCACCCCGCTCCGCTGAGCCGGCAAATACGACAACATCACCGGGCGCAGTGCACCTGTTTTTATCCCGGAACAAAACTTGGCCCACACCCCCTGAAGCTGCACTGAGCGATGACAGTGACTGCTTCAGGGCACGTGAACAGGGTGGCAGGTGGCTCACGGGTTGCAAGTTAAAGGGGAGATGGCGGGCAGGTCATTAGAAAATGTGCTGACTTACTTGTCGCGGCCTGTTGCCGCTTTGCACGCGGGGTCCGTGCCGCGATCTGGCAGCCCAGCACTCCGATTGAGTGCCGGGCTGATGGCACGGCACCCTGCTCCCTGGTGGTCCAGGTAGGGACCCGCAGAGTGTGCAGCTTCGACTCTCCCCTTTAATGAAGGGGAGAGTCCCTCCTACACGGCAACGCTATGCGGCCTTGCGCATAGCGCTGTGCCCTGCTCCCGACCCGTCCACCCTGTTAGCACCCTGGAGAGGAAGTGGAGCGTGGTTTTTTGCATTCCACTTCCTCTCGGTTCGGTAACCCCATTTCGAGAGGGGGGCGGGACTTCCACACCTACTGCCAATGCCCCACCCCGCAGATGATACTGCCCCCAGACGGGGCGCAGTGGAATTTCTCGGCCTAACTGTTTACATCATGCAGCAGAACACCAGGATCAGTGATTTACAATGACTCAATAAGTCAATGTCCAATTCTATTGAAATCTATTTCATTGCTGCTTTAGAGATTGAATTTTACAACTCTGTCAATTATTGTGTGAAAATTGCAAATGAGAAAATGAGGGGCCCTCATATTTTAATATATTTCTTTTCCTATCTGTTTTATCTGGTTTTCACCTCTCCAAGAAAATTACATGCCGGGCAAATGGGGCAGTGTTTGTGTAGTGATGCACAATACTAACCATCCCTTACCATTTTTAAAGCTGTGAGTATTCAGCAAGAGGTATTCAAGATGCATCAATTGGAGCTAGATATCTGGCATTTAGCAGTACTGGGGAATGGGGCTTACTTGCACTTAGGGACAGTCCTCTGCTTTAGGAGCACTGAGGATGATCCTGGGCTTCAATAGCACTGGGTATGTCTTTAAGCTTTGTTATCACTGGGGACTGTTCTACGGGTTTGACAGAACAAGGCTAGATATTGAACGCACTGTAGTTTGGCAGTATGAAAGGCCTTTTGATCTGGCATCACTGCAGAGAGAAATCCCTGGGTTTGACAGGACTGTGGAAGGCGGAGTTGAGGTTTGGCACAACTAGGGATTGAATCTGAAATTGGTCTCACTGGATGATTTCCTGAGTGTCTGTTGGCAGTGAAGGAAGGGGCATGGCATGGGACTGGTAATATTGGCTGGGTGATATCCCATGTGTGACGGCACTGTTTATGAATTTCTGAAGGATCTGTGTAAACATTGAATTTGGCTCTCTGTGATTGGTTCCTGGATGTATAGCCCTGTGTCAGTTTGTCTGCCTCTCTCTGTCCTCTGTCTATATAATTTCTCTATCTCTGACCATCTCTCACAACTATATGTAAACATTTTAAAATGTATTTATTTGTTCATGGGATGTGGGCGTCGCTGGCAAGGCCAGCATTTATTGCCCATCCCTAATTGCCCTTGGGAACATAGTGGTGAGCCGCCGCCTTGAACCGCTGCAATCCTTGTGGCGACTTTGATGTAGCGGTTTGGTACAACTGAGTGGCTTGCTGGGCCATTTCAGAGGGCAGTTAAGAGTCAACTACATATAGACCAGACCGGGCAAGGCGGCAGATTTCCTTCCCTAAAGGACATTAATGAACCAGATGAGTTTTTCCAACAATCCGTAGTTTTATGGTCACCATTACTGACACTAGCTTTTTATTCCAGATTTATTTAATTAACTGAATTTAAATTCCCCAGCTGCCGTGGTGGGATTTTAACTCACGTCTCTGGATCATTAGTCCAGGCCTCTGGATTACTAGTCCAGTAACATGACCACTATGCTACCGTACCCATAAAACATTCTCATTGTTAACTATTGATAAAACGCAAGTTTTAAAATTCAATTCTTTTGTTTTTCATTTGAAAATAAACCCAAATTAAATGAAGAAAGACACTGGAGGGGGTAATTTAAATCTCCAGGATGGGTGAGCAAGGGATGGGTTAAATTCTTAAAAATGGGAAGCCTGACGACAACCTGCCGTGAAGACGCCTACTTCCGGTTTAACCAAGGCAGGTTGGGGGTCGGGCGAGTAACCTGCTCTTTTGAGGTGAGTCAGTAATTATAATATTTAAAGGAAGCTGCCTGCCTCAGATTTGAGCAGTCATGCAGATTTAATGGCTGTAGGCTGGGTTTCCAAGGGTGATGGGAGCTGCTGGATCCAGCAGGTAAGTGCTTTTCAGCACTGCTTGTGGGCCAGGGCGAACAGGAATAAGAACATAAGAACTAGGAGCATTCGGCCCTTCCAGCCTGCTCCACCATTCAATGAGATCATGACTGATCTTCTATCTCAATTCCACTTGCCTGCACTATCCCCATATCCCTTGATTCCCTTAATATCCAATGATTCCCTTACTATCCAATGCTGTTCCAAGCTAACTTGCTGCGATCTCCCTTTTAATTTTCACCCCATCAAAGTCAATATATCTTTCTAAGATTCAGTGCCCAAGAACGAACACAGTGCTCTAGATGGGTACTGCAAAGCTGCAGTTGGACTGATGAGTTTACATATACAAAACCTTTTGTAAATGTGGTTGTGACACAAATTGTATGACAAAAAATGACAACAGGATTTAATTTATTTTACTCATTCACAGGATGTGGGCATTGCTGGCAAGGCCAGTATTTATTTCCCATCCCTAATTGGCCTTGAGAAGTTGGTGGTGAGCCGCCTTTTTTAACTGCTGCCATCCGTGAGGTGAAGATACTCCCACAGTGTTGTTAGGGAGGGAGTTTCAGGATTTTGACCCAGCAGCAATATATTTCCAAGTCTGGATAGTTTGTGACTTGGAGGGGAATTTGGAGGTGGTGGTATTCCCATGTGCCTGCTGCCCTTGATCTTCGAGGTCATGGGTTTTGGAGGGGCTGTCGAAAAAGCTTTGGCGAGTTGCTGCAGTGCATCTTGTAGATGGTACACACTGCAGCCATGGTGCGCCGGTGGTGGAGGGAGTGAATGTTTAAGGTGATGGATGTCAGGCGGTTGTGCAGACGGGAAGTATGGACAAGTGTACTATATCTGCTTAGTTTCCTCTAGGAATGCACTGATTAATCTTTATGTGTAGAATCTCTTTGTGTGCTATTTTACTAGTTGTTGACCTATTTATTTTAACTCTCATATGCTTAGCACAAAAAGGAATGTGTTAACTAATGCACTACCCAAGGAAATTAAGCCCCTACATATTAACTTCAAGTATATTGCTCACTTAAAGACAATGCACTGATTACTTTGTTTTATCTTTGTAACAGTTAGAGGATGATATTATAGCAACACCCAACTATTTACAGACTATGATAAACTTTGCACAGCAACAGCCTTCTGATGACTGGATGGTCTTGGAGTTTTCCCAACTTGGATTTATTGGTAAGAGTGTTCATAATTAGATTTTTCATACACAAAAAAAATGTTCATTTGGTAACAAATTTTCAGAATGCATTGAACTAAATGCTGGAGAAGTACAAATGTATTAATGCCTTTCATTACAAATGATCTAACGTTGTCCTCCATGACATATTATGGAACCGTAACTTTTAAAGGTACTTCACCAGACATTTACAAATGGTGTCTCTTCATGTAAAGAGCCTTTTTGTGTTCTTTATTTTAAAATCACATAATTACAGTCAAGATATAATACATACTCATTCACAAATTACTTGCAGGGACTTTTTTGAAAAGCTGAAACCTTTTTTAAGCATTGATACTCCTTCCAATTTCTTCTTAGAATCATAAAATCATAGAATGGTTACAACCCAGAAGGAGGCAATTCAGCCCATCGAGCCCATGCCGTCTCTCTGTTAGAGCACTTCAGCTAGTCCCACTCCCCTGCCCTTTCCCCGTAGCAGTGCAAAATGTTTTCCTCCCACCTGTCTTGAGGGGACTAATAGGTGCTAGTCACTCTTTAGTGTCTTATCTAACGAGTAATTCCTCATATGTGAACCAACACACTGTTTGCCTGCAACGTGCTTTCAGCTGCCGAGGCCCACAGCTCTGGAACTCCCTTCCTAAATCTCTCCGCCTCACTATTCTCCTTTAAGACACTCCTTAAAACCTCCTTAAAACCTACCTCTTTGACCAAGCTTTTGGTCATCTGCCCTAAGTTCTTCTCATGTGGCTCAGTGTCAAATTTTTGTCTTATAATACTCCTGTGAAGCACCTTGGGTCATTTTACTACGTTAAAGGCGCTATATAAATACAAGTTGTTGTTGTTGTTGTTGTTGCAAGCTAATGCCTTATGGGCACATCACAGCCAAGCTCAATACTCGCTTTCCAATAGACATTATTCAAAAGCAATCAGGAGCATGAATTTTGGCTGATTTTACCCATTGTAATTCAGGTTGCTAAGGCTATTGGTAGCACCCCCACTACCTTCTCAGTTAAGGTCAGTTAAGTCAGCACAGATCAGGGTTCAAGACGGTTTTTTCCTTGCCTGTAAGGTGCAGCAACATATTGGGCAATGCATTAACTAATGTGAACCATTGAGGGAGCTTTTCCCCTCTAATATTTATAATAATGTTTTAAAGAAAGAAAGACTTGCATTTATACAGCACCTTTCACAACCACCGGATGTCTCAAAGCGCTTTACAGCCAATGAAGTACCTTTGGAGTGTAGTCACTATTGTAATGTAGGAAACGCGGCAGCCAATTTGCGCACAAGCAAGTTCCCATAAACAGCAATGTGATAATGACCAGATAATCTTTTTTTGTTATGTTTGTTGAGGGATAAATATTGGCCAGGACGCCGGAGATAATTCCCCTGCTCTTCTTCGAAATAGTGCCATAGGATCTTTCACGTCCACCTGAGAGAGCAGATAAAGATTTTTTTTAAATCTATTATATAGGGAAAAGAACCGAAGTATGTGAAAGTGCATTTAATTTTTTTAAAGGTGCTTGTGTGCTCTAATGATACAAAATTTATTTCCTCGAGGGATCTGGAGGTATACCCACAAGAAATTTTGAATTAGATTCTTTGTAGTATTTTGAAGGTTTCTGGAATTTATTCTGGAATGGTGTTATAACTGACTGTTGATTTTTGCACCATCAGAAGGAAATTCTTACTGTAACTAATTCCTGTGAGCAGAATTTTCAGAGAGCGTTTTAGAAAGTCTTTGGGGGCAAAATTGGGTTCCTGCGCACCAGCCGTTAGCGCCTCTGGGGGGGGGGCGATAACGGGGCACAAATGGGTTTTCGGGCCGCAGTGGAAATTGGGCAGCGCCCCGCGAGGCTGCGTCGGGCGATGTCAGTGCCAGCCTCGTGGGTCGTGAACCAGGCCGCACTCAGCTCGCGGGACAAAAATTAAAGGGGAGGTGCACGGAGCCATCTTTTTCTCACGGCCAACTTACCGGATCGGCCTTCTGTAATTTATTTCGCGGGGGCCGTGCCGCGATGGTCCAGCCTGGCACTCCGCTTCTGTGCCGGGCTGCGGCCACGGCACCCCGCATCCCTGGTGGCCGAGTGGCGGCCCCTCGCCCCACTGCAGAGCTTGCAGCATGCCCACCCCTTTAACAGAAGGGTAGGGTCCTGTGCTCACGTCACGCTACATGGAGAGGCCGGGTAGCACCTCAACATTTGCGCGCTTACCACCCCAGTATCACCCCCGAGAGGAAGTGAAACACCCGACATTACGCTCCACATCATCTCGGCGGCAGTAACCCCAATTTCACAGCCAGGACAGGTCTTCTGCACCGGGCGCAGGAAGTCCCACCTCGCCTCAGTTACCACCCCTAAACGGGATGATACCGAATTTCGACCCCTTTGTTTTTTAGTGGCCATCACTGAGCCACCTTAACTGATCTCAACTAGGACAATGGTAGGGCCCCACAATTAGCCATAGAGCTAAAATTGTCCATCTTGCTGTTTTAGGGAAAGGGAAAACTTAGCCAGACTTCCCTGGAAGTCTATGTGCATGAATAGCGAGTAAAGATAGAATTGGGCTTGGAAACGATATCTTTCTCAGTCAGGACTCTGTGGCAAGTTTCACACATGAATAATGGACACTTGACTAAATAACTAGACAGCAACTGCCAGTTCACTAATGAGTGAGTCAGAAGAGGAGTGAGGAGAGAAATTGGAGTGAAAACTGAAAAAAAAGAAAACCTTTGATAGCTCCCATGCCGTGGATAAAGGTACAGTCCGGTGTAAAAATGTAACTGAAACACCCGGGGAAGATAGAGGAAGGAGACAGATTAGCGATTTATTGGACTCAATGGGACACAATCCTCTTTGCCCAATTTTCCTTTCTGTTCTACAAACATATGAAAATAATGGGGAGGAAAGGACTAGTTGGCCCATCAAGCTTGCCTTCAGTGATCTGTGCACAATAACACCTAGATCCTTTTCTCTCTCAAGCTCTTTCAATATTGTTCCCAGTAAATAATGTATATTCTGTGCATGTTCTACCTACATACATCACACTGCATTTATATAAGTTAAATGCCATTTTCCATTATTTTGCCCATTCCTCCAGCACATCTGAATCTTTTTGTAGAAGATTGTAGTCCTCTACAGTCTTATCCCTTGCTCAAACATCTGCAAACTTACTGATCATATCCCGAACAGCACAGTCCATGTCATTAATAATAGCAGTGATCCCTGGGGGACACCACTAGTAACCCGCCTCAGGCTGGCTCACAACTGTCAACTACAACTTTTTGCCTGTTGGATTGGAGCAGATCCTAATCCAGCGTATCAAATTTAAACTGATACCACAACATTCTATCTTGTGAAGTAACCTAGTGTGAGATACCTTATCAAAGGCTTTCTGAAAATCCAGGTAGACAATGTTAACCAGACACCCTCATCCACTAACATAGTAACTTCTTCAAAAAGCTCAATCAAGTTTGTAAGACATAATCTTCTTTTCTGGATGTCACGTTGAGTATTGCTAACAGACCCTTCTCTTTCCTAGAAATCTTAAAGAGCATTTCTTAGGATCCCGTCAAGTATCTCCCCAATGATGGATGTCAGACTGATGGGCCTGTAGTTCCCGGGCTCTGATTTGTCCCCTTTTCTGGAACTACGTGAGCTAGCTTCCAATCTGTCCTGTGCCCAGGTGATTCAGTAACATGAAAATCTGCCCTAAAAGTTATCCAAATGGACTGTTATGAGGGTATAACACATGAGCAAAGTACAAATGTGTAATGATGGCAGGTTCCCTCTGCATGAAAAATGCATCTAATTGGCTTGTGTTAAGTTTTTTGCACCATGGATGCAGAATATATATTAAGTACAAATAGTTCAAAAGCAGTAATCAAAGAAAAGTAGACATGGGAAAGCTGAGATGTGGGAACGCTGAAAGCTGGAAGAGCTGAGACCTGAGAGAGCAGAGAGATGGGAGAACTGAGACCTGGGAGCATGCCTATGGTTTTCCAGTAGACGGTCCCAGCAGGGGAGACTCTATGCCTGGAGCATGCATTTAGACAATCGGATTTGTATTGTTTAATTCAAAATGTAACTTCTCAATCAATGAGACAAACAATGATACTGCAGTCTTGGCTGTGACTGCGGGCACTGTTTGAAGTAGTTACTTTGGTGCCAGTTCAATATTAGGGGAATGCTTGTTGTTTAGCAGGTAGTTGTTCTGTAAGGGGTGTGTGAAAAGAATACAGCTGTTAAAGCTTAAACAGTGAGAACATTCTGTTATACCCCTATATATAAAACAAAAGAGCTCAGTGAACATATGATGTGTGAGATATAACTCATGGTGTGCAGTAGTATTCTCTTCAAAATTTGGTCCAGTACCCAAGGTAAAGGTAGCAGAAACTAAAACAATGACCAACTATGCCCCTGCTTCAGCTTATCTGCTGCTGAAACCCTCATCCGTGCCTTTGACCAATCTAGACTTGACTAATCTAATGCTAGCCATGCCTGCATCCCATCTTCCACCCTGCATAAACTTGAGCTCATCCAAAACTTGGCCACCTGTGTCCTAACTCGCACCAAGTCCTGTTCACCCGTCACCCCCTGTGCTCACTGACCTACATTGGCTCCTGGTTCGGCAACGCTTCAAATTTAAAATTCTCATCCTTGTTTTCAATTCCCTCCATGGCCATGCCCCTTCCAGTTAGCCTAACATCTGTGGTTGGGAAAATGTTATAGTCTATTATTAAAGAAGCAGCAGCAGGACATTTGGAAAAGCAAAATTCGGTCAGGCAGAGTCAGCATGGATTTATGAAGGGGAAATCATGTTTGGCAAGTTTGCTGGAGTACTTTGAGGATGTAACGAACAGGGTGGATAAAGTGGATGTGGTGTATTTGGACTTCCAGAAGACATTTGACAAGGTGCCACATAAAAGGTTATTGCACAAGATAAAAATTCATGGGATTGGGGATAATATATTAGCATAGATAGAGGATTGGCTAACTAACAGAGAACAGAGAGTCGGGATAAATGGTTCATTCTCTGGTTGGCAACCAGTAACTAGGGATCAGTGCTGGGACCCCAACTATTTACAATCTATATTAACGACTTGGTAGAAGGGATTGAGTGTAACGTGGCCAAGTTTGCTGATGATACAATGATGGGAGGAAAAGCAATGTGTGAGGAGGACACAAAAAATCTGCAAAAGGACATAGACAGGCTAAGTGAGTGGGCAAAAATTTGGCAGATGGAATATATTGTTGGAAAATGTGAAGTCATGCACTTTGGCAGAAAAAAAATCAAAGAGCAAGTTCTTATTTAAATAGAGAAAGATTGCAAAGTGCCACAGTACAGCGGGACCTGGAGGTACTTGTGCATGAAACACAAAAGGATAGTATGCAGGTACAGCAATTGATCAGGAAGGCCAATGGTATCTTGGCTTTTATTGCAAAGGGAATGGAATATAAAAGCAGGGAAGTCTTGCTACAGCTATATAAGGTACTGGTGAGGCCACACCTGGAATACTGCATGCAGTTTTGGTTTCCATATTTACGAAAGAAACCAAGCCGATATCCGCTTGCGGGATGGAAGTTAAAGGGGAGGTGGGGAGCGCCACACACTGCCATCTTGGTGGTTTATCTGATTCGCCGGTCGGGATGACTTCTGCCTCCCTTGCTTGGTCTGAGCCGCCATCATGCAGCCCGGCATTCTGTTTTAGGTGCTGGGCTGCAACCCCGGCACCATGCCCCCTGGTGGCCCAGTGGAGGCCATCAGAGGCCCGGCCAAGTGCGCAGCGGC
Organism: Pristiophorus japonicus; assembly: GCF_044704955.1. Lineage (NCBI taxonomy): Eukaryota > Metazoa > Chordata > Chondrichthyes > Pristiophoridae > Pristiophorus > Pristiophorus japonicus. The sequence continues at coordinate 333,999,314 of NC_091978.1, forward strand.
CCTCCCCTTTAATCAAAGGGGAGGGGCATTGAAACGAATCAGCACTATGTGGAGCAGTTGCACAGCACTGACCAACTTGTCGCAGTAACGTCCCGGGACCTGCCCCGACAGGAAGTGGAGCACGCTTGATTGCGCCCCACTTCCTGTGAGGGGCGGTAAATGCAATTTCGCGGCTGGGTTGGGACTACCACGCCGGGCACAGGAAGTCCCGCCCAAGTCGCTTACCGCCCCCAATCGGGGTGCTGGGGAATTTCTCTCCTTATGTCTTTTACCGAGTTTTTGGTCATCTGTCCTAATCTCCTTATATGGTTCGGTGTTAAATTTTGTTTGATAATGCTCCTGTGAAGAGTCTTGGGACATTTTACTACATTAATGGTGCTACTGAAATATAAGTTGTTGTTATTATTGTTGAAAGGTATAGCATTTCATTCCATATTATACATGCTTTTGGGAGGAGGGTTTTGAGGCAGCAGCAAGTTAAGGACATTCAAGAGATCATTGTTGCCAGTTATAGAAGAACCTGTAATCTTGTCTGGACTACTCCATTCTCCCAGTCAGGAGAGCACAAATAATTGAGAAGTGTCTAAGGGAAAGATGGGAATGTTGTCAACCTGTACCTTCAGAGTTTGAATGACAAGAACAAAGGGAAAGATGCAAACCTTAGTTTTTGAGATGGTATTTGCTTTGTTTAAATGCTCTAAGGGTGTCATTCAGATTTAATGGTAATTTTCTGCTCAAATTGTCCAATATTTTAATCGGGATTAGATTCTCTTTAATAAGGTGTTGCACATTGATTGAATATTTGTGTCCTGTTTAATATTCCAATTTGGTTTGGAATTAAAAGCACAGTTTGATATAAATCTCTGTTCTGTTGTTTAAAACACAAAACATCCAGTCGTGTATTTTCCTGTGTGCACAAGGTTAAAGGAAAATCCCTTTACTAAACTCCCATTGGTTTTTGACAGTTTAGTAATAGAATTCTTCTTTAACTCTGCGCACAGAGCAATTGTGTTTTTGTGTTTGCCATTTTCTTGAAAGAAAATGGTAACTGTTAATAATATTAGAAAGCCAAACGTTATTTTGCAGTGTCTCTGCCATAATACAAAAGGGCTTTACTGTATTTCAGAACTTGGAGTAGAATTCGGTTTGCAGTAACCATATCAAGTTTCATACATTTATACAGCCTCAATAAGCTTGCAGCTTTTAAGGAGCTCATCAGTGATGCGAGTCTAAAGAGATGAATGCTGATATTTGAGCCATGCTGCCTAAGTTTTCTTTGCTTTAGAACGTTTTAAACTGTTCTTATTAAACAGGATGCTGATTCAAGGATACTCCTTTGTATCTGTATGTGAATTAAAGTTGGCCTTTACCATAGACAGTAAAATGATAAAGATCGCACTGCCAGCAGTATCAATAATACAATCAAGGGAACGTTGGCTTTTAAATGTAACATTGTTTTTTTTTAAATTGGACACTTGTTTACTGAATAACTTGAGTACACAGTAGATATCTTGTTTTTTTTTAGATATTCTCTGTTCTTTGCAGTTATTAATGCACCTGTACTTTCATAGTTGAAGATGGGGCCCAATGCCAGTCCACTAAAAACTATATTGACCAGCTGGGGTACTTCAGATGACCACAGTACTTAAAACTGCAGTATGATTTTCATAATTATCAAATATGTTTAGTCTAATTTAAAAGTGGGAATTCCAGTAAATCAATCTAATTAAATTTGGATGACTTTTAAAAGGCTACTGAGTATCAAAGAGGTGCTGTCTTGTTCACTGGAGAGGCAGAATGACCTGAAGAACAACACATCACTTACGTTACAATCAATGCAGCGTTTGTGCAGCACCATTACGTGTCTTGAAGCAAAGTTTGCCACTGCAGTCAAGGAATTAGCAAACAAGAGACTTTTCCAATTTTATTTCATAATGAATCACCTTTTCTAAAAGTATATAATTGTATTCACTTATTTCATTTTGTTTCCCTTTGACGACTTCTTCAATTATGATTCTGCCTCGACTCATATGGGTAGTAGAATCTCCCACTAATGTACAGAAAGTTGGATTAAAACATTTTTCCCTCTTGTTTACCGTTTGATTTAGGAAAATTGTTCAAGTCTCCTGATCTGACACTCATCGTCGAATTCATTCTCATGTTCTACAAGGACAAGCCTATAGACTGGTTACTTGACCACATATTGTGGGTGAAAGTATGCAATCCTGAGAAAGATACTGTAAGTCCATTTCTCTTTCATGGTCAGTCGCTCAAACATCAACAATGAAACCTTCAATAACCATCTGTTGCTGTTTCTATTTCAATTAATCTCGGTTTGAATATTAGAAGCTGAAGGGCATCTTTGCTGTATGTTGAGGACAATTGAGATTGATGAAGGATAGCTAACTATTTCACTGCTATGAAGTTAATTTTTCCACAGGCAATTGGAGAAGGGCTGTACAAACAAGGAATTATTTGGTTTGAGGAAAAAAAATATTTTTAAAGTATGGAATCAATATGTTAAAAATATTTTATGATGTGCTTCTAAAGTATCAATGTACGTTGGAAGACTGACCAATTCAGCCTTCTTTATTGTTCTTCATTCAGCCAACTTATCATCAAGTTGGTTGGAATTTGCACCTAATTTTGTTTCCACCCAGATTTCTGCTCTTCTCTTCTTGGTACTGACTCCTATTGGGGTGCAGGTTCCAGGGGTTCCGGCAACCCTTAAGTATCAGACAGAGGAAGCCATTCTTCATGTGTAAGCAGGCTATTGGACCGTGGAGAGCAGCACAGCTGAGTCCAATTCCACCTTCACCCAAAGGACAGAATATCGTGCTGACTTCCCACTATGCACTTCTGGCAAGTGAAGTTCAGAACATATTCCTAAAATGCCAGGTGAGGCCTGCATCCATCACATGCTGTACTCCAGATGAAGGTCTCAGAGGATTTTGTGACACATGAAGGGTTTTTCCAACATCGATAAAGGGAGGGCGATCTGCTCTGCCAAGTTAACGGCCAGGTGGCAGCGTTGAAAATTCTCCCACCCGCGTGTCTATAAAAATAAGCATGTGCATGCCTTAATTATCATCCAGGAACTTTTCAGCTCATTTTGACAGATTGTAAGGAGAAAAACACTATAAGTAAAAGCACAACAATCAACAGAGATTATGTGCAAGTTGGGCTGTCTCTGATTATTAACACTAGGTCAGTCCCTTCGTTATATATCAGATCAGCAGGAGTCAGTGTTCATACCATTTCTATCTGTATACTAAGTGCGGAATTTCCCCCTAAAATAACAGGTGGGTTTGGAGCTTGGGGTTAAAGTTTTAAAAATGAGGTTCCCAATCTTATGTCTTTAATACTCTTATGAATGACTCCACAAGGTCTAGTGTTGTACTTGAGCTGTTGTGACCTTAGTCCCATTTATTGTAACTCCAGAGTGAGGCACAAGCATTGTGGGTAGCCTTTTAAACTGGACCCTGCACACCTATGCAGGTGACCCTCAGGTCTCCCATCGCAGTGCGCTCTGGTGCCACACCTTATGTGACTATATAGTTAGTATACATGGTCTACATACATGACATCACTTCCCTCCAAGTCTTTAATGCAAATTGACTCGTACATTGACGGTGACCTGGTTGACCATTGGAGGGTCACTTCTAGCTTGGGTGCGTTGGTAGTGAGATTTGTTGCCAGTGGAGGTCCCCGTGGTTTCTGGTTGTGAGCCCATTACTACTCCATTCTTCCCCCCCCCCCCCCCACAGAAATGATGCTAATGCATTCAAGTTCATCACATGGGTTTTACATTTACATCTTGGTACATTTGTTGGGTGGATTACAGTTGCGTTTCTTTTTGTGTGGTACATTTACATGATCAGTACAGGTATATCAATACAGGTACACAAGGACAGTCTAGTTCCAGCAAGGCCGGATGAGATGTGGGTCATCTGATGATGGCGCAGCGCCCTATGCTAGTGGGTCTGTGGGCGAGGTGAGCTCATTTTGCTCGAGTTGCCGGAGCGCAGGGCTCTTGCCGTTACTCCTAGTGTCGGGCAGGCCCAAAGACAGCTGATGTGTCTGTCACCTCCCTGTCCTTTTCGTTTGCTCAGTGTCGCTGATGCTCCCTGGGAAGGGGTCTGAGTGAGTGAGCGTTTCATCTAAGCGATGGTGGGGCTGCCTCGTCTTGTTTAGCAATTCGCAGGGAACTGCTGACTCGCTTTCCTTGAGTGCACCGTTGTGAGCACTCTCTAGTTTGGGATCCTGGCTGGTCCAGGTTCCGTTCGGATGAGCCGTTGTGGGTGACCCTTCGTTCTTGGGCATTGCCATAATGGCGAGAGGGTTTGAGGCTGCGCCTTTTCCACCCGGGTGATGGGCGATGGTAGCCGACTGCGAGCATAGGCGCAGTTTACTGTTTCTGGCCCGTGGCGGTTCATGCCATCGGGTGCCTGCAATGTTAAACCAATCTGAGGCAGGGTATCACTACTGGTGCCTCTGCTCTCTGGGGATCGTTTACTTTGCGGCTTGTCTACTTCTGTCAGCTGTGGGGACACTTTATGATACATCGTTCTGGTCCCGGGAACGCAGGCTACAGCATTGGGTAGCTCGTTGGACCTGTATACGACCGTTAAGTGTTCGCCCGTTACATTGGCTGATTGCAATTTGCACCCAACATCGCTCAACAACATTTTGCTCGTTACAGCTGGACTTTTACATTGGTTACCAATTTCAAGCAGTTCATTCAAAAATGGCGGGTTGCTGGCCTCCTTTAAAATAGCCTTACTACTTTTGTCCCAATCATCTTCCTTGCGTGGAACCACGTGTCGTTGCTCCATTAGCGCTGCACCTCGTGGTTTGGACGTCATCTTTTCCCTGTCCATGATGTCGACTGTCGCGATCTTCTTTCCCAGGGATTCTGCCACTGAAGCTGGGAAGGCGCCTGCGGATCCAATCTTCCTCCTCAGGAGTCCTGCCACTGAAATCGGGAAGGTGCGTTCGGGTCATCTCAGCCGGATCATCACCACACAGTCGTGATGAGCGGTCTGTGCCTCGGGGGCTGCGCGGATCTGCTCTCCGGTGCCTGGTCCAATTGAAGATGGGGGCTTGCTCTGCCTCTGAGCACGGGGGATGTCGATCGCTGGAGGGATGAAGTCTTCCCAGTGCCAATGAATCTTCCCCATCCATCTTCTTCCATGTATCACCTGAAACAATCCACAATGGTAAATTGTGCACCGCGCCATCATGGAATACACTTACATCCGCACTACCAACAACTGATATCAGTTCCTTGGTGTAGGTGCGCAGCTTTGCCTGAACCGGGACCAACTTGGGTCATTCAGCTTGATCGTTCCATAGCCTCTCAAAGGCATCCTGGTTCATTACTGACTGACTCTCCCTGTGTCCACTTTCATGAAGAATGGAACGCCATTTATCTCGACTTCCATTATCACTGGAGGACAATCTGTGCTGCAGGTATATACTGCATACACTTTGTCCTGGGACTGAGCTGCCTCTCTAGCCATCTCCTCGTAATCCGCGCTGGATTCACAGCCATCTGCTGATTCCTCTTCCATGTGGTGAGTCACAGCTCTTTTGCACATTCGCTGGAGGTGGCCCTTTGTGCTGCAGCTTTTGCACACATAGTCTCTGAACCGACACTGATGAGCCCTGTGATTACCTCCGCAATGCCAGCATGGTGCTACTTGACTTACGTTTGCACCCCTCGGTGGACTCTGAGTTAAAGGACTCCGGGCCCTGTATGCTCTGCCCTGGGCAGATTCACGTTCAACAGTTCTGCATGTAAAAGGCGCCATTGTATTTGCAGTACTTGCTGGGTTTGAGTCCTGAGAGTGAGTCATCATCTGCTTGGAGCTGCAGCTTGAGGTCATGAATGCCTGGCTGATGCTGATGGCCTTCTGCAGAGTGACGGTGGTTTCGGCAGACAGTAGCCTGTGAAGAAGGGCTTCATGACCGATGCCAATTATGAAGACTTCCCGCAATGCATCGGCGAGGGATGCGCCGAATTCACACGGTCCTGCCAGCCTCCTGAGGTCGGCAGCATACTTCGCGATTTCCAGACCCTCGGGGCGACGGTGTGTATAAAATCGTTACCTGGCCGTGAGGATGCTCTCCTTCGGTTTGAGTTGGTCCCGAATTAGCACTTTCAGCTCCTCATATGACTTGGTCGTTGTTTTCTCTGGTGCAAGCATGTCCCTGACGAGGCCGTAGACCACGGGCCCACAACTGGTCAACAGGATAGCTCTGCTCTTATCTGCCAGCGTGACGGATCATCGCCTGCCAGGTCGTTTGCTACGAAATATTGGTCGAGCAGCTCCGTAAATGTCAAGTATTCAACTATCATTGTAACCCATGTATAAGCTGACCTAAGTTGTACACCTTGAGAACATTGACCACAGGGGGCGAACTGGTGGGAGACATTCCTAAGCTGGACTTTCCGGTATAAAAGGGGAAGCTCCACCCACCTTCAGTGTCTTGAGGTCTTGGTAATAAAGGTAACTGGTCACAGAGTGACCTTTTCTCAAGCATGGGCCTCATGTGCATTTATACTGTATAGTAAGGACATATCAGTAAAGGCTTCCCAATTTTCTAATGCATCAATGTTAGTCATTTTTGTGTGAAAGTTCGTAATCTCTTTGCCAGTTGTTATGTCTTTAATACTCTTATGAATGATTCCACGAGGTCTAATATTGTACTTGAGCTGTTGCGACCTTAGTCCTATTTATTGTAACTACGGAGTGAGGCACAAGCATGATGGGCAGCCTTTTATACTGGGCCCTGCACACCTATGCAGGTGACCCTCAGGTCTCCCACCACGGCACACCTTATGTGACTATAAAGTTCGTATACAAGGTCTATGTACATGACACCCAACCTGATCCCGCCTCCAACCCACCATGTTTTACCAGAGCGGGGCTGGGGGGCGGACGACCAATCCGCTGCCAGGGAGTGTTACCTTAATTTAAATATTGTAATGAGGCTGGAACCCTCTTTTTCCCCCTCCATTTTGTGTTTAACTGCCTGTGGACGGGTTTCACACTATTCGTGAAACCCGGCAATTAAAGCGAGGCGGCAACTGCTGCATCCAGGAGGCCGGCCCCGACCCATGCCGATGCTCTCTGCCCCCTCCCGATCCCTGACCCATGCTGATTGCTCTTCCCCCCCCCTCAGGATCCACGACCCCTGCCAATTGCCGCTTGCTATCCCGATCCCCGACCCCTGCCGATGCTCTCTTCCCCGCCTGATCCCTGACCCCTGCTGATTGCTGCTTCCTGTCTCGATCCCTGACCCTTGCCGATTGCCGCTCCCCCCTTCCTGGGCCTTCTCAAGCTGGCCGGCTGCAGGCAGGGATCCGAGGCCTCACGTTCAAATCAGGCTCTGCCATTACAGTCTCGACTGCCTCGGAGGCCCCCCGCCCCCAACCCACCCACCTGGGGAAAATTGAAGCCTAAAAATTATTTAGTCACATGATTGAAATATCTAAAAATATTGCCACTAAAGAATTATTTAAGTACACCAACTTGACATATGTTAACTGTTAAGAGGTGAAACCACTGGAGTATTGCTCAATTTTTTCCACAACTATAGATCAATATAAATTGGCAATCTGGAAATTCAGCACAAATATTATAGACTTTGTTGACAAAATGCAAGTATATCCCAGAAAGGTGGGCAAACATTGATAGATCAGCTGGAGCTATCTCTTCCTCTGCGGTACTCAATGCATCATCCTGTGCTTCTTCAGCAATATCAGCACTTCTCCTATACTGGTGCATCTACCCTGGCACCTGCTTTAAGTCGGGGTGCTGACAGTTCATGCTCAGCTATGTGGCTACTGGGTGACTGGATGCTCTTGTTCTGTGAAGAGACCACATGCGACTGTATTAACTACATGTATTACTCTGCACTTGTACAAAACCAGTGTGTGTAGACATGTTGACATGTGTAAATCATAAAAGATATGATTAATATGGTACATGCCACTTGCTCTGCCCTCTGGTCCAGCCTCCACATTAGCAACATCGTCTACATTCTCCCAACAGAACAAATCCCACCCACCCCCCTGGCTTTCTCTTATGAAGTGAGTTGCTAATAGCTGGGTGCACATGGCCTGTTGCGTGATGTGCCTTCCTGTTGTGTTCCAGTTTTGTTTTTAAATGTAGAACAGTGTGAATTGAGATATGGGCTAGAATTTCCAATTGGCAAGTGCTAATTGTGCATCTGGGCTCCAGGAAATCTTAAACGTTGAAGATATCACCAGTCAATCAGATGTCTTTGTAACCTTGCTTGGAACTCCACTTGTATGAATTTCCTGCTGGCAATCAGTGCTGGCATAGAGTGCATCACATAGAAAGTGCAAGAGCTTCCTGTGTACAAATAAGGGTCTTTGGCCTAGAAATTTGCAACCGCCAGGCGCAGAAGTCTCACCCCTCGCGATACATTTGTGTTACTGCCCCCCGGAAGGAAGTAACCGGGTGCACGTATCAGCAGTGCTATGCACTGGGCCATGTAGTGCTTCCGTTTACAAGGGGCACTTCCCTCAATTAAAGGGAAGGGCCCAAGCTGCACATTCTGCATGCGAGGAACCCACCTACCTGGACCACCAGGGGTGCACTCAAGCAGAGTGCCGGGCTGAGCAATTGCAGCACTGACCCAGCGACCAAAGCACGACCGGAGCGGCAAGGAAAACGGCAGATTTCTTTTGGGCAGCAGCCGGCCACCTCCTCTTTAAATTTTGCCCCGGTACGCATCTCTGAAGCTGTCACTGTTATCGCCTGGCGCACCTTCAGGGGGCGAAACTCAATTTATTGGCCGGGGTGTTAACAGGACGATGCGCACAACAATGATCTTATGATCTCCAGGCGCAGGAAATCGGGGTGCAACATCATAGCGCCGCCACTAAACTCCCACCGAATTTAGCGGGAGTCATTAGCGGCACGGCGCCGATCACAAAGTCATTTGCGCCCTGTTAGCGCCCCCTGGGAGCGCTAACAGGAGGCACAAATGCACCCAATTTCTCTCCCTTTACATCTGATTCCCTGATTCCGATGACAAGTGTCGTTCGCAGGGAGCGATGGTTGGGAAATCATTGGCCCACAGCCCCCAATTTTCTATCTCTTTAAATTAACCAACAGAGGCAGAGGTTCTAGAGTGTTTTCTTTTTAAATGTGTCCTTTCAGGCCAAATGCATTTGTGTAAATCTGTTAAAAGATTCATAAAACACCTTAATATTGATTTGCTTCTTTCAAAGATATTGTCTTTCAAACTATGTGCAATCCATAAGGAATTACTGCACTCCTCCTTTGTAAATAAGGCTGCAGTGATTTTATGGTGATCGCACTAAGGTGATTAGGGATTTAGATATGAATGGTACACTTAATGCAACAACTCTGTTCTAATGGTTTTCTCAATTGCTCAGTGTTCGGATAATCTTCTAAAATTATATTAATGCAGCTGCAATATTAGAACATGATCAATGAATATTAGCTAGCAGAAATGTACATCAGCAGTTTAGAAACATAGAAACATAGAAAATAGGTACAGTCGGCCATTTGGCCCTTCGAGCCTGCACCACCATTCAATATGATCATGGCTGATCATGCAACTTCAGTACCCCATTCCTGCTTTCTCTCCATACCCCTTGATCCCTTTAGCCGTAAGGGCTGCATCTAACTCCCTTTTGAATATATCTAATGAACTGGCCTCAACAACTTTCTGTGGTAGAGAATTCCATAGGTTCACAATTCTCTGGGTAAAGAAGTTTCTCCTCATCTCGGTCCTAAATGACTTTCCCCTTATCCTTAGACTGTGACCCCTAGTTCTGGACTTCCCCAACATCAGGAATATTCTTCCTGCACCTAACCTGTCCAGTCCCGTCAGAATTTTATATGTTTCTATGAGATCCCCTTTCATTCTTCTAAACTCCAGTGAACGTAAGCCTAGTCGATCCAGTCATTCTTCATGTGTCAGTCCTGCTATCCCGGGAATCAGTATGGTGAACCTTCGCTGCACTCCCTCAATAGCAAGAATGTCCTTCCTCAGATTAGGAGACCAAAACTGCACACAATATTCAAATGTGGCCTCACCAAGACCCTGTACAACTGCAGTAAGACCCCCTGCTCCTATACTCAAATCCACTCGCTATGAAGGTCAACATGCCATTTGCCTTCTTCACCACTGCTGTACCTGCATGCCAACTTTCAATGACTGATGTGCCATGACACCCAGGTCTCGTTGCACCTCCCCTTTTCCTAATCTGTCACCATTCAGCTAATATTCTGCCTCCCTGTTTTTGCCACCAAAGTGGATAACCTCACATTTATCTACATTGTACTGCATCTGCCATGCCTTTGCCCACTCACCGAACCAAGTCACCCTGCAGCCCCTTAGCATCCTCCTCTTAGCATCCTCCTCACAGGACCGAATGGCCTACTCCTGCACCTATTTTTCTATGTTTCACACTGTCACCCAGCTTAGTGTCATCTGCAAACTTGCAGATATTACATTCAATTCCTTCGTCCAAATCATTAATGTATATTGGGTTTGGGGACTACTTTATCCGGTGACAGGTTGTGTTGTATTGCACACTCTTGTTTTGAGTTTCGAAGACCTTAATCGTGGAAAATGTTTCAAATTAGGCATGCAAAGAAACATAGAAACATAGAAAATAGGTGCAGGAGTAGGAATCCATCCCTTTGAGCCTGCACCACCATTCAATAAGATCATGGCTGATCATTCTTTCAGTACCCCGTTCCTGCTTTCTCTCCACACCCCTTGATCCCTTTAGCCGTAAGGGCCATATCTAACTCCCTCTTGAATATATCCAATGAACTGGCATCAACAACTCTCTGCGGCAGGGAATTCCACAGGTTAACAACTCTCTGAGTGAAGAAGTTTCTCCTCAACTCAATCCTAAATGGTCTGCCCCTTATCCTAAGACTGTGTCCCCTGGTTCTGGACTTCCTCAACATCGGGAACATTCTTCCCGCATCTAACCTGTCCAGTCCAGTCAGAATCTTGTATGTTTCTATGAGATCCCCTCTCATCCTTCTAAACTCCAGTGTATAAAGGCCCAGTTGATCCAGTCTCTCCTCATATGTCAGTCCAGCCATCCCTGGAATCAGTCTGGTGAACTTTCGCTGCACTCCCTCAATAGCAAGAACATCCTTCCTCAGATTAAGAGACCAAAACTGAACACAATATTCAGGTGGGGCCTCACCAAGGCCCTGTACAACTGCAGTAAGACCTCCCTGCTCCTATACTCAATTCCCCTTGCTATGAAGGCCAACATACCATTTGCCTTCTTCACAGCCTGCTGTACCTGCATACCAACCTTCAATGACTGATGAACCATGACACCCAGGTCTCGTTGCACCTCCCCTTTTCCTAATCTGCCACCATTCAGATAATATTCTGCCTTCGTGTTTTTTCCCCCAAAGTGGATAATCTCACTTTTATCCACATTATACTGCATCTGCCATGTATTTGCCCACTCGCCTAACCTGTCCAAATCACCCTGCAGCCTCTTAGCGTCCTCCTCACAGCTCACACCGCCACCCAGTTTAGTGTCATCTGCAAACTTGGAGATATTACACTCAATTCCATCATCTAAATCATTAATATGTATTGTAAAGAGCTGGAGTCCCAGCACTGAGCCCTGCGGCACTCCACTAGTCACTGTCTGCCATTCTGAAAAGGACCCGTTAATCCCGACTCTCTGCTTCCTGTCTGCCAACCAGTTCTCTATCCACGACAGTACATTACCCCCAATACCATGTGCTTTGATTTTGCACACCAATCTCTTGTGTGGGACCTTGTCGAAAGCCTTTTGAAAGTCCAAATACACCACATCCACTGGTTCTCCCCTGTCCACTCTACTAGTTACATCCTCAAAAAATTCCAGAAGATTTGTCAAGCATGATTTCCTTTTCATAAATCCATGCTGACTTGGACCAATCCTATCACTGCTTTCGAATGCGCTGCTATTTCATCCTTAATGATTGATTCCAACATTTTCCCCACTACTGATGTCAGGCTAACCAGTCTATAATTACCCGTTTTCTCTCTCCCTCCTTTTTTAAAAAGTGGTGTTACATTAGCTACCCTCCAGTCCATAGGAACTGATCCAGAGTCGATAGACTGTTGGAAAATTATCACCAATGCATCTACTATTTCTAGGGCCACTTCCTTGAGTACTCTGGGATGTAGACTATCAGGCCCTGGGGATTTATCGGCCTTCAATCCCGTCAATTTCCCTAACACAATTTGCCGATTAATAAGGATATTCTTCAGTTCCTCCTTCTCACTAGACCTTTGGTCCCCTATTACACCTGGAAGGTTATTTGTGTCTTCCTTTGTGAAGACAGAACCAAAGTACTTGTTCAATTGGTCTGCCATTTCCTTATTCCCCATTATAAATTCACCTGAATCCGACTACAAGGGACCTACGTTTGTCGTCACTAATCTTTTTCTCTTCACATATCTATAGAAGCTTTTGCAGTCATTTTTTATGTTTCTGGCAAGTTTCCTCTCGTACGCTATTTTCCCCCTCTTAATTAAACCCTTTGTCCTCCTTTCCTGTATTCTAAATTTCTCCCAGTCCTCCGGCTTGCTACTTTTTCTGGCTAATTTGTATGCCTCTTCCTTGGATTTAACACTATCCTTAATTTCCCTTGTTAGCCACGGTTGAGCCACCTTCCCCATTTTATTTTTACTCCAGACAGGGATGTACAATTGTTGAAGTTCGTCCATATGACCTTTAAAGGTTTGCCATTGCCAGTCCATTGTCAACCCTTTAAGTATCATTTGCCAGTCTCATCTAGCCAATTCGCGCCTCATACCATCAAAGTTACCTTTCCTTAAATTCAGGACCCTAGTTTCTGAATTAACTTTGTCACTCTCCATCTTAATAAAGAATTCTACCATATTATGGTTACTCTTCCCCAAGGGGCCTCGCACAACAAGATTGCTAATTAGTCCCTTCTCATTACACATCACCCAGTCTAGGATGGCCAGCTCGCTACAATTGTACAGGGCTCTGGTGAGACCACACCTTAGCCACTATGCATAGTTTTGGTCTCTTTATTTAAGGAAGGATATACTTGCTTAGAGGTGGTGCAACGAAGGTTCACTAGATTGATCCCTGGAATGAGAGGGTTGTCCTATGACTCCAGAGGAATTAAGGGATATGGGGATAGGGCAGGAAATGGAATTGAGGTTGAAGATCAGCCATGATCTTATTGAATGGTGGAGCAGACTCGAGGGGATGTATGACCTACTCCCGTTCCTAATTCTTACGTTCTTAAATTCATTTTAGCTAACAGTCACTAGATTACTATGGTGCATGTGAACATTTTGCCTGTCTACTAAATGACTTTCAAAGCTATTCTAAAATATAAGACTGTTAAGTTCACTGTTAAGTTCAATTAAAATAGCTATAAGTTATCCCATAAATGAATTTAAAAATACTAAAAATAATAAAGGACAAAATATAACTGCACTTGAGTGCTAGGCTGCCCTAGTTCAAGGCTGCAGTGATCATACGTTTTATGAATATTAGGTCATGATCCCTGGGTATTAATGTAACACACTATAGTACTTTAATAGTCAGATTTAATTTACACCACTTAAAGGCCGACATGCCTCTTAAAGGGGCAGTGCATTGTGGCTGCAGATAGAAAGGAAGTTATCTGAAAAAATGGCTGCAAGGTCTGCAGATCTTGCCCCCACATTCTAAGATGCCGCATCAGAAGCAGTGGACAGGAGGAGGGAAGTTCTGTTCCCTCAGGGTCAGAAAGTCCTCAGCGCCTGTAATGTATTTGCTTCATGGGTTCTTTGCTTAAGAATTCATAGCAACAAATTGCTATTAAGAACTAGTTGGTTTATTTGCAAAAGGTTCAACAATCACACTACACATTACCAGTTCAACTATTTTAGTTGTGCACTTTAAACAAATGCCACTTGCAAGGGGGAGTCACACTCCAAAATATATTTTGTTTTCCAGTGCCCCTTTTTTTGGGGGGGGAGGTGGGGCGTGGTTTAGGGCACGAAAAGGAAAAATTATACAAGTGCTTCTTGGCTAAAAGGCGGGGGGTGGGGATGGGGGGGCATTAAAACCAGCAAATTAAACAAATTAAACTTTAAACTTAAATGATCAAATTAAAATTTGGTTGCCGGGGGTGATGATGCACTCCAGTCCCTCCGGTGCCCACCTCTCGCGGTAGGCTGCAAGCGTACCGGTGGACACCACGTGCTCCATCTCCAGGGACACCCTGGCTCAGATGTAACCACGGAAGAGAGGCAGGCAGTCGGGCTGAATGCCCTCCTCGACCACCCGCTGCCTGGACCGGCTGATGGCCCCCTTGTCCATGCCCAGGAGCAGTCCTACGAGGAGCCAGTTCATCCACCAGGCTCACAACTACCTGCCTCAGCATGGAGCCCTTGAACCCACCCAGCTGAGGTTTTATTGCGTCTTGTGAACATCAGTTGGCTGTCTAAGCCACTCCCAATTCAACAGCTCTACAACTATTTTGAAGTAAACTTTAAATCAAACTTTCAATCAAGTGCCTCCTTGTTTAAGAGGCACTAAGACCGACAAATAATCAAATTATACTTTTGAAAAACTATAGTCAAATTAAAATTTGGTTGGCGGGGAATGATGATGCACTCCAGTTCCCAACAGTTCTGCAACTATTTTAAAGTTGAAAGTTAATACAAGTGCCCCCTGATTAAAGGCGGGGGGGGGCGGGGTGGGAGGGGGGGGCACTAAAACCGACACAATTAAACAAATTAAACTTTGGACAGTAAACTTAAATCAAATAAAAATTTGGTTGCCGGGGGTGATGATGCATCCAGTCCCTCCGGCGCCTCAACAGCTCTTTAAACCTGTGAACATTCTCACAGGTGCATACATTACAGCGCCAGTGGAAAGAGGTTGCAGAGCATGGTAATACCACAAGCTTAGCTCCCAGGATATGGCTGCAATGTAGAAAAAAGTTCAATGACCTCACCAGAGTTACCAAGTTTAGAATCCTACACCTTCAGCCTCACTACTCACAATATCCCCTCCCCCACTTCCCTTCGCTCTCCTATAGCCATTGGACCATGCTCCATTCCATCTCTTTCTCCTCAAACTCATACAATCTGCACCTCCTACTTTCACCACTATTACAAGCTTCACTTTCTCACACCTCGCATTCTTAATTAATCCTGTTAAATATTAAACACAGATGAAATTAAGCTACCGGTAACCAGCCTGTGACCTGCCAGTCTAGATCGAGTCAAGGCGGCAGAGAGAACTGGCATTGGATGGATGAATTAATCATTGCATCTGCCAGGAAGCTGTGCACTGACCTGCATGATGTGCTGCCTGTGGTGGCAAACAAACTGGATGTTGAGGGAGTGGAACCCCTTTTTATTCAGAAAGATGCCAGGCTGGTGCTCAGGAACACGCAAGCCAATTTGGGTGCAGTCTATGGAACCTTGCATCTTGGACAAGCCTGTATTGTGAGCGGTCTAGTCCTCTCTCATCCTGCTTCACTCTGTCTATGAGGAGAGAGATGTAGCTGCTCCCCCTTGCGTACAGAGCCTTGGTTACCTCCCTGATAAGGCGGTGCACAGCAAGCTGGGAGATGTTGCTGATGTCATCTGCTGGAGCCTGGAACGACAGCGTAGCATAAATGTTAAGGGCCACTGTGACCTTGACAACCACAGGCCGTGCTGTCCGTACCGTGGTATGAGTCCCGAGTTGTGGCTGCAGTAGCTGACATAGCTTGGCGACAGCCTCCTGGCGAAGGCACCTGACACATTGTTCCTCAGTGAAGTCATGGCAGGAGAAGCACCAAGCTTATGGTCTATAGGGCAGTAGTGATAGCTGCCCTCCTATATGGCTCAGAGACGTGGACTATATACAACAGACACCTCAAAGCGCTGGACAAATTCCACCAGCGCAGCCTCCGCAAGATCATGCAAATCCCCTGGGAGGATAGACTCACCAACCTTAGTGTTCTCGCTCAGGCCAACATCTCCAGCATCGAAGCACTGAACACACTCGACCAGCTCCGTTGGGTGGGCCACATCGTCTGCATGCCCGACATGAGACTCACTGAGCAAGTGCTCTACTCGGACTCCTGCTCAGCAAGCGAGCCCCAGGTGGGAAGAGGAAATGCTTCAAGGACACCCTCAAAGCCTCCTTGATAAAGTGTAACATCCCCACCAGCACCTGGGAATCCCTGGCCCAAGATTGCCCAAAGTGGAGGAAGAGCATCGGGAGGGCGCTGAGCACCTCGAGTTTCGTCGCCGAGAGCATGCAGAAATCAAGCGCAGACAGCGGAAGGAGCGTGCAGCAAACCAGGCTCCCCACCCACCCTTTCCTTCAACCACTGTCTGCCCCACCTGTTACAGATACTGTAATTCTCACATTGGACTGTACAGCCACATAAGAACTCACTTTTAGAATGGAAGCAAGTATTCCTCGATTTCGAGGGACTGCCTATGATGATGATGGTAGGAGAGATACCACCTGATCACCTGCTGTGGATATTGTCTCTTGCACAGTGTTCTCCTCCTCCCTCTTCTCCAAGCAACTGGTGCTCTTTCTTGCCTACTTGGCTACTCATCCTTGTCCACCACCCAAAAGGCAGACCTACCAGACCACCCAGGACTGCAGTGAAACTGTTTTGAAGGCAGGCAAATTATGTCTAGTACCAGCAGAAACTTATTTTCAACTGTCAGAAAATAGGCAAAAAAAACACCCAGAGGTTAACTAGCAACCTAAAAGGTCAAATCAGCAACTAACCTGTAGGTAGTGCGTATAAGGTGGCCAAGGTTAGTGGGAAAATAGAAGATTGGGAAAATTTTAAAAGGCAGCAAAGAATGACTAAGAAAGCAATAAAGAAAGGAAAGTTAGATTTCAAAGGTAAACTTGTGCAAAACATAAAAACGGATAGTAAAAGCTTTTACAGATATATAAAACGGAAAAGAGTGACTAAAGTAAATGTTGGTCCCTTAGAAGATGGGAAGGGGGATTTAATAATGGGAAATGTGGAAATGGCTGAGACCGTAAACAATTATTTTGCTTCGGTCTTCACAGTGGAAGACACAAAAACCATGCCAAAAATGCTGGTCACAGGAATGTGGGAAGGGAGGACCTTGAGACAATCACTATCACTAGGGGGGTAGTGCTGGACAGGCTAATGGGACTCAAGGTAGACAAGTCCCCTGGTCCTGATGAAATGCATCCCAGGGTATTAAAAGAGATGGCGGAAGTTATAGCAGATGCATTCGTTATAATCTACCAAAAGTCTCTGGACTCTGGGGAGGTACCAGCGGATTGGAAAGCAGCTAATGTAACGCCTCTGTTTAAAAAAGGGGGCAGACAAAAGGCAGGTAACTATAGACCAGTTAGTTTAACATCTGTAGTGGGGAAAATGCTTGAAACTATCATTCAGGAAGAAATAGCGGGACATCTAGATAGGAATAGTGCAATCAAGCAGACGCAGCATGGATTCATGAAGGGGAAATCATGTTTAACTAATTTACTGGAATTCTCTGAGGATATAACGAGCATGGTGGATAGAGGTGTACCGATGGATGTGGTGTATTTAGATTTTCAAAAGGCATTCGATAAGGTGCCACACAAAAGGTTACTGCAGAAGATAAGGGTACGCGGAGTCAGAGGAAATGTATTAGCATGGATAGAGAATTGGCTGCTGAACAGAAAGCAGAGAGTCGGGATAAATGGGTCCTTTTCAGGTTAGAAATCGGTGGTTAGTGGTGTGCCACAGGGATCGGTGCTGGGACCACAACTGTTTACAATATACATAGATGACCTGGAAGAGGGGACAGAGTAACAAAATTTGTAGATGACACTAAGATTAGTGGGAAAGCGGGTTGTGTAGAGGACACAGAAAGGCTGCAAAGAGATTTAGATAGGTTAAGCGAATGGGCTAAGGCTTGGCAGATGGAATATAATGTCGGAAAGTGTGAGGTCATCCACCTTGGGAAAAAAAACAGTAAAAGGGAATATTATTTGAATGGGGAGAAATTACAACATGCTGCGGTGCAGAGGGACCTGGGGGTCCTTGTGCATGAATCCCAAAAAGTTAGTTTGCAGCAGGTAATCAGGAAGGCGAATGGTATGTTGGCCTTCATTGCGAGAGGGATGGAGTACAAAAGCAGGGAGGTCCTTCTGCAACTGTATAGGGTATTGGTGAGGCCGCACCTGGAGTACTGCGTGCAGTTTTGGTCACCTTACTTAAGGAAGGATAAACTAGCTTTGGAGGGGGTACAGAGACGATTCACGAGGCTGATTCTGGAGATGAGGGGGTTACCTTATGATGATAGATTGAGTAGACTGGGTCTTTACTCATTGGAGTTCAGAAGGATGAGGGGGGATCTTATAGAAACATTTAAAATCATGAAAGGGATAGACAAGATAGAGGCAGAGAGGTTGTTTTCACTGGTCGGGGAGACTAGAACTAGGGGGCACAGCCTCAAAATACGGGGGAGCCAATTTAAAACCGAGTTGAGAAGGAATTTCTTCTCCCAGAGGGTTGTGAATCTGTGGAATTCTCTGCCCAAGGAAGCAGTTGAGGCTAGCTCATTGAATGTATTCAAGTCACAGATAGATAGATTTTTAACCAATAAGGGAATTAAGGGTTACGGGGAGTGGGCGGGTAAGTGGAGCTGAGTCCACGGCCAGATCAGCCATGATCTTGTTGAATGGCGGAGCAGGCTCGAGGGGCTAGATGGCCTACTCCTGTTCCTAATTCTTATGTTCTTATGTAGTGAATGAGCCCAATGGTGAAAGGTATTTCCTGCATGTTAGCTAAACGAGTTTATCACGTCGCAAGTCAGCCACTAGGGCAGTCCAATTTCACAAAAGGGTCCTACAACAAGCAAATACCCTTAATTAAATATTAAAATAAAACCTTTTTCATACTTCCAGTGCCTGGACACCCCTATTCAATATGGCGGAAGCACATTTCTGGCACAGAATGAGCATAATGCATGTCACCCACCATATTGGATCATAGGTGTCTGTTTTACACCTGTAAAATGAGCACAATGCGATCGAATTTCTAGACCAAAATCTGAAAATTATTTTTTTACATGTATTGAGCTTGTTAAGGCAAATTAACATCTATATAATTTCTATTTAAGTACATCAGCCATTGGGGCCGAAATTGCCCCAAGCTGGGTTTGGAGCGCATAATTTGAATTGGATGCTTTTATTGTGCCGGTCCGAAATTGGCCTCTTTGAGGAAAGAAAATGTTCGTTGCGCTAACGGATTGCGCATACTGCTGAGTTTACCAATGTTGAAAGGGGCTTGCAGGGTATATCTTTTTTTTTCATTCCGGGCTGTGGGTGTTGCTGCAAGGCCAGCAATTATTGCCCATCCCTAAGTACCATTGACAAGGTGGTGGTGAGCCGCCTTCTTGAACCGCTGCAGTCCTTGTGGTGACTCCCAACAGATGACTAGGATTGCTGAGGCGCTGCCCCAGGGGAGTGGCAGTGGCTCCTTGGAGCACGAAACTATTGTCCTCTCTCAGGATGACAGCACTCATCCTCCCACCCCTGCCACTTGCTGCTGCCTGTCAGCCAGCTAGCCCATCTGCTGCCACCCATGCCCATACAGTCCACTGGCCAGGCCTTCTAGGCCCAGAGCTGCTCAAGGTTGTCATGCAAGGCCATCTGCAGCCTCGCCAACTGAAAGCCAGCGGCCTTCCACCGGCCATGCTGCAGCCACTGGCTTAGCACTTTGTAGGAGCACTAGAACAGGCAAAGGAACATGCAAGACAGGCACTAAGGGAATGCACATGGATAATTAGTTGACTTTGATATGTACCATTTAATTGAATGATAAATTTTGTTTGAAATGTTTGTTTTGTGTTGGCTTTCATTTCAGGATTATGGCCAAGTTTGTCTATGAGAGAGGGATGGTAATGTGGCCAAGCGTTGAGCAATGGGGATCCGGGGTTTTAAGTCAGGAGAACCTGAGTCTAAAGATATGCTCACGAATAGCCCATCCAATCCTCCTTTTTATCCTCCTCCTCCTCCTCCTCCTGAGGTGGTGGTAGAACCCATGGTGGCAAGGGCTGTGCCCTCATGATGGCCAAGTTGTGGAAGATGCAGAAGACCGCGATGAAATGGCACATGTGCTCCGGCGAGTACTGAAGGGTCCTCCCAAGCGGTCAAGGCAGCGGAGCCATTGCTTTAGCCCCCCATGGTCTGCTCGATGACATTCCTCATGACAGCATGACTCTCATTGTATGATTGCTGGCCACAAATGGTGGGGTTGCAGAGAGATGTCATCAGCCAGGTGTAGAGCAGATGGACCTTGTCGCCGAGCAGCCACCCTCGGGTTTGATGTGGCTGGAATATATCTGGCACATCGGTCTGGTCCAGGATGTAGGCATCATGACTGCTGCCAGGATAGCGGGCATTCACCAGCTTGATCAGATGGGCATGTTAAGTGAGTGGTACCCTTTGCGGTTGCGGTACATCTCAGCATTGTTATACGGAGCCTGCAAAGCCACATGTGTGCAGTCAATGGCTCCCTGCACCATGGAAAGCCCGCTGTCCTGGGAAAGCCTCATGCTGCTCCTCTTGCTTCTCTCTCGTTAGAGAGATGACAACGAAGTCCCCTCTCCTGGTCTAAAGAGCCTCTGTGACCTCCCAGATGCAGCGATGGACAGCGAACTGCGAAATGTTTGCGATGTCGTCTGTTCCAGCCTGGAAAGATCCGCTGCCAAAGTAATTGAGGGCTACGGTCACTTTGAAAGCCACTGGCAGCTCTGAGGCTCCAGGTCTGGTTGCAGGAGGTGGTGAAGCGGAGCTGACGAAAACACTGCTCCTGGCTTAGGTGCAGCTAGGGGGAGTGCATCCTAAAGAACCTAGGTGGATAAGGCCTACTGCTGAAAACCCTCCTTCTCCTCCATTTGCCAGCAGCTTGTCCCCTTTGCTGCCTCTGCTCCATCTACATGTCATGCTGCCCAAGGGGTCTATAACTAGAGCCCCCAGGACTGGGAGCAAGTGATGTTCCCAGAGGCCTTCCT
This sequence comes from Pristiophorus japonicus, assembly GCF_044704955.1. NCBI lineage: Eukaryota > Metazoa > Chordata > Chondrichthyes > Pristiophoridae > Pristiophorus > Pristiophorus japonicus. The sequence continues at coordinate 334,020,389 of NC_091978.1, forward strand.
TTAAGAGCCAATGGGCTGAATTTTCATTTTTTTGCGTTTTCGCCCCTTTCAAGGCGCAATTCACGGTGGATTCAAAAATTTAGCGCCGGATTCACGTTAGTGCCAGAGCGTGCAACTTTCACCAAATGAAAGTTCACAAGGAACGTTAGCGCTAACTCTGGCGTTGCACCACTCAATTTGTGCACCGGAGCCGAAAGTTCAGGCGCTTAAAAAATTGGCCATTCTGCCCATGCGCAAATTTATATATTTTTATTTTATTCTTCCCGCGCTTCTAGTCTGCTGTCCGATCGCAAACGCTAATGCAGGGCGCGGCTGCGCACATGCGCAGTACCTCCGGGGCTGATTCAGCCATTTTTAATTTGGATTATCATGATAGAGGACGAGGAATCAAGGCAGCGTGCCAGGCGACTCAGCCAGGAGGCTAGCAAAGCTCCAATGGGCTGTGTAGAGAGATTGGAGGGGTGGATCTAGACCACTTCCATCGATTTTCAAGCACATTTGGAGGGAGATCGCTGAGGAGGTCTCTGCCTCAGGAGTGGCACAGAGTGCCGAAAGAAGTTCAGTGATCTTTCGAGGGTCGTTAGTGAGTACAATTTTAATTCATGCACTCCTTCATTACTTCAATTATAAATCTGACACACTATTTGTTCTCATGCTGTTGATGGCTCTCAGCACTCTGTGGGTTGCCTCCTAAAATGCTTGACACATAGGTAGGCTTAGTGTGGCACCCTATTTGCCATGAATGATCTTTACACATTATTAAGATTGCTTTCTGAGATTTCATAAGATGTCTCGGCATTTTGATGTCTTCCTGATGAACCACGTGCAACTTCCAAGGCCATTAAACAGATGGCTGTATTACATTCAGACAGTATGGTATAAGTGCTTTGGTGGCTATCTGTGCCACTAGAGCAGATGTACCCTCTTGTAACCATTCCCATTTTCATCTTTGCAGGCAAAGAAGTCACATAATCGGCACAAGCAGGTGCAGACAGGCGACGGTCCGCCTCAGACCCTGTCACTCACCGACATTGAAGAAAGAGAGGCAGGCCTCATCGGCATCTCAGGTCGGGCAACTGCCACTGGGGGCGCTGATCCCCGCTCGGAAACAGAGGTAAGTCCTGCACACTCCCTGGGCTGGGTTGGGGCAATGTCATGCAGTGTCTCTGGACTAGATATAATGGAGAAGTGGCGGTCCTTCAAATGGGCCTGTGTTATGTGACCTTCCTCATGTCACCCTCCCCTGCTGTTAACCACTCGTCTGTTGCTTTCTACTTCCAGATGGCCAGCCACAGACGCAGCATCACTCAAGGCAACACTCCATGTTAGGCCATCGTCTGGAGGAGGAGGATACCGATGAGCCGACTCCGGTGCAGCTTCAATCCACCCCTGTTTTACCACCGGCACTCAGCTCGTCTGAGGACGACATGACTTTCTCGGGGTTTGACACTGCAAGGCTCCTGGGACTAGTGGCGTGCAGCAATGCAGTTCTGGAGTCGAATCCTGTATGCCATCTCTCCGGAGGGTGAGTCGGCAAAGTGGGTCTGCTGACAGACAGGCAGACGTGGAACTGGACATGGCGGGAATGTCCAGGGAGAGCATCTAGGTCAGCCGTCAGCTCCGTGATGACTTGGATAGGATTCCCACGAGCATCAAGAGTCTCACAGTGACCATTACAGAGGTAGGGTAGCAGATTGTCGGTGCGAACCGTGATACCTGCGAGGCCATCAATGGCCACACGAGGCTGGTGGCCTGCAGCGCTAACAGTGGAGTCCCGGAGAGTGTGGCACGAGCCCTTGCGGAATATGGCGCATCACAGGCTCAAGCTCTGCTTCAGCTTGGGCAGGTGATGCAGTCCATGCCTGCCGCCATACACTCTGCGTTTCTCACTGTCACATCCAAACTAAAACCACCTGTGACTGGCAACGCTGATGAAGAGGCTCGCCAGTCAGAAGCCGGGCCTTGCACACCACGAGCTGGTCCAGTATGTCTCCAGGCAGCATCTCCATTGTCTCTCCCCCCAACACAGCAGCGCTCTGGCAACCTTGATGCATGTCATCTTGGTATCACTTGGGTTAGGAGCAGCAAGCAAGGGTGAGGGGGATAAGGGGAAGGGGGACAAAAGCCGGTGGTAAAAAATAGTCGGGCAGGGGTTGCTGCATTATGTTGTTTATTCTGGATGCATCCTATGTTTTATGTTGTTATATTATTATGTTCTGGATTATGTTGTTGACAATGTTGTTGATGTTGAATGATCACAGTGCTGGATGCAGCTAATTTATGATATTTTATTAAAGTTTCACAATTAAGTTACAAAGTTGACAAAGTTTACAATGTTTAATAAATTATTTTGTTCACCTTAACCATTCCTGTGTAGTGTCTCATTTGCAGAATAAGAGTGGGTATAGTCAACATGGTGGGATAGAGTGACCAGGCAACGCTCAAACGTGTTGTTCACTCTTCAAGCAAAGCGTTCAATTATGAGCTCCCAACTAAGGCTTTTGCAGCGCCGCAATCTCCATGATACCTCCCCTGTGGCTGTGGTGGTGGTGGCAAGGGTTCCTCGCCAGGCTCCTCTTCCTCGTCTTCCTCCTCCTCATCCTCCCCCCTCCCCTCTCTCCTGAGATGGTCCTGCAATCCCCATTGGCAATTCCTGTCCCTTCATGATGGCTAAGTTGTGTAGCATGCGGCATCCCACAATGAACTCAGAGGCCTGCTGAGGGGAGTATTGTAGGCAGCCTCCAGAGTGGTCCAGGCACCGGAAGCGCTGCTTGAGCACTCCAATTGTCTGTTCGACGATGTTGTGTGTGGCTGCATGGTTCTCATTATAGCGTTGCTCAGCTTCTGACTGAGGGTTCCGGAGGGGGGGGTCATGAGCCAGGTGGCGAGGCCATAACCTTTGTCCCTGAGCATCATTCCGCCCATTTACCGCCCATTTTACCGGCCATTTACCACTGAGAAACACTTTACCACCCAAAACAGTGTTTAAATGAAAACTACCGCCCGTATACCACCGGCGGTAAATTCGGCAGTCAATTACCGTCATCGATGAGCGAAACCGCCCGCCCATTTTTTAAAATTCTGACGTCATTGCTCGTGTACCGACCAAAAGTGTGTTTATAATGGAAACTACCGCCCAAATTACCGCCGAGCACTAAATTTGGCAATTTGGCCAAATATCGCCCAAATTACTGCCTACCCAAAAAAACGATCAGAAAAAGTTGCACTCACCTGACCATAACCCGGCGGTATGGATGGCATGTTTTAAATTGGAAGAAGTTGAAGAAAAGGTTGCTTCAAGGTGATGGAAGCATTAAAGTAATTTGTGAGTGATTTTAAGGGTGTTTAAAATCTTGAACATTATCTGAGCACATTGTAGTCAATTTAGAGTAAATTTGTGGTTGTTTAAGGACAATTCAAGAATTTTGAAGACAGTTTAGGATATTTAAAGGAATGGGTTCTGTAATTTCTCAGCCAATATTGCTGACTACTCACATGCTGCAGAATAGAGATGGAAGAAGGTTCATTGAAGAGCATTATATGCCCAATCAAAGAAGTGGCAGACTGCTGAGGAGGAGGAGGCCTTACTCCCAACGCATTTACAGGGAGCAGCGGCCATACCTGGACCTGTCCAATAGAACATGCGTTAGAAGGCTGCATTTCCGAAAAGTGGTCATCAGTGAGATATGTCAGCTCATTAAAAGATACCTGCAGCCTACCAGCACAATCAGGAACGCACTAACCGTTGAAGTTAAGATACTGCGGCTCTTTCCTTCTATGCATCGGGCTCCTTTCAGGCCTCAGCTGGCAACATTTGCTGCATCTCTCGGCACACCAAACATTGCTGCATTCGCCAGGCGACTGAAGCCCTTTACACAAGCAGGATGGACTTTATAAACTTCCCTTTGACCAAGGAGGCACAGAGTGAGAGGGCTTTGGGTTTCTCGTGAATAGCAAACTTCCCCAAGGTCCAGGGCGCAATAGACTGTATGCACATCGCCATGCAAGCACCTTTGGAGGAGTCAGAGGTTTACCGTAACCGAAAGGGATTCCACTCCCTGAACGTGCAGCTCGTTGTCGACCACAAACAAATAATCATGGCAGTAAATGCCAATTTTCCAGGGAGCAGTCATGATGCGCACACCTTGAGTGAGAGCACTGTCTCCGACCTTTTTAAGAGTCAGCCACAAGGTCAATGCTGGATGACAAAGGATACCTGGCTCTTGACCCCCCTCCGTAAGCCCCAGACAGATGCGAGCATCGCTACAATCAAAGCCACATAGCCACACACAATATTGTCGAAAAGACAATTGGAGTGCTGAAGCAATGCTTAGATGCCTGGACCACTCTGGAGGCAGCCTACAATACCACCCTGAGCAGGTTGCTGAGTTCATGGTGGTGTGCTGCATGATGCACAACTTAGCTATCAAAAGGGGACAGGAATTGTCAGATGGGACTGCCGGTCCACCTCAGGAGTGAGGGGAGGTGGAAGAGGAGGAGGAGGAAGAGGATGAGGAGGAAGAGGACCTCGAGGAGGACAAATGGCCTGGTGATGAACCCATGCCACCAAACCCCTTACACCATAGGAGAAGCCCTGTGGTAGTTACGCAACTGTAAAAGAACATAAGAAATAGGAGCAGGAGTAGGCCATTTGCCCCCTCGAGCTTGCTCTGCCATTCAATAAGATCATGGCTGATCTGACCCAGCTCCACTTCCCTGCCGGCTCCCCATAACCCTTTACTCCGTTATCGCTTAAGAATCTGTCTATCTCCGCCTTAAATATATTCAATGACCCAGCCTCCACAGCTCTCTGGGGTAGAGAATTCCATAGATTTACAACCTTCTGAGAGAAAAAAATTTCTCCTCATCTCAGTTTTAAATGGGTGGCCCCTTATTCTAAGACTATGTCCCCTAGTTTTAGTTTCCCCTATGAGTGAAAACATCCTCTCTGTATCCAACTTGTCGAGCCCCCTCATTTTCTTATGTTAAAATAAGATCACCTTTCATTCTTCTAAACACCAATGTGTATAGGTCCAACCTACTCAACCTATCCTCATAAGTTAGCAGCTCATAAGTGAACGCTTTGCTTGAACGGTGACAGTTACGTTACGTTTCATCCTTGCCTAGCCATTGTTTGCAACCCTTCTTCTTCTTAGGCAGTCCCCCGGAGTCGGGGATGACTTGCTTCCACACTAAGGTGACTGATCAGACCAATGCAGACCAGGTCCAGAACTTCATTTTAAAGGGTGGCAGATGCCTGTGCGCGAATTCTTTTAACGTGGCATGGCCGTTGCACACCAGCTACCACACGGGATTACAGAGCAGGGTCTTGGTCCAATGGCAAGGGGATCCAAGACGATTGGAGACTGGGCTCTGCTGCATGGGCCTCACACATACATATTCCTACTAACACACTCCCTCCCTCCCTCAGGTTCTCTCTCCCTGTTTTTCAGCTTGCGTATTTGTCTATAGAATTGTCCCCTGGCTCCAACTCCAGCACGCTGCTCTCCATGCGCAAGATCTGCTGCGCTTTTCCGCGCTCTCTCCAGCCACTCATGCTTTGGTGGTTGGTTACCACACGTATACTGGTCTTGTGTCCTGAACTTGCTGCTGGCCTTGTGTTCCGAACTTGCTGCGGACCTCGTGTCCCGACCTCGCTGCTGGCCTCATCTTGTATTGATTGTTAACCTACAGTTTGTAAAAGTGAGTGAGACACTGCACAAGAATTGTAAGTGTAATAAAATTCTTTATAATTTAACAAAATTGCAAAAATCTATTTTAGAAGGGCAAGACTTCCCACTTCACATCGCCCATCTAAGGCCCAATCTATTGCCCAAAACGGACCTCTATCACCCATTTTCATGAAAAATTTGAAACTAGGCCCAAAACATCACTGGAAAAACAGGTGCCCAAGTTTCCACTCACATCGCTGAAATGATCGCCGAAATGATCACCCACATAAGGCCCATCCCAAGTTTCGGCACCTAGCATGCACTTCGCTGGGCTGATGCAAGGCCCAAAAGAGTGCTGAGAAATAGTTGCTTTTACTGGGCTTAACAGAAGGAAATGGGCACTACAGGTGCCATTTTGAAGATCGGTGGAAGGGTGGAGACAACAGTAAAGAAGGAGCTAAATAGTAGTGAGTTATTTAGAGAGTTAATTTAAAGATAACTCTACTCAAAATATTAGATCAGGGTATATAAAGTAGGTATTATAAAGTTATTTTGGAAATAGCTTTTATATAGTGAAATTATTTTGGAAATAGCTTTTACATAGAGAAATTATTTACTGATATTGTTGGGGCCTATTAAATTGACTGGTATACAGCGTAGAGAGTACAGAGAGTACAGAGTACAGTGATTAGAGAGTAGAGAGTAGAGATATTATTTTAAATTAGTGAAAGGAATTATTGATAGTGATATGGGGCCAATATGGTTACTGATAGGATCAATCGAAGAGGTGGCAGAGTAATGCGTAGACGGAGACGAAGACAGAGGAGGCGATCATACAGCCAACGAAGGTACTTGGAAAAGCAATCTTACCTGAACTTGTCTGAAAAAGCTTGTCTTAGGAGGCTGCGATTCCGGAAGGAGGTCATCAATGAGATATGCCAACTCGTCAAGGGTGATCTGCAGCTTTCCAGCACCATCAGAACCACACTGTCCGTTGAGGTGAAGGGTACTGCTGCCCTAGCCTTCTACGCATCAGGATCTTATCAGGTTTCAGCTGGCAACATCTGCCATATCTCTCAGCACACTACACACTGCTGCATTCAGCAGGTGACTGAAGCCCTTTACGCTCGCAGGATGGACTTCATAAGCTTCCCAATGACCAGGGAGGCACAGACCGAGAGGGCTTTGGGTTTCTACAGGATATCACACTTTCCCAAGGTACAGGGGGCAATAGACTGCACGCACATTGCCCTGAAAGCACCCTTAAAGAACGCGGAGGCGTTTCGTAACAGAAAGGGGTTCCATTCCCTAAATGTGCAGCTTGTTGTTGACCACAATCAAACAATTCTGACAGTAAATGCTGCATTTCCTGGCAGCATCCATGATGCGCACAATTTACGTGAAAGTGCTATCCCTGACCTGTTTGTCACTCAGCCAGAAGGTCACGGTTGGATGCTGGGGGATAAAGGATATGGTCTTGCCAGTTGGCTGATGACCCCTCTGCATAATCCTGTCACTGAAGCACGGTAACGTTATACTGAAAGTCACATAGCAACACGCAACATCGTTGAAAAGACAATTGGAGTCCTAAAGCAGCACTTCAGATGCCTGGATCATTCTGGAGGCAGCCTACAATACCAACCTGACCAGGTCGCAGAGTTTATTGTGGTGTGTTGCATGCTGCATAACCTAGCTATAAGGAGAGGACAAGTAATGTCAGATCGGGCTGCAGGTCCACTTCCAGAAGGAGGGGAGATAGAAGAACCAGCCAGCGAGGATGAACAGGAGGAAGAGGCGGAAAAGGACACAGGCGAGGACATAGGGGAGCGCAATCAGCCTGGCGATCGAGCATCGGGACCACCACTCCCCTCCCGAAGACCAGGGGCAGTTACACGGCCGCTAAGCTGTTGCATCGGCAGCTCATTAATGAACGCTTTGCATGAACTATCATTATGGATATTCAAATGTTCATTTACAGTTAGTTTTAATCAAAAGTTTCATTTGCGTGGGGTTTCATTGTTGTCTTGCCTGCACTGGCCCATCATCGGCATTAATGCTTACTTTAAGTAAAGTTTAAGTAAAGTACTGCTACAATAAAAGAATAAACAAATAAGGATGAATAACTGTAAATTTGTTAACTAATGTAACTAAGAGAGAAGGCACAAAATTTGTTGAATTAAAGATTTTTTTTAATTAACAAAGACAACTAACGAATTCATTTTTTAAAAGCAATTTAACAACACCCTCCCTCCACCCCCCCCCCCCATCCCCCTCACAACCCACCTTTCCCTCAAATCCCAATGAACATTGAACAAAACGATAACAATTTTCCAACAATAAAAAACAATTCAACAATGAAAAACACACCCCCCCTCCCTACCTGCGGCCATGTTTCCCTCCAGGCCCTTTCCCGCCTCGTGTTCTGACCCCACCCGCCTGTTTTGTTTGACGCTGACCGATATGAATACGGTGTGCAGTGTGGGACGGCAAGACTTCCTGCCGTGATGGAGGTAAAGGAGTTTAGCCCGTTTCCTTTCACTATCTCCCTCCATATTTCAATATATTTCAATCTATTTATCAATATATTATATAATATATATTATATTGTATTTTTTTTCCAATATTGAGCAAAAAAAAATAATTAAAAGTCAAAAGAATGATTATTTTCCGATACGAATTCAAATATCAATACCAGCAAACACAAACAGCTCCTCCTCCCTTCCTTCCTCTTTCTCTGTCTCTTTGACCCTCCGTTTGCTTCTGAGCATGCGTGATGACCCCTGACCTCTCAAAACGTGGCAAAGAATCTCAACCACAAAAAAAAATCCCACACATGCGCTGAATTGCATTGCTAGGGAAGCTTTTTTTTTTACTACCGTTTTCGGTGGGCGATCGTGAGATTGCCGAAAAATCACATCGCCCATTTGACATTGCCGGGGTAAGGCCGAATGGAAAAGCGCAAAAAAAAAAATGGGCCTTGTGCTGGCGATCAGCAAGGCCGAGACGTCCCGTGGGTGTTGTGTAATGAGAGAGGATTAATTAGCAATCTTGTTGTGCGAGGCCCCTTAGGGAAGAGTGACCATAATATGGTAGAATTCTTCATTAAGATGGAGAGTGACACAGTTAATTCAGAGACTAGAGTCCTGAACTTAAAGAAAGGTACCTTCATAATAAGAACATAAGACTTTGGGAACAGGAGTAGGCCATCTAGCCCCTCGAGCCTGCTCCGCCATTCAACAAGATCATGGCTGATCTGGCCGTGGACTCAGCTCCACTTACCCGCCCGCTCCCCATTATTCCCTTTATTCCCTTATTGGTTAAAAATCTATCTATCTGTGATTTGAATACATTCAATGAGCTAGCCTCAACTGCTTCCTTGGGCAGAGAATTCCACAGATTCACAACCCTCTGGGAGAAGAAATTCCTTCTCAACTCGGTTTTAAATTGGCTCCCCCGTATTTTGAGGCTGTGCCCCCTAGTTCTAGTCTCCCCGACCAGCGAAAACAACCTCTCTGCCTCTATCTTGTCTATCTCTTTCATTATTTTAAATGTTTCTATAAGATCACCCCTCATCCTTCTGAACTCCAATGAGTAAAGACCCAGTCTACTCAATCTATCATCATAAGGTAACCCCCTCATCCCCAGAATCAGCCTAGTGAATCGTTTCTGTACCCCCTCCAAAGCTAGTATATCCTTCCTTAAGTAAGGTGACCAAAACTGCACGCAGTACTCCAGGTGCGGCCTCACCAATACCCTATACAGTTGCAGCAGGACCTCCCTGCTTTTGTACTCCATCCCTCTCGCAATGAAAGCCAACATTCCATTCGCCTTCCTGATTACCTGCTGCACCTGCAAACTAACTTTTTGGGATTCATGCACAAGGACTCCCAGGTCCCTCTGCACCACAGCATGTTACAATTTCTCCCCATTCAAGTAATATTCCCTTTTACTGTTTTTTTTCCCAAGGTGGATGACCTCACATTTTCCGACATTGTATTCCATCTGCTAAACCTTAGTCCATTCGCTTAACCTATCTAAATCGCTTTGCAGCCTCTCTGTGTCCTCTACACAACCCGCTTTCCCACTAATCTTTGTGTCATCTGCAAATTTTGTTACACTACACTCTGTCCCCTCTTCCAGGTCATCTATGTATATTGTAAACCCAGCACCGATCCCTGTGGCACACCACTTATCACCGATTTCCAACCCGAAAAGGACCCATTTATCCCGACTCTCTGCTTTCTGTTCGCCAGCCAATTCTCGATCCATGCTAATACATTTCCTCTGACTCTGCGTACCCTTATCTTCTGCAGTAACCTTTTGTGTGGCACCTTATCGAATGCCTTTTGGAAATCTAAATACACCACATCCATCGGTACACCTCTATCCACCATGCTCGTTATATCCTCAAGGAATTCCAGTAAATTATTTAAAATGATTTCCCCTTCATGAATCCATGTTGCGTCTACTTGATTGCACTATTCCTATCTAGATGTCCTGCTATTTCTTCCTTAATGATAGCTTCAAGCATTTTCCCCAATACAGATGTTAAACTAACCTGCCTTTTGTCTGCCCCCTTTTTTAAACAGAGGCGTTACATTAGCTGCTTTCCAATCCGCTGGTACCTCCCCAGAGTCCAGAGAATTTTGGTAGATTATAACGAATGTATCTGCTATAACTTCCGCCATCTCTTTTAATACCCTGGGACGCATTTCATCAGGACCAGGGGACTTGTCTATCTTGAGTCTCATTAGCCTGTCCAGCACTAGCCCCCTAATGATAATGATTATCTCAAGGTCCTCCCTTCAAACATTCCCGTGACCAGCAATTTCTGGCATGGTTTTTGTGTCTTCCACTGTGAAGACCGAAGCAAAATAATTGTTTACGGTCTCAGCCATTTCCACATTTCCCATTATTAAATCCCCCTTCTCATCTTCTAAGGGACCAACATTTACTTTAGTCACTCTTTTCCGTTTTATATATCTGTAAAAGCTTTTACTATCTGTTTATATGTTTTGCGCAAGTTTACTTTCGTAATCTATCTTTCCTTTCTTTATTGCTTTCTTAGTCATTCTTTGCTGTCGTTTAAAATATTCCCAATTTTCGAGTTTCCCACTAACCTTGGCCACCTTATATGCATTGGTTTTTAATTTGATAGTCTCCTTTATTTCCTTGGTTATCCACGGCTGGTTATCCCTTCTCTTACCGCCCTTCTTTTTCACTGGAATATATTTTTGTTGAGCGCTATGAAAGAGCTCCTTAAAAGTCCTCCACTGTTCCTCAATTGTGCCACCGTTTAGTCTGTGTTTCCAGTCTACTTTAGCCAATTCTGCCCTCATCCCACTGTAGTCCCCTTTGTTTAAACATAGTACGCTCGTTTGAGACACTACTTCCTCACCCTCAATCTGTATTACAAATTCAACCATACTGTGATCACTCATTCCGAGAGGATCTTTTTCTAGGAGATCGTTTATTAATCCTGTCTCATTACACAGGACCAGATCTAAGATAGCTTGCTCCCTTGTAGGTTCTGTAACATACTGTTCTAAGAAACAATCCCGTATGCGTTCTATGAATTCCTCCTCAAGGCTACCCCGTGCGATTTGATTTGACCAATCGATATGTAGGTTAAAATCCCCCATGATTACTGCCGTTCCTTTTTCACATACCTCCATTATTCCCTTGATTATTGTCCGCCCCACCGTGAAGTTATTATTTCGGGGCCTATAAACTACGTCCACCAGTGACTTTTTCCCCTTACTATCTCTAATCTCCACCCAAAATGATTCAACATTTTGTTCATTAGAACCAATATCATCTCTCACAACTGCCCTGATATCATCCTTTATTAACAGAGCTACCCCACCTCCTTTCCCCTCTTGTCTATCTTTCCGAATTGTCAGATACCTCTGTATGTTTAATTCCCAGTCTTGGCCACCCTGCAACCACGTTTCTGTAATGGCCACCAAATCTTACCCATTTGTAATGATTTGTGCCGTCAACTCATTTACTTTATTTCGAATGCTGCATGCGTTTAGGTAGAGTGTTTTAATACTAGTTTTTAACTTTGACGGTATGAGATGTGAATTGGCTAGGATAGACTGGCGAATGATACTTAAAGGGTTGACGGTGGATAGGCAATGGCAGACATTTAAAGATCACATGGATGAACTTCAACAATTGTACATCCCTGTCTGGCATAAAAATAAAACGGGGCGGGTGGCTCAACTGTGGCTTGCAAGGGAAATTAGGGATAGTGTTAAATCTTAGGAAGAGGCATATAAATTGGCCAGAAAAAGCAGCAAATCTTAGGACTGGGAGAAATATAGAATTCAGCAGAGGAGGACAAAGGGTTTAATTAGGAGGGGGAAAATAGAATATGAGAGCAAGCTTGCAGAGAACATAAAAACTAACTGCAAAAGCTTCTACAGATACGTGAAGAGAAAAAGATTAGTGAAGACAAATGTAGGTCCCTTGTAGTCAGAATCAGGTGAAGTCATAATGGGGAACAAAGAAATGGCAGACCAATTGAACAAATACTTTGGTTCTGTCTTCACTGAGGAAGACACAAATAACCTTTTGGAAATACTAGGGGTCCGAGGGTCTAAATCACTGCGGCACTGTCGTTCTACGCGTTGGGTTCTTTTCAGGCCACAGCTGGAGTCATTTGCAGACTTTCTCAGTATGCTACACATTGCTGTATTAGACAGGTCACTGAAGCTCTGTACGCATGCAGGAGGGACTTGATCAGCTTCCCTATGACCAGGGAGGCACAGACTGATGGGCTCTAGGATTCTCCAGAATTGCAAACTTCCCCAAGGTGCAGATAGCAATAGACTGTATGCACATCGCGATGTGGGCAACTTTTCAGGATGCAGAGGTTTTCAGGAACCGCAAGGGATTCCACTCCCTGAATGTCCAACTGGCTGTCAACCACAAGCAAATTATACTGGCAGTGAATGCTCAATTTCCGGGCAGCATCCATGATGCTCACATTCTGCGTGAGAGCACTGTATCTGGCTTGTTTAACAATCAGCCACAAGGTCAATGCTGGATGCTTGGTGACACAGGATATGGCCTCGCCACCTGGCTGATGACCCCCCCCTGCATGACACCCGCACCGAAGCCGAGAGGCGATACAATGAGAGCCTCAGAGCCACTCGCAATATAGTGGAGAAAACCATTGGAGTGCTGAAGCAGCACTTTAGATGCCTGGACCACTCAGGAGGCGAGCTTCAATACCACCCTGAGCAGGTAGCTCAATTCGTGGTGGTGTGCTGCATGCTGCACAACTTGTCTATCAGGAGGGGACAAGAATTTCCTGATGAGTCTGACAGTCCACCTCACCAGAGAGAGGAAGAGGAGGACGAGGAGGCGGACGCTGACATCGGCCCAGGCAATCAGGCTGACGCTGAAACCATGCCCGCCCCCCTGTAGACTGCATGAAAGGGCCCATGGTGGCTTAATAGCTGCAAGAGCGTTACATCAGGAGCTCATCAATGATCGCTTTGCCTGAAAGAACATTGGTGTTATTTACAAGGCTGACACATTGCTGGGTGTGCAGGTGATACATCAATGGTGGGCATCACCTTGGTGACAGCTAAAGTTTAAGTTGATTAAAGTTAAGTGTCATTATACCCTTTGATGTTAAGAAATCACCAGTGTGTAACAGTGCAGCTATCTGAGCCAATGCACAACAAGGTTTTGCTAAATAAAAAAGTTAAACCGAACATTAGTCTGAAATCATCAGTATTTCTGTACAAACCAACCCTTACCCCGCCTCCCCCCCACCCCCCGCTTCTCCTCCCAACCTCTACCCCTTCCCCTCCTGACTCCAAGCCGCCTGATGCTTCATTGTGGGAGGGGAGCGAATGATGGCCGAAACGCTGCTTGGACATATATGGGAGAGGACGGTGCCGAGGTGGGAATGTGCTCCAAGCTAGAAGCAAGATGTTGCTGCTGGCTCTCGTGTGGTTGGCAGTGGGGGTGCAGCACCTTGGGGTGCAGTGCTGCGCTCCGGGACCACTGGGAGCTCTCTGCCACCAGTGTTCCTGGCTACCAGCTCCAGGGCCTCCTCCATCCCTTCCATGTTATATCTTATTTATTGGACAAAAACTCGGTGCCAACTATGTCCTTGTTGCTTAGTTGGCTTTTTGCTATTGGTGAATCTCCCTCATGCCTCCCACAACAGCCAGACAAGCACACACCACACCCACACACGCTTTCAGTGCCTCTGAGTTCCCTCTCTCTCTGTCTCCTCTTCTGCGCATGTCATGATGACCCATGACCTCCTGAATCATGGGAATCAAGCGTTGCCATGCCGTTGCTAAGGACGGCGACACTTTACGGCAGAAGGTCAAAAAAATTTAACGCTACCGCCCATTTCATATCGCTCGCGGTAACGCCTATTTTCAAAAATGGAGACTAGGTGCTTTGAGAATGGGCGAGAAGCCGACGATCTAAAAATCCTTTTTTACCGCCCATGCTGGAAATAACGCCCATTTTTGGACAATAAGCATAAAAGTGGAGGTTCTAGCCCATTAAAGTTAGTACTTATTCTCGCAGATGCAACAAAGTCATTCCAGCGCTTGCGGCATTAGCTCAGCTCTCGATAGTCATGGGCGGCCGACGACACCACCTCGGCAATCTTCGCCCATGTACATACCGTATATACTCGCGTATCATGCGACTTTTGAAGACCTAAATTGTAACCTAAATTTGGGGGGTCGCATGATACGCGAGATACAAAATTTGCGGGTGTGAAGTGCTGGCCAAGATTAGGCTGTTAGGCTGTTAAGCAGACCATATCCACGCTGAATCTCAGCAGGTATCTCCTGAGCTGGATTGCAGCCTCTATTGTCGCTTGTACTGTATCGGGGGGGATGAGAGAGAGTCGCGGAGGTCAGGGGGGAGAGAGAGTCGCGGAGGTCGGGGGGGGGGGGAGGAAAGAGACCGGACCGGATCCGACCTGACCCCCGCTCTCCCTACCCCGGCGACTCGACCTCCTCTCCCCCAACTCCCCCCCCACCCGGCAACCCGACCTCCGCTTCCCCCCGGTGACCCAACCCGACCTCCTCTTCACTCCCCCCCCACCCCCCCGGCGACCCGACCTCCGCCACCCACAACTCCCTCTGAAGTTTGCTGCATTATTAGAGGCTCCATCTATCTCAGCCCATGCTTCTTTTACCCGCAAACACAGTAGAGGCTGTGGCTGAACGACGCTAGTCAAGCCAGCTGGAACGATTGCTGTATCGGTGTTCGATTCGCGAACAGCTTTCACAGCAGAATCCACTCGATGTTTCATGTTAAGGTCTGTATTCGATCTCAAAAAAGTGACTCGCATGATACATGAGATATATGGTAAAATCATGTTTTGGGGACGAAAATTTAGGGGTCGCATGATACGCGAGATCGCAGGATACGCGAGTATATACGGTAGGTAAACACTGGCGGGGGTTACCTACCACACCTACCCCGGCTCAATTGGCTCCACCTCATTTCTACCTCGTGGACCAAGTCGGCGTTGGCTTCATCCGAAAAGCACTTGGCCCTCTTCCTCCCTCCACTTCAGCCACGTCGCTCATCACTCCCTCAATATCCATTGCGAATGTATTTTAAATTGGTAATAAGGTTAAATCGTCAAATAACCTGCTCAGCCACTCTCTACTTGCTCTCTTAAAAGTACCGCCGGAAATACCGTCCAGATATGGGCGGTAGCGATAGAAGTGCAAAGTCTAGCCCTATATTTATTAGCTGTAATTATAGCAACAAGACTCATCTCAGTCTGCTGACTGACCAAAACTTGAAATTGTGCAGATTATAGTTCTACTGTAATCATTTACCTCAGTGACTTTCTTGATATTACCAAATGACTTCTGCACTCCTTGATGCTTCTTCAAGATTCAGACACACCCTTCACAGACTGTGTTACCTCCTCCCGCAACAAAGTCAGCAGGCCACATTTGTGTAACCTGCAGATGCAGTTATTTGCTGCTGATGAACTGGTACTTCATTGAAAACACAGTCAGCAAGGCATCTTTTCCTCATGGGTAGCTTCCGTTATCTCTCCTATTCCTTCACGCTCCACAGACACTTTTATTACAATTATTAGGGCTGTTAAGACAATATAGATCTAATATTTTGAGAAGTGTTTCTTATTCTGGGATAGGTATAATGTTGGGCAGATTTCACGAATTTACACGAGTGGCACAGAATTTTCCAGACTGGGAGTGTCTGAGAGCTGACTCCCTGATCAGGCACTCCCGGTGAGGAGCGCCGCTCATGAGGGAGTGCTAGTCGAGAGACCGCATGCCAACAGTTCCTGATTTTTTGTCCATTTGAATGGATGGAAAGCAGACGGTGTCAGTGCATGGTTTCCTGACCAGTGCTCCTCTGAGTACCAGTACTGCCAGCAGCGTCAATTGGAGAACCACCTTAACAAAGTGCAAACTACTGAGTGAACACATGTTTCGGTGCAAAATACCCAGCGCACTTAGCACGCTGTAAGCAGCAACTTTGTAATAATGGTAGGGGCAAATGCCCCACTTTTTAGCCAATTTAAATGTGAGCAGTTTAAGTGGCAGGGTTTGTATTAAATACTTTTGCCTTACAGTATCTGAGAAGAAATCTTACAAACATTTGTGGTTCAAGGTCGCAGAATGTTCTGGAGATGGTGTTGCTCACTGTAATTTTGCACTTAAATGCAATAATGACCAAACAAGCTTATAGGTTCTCAATGAATAATTGTGCAGTTTATACAATTTTCTGTTGTAAATTGCATCATAGGAAAGATAAATTAACTGATCAGCGAAGTAATGGTTTGAAGTTGCTTATTCAAAGGAAGTCTAATGTTTGGCACATTTTTCTTTCTTTCAGAAACACTGTGACAGACAGAAAGCTAATTTGCGAATACGTTACAAACCTTCCCTTTTTCAGCATGTGGGAACTCACTCTTCATTGGCTGGGAAACTTCAGCCTCTAAAGGTAAGTAGAAGTGTTTGTGTTGTGAAAGTTTGCTGCAGAATGTCTTGATGTGTGTTGGCTACATACGTAGTTCTTAATATGATGGGAAGTTTTTCATAAATGTTCTTGCCAGTTCACAGTAAACCTGCTTAGTTAAAGCATCAGTTGTCTGTCAAAGTCTTTCTCCACTATGTAAGGCCATGCCATGAGTTATTTTCCTCCTTTCATTGTCAGCAGATCCAACTCTTGATTCCCATGTCAGTAAAATTTAAATTGCCATTTATCAATTCTTTTCGGTTGTTTTAGTTTAAAACTCTTCTCTGCCGTCCATTTCAATTCTTTTTTCCTGTTTAATTACATTTTCTTAAAGTCTTTTTCTCACCAAAGTCATTGATGCCATCTTGGGCTACTATATATCTGCTGCATCCATTATTGGCCTACCAAGGCCTACCGAGGTAATTCTTGAAAGGCTATCCTGGATACAGACATGTGAAAGCTAGATTTCTGCACATGTAGAGAGGCCTTGGGTTCTGGCTCTGCACAGAGGCATTTTATCCAGTGCCAGGTCAAATAGAAAATTGGCCAGTTGCAGGGAACAATCCAAGAAATGGTCTAAAACATAATACATCAGCTTATAGGTTGGATAAAAAGCATTGAGATCCTCCAGAATCCATAGAATATTTTCCATTATTCATTACAGATCTCTAGCCTCTGGCTTCAGCAACTGGCTTGGCAGATTCTTGTCATGTGGCCCAAACATCTAAATTTGAGATTCACCCTACTGTCAATCTTGTATCATGCAAAGCAGTCACTTTGGGTTCAGCTCCAATGCCAATCAAAGTTCACTCCATCATATGGCTCAGTAAGAGATGGGCATTGACTGATGAGTCCATCCATCACCACGAGAATGCATCTAATAAAAAACAACTTGCATTTATATAGTGCCTTTAATGTAGTAAAATGTCCCAAGGTGTTTCACAAAATTTGACAGGTCAAGAAGGATGTGGAGGGATAGATTGCCACGGTCACAGTCACATAGGATGTGATTTGTGATTTTGATAAAGGCTGTTTCAGTGCTGTGCAGAAACCTGGGCAAAGCAGGTTGTTAGTCAGAGATCCTCTTCTCAAATATTGATGAAAGGAATCCCTCTAGTGCAATGGATAGATTATTGTGAGCCTGTCCCATGGTATGTCTGGCTTTGTTAAATTAGGATGTTATCTATTCTGCTGTAGTTATCAGCCAATGTTGTTTTGAAGAATGGATTTGTAACAGAGCCACACGTACATGGACCAACAATATGTAGTTTGGTACATCAACAGACCTACAACTCCAGTTCAAATTAATATCAGATCTGCCTTGACTCAATGTAGATCTGATATTAGTTTGAACAAATTCCACTAAGTTGTCAATTCAGCAGCTCGCAGGGTTGCAAAAGAAAATGGTGGAAAATCAAGGGTCCAAATACATGAATGGAGTCTCCATTTGCAGGCGACCAATTTGTTTACTGACAGACAGATTCATCCAGAGGTAGAGTTCGAGACCACTTTCAGAACAAAAGGCTAACGGAAATTCAATGCTAGTTCTGAGATGACATGACAGTGGTACTAGCCAGCCTGCCGATATCTTGATGAGGAAGTTTCCACACACATCTCTACCTTGCTTAGTTGCTTCTATTCATAGTGTGAGTCATTCACAAGATTCAGGTAAAGAATAGTCGTCAACAAAGGTGTGATTTTCAGACCAGTTGATAGTCAGTATTGGCGAGTGTATCAGGGTTCTGAAAGAGGTAGGGACCTAGGTGTTCTGCTGGAGTTATACCCAAGAACCAGCATAACTCCAGGGAAACTTGACAGAAAATTTCTCCCCACTAATTCCGAGATGACAGGGGAAGTAGAATGCACCCACCCAAATATATGTGGTCGTATTCAAAATCTGTCCACATGACATACAATATAATTGCTGTCATTTATACTTTAGCAAAGCTGGATGAAAAGGACGTCCGTTCATCTCTACCATCCAAAGTAATCAATTGAATAGGCTCAGGTGTCATTTTTTTAAATGTTTCCCCAACTTATAGAGTAGCACTGACAGCAAGGACAGATTGCACAATTTACAGGGTGACATAGAGGTCACAGTCCATATTGCACAATTTATGGGCCAAGACAGACGTCAGCAGCCATGAGATGGCAACATTGTTCAGAATCAAAGAGCACAATTTCATGGCAGGCACAATCCTACCCCGCAGCACTTCTGAAGTCAATTGGCCAAATGAATGGATAATCTGCAATAAAATGCTGCAAAACACTCAGGCAGCATCTGTGGAGAAATAAACAGTTACTGTTTCAGGTTGAAGACCTTTCATCAGAATTGGGATAGCAATGGATAATCTAATGCTCAGATGAATAGCTCAGATGAATATGTGGCTTGAGGAGTGGTGCAGCAGGGAGGGATTCAATTCCTGAGACATTGGAACCGGTTCTGGGGGAGGTGGGACCAGTACAAACTGGATGGCCTGCACCTGGGAAGGACCGGAACCAATGTCCGAGGGGAGTGTTTGCTAGTGCTGTTGGGGAGGAGTTAAACTAATGCGGCAGGGGGATGGGAACTTATGCAGGGAGACGGAGGGAAATAGAATGGGGGCAGAAGCAAACGATAGAAAGAAGAAAAGTAAAAGTGGAGGACAGAGAAACCTAAGGCAAAAAGCAAAAAGGGCCACATTACAGCATTACAGCAAAATTCTAAAGGGGCAAAGTGTGTTAGAAAGATAAGCCTGAAGGCTCTGTGCCTCAATGCAAGGAGTATTCGGAATAAGGTGGACGAATTAACTGCACAGATAACAATTAACGGGTATGATGTAATTGGCATCACGGAGACATGGCTCCAGGGTGATCAAGGCTGGGAACTCAACATCCAGGTGTATTCAACATTTAGGAAGGGTAGACAGAAAGGAAAAGGAGGCGGGGTGGCATTGCTGGTTAAAGAGGAAATTGATGCAATAGTAAGGAAGGACATTAGCCTGGATGATTTGGAATCGGTATGGGTGGAGCTGCAGAATACCAAGGTGCAGAAAATGTGGGTGGGAGTTGTGTACATACCACCAAACAGCAGTAGTGAGGTTGGGGACGGCATCAAACAAGAAATAAGGGATGCATGCAATAAAGGTACAGTAGTTATCATGGGTGACTTGAATCGACATACTGATTGGGCTAACCAATGCGGTGGAGGAGGATTTCCTGGAGTGTATTAGGGATGATTTTCTAGACCAATATGTCGAGGAAACAACCAGGGAGCTGGCCATCCTAGACTGGGTGATGTGTAATGAGAAAGGACTAATTAGCAATCTTGTTGTGCGAGACCCCTTGGGGAAGAGTGAACATAACATGGTAGAATTCTTTATTAGGATGGAGAGTGACAGTTAATTCAGAAACTAGAGTCCTGAACTTAAGGAAAGGTAACTTCGATGGTTTGAGGCGTGAATTGGCTAGAGTAGACTGGAAAATGATACTTAAAGGGTTGACGGTGGATAGGCAATGGCAAACATTTAAAGATCACATGGATGAACTTCAGCAATTGCCTGGATTAAAAATAAAATGGGGAAGGTGGCTCAACCGTGGCTAACAAGGGAAATTAAGGATAGTGTTAAATTCAAGGAAGAGGTATATAAATTGGCCAGAAAAAGCAGCAAACCTGAGGACTGGGAGAAATTTAGAATTCAGCAGAGGAGGACAAAGGGTTTAATTAAGAGGGGGGAAAATAGAGTACGAGAAGAAGCTTGCCGGGACCATAAAAACTGACTGCAAAAGCTTCTATAGATATGTGAAGAAAAAAAGATTAGTGAAGACAAGCATAGGTCCCTTGCAGTCGGATTCAGGTGAATTTATAATGGGGAACAAAGATATGGCAGACCAATTGAACAAATACTTTGGTTCTGCATTCACGAAGGAAAACACAAATAACCTTCCAAAAGTACTAGGGGACCGAGGGTCTAGTGAGAAGGAGGAACTGAAGGATATCCTTATTAGGCGGGAAATTGTGTTGGGGAAATTGATGGGATTGAAGGCCGATAAATCTCCAGGGCCTGATAGTCTGTATCCCAGAGTACTTAAGGAAGTGGCCCGAGAACTAGTGGATGCATTGGTGGTCATTTCCAACAGTCTATCAACTCGGGATCAGTTCCTATGGACTGGAGGGTAGCTAATGTAACACCACTTTTTAAAAAGGGAGGGTGAGAGAAAGCAGGTAATTATAGACCTGTTAGCCTGACATCAGTGGTGGGAAAATGTTGGAATCAATTATTAAGGATGAAATAGCAGCGCAATTGGAAAGCAGTGACAGGATCGGTCCAAGTCAGCATGGATTTATGAAGGGGAAATCATGCTTGACAAATCTTCTGGAATTTTTTCAGGATGTAACTAGTAGAGTGGACAAGGGAGAACCAGTGAATGTGGTGTATTTGGACTTACAAAAGGCTTTTGACAAGGTCCCACACAAGAGATTGGTGTGCAAAATTAAAGCACATGGTATTGGGGGCAATATACTGACGTGGATAGAGAACTGGTTGACAGACAGGAAGCAGAGAGTCGGGATAAACGGGTCCTTTTCAGAATGGCAGGCAGTGACTAGTGGAGTGCCGCAGGGCTCAGTGCTGGGATCCCAGCTCTTTACAATATACATCAATGATTTGGATGAAGGAATTGAGTGTAATATCTACAAGTTTGCAGATGACACTAAACTGGGTGACAGTGTGAGCTGTGAGGGGGACGTTAAGAGGCTGCAGGGTGACTTAGACAGGTTAGGTGAATGGGCAAATGCATTGCAGATGCAATATAATATGGATAAATGTGAGGTTATCCACTTTGGGGGCAAAAACACGAAGACAGAATATTATCTGAATGGTGGCAGATTAGGAAAAGGGGAGGTGCAACGAGACCTGGGTGTCATGGTTCATCAGTCATTGAAAATTGGCATGCAGGTACAGCAGGCGGTAAAGAAGGCAAATGGTATGTTGGCCTTCATAGCTAGGGGATTTGAGTATAGGAGCAGGGAGGTCTTACTGTAGTTGTACAGGGCCTTAGTGAGGCCTCACCTGGAATATTGTGTTCAGTTTTGGTCTCCTAATCTGAGGAAGGACGTTCTTGCTATTGAGGGAGTGCAGCGAAAGTTCACCAGACTGATTTCCGGGATGGCCGGACTGACATATGAGGAGAGACTGGATCAACTGGGCCTTTAAACATTGGGGTTTAGAAGGATGAGAGGGGATCTCATAGAAACATAAAAGATTCTGATGGGACAGGACAGGTTAGCTGCGGGTAAATTGTTCCCGATGTTGGGGAAGTCCAGAACCAGGGGACACAGTCTTAGGATAAGGGGTAGGCCATTTAGGACTTCTTCACTCAGAGAGTTGTTAACCTGTGGAATTCCCTGCCGCAGAGAGTTGTTGATGCCAGTTCATTGGATATATTCAAGAGGGAGTTAGATATGGCCCTTATGGCTAAAGGGATCAAGTGGGTATGGAGAGAAAGCAGGAAAGGGGTACTGAGGGAAAGATCAGCCATGATCTTATCGAATAGTGGTGCAGGTTCGAAGAGCCGAATGGCCTACTCCTGCACCTATTTTTCTGTGTTTCTATGTTTCTATGTTTGGATCTCTTGCCTCAGTTGGACAGCCAGCCCCCAACAGGCAGCAGAGTGCTGAAGGTTAAAATATCAGGATCAGGCAACCCGAACCCAATCCGACTCCAGTCCTGCGCCTTTAAATTTTAAAGCGCAGCATTCAGGCAATGGACGAGGTTCCTGCAAAATGCAGTCAAGGCCTAAATACCCTCTTGACCGCAGGCCTTGCATCACCGCCCCCCCCCCCCCCGCCCCACCCTATCACTCCCAATTATTGACCGAAGCTTCCTTATCCTGCATTGATCGCTACCCTCTCTCCCCCGGCCGATTGCCGACCTCTCCCCTTTCCCAGTCGCTGACCTCTCCCCCTTACCTGCCTCCCCATCGCAAACTTCTCCCCCCTCCCAATCACCAACCTCTCACCTCCCGATCGCCGACCCCTTCCCCACCCGATCACCGACCTCTCCCCCTCCCATTCATCCCCCTCTACCACACCTTCCCCCACTCCCCATTAATATCAGGGCCTGAGATTAAGCACAGTAACCTGTAACCCAACTAACAGGGCAACTCTTGACAGAACAGAAGTCAGTATTTAATGTGCTCCTATTTCTTGTGTTCTTGTGTGAGGAAGTGATGCTTCAGTTCTAAAGGGCCTTGGTCAGACCCCATCTGGTGCAGTGCATTCAATTTTGGACATTACACCTCAGGAAAGACATTGGCCTTGGAAAGAGTACAGTGCAAATTCAGCAAGATTATACTGGGCATTAAAGCGTTAAATGATGATGTCAGGTTGCATAAACTTGTCTTGTATTCACTTGAGTTTAGAACGTTGAGGGGTGATCTACTCGAGATGTTTAAAATGATAAAGGGATTTGATAGGTTAAATACAGAAAAACTATTTCCTCTGGTGGGAAATCAGAACAAGGGGGCATAATCTTAAAATTAGAGGTAGGCCAGCTAAGAGTGAAATCAAGAAATATTTTTTCACATGAAGTGTACAGGAGATCTGGAACTCTCTTCCCCAAAGGCTGTGAATGCTGGGTCAATTGAAATTTACAAGAATGAGATAAATACATTTTTGTTAGGTAAGGGTTTCAAGGGAAGAAAAGAGTAAATAATGTTAAGGTACAGGTACAGAACATAACAACATAAGAAACAGGAGCAGGAGTAGGTAATTTGGCCCCTCGAGCCTGCTTCGCCATTCAAATAAGATCATGGCTGATCTGATCCTGGCCTCAACTCCACTTCCCCGCCCGCTCCCCATAACCCTTGACTTCCTTATCATTCAAAAATCTTGTCCATCTCCACCTTAAATATATTCAAAGACCCAGCCTCCGCAGCTCTCTGGGGTAGAGAATTCCAAAGATTCACGGCCCGTTGAATGGACGACCCCTTATTCTGAAACTATGCCCCCTGGTTCTAGATTCCCCCATCTTCTCTGCATCTGCCCTGTCAAGCCCCCTCAGAATCTTATATGTTCCCTCTCAATAAGATCACCTCTCAGTCTTCTAAACTCCAAGGAGTATAGGCCCAACCTGCTCAACCTTTCTTCATATAACAACCCCTTCATCTCAGGAATCAATCTCGTGAACCTTCTCCGAACTGCCTCCAATGCAAGTATATCCTTCCTTAAATAAGGAGACCAAAACTGTACGCAGTACTCCAGGTGTGGTCTTACCATCACCCTGTTCAGTTGGAGCAGGACTTCCCTACTTTTATCCTCCATCCCCCTTGCAATAAAGACCAGATGAGCCATGATCTAATAGAATGGCTTAACAGGCTTAAAAATATTACTTGATATCAAAGTGGGGGAGTAGAACTAGGGGGCACAGGTTCAGACTAGAAAAAGATCATTTTAGGACTGATTTCCAGGAAATTCTTCATCACACATACAGTGATCAACACATGGAATAAACTTCCAGAAAGAGTGGTGGAGGCAAAACCCCTTGGATCATTTAAGGAAGAATTGAATGCTACAATGTGGAGTGAGGAGTGTGATGATTGCTCTGGATGGCTGAATCACAATGGGATGAATGGCCTTCCTCATCTGTAATTATCTAGTGATCTTGTGAGCTACAATGCTGACTACTTAAACAGAACTAACATTCAAGTGCATCTGCTAATGACAGGTTTAAAGAAATCTGTGGCTTCGAGCTTTGCGATCAACTGAACCAGATGTGTTGACACAATACGACTTTAGGGTGGTAAAGTAGTGGATCGGATATTTTACAATGCTCACTTTGAGAAGTACTAGTTTCTCGAGCTAGATAATGCATACCAGTTTGTATGTTAAGTGACTAAGATTTTTGGGTTTCAAGCCCTTATTCTAATCATTTTGTTTAAAATAAAGGATAAAGATTTTAAGAAAGAGCTATTACACAAAGGACATTCAAATCCCACTGCAGAATTGACAAGTAGCTTGAAAATCTATCAACTTCACAGTCTGGACAAGGCCTACCAAGGGGACGATTTCTTCTGGGCATTTACTCCAGCAGCAGGGGACTTCATCAAATTCAGGTTCTTCCAGCCAATGAAAATAGAAAGGTTGGCATAAAATTGTATTATGTAAAGCTATTTCATGTATGATAGGCTTATATTATTCGCTTCAATCTAGATTGCAAATAGATTTGGCCAAGTTTACAATGTATCAATTAATATTATACATTTCTTTATAGTTTTTCCAGTCTTACCCTATTTATGGTTATTTCAATTTGAGTACATTTCTTCACCTTAAACTATAGGTCATTTTACTTGTAATCTTTACTGGGTTAGAAGGTAACACAATAGTTGAAGTTCTAAAATATAACTTTTAAGCTGATGTGATGTGCCTTACGCTGGTGTGCCAAGATGCCACAGCACACAGGTGTAGCACATTGGTTCATGTCAATGAGTCCTCACGTTATGTTCTAAACTTGATCTGGCAAGGGAAACCGTACAAGTATACAGCACAAAAGGAGGCTATTCTAGCCATTTGTCTGTGCAAGCACTTTGCTAGAGCAATCCAATACAAATCCCAATGCCCTGTTCTTTACCTGCTTAAAATGTTCATTCTTTCCTTAAAACATACAGTGGTCTCTGCCTCTATTGTTCCCTGTGGGAAAGTATTCCATGGTCTAACAGTGCAAAAAGAGGTCCTTTGCAGAGATTGAGATAAAATAGGAAAGACAGTGATTCGTGGGCCATGTTCATAAATCTCTGAGCAGCAAGTTACACAGTGGCAATGCCCACGATTTGGGAATAGGTTAAAGACTGAGGTCATTGTTGTTTTAACCTCCCTGTGTGCAGCCTCATCTGTGTTAGGAACACAATAGTTACCTGCCTGACTCCTCATTCAGAATGGTCATGGCTCCCCCAGCGGGCCCCCAGCCACAGCCTCTTACCACGTTGGTTGGCACCTGCCTGCCAACATCAGCATCAAAGGAGGCCTGGGAGTTAAAATGGTTCAGGCCTTACATTGGCGAGCTAGAGCTCCACACTTCCCCCTTGGTCTAGTTAAGATCAGGGCTTATTAATTATTCATTAACTGGGAAATGAACAGACATACTATTTTTGGATAATATGATTACATGATCTTTTTGAAGATTTTCTGGACTGATGTTGCTTTCACTGCTGCATCTACTATACCTTTCTGGCTACATGTTTTAACCTAGAGTACAATTCTAAAGTGGGTGCATAAACGAAGAGACCTGGGGGTATATGTGCACAAATCATTGAAGGTGGCAGGGCAGGTTGAAAAAAAGCATCCGGGATCCTGAGCTTTATAAAACACTGGTTCAGCCTCAACTGGAGTATTGTGTCCAATTTTGGGCATTGCACTTTAGGAAGTATGTGAAGGCCTTAGCGACGATGCAGAAAATATTTATGAGAATGTTTCCAGGGATGAAGGACTTCAGTTACGTGGATAGATTAGCGAAGCTGGAGTTGTTCTCCTTAGAGCAGTGAAAGTTGAGAGGAGATTTGATAGAAATGTTCAAAATCATAATGGGTCTAGACAGAGTAGATAGAGAGAAACTGTTCCCATTGGTGGAAGGGTCGAGAACCAGGGGACACAGATTTAGGGTTTCTGGCAAAAGAACCAAAGGCGACATGAGGAAAACCTTTTTTGCGCAACTACTGGTTAGGATCAGGAATACACTACCTGAAAGGGTGGTGGAGGCAGACTCAATCGTGGTTTTCAAAAGGGAATTGGTTAATTACTTGGAGTTAAACAATTTGCAGGGCTACGGGGAAAGGGAGGGGTATTGGGACTAGCTGAAGTGCTCTTGCAGAGAGCTGGCACGGGCTCGACGGGGTGAATGGCCTCCTTCTGTGCTGTAACCATTCGATGATTGATAATTCTACTCAGAAATAATGATAGGAGAAAAGAAAGAAAAGCATCTTGTTAAAAGTGAGCCTTTTATGTCCTGGGGCACTAGTTCATAAATGCTTAACAGGATCATCTGTAATTTTTCTCTCTGCTATTTTAACAAAGGCATTAACCTATTTAAAATAAGTAGGTTAAGACTCCGGTAAAGTCGTAGAGAGAGGACGTTCTGAGAAAGAAGCATTTGCATGCTAGCATCACACAGTTTAACACATAATCAGACCATGCATCAGACAGTCCAATTGTAAAGCAGCAGTAAAAGTTTGTTCCATATTCTTGTTCACTATTCTTGCCTGCTTTGCTTCACAGATATCTTTTTAGAAGTGGCAATGTAGAACATCCAGGAGATAAACTTTTTAATACAACAGTGGAAGTTCTACCAGCTGATGTAAGTGCATCTTTTATTAAATGTCTAATGTCTAAAGACATTGCGTATTATGTCATTTACCTAATCCCACTGTACATCAATGCATCTGATATTTCAAAGAGTTTACTATGATCCATGTTTTCCTCCCATTATATGTGTCAAAGGTTGCAAGGACAATGTTAGCTTCTGATCTTTGCAATGATTGGACAAAGAGTTTCTTGTAGAATTTTGACTATATCAAGGTAATTCCAGGTTTACATGTATCAAAGTATGAAATATTTCCAATATTTATATGTTTATTAATTGACAATCTAGAATTAAAAATGATGTTTAAAGTCCCAGGTAAAAAAAAAATCCAAGCAGACTCCCTAATGACTCAATGGGTAATAACATTGTTTGAGGTGCTCCGCTGCGTCAGTTGACCTCTGCTGGGGCAATGGTAGGGCCTCTAACATTGGTCTCAATGCCACTAGTTCTCAGGAGGGAAAAATTTAGGCAGGGATTTTGCTTGTGACCATTGTGGTCTGGTGGTAATGGGTTTGGCTGTGATGGTGTTTAAAGTTAAATAGCTTACTGACACTTGCTGTATCAGCTCACATATGAAGATTGGTACCTGTAGAACTGTACCCCAGCAAAAGTCACTGTGGTCAGGAGGATAATGACTCATTCTGCAATGGCTCTCAAGAGAAGCTCTTGGTACCTGCTGTCTGGCTAGTAAAGGCTCAAAACGACACTTCAGTTTTTCAAAGACCAGGTATTGACTATCCTCCAGGAGGGAGTGGGGGGGGGGGGGGGAGGAGGTAAGTGGGATTTCCAACAGAACACACCATGGAAGTTCAGAATAAACTCAATTTTTTGGCAGAGTCAATAATCTTATAATGTGGGCCAAGCAGGCTTGCAGAATTTATGTGCAGTACTACTGATTAGCCAGACAGCCTAGCATAGTGATGACATCTGGAGTGGTAGCCCTGTAACTGGTGGTTGGCAGTCTTACCACTTAATTCAGATAATCATGCAAGCCAATTCTCTAACAGTTAGAGTGGTTCCCGTGAACAAGTGATGGGAAGCTCACTGCTAGTAATATACCCAGTTTCGGTAGTATGCCCATGTACACATAGGGTCCCTAAGTCTGTTAACCTGTACCTAAGATCTCTGTTAGCTTCCCTGCAACCCAATCCAGGTAGACATTGACATCGTGGACATTTTTGGGCCCCAGGTAATTCTTTCAAGCAGCTATCATCCCAAGTCGTAGGGGTCTAAATTGATGGCCTTACCACCCACTGCCACCGACTGCTGCCAAGATCCGCCGACATTCCTCTCCGGGTTGTGCCCAGTGCCAGTTTGCACTTGGGCTGGAGCGGGCGGGAGGGGAGAACTGTCAGGAACCGCCCGCTGACATCAGTGGACGGCCAAGTGGCGCAAGTGACCTCCCGCCCGCCCAGATGCCAGATTGGTGTGGGCGGGAGTCGACGGGAGTTGGCGCCAGCAGGGGGAAGGACTGCCGGGAGGAGGCTAGTCTAACCCCCAAGGTAAGCTTAAAAAAAAACGGAAAAAAAGGATTAGTGAACGTTTTAATAAATTTTTTTTCACAGCGACTTACCTTAATAGGTTCCCCTAAAGGTCTTCCGGGTAATTTTTTTTTCCAATAATTTTTATTTGAATGTCTTCGACCCTCCGTGGGCCCGACCTCATCTTCAGCGGCACTTCGGCGGCAAGAACCTTTGCCGCCAAGATTGGGAGCTCCCGCCCGCTCCCGCCCAGTTTGATGGCGTATGTCGCTCGTTTGCCACCGGCCCAACTTTTAAATTATTTTTCATCAAATTCCCGCCCAAACTGCCGCCCGGTCTCTCGGCGGTCTTTTGGGCAGCACTTGAGTGGGACTTGACCTTCACCAATTTCGGCCCCTTCGAGTTTCCTCATCAACTGTACGACAAACATTTGCCTTCATTAAGGTGGAAGGACCTACACAAGGCAGCTTGCAAAGTGCCAACCATCTGGATGTTCTAGACATGCAATGGCAAATGCGATATACCAGATTTAGTTATCACCAACTGCCTAATCTGGGATGCTATGTGAGGGATTTTAGTAAAGATATATTTCCCCTCCAGATATTCAGTGGCAAGTCAATGTAGGCCAGAGTCTTTCCTTGCTGCAATCATTTCCCCTTCTTGCCACAGTGCACCTCACAGTTTGGTTCTGACTCTTGAGCCTGGGCAAACGTATTATGTCCCACAAGATAAACCAGTCATTTTTAATGCCAGTTTTAATGGTGTGCAAAAGTAAATAAGAAAGTGTGGAATCGGGAAAACGTTCTCTCTTACTGTCTTTTTACTTTTACAGTATAAACAGATTATCCAGTGCACAAAGTCATATATAGTGAATTTAACTTTCATTATTATAAGGCAAAATAACTCGATATATCTAAATTCACCAAATCACTGTATACCAATGATAGATAATAATCTATTAATTCCAATGAGTTCAAAGTAATTACTTCTCCTACTTGGCAAGCTTTGCTAATATAATTTTTTAAATCTATATTCTCATTTAATTTTAAATCATCTATTCCCTCCTACATTCACTTTCTTACAAAAATTAGAAGCAAACATATTTACATATGCACTTTGGTATGACAAGAACAGAACAGCTATTAATGTGATCATTTGCTTACTCCCTGTGCAATCCGAAGATGCACAAAATGAAAGGTGCTTGCTTTATAGTAAGTTATTACAAAAACATTCATTCTCAATCATGCTCTCAGGATATCAAGGGCTTATTAGAATGAAACCCTGCATTGTAACTTCCTGCTTCTGTTTTCTTTATACTAGCAAACTGGAAGTGATAAGGAGATAACTTAAATTGTTGCAACACAAAGATAGCTTTTGTAGCCTCAAATACCTGAGCTCCCTATACCCAGCACAAACTGAAAATAGATGCAAGTTATACTCAATACAAGTAATTGTGATGGAAAGATCTCATTCATGATTGTATTGTGTACACTGTATTAAACTTTCTGTACTGGCGATAATCAAGAAATGGTGTTCTCATAACTATGATTGTAACTTAGTTACTTTAATTTTGTTAAAATGAGTCCTTTGTAATGATTTGAATCCTCCTTTCCCATAATTTTTCAGAAAAGTGAGTTTGAGAAGAAATCTTTGCACAACAATAACATAAAATATCCCAAATACAAAGAAACAGAAGATGGCTATTATAGAATAGGTAAAGCATTATTTGAAATATTTTTCTGAAGACTAATCCAACAATAAATTACATGGTTTGAAAATGTACTTTTAAGCAATATCTACAACTATTTGGTTAAAAATTATTGTCAGCCACATCAGCAGACCAAATCGTAGCATTTCGTATGACTTTCCTTTGACTCCAGTGCCACGTGCTAGTCAGAGTAGGAATCGCAGGATAGCTCAGATGAATACGTGGCTTGAGCAATGGTGCAGCAGGGAGGGATTCAAATTCCTGGGGCATTGGAACCGGTTCTGGGGGAGGTGGGACCAGTACAATCCGGACGGTCTGCACCTGGGCAGAATCGGAACCAATGTCCTCGGGGGAGTGTTTGCTAGTGCTGTTAAACTAATATGGCAGGGGGATGGGAACCAATGCAGGGAGATAGAGGGAAACAAAAAGGAGGCAAAAACAAAAGACAGAAAGGAGATGAGGAAAAGTGGAGGGCAGAGAAACCCAAGGCAAAGAACAAAAAGGGCCATTGTACAGCAAAATTCTAAAAGGACAGAGGGTGTTAAAAAAACAAGCCTAAAGGCTTTGTGTCTTAATGCAAGGAGTATCTGCAATAAGGTGGATGAATTAACTGTGCAAATAGATGTTAACAAATATGATGTGATTGGGATTACGGAGACGTGGCTCCAGGATGCTCACGGCTGGGTACTCAACATCCAGGGGTATTCAACATTCAGGAAGGATAGAATAAAAGGAAAAGGAGGTGGGGTAGCATTGCTGGTTAAGGAGGAGATTAAGGCAATAGTTAGGAAGGACATTAGCTTGGATGATGTGGAATCTATATGGGTAGAGCTGCAGAACACCAAAGGGCAAAAAACGTTAGTGGGAGTTGTGTACAGACCTCCAAACAGTAGTAGTGATGTTGGGGAGGGCATCAAACAGGAAATTAGGGGTGCGTGCAATAAAGGTGCAGCAGTTATAATGGGTGACTTTAATATGCACATAGATTGGGCTAACCAAACTGGAAGCAATACGGTGGAGGAGGATTTTCTGGAGTGCATAAGGGATGGTTTTTTAGACCAATATGTCGAGGAACCAACTAGGGGGGAGGCCATCTTAGACTGGGTGTTATGTAATGAGAGAGGATTAATTAACAATCTCATTGTGCGAGGCCCCTTGGGGAAGAGTGACCATAATATGGTGGAATTCTGCATTGGGATGGAGAATGAAACAGTTAATTCAGAGACCATGGTCCAGAACTTAAAGAAGGCTAACTTTGAAGGTATGAGGCGTGAATTGGCTGGGATGGATTGGCGAATGATACTTAAGGGGTTGACTGTGGATGGGCAATGGCAGACATTTAGAGACCGCATGGATGAACTACAACAATTGTACATTCCTGTCTGGCATAAAAATAAAAAAGGGAAGGTGGCTCAACCGTGGCTATCAAGGGAAATCAGGGATAGTATTAAAGCCAAGGAAGTGGCATACAAATTGGCCAGAAATAGCAGCGAACCTGGGGACTGGGAGAAATTTAGAACTCAGCAGAGGAGGACAAAGGGTTTGATTAGGGCAGGGAAAATGGAGTATGAGAAGAAGCTTGCAGGGAACATTAAGACGGATTGCAAAAGTTTCTATAGATATGTAAAGAGAAAAAGGTTAGTAAAGACAAACGTAGGTCCTCTGCAGTCAGAATCAGGGGAAGTCATAACGGGGAACAAAGAAATGGCGGACCAATTGAACAAGTACTTTGGTTCGGTATTCACGAAAGAGGACACGAACAACCTTCCGGTTATAAAAGGGGTCGGGGGGTCTAGTAAGGAGGAGGAACTGAGGGAAATCCTTATTAGCCGGGAAATTGTGTTGGGGAAATTGATGGGATTGAAGGCCGATAAATCCCCAGGGCCTGATGGACTGCATCCCAGAGTACTTAAGGAGGTGGCCTTGGAAATAGTGGATGCGTTGACAGTCATTTTCCAACATTACATTGACTCTGGATCAGTTCCTATGGAGTGGAGGGTAGCCAATGTAACCCCACTTTTTAAAAAAGGAGGGAGAGAGAAAACGGAATTATAGACCGGTCAGCCTGACATCGGTAGTGGGTAAAATGATGGAATCAATTATTAAGGATGTCATAGCAGTGCATTTGGAAAGAGGTGACATGATCGGTCCAAGTCAGCATGGATTTGTGAAAGGGAAATCATGCTTGACAAATCTTCTGGAATTTTTTGAGGATGTTTCCAGTAGAGTGGATAAGGGAGAACCAGTTGATGTGGTATATTTGGACTTTCAGAAGGCGTTCGACAAGGTCCCACACAAGAGATTGATGTGCAAAGTTAGAGCACATGGGATTGGGGGTAGTGTGCTGACATGGATTGAGAACTGGTTGTCAGACAGGAAGCAAAGAGTAGGAGTAAATGGGTACTTTTCAGAATGGCAGACAGTGACTAGTGGGGTACCGCAAGGTTCTGTGCTGGGGCCCCAGCTGTTTACACTGTACATTAATGATTTAGATGAGGGGATTAAATGTAGTATCTCCAAATTTGCGGATGACACTAAGTTGGGTGGCAGTGTGAGCTGCGAGGAGGATGCTGTGAGGCTGCAGAGCGACTTGGATAGGTTAGGTGAGTGGGCAAATGCATGGCAGATGAAGTATAATGTGGATAAATGTGAGCTTATCCACTTTGGTGGTAAAAACAGAGAGACAGACTATTATCTGAATGGTGACAGATTAGGAAAAGGGGAGGTGCAAAGAGACCTGGGTGTCATGGTACATCAGTCATTAAAGGTTGGCATGCAGGTGCAGCAGGCGGTTAAGAAAGCAAATGGCATGTTGGCCTTCATAGCAAGGAGATTTGAGTACAGGGGCAGGGAGGTGTTGCTACAGTTGTACAGGGCATTGGTGAGGCCACACCTGGAGTATTGTGTACAGTTTTGGTCTCCTAACCTGAGGAAGGACATTCTTGCTATTGAGGGAGTGCAGCGAAGGTTCACCAGACTAATTCCCGGGATGGCGGGACTGACCTATCAAGAAAGACTGGATCAACTGGGCTTGTATTCACTGGAGTTCAGAAGAATGAGAGGGGACCTCATAGAAACATATAAAATTCTGACGGGGTTAGACAGGTTAGATGCAGGAAGAATGTTCCCAATGTTGGGGAAGTCCAGAACCAGAGGTCACAGTCTAAGGATAAGGGGTAAGCCATTTAGGACCGAGATGCGGAGGAACTTCTTCACCCAGAGAGTGGTGAACCTGTGGAATTCCCTACCACAGAAAGTTGTTGAGGCCAATTCACTAAATATATTCAAAAAGGAGTTAGATGAGGTCCTTACTACTAGGGGGATCAAGGGGTATGGCGAGAAAGCAGGAATGGGATACTGAAGTTGAATGTTCAGCCATGAACTCATTGAATGGCGGTGCAGGCTAGTAGGGCCGAATGGCCTACTCCTGCACCTATTTTCTATGTTTCTATGTTTCTATGTAACGCAGAATTAACCGGATTATTTTAGATGCATTAATGCCTCCGCTAAAATAATAGAAACATAGAAATATAGAAAATAGGTGCAGGAGTAGGCCATTTGGCCCTTCAAGCCTGCACCGCCATTCACTAAGATCATGGCTGATCATTCCGTCAGTACCCCTTTCCTGCTTTCTCTCCATACCCCTTGATCCCCTTAGCCGTAAGGGCCATATCTAACTCCCTCTTGAATATATCCAATGAACTGGCATCAACAACTCTCTGCGGCAGGGAATTCCATAGGTTAACAACTCCCTGAATGAAGAAGTTTCTCCTCATCTCATCCCTTATCCTAAGACTATGTCCCCTGGTTCTGGACTTCCCCAACATCGGGAACATTCTTCTTGCATCTAACCTGTCCAGTCCCGTCAGAATCATACGTTTCTATGAGATTCCCTCTCATCCTTCTAAACTCCAGTGAATAAAGGCCCAGTTCATTCATCTCCCCTCATATAACAGCCCAGCCATCCCTGGAATCAGTCTGGTGAACCTTCGCTGCACTCCCTCAATAGCAAGAACGTCCTTCCTCAGATGGACAAAGGATTGTCATATGAGCATGCTAAGTGATCATCTGCTACTATTGGCAACAGCAATTTCTAGGCTAAGAGGTGTATAGAGTTTTGGTAGAATTTTGAATGAACTGTTATTATATTTCGGATCCGAACTTTGAATATACTGTTATTATTTCATTGCTAAGGAAGATGATAAGGTGATGAGCTGGGGAATCATTCTGAGCTGATGTCAGCCTCTGTCTTCTTTTATAGTTCCTGCAACTTTGTAAGTTGCATACATGTTGGTAGATTTTCATCTTTTCTATCTGACAAATCGGGCGGGTTCCACCACAGGTGTAGGATGTTCCTTGCCTGATTATCTTCTCTGCACTCCACCAAGGCATTGCTTTATGCTCAGGAGGTGTAGATGAAATTTATCCTATAATCTGTACAATATGGATGCCATATTAGCTTAGATTACCTCATCGACAATCATCAAAACAACTTTGGGCTAGTTTTCACTTTCAGCAGTGCTGGAAAACTGGAGGTAGTGAATCGTCTGCCTGTATCCTGCCCACCCGGTTTTGCTTTCCGATGAAGTCAATGGAAAGGAAAATCAGTCGGCCAATAACAGCCAGCCAATCAGTTACTTCACATTTTTCGTCACCGTCAAAAGCGAACATTACCCCCAACATCTTTTCACGAGCTTCTAGAAAGATCTCTGGGAAACAGGTTCCTGTGTTATATGGACAATGATCAGTAGATTGTTCATTATTGACAACCAAATTCAATTCACGTTGGTACAGTTTATCAGCAACAATGGATTTAAATTAATTCTCATAATTCTTTTTAAAAAACTTGTCGGATTACAGCTTGCCCTGATTACTCACTGGGGAAATTGAGAAGGGTAATACTAAATCATAGCGATCACCCTAGCTGAAGGATTTTCCAGGTGGGAAATTTTCCCAATTCGGAATCAACTCAAACAGGCTGGAAAATAAATAGAAAACCCACAATTCTGCTCTCGCACTACTTTCCTAACTTAGCCTAAACATGCCCACTGTTTCCGTTACATGTCAATCAAACACTTGCCCTTCCACCTGGACTCATCAAAACTATCCTGCAGGAAGTCTGTCTGTCTAGTAATTTCCCCCTGAATTTTTAAGTCCTACATTCAGTTTATTTTAAGCAAAATTTAATTGAAAACTTCAGACGCCAATTAAAGTGAAATGGGACAAAAACTAATAGGAAAATGCACTTGAATGCTTCCACTATATTCATCTGTGAAACAGATCTTCAAGAAACATG
This sequence comes from Pristiophorus japonicus, assembly GCF_044704955.1. Lineage (NCBI taxonomy): Eukaryota > Metazoa > Chordata > Chondrichthyes > Pristiophoridae > Pristiophorus > Pristiophorus japonicus. The sequence goes on from NC_091978.1 coordinate 334,055,878, forward strand.
GTCTCGTTTTTTATTTTAAGTTGGGTGGAGTTTTGGAAACTCATGAAATTGCAAGACAATTCAGACAGCGGAATTCCATTACAAAACCCAAAGAGGCTGAAAACGTACGGGACGAGTATGTTAGCAGAAGTGCCAGGCTATGTCTGCCTTGACCCTATGGCGTTGACTCGTATCAAAGTTTGTGGAGTCAGATGGTGGTCCCTTCATTTAAATATACTTGTGTACTTCTATGTGCTAGGGGTGCACCATGGACAGGAATGTTCTTTCTTCGGAGCATAGTAGCCACTAATGCTCTCGTAGTGTCACCCAGGCCAGGGCCATTGGAACTCCCAGCCTGGGAATCCTTGCCACCAGCCACATTGCCAACTAAACCACTGGTTTTGTTTAGGGTAGGTGGAGGCCCCATTCCCAACATCATCGGGACCCGACTGTAGTTTTAACTGAGGCCTAGCAACAATTTGGCCGGGGGGATTTAAATGCCTGGGAGTTAAAATAGCCCAGGCCTCATTTCTGAAGCAGCGGGTGAATTTCACGCTCACTTTGCTGTCCACCTACCCAAAACCCACCGGAGTTAAAATCGGGGCTTTTGTTGAAATAAAAGCAACTCCAGCTGCTCACCTCCTTGATTATTGAGAAAGCAGGAGAATGTAAATAGACATGCCCCATTTTTATCTGCAGGACACTTTGTTTTTAAAAGGGTGCTGCTGCTGGGCCTGAAATGGGGCTAGTTTCATGTCTTCAAAAGTAAACTTCTTCATTTGGTACATACTCCTGGTACCTTCTACTACAAATGGAAATGTACCAAAATAATTAGAGATGGACAATTGTATATTGTATATTCAAAGTGAAGAAAGAAAGGAATCAATCAATCAATCAATCAATCAATCAATTAATCAATCCAACCACCGGATGTCCCAAAGCGCTTTACAGCCAATGAAGTACTTTTAAAGTAGTCACTTGTAATTTAGGAAACACGGCAGCCAATTTGCGCACAAGCAATCACTCACAAACAGCAAAGTGATAATGACCAGATAATCTGTTTTTAGTTATGTTGATTGAGGGATAAATATTGGTCAGGACATCAGGAATAACTCCCCTGCTCTTCTTCAAAATAGTGCCGTAGGATCTTTACGAACACCTGAGAGGGCTGAAAGGGTCAGTTTAACGTCTCATCCAAAAGATGGCACCTCTGACAGTGCAGCACTCCCTCAGTACTACCCTGCAGTGTCAGCCTATATTTTTGTGCTCAAGTCTCTGGAATGGGACTTGAATCCACAACCTGCTGACTCAGAGGCGAGAACGTTACCAACTGAGCCACAGCTGACACTGATAGTAGAAATTGATTACATGATCACACACTCGCTGTGAGGATTGGCATAGGAAGAGAGCACAGAGCAGCTTTAGAGCCTCAACACTGTAAGGGCACACGCTCCTGTCAAGAATGCTCCCTCCAGGAGCATGGCATCACCCCTTTAATCTGTTTTCTTACTTGGATCATATGTCCTCTGAAGGAACAGTAACAAAAAATGCTGCATTTCAAATATTAAAAACAGTTAGATAACAAAAGGAAACATGTTGAAATATACTCGGGCAATCCCAATTGTGAAGTCTGTGGGGGTAAAGTTCAACTTGAGTGAGGCCACAAAACGGGCCTGTTATACGCTCCGCCCGATATTCCTTTCCATTATCAGGCGGTTGTATAACAAGCAACCGATACACTACTGACCGTTCTGTGCTCCCTGTTTAATTGAATTTTACCCTCCGCATCTTCAGTAAAACAGTTACATTTATTGTTTCTAGTGAAGCAATATTAAATTTTACTGACAACATTTAAATGCATTTCTTTCTGTACTGAATACCAATGTTGTAGTATGTGGCAGTTTTTAAGTCGACGCTTGATTTGTCGTTCAGATATGGAAATATTGTTTATAGCTTATAAATGAAATTGCCCAATTTATGTCAAAACATGACAATTGTTTAGCTGTGAACTGAATACAGAAACTGTTCCAGACTCATTTCACTTAGCTTGCTTACAACTGCCAGAAAGATGACGCTGATCCCTGTCTTAATCCAAAACAATGCAAAGTGCCCATTTAAGATTTTCCAATTTAGCTACGAGTTACCAGTTTAATCTGTGGTTAGTTAAATCTACATTTTTATTTTGTTTTGTGCAAATTGTAATCTTGTTTCATTTACACGTTAAGGTGCATTTAGGAATGGAATTGCAGAAGGTGAAGTCGATGCATCGATTGGAAAAATTGAAGCTATTCGATTATCCATTCTTTCAGAGTCCCCTGTTTGGGTTTTACTGAGTGAGGTAATATTTCAGAAAGGATACAACATTCTATGTTATTTCTATATTAATGAGATGCTGTTGACTTCTGAACCACAGGTCACATGCAGTTGACAAAACATGTAAGTTGTCCAATCTACCTTGTTCCAGCAGCAGTGGAGACTTAACTTTTTCATCAGTCTCTGTATGTTCCATCAGATCTATCTCCTCTATGGATCCAATTGACCCTGCTGGTGATCAGAAGCGGACTTCATAGGCTGGATTTTCCTCATTGGCAGATTTACCAGAAGTGCACTAGGATGGTTCTTCAACGTGATGCTGAAGAACCAGCCTAATTTTGCTCAGAGCATTATCATTACATGTGCATGGTGCATTCTAGACACTATAGGGAGTCCACCTCTGGAACGAGAGGAAAATTCAGTACTGCTGCAGCAGCTAAAAGGTTCAAGGCCTCCAATGTGGCTCCATGCAATGTCTGAGACTGATGCTTCTTCTGGGCACCAGGCTCACAAATTATAAAGTCTTCAGTTGAGGTGTTGCTGTCTGCAATTTACAAAGAAAGACCCAGCTTTCTGGGCCCAACAGAAGGAGGCCCACAAATGGCAAGATTCAGGCTCATGGACAGAGCTGGCCGAGGCAGTGATTGCCACTTACCCTAGAATCATAGAATTATAGAATCATGGTATTATGTCTGTAATGCACTTATGAAGGACTCCTTGAGGCAATGTGTTGTACTCAAACTGTAATGACCTTGGTCCTTTATTCGTAACTCCAGAGTAAGGCACAAGCATGGTGAGCAGCCTTTTATACCTATGCAGGTGACCCTCAGGTCTCCCACCGCAGTGCCCTCTGGTGGGCAGCCTCTGCCATAGGTGCAGGAAACCCTGGTCTCCACCAGTTGCACCCTCTAGTGGTGCCAGCATAGTATATACACAGTGTAAACCTTATTGATAGTACATCAGGTATCGTCTCCATCTTATGCAACTATACAGTGACTACACAGAGAGTATATCTATAGTCTGCATATATAACATCACTTTCCCCCAAGTCCTTTGTGCTGATTACCTTTGCACTATGTGCTCTGGCTTAGCTCTCCCCAGACTTAAGTGCCAAAAGCCCTTGCACCTTGGCTTGGCTTTCTCCCTATTAACCCCCAAGTTCTTTTGCCACAACGTTGGGTAGTAGTTACTAGTTTGGATGGTTTGATAATGCAGTGGAGGTTCCTGAGGGTTCTGAGTGTGATCCATGGCTACACACATCCATTCCCCCCCCCCCACACAGCAAGATCATGCAGCAGGCCCGTTACCTTAACATACAGGATTGGACACAGTGCAATTACAAAGAAAGGAAGTTACAGTTTGTATCGTGACATCTTGGTTCAGTGACTTACATTTGTTACGTTTTGCGGTCGTCCGCCAGGATTGGGTAGATTGCATTCATGGTTCAGTTATGGTAAGTACTGAGGTAGCAGTACAGGTATGCGAGGACGCAGGTTCCAGAACAACCGGATGGGGTCCTAGTCATCTGATGCAGTGCCGCACCCCTTGCTAGCGGGGTGGGCTTGGTTCGCTCACCTAGCCAGGACTCAGGGCCTTTGCCATTGCCTAGTGGCGGGCAGAGCCACAGATGTGTGTGGCCTCCCTGTCCTCCTTTGAGGGCTGCAGAATCTTCTGCCTGCTCTCTAACAGTGTTGGGAACCTGGCTGTTCCAGGTCCCATTTGGGGAACTCGGTTCTGACCTTTCGCTCCCGGACATGGCCGAGGTAGCGACTGGGTGTGAGGGCTGTGCCGTCTCCACCTGGGTGATGGACAATGGTGGCCGACTGCACGTATTGGCGCTGTTTTCGTTTCCACGTCCATGGCGAATAGTGTCATCGGGTGCCTACAACGTGGGATGGACCTGGGACAGGGTATCAGGATCACTGCCTTCACCCTCCTGAGGTCGCTGGCCTATAACTTGTGAGGACACCTGGGGCAGTGCATCAGGATCAGTGCCTTTACCCTCCCGAATTCACTTGCTTGCTACTTTTGGGGACACTCTATTCCCAGACTATCTCGCAACAACATTTTGTTCTTTACATTAGGAATAGTACCGACATCTCACAACAACATCTCACAATCTTAATCGGTTTGTTACATTGATTGCCATGCATACAATGTCTTTTAAGTTCAGTTGGTTGAAGGTCTCCTTTAAGAGAACCCTGCTGGCTTTACCCTAATCAAATCCTTTGTTAGACACCATGTGTTGGTCCCTCAGCGTGATATGGCTGCGGCCATTTTTTTCAGCCACGCTGCACCTCGCTGCAGCAGGGACGCCATCTTGCCTCGGTCCTCAAGGTCGACTGCCTTGACCCTTCTCTCCCGCGATTCTGCCACAAAAGCTGGAAGAGTGCCTGTGAATTCGATCTTCCTCCCCAGGAGTCCTGCCACTGGAGCCGGGAAGGTACTTTTAGGTCGTTCTGGTCGGGTCATTGCCACGCAGTCGTGATGGACAGTCTGTGCCTCAGGTGCTGCGCTGGTCTGTTCTCTGGTGCCTGGCCCAAATGAGGGTGAGGTTTTGCTCTGCCTCTGAGCATGGGGGACATCGATTACTGGAGTAAAGAGGTCTTCCCATTTCCACTGGATCTTCCCCATCCATCTTCTTCCGAGTAGCGTTGGACCATCACTTGCAACAATCCACAGAGGTAACTTGTGCACCACGCCATTATGGATTACACTTACATCCGCACAACCAAGAACTGGGATCAGCTCCTTGGTGTAGGTGCGCAACTTTTCCTGTACTGGAACCAGCTCGGGTCGTTTTTCATTCCATAGCCTCTCAAAGGCATCCTGGCTGATCATTGACTGGCTCGCTCCCGTGTCCACTTCCATGAAGACTGGAATGCCGTTTATCTCGACTTCCATCTTCACTAGAGGACAACCGGTGACGCAGGTATACACTCCATACACTTCTTCTTGGGACTGAGCTGCCTCTCTGGCCAAAACATCATACTCGCCGCTGGATTCAAAGTCATCTACCGAATCCTCTGCTAGGCGGTGAGTCATATTTCTTTTACATATACGCTGGAGGTGGCCTTTCATGTTATCGGCTTTGCATACATACTCAGCAAACCGACACTGGTGAGCCCTATGGTTTCCTCCGCAATGCCAGCATGGTGTTACTCGATTAGCACCCCTCGGTGGACTCTGAGTTCTGGAACCCTGAGGTCTGTGCTCTCTGCCCAAGGCAGAGCCACGTTCTACAGTCTTGCCTGTGAAAAGCACCATTCTGTGTACAGTACTAGCCGGGTTTGAGTCCACAGGATGAATAATTTGCTTGGTGCTGCAGGTCGAGGTCATGAATGCTTGACTGATGCTGATGGCCTTCTGCAGGTTGACTGTGGTGTTGGCAGCTAATAACTTGTGAAGGAGGCCCTCGTGGCCAATTCCTATAATGAAGATGTCTCGCAATGCTTCGTTGAGGTGCATGCCGAAATCACACGGTGCCAAGTCTCCTGAGGTCGGCAGCATATTTTGCAATCTCCTGGCCCTCAGGTCTGCGGTGAGTGTAGAATCTGTGCCTGGCCGTGAGGATGCTCTGTTTTGGTTTTAGTTGGTCGCGAATTAGTTCAGTCAGTTCATCGTATGTCTTATCCTTGGCCTTCATGGGTGCCAGCAAGTTCTTGATGAGGCGATAGACCTCGGGCCCACAACTGGTCAGCAGTATAGCCTTGCGCTTCTCCACCAATGTGTCCATCTCTCCTGCCAGATCATTTGCCATGAAATATTGCTCGAGCCTTTCTGTGAAGGCATCCCAATCATCACCCTCTGCAAAGTCTTTTAGTAAGCTAAAAGTAGCCATAATGAAAGTCCGTATTCTCATCGCCAGTTATTATATCTGTAATGCACTTATGAAGGACTCCACGAGGCAATGTGTTGTACTCAAACTGTAGTGACCTTGGTCCTTTATTCGTAACTCCAGAGTGAGGCACAAGCATGATGAGCAGCCTTTTATACTGGGTCCTGCACACCTATGCAGATGACCCTCAGATCTCCCACCACAGTGCCCTCTGGTGGACAGCCTCTGCCACAGGGGCAGGAAACCCTGGTCTCCACCAGTTGCACCCTCTAGTGGTGCTAGCTTAGTATATAAACAGTGTAAGCCTTATTGATAGTACATCAGGTAACAAGTCTCCATCTTATGTAACTATACAGTGACTACACAGAGAGTATATCTATAGTCTGCATATATAACACATGGAATGGTTACAGCACGGAAGAAGGCCATTCAACCCGACGAGCCTGTGCTGGCTCTCTGTAAGAGCACCTCAGCTAGTCCCACACCCCCACCATTTCCCCTTAGGCCTGCAATTCTTTTTCTTTCAGGTACTTATCCAACTCTCTCTTGAAAGCCACGATTGAATCTAGCTCCACCACCCTTTTAGGTAGTGCATTCCAGATCCTAACCACTCGCTGTATAAAAATGTGTTTTAATGAATGCCTTCCTAGATTGCATTCCATATGATGACGTGCAGAGTGCCTTAACACTCCTTTAGTCAATGGGAAACTGCTCACAAACAAAGAAAAGGAAGTACCACTTCAAACTACCAAGACTCAGCCACTTCAGAAGTTTCTGCCATTGTCGGAGGAGTAGGATGCTTAGACAGTAAGGGCATTATGAATAGGCCTCAAGGGGGCTACAGTGACCTTAAACAATTGATAGGTTTTCAGATTTATTGTCAGTGAGAATGATTTCAGGCAAGGTGGGGGAATACCTGTATAAAGGAGTAACAGAATGATCTCCAAATGCGAGAAATGGTAGGGGTAGAGGAGCTTCCTGCTGAAACTAGGGGAACAGGAGGAGGCCTAATGGAAACCCCATTAATTTCTAGTGGCAACACAATAGAGGGTAAAACAGTCACGAAAGATTTTGTCAAATTTAGAAACATCTAAACATTCAAACTTACTTGGAAAGGACCATTTTTGTTAAGGGGAACTTGAAATTATCGTAAAGATAGTAGAACAGGATCATTTCTATCTTATGTAAAGTCCTGATTTGTTCATGTATTTCTAACTACAGTCAGAATAGTCTGAGGTTTTTCCGGGCTTTTAAAAAAAGTATTTATCCCTTGCCCCTTGTGAAACGCCAAGGAAGATTTTACTGCATTAAAAGTGGCATATTTGGTCTAGAACTTCAATAGCGCAGTAAAATGTGTGTTGGGGGGCAGTATGATGCTAACCCACGCCAGTTCATATGAATGTTGGCAGAACGTGAGATCCATGCTGCCTGCTCATTTCAATGATTTGTGCATGCACTCACGCTACCCACACTGTTCACTGCCTGCACGTCTATCAAAGGAGCCTATGCTACTTAAAAGCAGCCAGCAACTCTTAAAGAAGAGGTGGATTCTGGTTGAAAGAAGTGCTGTGATACCTATCATTGAATTGGCTGAAGGTGGGAGAGAGCAGGCACCAAGGTTCTCTGATGCTGCACTGGAGGCCTTGCTGTAGGAAGAGGAGGAGGCACGTTCTTTATCCCCCAGAGGAGAGGAAACCCTTTAGGCTGCTGATGAGGTGATCGCTAATGAGGTCAATGCCAAGAGCTTTTCTCCAATGTCATGGATACAATGTCACAAGAAGTTTAATGATTGAACTTTAATTGTCAGGGTAAGAGGACTGTTTGAATCCCTTCTCATCACAACTGCACCACTCAAGCGCATCCTGGTTAGCGTCCCGTTGTACTGAGTGAGGTCAGCATATGGCGTCCAATTAACTGGGGCAATCCATTATGGTGAATTCTGCAGGCAGTAGCTAACACTCGTTTGCAATATTATCTGGCTGCTTTAATACCTGTCGGTGTACAACCCCAACACGAGTGCTATCTCCTACACTAAAATTGAGGACTGTACACTTCCAGTCCTCGTGTATGAGCGCATCGAGCCATTTTGTGTCCTTAGGTGACCACATAGTGCCTGAAAAACATGCGCGATACGGCCCAATTTCTGTTTAAATTATAAGAGGTGTGAACATGGTATGGTTTTGTGCAATAAAATTCATTAAATACATTTAAAAATGCTGTTTCTGCATTGTTTTCTCAGATACTCATTAAGACAGCTACATAAATGCAAGGAACAAATTGTGCTCCCCATCAAAAGTGCAACTATTTCTTCAATGAAGTTTGCCTGAGATGGATTACTTCAACAACTGCGCCACCTAGTGTGGTAACATTAAAGAGCAATTGAGTGAAAATCAGAAAATGCTGGAAATTTGGATGTAAAATCAACAAGCGAGGCAGCTTACGTAGAAAGATCATGGTGGTGGGACACTGCAGATATGCAAAATTTTAAATGATCTTTGACAAAAACAATTGAACTGTTTATTTATATGATAATGACACTGTTTTATAATCTTGTTTTACAAATCCTTTCCTGTCACTACAAGACTTAACGACAGAATGCCATTTTAATGAAAATTTCAGTGAACCTGGGTTATGACTACGTTATTGTGTGCTGTTTATAAATGCATAGTTTGCGCAGAAACTAAAGGTATGCTTGGTAACTTTATGTCATTGGCCCTAAGATAAACGATTTAACATTAAACTACATGAAGTCCAGTGTGATAATAATCTCTACCAATCACATATTACCTTTTCTTGGGGGGGGGCGGTGGGGGGGAGGCTGGATGAGGGTCTTTTACAACTCCCTTTATCACCTCCTGCCACAATGTTTCTTCCAACTAAGAGTGTGAGATGGTTTTGAAAGTAACCTTGGGCAATGGCATTCTATGAGCTGACAGGGCAATCCGTGCCAATTTGTTTTTACCTTCAGAGATGCTCCACTGTTGCATTGATGGTTTGATCAACCTGCCAACCTGACAGAAATTGGCCCAATCAAGCCAGGTGAGATTAAATGCCATTCAAGGCTGTGATCCAGACTTAGACTGGAAGTTGCACATGTTGCCATTGGAGCAATTAGGCTTCTGAAGGTGTTGGCCCGAAAACTCCGTGAAGCTTCTGCCAAAAGAATTTCAGAGCATGTCGTTTTAGTCTTTCAATGCTGCGAGAGCTCTGGCAGTTGCTGGTTGCACTAAAGCTATGAGTATAAAGCAATGTTGTTCTTAAACCCTTTCACTGGTTCTTGTTACAGCAACTTTAATTGTTAAATTTAAGTTTTTTATTCTAAAATTATAATTATGTTTGGATTTTAGTAATATATTGGATGGTGTTTTTCAGCACCATTCATGTTCTCTGTTCCCTTACAAGGCACTCACCATCATACCATTATCATGTTAAAAGAGGATGGCTGAATTTCTTAACTAAACAGTAGGTATGTACTTCAAGCGATTGGAGATTTGCAATGTAAATTCCTTCTGCACGCCTGTCCCGAGATGAGTGGTATAACATTTAACAGCCTGACTAAGGACCAACAAAACTTACACAGTTGAGGTTGCAGCCCTGTCATCCACAATTACAATCTCTTTGTTATGTACTCAAGGCTACCTCAACTTCTTGTTTTTTTATTAAATATACCTTTCACTACTATCCACTATCCCATTGTACTGCAGTGGTTGGTCTTTAGTCTGTTAACAAATGGTTAAATTATGGTTTGTGCCAAAAGAAGTATTCTGGTGCTTCGAAGGCAGTGATAATGTTGTTGGCACCAGATAGTGCATGAAGTCCTGTGTGTATATTTTGCTCTGTGGATTAAGTTAAAGCAAATTTAACTTTACTAAACTTTAATTGGTTCCTGTCAGTTTATTAACAGAGTGCTTTAGACACAGTGGGAGACATGTGATATTGAAGTCGATGTGTTGCTGTCTGTTGCCAAAGTACAGTAAAGCCCCCGACCCAACAGTAGCACTTTTTCAAAGCTTCAACTGAAATACAGGGCTGGATTCTCCTCTGATATCCGCCTGCAGCCAAGCAGGACAACAGTGGAGAATGATGGAAAATTAGGATGGTGAGGCCCACAGACACCTCACCGCCCTACCGGCATATTCATCCACTGCCCCCACCAGGACAACTGCTGACCACTCCTTCCCCATTCAATGCAGGGAGAGGGGCCCAGCCAACTTGTGGAATTCCTGGTATACACACATTACTTGCAACAGGTGGGAAGTAGCGGTAACAGTGCACTCTAACATTATTTTGTCCCCAGCACTTACATGCTGTATATCCTGGTCTTAGCCGAGGTCGACATTGGGTCATCCCTTCCAACCTTCAGAGCAGCACCAGCAGAATTGCCTTCTTTCGCAGAGGCTGGGGGGCCGAAATTCAGGGTCCGTATAAGGCCCGTTTCCGCCATTTTGCGGTGGACATGCAGCGGAATCGAGTGGCCACTGCATTGCAGTCCATTGGCTGCCCCGACCCAAGTTCAGGTCGGGAAATTTTGGCCTGTCCCCACTTCCGTCCTGCTACTGCTGACCGCCGCAAGCGCATCATCAAAGCACGCACCACCGCTATCCCGCACCTCCATTTAAATCCGCCCCAAATTCAGTTGAAAAAATGCATGAGCCACTGGACAGTGCCCCCGACAGCTTTCTCTGTTGGTTCACCTTATCTGCTCCCTCTCTGCCCTGGCGGTGTGGAGGCCATTAAAGGCGAGGGCCGAATGCCACGGCCGCCACCTTATTTTTTTTGCCGGCCGACTTCCATGTCGGCTGGACTATTGCTCCCCCGGGTTTGGCTGAGCTGCCAACAGGCAGCCTGGCAACACCTCTTGGGTGCCAGGCCGCTGGCGTGGCCAAAACACTCCCTCGTGGTCCTGTGGCCAGAACTAAAGAATCCCCTAATCTCTCCCCTTTAGCGGAGGGGAGAGAGCGGGGTGATGCACATGCGCTGTGACGTCATCACTGCTCCACTGCTGAGTCTCAGCGGTGGAGACTCGATCCTGCCCCATCTCCCGCTCCTCAGCATGACTTACTGCCGCACTTCCACCCCCACTACGACCGACTTCTGATCCAAAGTTAAAAAAATCTTCTAAGTGCTGAAAATGGATCGGATGGCCGCCTCATTGCTCCCGGCCGAAAAACGAGGTAACAAATCATAGGTGCGTCTGAATTTCAGCCCCTGGATCTCTTTTGGTAGCAGCAATCCCACTAGGACCCCACCCTGCATGCCAAATGACCCCTGACCCAACAAAAATGGGTCGGGGTTAGCGCGGGGTGATAGTAGCGGGGAGCAGTCCCGCCCAATTGCAACGCCGCCGCTGGGAGGAGAATCCTGGCCATAATTGAATATTTACCTGTTTACATTTTAAAAGCCTTGTGCACATTTTTAATGTTGGTAGATTTCATTTTAAGTTATGGCTGTCTTATAGTTTTGTAGTTAGCAGATGATAGATGTGTCAAATTGAATATTTTTAAAAATGGAAAAATAAAAGCGACCTGGCGTGTGTTCATTTGTATAAATAATGATTATTCCTGTCACTTTCACTTGTACTACACCCTAGGGCATGCATATAATTGCATATGTGAATGCTATTATCAATTTAGATACTTTGTTTAGAATGCTGGAGATTTAGCTCACCAGTGAACAACAACAACTTGTATTTATTTAACGCCTTTAACGTAGTAAAATGTCCCAAGGCGCTTTACAGGAGTGCTATTAAACAAAATTTGATTCCGAGCCACATAAGAAGAAATTAGGGCAGATGAGTTTGGTCAAAGAGGTTTTAGTTAGCGTCTTAAAGGAGGAAAGAGTGGTAGAGTGGCGGAAAGGTACAGGGAGGGCATTCCAAAGCTAAGGGCCTTGGCAGCTGAAGGCATGGCCACCAATGGTTGAGCAGTTATAATCAGGGCTGCTCAAGAGGCCACAATTAGAGGGGCATAGATATCTCGGGGGGGGGGGGCGGTTGTGGGGCTGGAGAAGATTACAGAGGATGGGGGCGAGGCCATGGAGGGATTTGAAGACAAGGATGAGAATTTTGAAATTGAGGCATTGCTTAACCGGGAGCCAATGTAGGTCAGTGTGCAAAGGGGTGATGGGTGAACGGGACTTGGTGCGAGTTAAGACATTGGCAGCCAAGAGTTGGATGACCTCAAGTTTACTTAGGGTAGAACATGAGAGGCCAACAGGGAGTGCATTGAAATAATCAAGTCTAGAGGTAACAAAAACATGGATGAGGGTTTCAGCAGCAGATGAGCTTAGACAGGGGCGGAAACAGGTGATGTTATGGAGGTGGAAATAGGCGGTTTTAGTTATGCTGCGGATATGTGGTCGGAAGCACATTTCAGGGTCAAATAGGACACCAGGGTTGCGAACAGTCTGGTTCAGCCTCAAACAGATGCTTCGGGAGAGGGATGGAGTCAGTGCCTTGGGAACAGAGTTTGTGACGGGGTCAAAGAAAATGGCTTTGCTCTTCACAATATTTAATTGCAGAAAATTTCTGCTTATCCAATACTGGATGCCAGACAAGCAATTCAGAGACCGTGGAGGAGTAGAACTGGGTGTCATCAGCGTACATGAGGAAAATTATACTGTGTTTTCGGATGATGTTGCCAAGGGGGAACATGTAGATGAGAAATAGGAGGGGCCAAAGATAGATCCTTGAGGAACCAGAGATAATGATGCAGGAGCAGGAAGAAAAACTATTGGAGGTGATTCTCTGCCTACAACTAGATAGATAAGAATGGAACCAGACGAGTGCACTCCTACCCAGCTGGACGACAGTGGAGAGGCTTTGGAGGAGGATGAAGTGGACAACTGTGCCAAAGACCGCAGACAGGTCGAGAAGTACAAGGAGGGATAATTTACCTTTGTCACAGTCACAAAGGATGTCATTTGTGACTTTAATGAGAGTCATTTGGGTACTGTTGCGGGGTGGAAACTTGATTGGAGGGATTCAAACATGAGTTCCAGGAAAGATGGTGCACGGATTTGGGAGGTGACAACACTTTCAAGGACTTTGGAGAGGAAAGGGAGGTTGGAGATGGGCTGGCAGTTTGCAAGGATGGAGGAGTTAAGGGTTGTTTTTTTGAGGAGAGGGGTGATGACAGCAGATTTGAAGGAGAGGGGGACAGTACCTGAGGAGAGAGAATCATTAACTGTGGGGCTAAAATTCTGACTCGCCGGGTCTGTACGAAGTGCGCAGGGACCCGGCGAGGCCTCGTAGAAGCCGGTTTTCTTGGTGTGATGCACATGCGCCGAAAACCGGCTTTTCCGATCTGTCAAGATTTCTCTTGACAGATCTTCTGCATCCCCGGGAGAAGGACATTCATGCGGGAGAAATTGGGCTATTTGCCCAACTCATGCCCAGCGAATGTCCTTCAAACTTTTACGCCTGGTGAAAGCAGGCACATAGCCTACTTTTACCAGCATAAGAATTTTAAAATGAAATTTAAATACACAATTTTATAGTAAAAGCCATTAAGGTAAGTTTATTTTAAACCCTATTAAAACACATTAAAAAAAATTTCCAAAAAATATATATTTTTTCTAAAACATTAACTTTAATTTCAATTAATTTTAAATATGTGAGGTGTTTCTTTTTATTTATTATGTTGTGTTTCTTGTTTTACGGGTTTATTCTCATTGATAATAATGGGAACTCCGTAAAAATGGAGTTCCCATTATTATCAATGAGAATACTGCAGAGTGATTAGTTGTCCAGGCCCACGTGACTCCAGCTTGGACTTACGTACCTCGAAGACAGGTCCCTATGCACTGCACAAAGAATCTAGGCCTCCGACCGGGATCTTGCGTTTCTCCAAGACCAACAGGTAGATTCGGGTCGGAGGCGTTCGTACGAAGGAAGCCTCCGACTTCAATTTTAGGCCCTATATCAAATATAGAAGGAAAGTGGCAGAGACAGCTGATCAGGTGGTCTCAATCTTAAGAGATGAAGTCCATGAGCTCCTCGCACTTGTTGTTGGAGGTAAAGATGGAGGAGCGGTTTACGAAGATTTATCAGTAGCGAAAAGAAGCTGGGGTTTATTTTTGCATTTCTAAATAGTCCTAGAATAGTGAGAAGTTTTGGCAGATGGGAGCAGGACCTAATTAGTGCTTTATGTGTCCAGCCAGATCTGGTGGTGAATGGTTAAACCAGTTGTCTGCCATATAGGTTCAAGTCTGCATCCCTTGGACTTAAGGGAGTGGAAATGAGGACCGTACTGGGGGAAGGGCCAGGGTGAGAGAGTCTAATGGTGTTTATAGGGACTAGGGCATCAAAGGTGGTGGTGAGGGTGTGGTTGAGTAGATTGGTAGCTGCAGAAATGTTGTAGTGAATGGAGGGCCAAAGGCTGGACAGTGGGAGTTTTTAAGTGCAGTTATAAGTGAGTTGGGAGAGAATTTTTTCCAGGGACGGACACAGAAGGAAGTAAGGTTGGGGGGAGGAGGGGGATGTGCGTGGAGAGCGATACAAGGAAGTGGTCAGAGATGGTCTTATCTGTGATTGACACAGCAGGAGTAGCAAGGCCATGAGGGATGGCAAGATCAAGGGGTGGCCATGAATATGGTTTGGGGAGTTTACATGGAGGGGGAGATTAAGGGAGGAAAGAAGGCTAGTGGACTAAGAGGAGAGGGAACATGATGAATTGAGATGGAGGTTGAAATCATCAAGGATGAGAAGTCACTCATTCCAAAGGCTGAAGGAGGAAAGCCATGAAAGTACCTTGGTGATAACATTTTTATGCTACTTGGGTGGGCGGTAGAGAATGAGAATTTTAAATGAAAGGTGAGAGGGGTGGAAGAAGGTGAGATGCTCAAAGGAGGAGAAAATGCCAGAGGCGGACTGGGTGGGGCAAGTGGTGGAAGGTATAGCCAGGTGGGGCGGCTTCATTTAGAGGTAAGGTTCCACCCATCCTCTGCCAGGTTTCTGTTAGGGCTATGATGTTGATGCAATCATCCAAGATAAGCTCATGGATGGCAAGTACCTTGTTCACAAGTGAACAGACATTCTGGAGGGAGATGCGGAGAGGGTTGGTGATGGCTGATCCACTGCTAGAGTCCACAGGGTCAGCACTGGGAGGGATGAGTTGGACGGGGAGGAGATTGACAATATTAGCCCCGAGCGGGCACACTGGGCGGGAAAGTTGGTGATAGAATAGGATGGGACAGTTGGGGTTGTTGCTCGTGAGGAGGCAGCAATGAGTGTCTCGATGGACCATTCGGAGGATGCCAAGAGAGGCACAGAGGGAAGCCAAGAAAGACACAGAAACCGTAGGCTTAGCTGAGGAAGGCAAGCCTAGGACAGCGGCAGGGGAGTAGGAAGGTCGAAGAGTACTGAAGGGTTGGGATAGGGATTTTGGAGGGCTGGGAACCTGAGAGAGGAGATGAAAGGAGGCATGACGATGGGGAGAGCGGTCAAGGAGGGATAGAGAAAAGGAAAATGGGGAATAAAAAGTGGAAATGGAAGTGATGGGCTCAGGTCCGGAGCGGCAACAAAAATGCTCACACAAATGGACACAAGGAAAACTCAAGTGGTATAGGCCTGGTATTTTGGCGATACATATTTCCTGGTGGTAACAGAAGGGAGTCCAGAGTTAAAGTCAGAGGTCCCGAGGAGGGATAAAGTTGACTTAGGTAGGATGGAGTCGGCATGGAGCATTGACAAACCGTTGTCCAAGTTCGGAGACAGGTGTAGCGGGCGAGTGAAATCCAGAAGCTATTTAAAGGTTAGAGAATTGGAGGGTGGATATATTCAATGAGAATGAGAATCCAGATGTGCAGAATCGGTTGCGGTACAGAAAGAAGATGGCGAAGTTGACGCGAAGTTGGAGGTCACTGTAGATCAGAAGCAGCAGAGAAATGTAAAACCATTAGCCACACCCAACAAAACTGAAAAACCAGTAGAATAAGCCACCCAGCTCAACAGAGAAACGTCAGCAGTTGAGGGAAGGGTTGTAGATTGCCAAAGTTACTATAATGTTTTTAGCAGCAGAATCAGAGACACAGTGTAGCCCAGTGCAGGAGCATAGTCTTGATGTCCAGAGAAGTCCAGGAAGTCGTAAACCTTCTCCAGGAACGCCCACCACCTGGAGCCCATTTAGCTGCTCCAGTTTTCCATTGAGTATCTCTTGGTCTTCGGATTTCCGATGGATTTCTGAAATCTGGCCATTCTTCTGAACAGACAAACCAACTGTATCTTTCAAGCGAACCAGAAAGTGAACACACCATATGTGATGTAAATATTTTGGAGAACCTTTTATAACTCTCATGAAAATAGCTATGCAACTATTTGATAGTTCATAAAGCCCCAATTTTCTTCACTAAGCCTTCCTTTCTTGAATATCATGGATAGTGCTGAGGTATGATTCTATAAACACCAACAGCCCTCTTGTACCTCAGCCAAGGGGCTAGTCTTCCTGTGTGAGCATGAACAGTAAACTCTAAGAGGCTATTTTTTGATTTCATGTGGAGTGAATCGAATTGGTTGCAAATGCTTCAACATTGTCCTTTGCACTCACGTGCTGGACTCCACCATCATTGAGGATGGGGATAGTCATAGAACCTCCTCCTCCTCCTATCAGTTGCTTAATTATCCACTACCATTCACATCGGATATGGCAAGGTTGCAGAGTTTTGAGCTGATCTGTTGGTTGTGGGATCACTTAACTCTGTCTATACCATGCTTCCTTCACTGTTTAGCATGCATGTATTTTTGGGTTGTAACTTCAACAGATTGACATATCATTTTCAGGTAAGCCTGGTGCTGCTCCCAGCATGCTCTTCTACACTGCTGGGTTGGTCATCTGGCTTGAGGAATGTGGGATATGCCAGGCCACGAGATTACAGATTGTGGTGGTATATAATTCTTCTGTTACTGATGGCCAACAGCATCTCATGGATGGCTAGGTTTGAGCTGCCAGATTTATTCATAATCTATCCCACACGGCACAATGGAAGGTGTCCTCAGTATGAAGACAGGACTTGATCTCCACGAGCACTGTATGGTGGTCACTCCTACCAATGCTATTATGAACATATACTTCTGTGACATGTAGCTTGGTAAGGACAAGATCAAGGAGGTTATTCCCTTGTGTTGGTTTGCAAGCCTATTCTGGCAGCTATATCCCTCAGGAGCCAGCCAACCTGGTCAGTGGTGCTACTACCGAGTCACTGTTGGTCATGGACACTGAACTCCCCCACCCAGAGTACATTCTGTGCCCTTGCTTCCCTCAGTGCTTCTTACAAATGGTATTCAACATTCAACAGGGAGGAATATTGATTCATCAGATGAGAGGGACGGGTAGGGGATAATCAGCAGGAGGCTCCCTAGCCCATCTTTGATCTTTTTGTTATCTAGACCAAGAATCTAAATGCACTTACATTCCACAGTTAGCAATCTAGCTATGATTTCACCCACTGGTGCTTTCCAACTGACCCTTGCCGGTGTTTGTGCGGTAATTGGGAAAGGACGTTATTTGTATTGGACCAATAGGCGCCAGCATTGCTTAGGATGTATCTTTGGCACTCACCTTCCCCCAACCAACAGAATTTCATATGGCTGCCCATCTGTGAGTTTGGAGCAGAGTGGGAGGATGAAATGGTTGCCCAGGATCGGTTCCTGAGCAAGGAGGCTGATCTGAGTACAGTGTTATGGCTCAAGAGGGGGTCATTTGGGGTCTAGGCCACTTGACAGGTCTGGACCCTGCCAGTGTGGAGGCATGGACACCTCATCTCTATCAGCATAACAGCTGCCACTACTACAATAGGTTCTCAGTGAGACTGAGGAGCAGGAACTTCAGCTTGGGAGGAAGGGAGTCAGCATTAGTATTTTATTCTACAAAACAGCAGTATGGAGAATGCCACAGATATCATTGCTTTCAAGTGGCATTTTAGGGCATGAAAAGAGAAGAAATAATACATTAGGGAGAAATACATCAAAGAATGGTGGCAGGACATTCAGCAAGCCCACCAGACAGCTTGATGTACTAGAAGTTTAACACCAACTGCTTAATGCAGGTCTTGTAAGGAGTTTTGGCAAGGAGGCATATTCCACTCCAGGGTATTCAGCAATAGCACAGAGTACTTCCTTGCAGCCATTTGCCCTTTTGCTACGAATCCACGTAATTTTTATCCTGGATCTTCACATGGGCTGAAGGAAGCCCTGCTCTTGCATGCCTAGGAATTTTGAAACATTGAAAACACATATCTTATATGCCATAAGTGTAACCTGAATAAAGAGTTTGCTGTCACTGAAGAAAAATACCATAGTGACTTTCAATCCTTTTAACTGAAGGGTTGTGTCCAAGCCAAAATTGGCATCCACCAGAACTCCAAGGTACCGACAACAATTGAAACAACACCCTTGTATCTTCCAATGAATACTTCTCTCATCCCTTCTTGAGCCATAACACTGTACTTGGAACATCTATTATCATAACCCACTGGTTAATCCATTGTTCCAGAGGGTGACTGAACTGCATTAGATCCTCAAACAAGTCTACCAAGGATACATCATCTGCAGAAAAGTGAACCACATTTTTTTCAGTGAAGCCGAGAAAAGACACACGAAGCCTGTCTCTTACAATACCATCAAATACATTATCGATGAATACCTTGCTTCACTCCTTGTTCAAGAGAGATAGGCCCAAATGAGTCTGCCATTTATCTTTACATGGATCTTGGACTAGATTTAGTCCAAAACTCAGCCATGTACTGCCATAGCTTCTAGCTTCTTTTTGAGGGCAATATGGTTGAAAGACTAGAAAAATTGATGAAAGCAATATGTAGGTTTCCCAAGTCTTATAATATTCCAAAACTTACAAACCCACAACCTGCCCCATGCATACCTCACAAGAAAGAGACCTGGATTACTCTTTTCTGATTACACTGTAGAACTCCGATGCATGGGAATAACTTCACAGTACTTATTAAAGTTGATCCTATACTCTGAATGGAGTGCAGTGACCACAGGAATTACATCACAGGAAATCATGGGTACAAAGCTTGTGATTTTCCATCCATTAAAATTAATGGACAGAAAATCAGGCACTGTGTGATTTCTCAGTGCTCTCACTGAGAGTGGAGAATTAGACCTAATGTGTCCTGTGCAACATTCCTCCCTCAGCCAACATTACAGAATGTTTGTAGGACCTTGTGTGCAAATTGGCTGCCACGTTTATTCACATGACAAAATTGATTGCACTTCAAAAAGTAATTCAGCAGATATGAATCATAGAAACATAGAAAATAGGTGCAGGAGTAGGCCATTCGGCCCTTCTAGTCTGCACCGCCATTCAATGAGTTCATGGCTGAACATGCAACTTCAGTACCCTATTCCTGCTTTCTCGCCATACCCCTTGATGCCCTTAGTAGTAAGGACTACATCTAACTCCTTTTTGAATATATTTAGTGAATTGGCCTCAACAACTTTCTGTGGTAGAGAATTCCACAGGTTCACCACTCTCTGGGATCACTTTGGATCATCTAAGAGACAATATAGGCTCTGTATATATTTTTCATTCTTTGTATGAAAATAACCAAATAAAATATTTTGCTTTGCATTGGAGGGCATCAGTATAAAAAGGTGCTCTTTCCTATGAAAATTGGAGGTGGGATAGCATTGCTGGTTAAAGAGATTAATGCAATAGTTAGGAAGGACATTAGCATGGATGATGTGGAATCTATATGGGTAGAGCTGCAGAACACCAAAGGGCAAAAAACGTTAGTGGGAGTTGTGTACAGACCTCCAAATAGTAGTAGTGATGTTGGGGAGGGCAGCAAACAGGAAATTAGGGGTGCATGCAATAAAGGTGCAGCAGTTATCATGGGTGACTTTAATATGCATATAGATTGGGCTAACCAAACTGGAAGCAATGCGCTGGAGGAGGATTTCCTGGAGTGCATAAGGGATGGTTTTTTTAGACCAATATGTCGAGGAATCAACTAGGGGGGAGACCATCTTAGACTGGGTGTTGTGTAATGAGAGAGGATTAATTAGCAATCTCGTTGTGCGAGGCCACTTGGGGAAGAGTGACCATAATATGGTGGAATTCTACATTAGAATGGAGAATGAAACAGTTAATTCAGAGACCATGGTCCAGAACTTAAAGAAGGGTAACTTTGAAGGTATGAGGCATGAATTGGTTAGGATAGATTGGCTAATGATACTTAAGGGGTTGACAGTGGATGGGCAATGGCAGACATTTAGAGACCGCATGGATGAACCACAACAATTGTACATCCCTGTCTGGCGTAAAAATAAAAAGGGGAAGGTGGCTCAACCGTGGCTATCAAGGGAAATTAGGGATAGTATTAAAGCCAAGGAAGTGGCATACAAATTGGCCAGAAATAGCAGCGAACCCGGGGGCTGGGAGAAATTTAGAACTCAGCAGAGGAGGACAAAGGGTTTGATTAGGGCAGGGAAAATAGAGTACGAGAGGAAGCTTGCAGGGAGCATTAAGACGGACTGCAAAAGCTTCTATAGATATGTAAAGAGAAAAAGGTTAGTAAAGGCAAACATAGGTCCCCTGCAGTCAGAATCAGGGGAGGTCATAACGGGGAACAAAGAAATCGCAGACCAATTGAACAAGTACTTTGGTTCGGTATTCATTAAGGAGGACACAAACAACCTTCCAGGGGTCAGAGGGTCTAGTAAGAAGGAGGAACTGAGGGAAATCCTTATTAGTCGGGAAATTGTGTTGGAGAAATTGATGGGATTGAAGGCCGATAAATCCCCAGGGCCTGATGGTCTACATCCCAGAGTACTTAAGGAGGTGGCCTTGGAAATAGCGGATGCATTGACAGTCATTTTCCAACATTCCATAGACTCTGGATCAGTTCCTATGGAGTGGAGGGTAGCCAATGTAACCCCACTTTTTAAAAAAGGAGGGAGAGAGAAAACGGAATTATATACCGGTTAGCCTGACATCGGTAGTGGGTAAAATGATGGAATCAATTATTAAGGATGTCAAGCAGCGCATTTGGAAAGAGGTGACATGATCGGTCCAAGTCAGCATGGATTTGTGAAAGGGAAATCATGCTTGACAAATCTTCTGGAATTTTTTGAGGATGTTTCCAGTAGAGTGGACAAGGGAGAACCAGTTGATGTGGTATATTTGGACTTTCAGAAGGCGTTCGACAAGGTCCCACACAAGAGATTAATGTGCAAAGTTAAAGCACATGGGATTGGGGGTAGTGTGCTGACGTGGATTGAGAACTGGTTGTCAGACAGGAAGCAAAGAGTAGAAGTAAATGGGTACTTTTCAGAATGGCAGGCAGTGACTAGTGGGGTACCGCAAGGTTCTGCGCTGGGGCCCCAGCTGTTTACATTGTACATTAATGATTTAGACGCGGGGATTAAATGTCGTATCTCCAAATTTGCAGATGACACTAAGTTGGGTGGCAGTGTGAGCTGCGAGGAGGATGCTATGAGGCTGCAGAGTGACTTGGATAGGTTAAGTGAGTGGGCAAATGCATGGCAGATGAAGTATAATGTGGATAAATGTGAGGTTATCCACTTTGGTGGTAAAAACAGAGACAGACTATTATCTGAATGGTGACAGATTAGGAAAAGGGGAGGTGCAACGAGACCTGGATGTCATGGTACATCAGTCATTGAAGGTTGGCATGCAGATACAGCAGGTGGTTAACAAAGCAAATGGCATGTTGGCCTTCATAGCAAGGGGATTTGAGTACAAGAGCAGGGAGATGTTACTACAGTTGTACCAGGGCCTTGGTGAGGCCACACCTGGAGTATTATGTACAGTTTTGGTCTCCTAACTTGAGGAAAGATGTTCTTGCTATTGGGGGAGTGCAGCAAAGGTTCACCAGACTGATTCCCGGGATGGTGGGACTGACATATCAAGAAAGACTAGATCAACTGGGCTTGTATTCACTGGAGTTCAGAAGAATGAGAGGGGATCTCATAGAAACGTTTAAAATTCTGACGGGTTTAGACAGGTTAGATGCAGGAAGAATGTTCCCAATGTTGGGGAAGTCCAGAACCAGGGGTCACAGTCTAAGGATAAGGGGTAAGCCATTTAGTACCACAACTGTTACAATATACATAGATGACCTGGAAGAGGGGACAGAGTGTAGTGTAACAAAATTTGCACATGACACAAAGATTAGTGGGAAAGCGGGTTGTATAGAGGACACAGAGAGGCTGCAAAGAGATTTAGATAGGTTAAGCGAATGGGCTAAGATTTGGCAGATGGAATACAATGTCGGAAAATGTGAGGTCGTCCACCTTGGGAAAAAAAAAGTAAAAGGGAATATTATTTGAATGGGGAGAAATTACAACATGCTGCGGTGCAGAGGGACCTGGGAGTCTTTGTGCATGAATCCCAAAAAGTTAGTTTGCAGGTGCAGCAGGTAATCAGGAAGGCGAATGGAATGTTGGCCTTCATTGCGAGAGGGATGGAGTACAAAAGCAGGTCAACTCAGAATGGGCAATAGATACTAGCCTTGCTACCAGTGGCCACATCCCAAGAATGAATAGTTTAAAAATTTAGGATCAATAAACACAAGAGAATTAGAAAGCTTTATTAATTTCAAGGTAAGGTTTATCAAAATGGAAATCCATAAACTGTGCAGCAGGCTCTCTGATTTTATGGCCAATCATGGAATGTTCTGTGGATAATAAACTCAATTCAATCCACAAAATTTACAGATAGTATTTCTGTTTCCATTTGAACTGATTTTCACAAAAGCTATTGTTTTCTGATTATCCTCCCCTATTTCCCAGTCTCGTGAAGACACTGATTCATCCTGAGGTAAGGACCTGTAGTCTCCTGCAACCCTCCTATACCTCATCCAAGTGATCATTCTTCATGTGTGAGTTGGTGCCAACATATTGTCACGTCCAAGTCTGATCCTGTTTTCTTCCAACCACCACACAAATATGCACTTTTCAGCAGGGATCCCTGGACAGCCATAATGATTTTGGCCTCAATAATGCAGGGCCAGATGCCATTTGCCACCCGAGCTGAGTTCCGCCATGTCAGCACAGACCATGGATCTAACCATAAACTTTACTTTTCTATGACTTGATCTACTTCAGCTATCAATTTTGTTTCCATTCAAATGCAATTATGAGGGTTATAGATAGCATGGCATTTATACAGCACAATGAAAATCTACATAGCCAAACACTGAATTAAACAGTTAGATGATGTGTCCTTTTTATAAACCTGCAGCTAAATCACCAAATTCTACTTGACCTGAAAGTCAGGGTTTCTTCCTCAATAGTATTATATAAAGCAACACACAATTAATCAGGATCCTGCAAATAACTAGCAAGGTATGTAAAGAGCTTGTTAAATATCATAGATGTGTCACTCAAGTATCTTTAGCTTATTTTACATTGCTTTAGAAGGGTGCCTTTCCTGCCACTTCCCAATGTGTAGGTCTCATGTATCAAACAGCAATCCCAATGTAGGCATACTGTATTCACTAAGGCCTTTTGCCAGATTTTCTCACTTGTCAGTAATGGCCAGCACAAGGCCAATGTATAAGCAGCTTTTATTAATTACAATTAGTGTCATATCTGAACTCCTTAAATAGACATGTGTCAATCCTTATCCATTCTTCAGTTAATCTCGTAAAAGGATGTTGCTGTTTATTCATTTAGGCGTTTGTTGTATTAAAAAGAATCCACACTTATTTTGTGCGTTGTTACTCATAGAGACTAGTCGTACAGAAAAAGGTTCATTTTTTTCATGCTGACATTCAATCAATTAATTTTCATTGGCATGATCATGAAAGGGCAACGAGGTTTGATGCGTTGTGATCTTGTAGGATAGGTACTGCATTGAAGCATTAGTCCTTTATTTGAAGATGGGGAGGAAGGAGTTAACACAGCGGTGACATGGGTAGATTGTGTTAAAGAGAAGACTTCACTGCTCAGTTGTGTTGTCATATCCCTTGCAGCAGTCACTAAGGAGTCCTCTGAGTAACGGTGATCCTGATGCTCACTTCCATGTACTTCTGCCTCCAAAGCAGCTTAGTTCATCTTCCCAGGAATGTCCAAGTCCAGACCATTTTTGGATGGCAAAGTTGTGCATTGGCCAACAAGCTACACTATGCAGAATACACAGGCTGGAGCCAATGTTCCCTCTAAATTTTTTTGCACTGAGCGGGTCACAAACTCCATTGAGCACGACCTATTTGTTTGTGGGCAAATTTTACAACAACCGCAACTTTTACAACAATAGCCTTTACAACAATGACAGCAACAGCAACCACTTAAAAGCATATATACAGTAATGCCATAGACAATCAGACAAGGTTCTATACAAGTTTAACATAACTTCTCTGCTTTTGAATTGTATTTGTCTAGAAATGAACCCCAGTGCTTTATTTGAACTTTTATGGGTTTTTTAACCTGCATTGCTACTTTTAATGATTTGTGAATCTATACCCCTAGATTAGTTTGCACCTCTATTCCATTCCAAGGAGTAGATCGCCTCCTTATTCCTCCTACTAAAATGCACCACCTCACACTTACCGGTATCTATATTGAAATTATTTTGTCATTTACATGCGCATTCTGCAAGTTTGTTTACAGTAAAATTAATTAAAAGCTTTTAGTTTGTCATGTGCAAACTTTATTTTTTTTTAATTACTTGTCAGTTATGATTGAGATGTAAAATAATTGCATAATAATGCATTAACACTTCATAAACACTCAGTTACACGGTTAGGCATCGACAAACAATCCAAAAGCCCAAGGTGAGCTCAAAGAGACATATCTATTTGTCCATTTGTATTCATTTTAAAGTTTTCTATGTATTAGCCCATCCCTCATGTCACTATACCAATAGCTGTACAAGCAGCAGAAGCAGTGGCTTTCCTATGGCGCTGACGTGCTGTACGTCCACATAAGTCATTAGAATATTAACCACAGTGCAACCAGACAACCAACAAATATAAAGTGTTGTAGTTCTTTAGTTCACAGTATTAAAAATAATTGAACAAAAATGGGTATTCGTATTTTCAACTTCAATCACTTCCATTAATAAACGTTGTCTCCAATGTAACACGTTGGAAATGCAACACTCATTCACAAGTGCAGAAAAACACATACACAATTTGTGTCACCAAATTAAAAACAAAAAGTAGGAAAAGCTAAGATTTAACAGAAATAAACATTTATCTTTCTTCCTGGACAGAATAACCAATCAGACTGACTTGGAAATGTTTACTAATATGTAAATGTTTCCGAATTTTGCTTCTAGGGGCCGAAATTGCCCCTCTCCTTAAGGCCTGTTACCACCACAAATCCGCAGCCAAGCTGTGGAGTGGAGTGACCGCCGACTCTTCGTGGAATGGCTGCTGCTAGCTCAATTTCCCTTCCGAGGTTTTCCGGCGGTGCCCCGATCCCTGCATCCCCCCACCCCACACTGCTCCGCTGCTGCCGATCCATCTTAACTGCGTCATCACTGTGCGCATCGCTGGTCTACCTCTCTAATGGCAATATTCCCCATGGAAAATCTTTGATCTGCCCGGCGGTGCCAAAACCTGTTTTTTCCCTGTGGTCCAGTGAGGTTGTGGCCTTCTGCAATGGCTGTGCGGCTTCCCTTAAAGGGGAGGATGCACTGCCGCTGCCGCCATGTGTTTTTTTTGTCGGCCGACTGCCATGTCGGCCGACAGTGATGCCCCGGGTTCAGGCGGGCCGCCAATAGGCAGCCTGGCACCCCTTCTTGGGGTGGCCCAGTGGTTAGAAGTTTAAAAATCGCAGAGGCTCTCTCCTTTAAGTGAAGGGGAAAGCTGTTATATATGTATACTTGTCTTTACTCTGTACAGCCACCAGAGGGCTCATCCCCTGGAGTCCTAAGGGATCCCATAATCCCTTGGGAGCACAGGTATTTAAGGAGGCTTCACAGGTTGGAGAGGCACTCTGGAGACCTGCAATAAAAGACTAAGGTCACACTTTACTTTGAGCTCACAGTGTTCAGTCTGACTCTTTCTCCATACACAACAAAAGCC
The DNA here is from genome assembly GCF_044704955.1 of Pristiophorus japonicus. Classification (NCBI taxonomy): domain Eukaryota; kingdom Metazoa; phylum Chordata; class Chondrichthyes; family Pristiophoridae; genus Pristiophorus; species Pristiophorus japonicus. The sequence goes on from NC_091978.1 coordinate 334,082,021, forward strand.
TTGGTGACATGGCGCCATAATGACATCATCACGACGATCACTTCGCACCGCACCACCCCCAACTTCCACCCCTCAGGTGTTGCCACCGTCACGTAACCGCCCCTCTCATGTAGTCATCGCCCCCATTAAGGGCGACTTCCAGATTCAAATTTTAAAAAACAACAAAGAGCGGAATTTCGCTCAAGAGGCGACCTCAACCACAGCTGTGGTAAAAACCATTGATACAGGGTGCGTGCACCCCATTTTGGGTGGGGGCAATTTCTACCCCCTAATGTTTTTCTCTCAAACATTCTCCACAATATTAATCCCTGCTCTTATCAGGAAACGTGTTGAATTATTTTAGGTACTTCACAATTAAATAGTGGGAAACAAACATTCATTGTACTCTCAATTTTTAATCTCCTATTTCAAACATTTATACCAAATCGAAATTGTACATTATCAGTTTAATCAAAGTATTTTCTGTGACTTTCTCAACAAATAGTGGTTTCTTCTAAAGTAGCTTCCAGCAATTTTTATACATCATTACATAACACTTATTTCTATTAACAATCTACTAAATGTTTAAGAGGAAATCTATATTTTTTACATTATTCCTGGGACTTGTTAGGACTAGAGAACGACAGACAAAATAAAATAGTTTGTGTTTTTCCCTTTTTTTTTAGTTCTCTTCCTAAATGTCTTAATGATATATATTTTTTAAGTTAATATGTAACTCCTACAAATCCTCCCCGCCCTCAACAGCAGGGCTGCAAGTTTGTGTAAAGCTATTCACTTCAGTTGATGTTCGAAATCAAATTCAAAAATTTCAATTTTAAATGTTTTAAGCCATTCAGAGCCTCTGTAAAAACCTGATTGAAACTTGTTTAGATGAAGGAAAAATAGATTTTTGCTGGTTTCTTCCAAAATCATATTCGAAACGTAGTGGGAATAAAATAATTTTTAACACATTTTTTGTGAAAAGATCATTAAAAATCTTTCAATTCTTTCAAGTCTCGTTGCAGCTTTAACAGAAGTTGCTCTAAGTTTCTCTTTTCCTCTTCAACGCTGTCATTTAACAAAAATATTTTTTTTAAACTCTAATTCGAAACGGAGCTCAAATATGAAAGTGAATAAAGTGGTTAAACATCCTAAGAAGGCGGTGAGGTTATCTATCTCCAGCGTTGGCGATGAGTTAGGATCAGTTTTGGAGGAGTTGTTTCCTCTTTTTCTGCTGCTGTTCCCTCCGTCTCTTGCAGACTGAGGTACAAACGGGGTCTCAGACCTTTGTGCCTCTCTCACAACATGTTTTTTTCAAAAAGGGGACAACACCTGGTAAAATTTAACTGGAACCTATCGCAGGACATTCAAGATCATTTTCCCATATTTTTTTACAGCTTTAAACTATTTTCTGAATGTAATTTTTTCCATATTTTTGTTTCGTCGCAGGCCTAAAGATTGCTTGCTTTAGCCTCTTTCCAGCGGCCATTGTACATGTGCTGCGCCTCCACCTGTATTATTCCAATGTGCGGCCATCGCTCAGTCCATGGGAACAGATTACACGCATCTCCACAGAAAAAAGAACTGACAGAATCCCGAAACGATGCTCGCCGGGTTCCAGGGCTCAGTATCTTTGCAAATGCCATTCCAATTAGGGGTGGCACTGAAGTCAGAAACGACTCTCTGTGAGGATTCCCAGGCCATCATGTATTGGGACCCTCAGCTCGCTGCAGCTTTCCAGTTCACTGCTTTGAATTTAAGTGCACGGGACCTTACTGATCACTGCGCGGCCGCGCACCTTACAGGAAACCATGACTGGAGCATATCGCAGAACGTCTACTGAACTGTGAAGTCAGATAAGCCACCCTTTAAGACCCCAATGATCCTCTCAATGACCACTCTGGCAGAGGCATATATCTCTTGTAGTGCTCCCCATGCAACTCTTAGTGGATCCATTATTCAATAGAGCAGGGGATACATCGTGTCATCCACAAACCATCGGTTGACAAATTTCTTTCTTGAAGAGCTCAGAAGGGCCGATTTCCAACAAATGAATGCTTTGTGGCAGCTTGTAGCAAATCACTCATTAACATGCAGGATCCTTTGCATGTTCACACACAATCTGGTCATTCAGGGAATTGAAGCCCTTTCTGTTGAATTAGTTGAGGGGTTAACTGTAGGTGTTCACAAAGCAACATTAATGAATTTTTTTTTAATACATGTACAAGATAGTGATGAAGTTGGAAGAAAAAAACTTCAGAGACCCACTCTACAGAGCCATTTAGTTGCCAGAGGGTGATGAGTAAATGTAAATGGATGCACTTGCGGGTAAGTGATTGCATATGGATGATTAAAGCATTGGTAACTTTTACAAGGACTATTAATATTCTTAAAGTATAACTTCAGCCTTTGCAAAGGCTGTTTCAGTAACAAAAATGGCTGGAAAAATCCAATAGCTTGCACAATAAATTTAGAGACAGGAAACTGAGTCTGACCAACTGATGGAACTTGAATCCCATTGGATGGCTGGCAGAGTGTAACTAAGTAAGATGCTGCCAAATGACATTGTAGCAAGGAAAGTGACTATGTTGCCAGTCTAGGACATCCTCCCCATAGGACAGAAATTGCTGCATTCCTGGAAGGAGGCAGAGAAATAGAACTTGAGGTATAGCCATTACCGTCACAGGCAGTGCCAGCCCTATATTACTGCAGATGTCCTTGCAGAAAATGATACATCTCTGCATCAGGTTCTCTGCTGACCCAGAGCATTTAAACCATTTTTGCATGGTCATTGTTAGGTTTAATATTGGTGGATGTATTGGTGGAAACAACTTAAAATTAAGTGGGCATCTGAATTTAATAACTTACAAACTGTACAAACCCTGTACAAAACCCAATCATGAAATTGAATGTGGTACAAAATGGACACAAATCTGGTATAATGGATCTTGTTCTATTTTTCTGATTGATTATACCCACTTTACACCAATATATCAGTCATAACCAATTGGAAACGCTACTTGATTAGCTCAATTGTAGTTTCAGACAAAAAATCTGATATGCTTTGAAATTATTCAGTATATCTGGCTGTTTTAATTGTATGAGATTGATAGAATTTTGTTTCATTTTCCATTTGTTTCTTATTCCCTCTCCCCATCTAGTTCAGTTAGCAAAATCCACTTGATGGCCATCTCCATAGGTGGTTATCTATAAAAAATATATAAGATCCCTTGCACTGGATCCCCTTGAAATTGCTTTAATCTACTCAGTAAAAGTGAAGATGTTCAAAGCTATGAAAGCACATAGCCACATCTTAAATTTTATACTGTTTACCATCTTTTTCAGACTGGAGGGAAGTATACAGTGGTGTTCCCAGGTGTTGATATTAGGACCACTGCTCTTTTTGATGTATTTTAATGATCTGGACTTGGGTATATAGGGCATAATTTCAATGTTTGCATATGATACAAAACTCAAAAATGTAGTAAGCCACGAGGAGGATAGAAACAGATTTCAGGAGGATGTAGACAGTGGTAAAATGGGTAGACACATGGCAGATGAAGTTTAATGCAAAAAAAATGTGAAGTGATACATTTTGGTAGGATGAATGAGGAGAGGCAATATGAACCAAATGGTACAATTTTAAAGGATGTGCAGGAACAGAGAGACCTAGGGGTGTATGTACACAAATCCTTGAAGATGTCAGGACAGGTGGAGAAGGCTGTTAAAAAGGCATATAGGATTCTTGGCTTTATTAATAGAGGAATGGGGTACAAAAGCAAGGAAGTTATGCTAAACTTTTATAAAATATTGGTTAGACCTCAGCTGGAGTGTTGTGTTCAATTCTGGACATCACACTTTAGGAGGGATATCATGATGTTGGAGTGGGCTCAGAAGAGATTTGCTTGAATGGTACCAGGGATCAGGGACTTCAGTTATATGGAGCGACTGAAGAAGCTAGGGCTGTTATCCCTAAAGCAGAGACGGTTAAGATTTGATAGGAGGTGTTCAAAATCATAAATGATTTTGATAGAGTAAATAAGGAGAAACGGATTCCAGATGCAGAAGGGTCGATAACCAGTGGACACAGATTTAAGGTGATTGCCAAAAGAACCAGAGGCAACATGAGGAAACATTTTTTTACACAGCCTCTTGTGATCTGTAATGCACTGGCTGAGAAGGTGGTGGAAGCAGATTCAATAGTAACGTTGAAGAGAACTGGATACATACCTGAAGGGAAATAAATTACAGGACTACGAGGAAAGAGCAGTGGATTGGGATTAATTGAATAGCTCTACCAAAGAGCCAGCACAGGCTCGATGGGCCAAATGACTAACCAGTGGGATAGGGTGACAAGTTCCCCAAATCTGGTACTGTAGCTTTGCAAGACTCAAAAAGCGATCTCAAAAGGTATTGACTGGAAGATACAAGATACGTCTGTCTGAATTGTTGATACATATTGGCAGTTGTGAGTTCTGGTGGGTGCCAACTTTACCTTCAGGACCTGGCTGCAAAGATCATTTTATTTTTTTTGCAATAGAAAAATCCCAAAGCAGTTTATGCTCACAGCATGTAAAATGTATATCCAAAAATATCTTGTTAATGGTTCAGAAGTCTTAGGCATACAGCGGAAAGGTTTCTTTTAACCCATTGTGAGGTCCAGGGCCAAGCTGTTGGATTTACAGCAAAAAGAGGAACTGTTTACAAGGAAAACTGATAGTTATTCAAGACCTTGGAGGGGGGCCCAGTCTCTTGACAAACCTCAAAGCTCCTCACCCGAGAACCAAGATGAAAATGGTTGAAGAGTAAGCCTGGGAAGCATCATTGGACTTGGACATCTGGTAGATCAAGATGGCTAGCACAACAGAAGATGTTCTGCATAAGTCCTTCCAATACATTGTCAGAAGAACATCGTATACCTGATGAGACGCTGAGGCTTGCCATCTCCAATGGCCCTTGAAAAGGTGGCAGTGAGCCTCTTGCTTGAACCGCTGCAGCAGTGAGTGTGGTGAAGGTACTCCCACAGTGCTGTTAGGTAGGGAATTCCAGGATTTTGAAGGAATGGCAATATATTACCAAGTCAGGATGGTATGTGACTTGAAGGGGATCTTGGAGGTGGTGGTGTTTCCATGCAACTACTGCCCTTGTCCTTCTACGTGGTAGAGGTCACGGATTTGGGAGGTAATGACGAAGAAGCCTTGGCGAGTTGCTGCAGTACACACTGCAGCCACATTGCGTCGATGGTGGATGGGGTCCCTTTCAAGCGGGTTCTGGATGGGGTCTAGCTTCGAGTGGTGTTGGAGCTGCACTCCTCCAGGCAAATGGAGAGGATTCCATCACACTCCTGACTTGTGCCTTGTGGAAAGACTTAGGGGAGTCAGGAGGTGAGTCACTCGCCGCTGAATACCCAGCCTCTGACCTGCTCTTGTTGCCATATTATTTATGTGTTCAGTTCCAGTTAAGTTTCCGGTCAATGGTAACCCTCAGGATGTTGAGGATGAGGGATTTGAAGATGGTAATGCCATTGAATGTCATGGGGAGGTGGCTAGATTCTCTCTTGTTGGAGATGACCATTGCCTGGCACTTCTGTGGCATGAATGTTACTTGCCCTGGATGTTGTCCAGGTCTTGCTGCATGTGAGCACGGATTGCTTCATTATCTGAGGAATTGCGAATGGAACTGAATACTGTGCAATCATCAGCAAACATCCCCACTTCTGACTTTATGAGGGAGGAAAAGTTTGAAGAAGCAGCTGAAGATGGTTGGGCCTAGGACACTGCCCTGAGGAACTCCTGCAGCAGTATCTTGGGGCTGAGATGATTGGCATCCAACAACCACAACCATCTTCTTTTGTGCCAGCAATGACGAGGTTTCCCCTGAACCCCACTGGTTTCTGTTTACTGTAGGTCCCTTACAGTCAGAATCAGGTGAAGTCATAATGGGGAACAAAGAAATGGCAGACCAATTGAACAAATACTTTGGTTCTGTCTTCACTAAAGACACAACTAACTTTCCGGAAATACTAGGGGACCGAGGGTCTAGCAAGAATGAGGAACTAAAGGATATCCTTATTAGTCAGCAAATTGTGTTAGGAAAATTGATGTGATTGAAGGCCGATAAATCCCCAGGGCATGATAGTCTGCATCCCAAAGTACTTAAGGAAGTGGCCCTAGAAATAGTACATGCATTGGTGGTCATTTTCCAACATTCTATAGATTCTGGATCAGTTCCTATGGACTGGAGGGTAGCTAATGTAACCCCACTTTTTAAAAAAGGAGGGAGAGAGAAAACAGGGAATTATAGACTGGTCGGCCTGACATCGTTGGTGGGGAAAATGTTGAAATCAATTATTAAAGCTGTAATAGCGGCGCATTTGGAAAGCAGTAACAGGATCGGTCCAAGTCAGTATGGATTTATGAAAAGGAAATCCTGCTTGACAAATCTTCTGGAATTTTTTGAGGATGAAACTAGTAGAGTGGAAAAGGGGGAGCCAGTAGATGTGGTATATTTAGACTTTCAAAAGGCTTTTGACAAGGTCCCACACAAGAGATTAGTGTGCAAAATTAAAGCACATGGTATTGGGGGTAATGTACTGACGTGGATAGAGAACTGGTTGGCAGACAGGAAGCAAAGAGTAGGAATAAACGGGTCCTTTTCAGAATGGCAGGCAGTGACTAGTGGGGTACCACAAGGTTCAGTGCTGAGACCCCAGTTATTTACAATATACATTAATGATTTAGACGAAGGAATTGAATGTAATATCTCCAAGTTTGCAGATGACACTAAGCTGGTAGTGTGAGCTGTGAGGAGGATGCTAAAAGGCTCCAGGGTGACTTGGACAGGTTAGGTGAGTGGGCAAATACATGGCAGATGCGGTATAATGTAGATAAATGTGAGGTTATCCATTTTGGTGGTAAAAACAGGAAGGCAGATTATTATCTGAATGGTGACAGATTAGTAAAAGGGGAGGTGCAACGAGACCTGGGTGTCATGGTACATTAGTATTGAAAGTTATCATACAGGTGCAACAGGCGGTGAAGGCGGCAAATGGCATGTTGGCCTTCATAGCGAGAGGATTTGAGTATAGGAGCAGGGAGGTCTTACTACAATTGTACAGGGCCTTGGTGAGGCCACACCTTGAATATTGTGTACAGTTTTGGTCTCCTAATCTGAGGAAGGACATTCTTGCTATTGAGGGAGTGCAGCGAAGCTTCACCAGACTGATGCCCGGGATGACAGGACTGACATATGAAGAAAGACTGGATCGACTAGGCTTATATTCAATGGAATTTAGAAGAATGAGAGGGGATCTCATAGAAACATATAAAATTCTGATGGGATTGGACAGGTTAGATGCAGGAAGAATGTTCCCGATGTTGGGGAAGTCCAGAGCCAGGGGTCACAGTCTAAGGATAAGGGGGAAGCCATTTAGGACCGAGATGAGGAGAAACTTCTTCACTCAGAGAGTTGTGAGCATGTGGAATTCTCTACCACAGAAAGTTGTTGAGGCCAGGTTGTTAGATATATTCAAAAGGGAGTTAGATGTGGCCCTTCCAGCTAAAGGGATCAAGGGGTATGAAGAGAAAGTAGGAATGGGGTACTGAAGTTGCATGATCAGCCATGATCATATTGAATGGTGGTGCAGGCTCGAAGGGCCAAATGGCCTACTCCTGCACCTATTTTCTATGTTTCTATGTTTACTGAGTATTGACTTTGCTTGCTGTAAAATAGACTATGTTTGCTGCAAGTGCTGTTTAAATCCCACCCCGTCTCCAACTCATTTTTGACAACACCATGTCAACCATTCACTTCATAATTCAATGTAGATTTGCAATCCAATGTGAGAAAGTAAATAACAAGCTCCCCTATTTTGCTCTCCAGAATGTAAACGGCCCTCCACTATTATCCATACAAAAATGGATCATATCTTTTTTAAATATCCAACCTGCATCTTTTCATTGCACTTAAAAGGCAGTCCCAAGTGCTCTATTCATGGCCTCTTCTAGGCCTGCTGCTCTTGGCACAGCCGGCAACAGACGCCAAACCCACAATGTGTAGTAAAAATGGCTTTCGGATGTGAATGACATCATACCCGACTTTTGCATTTCAATGATGCCCTCGCCTTCCTGGGGCAAGTGTCTTGCACACTGGCCAAAGGCACCTGTAAAAATGACACATGGAACGAAGTGGGCTTTGATCCGGTGAGTAGGACTGGTGCTCTGATTTTCATCCACCGCAACCCCTAATCTCAGAAGGCACGGGGAATTAAAATCAGAACAAACAAGTCAGTGTTCAATGCTTACATTTTTGAAGGAAAAAAGAGGCCTGTCCTTCAGGTGTGGCCATACTTTGTTTTTCAGTAAATATATTGGGCCTGAAATTCAGTATCTCTGGAAAGCTGGTGCTCCCCCCACCTTTTTTGTGGCCATTAGCGGCAAAAGATTTTTGTGGCTGGGCCTCGCCATATTCAGCTCCAAAAGTGAACAAATGGGTTCCAACGCTAATGAACCCTTCCAAAGTGGATTTTTCAGCGGTGTGGCTGTCTTAATTTGAGCATTATCACCACTGAAAAATTCAGCATGCAGGTAAGGGTTTCTAATGAGCCAGCTGCTCCCTGCCCTTTTTAAAGGCTAGGGTTCCCAGCAAAGCCCTGAGGGGGAAGGAGGTTGGAAGGATGGCTGGTGTAAGAGGTGCAAGGAGAGTCAACAGGTTCGCTGATAGAGCTGGAGACACTGATGGACGGTGTGGAGGACAGAAGAAGAATACTGTTTTCTGACGTGGGGAGACCTGGCAGACGGCAGTACATAATGCATGGAGGGAGATTGCAGGCGAGGTGTCAGGCACCTCCATATATGTGAGGACATGCTGACCAGTCTGCACCCGGCCCTTCCAGGATTGCGATGGGGTCGGCACCTCCTAGCTCTGGGGCGATGGGTATCCCCCTCCTCCTCCCCCTCCTCAGGTGGTACTGCTGGCTCGACCTCCAGCGGCTGTCCCTTCATGTTGGCCAGGTTGTGCAGCATGCAGCAGACCACAATGATTATGGAGACCCATTGAGGAGAGTACTGCATGGTGCCTCCAGAGCGGTCCAGGCACCGGAACCTCTGCTTAAGGATGCTTATACACTGCTTGATAATGCACCTGGTGGCACAATGAGCGTCATTGTGTGCATGCTCTGGCGCTGTCCTGGGGTTCCGCAGAGGAGTGAGCAGCCAAGTGTACAGGAGAGATCCTTTGTCCCCAAGCAGCCAATCACAATCCTGATCGGGCCAGTGAAGACGGCAGGCACACTGTTCTGGCGCAGAATAAACGAATCATGGCTGCTGCCTCCCTTGCCCGTTGCCTGCATGCACGGTGCGATGGCGATGCCTTCTCCTGCATGTCATCCTGCTTCTGAGCAGGTATACCAGGTGTCGCCCTCCCAACACTCCTCCCATCCTCAGGGTGAACCCTGCCAAGCAGGTCTCTACAGCCCACAGGCCTCCACTAAAGAGTCAGACCTGAAAATTGTACAAATGTACAGGGGTTTGTGCAAACCTCTGAGCAGCACTCAGCAGGTTTAATGGAGCCAAAACAATTAATAAAATTATATCAAAAGATAAACACTGCAGATGCTGGAAAATGAAAAACATTAATAAGTAATAAAACTATATCAAAAGATAAATACTGCGGTTGCATGCTGGACATGAAATAAAAACAATAATAAGTAATAAAACATTTTGCCTACCAAAGGGCCCCAGCAGTATCGCGTTCGAGCACCGCATCGAAAACCTCACGGGGGCACAGCCGGGAAAAGTCCTACCTTTTGCTCGGTGAATTTCGCTGTGGTAGTCCCTTTCCAGCTGCCCGCACGCTGCAGAGCTCACCACTGGAAACCTTCCTTCACAGCAGCTTCACCGCACCATTTCCAGCGGAAATGAACACTGCTGAAATCCTCCCAGAGTTGAATATGGCTCGGGGAAAGAAAAGTACCTGACCACGGCAGCCGATCGATTTTTTCGATCGACCATCCAAACTCCGCGGTAGCCATCTCTTCGGGGACAGTGAATTTCAGACCCATTATAACTTTTCATTCATTTTTTAAGCAAATACACACAATCCTTTCTGGAAGCACTATATTCATCACAAATGTAAACTGATTTCTGTTAAATTACTTGCATAAAGCAGTTATGTCAGCTTCATGTGTGGAGTGGGTGGGGAGCAAATATACAGACACCATCTGGAGTATAGAAGCTAGCACTAAAATACAACTCACCTCTGTTTATATTCAATACTTAAAGGCACACCCCCACACCCCTATCAGAATATATTTATAATGCACTGTGCTTGCAAGCTACCGCCCCATCTCCAACCTCCCTTTCCTCTCCAAAGTCCTTGAACGTGTTGTCGCCTCCCAAATCCGTGCTCATCTTTCCCGGAACTCCATGTTTGAATCCATTCAATCTGGTTTCCGCCCCACCACAGTACCGAAATAGCTCTCATCAAAGTCACAGATAACATCCTTTGTGGCTGTGACAAAGATAAACTCTACCTCCTCGTCCTTCTGGACCGGTCTGCAGCCTTTGACAGTTGACCACTCCACCCTCCTCCAACGCCTCTCCACCACCATCCATTCTTATCTAATCATAGCCGGAAAATCACCTGCATGGCTTCTCTTCCCACTCCCGGATTGTTACCTCATGCAGGGAACAGCACCAACCTTTATACATGGCCTTCTTCGACCTTACAAAGGCCTTTGACACTGTCAACCATGAGGGTCTATGGAGCGTCCTCCCCCATTTCGGATGCCCCCAAAAGTTCATCACCATCCTCCGCCTGCTCCACGATGACATGCAGGCCGCGATCCTTACCAATGGATCCATTACAGACCTAATCCACGTCCGGACTGGTGTCAAGCAGGGCTGCGTCATCGCCCCAACCCTCTTCTCAATCTTCCTCACTGCCATGCTCCACCTCACAGTCGACAAGTTCCCCGCTAGAGTGGAACTAAACTATAGAACCAGTGGGAAGCTGTTCAACCTTCGCCGTTTCCAGGCCAGGTCTAAGACCACCCCAACCTCTGTCTTCGAGCTATAGTACGCGGACGACGCCTGCGCACATACTGAGTGTTGTGTAGTATTAAAGAGCTAACACTCGACACGAAAGGTCCGTATATAGAAAAAAGAATATTTATTAAAACCTGATTAATCAAGGGAGAACCGGTTGCAACAGCGCCCACTAGTTGCTCTCCTCGCCGGTCTCACATGACAAGCTCCGCAATTAGTTTATAGAGTCGAAATGCAATAAACTAGGCAGGTAAGTGTTCCATTGGTTATTTGCCACCAGTCCCCACCCACCTGCTACTAATACATTGGTTAATACAATTTTCAGCAATGTCATTGGTTACTACAGTTACATTAATTTTATTGGTTACAGTAATTTCTAATGATTCCATTGGTACATTCAGTTCTGACGACTGTTGCTAGGGAATAGCCCCCTACAGGTTGCATCTTCCCAGGCTAATTCTCAGACTAATGTCCTTGGCAGACATATTGCTACCCTCTGCTAAAAGAGGCTTTGTTCCTGTTATCTCATGTGGCTGGAACATAGTGGCCTCCTCTTGTTATTTCTGTGAGCTGTCTACATAAATCTTGTGGGTGTTCTTATCTCCTTCGAGAATTTCTCTGATCTTATGTGTTCCAGCCTAATTGCTGAGATGTGGGATTCAACTATTCTACCATGAACGCATTTAAACCTTTCTCTTGGCCTTTCTTGCTTTATATTTTAATTACACCAAATTACTTTACCCCTGATTAAGGTTTTTCGCTCCTACACTGAGGCTGAACTTCAGGACATAGTCGACATATTTACTGAGGCGTTCGAAAGCATGGGCCTTACGCTAAACATCAGTAAGACAAAGGTCCTCCACCAGCCTGTCCTCAGCACTCAGCACTGCCCCCCAGTCATCAAGATCCACGGTGTGGCCCTGGACACCATGGACCACTTCCCTTATCTCAGGAGCTTCCTATCAACAAGAGGCATTGACAACGAGATCCAACACCGCCTCCAGTGCGCCAATGCAGCCTTCGGCCACCAGAGGAAAAGTGTGTTTGAAGATCAGGCCCTCAAAACTGCTACCAAGCTCATGGGCTACAGGGCTGTAGTAATACCCACCCTCCTGTATGACTCAGAAACATGGACCATGTACAGTAGACATCTCAAGTCACTGGAGAAATACCACCAACGATATCTCTGTAAGATCCTACAAATCCCCTGGGAGGACAGATGCACCAACGTTAGCATCCTCGTCCAGGCCAACATCCCCAGCATTGAAGCACTGACCACACTTGATCAGCTCCGCTAGGCAGGCCATATAGTTCGCATGTCAGACACAAGACTCCCGAAGCAAACGCTCTACTCAGAACTCCTTCACGGCAAACGAGCCAAAGAAGGGCAGCGGAAACGTTACAAGGACACCCTCAAACCTTGCTGATAAAGTACAACATCCCCACTGACACCTGGGAGTTCCTGGCCAAAAACCACCCTAAGTAGAGGAAGTGCATCCGGGACGGCGCTGAGCACCTCGAGTCTCGTCGTCGAGAGCATGCAGAAATCAAGCGCAGGCAACGGAAAGAACGTACGGCAAACCAGTCCCACCCACCCCTTCCCTCGACGACTGTTTGTCCCACCTGTGACAAAGACTGTGGTTCTCGTATTGAACTGCCACCTAAGAACTCATGCTAAGAGTGGAAGCAAGTTTTCCTCGATTCCGAGGGACTGCCTATGATGATGACGACCTCTGGTGTCCCCCAAGGATCTATCCTTGGCCCCTCCTATTTCTCATCTATGTGCTGACCCTGGGCTACATCATCTGAAAACGTGGTGTCAGTTTCCACATGTACGCCGACATCCAGTACTGAATGGAGCAGAAATTTTCTCCAATTGGGAAGATCGAAGCCATTGTCTTTGGTCTCCGCCACAAACTCCATCCCTCTCCCTAGTAACTGTCTAAGGCTGAACCAGACTGATCACAACCTAGGTGTCATATTTAAACCTGAAATTAGCTTCCGGCCACATATCCACGGCATAATTAAAACCGCCTATTTCCACCTCTGTAACACTGCCCATCTCCACCACTGCCTCAGCTCTTCTGCTGCTGAAACCCTTATCCATGCCTTTGTTACCTCGAGACTTGACTACTCCAACGCACACCTGGCTGGCCTCCCACATTCTACCCTATGTAAACTTGAGGTCATCCAAAACTCGCCAGTCCATGTCCTAACTTACACCAAATCCCGCTCACCCATCACCCCTGTGCTCGGCGACCTGCATTGGCTCCCAGTTAAGCAATGCCTCGATTTCAAAATTTTCATGTTTACAAATCCCTCCATGGTCTCACCCCTCCCTCATAACCACCACCACCCCCTCGCCCCCCCCCACCCCAATTGAGATGTCTACGCTCCTCGAATTCTGTTCTCTTGAGCATCCCTGATTATAACTGCTCAACCATTGGTGGCCGTGGCCTTCAGCTGCCTAGGCCCAAGCCTGGAACTCCCTCCCTAAACCGTTTTTTCCTCCATTAAGACATACCTTAAAACCTACCTTTCTAACCAAGCTTTCTAACCTGCCATAATTTCTTCTTATGTGGCTTGGTGTCATATTTATCTGTTTTGTCTGAAAAGACTGCTGTGAAGCGCCTTGGGATGTTTTACTACATTAAAGATGCTATATAAATAAAATTTGTTGTTGTTTAAGACGCTCCTTAAAACCTACCTCTTTGACCAAGCTTTTGGTCATCTGCCGTAATTTCTTCTTATGTGGCTCCGTGTCAAATTTATTTGTTGTCTTAAAATACTCATGTGAAGCACCTTGGGATGATTTACTACGTTAAAGGCACTATATAAATACAAGTTGTTGTTCTACCTTAATCCCATGTGTATGTTCCAATCTTTATTTTACTCTCTTTAAAATGATTAAAAATTGAAGGATAATCAATGCTTTTTACTTTCTGGTTTGCAGTCCAAGAATTCTTCAATGTGATTGACTGCTTAGCCTGCTTGATGACATCACTGTTGCTGGATGCCGGCAATCCCCTATAGATGGCGCCAGAATGAAATTAACACTGGGAAAGGTGAAATCCAAGCCACGGAAATTGCTAGATCTTTGCGGGCAGCTTTCTTCGAGGTCAGCGGCGAACGGCGTCACTTCACCGCTGACCGCAAAATCTAGGCCATTGCTTTTAATGCGCTTACCTACTGTGGTAAATATCACTCTAAGTTGAGCCGACAGCAGTGATAGGACTGGCTAGAGATGTTGTTGCCCTCCTCGCAAGGAGTCAGAGAGCTGTCAAATCTATTCACTCTAGAGCGGCACAGAAGTTATCAACAGGTGTGCCAACTGAGATATCTTGTGTGTGGGTACTGCTCTGCAAACCAGAACACAAGGCTCAGTGAGCAAGGACTTTTGTGGATGCATCAGCTCCTGTACTTCCTCTCAGGATCTCCACTCTTTTCACCATAGAGCTGAACAAATCAACAGCAGCTATGCATCAGGTGCTAACCTTGCAGACATTGCAGCTATGGTCTCAGGGATTGATGATGCAATGTGTACCATGTGAAAGTGCTTCTGGGAGAATCACTGCTTCATGGTTCTAGGCAGTTGGTTTATTTTGGTGGATGCCCAGATCATGCACGCCTGAAGAGACTCGGGCTAGACTTTCCACTTTTATGCAAATTGGCCAAAAATGGGCGTTATTTCCAACGTGGGTGGCAAAAATGGGTTTTGAGCTCGCCAGATTATCGGCCATTTCCAAAACTCTGGAACTTTCCATTTTTTTTAAATGGGCGTTACTGCGAGTGATCTGAAATGGGCGTTAGCCTAAAAAATTTTTGACCTTCTGCTGTAAAGTGTCGCCAACCATAGCAACGGCATGGCAATGCTCGTTTCCCGCGTTTCAGGAGGTCAGAGGTCATCATTACATGCGCGGAAGAGGAGACAGAGAGAGGGAGCAGAGAGGGACTGAAAGCGTGTGTGGGTGTGGTGTGTGCTTGTTTGGCTGTTGTGGGAGGCAGGAGGGAGATTCACCAGCAGCAAAAAGGCTACTAAGCACCAGGAACGTAGTTGGCACCGAGTTTTTGTCCAACAAATAATATATAACATGGAAGGAATAGAGGAGGCCCTGGAACTGTTAGCCAGGAACACTGGTGGCAGAGGGCTCCCAGTGATCCTGGAGCACGGCACTGCACCGTAAGGTGCCGCACCCCATTGCCAACGACACGAGAGCCAGGAGGAAGATCTTGCTTCTGGCTCGGAGCACATTCCCACCTCGGGACTGTCCTCTCCTGTATCCGTCCAAGCAGCGGTTCTGCCGTCATCCCCCCTAATGAAGCAGCACCCTGAGGAACTCCTCAGGCAGGCGGCTTGGAATAAAGAGGGGAAGGGGTAGAGGTGGGGAGGAGAAGTGGGGTGGGGAAGGAATGTGGGCAAAAATTTGGCAGATGGAGTACAATGTTGGAGAGTGTGAGGTCATGCACTTTGGCAGAAAAAAACAAAGAGCAAGTTATTATTTAAATGGAGAAAGATTGCAAAGTGCTGCAGTACAGCGGGGCCTGGGGGTACATGTGCATGAAACACAAAAGGATAGTATGCAGGTACAGCAAGTGATCAGGAAGGCCAATAGTATCTTGGCCTTTATTGCAAAGGGGATCGAGTATAAAAGCAGGGAAGTCTTGCTATAGCTATATAAGGTATTGGTGAGGTCACACATAGAAACATAGAAAATAGGTGCAGGAGTAGGCCATTCGGCCCTTCGAGCCTGCACTGCCATTCAATAAGAACATGGCTGATCATTCCCTCAGTACCCCTTTACTGCTTTCTCTCCATACCCCTTGATCTCTTTAGCTGTAAGAGCCATATCTAACTCCCTCTTGAATATATCCAATGAACTGGCATCAACAACTCTCTGCAGCAGGGAATTCCACAGGTTAACAACTCTCCGAGTGAAGGAGTTTCTCCTCATCTCATTCCTAAATGGCCTACCCCTTATCCTTAGACTATGTCCCCTGGTTCTGGACTTCCCCAACATCGGGAACATTCTACCCGCATCTAACCTGTCCAGTCCCGTCAGAATCTTATATGTTTCTATGAGATCCCCTCTCATCCTTCTAAACTCCAGTGAATAAAGGCCTAGTTGATCCAGTCTCTCCTCATATATCAGTCCAGCCATCCCGGGAATCAGTCTGGTGAACCTTCGCTGCACTCCCTCAATAGCAAGAACGTCCTTCCTCAGATTAGGAGACCAAAACTGAACACAATATTCCAGGTGAGGCCTCACCAAGGCCCTGTACAACTGCAGTGAGACCTCCCTGCTCCTATCGTGACTAGTGGGGTACCGCAAGGTTCTGTGCTGGGGCCCCAGCTGTTTACATTGTACATTAATGATTTAGACGAGGGGATTAAATATAGTATCTCCAAATTTGCCGATGATACTAAGTTGGGTGGCACTGTGAGCTGCGAGAAGGATGCTATGAGTCTGCAGAGTTACTTGGATAGGTTAGGTGAGTGAGCAAATGCATGGCAGATGAAGTATAATGTGGATAAATGTGAGGTTATCCACTTTGGTGGTAAAAACAGAGAGACAGACTATTATCTGAATGGAGACAGATTAGGAAAAGGGGAGGTGCAACGAGACCTGGGTGTCATGGTACATCAGTCATTGAAGATTGGCATGCAGGTACAACAGGCGGATAAGAAAGCAAATGGCATGTTGGCCTTCATAGCGAGGGGAATTGAGTACAGGGACAGGGAGGTGTTACTACAGTTGTACAGGGCCTTGGTGAGGCCACACCTGGAGTTTGGTGTACAGTTTTGGTCTCCTAACTTGAGGAAGGACGTTCTTGCTATTGAGGGACTGCAGCAAAGGTTCACCAGACTGATTCCCGGGATGGCGGGACTGACATATCAAGAAAGACTGGAACAACTGGGCTTGTATTCACTGGAGTTCAGAAGAATGAGAGGGGATCTCATAGAAACGTTTAAAATTCTGATGGGTTTAGACAGGTTAGATGCAGGAAGAATGTTCCCAATGTTGGGAAAGTCCAGAACCAGGAGTCACAGTCTAAGGATAAGGGGTAGGCCATTTAGGACCGAGATGAGGAGAAACTTCTTCACCCGGAGAGTGGTGAACCTGTGGAATTCTCTACCACAGGAAGTTGTTGAGGCCAATTCACTAAATATATTCAAAAAGGAGTTAGATGTAGTCTTTACTACTAGGGGGATTAAGGGATATGGCGAGAAAGCAGGAATGGGGTACTAAAGTTACATGTTCAGCCATGAACTCATTGAATGGCGGTGCAGGCTCGAAGGGCCGAATGGCCTACTCCTGCATCTATTTTCTATATTTCTATGTTTCAATGTTTCTATACACTCAAATTCCCTAGCTATGAAGGCCAACATACCATTTGCCTTCTTCACCGCCTGCTGTACCTGCATGCCAACTTTCAATGACTGATGGACCATGACACCCAGGTCTCGTTGCACCTCCCCTTTTCCTAATCTGCCACCATTCAGATAATATTCTACCTTCGTGTTTTTGCCCCCAAAATGGATAACCTCACATTTATCCACATTATACTGCATCTGCCATGCATTTGCCCACTCACCTAACCTGTCCAAGTCACCCTGCAGCCTCTTAGCATCCTCCTCACAGCTCACACCACCACCCATTTTAGTGTCATCTGCAAACTTGGAGATATTACACTCAATTCCTTCATCTAAATCGTTAATGTATATTGTAAAGAGCTGGGGTCCCAGCACTGAGCCCTGCGGCACTCCACTTGTCACTGTCTGCCATTCTGAAAAGGACCCGTTTATCCCGACTCTCTGCTTCCTGTCTGCCAACCAATTCTCTATCCACGTCAGTACATTGCGCCCAATACCATATGCTTTGATTTTGCACACCAATCTCTTGTGCGGGACCTTGTCAAAAGCCTTTTGAAAGTCCAAATACACCACATCCACTGGTTCTCCCTTGTCCACTCTGCTAGTTTCATCCTCAAAATTCCAGAAGATTCATCAAGCATGATTTCCCTTTCATAAATCTGACTTGGACCGATCCTGTCACTGCTTTCCAAATGCGCTGCTATTTCATCCTTAATGATTGATTCCAACATTTTCCCCACTACTTATGTCAGGCTAACAGGTCTATAATTACCCGTTTTCTCTCTCTCTTTTTTTAAAAAGTGGTGTTACATTAGCTACCCTCCAGTCCATAGGAACTGATCCAGAGTCGATACACTGTTGGAAAATGATCACCAATGCATCCACTATTTCTATGGCCACTTCCTTAAGTACTCTGGGATGCAGACTATCAGGCCCCGGGGATTTATTGGCTTTCAATCTCATCAATTTCCCTAACACAATTTCCCGCCTAATAAGGATATCCTTCAGTTCCTCCTTCCCACTAGACACACTGTCCCCTAGTACACCCGGAAGGTTATTTGTGTCTTCCTTCGTGAAGACAGAACCGAAGAATTTGTTCAATTGGTCTGCCATTTCTTTGTTCCCCATTATAAATTCACCTGAATCCGACTACAAGGGACCTACGTTTGTCTTCACTAATCTTTTTCTGTTCACATATTTATAGAAGCTTTTGCAGTCAGTTTTTATGTTCCCTGCAAGCTTCCTCTCATACTCTATTTCCCCCCTCTTAATTAAACCCTTAGTCCTCCTCTGTTGAATTCTAAATTTCTCCCAGTCCTCAGGTTTGAAGCTTTTTCTAGCCAATTTATAAGCCTTTTCCTTGATTTTAACACTATTCTTAATTTCCCTTGTTGAGCCACCTTCCCAGTTTTATTTTGACTCCAGGCAGGGATGTACAATTGCTGAAGTTCATCCACGTGATCTTTAAATGTTTGCCATTGCTTATCCACCGTCAACCCTTTAAGTATCCTGTGCCAGTCTATTCTAGCCAATTCACGCCTCATACTGTCAAAGTTACCTTTCCTTAAGTTCAGGACCCTAGTTTCTGAATTACTGTGTCACTCTCCATCTTAATAAAGAATTCTACCATATTATGGTCATTCTTCCCCAAGGGGCCTCGCACAACAAGATTGCTAATTAGTCCCTTCTCATTACACATCACCCAGTCTCGGATGGCCAGCTCTCTAGTTGGTTCCTCGACATATTGGTCTAGAAAACCATCCCTAATACACTCCAAGAAATCCTCCTCCACCGCATTGCTACCAATTTTATTCGCCTAATAAATATGTAGATTAAAGTCACTCATGATAACTGCTGTACCTTTATTGCACACATCCCTATTTCTTGTTTGATGCTGTCCCAAACCTCACTACCACTGTTTGGTGGTCTGTATATAATTCCCACTCGCGTTTTCTGCCCTTTGGTATTCCGTAGCTCCACCCTTACCGATTCCACATCAACCAAGCTAATGTCCCTCCTTACTATTGCATTAATTTCCTCTTTAACCAGCAACGCCACCCCGCCTCCTTTTCCTCTCTGTCTATTCTTCCTAAATGTTGAATACCCCTGGATGTTGAGTTCCCAGCCTTGGTCACCCTGGAGCCATGTCTCTGTGATGCCAATTACATCATATCCGTTAACTACTATCTGCACAATTAATTTGTCCACCTTATTCCGAATACTCCTCGCATTGAGGCACAGAGCCTTCAGGCTTGTCTTTCTAACACACTTTGCCCTTTACAATTTTGCTGTAATGTGGCCCTTTTTGTTTTTTGCCTTGGGTTTCTCTGCCCTCCACTTTTATTATTCTCCTTTCTATCTTTTGCTTCTGCCTCCATTTTATTTCCCTCTGTCTCCCTGCATAGGTTCCCATCCCCCTGCCATGTTTGTTTAACTCCTTCCCAACAGCACTTGCAAACACTCCCTCTAGGACATTGGTTCCGGTCCTGCCCAGGTGCAGACCATCCCGTTTGTACTGGTCCCACCTACCCCAGAACCGGTTCCAATGTCCCAGGAATTTGAATCCCTCCCTTCTGCACCACTCCTCAAGCCATGTTTCATCTGAGCTATCCTGCGATTCCTACTCTGACTAACACGTGGCACTGGTAGCAATCCTGAGATTACTACTTTTGAGGTCCTACTTTTTAAATTTAGCTCCTCGCTCCCTAAATTCGTCTTGTAGGACCTCATCCCGTTTTTTTACCTATATCGTTGGTACCTATGTGCACCACGACAACTGGCTGTTCACCCTCCTTTTTCAGAATGTGCTGCACCCGCTCCGAGACATCCTTGACCCTTGCACCAGGGAGGCAACATAGCATCCTGGAGTCTCGGTTGCGGCCGCAGAAACGCCTATCTATTCCCCTTACAATCGAATCCCCTATCACTATAGCTCACCCACTCTTTTTCCACACCTGGAATACTGTGCAGCTTTGGTTTCCATATTTACGAAAGGATATACTTGCTTTGGAGGCAGTTCAGAGAAGGTTCACTCGGTTGATTCAGGGTATAAGGGGGTTGGCTTATGAGGAAAGGTTGATTAGGTTGGGCCTCTACTCATTGGAATTCAGAAGAATGAGACATATAAGATTATGAGGGGGCTTGACAAGGTGGATGCAGTGAGGATGTTTCCACTGATGGGGAGACTAGAACTAGAGGGCATGATCTTAGAATAAGGGGCCGCCCATTTAAAACAGAGATGAGGAGAAATTTCTTCTCTCAGGAGGGTTGTAAATCTGTGGAATTCGCTGCCTCAGAGAGCTGTGGAAGCTGGGACATTGAATAAATTTAAGACAGAAATAGACAGTTTCTTAAATGATAAGGGGTTATGGGGAGCGGGCAGGGAAGTGGAGCTGAGTCCATGATCAGATCAGCCATGATCTTATTGAATGGCGGAGCAGGCTTGAAGGGCCGTATGGCCTACTCCTGTTCCTATTTCTTATGTTCTTATGAGCTGCTGACGTAAGAGTCTTGCAGCAATGTAGCCATCACGGGCCCTTTCTTGTGGTCTAGAGGGGGGTGGGGGCATGGTTTCATCATCAGCCCGATTGTCTGGCCCGAGGTCAGCGTCCACCTCCTTCTCTCTCTTTCTTGAGGTGGACCGTCAGACCCTTCTGGCAATTCTTGTCCCCTCCTGATAGTCAAGTTGTGCAGCATGGAGCACACCACCAGGAATTGAACTACCTGCTCAGGGTGGTATTGGAGCTCGCCTCCTGAGTGGTCCAGGCATCTAAAGCGCTGCTGAAGCACTCCAATGGTTTTCTCGATGATATTGCGAGTGGATCTGTGGCTCTCGCAGTGGATCTGTGGCTCTCGCATTGAATCTCGGCTTCAGTGTGGGCGTCATGCAGGGGGGTCATCAGCCAGGTGGCGAGGCCATATCCATTGTCACCAAGCATCCAGCATTGACCTTGTGGCTGACTGGTAAACATGTCAGATACAGCGCTCTCACGCAGGATGTGAGCATCATGGATGCTGCCCGGAAATTTAGCATTCACTACCATAATGATTTGCTGGTGGTCGACGAGTTGCACATTCAGGGAGCGGAATCCCTTGCGGTTCCTAAAAACCTCTGCATCCTGAAAAGGTGTCCGCATCGTGATGTGTGTACAGTCTATTGCTCCCTGCACCTTGGGGAAGTTAGCAATTTGGTAGAATCCTAAAGCCCTCTCAGTCTGAGCCTCCCTGTTCATAGGGAAGCTGATAAAAGTCCATCCTGTGAGCGTAAAGGGCTTCAGTGGCCTGTCTAATGCAGCAATGTGTGGCATGCTGAGATACAACGCAAATGTCGCCAGCTGAGGCCTGAAACCGTTTGATATTGGAACCGGTTCTGGGGGAGGTGGGGCCAGTACAAACCGGACGGTCTGCACCTGGGCAGGACCGGAACCAATGTCCTCGGGGGAGTGTTTGCTCGTGCTGTTGGGGAGGAATTAAACTAATATGGCAGGAGGATGGTAACCTATGCAGGGAGACAGAGGGAAGTAGAATGGGGGTAGAAGCTATAGAAAGAAGAAAAGTGGAGTGCAGAGAAACCCAAGGCAAAAAGCAAAAAAGGCCACATTACAGCAAAATTCTAAAGGGGCAGAGTGTGTTAGAAAGACAAGTCTGAAGGCTCTGTGCCTCAATGTGAGGAGTATTCGGAATAAGGTGGACGAATTAACTGCGCAGATAGCAGTTAACAGCTATGATGTAATTGGCATCACAGAGACATGGCTCCAGGTTGACCAAGGCTGGGAATTCAACATCCAGGAGTATTCAACATTTAGGAAGGATAGACAGAAAGGAAAAGGAGGCGGGGTGGCATTGCTGGTTAAAGAGAAAATTAATGCAACAGTGAGAAAGGACATTAGCTTGGATGATGTGAAATCGGCATGGGTGGAGCTGTGGAATACCATGGGGCAGAAAACACTAGCGGGAGTTGTGTACAGACCACCAAACAGTAGTAGTAAGGTTGGGGACAGCATCAAACAAGAAATTTGGGATGCATGCAATAAAGGTACAGCAGTTATCATGGGTGACTTTAATCTACATATTGATTGGGCTAACCAAACTGATAGCAATGCGGTGGAGGAGGAATTCCTGGAGTATATTAAGGATGGTTTTCTAGACCAATATGTCGGGGAACCAACCAGGGAGCTGGCCATCCTAGACTGGGTGATATGTAATGAGAAAGGACTAATTAGCAATCTAGTTGTGCGAGATCCCTTGGGGAAGAATGACCATAACATCATAGGATTCTTTATTAGGATGGAGTGTGACACAGTTAATTCAGAAACTTGGGTCCTGAACTTAAGGAACGGTAACTTCGATGGTTTGAGGCGTGAATTGGCTAGAATAGACTGGCAAATGATACTTAAAGGTTGACGGTGGATAGGCAGTGGCAAACATTTAAAGATAACATGGATGAACTTCAGCAATGGTACATCCTGTCTGGAGTAAAAATAAAACGGAGAAGGTGGCTCAACCGTGAAACCGGGAGCGAGAAAGCGGCTAATTATAGACCGGTTAGCCTGACATCAGTGGTGGGGAAAATGTTGGAATCAATTATTAAGGATGAAATAGCAGGTCATTTGGAAAGCAATGACAGGATCGGTCCAAGTCAACAAGGGAAATTAAGGATAGCGTTAAATCCAAGGAAGAGGCATATAAATTGGCCAGAAAAAGCAGCAAACCTGAGGACTGGGAAAAATTTAGAATACAGCAGAAGAGGACAAAGGGTTTAATTAAGAGGGGGAAAATAGAGTATGAGAAGAAGCTTGCCGGGAACATAAAAACTGACTGCAAAAGCTTCTATAGATATATGAAGAGAAAAAGATTAGTGAAGACAAACGTAGGTCCCTTGCAGTCGGATTCAGGTGAATTTATAATAGGGAACAAAGAAATGACAGACCAATTGAACAAATACTTTGGTTCTGTCTTCACGAAAGAAGACACAAATAACCTTCCGGAAGTACTAGGGAACCGAGGATCTAGTGAGAAGGAGGAACTGAAGGAATTCCTTATTAGGCGGGAAATTGTGTTAGGGAAATTGATGGGATTGAAGGTCGATAAATCCCCGGAGCCAGATAGTCTGCATCCCAGGGTACTTAAGGAAGTGGCCCTAGAAATAGTGAATGCATTGGTGATCATTTCCCAACAGTCTATCGACTCTGGATCAGTTCCTATGGACTGGAAGGTTGCTAATGTAACACCATTTTTTTTTTTTTAAAAAGGGAGGAAGCGAGAAAGCGGGTAATTATAGACCGGTTAGCCTGACATCAGTGGTGGGGAAAATGTTGGCATCAATTATTAAGGATGAAATAGCAGGGCATTTGGAAAGCAGTGACAGGATCGGTCCAAGTCAGCATGGATTTATGAAGGGGAAATCATGCTTGACAAATCTTTTGGAATTTTTTGAGGATGTAACTAGTAGAGTGGACAAGGGAGAACCAGTGGATGTGGTGTATTTGGACTTTCAAAAGGCTTTTGACAAGGTCCCACACAAGAGATTGGTGTGCAAAATCAAAGCATATGGTATTGGGGGTAATATACTGACGTGGATAGAGAACTGGTTGGCAGACAGGAAGCAGAGAGTCGGGATAAACTGGTCCTGTTCAGAATGGCAGGCAGTGACTAGTGGAGTGCCGCAGGGCTCAGTGCTGGGACCCCAGCTCTTTACAATATACATCAATGATTTGGATGAAGGAATTGAGTGTAATATCTCCAAGTTTGCAGGTGACTCTAAACTGGGTGGCAGTGTGAGCTGTGAGGGGGACGTTAAGAGGTTGCAGGGTGACTTAGACAGGCTAGGTGAGTGGGTAAATGCATGGCAGATGCAGTATAACATGGATAAATGTGAGGTTATCCACTTTGGGGGCAAAAACACAAAGACAGAATATTATCTGAATGGTGGCAGATTAGGAAAAGGGGAGGTGCAACGAGACCTGGAGTGTCATATTTCATCAGTCATTGAAAGTTGGCATACAGGTACAGCAGGCGGTAAAGAAGTCAAATGGTATGTTGGCCTTCATAGCTAGGGGATTTGAGTATAGGAGCAGGGAGGTCTTACTGCAGGGCCTTGGTGAGGCCTCACCTGGAATATTGTGTTCAGTTTTAGTCTCCTAATCTGAGGAAGGACGTTCTTGCTATTGAGGGAGTGCAGCGAAGGTTCACCAGACTGATTCCCAGGATGGCTGGACTGACATATGAGGAGAGACTGGATCAACTGGGTCTTTATACACTGGAGTTTCGAAGGATGAGAGGGGATCTCATAGAAACATACAAGATTCTGACGGGACTGAACAGGTTAGATGCGGGTAGATTGTTCCCGATGTTGGGGAAGTCCAGAACCAGGGGACATAGTCTTAGGATAAAGGGTAGACCATTTAGGACTGAGATGAGGAGAAACTTCTTCACTCAGAGAGTTGTTAACCTGTGGAATTCCCTGCCGCAGAGAGTTGTTGGTGCCAGTTCATTGGCTAAGGGGATCAAGAGGTATGGAGAGAAAGCAGGAAAGGGGAACTGAGGGAATGATCAGCCATAATCTTATCGAATGGTGGTGCAGGCTCGAAGGGCTGAATGGCTTACTCCTGCACCTATTTTCTATGTTTCTATGAAAGGAACCCGATGCATAGAACGAAAGTGCTGCGGTGACTGTGACCTCAACGGACAGTCCTGATGGTGTTGGCAGGCTGCAGATCTCTCCTGATGAGCTGGCATATCTCACTGAACCTCCTTGTGGAAGCGCCGTCTCCTAAGGTAGGTGGTGTCAGACAAGTTGAGGTAAGACTGCTTCTCCCTGTAAGTGCGGGGGTGTGTAACGTCTGGTCCTCCCTCATCAGTCTGGCACGTTTTACATTTGGCACATAATGCTGTCGAATGTACCTTCTGCCATCTCGAGTCTGCAGCATGTGTTCATCAAGAGAGGCTGAGAAATGACAGGTCCCATTCCAATAGCTATCAGTATTACACCGATTGTTCACAAACAATAAGACACCTAAAGTAAATTCCAATCGTCCACAGTATGATGTTTGTTCAGATGTTCACATCATCTTAAAAGACCTCCAGAGTACATCCAAACTCCCCCAAAGTTGAAGCAGAGCAGCCTTTTAAATTATGCGACCTGCGATTTAGAAAATGACGACCATACCGTTGTGAGTAATTCCGGTCAGTTCAACTTTTTCAGTGTTTTTTTCGGCGAGCGATATTGTCGGCGAGATGTGTGTGAGGTGCCGAAAGTGACGCTGGGCGATTTTCTGGGCGTTAGTTTCGGCAAATGTGATCTTTACGACAAAAAACAGTGGCCGGGCGGTATTATTAAATCTCGGCGTTAATTACGTGCCGAAAGTAATGCTGGCCGATATAATGGCCGTTGGTGTCGCCCATTCTGATCTTTCTGCCCCACAAAAGTGGGCGGGCGGTATTATTTTTTAAATTGGCATTACGTACATGCCGAAAGTAACGCTCGCCGATAAATGACCGAGAAATGGCCTTTACTTTCCATTTTGTGGCTAAGTGTGCGATACACCTCATTTCAGCGTTAAAATGGACGTTAAGTGGGCAGTATGCATGCAAAAATAATGGAAGATTTAGCCCTAGATGTTCATTCAAAACCATGCTCTACAGACCTAAAAGTTTTTTCGGCAGCCACAAAATATTGAAGCATTCTCCATTACAAGGTATTTCAGGAGAGTTATCCTTGGTGACCTGGCCAACATTTCTCCCTCAATCAACATAACGAAAACAGATTATCTGATCATTGTCACATTGCTGTTTGTGGGAGCTTGCTGTGCGCAAATTGGCTGCCGCATTACAACGGTGACTATACTCCAAAAGTACTTCATTGGCTGTAAAGCACTTTGAGACATCCGCTGGTCGTGAAGGGCGCTATATAAATCCAAGTCCGTCTGTCTGTATTTGCTTGGATGCCTCCATTCTTCGGCAGCACAAGAGTGGCAACATCAACATGGACATCCATAAAGATCTTTCTGCTCTCTATAAAAACTGCCCTGAGTGCATTCCCTAACCTTATGATGTACCACCATTATCAAGTGATCTGCAGTCTTTCTGCAAGAACTAAGGGACTTGTGCATGAAACACAAAAGGATAGTATGCAGATACAGCAAATGATCAGCAAGGCCAATGGAATCTTGGCCTTTATTGCAAAGGGAATGGACTATAAAAGCAGGGATGTCTTGCTACAGTTGTACAGGGTATTGGTGAGGCCACACCTGGAATACTGCGTGCAGTTTTGGTTTCCATATTTACGAAAGGATATACTTGCTTTGGAAGCTGTTCAGAGAAGGTTCACTAGGTTGATTCCAGAGATGAGAGGGTTGACTTATGAGGAAAGGTTGAGCCTCTACTCGCTGAAATTCAGAAAAATGAGAGGTGATCTTATTGAAACGTACAAGATTATGAGGGGGCTTGGGGGATGCAGAGAGGATGTTTCCACTGATCGGGGAGACTAGAACTAGAGGGCATAATCTTACAATAAGGGGCCGCTGATTTAAAACTGATATGAAGAGAAATTTCTTCTCTCAGAGGGTTGTGAATCTGTGGAATTCGCTGCCTCAGAGAGCTGTGGAAGCTGGGACATTGAATAAATTTAAGACATAAATAGACAGTTTCTTAAACAATAAGGGAATAAAGGGTTATGGAGAGCGGGCAGGGAAGTGGACCCGAGTCCATGATCAGATCAGCCATAATAAATGGTGGAGCAGGCTCGAGGGGCCGTATGGCCTTCTCCTGCTCCTATTTCTTATGTTCTTATGTAAGGGACATGCACTGTGAAAATGACTGGAGCAAATTTGCTTATGTGGAGGTCACACGTCCTGTGGCACCAGGCCAAAATGACAAGAGCATCATAATGCATATGATGGTACACAGATAACCTTGTCAAAGTAGCAAAGTAGAACTCATCTAGCTTTATATATGCAAACTGCCTATTTTGCCAGTTATAATCTGTACAAGCCATACAGGAATGAAAAGAATAACTGCCCTTTCCGCTTTTATGTAGTCCCCTTTTTACTAATCAATCTGCTACAGCATTACACACAGGGAATCAATTTGCAAAAAAAGGGTAGGGTTGGTTGGAGCACAGGAGTTTGTAGCCTACTGATTTATCAGCTAGTCTGGTTCCTGGCTAGCGTTTCACTCTCCTGGTCCAAATACATTGCTCTGTCACTTCTGGTTGAAATCACCGAGAATGAGAATTGGTGACCTCCAGTTTTGCCATCATCTTTCTGCCCCGCAATCGACTCTTCACATCTCCTGGATCTGCATTCCCACTGAAATACTTCCATCAGTGCATCCTCAGATACTCTACCCATCAAATATCTTTTGGACTTCAGTCTCGCCTCCCCTCCCCTCCCCACCATACCACCCCATCCCTCCCCCTCCCCCTCCCCTCCCACCCCTGTCCACCACATCTGTCCCTGAACTTGGACAACTGTTCAATGATGCTCCATGGCAACTGCACCCTAGCTACATCAACTTTATCCTAGCACAAGACCTCAAACTTTAACTCTCGACTCCCTCCTGCTGTCTCCTATGTATTCCCTGTTATGACCAGGATACATGTATTCCAATAATTGTTACGTAATCAGGCCTATGTAATTTGGATTTTCCCTATGTCCATTCGCATGTGCATTTTGGCTGTCGCTCCGGATCTGAGCCCATTACTTCTATTTCCATTTTTTTCTCCCTCCTTTTTCTTTTTAGACCCTTCTCTCCTGTCATCTTGTCTCATTTCATCTCTCCTCTCTCGGTTACGCTGCCCTCCCAAATCCCTAGCCCAACCCTTCAGTATGCCTCGACATTCCGCCTCGCTTGCTGCCGTCCCAGGCTTGACTCCCTCTTGGATAAGCCTACAGCTTCTCACTGTGCCTCTCTTGGCATCTTCCGAAAGGCCCATCCTTACAAGCAGCAACCCCATTTGCCCCATCCTACTCTCTTGCCGATCTTCACGCCTAGCACACTCACTGGGGACTAATCTTGCCAAACTACTCCCCATCCAACTCATGACCTCCCCCACCCCCCCCCCCGCCAGTTCTGACCCGGTGGACTCTGCCAGCGGATTAGCCGTCACCGAACTTCAGCACCCTTCAGAAAGTTCGATCACTTGTGAACAAGGCCCTTGCCATCCATGAGGCTATTGTGGATAATTGCATCGACATCATGGCCTTGACGGAAACCTGGCTGGGAAGTGGTGACATCTTCCTGCTAAACTAAACTGCGCCGCCCAGCTATATCTTCCACCACTTGCCCCGCCCAGACCGTCGCAGTGATGGTGTGGCTCTTAATCACCAAATCACACCTTAATCTGTCCCCTTACTACTCTGGCACTTTCTCCTCTTTTGAGCATCTCACCTTATTCCAACTCTCACCTCTCATTTAAAATCTTTGTTCTCTACCGCCCACCCAAATACCATAAACATTTTCTCACCGAGATATCTTCACTACTTTCCTCCCTCAGCCTCCGCACCAAGCGACTTCTCATCCTCGGTGATTTCAATCTCCATCTCAATTTATCATGTTCTCCCTCCTACGAGTTCATTGCCCTGCTATCCTCCTTTAATTTCTCCCTCCATATAAACTCCCCAAGCCATATTCATGGCTACCCCCTTGACCATGCCATCTCACGTGGCCTCGCTATTTCCATCGTGTCAATCACAGATAAGGCCATGTGATCACTTCCTTGTATCACTCTCCACCCACAAACCCTTTTCCCCTCCCAACCCTACTTCCTTCTGTGTCCGCCTCTGGAAAAAAAACTCTCTCCCAATTCACTTTCAAAATCCCAATTGTCTAGCCTTTGGCTCTGCATTCATCACGACATTTCTGCAGCTACCGATCTGCTCAACCACACCCTCACCTCAACCTTTGATACCCTAGTCCCTATTAAAACCATTACTCTCTCTCTCACCTGGCCATTTCCCCTGGCATGGCCCAGAACTCCGCTCCCTAAAGTTCAAGGGACACAGACTTGATCATCATCATCATAGGCAATCCCTCAAAATCGAGGAAGACTTGCTTCCACTCTAAAAGTGAGTTCTTAGATGACTGACAGTCCAATACGGGAATTACAGTCTCTGTCACAGGTGGGACAGACAGTCGTTGAAGGAAAGGATGGGTGGGACTGGTTTGCCGCACGCTCCTTCCGAATGCTTGAACAGATAATGCGGACAACTAGTTTAGTCATTCATCGCCAGATCTAGCTGGATCACATAAAGCACTATCTGCTCTCATCTGTCAAAACTGCGCATTGTTCCAGGATCATCCTGAAATGCACAATAAACCCATAGGCTTCTTTTTTCCACTGCAAACCGTCTTCTTAAACCCCTCTCCCCTGTCTTCACCACACTCACCAACAAGTGCGAGGAGTTCATGGACTTCTTTGTCACCAAGACGGAGACCATCTGACCAGCTACCTTTGCCATTTCCATCCCTTACTCTAGCTCACCAGGCCAAACTTCCTCTGAAGTTCCCTCCTGCCCTAGCCCTGAACTCGCATCTTTCTTTAGTTTCTCTCCTATCTCCCCTCATGCCCTCTCCAAGCTCATCATGTCCATGAGACCCACTTCCTGCTCCCTCGACCTTATTCCCATTAAACTGCTGACCACCCAACTTCCATTCCTGGCTCCCATGTTAACTGATATCGGTAACAGTTTTCTCTACTCGGGTACTTTCTCCCTCGCCTTCAAATCTACCGTCATCACCCCCTCCTCAAAAAAACGATTGGCCCCTCAATCTTTACAAACTACCACCCCATCTCCAAATTGCCTTTCCTCTTCAAATTCCTTGAGCATGTTGTCGCCTCCCAAATCTGTGCCAGTCTTTCATGGAACTCTATATTTGAATCCCTCCAATCAGGTTTCCATCCCTGCCACAGTACCGAAACAGCTCTTATCATAGTCACAAATGACATCCTATGTGACTATGCCAAAGCAAAGCTATCCATCCTCGTCCTTCTCAACCTGTTTGCAGCCTTTGACATGATTGACCATGCCATCCTTCTCCCACCCTCTCCACCATCATCCAGCTGGGTGGTATGGATTGTACTGCACTTGCCTGGTTCCATGGTTATCTATCCAATCATAGCCAGAGAATCACCATCAAATGGCTTCTCTTCCCGCTCCCGCAGCGTTACCTCTGGTGTCCCCCAAGGATCTATCCCTGGCCCCCTCCTATTTCTCATCTACATGCTGCCCCTCAGTGACATCATCCAAAAACAGTGTCAGTTTCCATATATACGTTGACGACACCCAGCTCTATCTCGCCACCATCTCTCTTGACCCCTCCACTGTATCTAACTTGTTATATTGCTTGTCCGACATCCAGTACTGGATGAGCAGAAATTTTCTCCAACTAAATATTGGGAAGATCAAAGACATTGTCTTCGGTCCCCGTCACAAACTCCATTCCCTAGCCACCAACTTCATCCCGCTCCCTGGCAATTGTCTGAGAATGAACCAGGTTGTTCATAACCTTGGTGTCATATTTGACCCCAAGATTAGTTTCTGACCACAGATCCACACCATCACTAAGACTGCCTATTTCCACCTCCAGAACATCACCCGACCCCGTCCTTGCATTAGCTCATCTGCTGCTAAAACCCTCATCCGTGCATTTGTTCTCACTAAACTTGACTATTCCAATCCACTCCTGGCCAGCCTTCCACTTTCTACCTTCTGCAAACTTGAGGTAATCCAAAACTTGGTTGCCCATGTCCTAACACTCACCAAGTCTCATTCACTCATGAAGCCTGTGCTCGCTGACCTATATCGGCTCCCGGTTAAGCAATACCTCATTTTTAAAATTTTCACCCTGGTTTTCAAATCCCTCCATGGCCTCACCCCCTCCCTATCTCTGTAATCTCCTTCAGCCCCAAAATCCCCCCCCCCCAAATCGAGATATCTGCACTCCTCCAATTCTCTCCTCTTGAGCATCCCACATTTTAATCGCTCCACCATTGGTGGCCGTTCCTTCAGTTGCCAAGACCCTAAACTCTGGAATTCCCTCCCTAAACTTCTCCGCCTCTCTACCTCTCTTTCCTCCTTTTAAGACACTCCTTAAAACCTACCTCTCTGACTAAACTTTTGGTCATCTACCCCAATATCTCCTTATGTGGCACAGTGGCAAATTTTGTTTTATAACGTGCCTCGAGACATTTTACTACGTTTAAAGGCGCTATATAAATACGAGTTGTTGTTGTAGTAGTAGAGACTGAAATACAACAGTTCCACCACAGCAGGGTGTAGTTACAACATGACAAGTTTACTTAGGCAATTTCGATTATAAATATGGACATAGGAATTTAAAGAGACGAAGTGCATAAGGGCCCCAGGATTCTGAGGTCGCTGCTCTATCGGCAGAAGTGTGGCAGTGCAGATACCTGTCTGCCAGAAGAGATCAATGTTAATTCTGTCCAAAATTGCAGGGGCGGTATCATAAATAAGGAGACATGCGGCCTGCAACTCCCGCTCTCACTTATTTACTCTCAACCCACCCTCTGTCATTCATCCTCCTCTGCCCTCTGTTATTTAACCTTCCTCTTCTGTCCTTTCTATTATTTACCCTCCTCCTCACTTGTTGACCCCATCCTATACCCCTTCTGTTATTCACTTTCCATTGCTGTTATGCACCCATCTCCCCTGCCCATTCCGTTATGTACCTTCTTCCTATCCCCATTATGTACCCTCTTTCTGTTATTTACCCTCCACTTCTGCTTTCTCCTTATGTACCCTCCTCCCTGCCCACACCATTATCTATCCTCCTCCTGTTATTTGCCCTGCTCCTCTCCGTTACTTACCCTTCTCCCCTACCCTATGTACCCTCTTCCTGTTGTTTGCCCTGCTCCTCTCCTTGTATGTACCCTCCTCTTCTGCTTTCTCATGTATCCTCCTCCCCTGCCCACTCCCTGTATGTACCCTCCTCCCCTGTCCACTCCCTGTATGTACCCTCCTCCCCTGTCCACTCCCTGTATGTACCCTCCTCCCCTGCCTACTCCCTGTATGTACCCTCCTCCCCTGTCCACTCCCTGTATGTACCCTCCTCCCCTGTCCACTCCCTGTATGTACCCTCCTCCCCTGCCCGCTCCCTGTATGTATCCTCCTCCCCTGCCCGCTCCCTGTATGTATCCTCCTCCCCTGCCCACTACCTGTATGTACCCTCCTGCCCTGCCCACTCCCTGCAGGTACCCTCCTCCCCTGCCCACTCATTGTATGCATCCTCCTCCTGTTATTTACTCCGCTCCTTTCTGTTTACCTGGATTACTCTCCCCCTCTTATTTAAACCCTCATTGTTCAACCTGCCCTTCCTGCTACTTCCCTATTCCTTACCCCCTCTCTCTATTACTTGCCCTCTGCTCTCCAGTTATTGAGCCCCATCCATTGTTGACGTCCACTCTGCACTCGCCGGCTGCCAGCCGGACTGCGCGCTTGCGCCGAGCCTTCTAACGGTTCTCACTTCCTGCAGCCCCCTCACCCTCACGCTCTCGGCCGGCCTGGTGCTTCCAGCTGCCTGTTACTCGGCCCATCCTCGGACGGGAGGCCGCTCGAGCTCCTGGTTCGGCTGCTGATTCCCCAAGCTCCAAAAAGCTCAGCTCAGCTCTCCTTTTTCTTTTCTCTTTAATTGCAGTTTGAATTTGACGGCGGGAGCGCGTTTTAACGCGACGCCTCTCATTGTCCTGCGTCGGCACGGCGCGTGCGCAGAGAAGTCTGGCGGTTATAAATGTGAACAAGAGGCACAGAGCTAACGGGAAAGCGGGCGAGTGCGAGCAGAATTGGGCAGCCGGTGTAAGTCGGACCAACACGGCGAGGAGCTCGCAGATACGCACCGCACTGATAGACTGTGTAAGTAAGGCAAGAAAAAGAGATTTAAAAAAACAGTTATCTAGAGGTGACTGGTGTCGCTTTCCAGCTGCTCTTGCTGAGGATTTTCTGCAGTGCTCGCAGCAGATCCGCAGTTGCTCCATCTCCATTCATTACAGGACTGGAGTGTGCAAGGTACAGTCTGCATACACATTTTATTTTATATCCTCGTGTTTAGGATCGCTTTTCCTTATTTACTGATTGAGAGGGTTTTTTTTCTGTTGCAAGTAATACAGCTAGTTAGTGATGTATACATTTTTAAAATAAGAATGCACCCAGTGACCACAGTGTTAACATTGCAGGGGCATTTCTGCAGAATTATAAAATTCAGATGTTTTTGAGTGAAGTAGGTGTAACTAGGGGGGGGGGAAATAATGCATGTTAATGTTCGTACATATTTCATTAAGGTTAAAAAATGTGCCATTGGAAGCTTTAACAGATCTTAAGTAGAATGTTGGCAAAGGCCTTGGGCCTGTTGAAACAGTTTCATTTCACAGCCCATAGTGGCTGTGTATATTAAGAAAACAAATGACAATAAATATAAATTAAATCTGGTTTGTAATTGAGATGAAACCACTATGACAGTAGAGTTGGTCAGATTATGTAGTCCAGTCCTGTTGGTGATTAAATCCAAGTGAAATGACTAATGTTTATCCTTTACTTGCTAGTTGACATTACTTGTCAAATTGACTTAAAATTTCCAATCTACTAAAAGTAATGTAGGACATTTTGGTTTAGGAGTTTGCACTATATACTTGGCTTAGCCAATTGGTACTGTGATCTATAAACAGAAAATTCTGGAAATAATCAGCAGGTTCGGCTGCATCTGTGGTGAGAGAGAAATAAGAGTTAATGTTTCAGGTTGGTGACCACTCTGTTTGTTTCTCTCTCTCTCTCTCTCTCTCTACAGACCTGCTGAGTATTTCCAGCATTTTCTGTTTATTTCAGATTTCCAGCATTGGCAATATTTTGCCTTTTGAATATTGTGATCTCTAGCTAACATTGATCATCTACAGCAACAACTATTCAAGTTAGTGTAATCTACAATCCAGCTTGGTGCAGATGATGTGAACGCATTGTACTTGTGTTTTTGTTATTTAACTAAAAATGTAATGTGTTTAGGTATGAAGTATTTTAATCTACTGATTGGATTCCATAATATATTAACAACCTTCAAACAAGTACTCCAATGTTGTTTGTGTGTAATGTTAATTGAAACTATTTTGTTAAAACTAAATTTAATTATTTTGCAAAGATTTATTGAATTGTTATAACCTAGTCTTTGGCCAGACAGGTATCTGACGTGGACCGGAATCCAACACCATGTTGTCAAGTCACCAAACCAAGCTACTGAGAAATTACCTCAGTAGAAATTCTATTTGCCAGACACAGTGCACATCCTCACCCCATCCATGAACTTGTCACCTCCCAAATCTGTTCCCATTTTTCCTGCAACTTTATGTTTGAATCTCCATTCGTGTTTCTGCAATTGCTACAACAGTGAAACGGTCTTAATCAAAGCTGCAAATGACACCTTGTGATATGATCGGGGTGCACTATCCCTTCTGGACTTCTCTTCAGTTGGTCAACTACACCTGTCTTCTTCCACTGTCTCCCTTCTGTTGCCCAGCTCAGTGGGCCTGCTCTCACTTTACTCCATTCGTGTGGCAGTCTTGGCTCATTCGTGTTAGCACTTTTGCCTCTGAGTATAAAGGTTGTGGGTTCAAGCTCCACTTCAGAGACTTGAGCACATAATCTAGGCTGACACTTCAGGGAAGTGCTGAGGTGGTGCTGCATTGTTAGATGTGCTATCTTTTGGAATTGGGCATTAATTCGAGGCCCCATCTGCCCTCTGATGGATGTCCAAGATACTGTGGCATTATTCAAGAAGTGGAGGAGGGGAGTTCTCCCAGTGCTGTGGCCAATATTTATCCCCCATCCAACATCACCAAAAACAGATTATCTGGTCACTTATTTCATTGCTGTTTGTGGGACTTTGCTGTGAGCACATTGGCTGCTGGGATTCCTACAGTACTATATTGACTACACTTCAAAAGTACATTGTTGGCTGTAAAGAGCTTTGGGGTGTCCTGAGGTTGCAAAAGGTGCTATAAAAATACAATTGATTTCTTTTTCTTTTATCCAATCATAGCCAGAGCTCTCCAGCAATGGTTTCTCATTCGACCCCACACCATTACCCCTGGCATGCATCAAGAATCTATCTTTGGCCCTCTCCTCTTCCTCATCTAGATGCTGCCCCTTAGTGACATCATCTGATGATCGGGTCAGGTTCCACAAGTACACTTGACAACATTCAGTTTTATTTCTCGACCCCGGCACTGCATCTGTGTTGTCAGATTGCTTGTCCAACATCCAATCCTAGATGAACCACAATTTTCTTTGGTATTCCCAATGTTTAACCAAAGCCATCGTCTTCAGCTCCCGCCACAAACTTCGTACCCCTGAGACTAATTCCACCCTGCTCCGCCAGCCACTGTTTCATGTTGAAATAGACTGTTAACAACCTCGGCATCTTATTTGATCCCAAGCTGAGCATCCAATCCCATATCCTCTCCATTACAAAGACAGCTTCGGCTTGCTGCTGAAACCCTCATCCATACCTTTGTCACCTCCAGACTCGACTATTCCAATGCTCTCCTGGCTGGCCTCTTATTCTCCACCCTCCATTAACTTCAACTTATCCAAAATTCTGCTACCTGTATCCAATCCTGCACCAAGTCCAGCTCACGCATTATCCCTGTACTCCCATTATCCCAGCACATCAAATTTTAAAATGATCTTCCTTGTGTTTTTAAATAGTTTCATGGTTTCGCTCCTTTCTAAGTATTTATCTCCAGACCTATAACCCTCCGAGATCTATGGCCTCTTGTGCACGCTCTCCTTTTCACCATTGGCAGCTGTGCCTTCGACCATCTACGCCCTACGCTCTGGGATTCTCTCCCTAAACCTGTCCACCAACTCCCCTTTTTAAGATTGTCCTTTAAAACTCAACTCTTGCCAAGCTTTGTCATTCCTAATATCTCCTTTGGCTTGTCTAATCACGTTAATACTGCAGATGATGTCAATCTGAAATAAACATTAAAAATGCTGGAAATACTCAGCAGGTTGGGCAGCATTTGTGGAGAAGGAAACCGAGTTAATGTTTCAGGTCGATAACCTTTCGTCACTTTAATTCTCCCCTCCACTCCACGCCCGGCCTCTTGCACTGTTCAATGTAAGCTCAAGGACAGCACCTCATCTTTCCATTAGGCATTTTACAGCCTTCTGGACTCAACATAGAGTTAAAGAATTTCAGACCATAACCTCTGCCCCTATTTTTTCATATGGCAGCTGTTGATTCTGCTATACCCATTTATACCTCTTCTAGACCCATCTTTTTGTTTCTTTAGTTGTTTTAAATATATGTTGTATAGCAGAGCCTACTTACCTAATGTGAAAAAGGTTGAGTACAAGTTGGCAGAATCAAGGTTTATGGATCCCCAAGTGAGCACAGGACTACTGCTGGAGTTTAACTAAAACCAAGTACCAATATAAAGCACTAGTGAGCTTCCTGTTGCTTGGACAACTAGGATCTGCATTTAAGACATCGGATTGCAGGGTTATCTGGAGCTTACTGGGAAGATTACCACACCTGAAATGTCTGGGGGTTCTCCCAATTGTCTGTCGTAATTTTGATGGGAAATCAGCAGATAATCTGGAGAACCCCCCCCCACAAAAATTCTTAACTCTGAGCCTTCTGGAATAGGTCTGTCCTTCCAGGGCATGGGTATGAATCCTCATTAACTAGATCATTGGTGGGTAGCAGGAACTCTTCTTGAGTGGTGTGGTAAACAGCACAACTCACCATTCAATTTGTGAGAGCAATGCTACCATCCTAACCACAGTAACATTCAGTGTGGAGATATTCAAAAAGGCTCCTGGTGGCTCATGCTGTTCTTCAGTTCCAGAGAGAAAGTGCCTAACCTCTCCTGGGCATTCACCAGTGGTATTTCTGAAGTTGGAATTCACCATTTGAGGAATTGTGCCATGTTGGTAGTTGCTGATCATAGTTTATAGTAGGATGTTCAATCATTTTCTTTCCTTTTCTCATCCACTCCTTTCTCATTCTGAGATGCCTTGAAATATTTTTCTGTTCAAAAGAACTTGCATTTATAAGAACACCTGTTAAGAAAATAGCACAAAGCATTGGGATTCCCATTATATCTTTGATTTTAATGAAAAGAGAAATGTCTAATAGCATTTATAAATGCCGCAGTGCCAATATTTGTTTTCCAGGTGGATCGGTTGTGTGATCATACAAAATTCACTTTCTGCAGATGGATCACATCAATTGCTACGTGTTGTGTACTTGACGCCCACAAACATAGGATTACATAGGATATACGGCAAGAAACAGGCCATTTGACCCAACCAGGCCATGTTGGCGTTTATGCTTCACTTGAGCCTCCTCCCACTTTCCTCATCTAAATCTATCAGCATAACTCTCTCTTCCTTTCTCCCTTGTATGTTTTCTCCCCTTAAGTGCATCTATGCTATTTGCTTCAACCACTCCGTGGCAGCGAGTTCCACATTCTCAACAATCTTTGGGTAACAAAGTTTCTTCCGAATTCCCTATTGGGCTTTTTGGTGACTATCTTCTATTGATGGCTTCTAGTTATGCTCTTCACCACAAGTGGAAACATTATCCACTCTATTAAAACCTTTCATAATTTTAAAGACCTCTATTCGGTCACTCCTCAGCCTTTTTTCAAGAGAAAAGAGACCCAGCCTACATCCTTTCCTGATTTTGTAAATACCCTCCCATTTCTGGTATCATTCTTGTAAATCTTCTCTCCAGTGCCTCGATATCCTTTTTTATAATATGGCAACCAGAACTGTACGAGGTACTCCAAGTGTGGTATAACCAAGGTTCGATATTGGTTTAGCATGACGTCCCAACTTTTCAATTCTATACCTCTAGAAATAAACCATAGTACTTGGCTTGCTTTTTATGGCCTTGCTAACCTGTGTTGCAGCTTTTAGTGCTTTGCTTATTTGTAGTCCGAGATCCATTGGTTTCTCTACCTCACCTAGACTCAAGTAATAAATGACCTCCCTATTCTACCTACCAAAATGTGATATCTCGCACTTGTGTTGAACTTCATTTGTCAATTATATACCCATTCTGCAAGTTTATTAATGTCCTCCTGTAATTATTGCAGTCTTCCTGAGTATTGACTCTTCCCCCATCCCAATTTGGTGTCATCTGATTGTGTTTTTGATTCTAAAGTCTAAATCGTTGATATAAATTGTGAACAGTGGTCCCAGCACTGATCCTTATGGAACACATAGCCACCTTCTGTCACTGTCTGCCATCTTCTACCTTTTACCCCTAGTCTCTGCTTTCTGTCTTGTGGCCAGCTAGCTATCCATTC
Organism: Pristiophorus japonicus; assembly: GCF_044704955.1. Taxonomy (NCBI): domain Eukaryota; kingdom Metazoa; phylum Chordata; class Chondrichthyes; family Pristiophoridae; genus Pristiophorus; species Pristiophorus japonicus. The sequence continues at coordinate 334,120,743 of NC_091978.1, forward strand.
TGTTACTTGTCCCCTGACTCCGCATTCTCTGATCTTGTTCATCAGTCTATTATGGGGTACCATATCGAAGGCCTTTTGAAAATCTAGATAAATTACATCTGTTGCATCACCATTTTCTACTCTTGCTGATACCTCTTCAAAAAATTCAATGAGGTTGGTCAAGCAAGACTTTCCCTTTTGAAATCCATGCTGACTATTCATTATTATATTTTTGGTTTCTAGATGTTCTATTTTCTCCTTTAGTAAGGATTCCATTATTTTTCCTACCACCGATGTTAAGCTGACTGGTCTAAAATTCCGTGGACATGTTCTTAAATATAGGTATCGTGTTAGCTATCCACCACTTCTTTGGCACGACCTCTCTCTTTTTTTTCTAACGAATTATTAAATATGTGTAGTAATGCCTCTGCTATCTCTTCCCTAGATTCTTTTTAAAATGTGTGGATGCAATCCATCCAGACCAGGGGTTTTATCCTGTTTTAAGTTTGATTTAGTTTATTTAATATATTCCCTTCCTTTTTTATAAATTTTAAATGCACTTATCTCATTTCTAATCTCATCAGTTCAGGTCCCAGAGAGCACGTCATATGAGTTTGTTTGGCTCCGATGAATTGGGTGACTATTTCATGCTGAGCCAAATCTATAGATAAAATACTTTGCCTCTAATACTTTGTACTACTTTATTATGAGGGATGGGAGGCCTGGCCCCATTTGAATTATGTCATCCATTACATAATTCATGAACTGTAAACCCATACTGTTCTTCACTCTTAGTTGGAAAAGAATGTATTGTCAAGTAAAGAAAGACTTGCATTTATATTGCACCTTTCAAGACATTTTACAGCCAATGAAGTACTTTTGAAGTATAGTCACTGTTGTAAGGTGGGAAACACAGCAGCCAATTTGTGCGCAGCAAGCTCCCACAAGCAGCAATGTAATGATGACCAGATAATCTGTTTTAGTGATGTTGGTTGAGGATAAATATTTGCCAGAACACCAAAGAGAACTCCCCTGCTCTTCTTCGATTTATAGTGCCATTGGAACTTTTACGTCCACCTCGGGGCAGATGGGGCTTTGGTTTAAAGTCTCATCGGAAAAACGGCATCTCTTAAGTGCAGTGCTCCTTCAGTATTGCACTGGAGTGTCAGCCTAGACTTTTGTGCTCAAGTCTCTAAAGTGGGACCTGAACCCACAGCCTTTTGACTCTGAGGCGAGTGTGCTACCCACTGAGCCACGGCTGACAGAAGTAGTCTGTAAGGGAGAAACTTCATTAAATTTTGAATTATACTTTGTATTTAGTGCATGTCATTTTGAAAATTGGTACCATTCTTTCCAATGAATCCAATACTGTAAAATAGATTTAAATTTGTATTAAGCCAGTCTTATTTTCATGCTTATTGGTAATATAGACTGTGTAACAATGCATATTATGACCTGTTTAGGGACCTGACCTGAAAAATTGTACTTTTGACGTTGCTGATATCGGTAACTCAGTCTTTTGGGGAGTGGGGAAACATTCAAAAGAAGTAATGCCCTACTGCTGTGTCGCACAATATGTTGGCATGTTGTTCAAAACTTTTTATATTAATTATTATACTACTATGAAATATTCAGTATTTCAAGTAAGAAAGGTATTGCAATTAATCTTTTATTTTGTGCTATTATTGACTCTTCCCCTGCTATAGAGTAAAACAATAGCCTTACTAGACTAGCATTAGCTCTCTTGTTGGTATGTGGTCTAGTGTGAGTTAATGACTTTTTATACATTTTTTTTCTGTTTTTCATCATTAATGAGGAATACATATATTTCTTTTTGGATCGTGCTCCACAGCAGCATTGGAACAATAGTTCATTAACTCTCTTTCATGTGCTTGTATCAAATTATAACCGGAGTGCCTGAGCCATACAGACTGACCAGGAAAGTCCCAGGTTTAACCCTGGTCTGCATTGGCTTGTTTAATTTCGACTGGGGCAGTAATAGCTGCCCTACAATTGTTTTCTGTTCTGCTGCAGTGATCGCACTGCTAGACATATGTGAGTAGGCATTTGGGTGAGGACCAAATGAAGTTCTGCTTTTTATTTTTCTCCCCTCCCGATTATACTTGACTAGCCTGCTCATGCATGAATGCTCACAAGAGGGTGCTAAGAGTTTGTGTCTTCTGGAGGGGAGGGAAGAAAATTGGTGCAATTTAAAAAATATATATATATATATTTTAATTATCATTAGTTCTGTATCTTCCACACAGGCAAGGAATCGATTATGAGGCTGAAATGGGAGCAGTTTTTTCTTGGGCTTTTACTCATAGCAGCAGTAGTCTGGGCTGAAAATGATGACTATGAAGCAGAAGTGGATGTCTTGGAAGAAACCAACACTGACAGTAAGACTAAGGATAACAAATCTACATTTCAGGTGAAGGTTTACTTTGAATACTTTACCAAATGTGACTCATGCGATGCTTCAGTGAGGAAAAGTAGGCCTGTTTTAATGCTGTTTGTATTTACGAGAGGGGAGAGTGAAGAATGTATCTTGTGGAATTCCAGTATAAGCCCTGTTTTAAAGTCTCTGCCATTCCTAATATCCAGAAAATTTGGATAAACATTGGAAATATCCAGTCCAAGAATATTGGGTTAACAAACTCTGGCTAATTATACAGTTATGTGTTCATTTTTGTGTTCAACATGGATGACTGAAGAGGAATGGGAATATTTCCCTTTTTGGGCATAGCATGGCGATATGCAAAATGGCCTCCAGTCTAGTCCTAAGATTAGTATCCTCTACTGTGAAGTTTCCATTTCTCATACCTTTTTAATGATCTCTGAGATAGTACCTTTAGTGTGGAGGTGGGTCTGCTAAAAACTGAATTAATGCTGGCCAAACCCGTATGGGATTTTTTTCAATTGGCAGAAAGAGTTTTCCATCCCATTAGTCTGGACTAGGTTTCAGTCAAGGTCCCAAAAGGTTAAAAGTCTGTTTGAGCTCTCTGCCACCTTCAAGTCATTTGTCTGAATTTTCTTTCACAGTGAAACCCATGTATATGTTTAGAGCATACAAATATCTATCTAATATCAAAACCTGTATCTAGCTAGGATGGAGAGTTTGAAATTCAGGCAGTGAGTGGGTGGGTAATCTGGATCCAGTTTTTTTTTTTAAAGTAATTTTTCTGGAAAATTTAAAATGCACGTTTGTTTATTTTAGTCAGTATAGCAGACTATTTAAATAACTTTTTTCTTTCTGAATTGGAATATGATTAGAAAATGCAGAGGCCAAATTTAAACTTTATGGAAAGTATATTTCCAATATAAACAAAATCTTTTGTCCTTTATAAATAAAGTTTTTATTTATTGTACACAAGTTATTGAAATTGACCTAAACTTGCAGGTAACCTACAAGACACCAGTGACCAGTGAAGAGGCATACTTTGCTGACACATTTGATCGAGGAAATTTAGATGGGTAAGAAGTCCTTTTTGCACCAAGCTTATTGAGAGATTCGCTTCATTAAGACAATTCTTTTTAGCAATTCTCATGACTGAGCTAATACACTGATATTAGCATTGGATTAAAAATCATCTTGATACAAATGACCTACAACTCTTTTCTCATTTTAAAGATGGGTTTTGTCCAAAACAAAGAAAGATGATGCAGATGAAGATATTGCAAAATATGATGGTAAGCATCATTTAGACTACTGCAGTTTTTTTGTCAATTAACGTTCTGTTGCTGTTTAGTGCTGTCGGCGCAGCCAAGTTCTGAAACTGGTTGGATGTGTAATCATGAGATTCTATGTACTATGGCTTTAAATTATTGACTACTAATTGTTGTAAATGTTGGAATAATGAGGGGCCACTCTTGCAAGTTTACTCGTACTCTCTTTTTCCCCTCTTAATCAATTTCTTGGTCCTTTTTTGCTGAATTCTTAAACTGCTCCCAATCCTCAGGCTTGCTGCTGCTTCTGGCAACTTTGTATGACTCCTCTTTGGATCTAATACTATCCTTAATTTCTTTTGTTCGCCATGGTTGGGCCACTTTTCCTTGTTTTTGCATCATAAAGGAATGTATAACTGTTGCAATTCATGCATTCGTTCTTTAAATATTAGCCATTGCCTATTCACCATCATGCCTTTAAATGAATCTTCCCAATTTATCATAGCTAATTCATTCCTCATACCTTCGTAGTTTCTTTTGTTTAGATTTAGGACCCTAGTTTCCGATTTGGACTACTTCACTTTCCATCTTAGTAAAGAATTCAATCATGTTATGGTCACTCTTCCCTAAAGGACTCCGCACAACAACTGTTAATTAACCCCTTCTCATTGTACAATATCCAATCTAGGAAAACCTGTTCCCTATTACGCTTCTCAACGTACTTGTCTTTTTAAAAAAAAAAAAAACATCTCGTAAACACTCCAGGAATTCATCTTCCACAGTATTATTGCTAATTTGGTTTGGCCAGCCTATATGCAGATTAAAGTCACCTACAATTAGTGTAGTACCCTTGTTACATGCATCTCTAATTTCCTGTTTGATGCCAACTCTTACATTAACACTACTGTTTGGAGGCCTGTAGACAACTCCCACCAATGTTTTCTGCCCCTTGATGCTCCTTAGCTCCACCCAGACTGATTCTACATCTTGATTTTTCTGAGCCAATATCGTTTCTCACTATTGCTGTGATTTCATCCTTTACTAACAACGTCACACCACCCCTTTTCCTTTTTGCCTGTCTTTCCTAAATATCGAATATCCTTGGATATTCAGTTCCCGACCCTGGTCACCTTGCAACCATGTCATATCCGTTTACATCTATTTGCACTGTTAATTCGTCTACCTTATTACAGATGCTTCATGCATTCAGATACAGTGCTTTTGATTTGTCTTTTTAACATTATTAGACATCTTAACATTTTGTACTGCAGCCCTATTTGTCTTACCGCTATTTTTTCTTGCCTGGATCCTATTTGTTAGCGCACTCTTGTTTGTATGCTCTGTCCCTTCCTGATATAATCTGATTATCCTTACCATAATCATTTTCCTGCATTGCTTCCTTTTCTTTTCTCTTTTGCATTCTAGTTTTCTCTCTACTGGGACCTCCCGCCCCCACTTATTTAGTTTAAAGCCCTGTCTACCTCTCTAGTTATACGATTCGCTATAACTCTGGTCGCAGCATAGTTCAAGTGTAGTCTGTCCCCATGGAACAGCTCTCTGTTTCCCGAGGTGCCAGTGCCCCACGAATCGAAACCCAATTCTCCCCCACCAACCTCTAAGCCACGCATTCATCTCCCTGATTCTATTGACTCTATGCCAATTTGCTCGTGGCTCAGGTAATAATGCAGAGAATATTACCTTTTGTGGTTCTGATTTTCAATTTAGTCCCGAGCTGCTCAAACTCTCTCAGCAGAACCTCTTTCTTAGTCCTACCTATGTCATTGGTACCTCTAGATTAAATACTTTAGAATTGACATGTGGTCAGGGACAGGAGGCTGTGACCTATGTGTATCACGACAACTGGATCCTCCCCCTCCCTGTTCTTTTCCAGCCTGGAGGAGATGTCCATTACCCTGGCACCGGGTAAGCAACACAGCCTTCGGGACCCACGCTCTTGGCTGCAGAGAACCCTATCTATCCCCCTAATTATACTGTCCCCTATTACAACCACCTTCCACTTTACTCTTTCTCTCCCCCCCCCCCCCCCCCACTTGAATGGCTTTCTGCACCACGGTGCCTTGGTCAGTCTGCTCGTCCACCCTGCAGTCTGCACACTTGTCCACAAGGGTTGCAAGAACCTCAAATCTGTTGGACTGGTGCTGGGACTGAGGCTCCTGTAACAATACCTCCTGGATCCCTGTACCTGCCTCACTCACAGTCACACCCTCCTGTCCCTGACCACGTGTCAATTTTAATCTAGAGGGTGTGGCTGCCTCCTGGAGCAAAAGGTCCAGGTAACTTTCTCCCTTCCTGATGTCTTGCAGTGTCTGCAGCTCAGACTCCAGCTCCTCAACTCAGAGCCGAAGTTCGTCTAGACCCAGACGCTTACCGCAGATGTAGTCGTCCTGGATCAAAATGTTCAGAAGCTCTCGCATATTGCAGCAGCAACACATCTCCTGCTTTCCCATTATTTTATTTAATTAATTAGTTTAGTGTTAATCAAAGTATTTACCCCATATAGTTTCTTTAAATTAGTTAAACAAATAAAGGTTAGTTTTTAGAATTTAGTTATATGCTACATGTTAATTTAAAAGAAAAACTTAGCCCACAATCACTTATCTATCTGCCTTGCCTGTGATGTCACACTGCAGAGTTCTTCCCACCTGGAGCTGTACAGTCTCCTGGGAGAGGCAAAAAAACCAGATTTAAAAACCCATGCCAATTGCGGGGGGTGGAAATTCCTCTCTGATCCAGCCAGGCGATCGAAACTAGTCCAGGAGATCTCAGTGGCAGTATTAGATTCCTTGAAGTTGCAGGTCTGCTGTGGCTTTTATCCCCACTCGAGCCTCTTATCTGCTCCCGCTCGGGTATGCTGCTGCTCTGCGGGAAAAAAAGTTAGGAAAAACAAGGCAAAGCAACACCTCCGGCCCCCACTTACCGAACTCTCCCACTTACCGAACTCTCCCACTTACCAAACTCTCAGGTTTCCTACTCTGAGCTGCTGCACTCCGTTGTAATGGAACGGAGTTGTAATGGCGAGAAAAGTATGTATAATCATTCTAACATTCTAACTAATCCCACCTTGAATCCGATCAGCTGGAATGGTGGAAGCAATGGTCAGTGTATTGTACACACTAGCCTAATTTCAATTTAGTGGCATAGACATGTCTGAGGAATGTGGTATGGCATGCCACTAAAATGGTTATATGTATAAAAGAGGATGTGGGAATAGGTTACTTGCCTTCTTATGGCCCATGGATGCCTAAAAGAGGGAATAAAATAACTTGGCCGAATTTAAAAATAACACTTTCTGCTGTGCAGTACTTTAAGGTGTACTCTAGCATATGGCACTGTACTTAAGTATTCTCTATCTAATTTTAAAACGTCTCCTCTTATGACCAGACCGCAATCTTTATTACATAAATAACTGTTCTTTGTATAGCCTCGAGTCTCCGTTTGTTCCATATATTGTACACGGCTCAGTTTTTTAAAAATATAACTCTTGGAGGGCTTGACTGGGTAGATGTTGACTGCTGAGCCTAGAACTAGGGATCATAGTCTCGGGTTAAGGGATTGGCTACTTAAGACTGAGATGAGAAGAAATGTTTTACTCCGAGGGTTGTGAACCTTTGGAATTCTCTACCCCAGAGAGCTGTGGATGCTCAGTCGATGAGTATATTCAAGACTGAGAGGGATAGAATTTTGGGCACTAAGGTAATCGAGGGATAGGATGGGAAAGTGGAGTTGATGTAGAAGTTCAGCCATGATATTGAATAGCGGAGCAGCCTCGATGGGCCCTATGGCCTACTCCTGCTATTATGTTTTTATGAACAGTCTTCATATTCCATCTGTTTTTTGACTCCCTTATTAATGGTTGCTTTGTTAATATTTATAGTATAATCTATTACAGATTATGAAAGTAAACTAGCACGAAATATAAAAACAGATAGTAAAAGTTTCTGCAGGTACATAAAAAGGAAAAGTGGCTAAAGTAAATGTTAGTTCCCCTAGAGGATGAGACTGGGGAATTAATAATGGAGAACAGGGAAATAGCAGACGTTGAACAAATATATTTTGTATCGGTTTTCACGGTAGAAGACACTAAAAACATCCCAATAGTGGATAATCAAGGGGCTATGGGGAGGGAGGAACTTAATACTATCACTAATGAAGTAGTACTCTGTAAAATAATGGGACTAAAGGAGGATAAGTCTCCCAGACCTGATGGCTTACATCCTAGGGTCTGAAAAGAAATGGTTGCACAGATAGTGGATGCATTGGTTGTAATCTACCAAAAATTCCCTGGATTCTGGGGTGGTCCCAGCGGATTGGAAAACCGCAAATGTAATGCCCCATTTTTTAAAAAGGAGACCGACAAAAAGCAGGAAACTATAGACCAGTTAGCCTAACATCTGTCGTTGGGAAAATGCTGGAGTCCATTATTAAGGAAGCAGTAGCGGGACATTTTGGAAAAGCATAATTTAATCAAGCAGAGTCAACATGGTTTTATGAAAGAGAAATCATCTTTGACAAATTTGCTGGAGTTCTTTGAGGATGTGATGAGCAGGGTGGATAAGGGGGAACCAGTGGATATGGTGTATTTGGATTTCCAGAAGGCATTCGATAAAGTGCCACATAAAAGGTTACTGCACAAAATAAAAGTTCATGGAGTTGGGGTAATATATTAGCATGGATAGAGGATTGGCTAACTAACAGAAAACAGAGTCGGGATAAATGGATCATTTTCCGGTTGGCAAACGGTGACTAGTGGGGTGCCGCAGGGATCGGTGCTGGGTCCTCGACTATTTACAATCTATATTAATTACTTGGATGAAGGGACTGAGTGTAATAAAGCCAAGTTTGCTGATGATGCAAAGCTGAGTTTGAAAGCAAATTCTGAGGAGGACACAAAATCTGCAAGGTGATAGACAGGCTAAGTGAATGGGCAAAAATCTGGCAGATGGAGTATAATGTGGGAAAATGTGAAGTTATCCACTTTGGCAGAAAAAATACAAAAGCAAATTGCAATTTTTCTCCATTTTAAATTATAAAGTGCTGCAGTACAGAGGTACCTGGGGGTCCTTGTGCATGAAATACAGTTAATATGCAGGTACAGCAAGTAATCAGGAAAGCAAATGGAATGTTGGGCTTTATTGCAAGGGGGTGGAGTATAAAAGCAGAGAAGTCCTGCTACAACTGTACAGGGTATTGGTGAGGCCACACCTAGCGTACTGCATACAGTTTTGGTCTCAGTATTTAAGGAAGGGATATACTTGCATTGGAGGCTGTTCAGGGAAGGTTCACTAGGTTGATTCCAGAGATGAGGGGGTTGACTTTAAGATAGGTTGGGCCTATACTCATTGGTATTCAGAAGAATGAGAGGTGATCTTATCGAAACATATAAGCTAATGAGGGGGCTCGACAAGCTAGAGAGGATATTTCTACTCATAGGGGAAACTAAAACTAGGGGACATGGTCTCAGAATAAGGGGCCGCCCATTTAAAACTGACATGAAGAATTTCTTGAGGGTTGTTAATCTATGCAATTCTTTGCCCCAGTGAGCTGTGGAGGCTGGGTCATTGAATATATTTAAGGCAGAGATAGACAGATTTTTGAGCGATAAGGGAGTAAAGGGTTATGGGGAGCGGGCAAGGAAGTGGAGCTGAGTCCATGATCAGATCAGCCTTGATCTTATTAAATGGCGGTGCATGCTCGAGGGGCCAAGTGGCCTACTCCTCCTCTTTCTTGTGTTCTTATAAATAAAGATTGTCTATGATTTTGTTTTGATCATCCATGTGTAAGAATGATGGTTTTGAGTATCTGAAACTGCAGTCAATACTCTTTTTTTTTAAAAAAGAATAAAACTTGGTCTTTGAACCAACTGTGTACTTCACGCACCAGAGAGGTATTTATCATGTATATTGATGGTCATTTCACACACACACACACACACACAATAATTACATTTCTGCTCTTGGGTATTAATCAAACCTCTGGGTTTTTTTCCTGTCAATTTCTGGAAAGTAGTTTTTTAACAAGCATAAAGGTACAGTATTCAGAATTTGTGATTATAGTGTAGGTGCACTGTTGGCTTCAATTTCAGCTTGCCCTTCTGAACTAAGGGGAATTTAATGCAAATGCAGTATGTAAGTAGCTGTTGTAGACTCAAGTTACAGAAAATGTATAATCTCTAATTTAAGGATGAAGCAATCTATTATGCATTCATGTCTAGGACCTGAACAGTTAGGATCCTGATCTTGGCTGTGTCACATTGGTTCAAAGCAGATTCTTACATTTCTCAATGAGGGAAAAACCTTTTTTTTTTTTAAATGCAGCGAGTGGTTAGGATCTGGAATGTACTGCCTGAAAGGGTGGTGGAGGCAGACTCAAATCGAGGCTTTCAAAAGGGAGTTAGATAAGTACCTAAAAGGAAAAAAAAATGCAGGACTACGGGGAAAGGGTGGGGGAGTGGGACTAGCTGAGTTCTTGCAGAGGGTCGGCATGGGCTCAACAGACCGAATGGCTGCCTTCTGTGCTGTAACCATCTATGATTCTATGAATTTAGCACTATAGTGTTCAATTGTGATAGCTACTTTAAACCATTGTCCTGCTAAACAAGGGGACGTGTATATACAACTTGTAATTAACTCTTGCAGGCTCCAGTTACAGAATGTGAATTCTCTCTAACTTAAGGGTGAATTAATAAAATGCAAATTCACGGATATGGGGACTCAAGACAGCCAAGTCCTTAATCTCCGGTGCACCCTAGTAGGGAAGTATAGAACACAGAAAAGCTGCAGCCACACTGCCAGGTGATCAGCTCCAAGTTCTCTGCTGTAGCCTCTCCGAACATGTCAGGAGAAATTACACAAAATCAGAGTGTACCTCGGTCAATTTACCAACATTTCCTGTGTTCTACGCATGTAATTTGTATCAGTCCAGCCTGTCAATAAATTTAATTTCTGTTATTTCCTTTTGTAGGAAAATGGGCAGTTGAGGAGTTGATGGAAAACAAAGTGCCTGGTGACAAAGGTTTGGTGCTGAAGTCAAAAGCAAAGCATCATGCAATTTCAGCTCTGCTGAAGAAACCTTTTGTGTTCAAAGGTGAACCTTTAATTGTCCAGTAAGTACCTATTTGATCATCTTTGAGGTGGAATTACAAGCTAATTTATAAAGTTAACCATGTATTCTACATCTGAGCTATATTTGATTTGATTTTATAAGCTGAAGCTAAAAGATATTTTTAAGTCTTGCAGTTTTGCTATTTTACATCTGTTCAAATGTGCAAAATTATAAATCTAAAGATTTGGGGAAGGAAGCAAAATGTGTATCTAACATTAATATAGTTCATGTGTTCACTCAATTCATTCATATGCGCACCTGATAAAGGAGCATCTTTATTGTTATAAAGGGTATGGAAGGGAATATTTGCTGTAATTTTGATGTCTGCAATCCAAAAGCTGTTATTGCATTGGCCTAGAGGGGTATTTGTACCTTTTGGTTCCCAATGTGCACATGGCAGAAACCCCAATGTTAATTTGCCAAATTTGTTTGGATAGTCTACTAGGAAGACCCAATGAATCTGCATTGGAATTGCTGATGGGTGCACACGACCCACAGTCAGGAATTGGCAGTGCAAGCACCCATCTAAGGTCAGTGTAAAAGCAGAGTTAGACTGTTGGTAGTTACCAGGATTTCTGAGTTGTCTTTTTTGAAATTACAACAATACCATTGTTGTTGTAATATTACACTAATCTATATAAACTAAATCCAGTTGGAAATTTGGCGGAAAAGTGCCATGTATTGACCATGCACAGAACTGGCAGGTAGCATGATTCCTGCGCTGTGCACCCAGGTCTGGTCATCAAGCGCTACTCCTAAGTGGTCTAAGTTTAATCGGCTCTTTTCGTGGCAAGATGTTCAGAGGGAGTAACAACTAGTAGGCAGCTGAGACACTGCTGGGGTAGCTGAAGGAAGGGTTGGATATTCTAGGTAGATGGTGGCAGAAGTTTTGCTGTTTAGAACTGGAAAATGAAGAGCAGCAACATTCTGACGTGCATTTTGGTGGTGCTTGTTCTGCAACAAAATTGACCGTGGTTTGGTTGAAATAAGCACTTGCCAAAACCATGACTCAAAGGGCCAGACTTCTGGTTTAGCAAGTGCAAAATGCACTGCTCTGAACTGTTCCCTGATGATAGTCAGAAGGAGATGGCTGACTGTATGCACAATTGGTCTGTGTACTTGTTTTCCAGGTATGAAGTGAACTTCCAAAACGGCATTGACTGTGGTGGTGCATACCTAAAGTTGCTTTCTCATACCGAGGACTTGAAACTAGTAAGTATTTAATCAATGTCTAAAAGGCTTTTTTTTTTCTCCGTGTTGTATCTTATAGTTGGTAAGTGTTGCTGGAATACAATTCAACGGACACTTGCAGTCCTTGACTACTTTTTTTCCTTTGTGTGCTTAGATGGTGACTGGACGTATCACAGCTAAGCCTGATCCTCTCCTCTCCTGACATCAATATGTACTTTTCAGCAGGGTCACTAGTTAATGATGACTGGCAGGAACTTTAGCTTTTCCTTTTTAATTTTTCTTCCTTGCTCAGCGACCCTATCCACCCCCTTTCCCCCGCACTGTTGTGGCTGAAATTAACCCAAGGGTACAGTAGTGTAGCGATGATACTGGACTAGTAATCCAAAGCCTTGGACTAATTCTCAAGAGTGAGTTCAAATCCTACCATGACAGTTTGAGAATTTGAATTCTGTTTAAATAAATTTGGAATAAAGAGATGATATCAGTAATTAACCATGAAGCTGTCAGATTGTCGTAATCCCCAACTGATTCGCTAATGTCCTTTTTTAGGGAAGGAAACATGCTGTTCTTACTCTGTCTGGCCTATGTGTGATTCCAGTCCCATAGCAACATGGCTGACTCTAAACCTCCCTCTGATGTGGGCTAGCACAGTTGTATCAAACTCGAGGACAACTAGTGATGGGCCTTGCCAGCGACTCCCACATCTCGAATGAATACAAAAAAATGACTACTATAACCACATATGCAATAAGCCAGAAGAGAACACTTTAGACCCACTTTTGTTTTTTGTGAAGGTCAAAGTTGAAATTATTTATAGACAATGTATGTAGACTGTATAATAGTTTGCATTTTCAAAGTGCATAATTTGATTGGGCACCACTAGAAGATTTACAGAAAGGACATGCACAATTTGTACCTGTGTGAAATCCTATGGTGACTTTATATGGTAATTAGGGAAGACAGCTACTGAAAAAGGTTGTAGTGGTTCTATCTAATCCAGGTAGCCATGAGAAAATTATCTGAATTACTTAAGAATCTTAATTCCAGAGTTGTCTTCAGTCTTTCTCAGCCCTTTTCAACACTGAACAAGGGGTCACAGTCTCAGGATACGGGGTAGGAAATTTAGGACTGAGATGAGGAGCAATTTTTTCACTCTAAGGGTGGTGAACCTGTGGAATTCTCTACCACAGAAGACTGTGGCGGCCAAGTCACTGAATATATTTGAGGGAGATAGATTTCTAGAAACAAAAGGCATCAAGGGGTATGGGGAAAAAGCGGGAATATGGTGTTGAGATAGAGGATCAGCCATGATATTGAATGGCGGTGCAGTCTTGAAGGGCCGAATGGCCTACTACTGCTCCTGTTTTATATGTTTCTATGCTAGGATATCATTGATGCATACAGTGTTACAAATTTCACCTCATCAGTGATGCATCTGTATTTCACCAGATTCTGTTCAATTCGGAAATGCTGAAACTATACCTAGATGCATTCCTTGCCTTGATATTGATCTTTGCAGGACTCTGCAGATTGCTTATTGGCTGAAGTGGATAATACATCTGTTGACACTGCAGCATACTGTTGCAATCTGGACTGTACGATTTAATCATGGATCTTCTTTACCAGTCATTGGCTGGAATTGAAGCAGAACAAAGGGGTGTATGACCGATGTCGGCTTGATAATGCAAGGACGAATCAGGCTGAGTATACGGAGGAAATGAGAGGCAAAGAGCCAGTATAAGAATAGATTGGTGGCTAACGTAAAAGGGAATTCAAAGGTCTTGAGGAATATTAACCGGTTGTCAGGAGCGGTGGGGCCAAGTAGAGACCAAAATAGAAATCTATTGGTGGAGGCAGAAGACATGGCTGAGTTATAGGTTGAACCTCCTTTATCCGGAACCCTTGGGACCTGGCCTATTCTGGATAAGGGATTTTTCTGGATGCGAGGTGGTCACGTTAAATTGGATGGTAGTGAGCAAGGGGATATTGAGGCTGGCTGGCTTGGGGTTAGGAGTGCGGCAGAGAGATCATGGTGGGGGAGCGGTGGATTGTGGGGTCAGGCCAGCGATTTGCGGGAGTCGACAGCGAGGAACGGATTTGTTCACGTTTGAGTTCTGCGCATGTGCCACCTGAGTGGTTCTGGATAAGGGAGGTTCAACCTGTACTAAATGAGTACTTTGCATCCGTGTTTTACCAAGCTAAGGACTTTGCCAAAACTACGGTAAACAAGGAGGTTGCTGGCATATTGGGTGAGCTAAAAATAGATAAAAGAGGAGGTACAAAAAAGCTACTAATGAAACTGTTTCCACCAGTACCTAAAGTGGACAAGTCACCCGATCCGGATAGGATGCACCTCTGCAATTTCTACCGAGGGGAGTCGGGGTAGAAATTGCAGAGGTGCTGGCCACATTCTGCCAATCATCCTTGGATATAGAGGTGGTGCTAGAGGACTGGAGGAATGCAAATGATACACCCTTGTTTAAAAAGGGGAGAGGAAAGGATAAACATTTATGGAACAGTGATCATAGTATCATAAGATTTAGATTAGCTATGGAAAAGGACAGGGAGCAATCTAGAGTAAAAATACTTTATTGGAGAAAGGCAAATTTTAGTGGGATAAGAACAGATCTGACCTGGGTAAATTGGAATCAAAGATTGCAGACAAAACTGTAGTGGAACAATGGGCTGCCTTTTTTAAAGAGGAAATAGTTCAGGTACAGCCGAGGTACATTCCCACTAGGGGGGGAAAAGGTGGGGCAACTAAATTCAGAGCTCCCTGGATGATTGGAGGTAGAGAGTAAGATGAAGCTGTATGACAGATGTCGGGTCGAGAATACATCTGAGAATTGGGCTAAATGCAGAATGTTCAGAAGAGAAGTGAAAAAGAAAATGAGTGGAGCAAAGAGCAGGTATGGGAATAGAATGGCGGCCAACATAAAATCTAATCCAAAATTTTCTATAGGCATATAAATAGGAAACGGGTAGTAAGAGGAGGGGTGGGGCAGATTAGGGACCAAAAAGGAGACTTTTATATGGAGACAGAGGATATGGCTGAGGTAATAAATGAGTGCTTTGCATCTGTCTTCATCAAGGAAGAAGATTCTGCCATAGACTTGGCTTGTTGGCAAAATTGAAGCTCTTCAGATAAAGGGGCAGTAGCAGCATGGATACAAAATTGGCTACGGGATAGAAAACATGGTTGCGGTGACTGGCTGTTCTCTGGACTAGAGGGAGGTATACAGTGGTGTTCCCCAGGGTTTAGTATTCAGATCATTGCTGTTTTTGATATACATTAATGAGTACTTGGGGATCCAGTGCACAATTTTGAAATTTGCAGACGACACGAAACTTGGAAGTGTAGTAAATGGTGAGTAAGATAGTAACAGACTTCAAGAAGACATAAACAGGCTTATGGGGCCCAAGTTTCCACATGATTTGCACCTGATTTTTAGGAGCAACTGGTGGAGAACGGACTATCTTAGAAATCGCAATTCTCCACATTTTTTTTTCTGCAGTTCTAGTCAGGTAGAACAGTTCTACTTTGGAACAGAATTTTTTCTTCAAAAGGGTGCGTGTCCGGCCACTGACGTCTGATTTAAAAGTTTCCACAGTGAAAACATACTCCAAACTAACTTAGAATGGAGCAAGTGAAGATTTTTGTAGAACTGAAAAAACCTGTTCTACACATTAAAAAATCAGGCGTAGGTTACAAATTAGGCGTCCAGAACGAGGCGGGGGGGGGGGGAGAAGGGAAGTCATTAAATTCTACAATAAATCCTTATTTATACTTCTACAAATATTATACAAATAAATCCAACCTGAATAAACATTTATAAGCAAAGAAAAGATTAAATAAACCATCTTCCTACCTGTGTGAAAGTGCTTCAGGCACGGAGAATGCTGCAGTCAGCCTGAGGCGCCCGTTCTTCCCGCGGGGGGGGGGGGGGAGGGAGGAGGAGGCGCCCGTTCTTCCCGCGGGGGGGGGGAGGAGGACGAGGAGGAGGCGCCCGTTCTTTCCGCGGGGGGGGAAAAGAGGCGCCCATTCTTCCCACGGGGGAAGGAGACCGTGAGAAGGCTGCAAGTGCTGATGGCAATGTGCTTTTATTAAAAAATGTTCAAAAATTAAACAGCTACAAAGAACTACAAAAATGGCCGAGTGCCAATGTTTCCTTCACACTGCGCGAACGCTCCAACGCGCACACGCAGCGTTTCCGGCAGGAAAAAAACTAATTTAAATAGTACCCGCCCCCTCCCACTTACAAAATCGGCGCGAGTGTAGGCTCCGCCCCCCTGGGTGCCGCGCCAGGCAGACAAGGAACTGCAGAACGCTCCAGAATTGCGAGTTTTTTTTCCGGTGCCGTTTTAGGCGCGAGAAACGGGCGCCCAGCTCGGAGGGGCACCCGTTTTTTATCGTGTGGAAACTTGGGCCCTTAGAATGGGCGAACACGTGGCAAATTAAATTCAAGGCAGAAAAGTGTGAGGTGATGCATTTTGGTGGGAGACACAATAGAAGTTAAATGATACCATTTTAAAGGGGGTGCAAGAACACAGACCTGAGTGTGTTTGTGCACAAATCTTTGAAGGTGGCAGGACAGTTTAACAAAGCAGTTAAAGCATTTGGGTCTAGAAATTTGTCTCCATGGTGCCTGATTTCTCAGAACTACGGATGCTGTTTTGTGTCAAATGATGTCCGCGCTCGCACACTTCTGGTGCGGGCCGTGCCGGACACCATTTTGGTTAGGGCGGGTGTTGGGAGTATGCACCAGAAGTATGTAGAGTAGACAGAATGCAGCCATTTTCGCCCCCCAGCTGGAGCCCTGTCTTAACCTTGCATAGCTGAACATGCAGCGGCAAGGACCCTCCCACTAATGCTCTTTAAAGGGAACATCAACTGCACTCTCTGGTTAGTTGCTGATTAATTTCTACTATGTCTGTAAGTTTGTGGAACTGTTTGATGCTTTCCAGAGTTGTTTAAATTTGGTAAGGTGACGGGACGTGGTGCTGCAAGTGGAGAAGGCCTTGGTTCTGATGTCAAACCACTTGCTCCCAGTCATAGGTAATGTAGTTGCCATCCCCCTTGGCCTGCAGCATGGCAGGGAGATGGTGCAGAGGCAGCAAAGAAGAGGACAAGATGCTCGCAGAGTAAGGAAGAGGAATTTGAGGAGGAGGCAACCAGCACATCCTGTCTCCGGCCAGGCTGTCTCTGTGATTACCTCGTTTGACCTTGGTTCTACTGCACACAACCCCAAATCCCCAATGTCCAACAGTCCCACACCTTACCATCCCATTGTTCCGGATCATCACTGTCCTCTTGGCCACAAGGCTAAAATAAAAACCAAAAGAAATTATAATAGTTTACATTGTACATTAATGATTTAGACGAGGGGATTAAATGTAGTATCTCCAAATTTGCGGATGACACTAAGTTGGGTGGCAGTGTGAGCTGCGAGGAGGATGCTATGAGGCTGCAGAGTGACTTGGATAGGTTAGGTGAGTGGACAAATGCATGGCAGATGAAGTATAATGTGGATAAATGTGAGGTTATCCACTTTGGTGGTAAAAACAGAGAGATAGACAATTATCTGAATGGTGACCGATTAGGAAAAGGGGAGGTGCAACAAGACCTGGGTGTCATGGTACATCAGTCATTGAAGGTTGGCATGCGGGGACAGCAGGCGGTTAAGAAAGCAAATGGCATGTTGGCCTTCATAGCGAGGGGATTTGAGTACAGGGGCAGGGAGGTGTTGCTACAGTTGTACAGGGCCTTGGTGAGGCCACACCTGGAGTATTGTGTACAGTTTTGGTCTCCTAACTTGAGGAAGGACATTCTTGCTATTGAGGGAGTGCAGCGAAGATTCACCAGACTGATTCCTGGGATGGTGGGGACTGACCTATCAAGAAAGACGATCAACTGGGCTTGTATTCACTGGAGTTCAGAAGAATGAGAGGGGACCTCATAGAAACGTTTAAAATTCTGATGGGTTTAGACAGGTTAGATGCAGGAAGAATGTTCCCAATGTTGGGGAAGTCCAGATATAAGGGGTAAGTCATTTAGGACCGAGATGAGGAGAAACTTCTTCACCCAGAGAGTGGTGAACCTGTGGAATTCTCTACCACAGAAAGTAGTTGAGGCCAATTCACTAAATATATTCAAAAGGAAGTTAGATGAAGTCCTTACTACTAGGGGGATCAAGGAGTATGGCGAGAAAGCAGGAAGGGGGTACTGAAGTTGCATGTTCAGCCATGAACTCATTGAATGGCGGTGCAGGCTAGAAGGGCTGAATGGCCTACTCCTGCACCTATTTTCTATGTTTCATTGGGCCCAAGTTTCCACATGATTTGCGCCTGATTTTTAGGAGCAACTGGTGGAGAACGGACTATCTTAGAAATCGCAATTCTCCACTTTTTTTTCTGCAGTTCTAGTCAGGTAGAACAGTTCTACTTTGGAACAGAATTTTTTCTTCAAAAGGGGGCGTGTCCGGCCACTGACTCCTGATTTGAAAGTTTCCACAGTGAAAACGTACTCAAAACGTACTAAAGTAGAATGGAGCCAGTGAAGATTTTTGTAGAACTGAAAAAACCTGTTCTACACATTAAAAAATCAGGCGCAGGTTACAAATTAGGCGCCCAGAACGAGGTGGTGGGGGGGGGGGGGGGGGGGGGAAAGGAAGGGAACTCATTAAATTCTACAATAAGTCCTTATTTATACTTCTACAAATATTATACAAATAAAGCCAACCTGAATAAACATTTATAAGCCAAGAAAAGATTAAATAAACCATCTTCCTACCTGTGTGAAAGTGCTTCAGGCATTCGGGGGGGGGAGGGGAAAGAGAGAGAGAGAGAGAGAGAGAGAGAAAAACAGGAGGTCGGGTCAGTCGGGCGGGGGGGGGGGGGTGGGGTGTCAGGTCTGGTCGGTGGGGGGGAGAGCGGGTGTCGGGTCTGGTCAGTGGGGGGGGGAAGCAGGAGCTAGCCGTGGGAGGAGCCTTATTCACGCAGCCCCAGTGAGGCCATTCGGCCAGGGCTAGGGGCTGCGTGCTTCAGGCCCCTCCCACACAGTTCGGCGCCTGGAGCTACTGCACTTGCGTGCCGACTGTAGCGCGCATGTGCAGAGGTCCCGGCACTGTTTTCAGCGCAGGGACCTGGCTCCGCCCCCCCCCCCCCCACAGCTCGTGCTGGCTGCGCCGAGGGCCAGAGGACCAGCAGGGAGGTGGAGAATACCGAGGATTGTTTTAGGCGCGAAAAACGGGCGCCCAGTTCGGAGGGGCGCCCGTTTTTTTTCTTGTGAAAACTTGGGCCCTATGTTTCTAAATGATCACACCAAAAAGATTCCACTGTGACTTCCTGTTTCTGAGTTGCCAGCCATTGCTTATTGGTAGCACTATTGCCTCTAAGTCAGAAAGTTGTGCACTTGGCACTTGAGCACATAATCTAGGTTGACACTTCGGTGCAGTGCTACGGTGTCAGGTGGCATCTTTCAGATGAGATTAAGCAGTTGACTCTTCTGC
The DNA here is from genome assembly GCF_044704955.1 of Pristiophorus japonicus. Lineage (NCBI taxonomy): Eukaryota > Metazoa > Chordata > Chondrichthyes > Pristiophoridae > Pristiophorus > Pristiophorus japonicus. Next base: position 334,140,209 of record NC_091978.1, read on the forward strand.
CCTCTCAGATGGATTTAAGAGTCTCATAGCACTATTTGAAAAGCAGGGGAGTTTTCTTGGTATACTAACCAGCATTTATCCCTTCACCACCAAAATAGACAATTTTATCTCCTTGCTGTTTGTGGTATCTTTGTGTGCAAATTGGCTGCCGCATTTGCTGACATTTGAACAGTGAACTTTATTAGCTATAAAGTGCTTTGGGATGTCTTGAGGTCATGAAAGGTGCTATATAAACACAGATCTTTTCTTCCTTTCCTTCCTTCGTTCCTCCTTTCCTTTTTTGTTGCTCCTTTCCTTTCCTTGTTCCTCCTCTCTTTCTATTATATAATACTATATCTTAATCCCTTCCCCCATGAAAGTTGAACACTGATTTCACCATGATCATTCTAAATATGTCTTGGCTGTCTGAAGTGAGAGTACTTGTTGATTTGCACATTTAGAAAGTTTTTCACATTTCTCTCCTTTCCACCCCCCCCCAGCGAAGGACGAGTTTAATTGTACTGTAAAAATGGCTGCCCCTTGGAGGATAAGCCATGCCCTGAAGATTCACTGGAACCTCCCAGCCCAAGTTCTCACTGACTTCGCAAATTGCAACTCGATCCACTTAGACTTCCAGAAGCCACAGAGGATGGATCTCCCCAGAAGCCACCAAGTGCCAGCCAAAGTCCCTTAACCCAGTGCAAGTGTGTCCCTCTCCTCTCCCCAGCTGAAGTCCCTTGCCCCTCAGCGCAAGTGCTGCCTCCCCCTTCCCCCGCCATAGATGGGGCATCGTGTGCAGATTGTTACCAGGTTTATTGGGTATGAAGTGAATAGTGACCATGTCATGACTTCTGAATTGGAAGAACCTATCTGCTCTCTTTCTCCCCCACTCTCTCTGTCTCTGTGGGTGGCCACTTCTCTCCCCAGTTCAGGCGGGAGGCATTGGGGGCAGGTTCTCGACAGAAAAAGCACAGTACAGATAGTCAGTCCAATATGTTTATGGTTCTACTACTTTCTAAACTGAAGCTTGCCAAATGGGTGTTTAGTATTGCTGCCAATTAGAAATGAGGAAACTGTTGGGAAACAACAACAACTTGCATTTATATAGTGCCTTTTAATATCGTGAAACGTCCCACGGCGCTTCAGAGGAGTATTGAGGTTAAAAAATTTGACTGAGTCACAGAAGTAGAAATTAGTGCAGGTGGCAAAGTTTGATCAAAAAGGTAGGTTTTAAGGTGCATCTTGAAGGAGAAGAAAGAGGCAGGGAGTTCTAGAGCTTGGGGCCTAGGCAACAGAAGGCACGGCCACCAATGATTGAGGGGTGGGTGGGGCAGCGAGGCCTTGAAGGAATTTGAAAATAAGGATGAGAATTTGAAAATCGCAGCATTGCTTAACCAGAAGCCAATGTAAGTCAGCGAGCACAGGAGTGATGGGTGAGCAGAAATCGGTGTGTGTCAGGACATGGGCACCCGAGGCTTTAGGTTACCTCTAGTTTACGTAGGGTAGAATGTGGTAGGCCAGCCATTGGTGCATTGGAATAGTCAAGTCCAGAGGTATGGAAAGTGAAAAATGTAACGGGCTCAGTTTTGCCCAAGCCCGTTTTCTGGCGTATTGCCAGAGTTACGCCGGGTTTTTAGGTCCAGAAATGCGCCATAAATAATTGTACAAACTTTCCCCGATCTGTAACTGGAATCCAGAGCCGCACAGCGTGTCCAGTCGCCTTGGGGGGGGGGGGGGGGGGAAGGAGGAGGAGGAGGAGGAGGAGGAGAGGACATGTTTTTGACGTCGCTGCAATGGACGCGCATGCTCAGTATAGCTGGGATTTGGCAATTGGCCACTTTTAAAGATTGCTCTGACAACAAGAAGGAGATCAGCGAGGCTACTGCTGGCCAACGCATTGAAGGTTTTTTTTATTGGTGACACGAGCTCTGGAGATCTCTGCCTAGTTACTCGCAAAGTGGCATCAATCTCAGCAGTTTCCCCTGGCAGGAAAACAGAGCCAATCCTGCAGTGAGCGTATATTGCGTTGGAGCGGCACCACTGTAAACGCAGTTTATTCCGAAGCACAAAGAGATCAAGAAACGATGTTACGTTCAGTCTAAATAAATAGTTATCACCACTCATTTTCATTGCATTCGGATCAATTTGCGATGTTTGGTAAAGTTAATTCTTCTTGCTATGTGCTGCGGACCTGTTGCATCAGCCAGTTTGCTGATGTCCAGCAGAGCAACAAAATTGTTTGGCTTGTTTGTTGAGCAATAAAGAAGCAACAGTTGCCAACTCAAAGGGTTTACCGATCCGACCTGCTCCGCTCCCGCCCCCTGCCGATCCATGCCCCGAATGACTCCCGGTCCGCTGCCCGACCCTACCCTAGCCCAGGCCAAAGGGCTTACCAATCCAATCCGCTCTCCCGCCTGACCCTGGCCCCGAGTGCACTCCCGGTCTGCTCTCCACCCCTAGCTCAAGCCGAATAGCCGCCTCCGATTTACTTACTTGCGCCGATTTCATTAACTCTCCGCAAGGGTTTTCTGGAGAGGCCACATACGCTGGCCTAAGCAGAAATGGAGTAACTATTAGCTGGCCAAAGTTCCCTAAATGGCCAGAAGTGGTGTAGGTGGCTGGTTACGCTCCCTTTGGCTGAAAAAAAACTTGCCTTTTTTAAAAAAAAAATCGTAACTAACTAACTGAGTTACGCTGGTGCAAATTGATTGGGAAAACTAGATTTTTAACTTGGGCCAAAAAAAAGCAGCTTGCTCCCCAAAAAATGGCACAAATCACTGGGGAAAATTGAGCCCATAGAATTTTCAAATGAAGCATCCTCTTTGTATAATTGGTCCCACTCTATCCCTTTCACAAGTTTTGTTTTGTGTGTGTAAATTGTTTTATCATTCTTTTTTTTGAATTGGGAGATTAAAATCTATAAGTCTGACGTATGCTGTGGGAAGGAAAAATCATTTTGATGATGCCATGATACTGCGATGCAGTGCCTCTAAAAGGAGATTTTCTGTTGGTGACGTGGGTTTACTTTTAGTGGAATGTGAATATAGTCATTCAGAGCATGAAGTTTCTACAAGCTGAGTAATTTTACTCTCTGATATTGTTACTGGTCAGTTTAAAATTTCTTAAGACGGTAGTATTGTCATTGTCTACTTTGTATCTCCTCTCTTCCTGGCTTAATTGCCACACTGCTCGTATACCATATCCTGAAATTCTGACACAAAGTACTGTTATCCGTTTCTACTTATCTAAAACCTTGTGCTATCCTGGTCCATGTATCATGCCTAAGGAGTACAATTACATTATCATAGGATCCGGTTACACTGTTCTCATCTTGGTTATCTGCAATTGCTCAATGTAATCGGACATTGGGCTGGAATTTGTTGGAACAGGGAATCTCATGCTCAGTTAAGTTAGACTTTTTCCTGCACCCATCAGCTCAATTTTTTTTTAGCCTGGAAGTACTAGCTGATAACGTCAACAGGGCATCTGTTCACTTGGGTCCCAATGAAACCAACCGTGTATCCCCTAAACTAATGGGATGTAAAGATTGAGAAATAGATACCGGAAGCAGTGAGGAGAGTGAATCAGAAGTGGGTAAATTCAATGTTAAATGAGGTACCGAAAGAAATGAAGAGAAGGAAAGAAAGATTCGATTTTGGGAGGGGGGTGGAGGGGGGGAAAGACAGAAAGGAAGACTTGAATGTAAAATTTGAGATTTAAAAAAAATCTCCCACAACAATTCACTACCGGGAGGAATGAGACTCCGCACTTTTATTATTCACTTTCTGGACCAGAGCAGTTGGTTGAATGACCGTCATTAACAATTATCACTAAGTTAAAAGCCTGCGCTATTAATTACTAGACTTGACATAACTTTCTATGGTGGGTTTGATGGGCTATTAACATGCAAATGCAGCAATTTCATGAAACACCATGGAGGTTAAGGGCAAGATACTGTTTTTGCGAAGCTAACAGCAGAGCGGTGCAAATCGTTCAGCAGCTTGTGGTGATTCACAATTCACGATCAGCCTGTAAAGTGGCAACAGTAATATTGGATTGGAAATGTTAATGTTCATTTTGTTACCAAAATACTTCACAATTTAAAGAACTGTTCTTCCATGATGTTCTTTCTCAAATCTTTAACATAGGTGCCTAGTTGTTCCTGAATTACTAAAGGGTAATGGGCACCAATATTAAACTAATATTTTCTGAGGGTGACTAGGAGTAGTGGGAGGCAAGGCTCTCTGTTAACTGGATCAGATATGACCTACATTAACAGTCTATGCCAATATGGAGGAAGGGTTGCAATATTAATAGCCACTGTTGTAACACCAGCATTTTTTTCCCTCTTCTCCAGGAAGAATTCTTTGACAAAACTCCTTACTCAATCATGTTTGGGCCAGACAAATGTGGTGAAGACTACAAACTGCACTTCATCTTCAGACACCAGAACCCTATAACTGGAGAGTATGAGGAAAAGCATGCTAAACGCCCTGATATAGATCTCAAGAAGTTCTACACTGACAAGATCACACATTTGTATACTCTAGGTATTGTATACAGTTTTGCTGGCTTATACTGATAATCCAAGCATTTTCTGCATAATCATTTTTTCTCCTTTCTTGTCTGTTCATGTTCAAAAATTAGATCAGAATTTAAATTGCACATTTTTTAGAAATTGAATAGACAGCATGGTGTTCATGCAGATAAGAAATTTTAAAAAATGTAAATGAAACTAGTATTTAACTAATGGCTTTTATTGCCATACAGGAAAAGTGTTGCAGAGCATCAGTTTTATTGTATTCATCATAAAGACTTTGTATTCTGCTTTTTACTATGATCGTGTGTCACTGCACAAATGCATGTGTGCTAAATACATTTGACTAAACAATCATCTGGTGCACTAAAATAGCTGACATTCTCCTCTGAAATGTCAAGATTTTGTTACCTTTTTTGCTGCAGCAAAATATTCTTTTTGGCATCTGTAGTTGTGTATCTTTCAATATGTATTCTGTTGCAAATGTGTCAAAAGTAAGTAGAACATTTGTTGACAGACACTTTGAGAGGATTTATTAATGTTCTACATATGATAAAATCATCATGCATTCATTGTGGGTGCCATACCGAATAAATCTTTCTCCATTTATGAAACTTCACAGAAAGTACTCCAGTTGAAATTTAACTTGCAAGATACAGCATTCACTGAACTTCACATGCTGATGATTTTTTTAAAGAAATTATGCAGTTTGTACCTTCTGATGCTTCCTGTGTAGCCCATGTTCGATTTAAGTGCAGCATGCTATGGATTTGTATAATTTCAGCAACAAAAAATGAAGTGCAAGTGTTTTGTAGGCTGATTGAATTATAGCTTACCTTTTGGATATACATTCAGGCAACCTAAAGAAATTGATTTTAAGTCATTTAATGTGTCTCCAAATTTCACAAAGATTAATGTGGTTTGTTAATTTACGATATGCATACTAACTGTACTCTGAGCTTCTGATCTGAACTGGGCAGTTGAGATGGCTGCGAGCCCAACAGAGGAGAGATTGTTGCCTAGGAGGAGAAAGGTTAAATTTGAAGATAATTGTTGTGCTTGTCCCTGTGGCCAAGGAGATGAACATTGGCAGTGGAACATGCACATGTCATTGCTTTGAATATTTTTACCTTAATGTCTGGATCATAAAATATCAAAAATGATGCAGAAAAATATGTCCCTTGTGTAATGTATTTTTTTTTTAGATCTGGTTCTGAAATGTTGACTGCTGCTATGGAGAAGAATGTGCTTGGAGCATTACATGACCATTGTTGAATGTACTGAGGGTACCACCTCTTTGAATTAACAGCCTTTTTTATTTTCTGTCAGTTCTGAATCCAGATAACAGCTTTGAGATGCTGATTGACCAAACTGTTGTTAGTAAAGGGAATTTGCTGGAGGATATGACTCCACCTATTAATCCACCTAACGAAATAGATGACCCTAATGACAGTAAGCCTGAAGACTGGGATGAAAAACTAAAGATCCCTGACCCTGATGCGCTCAAGCCTGAAGACTGGTGAGTACTGTCTTGCAAGGAACTTCTGCAATGCTTTCATTTAATGTTTATTTTGATATCTTTAGTTTGGAATATGCGGTATCATAAACTATCTTTCTGCATTTCATCAATGCGGACTTGTATTATATATTTCATAATTTTGAATACTTCTACAGTTACAACTTCAAAATAAAGGATCTTCTTTCAGGGATGAAGATGCTCCAGCAAAGATAATTGATCCAGATGCTGTTAAACCAGAGGGGTGGCTTCATGATGAAGCAGAGTATATCTCTGATCCCAGTGCAGAGAAACCAGAGGACTGGTAATTTTTTAAAACCATTTTGTTTGGATTATGAATTCCGAAGTGTAGGTCCTGTGCTCATTAGTCTACTGTTTTTTCAAAGTCATTTAATCTGGGCACTTAACAAAGTTGAGGTCTTTCTACTTCCATGTTCTGTTTGGTTAAAATAACTTTGTTGTTGTGGTGAATTTTTGTTTTTGTGAAAATATGGGTTGAACTTGTCTTTTGATTTTGTATACTATTTTATTTAAATGTAATTAAGAGTATCTGCCATGAAAAAAAGTGAAGTCTTGCTTTTAAACATAATATGTAGCCAGCCAATAAATATGCAGGCTGCATAAATAGGTGCCACTTAAATATGGTCAGCTGACTTAATTAATAAAATACAAGTGATGGGATCATAAGTACATGATGCCTTTTCTGTCTGTTGATCAAATATCCTATCCAGCAGGTGTTTACTGCTGATATCATTGATTATAAACTTGACAGTTGTCAGACATTAGAAATAATGCATATATATTGCAGCACAATAGTTTGGTGACTTTTTTGTGTATTTGTTCCTTGATGTGGGCATTGCTGGCAAGGCCAGCATTTATTGCCCATCCCTAATTGCCATTGAGAAGATGACTGCCAATGTATAGTAACATCTAGGAAGAAATGTGGGTTTTTCCAGGTCTTAACGACTTTAGGAATAGATTAAAGTTATTGGCCCTGAAATTAATGTCTGACAGCATGCTCCGAGTAGACCGTTGTAATCCTTTTGAAATGCCCTGCAAGTTCCGGATTTTGCACGTGTAGAAATCCGGAACTTGCAGCCTGTCAACATGCGTGTTAACAGACCATCCGCAAGGGCTCCGAAAAAGCAGTCGTTGGTGCAGAGTTGGGATATTTGTCCAGCAATTGCCCACGCAAGTTTTGCAGTTGATGCAAGCAGGCATAGGGCCTATTTGCATCAGTGTAAGTGGATATCTATAAGGCTTAAATTAAACATTTACATTTCCAAAATTATGCACATACACTTTATTAAATGAGTTTATGCAAATATTGGCCATTGCCCCAGATTACAGTTTTAATGTATGAGATTATCAAGACATTAAATTTTTATTGAGTTTGGTGAATGAAGGTAATTATGATTTAAAATGTTTACATTTTGGGATCCATTGTATATCATTATGGGATTCCCTTCGTAAATGATTGCAATGGAATTCTTCTTTGTCATTGGAGGACTGGGCCCACATAATCCCAGGTACGCTTCCAAACCACCTAGGATCTGTGGGCCTTTACGCTGCCTGAGACCACACCATTTTGCAGCCTAGGCGCCAGTAGTTAATTCATTCACAGGTCGGAGGTGTACTCCAAAGGTTAGCCTCTGACCACAATTTCTAGGCCAATAGTGTGCTGTAGGATGTCCCCATATTAAAGTAGCATCTGAACAGTGCAGTCCCATGGTGGTTAAAGTTTTTGGGTGCTATTATTGATGTGTAAACTTTTACCTTTTCCTTCAGTTCTGTTATTTTTGAAGTTGAAAAATTAGCATGGAACAATAGCAATACATGTATGGGTAATGCATTCAGAATGTAATTTCCTTTTCAGGGATGAAGAAATGGATGGTGAGTGGGAAGCTCCCCAGATTCCCAATCCGAAGTGTGAAACTGCACCTGGGTGTGGAGTATGGGAACCACCCATGATGAGCAATCCGAAATACAAAGGAAAATGGAAGTCCCCTATGATTGAAAATCCCAACTACCAGGTACTCAAATTAAGTCTTCAGGTTGTTTAGCACTACAGCAAGTACTTGTAACCATGAAACTTTGTTATTGAAGTTCATAATGTAGCTGGGGAGGTGAAGTAGCAAGAGGCATTCATTTAGAAGGACAAAATGGCATAGAGAAAGGGAACTAGGGCAGTGATGAATTAGGATGTTGGATATGTGCTCGGGGGGGGGCATTGGTGGCACCCTATTATGTAATCCTCCCTTATTCTATATTTAAGCTCCTGCCATGGAATGCTTTACCACAAGTATCAATTATGGCAAAGAGTATAACATATATTATATATAAAGGAATATGATAAGTATTTGGAAAATAATGTAAAAGAATAGAGAATAATTCAATTTGACAACACTTTTTTTTCTCTGCATCTTCTATTCCTTTGCAAATACTTACCTTATTCCTTACTCTAATTCCAAGTAGATGGCTAGAACCAGCTTTGAGATGATGGGAAGAATGGCCATTCTTCCCATGATTCTAGGCTTTAAAACTTCCTTCCCTGTGAATTTCTTGTGGGCCGAGAAGTGCTCCCCCTGCCCAACGCTCCTAAAGGAGTCGTTGGGCCTCCCTGATCTTACTGTGATTGACCAGTAACCACTTCACCTACTGACTGCTGGGAACCGTTCCCACAATTCCCTGATTGCAGCCAAATTCCTGCTCCCTCCCACCAGCCAGGTTTTATTTAAATGAGGCCCTGGCCCTGCCATTCAGATCAGCAGGGCCTCCACATCCCCTACCTGTCTCTGGGTGCACAGCCCACGACCAGGCCCACCTGTGGTGGGGTGGGGGGAATTGAGGCCAATGTCTCTTGCTGGGTAGCAGTTTGAGGAAATTGACGGATTATTTCGACAAACCTGGTTTGAAGATTGGATGGACCTACTCGTGATGTGGGAAGAAGCCAAAACCATTATTGCCGAGATATAAGCACTTCTGCAAGAAGAGGGAAGTGATGACTCGAAGTTTCCCAGTTGAAAGTCTGGTTTAAGTAGTACCCTACTTTAGGTGTGGAATTGGATCTGGCATATATACAAGGCAAACTGAATTGCCTGTCCTTCCTTCCTTCCTACTATCTGCAGAGATGGCAAGTTTCACTACCCTATTTCGCTATTCTGAGGAATAAGATGAAGGGAGGCAGGGGATAACAACACTAGATAAATGTGGAGGTCGAAGAACTGCTTGGATAGCCTTTTTGTGTGTGTTTTATATACAGGGTGTATGGAATCCAAGGAAAATCCAAAATCCTAACTATTTTGAGGACTTGCAACCTTACAAGATGACTCCGATCATTGCTATTGGACTGGAACTATGGTCCATGACTTCTGACATCTTGTTTGATAACTTTATCATCTGTGCTGAGAGGAAAGTATCTGATCAGTGGGCAGCTGATGGATGGGGGCTGAAGAAGTTGGTGGCTACTGCAAATGAGGTATCCTGCCAATACATTATGAAGTATGTTCATTTGGACTATTGAGAGGTCCATTCATTGTAAAGTAATTAACTTTTTGCTCACACTCCCATTCTTTGTGCAACAACAGCTTTCAAAACCTGTGTCACAGATTTTCACTTCCCATTTCAGGAGAGAGGATACTGACTGGTGCTATCAAGGCTAGGTGTAACATAACATCATAAATAGGAGTAGGCCATTCTGCTCTTCAAGCCTGCTTTGCCATTTAATAAGATTATGGCCAATTTTTTTAAAAAAAATTTACCTCAATTCCATTATTCCTGCACTATCTCCATATCCCTTGATTCCCTTCGTATCCAAAAATCTATCGATCTCTGTCTTGAATATACTCAACGATTGAGCATCCACAGCCCTCTGGGGTAGAGAATTTCAAAAATTCATAAACCTGTGAGTAAAGTCATTTCTCCTCATCTTGGTCCTAAATGGCCAACCCCTTATTCTGAGACTGCCCCCTAGTTCTGGACTCCCCACCCAAGGAACGCAGTCACCCTATCCAGTTCTTTAAAATTTATATGTTTCAATGAGATCACCCCATAAATACAGCAGTGTAGCAGAAATTTTAGCTTACATTTTGTGATCTGATATAATCCAGTTGACAGAGTACAGGGACCAATGCGCACAGCCTGCAGGCCAACCTGAATGCAGCTAGGTAGTGATACAACAGCTTGAGGTGTGATATCCTTGGATGTGAGTGACCAATGCTTTCAATTGTACACTGTTTCTTGAAGGTGTGCCCTAGTGATGTATGGATACGTATGAGATACAATAAAAGAGCTATGGGTCAGCTGTAAATTTCCAACAAGTTGGGCAACACTTTGTGGCATTCAATCTTGTTATCTGCCCAATATGTTATTGTCTGTGTCATCATTCCGAGCTAGATTCCTCAGTGGACAAGATTTATGCATCCATTCCCAGGTTCTGCAAGTAACGTACATAGTGTTAACTTAGTGACCACATGCTCCCAGGAATTGTGCACTGCTGTCTTCTGGGTAAGGTGCCCTGAAGTACCAAAAAGGGCAACCCTCCCTGCACCCACTTCATACAGCAGCAATTCCAAACCGTTTTTTTCTGCCCTAAAACAACCTATTTTGACTGTCGCTTCTTTCCCATCCAATTTGAAGCTTTGTCTAGGCTGAAATAATTTTACCCATATTATGTTTCATTGTGCCCATACCTTTTTTTAATTTGAACTGCTGACTAGATTTTGCACATTCCCATTCAACTAGCTTCCTACACAAGCTAAAGTTGTGCAGCTAGTTATGAATAATGACACTGTAAAACTGTGGGCAGGCAGTAAGCAAACTCTTGTCAGCTAGATATGCACAAACAAGTAGACAGTAAAACCTAAAATTAGCCTGAAGCAGAAGTTAATTTTTGCTCCAATTTTGTGTCTTGCATGGGAGCTGTAGTTCCAGTTGTAAATATGTGCCAGCTCATATTTGGTGTTGGTCAGCAGAGAACACAAAAATCCAAGCTGATACATAATGTAAAACTCCCAAAACACTTGGAACATGCAAATAGTGAGCATTTCCTGATGAATCTCATTGACATCAATTGATTGTCACCTCTTGAAAATGTAGCAAATTCTTTAAATGAGTGCTTGTGTCTGGGGAGGAAACATTGTTTTTAAAGGGTCAGGTTTTGAAAAGTGGGAGGAAAAATAATTTTCTTTACAAAATACTTTATACTGTGTTTTGTTTCATTTTATAATGCAAATGTCAGTTGTTGGTTGTGATCTACATGTCTTAGTTTTCCTGATTTTTCAGTGCACTCTTCAGCTACAAGTAGATGTTTCTAGCTAGTAAAGCATTAGTAACATTAATCTACCTTCTCACTTGAAGTTCAGCTTAAATACTTCACATTTTAATTCCATATGTTTAAAATATAGTTGATCATTAAAATAATACAAAATGATGTGGTGCCACAGAATGATGCTAAAATATATTTGTAGTAATAAATTTATTTTTGGGGCTTTATTCATTACAATGTTCTTGTATTAATTTATGAGCTGTTGACTGCTTTTCATTGATGTCCACCATGTCCTCAATTGCATTTCAAGACTTTCTTTTTCAAATTTTGTTTTCTTTTTAATGCATCAAATGACCGCATTTTTAACCCTTAAATTGTTGACTGATCTGGGGAAATTCTTGTCTCTGAGTCTCTATTATTTACTTTGTGTCGCACTGTATAAACTCAAAACAAAATCCTAGTTTTATTATTGTAATACTAGCTGCAACTAAAAAGGCACACTTGCATTATAATTCAACAGTTTTTAGGTTTTTATTTCCCATTTTCTTTTTAATTTTACCTTTTTCCTTGCCTAATCTAATCTATTTTTACCTTTTTTTTTCTATTTCCGATCTTCCATCATCCATTTCGGTGGAAAGTTTTTTTTTAAAAAAGAACATTCCACTGGTTAAAACAAATCGGTTTTAAAGGCTAATTTAAACCCAAACTTAATTGACCTGATTGATCGCGGATGCGACCAAGTCAATCCTTACCACATGTTTGCGTGGAGGTATAACCTTGTGTAGTTTACTCGCAGTGATCATGATGGTTCCAGAACAAAGTAAATCCTCGTGTATATCGGGTTGAAATACTGAAGCTGATTTGATCTAATTGAGATTTATCTTTTTTTTTTCTTCAGCCTGGTGTGTTGGGTCAGTTGACAACTGCTGCAGAAGAGCGCCCTTGGCTCTGGATTATTTACATCCTGACAGCTGTTTTACCTTTAGGGCTAATTGTGCTGTTCTGCTGGCCAAGCAAGGTAAGAAAAGGCTTGAAAGCTTTTGTAGTGGCTCTCTGGTGATTTGTCTGATTTCAGGCAGTGAGTAGCTAAGCCCCAAGTTTGATCCCTGGACACTGCTGACTTAGCTGATCTCTGCCTGGATGAGTTATTGGGCTTCGTCTCTGCAAGCCTCCTACTCTGGATTATGGAAGAAAAATAGGACTGGGTTCCCACTCCCAATTTAGTTACCCAAGAAGCCCTACTGGAAATCTGTTACAATGGTCACATAGTCTGCCACCACTTACTGTCTATGCCCAATTGGGCAAATACTAAAACGTGCCTGCCATGTGGGGAACTGCAACTTTTCAAGGAAAAGGTCTTCAGAGGGGTGGGGGGGGGAGGTGGGAAGAGAACTGGAGGAGGACGAATATCAAAATGTAATGAAATATAATATTTTCATTATGTTTATAGTAAAGATTTTCCTCAAAACCTCATAGTATTGTGTATATATGTGCCAAAATCACTGGGCCATCTTTTTGAATTCAGTCTTCGCCAGTTTTGACCATGTCCTCCTGGATGTTGTCTATCTGACTAAAGTCCCTGACTAAACATGACTGAACAGGATTTATCCAAGAAATACAAAGGTTTCTGAGTTTGATCTTCATAGAAGAGATACCAAGCTGTAACATAAATTATGCGATTCTTTAGAAATCTGATGATGCAGCCGAGTACAAGAAGACTGACGCTATGCAGCCTGATGTCCGAGAAGATCAGGAGGATGAAGAGCAGGAGGAAGTGATGGATGAGAAGAAAGAATGTAATGATCTTACAAAAGGTAAAAGAACAGCATCTCTCTTTCATTTCCTTTTTAAGTTGTATGAGAGGAATAATTTCCCATAGGATTCCTAATAGGAACGTCGTGTATACTTGACATTGCAGCGGTACCTCCAGTATCCGCCTCCATGAGTATACTAACGAGACACAGTTCCATCTCTCTCTGCTCTTCCACTATCTGTGTTGTTAGATTGCTTGTCCACTATCCATTCTTGGATGAGCTGCATTTTCCTCCGGTTAAAGATTGGAAACACCAAAGCCATTGTTTTTGGTTCATGCCACCGATTCTATACCCTCTGTGGGCCCTGTCTCAAATTGAAACTGGCTGTTCGCAACTTCTACGTGCTATCGGAGCTGAGCTTCTGACACATCCCCTCTATCATAAAGACCGTCTACTTCCACCTCTAATACTGCCTGTCTCCACCCTTGCCTCAACCTATCTGCTGCTGAAATCCACCTCCGTAGTTGTTCACTGTTCCATTGTTCTCCTGGCTGGCCTTCAAACCTCCATACTCCTTAAACTTTAGCTCATGTAAAACTCTGCTGCCTATATCTGGACCGACACTGTAAGGGGATAAAATACGGTCACTAGTGACCATCTATCTATCTGTCTGTCTACTTCCACTCTAAAGTGGGATACTGAAGGTAGTGAATTGATCTGACACATGGTCCAGATTGTAAGACTTGTCAGTATTAGGAGGTTCTGAGAAATTGGAAGCTCCTGTACCTTACGGTAGGAATTGTAATATAATCTGTTAAGCGAATTTTACAAATATCGTAAATTATGTATGTAAAGCACGCTTATACCACTCTCCTTACAATGGGTTTTAAGAAGGAGAAGCAGCAAAGCTTGATGGTTAATGAATCATCCATTGTGTTAACCTTAATACAGACTGATAGAAACTTACATTCAGTACAGAGTAACATCCACCAAGGACAGTGGAGAGTCAACAGTCCAGAAACATGGATTGTAGCAGCATCTGAATCTCAGATAGCAAACCCTGGGAAGCAAGGTTAATTCACATGTCATGAGGAACTGAGGCAAAGTTGACACCACTGAACACATTCTGGAAGGGTGACGTGATGGGAGATGGACAGGTGGGGGGTACCACTCCAAGCTAGTCTGATAAGGGTCAACAAATCAATGTAACTTCGCTGATAGCAGTAGGCCAATCAGTGATTTTTGTCGGAGGGTCGGACACCTCAAAATGTATAACTAGATGTAAAACCTCTATTCTTAGAAGGTTCATCCGTGAACCCTTCCCCAGCATGCTTGAATAAAAACCGGTTGAACCGAGGTTTCACCTGAGTGATTCTGTGGTCGCGATACGGGCGGGTGTTGATTCCTTTATCAGGGAGTCCAACTTGAAGAGAAGTCTTTTTACTTCAACATTACCAAGTCCTGCTCTTCAGTCACCTGTTTTCTCACTGAGCTCCGTTATAGAAACATAGAAAATAGGTGCAGGAGTAGGCCATTCGGCCCTTCGAGCCTACACCACCATTCAATATGATCATGGCTGATCATTCACCTCAGTACCCCTTTCCCGCTTTCTCTCTATACCCCTTGATCCCCTTAGCCGTAAGGGCCATATCTAACTCCGTCTTGAATATATCTAATGAACTGTCATCAGAGACACTCTGCGGCAGGGAATTCAAAGGGTTAACAACTCTGAGTGAAGAAGTTTCTCCTAATCTCAGTCCTAAATGGCCTACCCCTTATCCTAAGACTGTGTCCCCTGGTTCTGGACTTTCCCCAACATCGCCAACATTCTTCCTGCATCTAACCTGTCCCGTCCCGTCAGAATTTTATATGTTTCTATGAGATCCCCTCTCATCTTTCTAAACTCCAGTGTATAAAGGCCCAGTTGATCCAGTCTCTCCTCATATGTCAGTCCAGCCATCCCTGGAATCAGTCTGGTGAACCTTCGCTTCACTCCCTCAATAGCAAAAGCGTCCTTCCTCAGATTAGGAGACCAAAACGGAACACAATATTCCAGGTGAAGCCTCACCAAGGCCCTGTACAATTGCAGTAAGACCTCCCTGCTCCTGTACTCAAATCCCCTAGCTATGAAGGCCTACATGCCATTTGCTGCCTTCACCGCCTGCTGTACATGCTTGCCAACTTTCAATGACTGATGAACCATGACACCCAGGTCTCGTTGCACCTCCTCTTTTCCTAATTTTCCACCATTCAGATGATCTGCCTTTGTGTTGTTGCCACCAAGTAGATAACCTCACATTCATCCACATTATACTGCATCTGCCATGCATTGCCCACTCGCCTAACCTGTCCAAATCACCCTGCAGCCTCTCAGCATCCTCCTCACAGCTCACACCACCAGCCAGTTTAGTGTCATCTGCAAACTTGGAGATATTACACTCAATTCCTTCATCCAAATCATTAATGTATATTATGAAGAGCTGGGGTCCCAGCACTGAGCCCTGCGGCACTCCACTAGTCACTGCCTCCCATTCCGAAAAGGACCTGTTTATCCCGACTCTCTGCTTCCTGTCTGCCAACCAATTCTCTATCCTCACCAGTACATTACCCCCAATACCATGTGCTTTGATTTTGCACACCAGTCTCTTATGTGGGACCTTGTCAAAGGCCTTTTGAAAGTCCAAATACACCACATCCCCACTGGGTTCTCCCTTGTCCACTCTACTAGTTACATCCTCAAAAAAATTCCAGAAGATTTGTCGAGCATGATTTCCCTTTCACAAATCCATGCTGACTTGGACCGATCCTGTCACAGCTTTCCAAATGCGCTGCTATTTCATCCTTAATAATTGATTCCAACATTTTCCCCACTACTGATGTCCGACTAACCGGTCTATAATTATCCGTTTTCTCTCTCCCTCCTTTTTTTAAAAAAAAAAGTGGTGGTACATTTGCTACCCTCCAGTCCATAGGAACTGATCCAGAGTCGATAGACTGTTGGAAAATGATCACCAATGCATCCACAATTTCGAGGGCCACCTCCTTAAGTACTCTGGGATGCAGACAATCAGGCCTCGGGGATTTATCGGCCTTCAATCCCATCAATTTCCCCAACACAATTTCCCGCCTAATAAGGATATCCTTCAGTTCCTCCTTCTCACTAGACCCTCGGTCCCCTAGTACATCCGGAAGGTCATTTGTGTCTTCCTTCATGAAGACAGAAGCAAAGTATTTGTTCAATTGGTCTGCCATTTCTTTGTTCCCCATTTATTAATTCACCTGAGTCCGACTGCAAGGGACCTAAGTTTGTTTTCACTAATCTTTTTCTCTTCACATATTTATAGAAGCTTTTGCAGTCAGTTTTTTATGTTCCCAGCAAGCTTCCTCTCATACTCTATTTTCCCCCTCCTAATTAAACCCTTTGTCGTTCTCTGCTGAATTCTAAATTTCTCCCAGTCCTCAGGTTTGCTGCTTTTTCTGGCCAATTTATATGTCTCTTCCTTGGATCTAACACTATCCTTAATTTCCCTTGTTAGCCCCAGTTGAGCCATCTTCCCTGTTTTATTTTTACTCTAGACAGGGATGTACAACTGTTGAAGTTCATCCATGTGATCTATAAATGTTTGCCATTGCCTATCCAGTCAACCCTTTAAGAATCATTTGCCAGTCTATTCTAGCCAATTCACGCCTCATGCCGTCGAAGTTCGCTTTCCTTAAGTTTAGGACCCTAGTTTCTGAATTAACTCTGTCACTCTGCATCTTGTTTAAAAATTCTACCATGTTATGGTCACTCTTCCCCAAGAGGCCTCGCACAACAAGATTGCTAATTAGTCCCTTCTCATTACACACCACCCAGTCTAGGATGGCCAGCTCTCTAGTTGGTTCCTTGATATATTGGTCAAGAAAACCATCCCTAATACACTCCAGGAAATCCTCCTCCACTGCATTGCTACCAGTTTGGTTAGCCCAATCTATATGTAGATTAAAGTCGCCCATGCTAACTGCTGTACTTTTATTGCACACATCCCTTATTTCTTGTTTGATGCTGTCCCCAACCTCGCTACTACAGGTGGCCTGTACACAACTCCCACCAGCGTTTTCTGCCCTTTGGTATTCCGCAGCTCCACCCATACTGATTCCACATCAAATACCTATAAAGTACCTCAAATTTAAAATTGTCAGCATCTTATTCAAATCCTTCCATGGCGTCACTCCTCCCTATCTCTGTTACCTCCTGTAGCCCTACGATGCCTGCCAGCCCCACCCAAAATCTCTGTATTCCTCTGACAGGCCTTGGAGCATGGGATGAACCTTTGCCCCACCTTTGGCGACTCTGGAACTCCCTCCCTAAACCCCCCCCCCCCCCCCACCGCATCTCAATCTGCATTATGGGCAGCATCACCTAATTTTTGTTCACCTAATTCAGGGGTCTGCCCTTGTGTGTTGAGCCTTTTTTTCCCTGTTATTTACCTTCTACTTCTACCTCATACACTTTCTTCTGATAACATGAATTGTTGACTGGAACGAAAGAGACAAACTTCAGTATGAAAGCTCACTAATGAGAAAAAAGAATGGAAGAGACAAAAGGAGGCAGAAATCAATACAAACATGAGCAACAAAAATAGCTGGTGATTTTCTGCTACAACACCTTTTTTGGTTTGGATGATCTATTCCTGATTTTGTTTTTCACAATTTTTAATCTGGAACATGCAGAACTTGAAAGAACCATCTGACTAGTTCTAAAGTTTAAAAAAAATATAATGTATAATCTGCTTCTTTACAAAAAAGATTTTGTCTGGCTGCTATTTTTGAATTTACCAACATGATCTGCGTCCAGTGTCCCTCTAGGTATGGTAAAACAGGCCTGGCCATCTGCTGTATCAGTACAAAAAAAAGACCAATAGAAATATTTAATACACTCAACTGAAATGCCTCTCCATGCCTAAGTTTGTCATTCTGAAAGATTTGTTGCTGAAATTTTCTGGAGTAGATACATCAGCAGTAGCCCTTTTCTTTGTGACTGGCTACTCCTGTTCTGAAATCAGTCCCTCAGACCTGCTCTGCCATTCAATTAGATCATGGGTGATCTGCACCTCAACTCCACTCTCCCGTCTTTGATCCATATCCCCTAATACCCTTGATCAACAAAAATCTATCCATCTTGAAAGCTTCAATTGTCCTAGACACCACAGCTTTTTTTTTTGGGGGGGGAAGAGTTCTACATTTCTGCTATCCTTTGTGCAGAAAAAGTGCTTCCTGATTTCACTCCTGAATGGCCTAGCTCTAATTTTAAGACTTTGTTCTCTTGATTACCTCCACGAGGACATAGATTATCCATATCTACCCTATCAAATCCTTTTAACATTTTAAGCCCCTCGATCAGTCACTCCTCAATCTCCTCCTAATACTTAAGGGACTACAAGCCAAGTTTATGCAACCTGTCCTAATTTAACTCTCTAAACCCTGGCTTAATTCTGGTACATGTGCAATACACCCCTTCCAAGGCCAATATATTCTTTCTGAAATGTGATGTCCAAAACTGAACTCAGTACTCCAGATGGAATCTGAGCAAGAGTCTTGACAACTGAAGCATAATTTCCTCCACTTTTATCTCCAGGTGGGCTGGAGTACAAAGTCAACATTCCTTTGGCCTTTTTTATTACTTTTTGTACCAGTCTACTGGCTTTTAATGTACCTATTTTTTTTTTTGTATAGAAGCTGACGATGATGAAAACATTGGAGAAGGCAGTCAAGAAGATGATGATGAGGAGGAGGAGGAGGAGGAGGAGGATGATGAAGAGGCCAATAAATCAAAATCCGCTTCAGAGGATGAGGTTAATGTTTTTTTGTTTAAATGAATGCTGTCTTTTGATAAGTACATGAAACTCTGAAGAGTAAGTAACTATTTATTACAATCTGCCCTCCGACCACTTCGGCTGCCTGACAACCTCTGGCCGCCCAACCTCCACGCTCTCTTTCCTTCCCCCCCCCCCCCCCCAAAACTACCTCTGCCCAGGCAAAGACGTTCTGGAATCTAGATTTTCTGGATTTCAGAACGATCTCTGTTTTGAGGTTTCCGGATTTCGGACGTCACACCTATATTGTAGTTGCCCACTGAGTCATAATCCAGTAGGTTTGGTCATGTTGCTCTAGCTTTCAGTTACTACGTTTAGTGAAGGTGAAGTGTGTTTTATTTTGTGCTGCCTATTATATGGCGCGTCTTGTTTGTTCTGACCAGTGACTGGCAGAGCTTGTCGCCTGTTTGTACTCGGGACAGGGATTCTTCAAGGCTGGAATAGAATTCCTCTGTGATCTCTTCTGTAGCTTCCAGTGTTGAGGCGTATGCACTGATGATCGTAGCACACTGCTTCCGGGCTAGGTTGAGCCAAAGGGTCATGACTCGTTCGTTTACCCTACAAGGGATAAAAGATAAACGGGTAGCAAGCTGATCCTCCTTGGTGACTAATGCCAGAGTTGGAAAGGACACAGGCCTCTGGGGAGATGTGATTGGCAGAGAAGGGGTAGGGAAAACCAACTTCCAATGGTAACCTCGTGCTGATATGCTTAGAACATAGCCTTGTCATAACCAACACCTTGTTCCGTCAGAAAGACAAGGACAAGTCTTCATGGCAACATCCTCGATCCAAGCACTGGCATCTGCGAGGGACCAGAAGGACGTGCGCATCACTTGTGCCATGACTGGAGCTGACGACTGCTGGATGGACCACCACCTAATCCGCTCGGTAATGTCCATCAATGTTGCCTAAAAACAGTGGTGGCAACAGAAACCATGTCGCAGGAAAATCACGCTGCAGCACTCGGACCTTGCTAAGAAAGTGCTATTCCCCTAGTGCCTCACTACCAACCTGGTGACTCAGTGATCCAGAGATGCAGGGTGCTCTCGCCGTCTGGTCTGCCCTCAAGGCCTCCATAATTAAAACCTGTGAGGAGACGCTTGGTCACGCGAGCAGGAAACGCCAAGAGATCCAGGAGTTAATAAGCTACAAGCGCATGGCATTCTTGAATTGGAAACAAGACCACTCGAGTGCAAGAAAGCAGATCTACAGACATCTGAAGGTAGAGGCCCAGCAAAAAACTCGCGACCTAAAGAATAGATGGTGGGTGGAGAAAGCACAGGAGATCCAATAACTAGCCGACAATCACGATGTGCGAGGATTCTTCAGTGTAGTAAAAACCACTACGGCCCAAGTGGTCGAAGAACGGAGAAGTTCTCATCAAGGACAGAGAAGCAGTCAGTGCTCGCTGTAAGGAGCACTTTGAAGATCTCCGTACCTGAGACTCTGTCTTTGAGTGTACATGACTCCATCCCACGGCATGCTATGTGCCACCATCTCGGTACAACCCCAACCCTGCATGAGG
This sequence comes from Pristiophorus japonicus, assembly GCF_044704955.1. Lineage (NCBI taxonomy): Eukaryota > Metazoa > Chordata > Chondrichthyes > Pristiophoridae > Pristiophorus > Pristiophorus japonicus. The sequence goes on from NC_091978.1 coordinate 334,160,641, forward strand.
TTGAAAAGACCATTTGACAACTGAGAACAACAAGGCCTCGGAAGCAGATGGAACAACACGGCCTCCTTGACGTTCAACATCCCTACCCACACCTGGGAATCCCTGGTACAAGATCGCTCAAAGTGAACGAGCATCCAGGAAGGCACCGAACACCTTGAGTCTCTCTGCCGGGAGCAAGCGGAAGGAGCACATGTAACTGAATAAAATCTTATTTTGAGACATCACCTAACCCTATCCTCCAATGTTTTTCTATATTTCAAAGCTACAACACATCCTTGGTGTATGTAGAGGTGGAAAAGAACATTATATGTTTTTTTTAAGAACTTGGGGGTACAGTACTGATTCTGATGCTAGTACTGCTATATGTTGAGCCAAGAGGAGGTGCATAATACTAGATGATGGTGACTCTACCAAAAAAAACAACTGCTCCTTTTGTAATAAGTCCTGCTTTTATTTTTCAGATGAAAGAAGCTGATGAAGGTGCTGGCTCGGGTGACTGCTCTACAAAACTGATCCGTAAGAAAAAAGTGAGAAAGGAGTGAATCTCTCAATACCTATTGAATGGAGGCATTCTCATTTTCCAGGTGGGCGTCCCACCCTCTGTACTTCCTGACAGCATGCAGATTACTCAGCTGATGGCTGAGGTGATAAATCAACCTCTATTCCAAGTACCTATCTAATCTTAGCCTCCATACTACTCTTCCCTGCTTCATTTACAAACCTCCTTAGTCTTCCTGGCAAGAAAAAAAATCGCTTTGAAGATGTTGCTGGTTTTTAACTTTAGGAGTACGTCCTAACACCAAATGACCAGTTGTGAAGGAATATTCCAGTATTGAAAGGAAAGTTGTAGCAAGTATTTGATACCTTTTTGTGAAAGAAGTGTTAACCAGGGTAAAAGTACAAATATTATAAAATGAAAACTAATTACAGTTATATGGTGACATTTGTATTGAAAGGGGAGAAGCATTGGCATGTTTTATGACTGTGATATTTGTTGTTTAGTTCAAGTTTTCAGCCCCAGTATGGGGGAGGGGTAAATTAGTATGATAAAACACAATACTGAAAATAATTCCAATGTACATATAAATTAATTCAAATGATGCAGCTTTTAGCACAACTCTTTTTTTTTCATTGGTGCCAATGCTTTCTTCCCTAACTAGGTATCTATCGGATTGTATTGTTGTAGCAAAACAAAAAGATGCACTGAATTTCTTTGTACATTATATATTATTGTTCAGGTACACACATGGGTGGTGTGCTTTTTTTTTTCCCTCTCCAATGTGGTTCAATTAGCTGTATTGCATTTTAAGTTTACCACCAACTTAAAACATTCGTATGATCTGCACTCCATATTATCAGTTTAATGGTGAGAAATTCTCCCTTTTCCCTGATGGGATGTTTTTTGTGTGTGCGTGCGTGTGTTTGGTGAATAATTTGTATTACAGTGCAGTGACATTCCTGAGTCATCTTCGGTCCGAGTTTCATTATTATGAATGCAGAGATGAATGATTTAACAAACCAAATGGCTGCAATTCAGGAGATGAATGGTGTGGAGTTTACTGAATTTTCTGGAGTTTTATAGTTTTAATGTTACTCTGGGTTAGCATAATCCCTGTTTACACTGATGTTTGCAAAATGTACAATTGCTCTTTGAAATAAATATTTAATATAATGGAAGTTTCTGTGTTGACTAAGTATTAAATCCTCACTTAAGTGTAATGACTGACTTGTATTTTGTGAATCTGGCATTGCGGAATGAGGAGCTGAGGCAGAAATCCCACCTGGAATCCAACTTGCAAGTGCTATCTTTTTTTTTTCTTGCATTTCTAATCCTTCCTTTGTGTTGTGTTTTTCTTGCTGCACCCATTCCTTAATGCCCTGTTACAACTCTCCATTGCACGCCTGACTAGTTGATGCCTATCTAAAAGTTGCATTTGATTCCTTTCTTTAGATTTATTTCCTCCAGTAAACTTTTGGTGTAGGACGGTTAATTTTATATGAGCAGCAAAATAAGTCCTACCTGAAGTATCACACATTACATTGAAATTATTTGTAATGATTCTACATAATGTCAATAAGGACCCCAGTTGACATCTTCAAAATAAGGAAATGTGCAATTTTTTTCATCAGTTTAACTGATGCATGTTCCATTCATTTAATGAACTTGCCCTGTTACATCCTGTAATTGTCTCTTTCTGGACCAATTCTTAATTCCTTCTGTCTTTCTTGGTTTCGTTTACCAGTTCTCTTGCTCTCAATTTGCTGTTGCACTCTTTTTTTTCTCTCTGGGGGTAAAATTCATCAGTGAGGGCACAAAAAGGGTGATAGCTGATTAGGCACAGACCCAGAGGGATGGAGTACGGTGTTTTTTTAAAAATTCATTCTCTATATGGGTGTCGCTAGCAAAGCTGACGTTTATTACCTACCTCTAGTTGTCCTTGAGAAGATGTTGGTGAGCCTTCGTCTTGCACTGTGGCAGTCCATGTGGTGAAGGTTCACGGACAGTGCTACTTGGTAGGGAGTTTCAGGACAAGACCTGAAGCTGGAAAAGGAGGAGGTCGTGTGGCAACTAAAAGAGAGAGGGGGGTGGGGAGGGAGAAAACCGGGAATTACAGACCAGTTAGCCTGACATCAGGTAGTAGGGAAAATGCTAGCATCTATTAAGGACGTGATAACTGGGCACTTAGAAAATAATAATAGGATTGGGCAGAGTCAACATGGTTTTATGAAAGGGAAATCATGTTTGACAAATCTGTTGGCGTTTTTTGAAGTTGTTGTAACTAGCAGAATAGATAAGCGGGAACCAATGGATGTGGTGTATTTTTATTTTCAGAAGGCATTCGATAAGGTGCCACACAAGGTTATTGAACAAAATTAGGGCTCATGGGATTGGGGGTAAGATACTCGCACGGATTGAGAATTGGTTAATGGACAGAAAACCGAGAGTAGGAATAAATGGGCTATTTTCGGGTTGGCAGGCTGTAACTAGTGGGGTGCCGCAAGGATCGGTGCTTGGGCCTCAGATATTCACAATCTATATCAATGATTTTGGATGAGGGGACAAAATGTAATATATCCAATTTTGCTGATACATTCCAACCTAGCTTTGTAAGTTGTGAGGGGGATGCAGAGAGACTTCAAGGGGTATAAGACAGGCTAAGTGAGTGGGCAAGAACATGGCAAATGGAATATAATGTGGAGAAAAGTGAAGTAAACTACTTTGGTAGGAAAAATAGAAAAGCCAAGTATTTTTTAAATGGTGAGAGATTGGGAAATGTTGGTGTTCAGAGAGTCCTTGGATGTCCTTGTACACGAATCACTGAAAGTTAACATGCAGGTACAGCAAGCAATTAAGAAAGCAAATGGTATGTTGGCCTTTATTACAAGAGGATTTGAGTGCAAGAGTAAAGATGTCTTACTGAAATTATATAGAGCCCTGACGAGATTGCACCTGGAGTATTGTGTACAGTTTTGGTCTCCTTACCTGAGGAAGGATATACTTGCCATAGAGGGAATGCAACAAAGGTTCATCGGACTGATTCCTGGTATAGGGGGATTGTCCTATGAGGAGAGATTGAGTAGACTAGGCCTATTTTCGAGTTTAGAAGAATGAGGTGTGATCTCATTGTAACTTACAAAGTTCTTACAGGGTAGATGCAGGGAGGATGTTTCCTCTGGCTGAGGAGTCTAAAACCAGGGATCACAATCTCAGAATAAGGGGTTGGCCATTTAGGACTGATAAACTTCTTCACTCGGAGGGTGGTGAATCTTTGGAATTCTGTCCCTCAAAGGGCTGTGGAGGCTCAGTCTTTGAGTATATTCAAGACAGAGATCGATAGATTTTTGGATAACAAGGGATATACGGATAGTGCAGGAAAGTGGAGTTGACGTAGAAGATCAGCCATGATCTCATTGAATGGCAGAGCAGGCTCGAGGGGCCGAATGGGCTACTCCTGCTTCTAATTATGTTCTACCTCACCACCAAGTTCCCATGACCCTTGTGCTCGCTGACCTACATTGGCTCCCTGTCAATTTTAAAGTTCTCATCCTTGTTTTCAAATTACTCCATGGCCTCACCCAATCTCCTCAAGCCCTATAACCCTCCCAGATCTCTGCGCTCATCCAATTCTAGCCTCTTGCTCATCCACAATTTTAATCACTCCACCATCTGCCATGCCTTCAGCTGCCTAGGCCCTAAAGTCTCTCCATCCTTCTCTACCTTTTTTCCTTCTTTTAAGATGCTCCTTGAAACCTGCTTCTCATCTGTCCTTGTATCTTGTGTGACTCTCTCTCAAATAATGCTCGTGTGAAGTGCCTTGGGGTGTTATACTATGTTAAAGGCATTACATAAATGCAAGTTGTTGATGTTACATCATGTGTACCTTCTTTTGGAAGAGACATTCCAATAAGGCCCCATCCACCTGCTCCGGTGGACGTAAAAAGACCCCTTAACATTAGCAGGAGCGTTCTCCTGATCTCTTGGCAAACATTTATCCTTCAACACCATTTTTTTTTAAAAAGAGACTAAACTGTCAGTTATTTAACTGCTGTTCGTGGGAATTTTCTGCATGCAAATTGCCTGCCACATTTCTGAGAAAGAAGTTACCATACTGCAAAAAGGATTCATTTGTTGTAAAATGCTTTGTGACATCCTGAGGACATGAAAGGCACTCAAATATTCCACTCTCCGAAGGAGGCAAAAGAAAGCATTTCATTCAAGACTTCAACACAGGTGAACGAGGGACTCAGTTTGTTAAATTGTTTGTGATGGTATTTAGGTAGGATTCCCACAATACTTTTTGCATCTTATTCCCAAATAGTCATCCACCTGTTGTGCCTTGACTCCAGAGTAGGTGAACTCTTCCCAGGCTGTAGCTGAAGCAATTCAGACCATGAAAACTTAAACAGAGTGGGATTCAAATACTGCATTTTTTTCATGCTCTAACATTGAGCTAATGCACAGTACCATCCACCTACTTAGAAGATGGTGGGCAAATCCCTTCAGTATACTGTCCCCTACCTTCGAGTAGGCAGGTAGTAGACCACATGACTGCATGGTAGGAAAATAGTACGTGGGAGAATTCACAATTGTGCTGGTTACACCACTGCGACTGAGTGGTACCTTTTTTTTTTTAAAAAGAGGTCCAGTAATTCTGTCAACTGATGGGAGTCAATGATTTTACAAGTGTAAGCCTACTGACCTACACTGAGTTCACTAGCAGGAATCACAATTCCCTCAGTATTTTTAGTGTCTTTACATTAGAAACATAGAAAATAGGAGCAGTAGTAGGCCATTCAGCTCTTTGAGCCTGCACTGCTGTTCAATATGATCATGTCTGATCCTCTTATCTCGATACCATATTCCTGCTTTCTCCCCATACCTCTTGATGCCTTGTGTGTCTAGAAATCTATCCTTAAATATATTCAGTGACTTGGCCTCCACAGCCTTCTGTGGTAGAGAATTTCACAGGTTCACCACCCTCTGAGTAAAAAAAATTTCTCCTCATCTGTCCTAAATTTCCTACCCCATATCCTAAGACTGTGACCCCTTGTTCTAGACTTCCCAGCCAGGGGAAACATCCTCCCCGCATCCAGTCTGTCCAGTCCCGTCAGAATTTTATACGTTTCAATGAGATCCCCTCTCATCATCTTAAACTCTAGTGAATACAGACCTAGTCGACCCAATCTCCTCATACGACAGTCCTGCCATCCCACGAATCAATCTGGTGAACCTTTGCTGCACTCCCTCTATGGCAAGTATCCTTTTAGGTAAGGAGACCAAAACTGCACAATACTCCAGGTGTGGTCTCACCAAAGCCCTGTATAACTGGTAAGACATCCTTGCTCCTGTACTCAAATCCTCTTGCACTGAAGGCCAACATACCATTTGCCTTCCTAACTGCTTGCTGCATCTGCATGTTTGCTTTCAATGACTGGTGTACATCGACACTTTCCAAGCTATCACCATTTAAATAATACTTTGACTTTGTTTTTCCTACCAAAGTGGATAACTTCACATTAATCCACGTTATACTGCATCTGCCATGTGTTTGCCCACTCACTCAACCTATCTAAATCGCTTTGCATCCCCCTCGCAACTCGATCCCACCTAGTTTTGTGTCGTCAGCAAACTTGGAAATATTACATTTGGTTCCCTCCAAATCATTGATATATATCGTGAATAGCTGGGGCCCAAGCACTGATCCCTGTGGTCGTCATCATCATGGGCAGTCCCTCGGAATCAAGGAAGACTTGCTTCCACTCTTAAAATGAGTCCTTAGATGACTGAACAGTCCAATACGAGAGCCACAATCCCTGTCGCGGGTGGGACCGATAGTTGTTGAGGGTAAGGGAGGGTGGGATAGATTTGCCGCAAGCTCTTTCCACTGCCTGCGCTTGATTTCTGCATGCTCTCGGCGATGACACTCGAGGTGCTCAGCGCCCTCCCGGATGTACTTCCTCCATTTAGGGCGGTCTTTGGCCAGGGACTCCCAGGTGTCGGTTGGGATGTTGCACTTTATCAGGGAGGCTTTAAGGATGTCCTTATAACGTTCCCTCTGCCCACCTTTGGCTCGTTTGCTGTGAAGGAGTTCTGAGTAGGGCGCTAGTCACTGCCTACCACCCCGAAGAAAGACCCATTATTCCTACTCTCTGTTTCCTGTCAGTTAACCAATTTTCAATCCATGCCAGTATATAACCCCCAATCCTATGTGCTTTTAATTTTGCACACTAACCTCCTTGTGTAGGACTTTATCAAAGGCCTCTGAAAATCCAAATACACTACATCCACTGGTTCTCCCTTATCTATTCTATCAGTTACATCTTCAAGAAACTCCAGTAGGTTTGTCAAACGTGATTTTCCTTTCATAAATCCATGTTGACATTATCCAAGTGTACTGTTATCACATCCTTTTATAATCGAGCATTTTCCCTACTACTGATAGGCTAACTGGTGTGTAGTTCCAGATCTGTTTTCTCTCCCTCCTTTTTTTAAATAGTGGGGTTACATTTGCCACCCTCCAATCCGCAGGAACTGTTCCATAATCTGTAAAATTTTGGAAGATGACGACCATTGCATCCACTATTTTCATGGTTACCTCTTTTAGTACTCTGGGATGCAGATTATCAGGCCCTGGGGATTTATCGGCTTTCAGTCCCATTAGTGTCTCCAGCACTTTTTTTCTTACTAATCATTTCCTTTAATTCCTCTTGCTCACTAACCCTTGGTTCCCTAGCATTTCTGGAATGTTATTTGTGTCCTCTTCCATGAAGACAGAACCGAAGTATTTAATTATTTTTGCCATTTCCTTGTTCCCCATTATAAATTCTCCCATTTCCAACTGTAAAGGACCTACATTTGTCTTCACTAATCTTTTTCTTTTTACGTACTTGTAGAAACTTTTGCAGTTTTTTATGGTCCTTGCAAGTTTAATCTCTTTTTGACCTTCAATCAAGCCCTTGGTCCTTTTTTGCTGAATTCTAAACTGCTCTCAATCCTCAGGCTTGCTACTTTTTCTGGCAACTTTGTATGATGACTCTTTGGATCTAATACTATCCTTAATTTCTTTTGTTAGCCATGGTTGGGTATGATGTACTGCATGTTGTGACAGAAGTATTGTAAAGAAGGTCACTCTTCCCACCTCCAGACCAAATCTAAAACCCTCTTTAAACATCGGCAGCAGCTTCCGAGGTTAAAAAAAACTTAATCATAGTACATAGGTTATCTTATGAGGTATTTGTTCAACAACACCACGGCATGGAAATGTTGCCATCAGACTGGTACAGCCAGCGAAATCACAACATTTTCTTTGTGTAAATCGTTCTCTTCAGGAAATACCCAGGGTAACTTTGTAACTTAAAGTACTGCAGTTTGAGCTGTAAATAGATAAAACTGTAGTGGGCCAGAAAATAAAACATTTCCTTATTTCTGCCCATTTTATATTACCGAGGCTTGGTTTTATCATAAATGATAAATACTCTCTCAGCATATTGAATTCTTTTCAGTATTCACAAATGTCTCTGCAACTGCAGTATAAAATTACTGGTACAAAATATCAATTTTTTCATTTAATAAAATGGGGTAGTATTTTAAGAGTACAGAAACTATGTACAGAAATTTATAGGCTAGGCAGTTAACTGATCGATAACAACTGTGTTTGTGAATGCACTCCAACAGTTAGTCCACAGTGAAAGCATTAGTCAATGTTAGCACAATTTAGCCTATGAAAAGTAACAGATACTAATATACCTATAACACATTACATATCTTGCAACAATTTGCATTTATATAGCAGCTTTAATGTAGAAAACATCCCAAGGCACTTCCGATACACTTACTGCTGATAACACTTGCCATTACAATTAATTGATTAGCTCAACAGGTTTCAGGATTCGTTTGGCCATTTTTTTTTAAACACTGAAAGATCAGCACCTGCAGTATTTTACTTTGATTTATTGTTGATTCACTGCCACTTCTCTTTGAGGACTACCCACCTTGAAGTTCTTCTCAACATGCTTTGTGTTTTAACTTTTACACTCTTCACCATCATTGCATCTGTTTTCCTTGTATTTCATTTAAGTATTTGCTTTCACAGCCACATCGCTTTCCTCAGTAGCTGTCTCAGACTCCAACTCATTCCATATGGATTACAGCTTAAATTCCCACCCTTCCTGTTTCTGATCCACCCATAAATCTCACATTTCCATGATTTTCAGCATTACTTTAGTCACTCCTACTACCGCTTCATGAGACACTTTCTCTGCCATGTGCCACCATATTGCATGTTCTTTTCAGCAGCACCAATGCACTTTAGTTCAGCGGTGTTCTGGTCCTTTGTTCCATTTCTTCCTTTGCCTCATCCAGCGCTTTAACAAAAAAAGGGACAAGTGGGGATGGGTAATAAATGTTAGCCATGCTAGCCTTGCCAGCGATGCCCACATATATCACTTGAAACCAGAATCTAAGTGCGCTATAATAGACCTTCTATTTACTCAGCAAACACAATCTCTACGGAGCACAGCAAACAGAACACTTGACTGAAACTACAGCAAAGTCTCCAGATAAAAGCAGGATTATTGCAAAATGCAGTGAGTGGAGGATGGTTGCACAATACAAATAATGGGCATAAAATCAATCCCAGTCTCTTGCAGCAGTGCAGTCTGCAGGCGTGATTGATGGGGGAATTCCCCAACCATAGAAACATAGAAAATAGGAGCAGTAGTAGGCCATTTGGCCCTTCGAGTCTGCACTGCCATTCAATATGATCATGGCTGACCGTCTAACTCAACACCATATTCCTGCTTTTTCCCCATACCCCTTGATGCCTTTTGTTTCTAGAAATCTATCGATCTCCCTCTTAAATATATTCAGTGACTTGGCCTCCACAGCCTTCTGTGATAGAAATTCTACAGGTTCATCACTGTCGGTGAAAATATTTCTCCTCATCTTGGTCCTAAATTTCCTACCCCGTATCCTGAGACTGTAACCTCTTGATCTAGACTTCCCAGCCAGGGGAACCATCTTCCCTGCATCCAGTCTATCCAACCCAGTCAGAATTTTATATGTTTCAATGAGATCCGCTCTCATTCTTCGAAACTCTAGTGAACACAGGCCTAGTCAACCCAATCTGTCCTCATACGACAGTCTTACCATTCCAGGAATCAGTCTGGTGAACCTTCGCTGCACTCTATGGCAAGTATATCCTTTCTTGGGTAAGGAGACCAAAATTGTACACGATACTCCAGGTGCTTTCTCACCAAGGCCTTGTATAACTGTAGTAAGACATCCTTGCTCCTGTACTCAAATCCTCTTGCAATGAAGGCCAACATACCATTTGCCTTCCTAACTGTTGCTTTCAATGACTGGTGTACAAGGACACCCAGGTCCCTCTGTACATCGACACTTTCCAAGCCATCACCATTTAAATAATACTTTGTCCTTATATTTTTCCTACCAAAGTGGATAACTTCACATTTATCCATGTTATACTGCATCTACCATGTATTTGCCCACTCACTCAACCTATCTAAATCGCCTTGCAGCATCTTTGCATCCTCCTCACAATCCCACCTAGTTTTGTGTCGTCAGCAAACTTGGAAATATTACATTTTGGTTCCCTCATCCAAATTATTTGTGTGTGTGTATATGTATGCATATATATATATATATATAGATAGATAGATAGATAGAGCTGGGACCCAAGCACTGATCCCTGTGGTACCCCCGCCCGCCAGCCTGAAAAAGACCCGTTTATTCCTACTCTCTTTCCTGTCGGTTAACCAATTTTCAATCAATGCCACTACATTACCCCCAATCCTATGTGCTTTTAATTTTGCACACTAACCTCTTATGTGGGACTTTATCAAAGGCCTTCTGAAAATCCAAATACACTACATCCACTGGTTCTCCCTTATCTATTCTATCAGTTACATCCTCAAAAAACTCCAGTAGGTTTGTCAAACATGATTTTCCTTTCATAAATCTATGCTGACTTTGTTTAATCCTGTTGATATTATCTAAGTGTGCTGTTATCACATCCTTTATAATAGACTCCAGCATTTTCCCTACTAATATCAGGCTAACCTGTTTTCTCTCTCCCTCCTTTTTTAAATAGTGGGGTTACATTTGCCACCCTCCAATCTGCAGGAACTATTCCATAATCTATAGAATTTTGAAAGATGATAACCAATGCATCTACTTTTTCCATGGCTACCCCTTTTAGTACTCTGGGATGCAGATCATCAGGCCCTGGGGATTTATCTGCCTTCAGTCCCATTAGTTTCTCCAGCACTATTTTCTTACTAATAATCATTTCCTTTAACTCCTCTTACTCACTAAACCCTTGGTGCTCTAACATTTTTGGGACGTTATATGCGTCCTCTTCCTTGAAGACACAACCAAAGTATTTAATTGTTCTGCCATTTCCCTGTTTCCCATTACAAATTCTCCCATTTCTAACTGTAAAGGACCTACATTTTCCTTTTATATACATAAAAACTTTTTCAGTTGGTTTTTATGTTCCTTGCAAGTTTACGCTCATACTCATTTTTCCCCTTTTAATCAATCTCTTTGTTTTTTGCTGAATTCTAAACTGCTCCCAATCCTCAGGCTTGCTACTTTTTCTGGCAACTTTGTATAACTCCTCTTTGGATCTAATATTATCCTTAATTTCTTTTGTTAGCCATGGTTGGGTCACTTTTCCTTTTGTGTTTTTACGCCAGAAAGGACTGTATTACTGTTGCAATTCTTAAATATTAGCCATTGCCTATCCACCATCATGCCTTTTAATGAATCTTCCCAATTTATCATAGCTAATTCATTTCTCATACCTTCGTAGTTTCCTTTTATTTAGATTTAGGACCCTAGTTTTGGATTGGACTACTTCACTGAATTCTTTAAGATGGAAAATCATGTTATGGTCACTCTTCCCTAAAGGACCCCACACAACTGTTAATTAACCCCTTCTCATTACACAATACCCAATTTGGATAGCCTGTTTCCTAGTAGGCTCCTCAACATACTGGTCTAAAAAACCATCTCATACACACTCCAAGAATTCATCTGCCACAGTATTATTACTAATTTGGTTTGGCCAGTCTATATGTAGATTAAAGTCACTTACGATTACTGTAGTACCCTTGCTACATGCATCTCTAATTTCCTGTTTGATGCCATCCCCTACACTACCACTACTATTGAGGCCTATAGATAACTCCACCAATGTTTTCTGTCTCTTGATGCGCCTTAGCTCCACCCAGACTGATTCTACATCTTGATGTTCTGCGCCAATATCCTTTCTCACTATTGCTCTGATTTCATCCTTTACCAACAGTGCCACACCACCCCCTCTTCCTTTTATGCCTGTCTTTCCTAAATATCAAATATCCTTGCATATTCAGTTCCCAACCCCGGTCACCCTGCAACCATGTCTCTGTAATTGCAACTATATCGTATCTGGTTACATCTATTTGCGCTGTTAAATCGTCTACCTTATTACAGATTCTTCATGCATTCAGATACAATGCTTTTAAATTTGTCTTTTTAACATTATTGGACATCTTAACATTTTTTTGTACTATAGCCCTATTTGTCTTACTGCTATTTTTCTTACCTGGATCCTATTTGTCAGTGCACTCTTGTTTGTATGCTCTGTCCCTTCCTGACAATCTGGTTATCCTTACCACAATCACTTTCCTGCATTGCTTCCTTTTTTTTTTCTCTTTAGCATTCTAGATTGCTCTCTACTGTGACCGTCCTCCTTCCCCTGCCCTGCCCTTTAGTTTAAAGCCCTGTCTACCTCCATTTTGGCTGGGCCTCGTGGCGTCACTATACAGCAGTTATACCAAACAATAAATTTAACTCTTGCTGAAAGGAAAATAATTTTGCTGTAATAGAGATCTGACTGGGCCCTCAATAAGTTGGACCGAGCTCTCCTAAACTATCTACAATGAATATATCAAGTTGCCATAATCTTCTATTCCATTCTAAAAGATATATTGACTGTTACAGCATTTTACCTCATCATCAATAAATGGTTCTTGTTTGGTTCCCCTGTGCTGTGACTTTCATTCGAGAATCAGTAAAAGCACTACTTTAGGAGTATTTATACACGAGATTTAGTGTAGATTATGATAGACAGACCATAAAATCCTTGAAATGATGTTCATCACAGTGCTGATAAAGTCCTTAAGTAAGCCCCTGCCTGCTTTTAACAGGAGCCTCGTCAAGGGCCTGAATTAGCGCCATTATTATGGGGTCTGGAAACATGGTGGGTAGAAGGCGCTCACCCATCCTGGGGGGGTTAAAATGGAGATAGTCAAGTCTCTAGGACTCAAAACACTGAAGCAGATGTGGAATTTTCCAGCTGTAACTATACATCTACTGGTCAGAGACAGGTTGCTAGAGTGTGAAGTGAGAGTAAAAAAAGACCAGACATCCTGAGCAGAGTTTGCTCCCTAGAACTTTAATATAAATGTTAAGAGTCTCGGTATTCTGTCAGTGATCCTGACCCTGTTGGAAATTCCAGGCCTAGAGTTATTTATGTGCTAAGGATAGCTATGTGCCACTTCTAGACCATCCAATGTGGGTGAAGGGCATGTTACTGCTGCACTTGCTGTAAAATTGAAGAATTTCCCTGCTGCCATCTTCTGACAGTTAGGTACATTTCGCCAACAAAGCTTTCAAGGCACCTCTACCACCACACCACAGGCTAGCATAGCTATATTTAGCCATTTACTAATATCCACACCAATATACTTGCCTGCAGGGATCATGAGAATAATCAGGACCAGAAGACTGGGCAATTTTCTCCCTCCCTAACCTGGGTTTAAGCTCAAATGTAGTACTTCACTGATGTGCTATCTGAACTCATCCAACACACGGCAAGGATTAAACCCATTTTAAGAATTAAAATTATAGATTGCAATTAATTATATACCATGCACTGATGTTTGTAATTAACCTACCAATCATCAAGGCCATACCCAGTTTCTATTGAAAAATGTGTAAATGTACTTGAAGCCCAATGAGTAAATATTTAATGTGATTATGAAGGACCAGGGGCTGAACAGCTGGCATGTAAATGAGATGGATAAATAGTTAACTCCCTCTCTGACCATCACCTATGCAAATTAAGAAGTTTCCTCTAATCAATTCAGTATCTTTTCTCTTTCTACCCTCTCCAAACCAGCATAGATACAACAAATATGAGGCTCACCATTACAGTTTTTGATACTTTTGAACTTCCCTAGTTGCATTACCCTAGTTTTAATTAGGCAGTTGAACATTTGAAAGTTTGGACAATTGTGTTCATAGAGGTGATAGATACCAGTGCTGGAGAAATTGAACATTTTTGTTGCATACCACACCAAGTCAGATTTTAAATTTTCTATGCAGTATTCCAATTGTACCACTCGCATACTAGGAATCCTGCACCCCATTACCAAAAGGTGGTGAGCTTCCGATCTTGGCTATGCTGGGGAATTATTGGCAGACATATTTCCGCCGCTTGCATCCATTCAAGGAGGGTCGACAAATTGCACTTTCTTTTTTAAGCACATCGGCGCCACAGCAGGCACCCATTAAAAAATAGGATTAGGCCATTCGGCCCCTCGAGCCTGCTCCGCCATTCAATATGATCATGGCTGAATCTGATCATGGACTCGGCTCCACTTCCCTGCCCGCTCCCCGTAACCCTTTACTTCCTTATCGCTCAAAAATCTATCTCCACCTTAAATATATTCAATGATCCAACCTCCACAGCTCTCTGGGGCAGAGAATTCCATAGATTTACAACCCTCAGAAGAAATTTCTCCTCATCTCAGTTTTAAATGGGCGGCCCTTTATTCTAAGGCTATAATCCCCTAATTTTAGTTTCCCCTACAAGTGGAAATATCCTCTTTGCATCCACCTTGTCGAGCCCCCTTATCTTAAGTTTCAATAAGATCACCTCATTCTTCTGAGCTCTAATGTGTATAGGCCTAACCTACCCTCATAAGTCAACCCCCTCATCGCTAGAATCAACCCAGTCCTGTGATTTCAGCCTTCCTGAAGGTCACTGGACTGCTACCTGAACGGGCAGAAATTGCACACTCAATGTTCAGGTAGTGTGTGATAACTATCTGCGAATCCTGCACGTGAATATTATGCACATGCAGGATTACCCATGATGCCGACATAGCTCGCATGTTTAGGGAAGGTGATCCTGATGGTTGGCTAGCTGGGAATAAGTCCTATCCCCTACTGCCCTGGCTGATGACACCATGTACAGAGGCAGAGGTTAAATTTAAATGAGGCCCATGTCTCCAGACAGTTTGTGGAGAGAGCGATTGGAGTGTTAAGAGGCACTTCAGGTGTTTGGACAGATCTGTAGGCATACTGAAGCACTGCCCACAGAGAGTGGCCAAGATTATTTTAGTGCACTGTGCCCTGCACAATTTTTCTCTGGAACTAGTTCTGGACCTGGATATCCTGGCAGAGGAGCTGGGCGAGATGTATATGGTGCCAAGGACCATATTCCAAAGCCTGCTGAGTCTGCACAGGAGGCAACCGCTTGACAGGGTTTGTCGAGCTTATTTTCGCATAATGAGTCCCACCTCATGCCTCCCTCCCTCCCCCCCCCCCTACTGAGAGCGGAAAACTCAGACACTGAATTTAAAAATCAAAGATTACAATCTCCAACTGTTAACATTAAATTACAGTTCAAAAATATAGCCAAATGTATTTCTCGTTTCCATTTGTTACAGCAAATGCTGATTTATTCTTTAATATGGTATTAAAACTTTAATATTTTAAAATCAAGAGTGGCAAGATTTATTCAAAAATGTACACAAGTGCAAAATTGTTCAAAAGTTATTCAACATAAAGAAATTACAAAGATGAAAATTCAACAATTATTCAAAAAGTGCAAACAAGAAACTCGCAACCACTGAAGGAAAAAATTGCAGGGCTACGGAGCAATGACTGGCACAGGCTCAGTTGGGCGAATGGCCTCCTTCTGTTCTGTAACCATTCTATGATTCAAAAAAAATTTAACTTTAGAAACGTGCAAACCAATAACTAAATTATTCAAAAATATTATAAACGTGAAAACAATTAAATTAAGCTATGGGGCCTCGGGGAACTCGACAGATAAGAGGCAAGAAGGGCTGGATCCATCAGCAAAGTACCGTTACAGCACTGCTTACGGGCCAGGAGGAGCGGGAGTGTTTCCTCCAGGCCAACAGGCTAACCTGTAAACAATCTCCCAACGCACCAATCTCACCCACAATCACTGACACCCCCATCTCCGGACACTCCCCTACCCACCAGATCTTCAACTCTTTCTCTCCCCACCCACCCACCCCGACCAATGTTCCCTATAAGCTGCGTGTCCCTCTGCTGGTCCCGCGCAGCACAGGACCGACTTTAGCCATGTTAAAGTTCGCAAATGCGCAAAACTGAATGGGCCACGCAGCCCCTTAAAAAGGACCCACGCACCCAAAAAATGATGGGAAACTTTGCCCCCAACTCCTACACCCACCCAAACGCCCCAAAATCGCTCCCCGACCACCTGGGCTCTTCGAACTCCCCGCAATTCCCCCTTCCCCTGGGCGATCTGTATCCCATAGCAACCACTGAGCCTACCTGCTCCTGGACTGCGGCCTTTTCTGGAGCATTCCCCACCCGACAGGCAGTCAAGTCTGTCGATCACCAGGTGCCTCCTCATTTTAGTGGACGACATGTCAGGGTCAAGTTCCATTGACTCACCATCCCGTGGTCGCACCGAAGAAGCAGATACATCGTCCATCTTCCAAGTTTCCACTGCCAACAACGCTGCTGGAGTCAAGCACCCGGGAGCTATCATGGCACAGAAGTACTCGGAGCACGTTCGCGTGTGTCCGTGCTGGTGCCAGGCTGAGGAGAGCCGGTTGACTCTGTCTCTATTTGGGGGTGGCCTGAGGGTGGGGTTAAGAGTTCACTTCCAGGAAGGAGCATTGGTGGTGAGGAGCCCTGGCTTTCCACCAGTCTCTCATCATAGGCCATGAACTGCCTTCTAAGGCCAGGGCCCTCTGCCCTGGGGCTGCTCCACCTCACTCTCCAATATATTTGCCAACAACCCCCCCCCCCCCACCCTCTGCCCCACGTCATCCTCCAATTCTTCCTGCAGAACCTCCTTTCATCTTCTCTTTGCAGAAGATCAGATAATTAGAGCGTTTATATTGCCAGGAGGGATGGAGTGATGTGGGTGGCAACCATCTGCGACTGTCCTGTACGGAAAAGTTGAATGGCCAATGGGTAGGTACTCACCAGCTGTTGGACTCTCCCAACCCATCTCGGCTCCGCCACACCCACAACAGTGTGTCTCCCCAGCAGCTCCACTGCCTCTGCTCTGGCCAGGAGGTAGGATGGGAGAAAAATCAACACGCTGAGACTTGGGATACCTCACCACTTTTTGCCCTTTCCCAGTCATTGTGCACATGCTTGGCTTGCAAATACAAAAGGAAAAGTTTAAATGTGCAACAAGCAATTCCAGCAAGCTATTGCTGTGCACATAATTTGGATAGGAGGGTTCAGTCCTCTCTCTGATTGCTGGTCCCTTCACTAGAGTTTTCCAGATTAGGCGTAGCAGAAGGAATGCAAATAAATTTTGCACCTTCCCTGATCTGGTCAAGTCATTAAATTTCTTCCGGCATTAGTCTGCCGTCCCAGGGATCATTATGGACCAACTCGATCCCTCCGCCACCTCCCATCAAACACGCCTCCTCAATGCCCATGAAGGCTGGACCCCAGACAAGGCAACCAACCTTCCTTCCTTGCCTCGCCTCATTGATTAGAGTCTGGAGGTCCCCATCCACAAAGTTGTAGACCCTCTTGTGACCATCCTTTGTCAGTCATCTGCAGGGCAGGAAAATTACACAATACCTTCAGACTGCTCGGCATATAGCTCAGGAGCGCGATTAAAATTTATTCAGTAAATGCAGAGGAAGTTAAATTAATTTGCACCCTGCTCAGATTGAAATCGGCCACTGACTGCTCTTAAAATGTATGCAATATTAAATTAAAATGTATTTAAAATCAGTCAGATCAATGCAGTTGATTAAATCAATGTGCACACTGCTCAGATTTAAATCACTCACTACTGCTCTTAAAACTTATGCATTATAAATCAATCAGATAAGTCAGGCCACATGGCATTTTTGCAGAGAGGAGTATCCCCTTATCTTTTTAGCCTCATTCTGAAGGAAAAAAAAAGTTGAGTGGTTTTTATATGACCCCTCCCCAGATACTTGAGGCCCATTTTGCTCTACTCCTAGTCACAATCGATCACGCTGGTTTACACTGCTCCGTTACATTGATTCATGAGAAATTTTACATTCAGCAGTATGCAAATTGAATTTGGGTAGAAATTTGAACCGTGAGTTTGTTAATTTAGTGCAACTTTAAACAACAGCTGGTAGTAACCGAATTCAGATGTCCTAAACTCAGTTAATTTTAGGTGGGCAGGTCAGACATGGCTCAAACCAAGTCGCAGATGTGAAATTGTATACATCACATGTCACACTTGTCTAAATGCAATTTTGTCACATTGCATCAATCATAAAACAGCAACAAATTGCAACTGAACACACAGGAAATCTACCAAATAAATGGCAAACAGGAATGTAAACCACAAAACTATGAAACTGAAAAACTGCAAAATTAAAAATGGGCAGTCAGCAATAGCTACCGCTATATCAAACAAGACAATCTGATCAACTCCCACCAAATACTTTTTTGGCTGCCATCTTGGCTTCTCCACTGAGCACTTACTACTGGAAATATGTTTTGTAATAGTTGGTTTCAAAGGTACAATTTTACAACAAAATTATTAAACATGCCTATACAATTGCATTTTCAATTGCGTGTGAAATGCCTGTGATAAATGTTTTCCATTGGAGGCCTGAGAGAGCAGGCCATTTGACCAAACTAGTCCTTGTTGGTATTTATGCTCCACTCGAGTTCCCTCATACGCTTATCTAACTTCCCCTTAAATGCACCATTACTAATCGCCTCAATGACTCCATGTGGTAGCGAGTTTCCTATTCTCACCACTCTCTGGGTAAAGAAGTTGCTTCTGAATTTTCTATTGGATTTCTTGGCAACTATCTTATATTGATGGCCTCTAATGTTGCTCTTTCCCATAAGTGGAAATACTCTGTCTACTCGGTCAAAACATCTCAATAAAAAAGACCACCCCCTCAGCCTTTTGATTTCAAGAGAGAGAAAAAAAAAAGAGACCTATCTAGCTTGTTCATCCTTTCCTAATGGGTATAAACTTGCAGTTCTGTTATCGTAAATCTTTTTTGCACCCTCTCCAGGGAAATACCATAGGGGATCTACTAGGTTGTATTAAAATAAACTATTGCATTCCTTGAACTTTAACTTGATGATGCAGTATAAAATAACTGCTTCAAATTCAGCCAGAAATAATTGAAACGTTTAATTGTTCAGTGTTTTTCTTTGGTGGTGGTGGGAAGTTGGAGAAAGGGGGCAAAATAAATTGGTTAAACAGCACCTCTTGGGAACAATGTCGTGCATTTAGTTTGAATTCAAATAGACACAGTAACCGTGTAACTTAAAAAAAATAAGCTAATGTTTTATTATGTCAAATACATATAGCAAAATGTAGGATTATAAGCATTATAACACTATACATAAAGGCAGCCACAGGGTGGCATTTACTGATCAGCATATACAAAGTTAAGACAATTCACTTTTCTAGTGTTATTATATTGCACTTTTTTCTTCAACTAAATTATACCTTGTGCCTAGGTCAAGTTAAAACTAGGGGCAACAGCAACATACAAATTGTACTCAAGTCCTGGAATCAGTATTAAAGCTGTACCATCCTTTCATAGACTACCCTTCCAAAAAAAAGGCCAAATTAATCATGGAACCATTTTGATATTACTGGGTTTGAAGGATTGCACTACAACACATTACCAAGTGTAAACCTGTTAACAAGGGGCAACAAGCTATGTTCAATAAAGTTTTCTAAAATGTATCTTTGGATGAATTCAGGCCATGGAAGTCAATTTAAAAAAAAGGGGAAAAAAACTGATGCAACAGCTTTAAAAATCCTTTATTCCAGACCAGTCATGTTTTACTAATCAGAACATCCAAGAAACTGAAGCAGATGATGACATTCTAGAAAGAGAACATATGTACATACTGCCAAATCTGATGACCAAACCAAACTGACCCTTACTTTCGTTTACTTTTTGTGTCTGTTGTCTGGAAAACACTAGAAGCTGACATGAGATTTTCTATGTACTGTCCAAGAACTTGATTTTCAGACTTTAGTTTCAGATTCTCTTCTTTTACAGCATCCACGCGTGCAGACAGCTCTGGGTAAACAAAAGAATACTTACTTGATCACTGGAATATAAAAAACAGCAAATTATGAAATCTCAGTTCAATAGCACCAACCAATTTTTTTAAGCTGGCACAGAAGTAAACTTTGCCAATTCTACCCGCCAAACTAAAGAAAGACTTGGATTTATATAACGTCTTTCATGACCACCAGACGTCTCAAAGTGCGATACAGCCAATTAAGTACTTTTGAAGTGTAGTCACTGTTATAATGTGGCAGCCAATTTACTCATATCAAGCTCCCAAAACAGCAATGTGATACCAGATAACCTGTTTTTGTGATGTTGATTGAGGGATAAATATTGGCCAGGACACCGGGGATAACTCCCCTGCTCTCTTTGAAATAGTGCCATCTTTTACATCCATTTGAGAGAGCAGACGGGACCTCGGTTGAACATCTCATCCGAAAGACAGCTCCCCTTAGCACTGCAATGGACTGTCAGCCTAAATTTTGTGTGTTCAAGTCCCTGGAGTGGAACTTGAACCCACAACCTTCTGACTCAGGAGAGAGTGCTTCCCACTGAGCCACAGCTGACACTACACAGATTATAAATGAAACCAGTATTTTTCACATTTCAACCAGGTAGGGAAGAAAGAGAAAGGCATGAATCAAAATAAAAGCAACAATGCCAGAGGTTCTTCTTTTTCCAAAAAGAAAGGAAAACCCCCAAGTCACTCCATTCATATAGTTCCTCCATTTTCCCCTGGTCTCAGGTGATGTTAACTATTATCTGTGCATTTTGCTTTCTACTTGGCTGCCAAAGACCTTTAGTAAAACACAATTAGACTCACTGCACTATGTGCTCATTGGAGCTCTGTCAAATATAGTGCCTTCTATTTTACCAATGGATGCACAGTAGAAATATTTCTACATTTATCTTGGGAGTGTCAATTTCCTCCCACAAGCACAACAACCTACATTGGATCAATCCTCAGCTGTGACTAAAAATCAAGCTTTATATTGGAGGTGTTCCTTTGCACTAAAAACAAATGGTTAAAAGCATTGATGCACAAGCTCAAGATAGCGAAGTGACGTTAAAATATTCTCGTCTTAGCCATTTTACCCCCTTTTTCTTGACCACTTGATTGTGGTTTCTGCATGTGTTGTTTCTTATCGTACTTGCTGGAGAGGAACAGAAAGTAATAGAAATGCCAAGAATCACGGAGGCCAGAGACAGCAAGGTGAGAACAAAACTTTACACACAAGACTGCTGCTGATTACAAGCAGAAAGGTAAACCTATTCATAGGTATAAAAACCATGCACTTTAGCATTTAAACAAATTAATTTACCTTCTAAAGTGTGTTGAAGTTCCAAAACCTGATTAATCAGTCGTGTCTTCTCTTCTAATTCCACTTGGTTCTCAGGGTCAATTACTAGAATTGATGGAAAGATTACATAACATTACAAATCAAAAATACTCGACTCTGAAAACATAAGCAGAACAGGCACCAGAAAACCCTGTCCAACATTTTAAGAGCCAGGTTAAAAATAAATGTTCCCTTCAATCTTTTCCTCTCCCCTTCTTAATTATGAACAACTCTCTATAGCCATCAGTTAGGATGTTTTCAAGATGAAAGCCAAAGTCTTATTAGCTGCCTCTGGGTGTAGCCAATTATAAGTGCAAATGGTAGCTGTTGGCTACATTTCTTCGTATTGATGGTAATACTGTGGCAGGTTTAAAGAAAAACTTCATTTATACCAAGTGAACAATTGCTAATTGTTTGGACTTATGTATCATACATTCCTCGGCATAGATGAAATTGCTCTGAAGTGGTCGAGGCCAAGCATTAATTACTGGGTTGCACTGCCTCAAAAAAAAAGGTAACATTTTCTCCCACACTTCTTTTGCGCACATAGCAGCAATCACTGTACATGATGTGACTGGTTTCAAGTACTGACTGGATGAAAGGATTCCCAAAAATGCAGCTCTTGGTCTGGACATCAATATGTGCACAAGAATGACCGTGTGACTTGTTCCAAATTTCCCTCACAATTAGAAGTACCTGCTTTCTGCTCAGTATTGTCTCTTATAAACCTCCCTGAAATAGGGCTATATTTTCCAATTCACTGGGAGCAAAGAGCAGTGGTGGTCAGACATCGATTGGTCCTATTAATAGAAAGCACCGCTTCATAGCTTTGATTTTAAAGTTACAAGACTTCCTCACCATGTTTATTTAAAGTCAAAAATGAATACTTTGACTCGTACAGTACTGCTGTAACAGCTAATTAACCCCATTAAAAAGATCACAATGTAACAAGGGCACCCACACATACTCCATAACACATGGACCTACACTAAACTTTAGTGGTCATGTCATGGCATTTTTGTATTAAAAAAAGGTTATGTAAAAATTTGAAAGCATGTTGAAGGCTGCAACACTCAGAACTTAGATGATTCCTCAATCAATCAATCATTCAAACCCCACATTAAGTGTTATAGCCGTGTACCACATTCTCAGATTTTGTTTATTTTACACTAGGTTCAGTGCTTGGTGTTGTATCTAGGGATTTATTTTTCTGATGAAAGAATTTATAAAGCTACAAGACTTTAAAATTAGGGTCCAGCACAAATGTTCGTGTCAACTATAAGCTTCCATTCTCAATAATGCGATTTGAGGTGGAGAAGGAAGAAGTTAAAAATTTCCCCACAAAAAAGGGAAAGTAAAGAGTTACTCTGGGCTGCTCTCACAAATCTTAACATTCAGCTCTACAACAGCAATAGCAGAGGCTTTACACTAGATTGGCTGTTGGCCTGCTCAACCAGGTGTAGCACAAGACCAGGCACGTTTCATTTAGAGGCCTTTTTACATCTTGTTCAAATATTTTTAGGAATTATTCTTCCATAGGTACTATCCAGGGGAAAAATTCCATTGCTCGTCACTTGGGGGCGATAACATCTGGGAGACGAGGCATTTTGCGCCTGGTGTGGAAGTCCAGTCCCGCTCGCTATCTTCGGGTCACCGCCCTCGAAAGAAATAAGAGCGCAAAATATTACGCTCCACTTCCTTTCTTGGGCGCTAATGGGGCAGACACGTAGGGAGTGGTACTATGCACTGGGCCTTGCAGCGCTGCCATGTAGGAGGGGCTCTTCCCTTCATTAAAAAGGGAAGGGCCCAAGCTGCAAACTCTGCAGTATAAAAATGGACCTCCCTTGACCGCCAGGGAAACATAGAAAATAGGTGCAGGAGTAGGCCATTCAATACGATCATGGCTGATCGTTCACCTCAGTACCCCTTTCCTGCTTTCTCTCCATACCCCTTGATCCCTTTAGCCATAAGGGCCATATCTAACTCCCTCTTGAATATATCCAATGAACTGGCATCAACAACTCTCTGCGGTAGGGAATACCACAGGTTAACAACTCTCAGTGAAGAAGTTTCTCCTCATCTCAGTCCTAAATGGCTTACCCCTTATCCTTAGACTATGTCCCCTGGTTCTGGACTTCCAACATCGGGAACATTCTTCCTGCATCTAACCTGTCCAGTCCCGTCAGAATTTTGACTGTTTCTAGGAGATCCCCTCTCATCCTTCAAACTCCTGTGAATAAAGGCCCAGTCGATCCAGTCGCTCCTTATATGTCAGTCCTGCCATCCCGGGAATCAGTCTGGTGAACCTTCGCTGCACTCTCTCAATAGCAAGAACGTCCTTCCTCAGATTAGGAGACTAAAACTGAACACAATATTCCAGATGAGGCCTCACCAAGGCCCTGTACGACTGCAGTAAGACCTCCCTGCTCCTATACGGAGGTGCCGTGCCAACAGAGCGGCACAAGCAGAATGCCGGGCTAACCAATTGCAGCATGGACCCCACGTTCAAAGCGCCAACTGGATGCTCGGCAAAATTGCCAGAATTCTTCATTCAATGGCCGACAACTCCCCTTTAACTGTCAACCCGCGAGCAGCCTGCTGCCCGGTTCACGTCCCCTGAAGCGGTCATCACCTGGCGCAGCTTCAGGGGGTGATAACGGGGTGCTGCGCATGGTGATGAAGTTGTCATCGCTGGTGCAGCGGGGCGCTACGAGTTACTGCCACCCTTAAACTCCCGTGGAATTAAGCGGGAGTCGTTAGCAGCACCGCGCCCAGGCAAAGGGTCATTTACGCCTCCCCTGGGGCACTAACAGGAGCAAACACCCCAAATTTCTAGGCCTACATGTTTTTGATTATGAATTCAGATATCCTATTCTCATTAATATTTCCAAGTAAAGTTGTTGAATTAGGGTAATAAATATATTAGAGCCTCGTACCTCAAATTGATAGTATTCTGTAGGCTCCATCCATACTATACAGTTGTCCAAAAGTAACTATAAAAAGATGCCAAACTAAATAGCCAAAAATCTACATTGGATTTTCTCAATCTCACTTGGTTTAAGCCTGTACTCCATTTATATTACAGAAATGCTTCCATTGGAAGCAGATCTATAATATGTGCTGGTTTCCTTTGTGTCATCTGTGTCCCACTAATAGTTCTGGAAAGTTCAGTATCATAACAGTACATATCGGGGGAAGGTCCAATCACTGAAAAAAGTCAAGAAATGGCAGACTTGCTAAACATCTGGTATCGATCTTCACAGTAGAGGATGAGAATACAATACTAGAGATACGAGGAAAAGTAAAAATAAATCAAGAGAAGGAACTTACTAGATTTAATACAAGTTTAAAATGGAAATGGAGAAAATAAGACGAAGGAAAGTCAAAACTCCAGGACCCGAGTATTAAAAAAAGTTGAGAAAATTGTAGATGCTATAGTCATGATCTGCCAAAACCCTCTTGATTCAGGAACTGTTCCCTTGGGTTGGAAAATTGACAATGTCACTCCATTAAAGTTAAGAAGGGCAAGAGAGATGAGCCACAAAATTATAGGCCTATTAGTCCAACATCAGTTTTGGGAAAGTTACTCGAACATGTTTCCGATTCGCCAGGATCTGTGCTATTTTTTGCATTTTTAGTATGCTTTTTGTTTTAGTTTTATGCTGTCCTTCACCTCTAGTTGTCCATAGCTGTTTTTTTTGGCAAGTAGAGCTCTTGCCCCTCAGGGGTGTAAACTGGTTCTACAACACTAACATTATTTTTTGAACACCTCCCACTGATCATCTATCGTTTTACCCATTAACAGATTTGCCCAGTTTACTGTGGACAGTCTCTGCCTTATCCCGTTGAAGTCGGCCTTACCCAAATCTAGAATTTTAGCTGTTTCGCATTTCTCCCTTTCAAATGCTATGTTGAACTCGATCTTGTTATGATCACTATTGAATAAATATTCACGCACCGTTAGGCTGTTAATTAAATCTGGCCTCCTTCTGTGTCATAATTTTTCTCTAATTTACACTCTATATCAATGACTTAGATGAGGGGACTGAGTGGAATATACCCAAGTTTGCTGCCAATACAAAGCTAGGTGGAAAAGTAAACTGGGAGGGGACACAAAAAGGTTGCCAAGGGATATGGACCAGTTAAGTGATTGGGCAAGAAGGTGGCAGATGGAATATAATGTGAGGAAATGTTAAATTATTCACCTTGGTAGGATGAATAGAAAAACATTTTTTTTTAAATAAAAAGGTGAGACTTGTAAATGTTGATATTCAGAGGGATTTGGTTGCTCTTGTACATGAATCACAGAAAGTTAACATGCTGGCACAGCAAGCAATTAGGAAGGCAAATGATGTTAGCCTTTTCCCACATTACAACAGTGACTATATTCCAAAAGGACTTAGATGGCTGTAAAGTGCTTCGAGACGTTCGATGGTCGTAAAAGGCGCTATATAAATGCAAGTCTTTCTTTCTTGCAATGGTTTGAAGTGCAAGAGTAAGGAAGTCTTGCTTCAATTATATAGGGCTTTGGTGAGACCACACTTTGTTTTGGTCTCCTTACCCAAGGAAGAATATACTTGCCTTAGAGAGGGTGCAACAAAGGTTTACTAGATGGATTCCTGGGATGACAGGGTTGTTCTATGAGGAGAGATTGAGTAGAATGGACCTATGTTCTATGGAGTTTAGAAGAATGAGAGATGATCTCATTGAAACATATAACATTCTTAGAGAGCTGAAAGGCTGTTTCCTCTGACTGGAGAGTCTAGAACTAGGGGTCATAGTCTCAGGGTAAGGGATTGGCCATTTAAGACTGAGAAGAAGAAATGTCTTCACTCAGAAGGTTGTGAAGCTTTGGAATTCTCTACCCTAGAGGACTGTGGATGGTCAGTCCCTGAATATATTCAAGATTGAGATCAATAGATTTTTGGACATTAAGGGAATCAAGGGATATAGGGATAAGGTGAGAAAATGGAGTTGATGTAGAATATCAGTCATGAACTTATTGAATGGCGGAGTAGGCACGAGGTCTTATGGACCACTCCTCCTATTTCTTATGTTCTTATGTAGAGCAAAGAGTGTCTTGGCTACACTCCTTCAACCAACATAAAAAAAAAATGAACTGCTGTTTATCTGATCTTGTGAAGTGCAAAATTCCTTAATGTGTTGGTCTACATAACAGCCACTGCAAAGTAATGAATAGTATGTCAATCACAGAGACATTTCTTAGAGATAAAATAAAATATAAATGTAAGTCTGTTTTCCTTCCATTGGCCCATTCAGATGTGTTGCCTTCTAATGATCTGATTGGACCGCCTATCATGGCACCAATACACTTATAGCAATTTAAATGATCAATAAGAACCTTTGACCACCCCCTACAGGGCTAGGGAAATCATTGATTTTTTTTTCCAGTAAAGGTAAATGATCTTTAAAGGCTTGCTTCTGCCTGGACCTCACTGGCTTGAGTTCATGAGCGTTGGCTTTGGGAGCTCAAGGTCACCTGTCTCTCTCTCTCACTGACCTCAGGTTCACTAGCCAGCTGTTTGTTCCAACTTCCCACTCAACCTTACTCTCCACTGACAACTCCACAGATCAGCACCATGCTGGGGTCAGATTGATGACATGGTCACAAAAAGGTAAATGTGTGTCTGTGAATGCCACAGGACATCAGTTGGTTCTGAATGAATTTCCTTCCCCTTGCCCCCCCGCAATATGCATGGGTGAATGGACCACCAGTAAATGCATTTCTTACTGGGGAAGTCGATTACAAGTAAAGGATTGGACTGTGAAAGCACTAACAGCCAATGTAGATTTTATATCATACCTTCCATATCTGTATTCATTGTGAACAGTTCACGGTCGAGTTTTGAACCAGAGACGGATGATCCAGAATCCACTAAAGGAAAGAAAAATATATATTTTTGGATACAAAGATACTACAAGAAGATTTTACATCAGCTCCTCAAAGCTCAGTTGGTAAATATACCACCGCGTATGACTACAGGCCATAGAGGAGGGAAATCCCAGGTTTAATCCCTAGTCTCTGCTAAATTAGCAGATCTCAGCACTAAGCAGTAGTGGGAGTGCTATTACCCCAATATCAGTTGGAATAGCTGTGGTCCCCACTTCTGATCACTACCCAATGACTCCTGCTGGAAAGTGTGTGTGTGTTTAGAGGTATCGGGTGACAACATGATTATTCAGCTATGATGCCCTCTTACCGTCAAAAAGCCTGTCAACACACTCTGCCTAGGCTCAAACTATAAAGAATGCCAGTTGGGAAGCTACCAAAAGTCTGCCATCTCTCAGGGAACCATACTCCGACGTGAGTCAGCACCTCTTTAAAATAAAAAGGGGGGGGGGTGGGAGAATATTATTTTTTGTAATATATGAAAGTGGATTTTGCTTATTCAAAAATTCACTTTTCAAAACCAAATAGGAGCTGAAATCACACAAGTGTCAATCAATATTGCTCCTTGGCTCTATAAGCAAAGTAGCAACAGATACCTAATCTACTCATAAAGGTAATAAAGTATTTTATAAAATACTTCCCTCAAATGGGAGAGTAAAGTGAATCAACTAGCAGTGAAGGGGGGGAAAAAAAATCGCAACGTTTTAAATTGGTCACCAGCTGCCTACCTGAGATCGATCACATCAGCTCTACACAGAGAAGAAAGTTGTTCTGCTGATGCCTGGAGCAGATCTGCAAACAAATGGCTATTCCAGCATCAGGATCTGACACAGTAGGTCAGAATAGGCTGGTCAACTGATTAAAGTTATGCCTCCTCATAGGTACAAGGTTTTTAAAAAAAATAGCAAAATAAAGGGGATACTTCGATAATTGTATGAATGTTACATTTACTCTTCTGAAAGCAGATTGGTGTTGTCAAATTGACAAATGTCAGGATGTCAGCTACAAAAAAAGTTTAGAAATACAACTGGCAAGCTATTACAACAACTATCCAAAAGTGACAATGGACATCAAACTCAAATTTTGCCTGAAATTTGAGTCAGCTTGAAACCATAATCAGACATTGAGGCATTTGTGTGAGTCACTACACAGCTGCCATTCCCAGATTCTGCTACTAGGAAATTGATCACTGCTTCCACCCTAACCACCTCTCTGTCCCCCTCCCTTCATGAGCTGCTCCACCAAAACTGGTTGAGAAAACCTTTTAAAAATCAAGAGTAATTTAATGCCTCTCCTGCCCAGGCAACTGCTCCGCACAAGTTCACACTGGAAAGAAAGTGGCACTATTTTTTTTTCCAGAATCTGCAAATGGGGGAACACTGATCCTAGTATAAAACAAAATCAGGCCAGTAAGCTGACAGGAACACAGGAGTTCTGTTTTTTTTAAAATGGAACCTCTGCTAATGTTAAATCTGTTCAAATGCATTTATGTGGAGATGTAACACCTCATTAGCCACCAATTACAAAAGTCAAACTTCTATTATAGAATGTGTGACAAGTGAAATTTTGCATTGCTTGTTTATTTTAGAATAAGGTGATTAGGTTGGTTAATTAATTCATCTGTATGAATAGCAGAGAAAACATAGAACAGTAAACAAAGGGTTTACAACTTAAAATGGAGAAATCTTGGAAAGACTACAACATGTAAGGAAGGAGGGGAGGACTCTATATAAAGTCTAGCATTTATATATGGGACAGGAGTTCTTCAGTACTAATAATGCATGTTGCAAAAATATTGGAGGAAACTAATTTCATTTTGAATTATTAATTTTAGTATAAAACACACCCTCTAGTTTGATGGGTTAGACTGCTTAATTTTTCATAGGCAAGGTTCATGCAAGTTTGTTGATTATCTTGAATATATAATTTCAAAAACATTTGTGCTAAAAACATATAGGAAGCATGACAATAATTTTGATTTGCTGAGAAAATCCCTATTTTCTGTTTAATCTGAAGAGAATACTCAAGAGTTAGTTCCTTCAATCCTTAAGGAATAGATCAATTGAATCCTGATAAGTGTCTGCTTGCCACAAATTCTAGAACTAAAATGGTAGTGGAAGCTGATGTGTAGAAAAATGTAAGGCCAGAATTGGACATTTGAGTGAATGGGCAATGAGGGAGTATTAGTTTTTTGGGATTGCCCAGATAGGTTGTTATACATTCCTATCAGGAGCCAGCCATTGGGAAGGTATGGACTGGACATAAAGTCATCAGGGGGCAAATTACTAGTCATAAGAACATAAGAAACAGGAGCAGGAGTAGGCCATTTGATCTCTCGAGCCTGCTGTACCATTTCCCATGGCTGATCTGTTCAGATTAGCTATCAGATTTGTAATAAAATGTATAAATCATACATTTGGCTTGAGCATATCAGTCATGGAAGGCCACAGGGAGGATGAAAGAGTGAACGCTGAAAGTTCCTAGTTGGGTATTGGAAATGTCACAAAGGACCTCAGGAATTTCTTGCTTTTTCTCATCCCAACATCACAGGTGGTGAAACAGGCATACTACACATATTCCTGTAAACATTTCCAGAATGATTTTTCTTGGATCTCCCTTTCCTTTCCTTCCCTCCCCCCACACCACACCACACACTAACCACCATTCATCACAGTATCAACTCTTGACAGGAATGGTGCTCTATAGGCACTGGGTGCCTCCTGCACAGTTACTTATGTGTGCCCTAAAGGTAAGTAAGTGTTGCAGGGCTCAGAGCAGAGCCTGATCTTGTCCAAATGCACTTCCAAACACTAGCACTGGCCGATTTTTCCTCCCTGCCTCAGCAGTTGAAACCAATTGTACTGACTTATCACTACCTTGGCTGAGATCAATTCACAGCACAGAAGATGGAACCTGGGGCCTTACTGGTCTGTATGGCTCAGCTGCTCACTAGATAAGCTGACTGAGCACCCAATGGACAGGTTGTAATAAAACACTACACACCAGTCAGAAAGTTTTTTTGTTAAAAATTTAAAATATACAGGACCAGGCTTTAATTGTACCAGGTTTTCCTTGTACATTACCATGGTTTGGTGCATTGAAACATAAAACAGATATTAGGGGAGACACAGTAACCAGTTTAAATCCTGTCACTGTTCAGATCCGATAGGACTGCTCTCTCTTTAGAGATGGCAGGCGGATCTTGCATTCTACATAACCCATATCCTTCTAGGGGGTTTGCCTGCAGCGGATTTTCCTTCTCGGTCTGCAGGCTGAATAAGGCCTACCCTACCCACAGCACTCCCGGTATTTTTAAAGAGCCGCTTGTGGAGGCGGAGGAGGAGAGCGATGCTTTTGCCGAGAGCTCACTGGCAAGGCCCGCTGCTGTCTGACGGGAGGACGACACGAAGGCGGAAACTTACCTTCTGGGCACCGGGCACCGGGCACCAGGTATTGCCGGATCCGTGTCCGAATGGGAGGAAATGGGGTGCAAAATAAAATGTCGAGTCGGTACAGGTTGAGAAAGCGAAAGATTTCAGAGGACTGGCATGAACAAGATGGCCACCAGAGGGAGAGTCGCACAAACAGGAAGGCAAAGGCAGGCCAGCACACACACACCCAGGGCATTCATCTGGGGCAAAGAGAGACACTTCCTCCACCCTGCAAAATACACCAGATATTCAGCCAGAAACACTGTTCGGAAACTTCTTCTACCCAGTCAAGTCCAACTGTAATGAAAAAGGTGGCGTAAGCATACTTTTAAATCCAACTCTGCCCAATTTCACTTATTTGGGATGATGAACTGTTTGCCACTTTAAACACAGCTCGCATGTTTAAATGAGTTTACAAACCATCAACCTTGATCCCAATTTTTTTTTTAAATTAAAACCACATTTAGGGATGATTAACTGGATATCACTTAAAAAAAATAGCTCATATGGTTAAATGAGTTTACAAATTATTGTTCAGAATTTCTTTTACATTAAAACCACATTCGTTCCCCCCCCCATCAAGTTAACTCAAACCGGTTACAGTTTAGAACCAAAAGTTAGACAAATGCTTTATCACGTCACGACTCTGCAACATCCCAAACATTTCTCCCTCCGAACCCACACAGTGATAATTTTTCCGAACAAACTAAATAATTTGCCATCTATATCTTCACAATTAAAGTCATGTGAATATAATTGAGGAAGAACGAACAGTTGACTCAAGTCAAGGAGCATTGCTGCCTTAAATAGCAAGAGCAGCTGAAGTCACAGGTAATGTGTGTGGCATAAACACAACCTGATCATCATGGGCAGGCAGAGTTCAGGGTCACCAATACAGGGAGAAGCACACTGAACTGCATCAAAATTGTTACAGAAAACAGATGGTTAGAAGATAATGCATTGTCTTTTAATTTTTCTTGTGCACAACATTTTTGATATTGTCCCATTTGGTTCTTAGAACGAATAACTCCTACACCAAATGTGCAGACCGCCCTATTGCTAAAGCAAGCAAAATGGACCTAAAACCCCAAACCACACATTAATTCAATGCTATTTTCGAAGCATCTGAAAGAAAATGTAAACAACCACTAAAGCTGGTCCATTTTCCCTGTACTTTGAGTTACCAGTTACTCATTAACTCGACCTTACCCGAATCATCAGCTAAAGAAATAGTCGTGAACGTGTCGTCCTCTTCTGGACTCTCAGCTTGATCCATATCACTCTTCCAAAGTTGACCGGACAGCGAACAATGTCCTAGCCACGAAGCCCGAGACAGAAAATGACTTGTTAAAGATCTGCCGGTCTTATTTCAACCGAATGGATGCTCAGAACTGAATAATTGAAACCTTACTAGCTACCTTCACTTGATACCCGATCTCCTGCACGGGGTTTAGCTCTTCCGGAAATTGTTTAAGGATAGAGCATACAGTTAATGACTTAGAAAATGCTTAACTAAACAAAGAAAACCCTGTACTTTAAACATTTAGTCTCCTCCCTCAGTGTTCATTTCCCCTATCTTTAAATTGGTACCGGTAATTTAAAATTCATGATAAACAACTATTAATTTTATACGATTTTATTTACTCTCAAAAACTATCTTTTGACAAGGTAAAACGAAATTAAAAGTTAAAACTCTAGGGATATGCCAACATAAACACGAAATAGTTGGTTATTTTACGTAGAAATAACTACACGGAATCAGCCCGACCAGTCTGTGTTAATTATATCCTCCACAACACTGTCCCAATCCAATGTGCCTGTTCAATTCCCATATCCCTTTAATCCCATTTGTTTCAATCAGACCCTATTTGAACAATGCATATATTGTGTTAAAATATTCTTGCTTCTATTAATTCCTTTGAATATTAGATTTTATGATATAGTTACTTATTAACGTTAAAAAGATCAGCAATTTGAAACAAAAGTGACCATTCTGCTGTCGTAGGCTAGTTTCAAAGGCCCTCCTGCACCAGTGAACTCATCCCTTTTTGGCGTGGAAGCAAGTCATTCTCCATACGCAAATGATGCGTTTCAAAGACTATGCTGCCAACCTCATCAGCAGGGCCACTGGTTTACACTGAGCAAGTCATACTGTGTTTTTATTACATGAGATTTGGGGATTTTTACTGGTGTTTTGCAAATCAAATTCCACAATTTCATCCATTTTTCCATGAAAACAGTAATCAGTAACTTCTCAGATTAGCTTCTGCTCTTACTAGATGACATTCTGTCATCAGACTGTTCTGCCAGCAGAAATATTAATCATAATTATTTTCTTAATAATTTTGGTGCTCATTTATTGTTCTACTTCAATAATACTACACTAATAAGTACTAGCCCATGGGCATAATAAGATGTAAGGGGAACAAAGACATAAAATAGCATTTTGATTCGTGGTCAGCCAAGCAGACAATTATTAAAATAAAAATGTTAAGATAAGATAAATATATTATTACACTTGACACCACCCTCTGGAATTACTTTTCCCAACCATCAGATTGTCATGTTTTTGACCTATTTTTTCCCCTTGGGGGCAGAAGCTGGCAAAACTAACAGAGTCACATATGAACTGACTCTGCTGGAGATGGCATGGCACTGGGCACATATACACGTCAGGTCGACTGAAGAGCCTTTGAAGGCAGTAAGCCAATTAATCTCCTGCTCGGCTATGATACCAGGGGAAATAAGGTGGGGACAGAGTTTAGTCTGCCTCAAGGGTGCAACTCTGACTGCAACCGAGTTTAAGGTCAATTAAATCATTTTAGCACACTCCCATGCATCTACTTCAGAGCCTGATTTGGACCAGCCAGAAAGTGGTTGCACACAACCAGTGGCCTCTGGCCTCCAAATTGTGGGCCTAGGGAGTTTAATCTATTACACCCTTTGTGCCCAGCATTGCTAAGGTGCAAATGGTGTTAAATGTGTTGTCTGACATATTTCCATCATTTCTCTTTAATTTTAATATCGTAGAATCATAGAATGATACCACACGGAAGGAAGCCATTTGGCCCATAGTGCTTGTGCCGGTTCTTTGGTAGAGCTATCCAATTAATCCCAGTATCCTGCTCTTATCCCATAGCCCTGAAATTTTTTATCCCTTTAATTCTTTATCCAATTCTCTTCGAATGTTATTAAATCTGCTTCTACCAAGCCTTCAGACAGGACATTCCAGATCACAGCTATGCAAAAAAATGTTCCTTCATGTCGCCTCTGCTTCTTTTGCCAATTACTTTAAATCTCTGACCTCTGGTAACCGACCCTTGTACCGCTGGAAACAGTTTCTCCTTATTTACTCGATCAAACCATTCATGATTCTGCACTCATACTTCTATCAAATATCCTCTTAACCTTCTCTGCTCTAGGGAGAACTTCCCCAGCTTCTCCAGTCTCGCCACATAACTGAAGTCCCTCATCCCTGGTAGAATTCTAGTAAATCTCTTCTGCACCCTCTCCAAAACCTTCACGTCCTTCGTAAAGTGTGGTGCCCAGAATTGGACACAGCTAGTGTTTTATTTAGGTTTAGCATAACTTCCTGGCTTTTGTATTCTATACCTCTATTTATAAAGCCCAGGATACCATATGCTTTATTAATTGCTTTGTTAACCTATCCTGCCACCTTCAAAGATTTGTGAACAAACAACCCCAGGTCTCTCTGTTCTTGCACCCCCTTTAAAATTGTACCATTTAGCTTATATTGTCTCTCATTCTTCCTACCAAAATTTATCACCTCATTAATTGCTGCATTGAATTTCATCTGCCAAGTGTCCTCCCATTCCACCAGCCTGTCTATGTCCTCTTGAAATCTATTACTATCTTCCTCACTGTTTACTATACTTCCAAGTTTTGTGTCATCTGTAAATTTCAAAATTGTGCCTGTACCCCCAGTCCAAGTCATTAATGTATATCAAAACCAGCAGTGGTGCTAGTACTGAACCGTGGGGAACACCAATGTACACCTCCCTCCTGTCCAGAAAACAGCCACAACCCTCTGTTTTCTATTCCTTAGCCAATTTTGTATTCATGTTGCTACTGCCCCAGTTATGCCATAGGCTTAATTTTGCTAACAAGTCTATGATGTGATACTTTATCAAAGGTCTTTTAAAAGTCCATATACACAACATCAATGGCATTATCCTCATCCACCATCTCTGTTACCTCAGCAAAAGACTCAATCAAGTTTGTCAAACTGATTTGCTTTAAGAAATCCGTGCTGGATGGTTTTCTAGACCAATATGTCGAGGAACCAACTAGGGGGGAGGCCATCTTAGACTGGGTGAGAGAGGATTAATTAGCAATCTCATTGTTCCCTTGGGGAAGAGTGACCATAATATGGTGGAATTCTGCATTAGGATGGAGAATGAAACAGTTAATTCAGAGACCATGGTCCAGAACTTTCAGGAAGGATAGAATAAAAGGAAAAGGAGGTGGGGTAGCATTGCTGGTTAAAGAGGAGATTAATGCAATAGTTAGGAAAGACATTAGCTTGGATGATGTGGAATCTATATGGGTAGAGCTGCAGAACACCAAAGGGCAAAAAACGTTAGTGAGAGTTGTGTACAGACCTCCAAACAGTAGTAGTGATGTTGGGGAGGGCAGAAACAGGAAATTAGGGGTGCATGCAATAAAGGTGCAGCAGTTATAATGGGTTACTTTAATATGCACATAGATTGGGCTAGCCAAACTGGAAGCAATACGGTGGAGGAGGATTTCCTGGAGTGCATAAGGGATGGTTTTCTAGACCAATATGTCGAGGAACCAACTAGGGGGGAGGCCATCTTAGACTGGGTGTTGTGTAATGAGAGAGGATTAATTAGCAATCTCATTGTGCGAGGCCCCTTGGGGAAGAGTGACCATAATATGGTGGAATTCTGCATTAGGATGGAGAATGAAACAGTTAATTCAGAGACCATGGTCCAGAACTTAAAGAAGGGTAACTTTAAGGTATGAGGCGTGAATTGGCTAGGATAGATTGGCGAATGATACTTAAGGGGTTGACTGTAGATGGGCAATGGCAGACATTTAGAGACCGCATGGATGAACTACAACAATTGTACATTCCTGTCTGGCGTAAAAATAAAAAAGGGAAGGTGGCTCAACCGTGGCTATCGAGGGAAATCAGGGATAGTATTAAAGCCAAGGAAGTAGCATACAAATTGGCCAGAAATAGCAGCGAACCCGGGGACTGGGAGAAATTTAGAACTCAGCAGAGGAGGACAAAGGGTTTGATTAGGGCAGGGAAAATGGAGTACGAGAAGAAGCTTGCAGGGAACATTAAGGCGGATTGCAAAAGTTTCTATAGGTATGTAAAGAGAAAAAGGTTAGTAAAGACAAACGTAGGTCCCGTGCAGTCACAATCAGGGTAAGTCATAACGGGGAACAAAGAAATGGCAGACCAATTGAACAAGTACTTTGGTTCGGTATTCACTAAGGAGGACACAAACAACCTTCCAGATATAAAAGGGGTCAGAGGGTCTAGTAAGGAGGAGGAACTGAGGGAAATCTTTATTAGTCGGGAAATTGTGTTGGGGAAATTGATGGGATTGAAGGCCGATAAATCCCCAGGGCCTGATGGACTGCATCCCAGAGCACTTAAGGAGGTGGCCTTGGAAATAGCGGATGCATTGACAGTCATTTTCCAACATTCCATTGACTCTGGATCAGTTCCTATCGAGTGGAGGGTAGCCAATGTAACACCACTTTTTAAAAAAGGAGGGAGAGAGAAAACAGGGAATTATAGACCGGTCAGCCTGACCTCAGTAGTGGGTAAAATGATGGAATCAATTATTAAGGATGTCATAGCAGCGCATTTGAAAAATGGTGACATGATAGGTCCAAGTCAGCATGGATTTGTGAAAGGGAAATCATGCTTGACAAATCTTCTGGAATTTTTTGAGGATGTTTCCACTAAAGTGGACAAAGGAGAACCAGTTGATGTGGTATATTTGGACTTTCAGAAGGCTTTCGACAAGGTCCCACACAAGAGATTAATGTGCAAAGTTAAAGCACATGGGGTTGGGGGTAGTGTGCTGACGTGGATTGAGAACTGGTTGTCAGACAGGAAGCAAAGAGCAGGAGTAAATGGGGACTTTTCAGAATGGCAGGCAGTGACTAGTGGGGTACCGCAAGGTTCTGTGCTGGGGCCCCAGCTGTTTACATTGTACATTAATGATTTAGACAAAGGGATTAAATGTAGGATCTCCAAATTTGCGGATGACACTAAGTTGGGTGGCAGTGTGAGCTGCGAGGAGGATGCTATGAGGCTGCAGAGTGACTTGGATAGGTTAGGTGAGTGGGCAAATGCATGGCAGATGAAGTATAATGTGGATAAATGTGAGGTTATCCACTTTGGTGGTAAAAACAGAGAGACAGACTATTATCTGAATGGTGACAGATTAGGAAAAGGGGAGGTGCAACGAGACCTGGGTGTCATGATACATCAGTCATTGAAGGTTGGCATGCAGGTACAGCAGGCGGTTAAGAAAGCAAATGGCATGTTGGCCTTCATAGCGAGGGGATTTGAGTACAGGGGCAGGGAGGTGTTGCTACAGTTGTACAGGGCCTTGGTGAGGCCACACCTGGAGTATTGTGTACAGTTTTGGTCTCCTAACTTGAGGAAGGACATTCTTGCTATTGAGGGAGTGCAGCGAAGATTCACCAGACTAATTCCCGGGATGGTGGGACTGACCTATCAAGAAAGACTGGATCAACTGGGCTTGTATTCACTGGAGTTCAGAAGAATGAGAGGGGACCTCATAGAAACGTTTAAAATTCTGACGGGTTTAGACAGGTTAGATGCAGGAAGAATGTTCCCAATGTTGGGGAAGTCCAGAACCAGGGGTCACAGTCTAAGGATAAGGGGTAAGCCATTTAGGACCGAGATGAGGAGAAACTTCTTCACCCAGAGAGTGGTGAACCTGTGGAATTCTCTACCACAGAAAGTAGTTGAGGCCAATTCACTAAATATATTCAAAAGGGAGTTAGATGAAGTCCTTACTACTCGGGGGATCAAGGGGTATGGCGAGAAAGCAGGAAGGGGGTACTGAAGTTTCATGTTCAGCCATGAACTCATTGAATGGCGGTGCAGGCTAGAAGGGCTGAATGGCCTACTCCTGCACCTATTTTCTATGTTTCTATGTTTATTAGTCCATATCTGTCCAAATGGCTGTTAATAATACAGGAGGAAATTGTTTTTAAAAGCTTCCCCACTGTGATGTATTCACAGAGCACAGCACACACAGCTTCCTAACATGGCAAGCAGCTCTCTCGGAAGTCTCTAGAAATCTGCCTAGTTCTGATAATTATTAACCCTGCACTTGCAGTACACAATACGTCCACATCCACAATGTAGAGCTACAAACATTACAAGCTTACAGACATTACACTTCTCCCTCCTTAATGAAGAAGCCATTGTAACAAACATGATACATAACTTTCATGTTTATACATAACACAGGATATAAACTTATTTTTTTTTAATTTTACAAATGTAACTTTACCACTTGTTTTCTGTTTCGGAGAGGATACCTTCGCTCTTGAACAGAACCTTCCAAACATGGTGTCGAATCTAAACTCATTCGAGGCTCATCCTGAGGAATTTCCTTGATTTTCATTTGAAGTCACTCTAACTTCAGGCTCTTTGTTTTCTTGACTCGGACTCAGACTTTCATTCTGATTCTCTCCTGGATTTGTTTCCAGAACATTGGATTAGGATTTGATACTGGTGTATCAAAACTATCTGATGAGTCAGAAATAATTGAATCATTCCCACCTTCAACTCCTTCCATGCCTGTAGGTAAAATATGATCAATATGAATAAACCTAACCTGTCCATTATCAAACATCTTTACCAAAAATGTGCGAGGACCACATCTCTTCACCATTCTTCCTGGTAACCACTTTAAGCATTTATGGTGATTGCTCTTCACTCTCACCTTCTGGTTTAATTTCACACTTCTCTCTTTTACTCTATCTCTTTCCTGATTTTCTTTCTGCCTTAATTGTGTCTCTTCTACGGACTGTGCCAAATTTGGCTTTAACAACGAGAATCTGGTTCGTGGCTGTCGTTTGAGAAACAACTCTGCTGGTGTTCTACCAGTAGTTGTATGAGGAGTATTTCGTTATGTAGCCGTTGCCATACCCTGGGAGGCCATTTCCATGGCTGTAATGGTACTGGTGATGGTTGCTTGCTTACCGATTGACATGTTGTACACTGACTCACGATGTACTCTATATCTTTATCAAGACCTGGCCACCATAAATAACTGCGTGCAAAACTCTTGGTCAAGCACATTCCCAGGTGCTGGTCATGGAGGTCTCCTAATAATTTGGACCTGAATTTATTTGGTATAACCACTCTTGCACCCCACGTGATACAATCTTTATCGACTGATAATTCATCCCTATGAATGAAGAATGGATGTGTATCTTTGTCTGTTCCCTGGTTTGGCCATCCATTTGCAATATACTCATACACCTTTGACATCACTGGGTCACATTTGGTTGCCCTACCAATCTCTTCAGCTGTGACTGGCAGTTCATCAATGTATGAAAAATAAAACACATCTTCCCTATCAGGTGTAACTTGTGATGGGGGAGGCATTACTGTGATCAGCTGATCATCTGTACTCAATATCATATGTATATGCTGACAAAATCAAAGCCCATCTCTGCATTCGGGCTCCAGCTAATGTTGGAACTGGGGACTTTGGATGGAGGATTGCTGTTAGGGGCTTATGGTCCGTAACGATGGTAAACTTATGACCATACAAGTATTTGTGAAACTATTTGACCCCAAAAATTAATGCCAAAGCTTCCCTTTCAATTTGCGCATAATTACTCTCACTGGCACTGAGAGTGCGTGAAGCAAAAGCAATTGGTCTCTCCTCCCCACTACTTAATACATGAGAGATTACTGCCCCAACTCCATATGGAGAGGCATCACATGCTAGCTTAATCTCCTTAGATATGTCATAGTGAACTAACATGGTGCTCTCTACCAATTTGCTTTTGCACTCCTTGAATGCTGTATCGCATTATTTTGACCACTTCCAATGGACCTGTTTTTTCAAAAGTTCATTCAATGGATGTAATACTGTAGCCAAATTTGGTAGGAACTTCCCATAATAGTTGAAAAGATCCAAGAATGAACGAAGTTCAATGACATTCCTGGGAGTGGGTGCATTTCTAATTGCATCCAATTTTTCCATGGTTGGATGTAAACCATCTTTGTCTACTCTGTACCCTAAGTACTGAGTTTTTAAATAACTCACACTTACGAGCAGACAATCGTACTCTGTGCTTCTCTAGCCATTTGAGGACTTCATTCAATATGTTATTATGAATTTGCCTATTTGGTGCTGAAATTAGTATGTCATCCAAATAACATACTACCCCTTCAATACCGTGCAAAATCTGGTTCATCACCCCTTGAAATATGGCAGGGATGGAAGACGCTCCAAACGGTAGCCTATTAAATTGATATAGGCCTAGATGAGTATTTATAGTCAAACATGACTTGGACTCCTCATCTAGTTCAAGCTATAAGTAGGTATTCGTAAGATCCAGTTTTGAGAAGATCTGACCACCTGTCAGTGTTATGAACAAATCTTCTATATTCGGCAATGTATTGGGGACATTACCCTCTAGAACCTGGTTTACGGTTACTTTATAATCACCACACAATCTTACCTTACCATCGGACTTAGGTACAATAACAATGGGTGTAGCCCAATTACATCGATCTATCTTACAAATAATGTTCTCAGTCTCTAGTCTTTTGAGTTCTTGCTCAACTTTCTCCTTGAGTGCATATGGTATGAAACGTGGCTTGTAGTAAACCGATCTAGCGTCCTTCTGTACCCTGACACTCGCCTTGAAACCTTGAATCGGACTGCCCGATTCACAGAACACCTTCGGATATTTCTTGATAACCTCATGCGTTGATGAAAATCTCGCTTCCACACAGAAAATCTTACTCCAATCCAGCTTCAGTGAGCTCAACCAATTTCTTCCTAGTAAGGCAGACTTGTCTCCTTTCACTACTATTAGAGGCAAGTTCTGAAATTGATCTTTATATTTCACCGGTACGGTGATACGGCCTACCACAGGAATTTTCTCTTCCAAGTAGCCTCGCAGCTCTATCTTGGATTTCTCCAGTTGGAAATCACGCAATTTGTCGCGGTATAGTGACTCTGATACTACACTCACGGATGCACCCGTGTCGATTTCCATTGGTATCTTGAATCCCGCAACATCTATGTGGATTTTGATGCTTTCCGAATCGCTGTCCATTAACCTTGTGCTCCTGATGACGTGTAACACTAACATCTCCTCGTCCTGTTGTTCTTCCATGCGATTTAGTCTCTTGGGATTTCTACTCATAGCTTTGAACGCTGGACTCATAGCTTTGGTTTACTCTTCAGTCGGCATGCCTTCGCAAGATGCCCAGTCTTTCTGCAGAAGAAACACTCTGCCTTCACGTATGGACAACTTTGAGCAATGTGTTGTCCCAGGCACCTATAGCAGGACTTCGACGCTCTGGTAGAATTTCCAGTTTCTGAGACTTTCGGCCATGCCCGTCTTTTACTTTGAACCTGCAGGTGATTTACCTCGGTTGACTGACGACCATAATTATTATTTAATTCTCGGGAATATTGTTCGGCCATGCTAATCGACCTCGCTGTCTGACAAGCAATCGCAAAAGTCAAGTCATCCGTCATCAATAACTTCCTTCTGATCGCATCATTTTTCACCCCACAAACAAAATAATCCCGTAATGCTCAGTTTTGAAAGTTTCTAAAATTACAGTGCATCGATAGCTTTTTTAATGCAACGATGTAATCACTGATAATTTCATCAACCTTTTGATTCCAAATCCAGAAACGATAGCTTGCAGCAATTTCTAACCGTTTGGGGTTATAGTGCTGATCTAGCTTCGTTAAAATCTCTTTAAGCGTTGTGTCCTTTGGCTCGTCAGGCACAAGCAGATTTACAAGGATTTCGTACAATGCCGGACCTGCCTCCAATAAGAAGATCGCTTTCTTACGTTCCAACACAGCCCGGTTCTGGACTGCATTGTCTGAAACTTCGATTATGTTATTTGCAATGAAATACATTTCTAGTCGATCCACATATGCTTTAAAACGTTCCCGGTCGTGTCTGTATTCACCCAAATATCCCAATACACCTGCCATTTTAATCTCTAGCTGTTCACACCATGTGCTGTATTTTACCTTGGATTTTTGTAGCTTTTTTCAAAGATAGAAACTTCCAAAGTCTTCCGTCGGCTGGCTAAATCCTTCACCAACAAAATTTCAGCTTTAAATCATCCAAAAAAATCCCAAATGTGATATATTCACAGAGCACAGCACACACAGCTTCCTAACATGGCAGGCAGCTCTCTCAGAAGTCTCCGGAAATCTGCCTAGTTCTCTTTATTATTAACCCTGCACTTGCAGTACACAATATGTCCACATCCACAGTGTGGAGCTACAAACATTACAAGCTTACAGACATTACACCCACCATCGACGTTAAACTGACTTGGCCTATATTTGCCAGGTTTATCCTTTTCCCCCTTTTTGGAACAAGTGTGTAACATTGCAATCCCCCAGTCCTCAGGCACCTCCCCTGTATCTAAGGATGATTGGATGATTGTGACCAGCACCTCAACAACCTTGGTTGCATCCCATTTGGATCTGGTGACTTATCTAGTTTAAATACTTTCTAGTATTTTAGGATAATTGAAGTCCCCCCATTATCACGACACTGTCGTTTTTGCATCTTTCTGTAATTTACCTGCAAATTTGCTCTTCTATTTCCGTCACACTATTTGGTCGTCTATAATATACACCCAGTAGCATAATAGCTCCTCTATTGTTCCTGAATTCTAACCAAATAGACTCTGTCCTTGGCCCATCAACTACATCATCCTTCTCCAGTGCTGTAATAGTTTATTTGGTTAATACTGCCACCCCACCCCTTTGTTTCCATACCTATTTTTCTTGAATACCTTGTGGCCAGAAATATTATGTTCCCAATCCTCCCCTTCTTTGAGCCAGGTCTCTATTATTGCCACTATATCATAGTCCCATGTAGTGTCTTGTGCCTGCAGCTCACTAATCTTAGTTACTAACCTGTGCATGAACATGCACTCTAAACCTATCTTTGATTGCTTTGCATTTGCTCCATCTGATCCCGCCTATTTCTGAACTATTCTTTACTCTATTGCTATTTGCCTCTCCCAGTCTATGTGCACCTTGATTCTCCTCTCTAATGTTTCTCCCCCACCAGATTAGTTTAATCCCTCCCCCAAAATACTAGTTAACCTTCCAACAACAATATTGGTCCCAGCCAGTGGCGTAACGAGAGGATGTGGGCCCCAATGCAAACATAGATTTTTTTTAAAATCACAGAACGACAGGGAAAAGTGCAGCCGGTCAGGGAAGACCCCGCGCAGCTGCCCCTCAAGTGAGGGGGTCCAGGGGGCCGAAGAGGGAGTTTGGGGTCTGGGGGAGCTGGTGTGAGGGGGAGCCGGGATCGGAGCTGAGCTGGATGCGGACGGCATGACGATGGCGCTCCAGGCTCGGGCTCAGTACGATTTCCAGAGCGAGAATGTGGGCAAGATCTCGTTGCGGGAGGACGAGGTGTTGACTGTGTACAGCAAACACGACATCGAGGGCTGGCTGGAGGGGGCCAACAG
This sequence comes from Pristiophorus japonicus, assembly GCF_044704955.1. NCBI lineage: Eukaryota > Metazoa > Chordata > Chondrichthyes > Pristiophoridae > Pristiophorus > Pristiophorus japonicus. Next base: position 334,203,943 of record NC_091978.1, read on the forward strand.
CCACGGCCAGAGGGGCCTCTTCCCTGCCTCGTACGTGCAAATCCTGCAGGCCGGGAGTGGGGGGCGACGCTGTGCCCGGTGTCGGTGCCGGTGTTGCCGAGCCCCCCCGCCTCCCGCTATGCCAATGTGCCGACCGGTGGTTACGACAGCCCGGTACCACCTCAGCCCCCCAGCAGCTTCCCCCTGCCGGCCTGCCCCACCACCAGCACCTTCTGCCCCCGCCTCTCGGGGGGCTGGTCCTGGCGGGGCTGCAGCACCAGGCGATGGGCAGCGGCGGCAACGATGACTGGGTCGACGACTAGGGCGGTAATGCGACAATGGCGGACGAGCCACTCTCCGGGGGCGGTGGGAGCGGGGGAGATGGCGGCGGCGGCGGCGGGTTCTCGGATTTCGACGGAACGGGCCATTATCGAGTGAGCACGGGGGCCAGCGGCCAGAATGTCGGGGGGGTCGGTGTCCTCCTCCTCCTCCTTGGCCGCCGCCTCCTCCTCCAAGAGCACGGCCATGATCAGCAGGAACCTCAAACGCTCCTCCACCTTCGCCAAGTCGGACGGCGAGGCGTTCATCCTGGGCGAAGTGGCCGGCTTCGTCAAGGATGGCGACAAGATCTGTATGGCGGCCGGCCCACACGGCCCCGAGTGGCAGGAGAACCCTTACCCGTTCGTCTGCTCCATCGATAAGCCGACCAAGTTCAAGGGCATCAAGAGCTACATCTCGTACCGCCTTATGCCCAGTCACACCCAGTTTGCCAGCTGAGCCACACCGCGAACAAGTTCGCGAGGAAGCAGGTGGTGGGCTCCCCTTCAGGCGAGGGCCCCAAAGCCACTGCATTGGTTGCATTGGCGTAGTTACGCCACTGGTCCCTGCTCTGTTGAGGTGCAAACCATACACTTTGCACAGGTTCCTCCTGCCCCAGAACTGGTCCCAGTGTCTGAGGAATCTGATGCCCTCCCTCCTGCACCATTTCTCCAGCGTTAAACAGTTTTATCCTACTATTCCTATATTCACCAGCACGTGGCACTGGGAGTAATCCAGAGATTACTGCCTTGGATGTCCTGCTCTTTAAATTCCTCACTAAGTCTTGAAAATCTGACCTCAGGTCCTCAACCCTTTTCCTTCCTGTGTATTTAGTTCCCACATGGACCACGACTTTTGGCTGTTGCCCCTCTCCCCTCAAAATATGCCCTCCCATATTTGGACTAACGTCATATACACGTGAAGTCACTTGCTACGGAAAATGCCAAAAATGGGCTTAGGTGAGTGGGGAGTCAGCACAACTTCTCTCAGAAGAATTTTGTGATAAATTCTGCCCAAGTTACACCCAGGAGTCTGCATAATTCAAGTGGAAAATTTGGACCAAGGTTTTGTAATGGCTTTCCTAGCACAATGTTGTCCAATAAAAATCACTGACCAGGCACACGCACAGCTAAGGTTTTAGCCGTATGCACTAATTTTAGTAGAAAATACAATACAGGCAAATGTACTTCATATGTATATTTAATTAACAAACATTTACCACTATTGTGCAAAACTTCTCTTAAGACATTGACCTGGAAATGAATGAAGGATGTAAGTTAGGCATCTGAGGGGACCACCTTGGTACTCTGTGCCTGAATCAGAACAGTTACATTTACTTTTGAACCAAAATCAGTGAGTCTCATACAATTTTGTTCTGTGTGGCCTGTTTCTTTTACTAGGTGGTCTCTTTAAATTTCTACGTATGCGCAGTACTTACAATGGTAAGCCGGTGACCTTTCCCATTACTGTGCAGCCATACAACCGCTCAGATTAGAGGGAATATTGGTCTCGTCCCAGATGAGTGCCTCTTGTCAGTTAATAAAGGGAGCACTGTCCAGTATATATTACAGCCTTTAGGGAAAGGTTGGCATTGAGCTATAAATATACAGCACAACACAGATGCAGTTTCCAGCTAGCACTGGGGATGAAGGTGTAAATATTAAGCTATTGCGCTAAGAATAGACTCACACCATTTTTTATTGTGGTTGAAAAACTACTCCATGACTGCATAAACCATTTTGAAACTAAAGAGCCGATCTTGTCCTACACCTCTCATGCCAGGTGAAGAACATGTTTAGCAAAGGCTTCTCTGTGCCCAATTTTGCTGTGCTAGGCCAAATGGCCTGAATGCAGCCTTGCCACAGGTCCACTCGCCCACAGAGCCTTGCACTGGGAACTGGAAATGAATCAGGAGTGTAATTGTTGGACTGACCAGCCGGAAGCCTCAGGACCTTCCAGCTGTTGATCTCCAGCAGGAGCCACATGGTCCGAAGTCCAGTAGAGAAGATGAAAAAACTGTCTCGCCTGCTCAGCTCCTCCTCTTCCTCTTGCTCCTGGGTCCTGCTCAGAACCTCTATCCAGGGAGGGTCCTTCAGCAAGCCCCACCTCCAAGTGTTTGGGGCTCATTGCTTTTCGGTAGCCATCGATATATGTGGAGGAAATTAAGTGGGGGAGGGGCAGGACAACCCCATCTACCTCATTATCTTGCAATGCTGGGCCAGCACCTATTGCAGTTGCAGGCTCACATTTACCCATTTGGAAGTGTTGCCAATTTTTTCTCTTTAGCATGACAAAAGAGACCTGAATCCCATTGAAGGCCAAATAAAAGAGTCAAGGGAAATGGTAGCCTTGTCCTATGAAGGAGAGAGTCACCCAGGTGTAATTTTATAGGAGGACTCCTGAGGGTCATTGTTGACTCGCAATTGGCTCCCCTCCTATTGTCATACCTCCTACCCAGGACTTATCTGAGGGTCTCTGCCGGCAAAGGCAAGCGGCCTAAAACTTCCTCTTGAAATGGGCGAGCTGCTTCTGGACACATCAGCTGGCAGCTTGTCCAAAATATTGAAACGTGGCCCAAGGCCCAATTTTGGGTGAACCCTGGGCCTTTTGATTGGAGCACGTGCTGTTTGCATGACCTTGGTTATGTGTCCAAAATGGGCCATAACCAATTCCCATTCACTGTTTGTTAGATTTCCTTTTGCTTGTACAGGGTATAATTTTTGGACTAGTGTATGGCTATGTGGGACATAAGAACAGTCTGTTCCACTCTCATTCTTAGTTCAGAATTTTTTTTCTAGGTACTGATAGCTGCTTGTGTTCACCCCACTTACTGTGCTTGCTTTTAATATATGCTGCAATTTGGTATGCCAATGGAGTATTATTATATGTGTTTTTTTGAAGGCAGGAAGTTGCTACTTTTTCTAGTTTTGTGTGAAAATTGTCAGTTAAACCTGAGGTTACACAGATTAAATATTTTTGTACAAATAAATACATTATTGTGCAATACTTTGTAAACAACACAAGGTGTCAGTAGATACTGTACTGAAAACTGAAAGATGCGAATGGGTCCAAATTTGAACTCTGGGCCAGTTTTCAGCCGGTGAGTTTGGTGTCAGTTTAAAATTCACCCGCTGCAGCTAAAAACAGACCTGGGGTATTTTAACTCCCGAGCCACATTATAATCTCACTGGTGGATTTCCCACCCATTTCGCTGACCGGCTGGGAAACTCGTCTGCTTCCAGACCATAATTTCCACCAGGTCATCCAGAAGCTGCGTTAAAGCAGGAAAGCACCTCTTTAAATGAGTTTCTGTTCCTTTCTGCAAGACTTTGCACAGTCACCAACTTCCCTCATGGTTCCTTCCTCATTTCACACTCCACACACCTCCTTGCAATCCAGCACCTGCCCATCCTGATTGCCTTTTACTTCTTCTCACTCTCAACATCTGCCCAACAGCCAAGAGCCCCATATTTCTAGACTCTCTATATGAGAGACTCACTAACTCACCCTCTCTCTCTGCAGGACAAGACAGTGCACAATAACAGGGAGAACACTAAGACCAGGGGAGGATCACCCAACCTTATGATGCTCCTGGAGCTGGAGCAGCAAGCGCTCAAGATAAGTGACTCTGCAAGAGCTGTCAAGATAGGATCTGGCGATTACTTGTAGCCATTCATGAACTTCTGAGAAACACACAAGCATGCAGCTTGACTACATCCGGCTATAATGCGATGCCTGTCATCTGTTATTGTCCAGCCTCTCAGTGCCATGCAAACTCTAGTCCTCTTTCTCTTCCCTCGAGGTCCTTCTCATATCGCTCTGCACCCACAGCCCCCTTCCCCCACCCAACCCTACTTCCTTCTGCATCTGCCCCTGGAAAAAACTCTCTCCAAACTCTCTTACAACTGCACTTATCAACTCCAAATTGTCCAGCCATTGGCTCTCCTTTCACCATGACATTTCTGCAGCCACCGATCTGCTCAACCACACCCTCACCACCACCTTTGATGCCCTAGTCCCTATTAAAACCATTACTCTCTCACCCTGGCAGTTCCCCTGATACAGCCCTCATCTTCGCTCCCTCAAGTGAACGGATGTGGCGGACAATTGGTTTAGCCATTCACTGCCAGATCTGGCTCAACCACATAAAGCATTATCGGGTCCTACTCTTGTCTGCAAAAACTGCTCACTATTCCAGGATCATTCTGGAATGTAAAGATAACCTCCGGCTACTATCCTCTACTGCTAACCGTCTTCTTAAACTCCTCTCCCTGGTCTCCACCACACTCACCTCCAACAAATGTGAGGAGCTGCTCAAAGATTGAGACCAGCTGATCAGCTGCCTCTGCCAGTTCCCTTCCTTCCCCTAGCCCACTGGGCCAAACTTCCTCTGAGGTTCCCCCCTGCCCTAGCCCTAAACTTGCATCTTTCCCTAGTTTCTCTCTGATCTCCCCTCTTGACCTCTCCATGCTCATCTTGTCCATGAGACCCACTTCCTGCTCCCTTGACCCTATTCCCACTAAACTGCGGATCACCCAACTTCCTTTTCTGGCTCCCATATTAGCCGACATTGTTCATGGTTCTCTCTCCTCAGGTACTGTCCCCCTCTCCTGCAAATCTGCTGTCATCACCACTCTTCTCAAAAAACCAACCCATGACCCCACTTTGCTCGCTAGCTATCACTTCATCTCCAATTTCCCTTTCCTATCCAAAATCTTTGAACGTGTTGTCGCTTCCCAAATCCGTGCCCATCTTTCCCGGAACTCTACGTTTGAATCCCTTCAATCTGGTTTCCGCCCCTGCCACAGATTCAAACGGTTCTCATCAAAGACAAAGATAAACTATCCTTCCTCGTACTCCTTGACCTGTCTGCAGCCTTTGACACTGTTGATCATTCCATCCTTCTCCAGCGCCTCTCCACTATCATTGAGCTGGGTGGGACTGCACCTGCCTGGTTCCATTCTTATCTATCTAATCATAGCCAGAAAATCTCCTGCAATGGCTTCTCTTCCCACTCCCGCATCGTTACCTCTGGTGTCCCCCAAGGATCTATCCTTGGACTCCTCTATTTCTCATTTATATGCTGCCCCTTGGCGATATCATCTGAAAGCACAGAGTCAGTTTCCACATGTACGCTGACAACACCCAGCTTTATCTCTCCACCGCTTCTCTCAACCCCTCCATGGTCTCTAAATTGTCAGACTGCTTGTCCAACATCCAGTACTGGATGAGCAGTAATTTTATCCAATTAAATATTGGGAAGATCGAAGCCATTGTCTTTGGTTCCCGCCACAAACTGCGTTCGCTAGCCACTGACTTTATCCCTCTCCCGAGCATCTATCTGAGGCTAAACCAGACTGTTCGCAACCTATTTGACTCTGAAATGAGCTTCCACCCACATATTCACGGCATAACTAAAATTGCCTATTTCCACCTCTGTAACATTGCCTGCCTCCACCCCTGCCTCAACTCATCTGCTGCTAAAACCCTCATCCATGCCTTTGTTACCCCTAGACTTGATTATTCCAACGTACACCTGGCTGACCTCCCACATTCTAACCTACATAAACTTGAGGTCATTCAAGACTTGACAACCGGTGTCCTAACGCGCACCAAGTCCCGATCACCCATCACCCCTGTGCTCACTGACCTACATTGGCTCCCGATTAAGCAATGCCTTGATTTCAAAATTCTCATCCTTGTTTACAAATCCCTCCATGGCCTCACCCCTCCCTATTTCTGTAATTTTCAGCCTCACAACCCCACGAGAGTCTGCGCTCCTTAAATTCTGCCCTCGTGAACATCCCTCAACTGCTCAACCATCGGTGGCCATGTCATCAGCTGCCTGGGCCTAAGCTCTGGAAATCCCTCCCTAAACCTCTACCCCTCTCTACCTCTCTTTCCTCCTTTAAGATGCTCCTTAAAACCTACCTCTTTCACCAAGCTTTTGGTCATCTGCCGTAATTTCTTCCTATGTGGCTCGGTGTCAAACTAATTTGTTTTGTCTTATAACACTGCTGTGAAGCGCCTTTGGAAGTTTTACTACATTAAAGGCACTTTATATAAATAAAAGCTGTTGTTGCTTGTTGTTCTCAACAGCCACAACCCCCTGAAGCAGACTCCTTAGAGGAGGAGATTCCTTTTGAGGATTCATCATCATATGATCCATCACTCACAAGCACGTGACCAGAGATTGACACCATACCTGGGTTAGAGAGTGAGCTAGAATGGTCTGCATGGTTTTTTTTATTCGTTCATGGAATGTAGGCGTCACTGTCAAGGCCAGCTTTTATTGCCCATTGTTAATTGCCCTTGAGAAGGTGGTGGTGAGCTGCCTTCCTGAATTGCTTGAACTGCAGTCCTTGTGGTGAAGGTACTCCCACAGTGCTGCTTGAAGGGAGTTCCAGGATTTTGACCCAGTGATGATGAAGGAATGGCGATATATTTCCAAGTCAGGATGGTGTGTAACTTGGAGGGTAATTTGCAAGTGATGGTGTTCTCATGCGCCTGCTGCCCTTGTCCTTCTAGGTGGTAGAGATTGCAGATTTGGGAGGTGCTGCCGAAGAAGCATTGGTGAGTTGTTGCAGTGCATCTTGTAGATGGTACACACTACAGCCATGGTATGTTGGCGGTGGAGGGAGTGAATGTTTAAGGTGGTGGATGGGGTGCAAATCAAATGCGCTGCTCTATACTGGATGGTGTCAAGCTTCTTGAGTATTGTTGGAGCTGCACTCATCCAGGCAAGTGGAGAGTATTCCTTTTAACTTGTGCCTTGTAGATGGTGGAAAGGCTTGGAGGAGTCAGGAGGTGAGACGCCTGCCACAGAATACCCAGCCTCTGACCTGCTCTTGTTGCCACAGTATTTATGTGACTGGAACAGTTAAGTTTCTGGTCAATGATGATACCCCGGATGTTGATGGTGGGGTATTTGGCGATGGTAATGCCAATGAATGTCAAGGGATGTCAGTGGTTAAACTCCTGCTTATTGGAGATAATCATTGTGTGGCACTTGGGTGGCACGAATATTATTTGCCACTTATCAGCCCAAGCTTGAATATTGTCCAGGTCTTGCTGCATGCGGGCATGGACTGCTTCATTATCTGAGGGGATATGAATGACACTGAACACTGCAATCATCAATGAACATTCCCACTTCTGACCTTATGATGGAGGGAAGGTCTTTGATGAAGCAGCTGAAGATGGTTGGGCCTAGGACACTGCCCTGAGGAACTCCTGCAGTGATGCCCTGGGGTTGTGATGATTGGCCTCCAACAACCATAACCATCTTCCTTTGTGCTAGGTATGACCCCAGCCAGTTTGGAGTTTTCCCCATGATTCCCCTTGACTTCAGTTTTACTGGGGCTTCTTGGCGTCACACTTTTTCAAACACTGCCTTGATGACCAGGGCAGTCACTCTCACCTCACCTCTGGAATTCTGCTCTTTTGTCCATGTTTGGGCCAAGGCTGTAATGAGGTCTGGAGCCAAGTGGTCCTGGTGGAACCCAAACTGGGTATCGGTGAGCAGGTTATTGGTGAGTACGTGCCGCTTGATAGCACTGTCGACCACACCTTCCATCACTTTGATTGAGAGTAGATTGGACAGTTTTCCACATTATTGGGTAGATGCCAGTGTTGTAACTGTACTGGAACAGCTTGGCTAGAGGCACGGCTTGTTCTGGAACACGTCTTCAGGACGATAGTCGGCCCATAACCTTTGCTGTATCCAGTGCGCATGTGGTGAAACATTCAGCCCTAGTGTGCAGCAGAAGGGACTGGTGGCAGGGGCTGTCCAGGAGACAGCTCACCGGATGGCAAGTTCCTCTCCCAGCTCTACGGATGTTAGAGACCCAGAAATGGGAAGACATTTTTTGCCTCACACAGTTATACCAGATACAGACCCCACTGCTTATAATGGGCGTGTTTGTGGGAACACATTATGCTCTTTATACACAATGTCTGGTGCAACAGCCGATGCATGCATATACTGTCTAATAAAAGTAATTGGAATATGTGACAGTGGCTGTAAATACTGTAGTAACCACAGTGTAATTATAATGATTTAGAGAAACATAGGGGGAAATTTTAACATGGGTGAGCGGGTGGGAGCGGGGTGTTAAATGGACAAAAGTTCCAAAAGTTCCACCCCTACCAATGCTCTCTCCCCGCTCCCGATCTCCGACCCCTGTCGATTGCCCCTCTCCCTCCCAAGACCCCTAGCCTGGACCGGCCCCTCACTTTTGAGGCCTACAGGCCCGCACCCCAGCCTGCCTCTCAAGCTGGCTGGCTACGGCCGGGAATCCAAGACCGCATTTTCAAATCAAGCCTTGCCGTTAAAGTAGAAAGGGCATGCGGGGAACCCAGCCTCCCAGGTTCCCGCCCACCTCAGGGGCCCCCCGCCTCCAACCCACCTACCCGGGGAAAATTCTGGCCTTAAATTTATAGGCAAAAGGGAGAAAGAAGTCTTGAAATTGCCGTGTCTGTTCTGTATGTGCTGAGCATACCTATGGAGTTAATCGTTAAAAAGTTAAAGTTCAGTCTCTAAAATACCTTGCTCTCAAACAATGTGATCCTCAAGCTAGAAATTATGGCAGCTGCACTTATCCAGAGATAGTTTCAGCTTTAATAAAAATTGTGAACAGGGTGACCCAAATGGGCGGCAAGCTAACGATGGTTGGCTCCAGGTCCAAGCTGATGGAGTTGGTCATGAGCCAGTCCAGCTCGGACAAGTATAGCTTGACCAGGGTGACTAGAAAAGAAAATAATTTTCACAGGAGAGATTCAGCACCCATAATCTGCCGCACTGACATCAACTGTTGGTTTACTTTTCAATAAAATGCTGTGCTCCAACTGTTGCTGCCCAAAATAAACGGACCACTCCGGCAACATTGAACCTGACATTAATGCTATTGATCAGTGGTTTTTGTTTTTTGGCCAAAATAAAAGACTGCCCGTTTTAAACATGGGCATTTTAAGTGGTGGCAAGTCAAGTGTATTGGAAGGCCTGCCAAGAAGATTCACTGCCATGGCTGAAAGTGTGGAGGAGTCCACCTCCAGCCTGTATGGTATCATCTCACATGGTGTCAGCACTGTGCAGTCTATCTTGGAGAGTGTGGCTCCCTGGAGAGTTCTGCAGCTGGGCCCTCATAACAGGAATCAATGTTCACGGCCTTTGTGCCGTTGAGCCTTGTGGAACAGACCTACTTTGGACAGGTTGTTGGAGCAAATGGATAAGGGCTTTGAAGGTGTCACTCACTTTCTGCAGTCCCCTCTCGCGCAGTTGCTGAGTCCCAGCCTCATAGGAGTGGCAGTGGTGGGGTATGAGCGCAGTACATGTTGCCCTTTCCCAAGATGTCAGCATGTCTGCTTCCTCACCATAGCCTCAACCAATATCAGCCATGGTGCCAGAAAGCCAGCTGGGCCAACCCCTCCCCCCACACCCCAAGCCCTCCCCCCCAAGCCCTCCCCACCCCCCCTCCCCCGTCCAGCAGCAGCCAGAGTGTTGCAGTCTACAGCTGGGCCCTCTCAGCTCCCAGAAGTTGCCAGCCGCAAGCATCTCAAATGACCCTACATAGAAACATAGAAAATAGGTCAAGGAGTAGGCCATTCGGCCCTTCGAGCCTGCACCACCATTCAATAAGATCATGGCTGATCATTCCCTCAGTACCCCTTTCCTGCTTTCTCTCCATACCCCTTGATCCCTTTAGCCGTAAGGGCCATATCCAACTCCCTCTTGAATATATCGAATGAACTGGCATCAACAAGTCTCTGCGGCAGGGAATTCTACAGGTTGACAACTCTCTGAATGAATAAGTTTCTCCTCATCTCAGTCCTAAATGACCTACTCCTTATCCTAAGACTGTGTCCCCTGGTTCTGGACTTCCCCAACATCGGGAACATTCTTCCCGCATCTAACCTGTCCAGTCCCGTCAGAATCTTATATGTTTCTATGAGATCCTCTCTCATCCTTCTAAACTCCAGTGTATAAAGGCCCAATTGATCCAGTCTCTCCTCATATGTCAGTCCAGCCATCCCGGGAATCAGTCTGGTGAATCTTTGCTGCACTGCCTCAATAGCAAGAACGTCCTTCCTCAGATTAAGAGACCAAAACTGAACACAGTATTCCAGGTGAGGCCTCATGAAGGCCCTGTACAACTGCAGTAAGACCTCCCTGCTCCTATACTTAAATCCCCTAGCTATGAAGGCAAACATACCATTTGCCTTCTTCACCGCCTGCTGTACCTGCATGCCAACTTTCAATGACTGATGAACCATGACACCCAGGTCTTGTTGCACCTCCCCTTTTTCTAGTCTGCCGCCATTCAGATAATATTCTACCTTCGTGTTTTTGCCCTCAAAGTGGATAACCTCACATTTATCCACATTATACTGCATCTGCCATGTATTTGCCCACTCACCTAACCTGTCCAAGTCACCCTACAACCTCTTCGCATCCTCCGCACAGCTCACACTGCCACCCAGTTTAGTGTCATCTGCAAACTTGGAGATATTATACTCAATTCCTTCATCTAAATCATTAATGTATATTGTAAAAAGCTAGATTCCCAGCACTGAGCCCTGCGGCACCCCACTAGTCACTGCCTGCCATTCTGAAAAGGACCCGTTTATCCCGACTCTCTGCTTCCTGTCTGCCAACCAGTTCTCTATCCACATCAGTACATTACCCCCAATATCATGTGCTTTGATTTTGCACACCAATCTCTTGTGTGAGACCTTGTCAAAAGCCTTTTGAAAGTTCAAATAAACCACATCCACTGGTTCTCCCTTGTCCACTCTACTAGTTACATTCTCAAAAAATTCCAGAAGATTTGTCAAGCATGATTTCCATTTCATAAATCCATGTTGATTTGGACCGATCCTGTCACTACTTTCCAAATGCGCTGCTATTTCATCTTTAATAATTGAGTCCAACCTTTTCCCCACTACTGATGTCAGGCTAACCAGTCTATAATTCCCCGTTTTCTCTCTTCCTCCTTTTTAAAAAAGTGGTGTTATATTAACTACCCTCCAGCCCATAGGGACTGATCCAGAGTCAATAGAGTGTTGGAAAATGATCACCAATGCATCCACTATTTCTATGGCCACTTCCTTAAGTACTCTGGGATGCAGACTATCAGGCCCTGGGGATTTATCGGCCTTCAATCCCATCAATTTCTCCAACACAATTTCCCATCTAATCAGGATATCCTTCAGTTCCTCCTTCTCACTAGACCCTCGGTTCCCTAGTACTTCTGGAAGGTTATTTGTGAAGACAGAACCAAAGTATTTGTTCAACTGGTCTGCCATTTCTTTGTTCCCCATTATAAATTCACCTGAATCTGACTGCAAGGGACCTACGTTTGTCTTCACTAATCTTTTTCTCTTCACATATCTATAGAAGCTTTTGCAGTCAGTTTTTATGTTCCCGGCAAGCTTCCTCTCATACTCTATTTTCCGCTTCCTAATTAAACCCTTTGTCCTCCTCTGTTGAATTCTACATTTCTTCCAGTCCTCAGGTTTGCTGCTTTTTCTGGCCAATTTATATGCCCCTTCCTTGGATTTAATGCTATCCTAAATTTCCCTTGTTAGCCACGGTTGAGCCACCTTCCCAGTTTTATTTTTACTCCAGACAGGGATGTACAATTATTGAAGTTCATCCATGTGATCTTTAAGTGTTTGCCATTGCCTATCCACCATCAACCCTATAAGTATCAGTTTTCAGTCTATTCTAGCCAATTCACGCCTCACACCATCGAAGTTACCTTTCCTTAAGTTCAGGACCCTCGTCTCTGAATTAACTGTGTCACTCTCCATCTTAATAAAGAATTCTACGATATTATGGTCACTCTTCCCCAAGGGGCCTCGCACAACAAGATTGCTAATTAGTCCTTTCTCATTACACATCACCCAGTCTAGGATGGCCAGCCCTCTAGTTGGTTCCTCGACATATTGGTCTAGAAAACCATCCCTAATACACTCCAGAAAATCCTCCTCCACCGTATTGCTACCAGTTTGGTTAGCCTAATCTTTTTGTAGATTAAGGTCGCCCAGGATAACTGCTGTACCTTTATTGCACGCGTCTTTAATTTCTTGTTTGATGCTGTCCCCAACCTCACTACTACTGTTTGGTGGTCTGTACACAAATCCCACTTGCGTTTTCTGCCCTTTGGTATTCCGCAGCTCCACCCATACAGGTTCCACATCATCCATGCTAATGTCCTTCCTTACTATTGCATTAATTTCCTCTTTAACCTGCAAGTCTACCCCACCTCCTTTTCCTTTCTGTCTATCCTTCCTGAATGTTGAATACCCCTGGATGTTGAGTTCCCAGCCTTGGTCACCCTGGAGCCAATTATATCATATTCACGAATTGCTGCCTGTGCAGTTAAGTCGTCCACCTTATTACGAATACTCCTCGCATTGAGGCACAGAGCCTTCAAACTTGTCTTTTTAACACACTTTGCCCTTTTGGAATTTTGCTGTAATGTGGCCCCTTTTGATTTTTGCCTTGGGTTTTTCTGCCCTCCACTTTTACTTTTCATCTTTCTATCTTTTGCTTCTGCCCCCATTCTACTTCCCTCTGTCTCCCTGCATAGGTTCCTATCCCCCTGCCATATTAGTTTAACTCCCATCCCCCTGCCATATTAGTTTTAACTTCTTCCCAACAGCACTAGCAACAGCATGAGCAACAGCAGCCTTCAACAGCTCTGCCGAAGACTGAAGTACCTCATAGATGTAACAGAGTTAGTAAACCTTCTTTTAAAAAAAAGTACTATAGGTTGATAATTTGGGTAGCAAAAAAATTCACAATATTGTATTTGGAATTAAAATCAACACATTTATTACATTTGTAACTTTGGGCTATAGTTTCTTTTCATTGCATCTTTGTAGTGCGCTTTGTTAGAACGCCATAGAGGTTAGTTTCAATGTTCTTCAATGCAGAATCGAGAGATTGTGAAAGGAGCAACAAGGACTGTTTTCTAACTTTTCAGGTAAGGGGTCGAAGAGGTCACCGAAAGCACTGATCCCTGGCCTCTCTAGCTGAAATGCATTCTGCTTACTCTCCTTGTGGTTCTCCCTCACCTGCATCTAATTCTTCCTAAGCTGACGATACCTCTTCTTACTGCCTCCTCCCACTCCAATCCTCCTTGCATTGTCAGGTTGTGCAGACTGCAGCAAACTGCAATGATGCTGCCACACTTTGTCTGGGGACTGGTACAGAAAGCAATCACAAAGGCAAATGGAATATTGGCCTTAATCTCAAGGGGGCTGCAATACAGAGAGGTGGAAGTTATGTTTCAGTTGTATAGAGCCTTAGTCAGATCCCAACTGGTGTACTGCGTTCACTTCAGAAGGATATATTCACCTTGGAGGGAGTGCAGCGCAGATTCACCAGAATTATACCGGGGTTAATGGGTTAAATTTTGAGGACAGTTTACATAAATTTAGCTTGTATTCACTTGAGTGTACAAGATTGAGGGGTGATCTAATTGAGGTGTTTAAAATGCTATAAATGATTTGAGGAAGGAATCCAGAACAAGAGTGCATAATCTTTACGTCTTAATCTTCCAGGCCATTCAGGAGTGAAATCAGGAAACACCTCTTCACACAAAGGTTAGTAGAAATCAGTAACTCTCTCCTCCAAAAGGCTGTGGATGCTATGACAATTGGAGCTTTCAAGAATTAGATTGATAGATTTTTGTTAGGTAAGTGTATCAAGGGATATGGATCAAAGGTGAGTAAATTGGGTTGAGGTACAGATCAGCCATGGGGATCAAGGGGCTGAATGGCCTACTTCTATTCCTATGGGCCACATTGTAAGGAGCCCCCAGAGTGATCAAGAAACGGAATCTTTGCTTCAAGATGCCAATGACATGCTGTATGATGTTCCTGGTGGCCCCATGGCTCTCATTGTATCTGTCTAGCTGCTGCTAATTCTGGTTCTTTTGACTCCTGCTGCTATTCCTCTTCTTCCGTTTGTCCATCCAAAGGAGTGCAGCATAAACAGTACCCATGCTAATCAGTGAGTGCTTAATGAGGGTAAATAAGGGCAAATAAAATCAGAAAGAAGCTGAAAACTCAGAACCAAATTGGAAATGTGCTACTCACAATGACACACAAAGCTGAGCGCCTGCAAGTGAGTACTCTTTTAAATTCAACTTCCAGTCTTTTCATTCAATTTGTGAAGTTTTACACAGCGGCCAGAATTTTCTGGGGTCCGTGTGGGTGCAATTGGAGGCAGGTCGGATGGTAAATATGAAATACCTTGAGGTGGCTCGGGAACCCACTGTCGTCCCGCCCCCACTGCCTTTCCCTTGGGCGCGTTTGCGGGTCGCGGCAGAGACCCAAAGGGCAGAGGCGGGGAGCTCATTTAAATGATGGGATACTTGTCAGACCCATAAACACCTTTTTCATCCTACCTTTCAAATTTCCCTGAATGGTGAACACGGGAATCACGCAGCTCAGGAACCACGTCTGTGAACCTGAGGCAGAATTTCAGTGGCCATTGATCCAGCTCATTAGCTCACAGCATGAAAAGTACAATAAAAACTCCCACCTCACAGCTGATCACTTTCATAAGGTGGATGTTGTTGCTGACTGCATTGTCAGCACAGGTTTAGTTTTCCAGATGTTGCAAGTGTTTCCAGCAATGTCGGCATCCACTGTCACCTCATTGATAGTACCAATCAAACCATTGACATTGCTTCTATCATCTCTATTTGACCTGCCATCTATTCTATCAACATGGGTGCCATTTACACTGTCTCACCCTGGTCCTCAGAATCGGACCATGATGATCCCCAACACCAGCATCACTAAGCACACCAGCAGCACCAACAACACCACCAACATCCTTCTCAACCATCTGATGCTGCACAAGACAGAGGCATCAGTGTACTGCAGTACACCCCCCTGTACTGTTCCCTAGTCCACAGAGGTATTCATGCCCTCTCCAAATCTCCACTCAATTCACAGGGATGCTCTTTTCCCTCTCCAATCCCATCAGATCACATTGGCACACATTTCCCTGTTATCCCCCAGTTCAATTTGGCTCTATTCTCCCTGTACATCTCCCGCCGCCCCCCCTGCACCCCCCCCCCTTCCACCCGGCTCCAGTCCCATCAGTACAAGCTACAACTATTATTCCCAACCAATTCAAGCTGGCTTTCTTTCCCCCCTCAGTTCAAGTGGGGATTCTTATCCTCTTCCCTCCCACGTTCATGTTGCCATTCCACTCCTTCTCCCACTCCCCTCTGCCCTCTCAATTCAAGCTGACACGCTTCTCTCCAATTCCCACAGTTTCATCATCATCATAAGCAGTCCCTCGAAATCGAGAAAGACTTGCTTCCACTCTAAAAGGTGATGGTACAGTCCAATACGGGAATTGCAGCCTCTGTCACAGTGGGACAGACAATGGTTGAAGGAAGGAGTGAATGGGGAGTCTGGTTTGCCGCACGCTCCTTCCGCTGTCTGCGTTTGATTTCTGCATGCTCTCGGTGACAAGACTCGAGGTGCTCAACGCCCACCCGGATGCTCTTCCTCTACTTAGGGTGGTCTTGGGCCAGGGATTCCCAGGTGCCGGTGGGGATGTTGCATTTTATCAAGGAGACTTTGAGGGTGCCCTTGAAGCATTTCCTCTGGCCACCTGGGCCTCGCTAGCCATGTAGGAATTCTGAGTAGAGTGCTCGCTTTGGGAGTCTCGTGTCGGGCATGCGGACGATGTGGCCCGCACAACGGAGCTGGTCAAGTGTGGTCAGTGCTTCGATGCTGGGGTTGTTGGCCTGAGCGAGAACCTGAGTTGGCCTGAGTTGGTGTGTCTATCCTCCCAGTGGATTTGCAGCATCTTGCGGAAGCGGCATTGGCGGTACTTCTCCAGCGCTTTGAGGTGTCTACTGTATATGGTCTACGTCTCTGAGCCATGCAGGAGGCTTTTATTCCAATCCTGGCTTTCTTATGCTACAATATTATTTCCTTTCCTTTAAATTGTAGCAAGATCATGGCCACTGGGACGTTTTATTTAATGGAAGCCATGGCATCTGTTTTTGTTAAGTTTTCTTTTGTTCTTTTAGATTGAGCCTGCAGGTAGCACAAATATACAATCATCCCTGGAGGCATAACATATTAATAACAAATCTAAACTGGTTTCTGTTAACTGTTATCTTGAAGGGGTTTCTGTTGCCTTTGTATGCATGCATGGGGGCAGGGAGAAAGATGAATATACAGACCCTGTATATAGGTGTTAGCTTCAAAGGACATACACCTATCAGGACAAAATTATTTTGTTGAATTTTTCAGACAATGTGCAAGATGACCACTGTGAAAAAGAAACATAGCCATTATCTGTAACAGCTATCCCATTAGAGGATATCCTGCTCAGAAGTCATAGTTGTCTCAAGTTCAGACTGGTGGCATAAAAGGCTTTCCTTTAGCATAAAGACCTTGAGATTAGTGTTCAGCTTTAGCTTACTCAGATCAACTGTATACCTGGTCACTGTAATGAGACAGAACGCAATGAGTGCTATGGAAATAGTTTACACAATACGCTAGTCAAAGGACTCAGATTGAAGGACTCTGGAAACAAAATTTAAAAATCATAAAGCACTGTTATTTGGTCTCAGAAAATGGTTATGAGTATCACAATTATTCTCCGAGAAAGAGAAACATTTTGTCTGTTTTCTCCCTGCATGTTGCCTGACCTGCTGAGTATTTCCAGCATTCTCTGTTTTTGTTTCAGATTTTCAGCACCTGCAGTATTTTTCACAGACAGTTAAGTATTGTGCCTCAGAATTTCCTATGCGTGTTTTACATTACACCTTAGCACCTTTAAGAAAGTTGCGCTTGCCAGTGGTCTGCAGAGAGAGAGTTACACGCAAATTTCCTGTGTTTGGTCATTTGCATACTCTTTGGTGCAGGTGTAAATCTTGTGTACAATGAGTTAAGCAGCTGAACCACCAGGAAATTTCTACACAGCCTTTTAAAACATTGGTCAGCCTGCACTCTTCAACAGCACTCAGTTAAGACAGCGATAGAGCTTTACATTTGTATTTCTCTCTTGGACTATTTCACCGCATATCTTACCAAGATTTTCATTGTACTTCAACAGAATTATGACCACTGAAGTGCCACCCGTGCCCTGACAACAACAAAACAGGACTCCTCCCAGAAGAACACAAAAATTCATTGATGGAAGACCTCCAAGTCCTACTTGAGGTCAGGAGGCACAGGCTCTTGGATTTGTGTACCACATGCTAGAGTGGCTTAGTGGCACTAGCACTAAGTACCAACTCCATCACGTCCTGCACTGCAGAACAGTCCCTCAAAAGGTTGAATCACCTGACCAGGTCTAGCAAAGTAACACACTGACCTCACTCTCCCTCACTTCCTTGCCCACCCTAGGCACCAGCACATTCAGCACCCTCTTAAGATAATATTTATACAAATAACTTTTTATGCGGCACTCTGATTAATGGTGACTTTAACTCCCTATTCTGCACTATGGCTACACAACTCCCCTAACACACAAGAACTGCTTTGCACAACCCCAAAACTCTGTCCTTCACTTTAGCGCCATACTCATACACATCTATTATTTCATCTCTCCAATGCCACTGGTCGTAGACTGTGCAGTTGCTAATTTTGTGCTGTGGGCTGTAGGAGCTGGATTGTTACTGCACACCTCCTATGGCTCAGCACCCAGTTTCCCTTATGCCTCTGTGTACCGCCTTGGGTGGATTTCCTAAGTTAACGCTGTTATATAAATGCAAGTTGTTGTTGTAGATGTTGGGGAAACTGTGACGAATTGGATTCCAAAAAACTCAAATCATGGCAGGAAACGTATCAGTAAAATCTACACTGTTATAATATACATTGACTAAAATAAGAAATGAATATTTGAAACTCATAAAATCAACCAAATGCATTAAACAATAAAAATTGAAATTGAATGTCTTCTCATCCACATTATAAAACTGAGCCATCTCAGAAGTATGCAACAGCAGAAATATTTTATGATTCTAAAATACCAGAATGCTTATGTTATTTGCTTCTTATAACAAAACAGAAACAGTTAAAGTTGGTTTAACACATTACTTCAGTCCATCAGCCTCCGAACTATCGCCTGATGCCATATCACTCACGTTACTGATCGGAAATTATCGATGAGTATGCAGGACATCGGGGTTTCAAAGCTTTCATCATTACTTGTGGCTTCAAAACTGCTGATGCAGCTTTGGTGCCTAAAAACATTGATGAAGTAGTTATTGCAGAGAAATTGATGCTGAAATTGCTGTGTCTACCAAAACATGGTGTTCCAATACAATTCAGTACGGTATCCTTTCAATGATCCATGTAATCTAATTAGGAAGAAGAGTGATAACATAGGCATAATGGGCCTTGTGAAAAATAAGATTGTCTAATGCAACATTTACCTTACAGCGCTGCCCCTACAGTGTCAGCCCTGATGTCAGCTGCACCGTTGTAAGGCTAATGAGGTGGTACTAATGCCCACGGTGGCATTGAGTGCCAATCATGAGATGTTTTTCCCTTTGCCATTGCCAGACAGTATAATTGTCTGCCCTTGATGGTTGTATATGCTGCAGGCCCTCATTTATCTGGTCATAAGTGGGCTAAACACTCAGGCTACCAGTAGAGGCAAGCATTGCAGTGTTCACATTGCTGGTTCTACACTATTTCCCCAACTATCTGGGAAAGTCCATGGTCATAAAGTCACAATGTTGACTTTCACTTTAACACAGATATGCATGCAACAACCTGTGGAAGCACAGTTGTTTTGGTGCTGTGGCTGGTGTTCTAAAATTCATCCTAGAACATAAATGGGATAGGATTCTAGAGCCTCGACAGAAACAGAACTATTTCTAATTGAAGCAGTAACATATAATATAAATGAGGTATAAGGAAAAACCTTTCTTCTCACACCCAACCAAATCAACACATTCTGGGCGCAATGTATCACCTAATGTGGCCCAAAATGTCAAGGATATTGATCATTCACGTGCTGCAATAGTACCAGTAATTTTAGCTAATTAGTTAGCTTTCAATATCAATCAGAACACTGAAATAAATAAACCTGCTGTGCACCACTTAGGGCTTGGTGATACCTAATGAGGCTAAATGCTGAATTTTCGGGTCCCTTTTTTAAAAACAAAACATGGTAGTTGCCATGTACAAGAGAAGAAAGGCCTATCATTGACACAAGTTTCCTATCATGATGTTATAAAAGGTATTGCATCAGCATCATTATATTAAGGATTCACCTTCTATCGCTGTATAGTCCCACTATCTTTAGTATATTATTTCACCTCCCGTGATATTGCATGTTTGGGCCTGAGTTTTCCTCCTATTGCCAGTAATGCAGATGTAACACCTGGGAGTCTGTGAACCGACTTAAAAACCTATTGCACGGGACTGCCGCGTGCAACTCAACAGCTCTACAACTATTTTGTTGTAATACTTTAATCAAGTGCCCCCTTATTAAAGGGGGGAGGGGGTACACTCCAAAAACTTTTCAGGTGCCACCTTGCTTTTTTTTGTTTCTTTTTTTTTTGAGAGCACCAAAACACAAATTATACAAGTGACCCCTGGCTAAAAAGGGGGGGGGGGAGGGCACTAAAACCGACAATGTTAGCAAATTATACTTTAGACATTTAAATCAAATTAAAATGTGTTTTCTGGGGGTGATGATGCCCCTCCGGCGCCCACCTCTCACAGAAGGCCGCAAGCGTACCGGTGGACACTGCATGCTCCATCTCCAGGGACACCCTGGCTCGGATGTAACCGCGGAAGAGAGGCAGGCAGTTGGGCTGAACGACCCCCTCGACTGCCCGCTGCCTCAACTGACTGATGGCCCTCTTGGCCATGCCCAGGAGCAGTCCTATGAGGAGGCCTTCCGACCTGCCCGCTCCCCTCCGCACAGGGTGCCCAAAGATCAGGAGTGTGGGACTGAAGTGCAACCAGAATTTGAGGAGCAGCCCTTCAAATAATGGAATAGGGGCTGCAACCTCGCACATTCAATAAAAACATGGAACACGGTCTCTTCCAAACCGCAGAAATTGCAGGCGGCCTAGGAGCCCGTGAACCGACAAAAACGTATTGCACGGGACTGCTCCGTGCAACACCCTCCAGGCCAAGTCCCCAATAAATAGAGGGAGGACTCCTGCATACAGTGCACTCCATTGGGGACCGCCGTCTCCTCCAGATGGCAAGATGGTGCGCCATGGCGTGTCCGGACGGCCGGCGAGGATGGCAAAGTTGAGAGTGTGCAGGAGCAGCCCGTACAGGAAACCCCTCCGCGCAGAACTGAAAGGCACGGAGGGGATTTCCCCGAGGTGGCTCAAGTTGTGAGGTGCCGGCTCCCGAGGGAGGTTTCGGGGCTTGGCGCCGATGAGGAATTCCGTCCGGACGGGGATCAGTTCGGACGGGACCTCCCCACGTGCTTGAGCCTCCTTGACGCACCTAACAGAGTCAGGGCCCAGCGCCAACAACAGTGCTACAAACCTGTGATATCCTCACAGGTGCATACATTACACTAATAATTACATTTGAAGTGTCGTCACTGTTGTAATGTAGAGAAACACAGGAACCATTTTACACACAGCCAAGTTCCACAAACAGCAATGAGATAATAACCAGATAATCTGTTTTAGTGATGTTGGTTGAGCTATAACTATTGGACAGGACACCGGGGATAACTCCCCTACTCTTCTTGAAATAGTGCCATGGGATCTCTTACATCCTCCTGAGAGGGCAGACGGCACCTCTGACAGTGTGGCATTCCCTGAGTGGCATACTGAAGTGTCAGTCTGGATTATATGCTCATGGGGGTAATATTAATAACCCCCACAACAGGCAGGAGAGCGTCAGGAGGGCGGGGAGGAACTAAAAATCATGAAACACGACCCCAATCTGCCACCATTTCTACAGCAGTGGGTTGCGTGACATGTTTGTGTCCCGAAAGCTCTAAAAAGTATTTAGCTGCTTGATCCGAGTGCTCCTGTCTCCATTTAGTTGCCGGGTTTCCTGAGCCCTGGGAAACCGGGCCGGCTGCGATAAATTTAAATCAGGTTCTCAATTGCACTGTTGGAGCCTGATTTAAATATTCTAATGAAGTGTTACGGCTCTCGGGACACAAACATGTCACGCAACCCGCTATTGTAGAAATGGTGGCAGGTTGGGGTCTGTGAGTAAGGAGGAACAGGAGTGCTCCCCCCGGCCCCTCAAGCAAACCTTCTCGTGATCTTTGTCTCCCTCCTGCGACCTTTCCCGATGGACTGCTGGTTAGGCCGCTCAATGCCTGGTGCGAATCTCCTCTCCTCTGCTCTCCTCTGCTCCCCACCCTCTTCTCCTTGCATCTCTCCTCTCCTGAAAAGTGCCCTTGTTCTTGATTCCCTGTGTGCAAGGCCACGGGCAATTGACTATGTATTTGAAGCGGCAGAATTGTGATGACTATTTAGTTGATTTACTTCCTGTTGTCAAGCTCCCTTTATATTTGACTCTTATGTTTTGAACAATCCCTTCTCTTCTTCCTCTGGTACAAACTGTGTTTGTTTACAGTAAACACGCTGTCTTCTTGGTCTCGGGCTCTTCACTGATATATTTTCACTCTTGTTCTTGTCATTGATTCTTTTACTTCCTTACAAGCCAGTAATGGTTTATTTCGTCAAAAGGAGTTTGTTCTTTAATTATCAATTTCTTTTAACTGTAATTCCAAATTCTTCAATTCAAAGTATCAACAAACAGTGACTATATTAAACTACAGAGTAGACTTACTTGTTCTTGAATTCCTTAAATATTCAGCTCAATGCAAATCAAATCTGTTCTGAATAGTGTTTTTTTCAAACAATAACTCCAAGTGATAAATACTCTGGCCATGAAATTCCTTGGGTTGTGATCCGCGTCGTTAAGCTGAGATCGCATCCAACTGTACCCTTCAGCACTGACCCCACCAGAATAACTGGGGTCAGTGGGAGGGCATCTCATTAGTATGGTCAGGCACGGGCACGCATTGCAGGCACATCTTTGGCACCCGCCTGCCCCATGTTCATTGAAAGTGCAGCAGATAACTGTCCTTGGTGGAGGCTGGTTGCCCTGGTCCCTACCACCTGAAACGCCAGCTGTAGTCCTATTGATCCCCAGAGAACATATTATTTACTGCACACACTGCAAAGTATGAGCTGTGCCTCAGTGGTAGTACTCTCACCTCTGAGTCAGAAGCTTGTGGGTCCAAGTCCCACTCCAAAGACTTGAGCACAAAATCTAGGCTATCACTTCAGTGCAGTGCTGAGGGAGTGCTGCACTGTTGGCGGTGTTGACCTTTGGATGAGACGTTAAAAAAGAAAGATGTGTATTTACATAACACCTTTTCTGACCACAAGCGCTTTATAGCCAATTAACTACTTTTTGAAGTGTAATGTAGTAAATTTGCACACACAACAAGCTTCTACAATCAGTAATGTGATAATGACCAGATAATTAGCTTTTCTAGTGATGTTGATTGAGGGATAAATATTGGCCAGGACACCGGGGATAACTCTTCTTCGAAATGGTGCCATGGGATCTTTCACGTCCACCTGGCAGAGCAGACGGGGCCTCGACCTCTGACAGTGTAGCGCTTCCTCACCACTGCAGTGGAATGTCAGCCTAGATTTTTGTGCTCAAGTCTCTGGAGTGGGTCTTGAATCACAAACGGTCTGACTCAGAGGCGATGGTGCTACCCACTGAGCCACAGCTGACACCTAAAACAAGGCCCATATTTAAAGGGACACTCCAAACATCCAAGTTGAAACAGTTGGAGTTGGGATAGAGAGAGAAACAAGTCTTGCAATGGAAGGTAGATGGGCAAAGGCTGCACCTCGCTTCACTGACGCTTCCCTCGATGTGCTGCCCAGGGTTGCGAGGACCTGGAGAACCTTTTTCCCAGCAAAGGGAGGAAGAAAACGGCTGGGGGCACCAAGAAGGCGTGGTTGGAGGTGGACAAGAGGTCAGCAGCAGGAGTGTAGTGCTATGCTCCTGGAACCAATGCAGGAAGCAGTTCAATGACCTAAGCAGGGTAGGAAAGGTGAGAGCTCCATGAGGTTGGAGGTAATATATTAGCATAGATAGAAGATTGGTTAATGGACAGAAAACAGAGAGTAGGGATAAATGGGACATTTTCCAGTTGGCCGGCTATAACTAGTGGGCAAGGTGGCCATCAACCGGTCCAGGCAGTGGTCGGTCGAGGGGGTCGTTCAGCCCGACTGCCTGCCTCTCTTCCACACTTACATCCGAGCCAGGGTGTCCTTGGAGATGGAGCACGCGGTGTCCACCGGTCGCTCACGGTCTTCCGCGAGAGGTGAGAGGTGGGCATCGGAGGGACTGGAGTGCATCACCACCCCCGGCAACCAAATTCTAATTTGATTAAGGGTTTTTGTTACAGTTTTAAATTGTTAATTTGTGGGTTCTAGTGCCAAAAGGGGGCACTTGATTTAATGTTTCTACCAAAATAGTTGTAACTAGTGGGATGCTTGGGCCTCAGCAATTTACAATCTATATTAATGACTTAGATGAAGGGACTGAGTGCAATGTATCCAAGTTTGCTGATGATACAAATCTAGGTGGGAAAGTAAGCTGTGAGGAAGACACAAAGAGCCTTCAAAGGGATATAGGCAGGTTAAGTGAGTGGGCAATACGGTGGCAGATGGAGTATAATGTGGGGAAATGTGAGGTTATTCACTTTGGTAGGAAGAATAGAAAAACAGAATATTTTTTAATGGTGAGAAATTATTAAATGTTGGTGTTCAGTGAGATTTAGATGTCCTCGTACAGGAAACACAGATAGTTAGCATGTTGATACAGCAAGCAATTAGGCATGTTGACCTTTATTGCAAGGGATTTGGAGTACAAGAGTAAGGAAGTCTTACTACAATTGTACAGGGCTTTGATGAGACCATTTCTGAATTACTGCGCACAGTTTTGGTCTCCTTATCTGAAAAAGAACATACATGCCTTAGAGCCGGTGCAACAAAGGTTCACTAGATTGATGGGGTGGATGATGATAGCCTTCTCATGGCACACCCTGTTACGTCATCTTAGCTCTTAGATCACAACTAATGTCTCACAGTATACCGAGCTTGTTGTTAAATCAACCTCCCGGTGACAATAGCAAACCAAGCAAATCGAACAGTCCTCTCCAAAGAAAACTACATGTGGGCCCAACCATCCAAATATGCCAACTTATCATCTCTGGTTCAAAATGCGAGTACCTCGAAAGGTTACTGAAGAAACACAGCGTCAATGTTCTGGTGCTTCAAGAAACACACATTGAACACACCCACCAATTTGACACCAGAGGAGGAACACAGGTTTTGACCTAATAGCTTTCCACAACCTTCCTAAATATGGTCTGGCGGCTATGTTAAACAAGGTATTGAAGGCTGCACTGAACTTGAGCATACCAGTATTGCCGGAGTTTTCACTGCAGCAATACGCATAGAGAGCTAACAATCTCCAATGTCTACAAATTTGTAAAGTGGCCTGACCCACAGTTCCCTCCTATCAATATCCATCCATCCATCTCGGAGACTTTAATAGCCACCATACAATGTGGAGCAATGCAGACGGCAACTATAATGGAGAAGCAATTGTACAGTGAGCTTCACGAGAGAATACATTCCTCCTTTTCGAGGTACGTTTCATTCATCAAGGTGGCAGAGAGAATATAACCCAGATGTATGTTTCCTCTCTAAAGACAGCAAAGGAAACCACTCATCGCCTCCAGAACCATTCTCAACGACTCCCCAACAGTCAACACAGGCCCTCAATCATCAATGTTGGCATCGAAATTCCTGTCATTGCATCAACACCAGAACCACAATGGAACTTCAAAAATGCAGAGTGGGAAACCTTCCGAAGGTCAGTTGACACCAACATCAGGTGGATTACACCAACCACCAATGCCTCCAACAGGAATAAGTAAAGCTGCCGCAAAACACAGTATGCCTCGGGGGTTTAGAATTCCTTGTTTGACGGAAGAAAGCGGGGCTCTCTACCAGGAGTATTCGCTGAACAAGAACCCAGCCACCACAATGCTGGAGTCCTTGAACTCGGCGAGTAATGAAAGGTGGAGGAGCCTTGTGGAGAAGACTAATTTCACTCACTCCAGCAGGAAAGCTTGGGCCCTGCTCCACCTATAAGCACAGGACGACCATCAGAGCGGACGCCATTGCAACCCACTTGATACAAACATCAAAGGCTCCGGTGGACAAAGAATTTTGATGCCAGGTAAAGCGGTAGCTTTCGACAAACCTGATGGTGGCACCAAGATCATCAAATATGTCTGATCCATTCACTTTGAACAAACTAACCGCAGTCCTGTCTACAAACAAATCTGGAAAAGCTGCTGGTCCAGAGAGTATTTATCCAGAATTCATAAAAGCACTGGGACCCGAAGCAAGGAGATGGTTGACCTCCTTCTCCTCTGGAGGTACTGACAACTGGTAAAATTCCACCTATTTGGAGGGACACTAAAATAATTTCCCTCCTGAAGCAGGGGAAAAATGCTTGTGAAGGCCCGATCTCCTTAGTTTGCACTTGTTATAAAGTGCTGGAGAGGCAACTACTCCACAGACTAGGCCCCATCATTGAGCCAACCATTCCTCAGGAGCAAGCGGGCTTCCGGAGCAGCCTTAACTACTGCGACCAAGTGGTAGCTTTAACAACGCACATCGAAGCAAGCTTCTAGCTCCAGCTCAAGATCGCCATAGTACTCGTGGACCAGTCAGTGGTATAAGACACAGTATGGAAGCATGCA
The DNA here is from genome assembly GCF_044704955.1 of Pristiophorus japonicus. Classification (NCBI taxonomy): domain Eukaryota; kingdom Metazoa; phylum Chordata; class Chondrichthyes; family Pristiophoridae; genus Pristiophorus; species Pristiophorus japonicus. The sequence goes on from NC_091978.1 coordinate 334,230,041, forward strand.
CTGCTTTTAAAGCTTTCCACCATTTTACCCTGCAGGACAACAATCCATCTTCTCAACTCCATACTTAGCAACCGACGCTTCTGTGTGTACACTGGTACCCAGAAGAGCAGATATAGGACATTGAACAATGGACTCCCACAGGGTTCTGTCCTGGCTCCCATGTTATTCAACATTTACACCAGTGACCTGCGCGAAACAGAGTCCCGCAAGTTCGTGTATGCTGATGACATTGCCTTGGCCACGCAGAACATGAATCTGTCCATCACCGAAGAGATCCTGACCAGTGATTTACAGAGGATGGAGGCCTACTTCTGCCGATGGCGACTTCGGCCAAACCCACAAAAGACCGTCACCTCGACATTCCACCTCAACACCCAGCAAGCAAACTAAGCTTTGAAGGTCTCCTTTTGCAGCGCAGAGGTAAAATATGCCAAAATAAATTCCTCTTTAGGAGTCATGCTTGATCACACCCTGTCATATAGACAGCGTCGCCAGAACCTTGGGAAGAAACTAACGAGTAGGGTCAACTTGATCCAGAAACTCGCCGGATCATCTTGGGGAGCAGACGGTCAAACCCTCCGTACGGCAGCACTCGCCCTGGTGTACTCTACAGTAGAGTACTGCTCTCCGACATGGCTATCAAGTCCGCATGTCAAATCTGTTGATGTCCAGCTGAATTCTACTATGAGAATTATCACCAATATGCTTTTATCAATACCACACCTTGGCTGCTCGTGCTTGCAAACATCGTACCACCACACCTAAACCACGAAAATGAAGTCTGCAGAGAATACAATCGCTACACATACCGATCCAGGCTGACTTGAACAACCTACCACCAACCAGTCTCAAATCTAAGAGGCAATTTTGGAATGTTGCCCAAGCCCTTCAGCGATCTCCCCTCAGCCTTGATGACCAATGGTGAAATGCTTGGAAGAACTGCGACATACGGAATGGATTCCTTATAGAGGACCCCACAGCACAACCTGAAGGATCAAATCTTCCTCGCAAGCAATGGACAACCATCAATCGCCTCAGAACTGGCACCTTCTCCATAGATGGAAGATTAAAGCATCCCCATCATGCAACTGTGAGCTCCTAATCAGACCCTGGAGCACATCACTGAGCACTGCTCTCAGAGGAAATTTGCAGGCAACCTTCAAGATATCCACACTGTTACACCGGAAGCTTTGGCCTGAATATCCAACTTAGGTATTGACATTAGATTTGCTTTGCTACTATCATTCGAAAGAAGAAGACTAGATTGATCCCTGGGATGAGAGGGTTGTCCTATGAGGAGAGTAGATTGAACCTATACTCTCTGGAGTTTAGAAGAATGAGAGGTGATGTCATTGAAACATATAAAATTCTGAGGGGGATTGGCAGGGTAGACGCTGAGAGGGTGTTTCCCCTGGCTGGAGAGTCGAGAACTAAAGGGCATAGTCTCAGGATATGGGGTTAGCCATTTAAGACTGAGATGAGGAGGAATTTCTTCACTCAGAGGGTAGTGAATCTTTGGAATTCTTTACCCGAAAGGGCTGTGAATGCTGAGTCATTGAGTACATTCCAGGCTGAGATAGATAGATTTTTGGACTCTGGGGGAATCAAGGGATATGGGGAACAGGTGGGAGAGTGGAAATGAGGTCGAAAATCAGCCATGATCTTATTGAATGGTAGAGCAGGCTCAAAGAGCCATATGGCCTACTCATGCTCCTAATTCTTATGTTCTTAGTTATGTTATGTTCTTATAATCTGATTTAGTGATTTTGGTTAAGGGATAATTATTAGCCAGGACACGAGGAGAACTCAGCTGCTCTTCTGGCAATGCCTTAATTTTAAAATCCTCATCCTTGTTTTAAAATCCCTCCGTGGCCTGGCCACTCCCTATTTCTCTAACCTCCTCCAGCCCTACAGCCCCTGAGATCTCTGCACTCCTCCAATTCTGGCCTCTTGCCCATCCCCCATTTTCATTGCTCCACCATTGACGGCCATACCTTCAGCTGCCTAGGACATAAGTTCTGGAATTCCCTCCCTAAACCTTTCCACCTCATTTACCTCTCTCTCTTTCTTTAAAGCGCTCCTTAAAACCTACCTCTTTGACCAAGCTTTTGGTCATCTGTCCTAATATCTCCTTATGTGATCCAGTGTCAAATTTTGTTTGATCATGCTCCAGTAAAGCATCTTAGAACGTCTTACTACATTAAAGGCACTATATAAATCCAAGTTGTTGCTGTTTTTGTTGTTGTTCTACAAATAGTGCTGTGGAATATTTCATGTCGACCTGCGAGGGACCTGATTTAATCTCTCGTCTGAAAGACAGCACCTCCGACAGTGCAGCACTCCTTCAGTACTGTACTGGTCAGTATAGATCACTATAATGTCAACTTGGCTTACTGACTGCTAGTCTTATCTTTGGATACCTTAATACAAAAGCAAAATACTGCAGATGCTGGAATCTCAGTGGGTCAGGCAGCATTTGTGGAGAGAAAAACAGAGTTAACGTTTCAGGTCGATGAATGTTTGAAAAAAGCAGATTCTTAAGGAGCACCGAAAGGGGGAGGGGGGAAAAGAACAAAGAGGAGGTCTGTGATAGGGTGGAAGACAGGAGGGATTAGAGAGACAAAAGGGATGATGGGCCGACTTGAGATGGTAATGGCAGAAATTAGAAAAAAGTTAGTCTAGATAGGGTGTGAATGGTGGAATGGAGACCGAGAGAAAAAAATTACTTAAGTCGGCCCATCATCCCTTTTGTCTCTCTAATCTCTCCTGTCTTCCACCCTATCACAGACCTTCCCTTTTGTTCTTTCCTCCCCTCCCCCTTTCAGTGCTCTTTAAGAATCTGTTCTTTTTGAACATTCGCCAGTTCTGATGAAGGGTCATCGACCTGAAACGTTAACTCTGTTTTTCTCTCCACAGCTGCTGCCTGACCCGCTGAGATTTCCAGCATTTTCTGTTTTTAACTTGGATACCTTCATATTTTCTGTGCTCCCATACATGTTTGCATTGTTCTGTCAATTTCTTGAAAATACTTCCACAGTTAGCTTCTGATGAATTAGCCAGAGAATATTCATCTGTTTTAGAATCCATATAAATATACAGGCTAGGAAATTTTGTGTGGGCAGCTCCTGCTCTCCTGTTGCAACTTCCAGAGAAATGGCATAATTGGCTGTTTTCAACCATTAATGCCATCTCTCTGTTTCACTAATCTCCCTCTGAGGTGGGAAACCAGGAGAACAGCTGTAGAAAATCAAGGCTACATACACTTACAACAATTTTTTTTGAAAAACATAGGTGAAATTCTTCTCATTTAGAATGTTCCAAAATTAAGAAAAACTTGCACAAGAAATGTACGGTAAAACTGGAACATAAAAAGGCTAGAAAAAACACTGCTAAGAACTCCACTGCACATGGAGATTCCCTTCAGCCCATCCACTGCAGATGGGAGAACAGATCATGTGGAAAATCATGACATCCTTAAATTAAGTGCATTATAATAATTAAATGTAACTTTTGCCTGTTTTGGCCCAAGATGTTAGCAGAACCTGTCCAAAAGTGGTGCAGACCCAGTTATATGGACCTGTGTCTGATTTTCTTGACCTTGTTTGCCTGTTCCCTTCATGTGCCATCAGTCAGTTGCTGGAAATTATACCATAGGGTAAAAATTCTGTCCCTGGGTGGAGAGAGCGATATTCCAATGGGAAGGGCTACAATTTGGAATCGACCGGATCTACTGGGTTTCTGCCCCATTTAAAAAATCCTCATTGACGAGAGGCAGGCGCTGCTTTTGACTGTCCTAGTTATATGCAACTGGTAGTTTGGGGGTTCCTCAGCTTCCCCACATCCCCAGTAATTCTGCCTGCTAAGAGCAGGCGGAAAAGGCATCTTCTGGGCCTAGTGAGGGCCTCAGCACATAAGAGGAAAATTGAAAAGTTGGTGGAGGGAGAAGTTTCAAAACTGTTTGACCAACCTTCTTCCTCACTCCAATCCGGGTCTCAGGCTCCCTCTTTCGGAGCAGGAGAGTGCTCCTCCTCTTTAAGTTGGCTCACACTGTTGTGCCACGATTCGTGTAAGTGGCCGTCCTGACTATTTAAATAGTCGATTTCAAGTAGAAACACCAAAAAAACTGATGCCATGCTAAAGAAGGAGATAGTAGGAGAGGTGGCCAAAAGCTTGGTCAAAGAGGTGCATATTAAGGAGAGTCTTAAAAGGGAGGAGAGGCAGGCGGAGAGGTGGAGGGGTTTAGGGATTGTATTCCAGGGTGTGTGCCCTTGATGGCTGAAGGCATAGCCACCAATGGTGGGGGGAAGGGAGGGAGAGATGCACAAGAGGCTCAAAGAGTTTGGGGAAGGTTGTAGGGCTGGAGGAGATTACGAGATAGGGAGGGTCAAGGCCATGAAGGGATTTAAAGACAGGAATGATGATTTTGTATTTGAAGCACTGGGATACCAGGAGGCGATATAAGCCAAATCAGAACCACAGAAAGTTACATGTGTTGTATATCTGTAAAGCATGCACTCCCATGTTCCACCAACAGGGAGCTCATCCCCTGAAGTCCCAAGGGATCCCAGCATCCCTTGGGAACACTGTATATAAGCCGGCCCCTAAGGCCTGTTCCTCACTCTGGAGTGTTTTATTAAAGACTGAGGTCACTGTTACTTTAACTTCCCTGTGTGCAGCCTCATCTGTGTTAGGAACACAATAACTGGCGATGAGAATACGAATCCAACGCAAAGATGCAGCAAACTGTGGCCATCCTGGAGAAGTTCTCGGAGGGTGAGGATTGGGAAGCCTATGTCGAATGGCTAGACCAGTACTCTGTAGCCAACGAGCTGGACGGAGAAGGAAGCGCTGCAAAAAGGAGAGCGGTCCTCCTCACAGTCTGCGGGGTACCGACCGACAGCCTCATGAAGAATCTTCTGGCTCCAGTGAAACCCACAGATAAGTCATATGAGGAGCTGTGTACACTGGTTCGGGAGCATCTTAACCCGAAGGAGAGCATGCTGATGGCGAGGTATCGGTTCTACACGTGCCAGCGATCTGAAGGTCAGGAAGTGGCGAGCTACGTCGCCGAGCTAAGACGACTTGCAGGACAATGTGAGTTTGATGGCTACCTGGAGCAAATGCTCAGAGACTTTTTTGTACTGGGCATTGGCCACGAGACCATCCTACGAAAACTTTTGACTGTAAAGACACTGACCATCAGTAAGGCCATTGCGATAGCACAGGCGTTTATGTCCACCAGTGATAACACCAAAAAAATCTCTCAGCACACAAGTGCTAGCAATGTTCATAAAATAACTGGAACTGTGTTTGCAAAATGTACAGGGCAGAAACCACAAATCTGCACTGCCAGCAGGCCTCAGGTGACCCAGATGACTCAGAGTTCCCAACAAAGGATGAATGCAAGGCATTGTGGAGGCTTCCATTCAGCCTATTCATGCTGCTTCAAAGGGTATGTTTGCAAGATCTGTGGGACAATGGGGCACCTCCAACGAGCTTGCAAACGAGCTGCAAGCTCTGCAAAACCTGCTAACCACCACGTGGCAGAGGAAGATCGGTCCATGGTGGATCAAAGCAATTTCGAGCCTCAGAGAGAGGAGGCAGATGCTGAAGTACATGGGGTGCACACATTTTCGATGAAATATCCACCTATAATGCTAAATGTAAAATTGAATGGCTTACCCATAGCCATGGAACTGGACACTGGCGCTAGCCAATCCATCATGAGTAAAAATATGTTTGAGAGACTGTGGTGCAACAAGGCATTCAGACCAGCCCTGAGCCCCATCCACACGAATCTGAGAACGTACACCAAAGAGCTTATCACTGTCCTGGGCAGCGCCATGGTCAAGGTCACCTACGAGGGCACGGTGCACAAACTGCCACTCTGGATTGTCCCGGGCGATGGCCCCACACTTCTTGGAAGGAGCTGGCTGGGCAAAATCTGCTGGAACTGGGATGACATCCGAGCGCTATCACATGTCGATGAGGCCTCATGTACCCAGGTTCTTAACAAATTTCCTTCCCTTTTTGAGCCAGGCATTGGAAACTTTTCTGGGGCGAAGGTGCGGATCCACTTGGTCCCAGAGGCACGACCCATTCACCACAAGGCGCGAGCTGTACCTCACATGATGAGGGAGAGAGTAGAAATCGAGCTGGACAGGCTGCAATGCGAGGGCATCATCTCCCCAGTGGAATTCAGCGAGTGGGCCAGCCTGATTGTTCCAGTACTCAAAAGTGATGGCACGGTCAGGATTTGCGGCGATTATAAAGTAACTATTAATATTTTCTCGCTACAGGACCAATACCCGCTACCTAAGGCAGACGACCTATTTGCGACGCTGGCAGGAGGCAAGACGTTCACCAAGCTCAACCTGAATTCGACCTACATGACGCAGGAGCTGGAGGAGTCTTCGACGGGCCTCACCTGCATCAACATGCACAAGGGACTGTTTATCTACAACAGATGCCTGTTTGGAATTCGGTCGGCTACAGCGATCTTCCAGAGAAACATGGAGAGCCTACTCAAGTCGGTACCACACATGGACGACATATTAGTCAAGGGTCGGGACACCGCCGAGCACCTACAAAACCTGGAGGAGGTTCTCCAGCGACTGGATCGCGTAGGGCTGCGGCTGAAGAGGTCGAAATGCATCTTCATGGCAACAGAAGTGGAGTTTTTGGGGAGAAAGATCGCGGTGGACGGCATTCGGCCCACAGACGCCAAGACAGAGGCTATCAGGAACGCGCCCAGGCCACAGAACGTCATGGAGCTGCAGTCGTTCCTGGGACTCCTCAACTATTTTGATAACTTCCTACGAGGGTTAAGCACCCTTTTAGAGCCCCTACATGTGTTATTGCGCAAAGGTGAGAACTGGGTATGGGGAAAAAAAACAAATAAATGCTTTTGAGAAAGCCAGAAACATTTTATGCTCCAACAAGCTGCTTGTATTGTATAACCCGTGTAAAAGACTTGTGCTAGCATGTGACGCATCGTCGTACGGAGTCAGGTGTGTATTACAACAAGGCCTGTTCCTCACTCTGGAGTGTCTTATTAAAGACTGAGGTCACTGTTACTTTAACCTCCCTGTGTGCAGCCTCATCTGTGTTAGGAACACAATAACATGATTATTTCAAAAGTTTGATTTTGAAGGCACTATAGGTATAGATGAATAAGAGTATGGTGCTCAAAAACACAATCGGAGGAGCTAACTGTTAATTTTGCTCACATAGTTTAATTTTCTCTGTCAACTGGTATCTTACTTGAGTGGAAAGCCAAAAGCTCCCCTATCTATCTCTAAGAAGAGGTCAAAGTCAGAAAATGTCAAATACAGGACACAGTGAAGGATGAACTCTGTCAGTTGTAACAACCTGCTAGCTACCAGAGCTGAGCCAGCCTTCAATATATTACTATCATGGTCTAGACTTAGAGCTGGGATTTTACATTCTTCCGCCAACTTTTCAGCATAAATGGGGCAGGCAGGGATTGCAAATGTAATGAGAATCAATCTGCCGGCTCCCTGCTCACAGGAATCGTACAATATGCCCATCCGTATATAGCCACGTGAATTGTACGTATAGAAAAGTCGTCTTATTTTGTTTGATGATGCTCATGTGAAGTGCCATGGGATACTTTACTATGTTAAAGGCATTTTGTAAGTGCCAGTTGTTGTTGTACATATATTCAATCATCTACACTATAGCAACGCTAGATACTAGGTATCCAGCCTTGCTTTTGATGATGAAGAAGCTGTTTAAAAGTTAAATGCAATGTAAGATACCTTAGCTGTGTACACATATATACATAGGATTAAGATTTGGTTTAATCTCATATGATTAAAGTTTCTACTTTCATTTTACTTAATGAAATGGTTCAAAGTTGTTCATTCCCAGATGCTTTAGGTTTTGAATTGTCAGGGTACAATTTAGCTGACGTTGTGGTTTTAGTTTGCACTGAAATGACAGGATGTATGATTTGTGTCTCTTGACTTGTTTTCATGGTCACATTGGGAAACAATTAGCCAAGGCAGTTTTGAGGTAAGAGATGGGACAATGGAGAACAGGATAAAAAAAAGTTAGCATCTGTTGTTTTACAATAAAGACATTCTTTATGGGGGTCTTGTTCACAATACTTGTCATGCCATAATGACTCAGCAATGACAGTGACTATAAAGGTCCTAAGCTATTCGTAACAAGTTGTAGAGAGAGAGAGAGAGAGAGAGAGTGGGTTCTGAAAGGGTCGACACAGGTTCCCTCTCTACCCAGGGGAAACACGGGGTAATACTGTTTATTTATCTATATATCTACTGCTTAAAGGTATGTGTGCATTTGGACTTGGATTTTAGTTGTATCTATATTTGCAATCAGAAATTGAAATACTTACAACAAAATCCTCTGAATTGATCACTGAGCAATTGATTGCATTGGCTTAGGCATCTAAATAAGAAGCATTTTAATGGGGTTTTTGCATTTACACTGGGAGAACTGAGGTTGCCGGCATAGCTACACTTCGCCCTGCCGCAACCAAACTCCGACCACATTCCAGGTGGTCTCTATGGAGGCGCCCAGGGGTCCTGCTAAGATTACTGCAGCTGACCTTGAGGCCAGAAAAGTAACCAGGATTCAGGGCATTTCTTTAAGGCAGGCAGATGCCTGCCCTGCTGAAAATATGCTCCAATTCCACAAAATGTATCAAGTCCATTGTGCCTAACCCAAACTTTAGGAGTTGTCCCTCCATCCCTCTATTTAATAGTTTGATAGACCAATACATTTCTGTATGGAATTACAATAAATAACATCAAATTAAGGCCGGGAATTTCCTCAGAGCTGCTCCTGCTCCAGCTCTGTGACTTCGCCGAATACCCCACTTATATATCTTTTGAAGTTAGAGTGGCGACTGGAAATAGATGTGAGGAAATACCCAGCCCATGCCTTTTTTGCTACAGTTATACACAGCATAAACCCTCACATTCCTGATGAATTGAGAGCAATTAATAGCAAGCATTTTGAGCCCAATTTTACACCTGATTGTGATAATCATTATTAAGGCACTAAAATACATTTGAAACAAAAAGGTTCAAGGAGATTAATGGAAGATATGCTATCAATGTTCAAGCAACGCAGCAACTGTTGTGGATTTACACAGGTGTGCAATGCAAGTTCTAATCCAACTACCAGACCCTGTCACAAGCCAGGGCCTGTTTTCAGATGTCAGCCCCTCTCACACTGTCTGAAGCATTTCTTTCATCCACCAATCTCTCATGCAGCTTTTCTTGTATAAAGCTTCACTGACAGCTTTTCTCTCAAGCCTGAACCTGTATCCCAGAGTTACCTTTGATATTCTCAATTTCTTTTAGCACAGCATTTTCTTTTGACTTCTACCCATAATGCCTGCTGCTGCTTGGCCCGTGCACTGCTGTACTCGGAGCTGCTTGCACAAGCCCCTCCGTGAATGTCTAAGCCAATGTGTCTGGAATTACATCTATTCCTCTTCTGTACACTGGCCTGCTTTAATATATTTTCGTAACGAGTATGTTTAGAGAAGGATAATTGCATTGCCTGCAAAGTAGGTGAAAACAAGAGGTCAATATGCCAAAGTACAAACAAATCTAACCAAAATCATGTAAGTTAGCATGGATATAGTTAGCTGATGTCAAGCCAAGAAAGGGTTACTTCATGGCTTTTCGCATGATGGGCCGTGGGTGGTGTGGCGTGGCGTGGCGTGATGTGTGGCAAGGAAAGGAGTCACCATGGCTGCAGACTGCATTTGGAATGGTGGTTGTGACCTGCAGTGGCTCCCTTCCCATTCATGTCCCAAATCATTCATGCTTCTCCCCACCTCCTCACTCCCATCTTGTTACCTACCCCTTTGCCTTCCCACATCCTACCACCTCTCATTCCCAACACTGTTCCGAGTCCCTACCTAAGCCCATTCAACATCTGTATCCTCCCTCCACCTTGCTCTGCTTTTGCTCACCTCAGAGACCAACATCAACCTCAGCTTCTTCCCTCATCCCTCTCCTTTCCTATGTGTGTCTGTCAAAGAGGCTTTGTTTGTTTTCAAAGTTCAACTTACTTGTTTTTTTATAAAGAAAATCAAATTAGCATGAGGAAAGACACTGTGGGGGTTATTTTCATATGCAGTGCGCATCAGGCGGGCAATGGGTAGATTGATTGGACCACCCGCCCAATGGCAGGAGGCCCGAACCATTTTCATATTCAGGCTTCATTTGCATGTTATTGACAAGCTCAAACACTGCAGACAATCAGGAGGATAGTTAGAAAAGCTCACCAATCGAGAGGATAGTTAGAAAATCCAGCCAGAGGTCCAATCTTAATATGAGGGGGGCTGGGGGCAGTGAAGGAACTCCTGAAGTGGGGGGGCTCATTGAGCGATTTCCTGCAGATGGGACTATAGTTTTGTAGCATTTTTGGAGCGGCCTACATCTGTCCCTTTAAGCTGAGCCACTCTGCATCCATTACCATTGGGTGGAGTGTGCATGGCTCCACCCATTGGTACACAAAAAGTGAATTAAGGTCCTCCAATCAGCGTAGGGTGCCTATTCTAATAATGCAGTGGATGGGATGAAAATCGGGTGGGTTCTACGACGGATGGGCAATCCACTCCACTAGACAAACGTTCAGGTGACGAAGGTGACCACTACCCCTTTTTATCTCACATGAACAGTCCTATTGTCGACTTCATAAGATACTGGCCCATGAGAAGCAGCTCCTCAGATCTTACCTCTTAGACCCATCACTGCTTTGGGATTTGTTTTGCATGAAAGGTGGTATTTCAATTTGTTGATATAATTGCCATTGAGACATTTTTAACATTTGTTCTAGGTTTTGATACATTCCCAACTTGAACAGTTGTGATTTGTTGTTGTTTTATAACATGAAATGTGGGCCACTCAGGTGTAAGTATGTTGCAGAAGTTTGTACGCCTGGACAAAATGCATTAGACTTAACAGAAACGTTTCTTTTTAATAGAGATCCACAGATGTCAATAAATTGGTATTTGATAAAGTGGCTACAAGAAAATATCTGTAACATAAAGGCATTATTACATTACTCATGCATGATTGTCAACACAAACCGTTTGCTCTTAGTTGAACTGAACTTTAATGAGGATAATTTTCCAAGTGCACTTTGGAGCCGGGAAACCTGCAGTAAGTGTGTACTGGAAAATAATAGGGAGCACATCCACCGCCGATTCTCCAATATGCGTTGCTGATGGGCGAGATACCCCTTTAGTTTAATACAATGACAAGTCATAGATACTCTTAGAGCTGAATTTCGCCATCATTCTGCACCATTTTTTTGGCCTACACTGTTTTTTTTGGAGCAGACTAAAATCTGCAAGTTTCGCCAAAAGTTTCTGCGCCATCCTGAACTACTTTCAGCCGATTTTTTTACTTCCAGATATTTTTTACGTCACTGGCTGTGCCATTTCTGGCCATTTAAGCGAGTTTGGCCAAGCAGGATTTTTTCAAAAACGGTGTAGTGCACCGCTCGGAAAAACCTTACCTGAACTTAAGAAAATCGGCGCAGAGAAGAGAAAATCGGCGCAGAGAAGAGAAAATCGGCGCAGAGAAGACACCATTGTTTTAGTGGAGCTGAAGACACGGCACCGGAGGCAGGGATCCTTTCGGCCCAGGATAGCAGTGGTACCGGCACCAGGGGCGGGGGGTCATTTGGCCTGGGATAGCAGCGGCAGCGATGGCTCTGACTATAAATTTATATGCCACTGAGAAAAACTATTAGGTACATTGGTGCACTGCAGGTGTAATTAAGAGAACCTCCGGGATGCTTTTGAGATGTCACAGCCAGTCTTTTTGCCATATCTTTCTGGCCCGTTACATCCTCCATATTATACTCACATCACGGGATCATGGTTGAGTTTACAAAGAGACAAATCAATTTTTAAAAATGAGGCTCTTGGACTGCTCACACCGGTTATGAAAATAGAATTTCTTGGGGAGAGAAAAATCAGCAATGACACTACAGGATAAATTCAGCGACACGACCACTGGGGGCGGGGTAGTAACGGCACCAGGGCTGAACAATTGCTTATGTCTTGCTGCATCTTGTATGTTTCACTTTCCAGCCTCAGCCCTTCAGTGTGTTCCTCGTTACCCTGGCAACCTCAGTTTTTCAGTGCTGACCTTAAGCTCCACCCACAGAGCTTAAGGACAATCTGTGCCGTTCCAAAATGAAACTTGCAACTTTTTTTTTGGCGCACTTGGCCACTAAAAAATCGGACGTACCTCTACAACTGTGCCAAAAATTGGCCATGTGGAAAATTGGTCCCAGTATCCGTAGCAGTCAATTTTGCATATTGACATAATCTACACAGCAGACATGTAATACTTAAAGAATTGTACCCTTCGGGATATTTTAACCACCTTCTTCCAGTGCGGATGGTGGGTTAAGATGGTGCGGGCTTGTGTCGCGTTCCCACCTCCCCATCACCTTAACTAATTTGATATGAGGCACAGGAAGGCCCTCCGACCCAGAGAAGCAGGGGTCTAATACAAAGTTTAAGATATTAAGGGGAACAGATAGGATAGATAGAGAAAACTATTTCCGCTGGTTGGGGATTCTAGGACGAGGGGGCATAGCCTAAAAATTAGAGCCAGGCCTTTCAGGAGTGAAATTAGGAAAAACGTCTACACAAAGGATGGTAGAAGTTTGGAACTCTTCCGCAAACGGCAATTGATGCGAGATCAATTGTTAATTTTAAGTTGGAGATTGATAGCTTTTAGTTAACTAAAGGTATGGAGGAATATGGGCTAAAGGTGGGTATATGGAATTAGGTCGCAGATCAGCCATGATCTCATTGAATGGCGGAACAGGCTCGAGGGGCTCAATACCCTATTCCTGTGCCTGTGTTCCTATGTTAGGGGGAAGTCGGCCAGGGTTCAAATATCGGCACACTGTTATTAATGCGCAAATCAGCCAGTGACATGTGGCGATGAAGAGATATCCTGTGAATTGCGAATTGCCACAAGATGTTGGCTGATTTGTGCCGCTCCACCATTAGTTTTGCGAAAACTGCATCTCCCGCTTAACCTCCCCGTGATTTTCATGAAGTTGCTGCATTTGCATATTAATTGTCCATTAAACTCACCACAGAAAGTTAAGTCTAGTAATTATCAGCAGAAGTACCCTTTTAACGACATGATTGCTAATGATTGCCAACCAACGTCACTTGCCCAGAAAGTGAACAATTATAAATGTGGAGTCTCATTCCTTCAGGTTGTGAATTGTTAGAGATTTTTTAAATGTCACATTTAAAATTTTGAAATATTTTTCTTATTTCTCTTTGTCTTTTTTTTCTCTCTTAATTCAATCTTTCTTTCAATCTCTTTCTTTCTCTTTCTGTACCTGAGTTGACATTGAATTCACCCTCTTCTCAGTCCTTTCTCTGTTTAGTTCTCATTCCTTAAATCTTACTGGTTAAGAAGATACACTGTCTGTCTCAGTGTTCACTGAGGTCCCAGATGCCCTGTTGCCCTCACTGTGCAGTTATCAGCTTGCACTTCCAGCAACGTCCTGGACAAAAATGTTTAAAACCTAAATGTGCAATTAACAGGGCACACCACGAAATTGGTTCTTGGTCACTTTGAAGGAAATAACTTCAACCAATCAAATTTTACACACAAGCAATGACCTTTTCTGATTTATTTGAAATGAGAGGGAGCTAGGGACATACTGCTGGGCTCTGGGAACAGGTCTGACTGGCCAGTTAATGGCTGGGGAGGTGGACAAAGTGACTCACCTATTGACCCAATCTTCCTTTTTGTTTGGTTCACCGAAGGTGTATGTAGTATATGTAGGCACCTTTAGTAATGACTCCACGAGGCAAGGTATGATACTTAAACTGTGCAGTCCTTTATTTGCAGCTCCTGAGTGACGGCAACAAGCTGTGAGTTCCCTTTTATACTGGATTACCTGCCGTGTGCAGGCAACCCCTAGGTCTCCAGCAGCAGCACCCTCTGGTGTACTGGTAAGGTGTGTGCAGTATAAGGGAACATTCAATGTGGCATCACAGTGTTACAGACATCACACAGTAAACAGGCATGCATACACAACAGTGTTGACATTATGTCACCAAAACGTGATCTCTGCAGACAGATACGACCACAACGACAGTCTGGAAGCTGTGGTAAATGGCACAGGATTGTACCTGTAGTAATGCAGAGCATCTATCTTTTCTAAATCTCAGTTTACTGCATTGTTACCTATTGCTCAACAGTCTTCTCTCAGACACATAGGTGGCCTTTGCGTTGAAGCTTAAAAAGCAACCACTCAAAAATTGTTTTACTTCACTGCTCAGACAGCCACGCTGATATTTAGTGAAGAGACAAAATGACGGTGACTCTCATAGTCTCATCGTCATGGCAGCCAGAACATTAATCAATCATCAAACAGACAAACAGTCTGCCCCAGTAAAATATCATTAGGATAAAATTCCCAGACAAGATAAAAAAATACGCAAGGATGCAAATTCACAAGTTAATTCCAAAACATTAATTTATTTTTATTTACAGTGATTAAAAATGGTTTACCTTGAGAAGTCTGATATAGAGCTCCCCTTCTACTCAGCTCTGCTTGAACTTATGCCCTCTTGCAGAACATAGAGCTGACACTGCAGAGTTACAGGCAGCCGGCATTGTGAAAAGCTTTATTATTACAAGAGAGATATAATACTTTAAGTACTTAATTGCTACTGCAGGGTGCAGCACTGAAAGCGTGTTGTCTATCACAGAATGAAGTATGAAATGACAACAGACATTTTCCTATTGAAAATGCTCCCAGAATAAAACTGGAAATTTCTAATCTTGTTATAATTTTCAAAGTGACAAGTAAAACCCATTATATATCATTGTTTCTTTTTATTTGAGGGAGGTGTTGGTGGGTAGTCACGTAATCTGCGAGCATTTTTAACCGACGCCTTTTAAAGATCTGGCATCGGTAGCTGACTTTGTTTTATTTTAAAAATAAAATTACTTGTACAGCTTTGTACATGGTGTACTGTATTTCTTTGAAGTTTCCAGAAAGATAATGAATGCATATTTCAACTTTAGTGCTTCTTCCAATTAGCACGCATAATTCACTTTCCATTTTAAACTCAACAATAAGAGTAAACAATCTATTCCTACTGCAGTGCCACAAGTTGGGGTGGATACCCTAATGTGTGGCATTAAAAACAATGGGGGCAATTTTAATCTAACCCACCCCTTGAGAAACTGATGGGATCGGGTGGAATGCTGGATTTACACCCCACCCAATTTTACTCTCCATTGACTGGGATCAAGAAAAGACAAGAGCGTGTGGCGTCTCGTACTGAGCTCAT
This sequence comes from Pristiophorus japonicus, assembly GCF_044704955.1. Lineage (NCBI taxonomy): Eukaryota > Metazoa > Chordata > Chondrichthyes > Pristiophoridae > Pristiophorus > Pristiophorus japonicus. The sequence goes on from NC_091978.1 coordinate 334,245,402, forward strand.
GATATTAGGTACATCAAGTCTCACCTATTTCCAGTGGGACTTTTTGAACAAAACCTTAACTTACTTCTGCTAAAGGATAAATCCTAATGCATCTATTGTGCTGTTGTTCACGGAGAATTTTGATAAAAATCAATTGAGTACATAGCTAAATAAATCTGTGCTCAACCCATCTTAATTACATTTTCTTTTTAAAAAGCTATTGCATTGTCGCAAGAACCCTTCTGGTTGACTATTGTCTTTTAGGAAAGGAAACCTGCTGTCTTTAACCGCTTCGGTCTTTATGTGACTCCAGTCCCACACCGATGTGGTTGATTGGTAACTGATTTCTGAAGTGGCCGAGCGAGCCACCCAGTTGTATCAAATAGGCAACTAAGGGTGGCCAATAAATGTCAGCCTTGCCAGTTATGCCCACATCCCGAGAATGAAAAAAAAGAAACAATCTGAGTAAGAAGCTTATTATAATCCACTCACCTCAGACAGGAACCTTTCATATTATAATAAAAGCCACTGCATTATCAAATAATCTTCCTCAGAGCCTAAACCTGGGTGGCGGCTGAAATTTGCTTTTTTATGCATTGTGATTGGTGCGATAACCAATGCAGAACATAACCAATTAAAAGCAAAAAAAAAAGCACAGATACAAACAAAGAGAAAAGTGAGACACTACAGGCGTCATAGACATATTAGCTTTAGTATTGGGCAGTCAATTGTGGACAATTGGAAGTCCCAGCCCACCAGAAATGCACAGGTTTTGCGTCCTGACGCATTTTTTGGTGAGGGAGGGGTTTTGTGGTGGTAAAAATGCGCAGTGAAATGAAGGTTGTGGTATGCACAATGCTTGACATAAAGAACACCCGTATAAAGTGGGCAACCAGCATTGCTAGGCAGCAACACAAAGGCAGGATACATTTAAAGGACCACAGCAGGAATTTTTGTAATACTTATAAGAAGTTTACTTATGCGATCATATCTTCTATCCTGATTACTACTAGGCCAACCAATGTCGTGCCTTCTGCTGTGGGGTTCACATTCCACCCGCCCTCCATTAGTAAAGAGGTCACAATAGGTTTCTCAGTGAGGAATACCCCGTCTATCTTGTTTTTTTTTAAGAAGAGGAGCAGCAATGGAAGCAGCACATGGCAACCAGCTGCCGGTGCCCTCAAAGACTGAGTCGCTCCTAACTCCAATTGGCACGGGAGCAGTGCTTGCGGAGGCTGCGTTTCACTAAGGAAGCCATCGGGAGTTGTGCCACACACTTCAACCTGACCTACAGCCCACCTACACAATAGGCACGGTACTGCCAGTCAAGCTTCCCGCTACATTTTTTTGGATGCGCAGCCCATTTAGCAGGCTCCGTGGCCCATTCAAATTATTGCGCATGCGGGGTTGTTCTACCTAGAAGCTGACAAGTGGGACCTCCAGACCGCTGCATGGCCACATGGTTGTGCAGCCACGCAGCTTAACGGGAACATTGCTGCCAGTGGCTATCGAGGCCATAAGTATCCTGAAATTTTATGTAGTCCATGCTGCCGTTGACAACGTTAATAACATTATCCAGCCAGCTACACACAGATACACTGCTTATTAAAAGAAATCACTTCAAGTAGAATCTTACAACACAGAAGGAGGCCATTCACCCTATCATGCCTGTGCTGGTTCTGAAAGAGATAAAGAGATATCCAATTATCCCCACTCCATTGCTCTTTCCCCGTAGTCCTGCAATTGTTTTCCTTTTCAAGTATTTATCCAATTTCCTTTTGAAAGTTACTATTGAATCTGCTTCCACCAGACTTTCAGGAAGTGCATTCCAGGTCATAACAACTCGCTGCGTAAAAATAATTCTCCTCATCTTGCTTCTGGCACATTTGCATTTATCTTAAATCTATGTTTACCAAGCCTCCTGCCAGTGGAAACAGTTTCTCTTTAGTTAGTCGAGCAAAACCTTTCATAATTTTGCACACCTCTATTAAATCTCTCCTTAACCTTCCCTGCTCTAAGTAGAACAATCCCAACTTCTCCACTCTCTTCACGTAATGGAAGTCCCTCATCCCTGGTGCCATTCTAATAAATCTCCTCTGCACCCTCTCCAATGTCTTGACATTCTTCCTAAAGTATGGTGCCCAGAATTGGACACAATACACCAGCTGAGACCTAACCAGTGATTTCTAAAAGTTTAGCATAACTTTTTTACTTTTGTACTCTATTCCTCTATTTATAAAGCCAAGAATCCTTTATGCTTTTTTTAACAGCTTTCTCAACTTGTCCTGCTATCTTAAAAGATTTGTGTACGTACACTCCCAGGTCCCTTTGTTCCCGCACCCCTCTTTAAAATTGTACCATTTAGTTTATATTGCCTCTCCTCATTTTTCCTATAAAAATGCATTACTTCACAACTCTTTGTGTTAAATTGCATCTGCCATTTTCGATTTTTCATATTCTATGCCTGTATTGATAAAGTCATGTGGTGAAAGTGCTGTTAGGTAAGGAGTTCCAGGATTTTGACCCAGCAACGATGAAGGAATGGCGATATATTTCCAAGTCAGGATGGTGTGCAACATGGAGGGGACCTTGTTAAAAGAAGTCAGTTCAAATAGAATTTTCTAGCACAGAAGGATGCCATTCAGCCCATCATGCTTGTGCTGGCTCTTTGAAAGAGATATCCAATTATTCCCACTCCATTGTTCTTTCCCCCTCGCCCAGCAACCCTACATTGTAGTGTTCCCATGCACCAGCTGCCTTTGTCCTTCTAGGTGGTACAGGTTGTGGGTTTGGAAGGTGCTGTCAAAGAAGCCTTGGCGAGTTCCTGCAGCACCATGTGGATGGGGCACACTGTAGCCACATTTCGCTGGTGGTGGAGGGAGTGAATGTTTAAGGTGGTGGATGGGGTGCCAATCAAGCGGGCTGCTTTGCCCTGGATGGTGTCGAGCTTCTTATGTGTTGTTGGAGCTGCACTCATCCAGGCAAGTGGGGCGTATTCCATCACAGTACTGACTTGTGCCTTTAGGTGGTGGAAAAGCTTTGGGGAGTTAGGAGGTAAGTCACTAGCCACAGAATCATAGAGTTATAGAATCATAGAATGGTTACAGCCAACGGCTTGTCGAGCCTGTGCTGGCTCTCTGCAAGAGCACTTCAGATAATTCCACTCCCCTGCCCTTTCTCCTTGGCCCTGCAAAAATTATTCCTTCGGGTACTTATCTAATTTCTTTTGAAAGCCACGATTGAATCTGCCTCCACCACCCTCTCAGGCAGTGCATTCCAGATCCTAACCACTCGCTGTGTAAAGACGTTTTCCTTATGTCACCTTTGGTTCTTCTGCCAATCACCTTAAATCCGTGCCCTCTGGTTCTCGACCCTTCTGCCAATGGGAACAGTCTCTCTCTATCTACTCTGTCTAAAACCTTCATGATTTTGAACACATCGATCAAATCTTCTCTCAACTTTTTCTGCTCTAAGGAGAACAACCCCAGCTTCTCCAGTCTTTCCCAGTAACTGAAGTCCCTCATCCCTGGAACCATTCTTGTAAATCTTTTCTGCACCCTCTCCAAGGCCTTCACATTCTTCCTAAAATTTGGTTCCCAAAATTGGACACAATACTTCAACTGAGGCCAAACCAGTGTTTTATGAAGCATCATCATAACTTTCCAGCATCCGCAGTATTTTGCTTTTGTGTTTGGCATAACTTCCTTGCTTTTGTACTCTATGCCTCTATTTATGAAGCCCAGGAGACTTTGAACAAATATTTTGTATCGGTCTTCACGGTAGAAGACACTAAAAACATCTCAATAGTGGATAATCAAAGGGCTTATAGGGAGGGGGTGTAGTGTATAAAATGATACAATGAACTCCGTACTGTGAGCCAGTGACTAGGTGTAACCTGATCAGTCTTTAATGGCTTTCAGAAGTGAAGATACAAAGGTGAAGTTCAGGTTATATACTGGGCCCAGCACCAGTGTACCTATGACCCTAGGACTTCCGACAGTAGTGCCCCCTGTTGGTGGGCAGACCTTATGTACGTACATTATATCATTCCCCCCCCCCCCCCAGTTCTTGGCACAAGTCCATATTACATGTTCAGACGGTCCGGAGCCCTTCGCTCCCTAGTTGACTGTCTCAGTATAATCCCAGTGCTTTCCAAGTCTCTCACGACTTGGGGCTGGGTGTTGACCACAGTGGGTTCTTCTGATGGCTGGACGTGAGTTGGTTGGTCGTCTAAGCTCGCGGTGACTTCCTCCAACTATTCCGGTTCGTTAGTGTGCCTTAGCTTGATTTGATCAATGTGTTTCCTGCACATCTGCCCATTCTTGAGCTTAACCATATATACCCGGTTACCCTCCTTATCCATAACATTGCCCGGGAGCCACTTGGGCCCTTGACCATGGTTAAGTACATACACTGGGTCATTTACAGATATGTCGCGTGACACTGCGGCGCGGTCGTAGTACCACTGCTGGCGTTGACGTCGGGTTTCGACATGATCATTAAGGCCAGATGAACTAGAGAGAGCCTGTTTTTGAGGCCTCTCTTCATCAATAGTTCCGCAGGCGGGATCCCAGTGAGCGTGTGTGGCCTTGTCCTGTAACTGAGCAGTATGCGTGACAGCCGTGCCTGCAAGGAACCGTGAGTTACGCGTTTCAGGCTCTGCTTGATGGTTTGAACTGCCCACTTCGCTTGACCATTGGACGCGGGTTTGAACGGGGCTGACCTCACGTGTTTTATACCATTGCGTTTCATGAACTCTTGAAACTCCAGGCTCGTGAAACATGGTCCATTGTCGCTGACAACGATGTCTGGCTGACCATGTGTGGCAAACAAGGCTCTCAGGTTCTCAATGGTGGCATTGGAAGTGCTGGATAACATGATCACACCTTCTATCCATTTGGAGTATGCATCCACCACCACAAAAAACATTTTACCGAGGAAGTGGCCCGCAAAGTCGATGTGGATTCTAATCACGGTTTGGATGGCCATGACCACAGACTGAGCGGAGCTTCCTTTGGGGCATTGCTTAACTGCATGCAAATGCTGCACTGATGCATGCATGACTCTAAGTCCGAGTCAATGCCAGGCCACCAAACATGGGACCTGTCGATGGCTTTCATCATGACAATACCGGGATGCGTACTATGTAACTACCGTACAAATCTCGTCCATCCTTTCCTGGGCATTACAACATGATTACCCTACAGTAAACAGTTGGACAGGATGGAAAGCTCATCTTTGCAACGGCTGTATGGTTTGGTTTCATCACCCATTTCCTTGGGGATGGTCGACCAGTCCCCGTTAAGAACAGAACGTTTTACAACTGATAGGGTCAGATCCTGGCTGGTCCAGGTCTTAACTTGTTGAGCAGTGGCAGGCGACCCCTTCACTCTCAAAGGCATCCATGACCATGAGTAGTTCTGTGGGCATTGGCATTTCCACCTCCGGTGTGGGCAACAGTAACCGGCTCAATGCATCAGCGCAGTTGTCGGTGTCTGGTCTATGGCGAATGACATAATCATAGGCAGATAATGTCAGCGCCCATCTCTGAATGCGGGACAACGCATTGATATTGATACCTTTAAGTTCCGAGAACAACGGTATAAGCGGCTTGTGATCGGTTTCCAGCTCGAAGCGAAGCCCAAACAGGTACTGGTGCATTTTTTTTACCCCATAAACACATGCTAAAGCCTCTTTATGATGCCATAGACTCTTTCTGCCTTGGACAGGCTTTGAGATGCGTGTGCAACTGCTTGTAGTTTACCTGACTCATTGGCTTGCTGGAGCCGACCCCATAGGACGACGCATCACAGGTCAAAACTGGACGCTTGCATGGGCCATACAGTACTAGTAGCTTGTGGTAACACAACAGATTTCTAGCCTTCTCAAAGGCTGTGTCTTGAACTTCATCCCACACCCAGTTGTCTCCTTTTCTGAGCAGCTTGTGCAGAGGCTCTAATACTGTGCTCAATTTGGGTAAGAAGTTACCGAAGTAGTTGAGAAGACCCAGGAACGAACGCAGCTCCGTCACATTCTAGGGCCTGGGCACACTTTTGATGGCCTCTGTTTTCCCGTCTGTAGGCCTGATTCTGTCTGCAGCAATCTTTCATCCAAGGAATTCGACCTCTCGTGCCATGAAAACACACTTCGAACGTTTCAGCCTGAGTCCCATTTTGTCCAGACGACGCAGAACCTCTTCCAGATTGTGCAGGTGCTCGGCGGTGTCACGACCTGTGACTAGGATGTCATCTTGGAATACCACGGTCCTGGGGATGGATTTCAATAGGCTCTCCATGTTTCTCTGAAATATGGCTGCCACTGAATGAATGCCAAAAGGACACCTATTGTAAATAAGCAGTCCTTTGTGCGTGTTGATGCAAGTAAGTTTCTTTGATGATTCAACCAGTTCCTGTGTCATGTAGGCCGACGTTAGGTCCAATTTGGTGAACGATTTTCCCCCGGCTAGCGTTGCAAACAGGTCAGCAGCTTTCGGTAGTGGGTACTGATCTTTTTTCGAAACTCGGTTGATCGTGACCTTATAGTCTCCACAAATCCTGACCATGCCATCGCTCTTTAACACTGGAACAATGGAGCTGGCCAATTCATTAAATTCGAGCGGTGAGATGACCCCCTCGTGTTGTAGCCTGTCCAATTCGAGCTCGACCTTTTCTCTCATCATGTGCGGGACCACCCTGGCTTTATGATGGATGGGCCTTGTGTCTGGGCCTAGGTGAATCTGCACCTTGACTCCCTTGAAGCTGCCAATTCCCAGTTCAAACAGTGAGGGAAATTTGCTCAGCACTTGAGCACACAAATCATCATCCGCTGATGACAAAGCTTTGATATCGTACCATTTCCATTTTATTTTCTCGAGCCAACTCCTGCTGAATAACGATGGGCCATTGCTCGGGATAATCCATAATGGTAGATCATGAACCGCTCCCTCGTACGACACTCTTACTGCTGCACTACCGATCACAGGTATGAGCTCTTTAGAGTAGGTACGCAACTTTGCATTTATCGGACTCAGCTTGGGTCTCTCTGCCTTGGTCTCCCACAGCTTTTTGAAAGTCCTCTGGCTCATTATCGATTGACTCGCACCCATGTCTAATTCCATGGATACCGGCATGCCGTTTAATTTTACCTCCATCATTATCGGTTGGCTCTTTGTTAGGAACGCAAGTATGCTGTACACTTCCTCCTCGGAGCTCTCAAATGTCTTAGGCTGCATCGCCAGATCCACGCTGAATTGATCATCATCCACGTGGTGTGTCGCAGCCTGCTTGCTCTGCTGTGGACACGTCTGCTGAAGATGCCCCGTCTTCGCACACCCTCTGCATACATACCGCCTGAAGCGGCACTGATGGGGTGGGTGATTGTCCCCACAACGCCAACATGTGAGCTTGGATTTGTGCTCGATGGCGGGCTTTGAGCGGCTCCCGTTCTCGCATATGCAGTCGAGTAGGCCCACGATGGCGAACTTTGAGTGGCTCCCGGTCTTGCAGACGCAGTCGAGTAGATCCTGTCATGTGCAGCTCTGCCGGCCATTGATACAATTTTGTACACAGTACTTGCCGTGGAGTTCCTGTTTTGTCGTGATATCTGCTTCGTGCTTTTCTGCGTGGACATGCAAGCCTGGGCGATGGTGATGACCTTGCTGAGATCCGGCGTCTCCGCAGCCAGCAGCTTGCTTAAGATCGCCTCGATCACGAAAAAGGCACGCAGCATGTCTTCCAATGCAGGCCCCAATTTGCAAGGCCCTGCAAGATGTCTCAGATCGGCAACAAATGCCGCTACGTCCTGGCCTTCTGGACGAACATGTGTATGGAAGCGATATCTGGATATGAGGATTCCTTCCGTGGGTTTAAGGTGTTCCCAAACTAGAGCACACAGTTCTTTGTAATCCTTTTCTGTGGGAAGCGTGGGTGAGAGCAGATTCTTGATGAGTGCATAGATCGTGGGGCCACAGACGGTGAGAAGAACTGCCCTGCACTTCTCTGCATCCTTGTCTTTGTTTAGGTCATTTGCCACGAAATACTGATCAAAATGATCCATGAAATCTCCCCAATCCTCTCCCTCATTAAATCTCGAGAGAATTCCAACAGTACTCGATCGTGCTGTGCTCGCCATACTTTTGTGTGGGTTCATATTTGCCTCGTCGCCAGTTATAGTGTATGAAATGATACAATGAACTCCGTACTGTGAGCCAGTGACTAGATGTAACCTGGTCAGTCTTTAACGACTTCCAGAAGTGAAGATACAAAGGTGAAGTTCAGGTTATATACCTTACAGGGGGATCTTAAAACAATCACTATCACTAGAGAAAAAGTACTCGGTAAAATAATGGGACTAAAAGTGGACAAGTCCCCTGGACCTGATGGCTTGCATCCTAGAGTCTCAAAAGAAGTTGCTGCAGAGATAGTGGATGCATTGGTTGTAATCTACCAAAATTCCTTGGATTGTGGGGAGGTACCAGCAGATTGGAAAACCACAAATGTAACACCCCTATTTAAAAAAGGAGACAGACAGAAAGCAGGAAACTATAGGCCAGTTAGCCTAACATCTATTGTTGGGAAAATGCTGGAGTCCATTATTAAAGAAGCAGTAGCGGGACATTTGGAAAAGCATGGTTTAATCAAGCAGAATCAGCATGGTTTTATGAAAGGGAAATCATGTTTGACAAATTTGCTGGAGTTCTTTGAGGATGGATAAGGGGCAACCAATGGATGTGGTGTATTTGGATTTCCAGAATGCATTCGATAAGGTGCCACATAAAAGATTACTACGCAAGATAAAAGCACACTGGGTTGGGGGTAATATATTAGCAAGGATAGCGGATTGGCTAACTAACAGAAACAAGAGAGTCAGGATAAATGGGTCATTTTCCAGTTGACAAACAGTAACTAGTAGGGTGCCACAGGGATCAGTGCTGGGGCAATCTATAACTATTTACAATCTATATTAATGATTTAGATGAAGGGACCGAGTGTAATGTAGCCAAGTTTGCTGCTGATACAAAGAAAGCAAATTGTGAGGAGGACACAAAAAATCTGCAAAATTATATAGACAGGCTAAGTGAGTCAATATAACATTTGGCTGATGGAGTATAATATGGGAAAGTGTGAGGTTATCCACTTTGGCAGGAACAATAAAAAAGCAAATTATTATTTAAATGGAGAGAAAATACAAAATGCTGCAGTACAAAAGGACCTGGGGATCCTTGTGCATGAAACACAAAAAAATAATATACAGGTACAGCAAGTAATCAGAAATGTAAATGGAATGTTGGCCTTTATTGCAAAGGGGATGGAGTATAAAAACAGGAAAGTCCTGTTACAACTGTACAGGGTATTGGTGAGGCCACGCCTGGAGTACTACGTACAGTTTTGGTCTCCTTATTTAAGGAGGGATATATTTGCATTGGAGGAAGTTCAGAGAAGGTTCACTGGGTTGATTCCTGAGATGAAGGGTTTGATTTATGAAGAAAGGTTGAGCAGGTTGGGTCTATACTCATTGGAATTTAGAAGAATGAAAGGTGATCTTATTGAAATGTAAAAGATTTGAGGGGGCTCAACAAGGTAGGTGCAGAGAGGATGTTTTCCCTAGTGGGGAAATCTAGAACTAGGGGGCATAGTTTAAGAATAAAGGGTCGCCCATTTAGAACTGAGATGAGGAGGAATTTCTTTTCTCAGAGGGTCGTAAAACTGTGAAATTCTCTGCCCCAGAGAGCTGTGGAGGCTGGGTCATTGAATATATTTAAAGTGGAGATAGACAGATTTTTGAGTGATAAGGGAGTGAAGGGTTATGGGGAGCAGGCAGGGAAGTGGAGCTAAGCCCAAGATCAGATCAACCATGATCTTATTGAATGGCCTACTCCTGCTCTTATTTCTTATGTTCTTAAGTTCGTATGACCCTGTATGCTTTTTGAACCACTTTCTCAACCTGCCCTGCCTCTTTCAATCATTTGTGCACACATACCCCCAGGTCTCTCTGTTCATGCACCCCCTTTAGATTTGTATCCTTTACTTTATATTGTCTCTCCACATTCTTCCTACTAAAATGTGTCACTTCCCACTATTCTGCATTAAATTTCATCTGCCACGTGTCTGCCTATTTCACCAGCCTGTCTATGTCCTCTTAAAGTCTATCACTATCCTCCTCACTGTTCACTATACTTCTAAGTTTTGTGTCACCTGCAAATTTTGAAATTGTGCCCTGTAATCCCAAGTCTAAGTCATCAATATGTATCAAGAAAAGCAGTGGTCCTAGTACTGACCCCTGGGGAACACCACTCTCTCCTTCCTCCAGTCCGAAATACCACTACTCTGTTTCCTGTCACTGAGCCAATTTCGTATCCATACTGCTACTGTCCCTTTTATTCCATGGGCTTCAACTTTGTTGGAAAGACTATTATATGGCACTTTATCAAACGCCTTTTGGAAGTCCATGTACACCAACAACAACTCATATTTATATAGCCTCTTTAATGTAGTGAAACATTCCAAGGCACTTAACACGAGTATAATGAGCCAACAAATTTGATACCGAGCCGCATAAGGAGAAATTAAGGCAGGTCAAAGAGGTAGGTTTTAAGGAGCATCTTAAAGGAGGAAAGAGAGGTGGAGAGGTTTAGGCAGGGAGTTCCAGAGCTCAGGACCTAGGCAACAGAAGGCATGGCCACCAATGGTTGAGCGATTATAATCAGGAATGCGCAAGAGGGCAGAATTGGAGGAGCGCAGATATCTCGTGGGATTGTGGGGCGGAGATTACAGAGATAGGGAGGGGGCGAGGCCATGGAGGGATTTGAAAGCAAGAATGAGAATTTTGAAATCGAGATGTTGCTTAACAGGGAGCCAATGTAGGTCAGCGAGCACAGGGGTGATGGGTGAGCAGGATTTTGTGGGAGTTAGTACATGGGTAGCTGAGTTTTGGATCAACTCAAGTTTACGTAGGGTAGAGCCAGGAGTACATTGGAGTAGTCAAGTCTAGAGGTAACAAAGGCGTGGATGAGCTTCAGCAACGGATGAGCTGAGACAAGGGCGGAGACGGGCAATGTTACGGAGGTGGAAATAAGCGGTCTTTGTTATGCTGTGGATATGTGGTCGAAAACTCATTTCAGGGTCAAATATGACACCAAGGTTGCGAACAGTCTGGTTCACCATCAGACAGAAGTTAGGGAGAGGGCTGGAGTCAGTGGCTAGGGAATGGAGTTTGTGGCAGGGATTGAAAACAATGACTTTGTTCTTCTCAATATTCAGTTGGAGAAAATTTCTGCTCATCCAGAACTGGATGTCGGACAAGCAGTCTGAAAATTTAGAGACCGAGAAAGGGTCGAGAGAAGTGGTAGAGCTGGTTGTCATCAGCGTACATGTGGAAACTGATGCTATGTTTTCAGATAATGTTGCCAAGGGGCAACATGTAGATGAGAAATAGAAGGGGGCCAAGAATAGATCCTTGGGGGACACCAGAGGTAACGATGCAGGGATAGGAAGAGAAGCCGTTGCAGATGATTCTCTGGCTACGATTAGATAGATAAGAATGGAACCAGGCGAGTGCAGTCCCATCCAGCTGGACGACGGTGGAGAGGCGTTGGAGAAAGATAGAGTGGTCAACCGTGTCAAAGGCTGCAGACAGGTCAAGAAAAACGAGCAGGGATAGTTTGCCTTTGTCACAGTCACAAAGGATGTCATTTGTGACTTTGATGAGAGCCGTTTCGGTACTGTGGCATGCACTGAAACCGGTTTGGAGGGATTCAAACACAGAATTGTAGGAAAGCTGGGCACAGATTTGAGAGGAAAGGGAAGTTAGAGATGGGGTGGTAGCTTGCAAGGACGGAGGGGGTCGAGGGTTGGATTTTTGAGGAGAAAGGCGATGACAGCAGATTTGAGGGAGAGGGGGACAGTACCTGAGGAGAGAGAACTGTTAACAATGCCAGCTAACATGGGAGCCAGAAAAGGAAGTTGGGTTTTCAGCAATTTGGTAGGAATAGGGTCAAGAGAGCAGGAAGTGGGTCTCGTGGACAGGATGAGCTCTGAAAGGTCAAGAGAGGAGATCGGAGAGAAACTGGAGAAAGATGTGAGGTTAGGGCTAGGGCAGGGGGGATCCTTAGAGGAAGTTTGGCTCGGTGGGCTAGGGAAAGGAAGGGAAGAGACAGAGACGGCCGAATGGATGGTCTCAATCTTAGAGACAAAGAAGTCCATGAGTTCCTTGTTATGTCTTGAATAAAGCAATGTGACTGAGTACTGTAGACGTGAGTAAGTGTGACCTTAGTCTCTTTATTCTAACTCTAGAGTACTGGTACAGCATGGGAGGCCTGCTTATATACAGTGCTCCCAAGAGATGCTGGGATACCTTGGGACTCCAACAGATACGCCCTCTGGTGGCGGTATAATGCTGCATACATAACATCACTCCCTCCCAAAGTCAATAGTACACTTATTTACAGGGTGAGACGATTTGGGGCTTTTTGCTCCCTAGTCGATCGTCTCGGTACAAATGCAGGTGCAGATGAGTTGGTTGGTTCTTCGCTGGGCTGCTGCGCAGCTGATCTTGCCGGGCTGCTGGGGATGATGAGTTCAGCTTCGTGGTCAACCGTGATGTCGGTTGCCACTTGTGAGTATGTCGGAGGGTCGAAGTTGGTGATGTCCTCTTCAGGTTGCTCGTGACTGTCTGTGAATCGCAGTTTGGTTTGGTCCAAATGCTTTCTGCAAGTTAGTCCATTTGCGAGTTTGACCTGAAACACCCTAGTCCCTTTGGCTATGACAATGCCAGCAAGCCATTTGGGACCATGTCCATAGTTGAGTACAAATACAGGGTCATTGACTTCAATACCGCATGACAAATTTGCACGATCATGGTACATGCTTTGTTGATGCCGCCTGCCCTCGACGTGATCATGGAGATCAGGGTGGACAAGAGAGAGCCTTGTTTTGAGCACCCTTTTCATGAGCAGCTCGGCTGGGGGAATCCCGGTGAGCGAGTGGGGTCTGGTGCGGTAGTTGAGCAGGACTCGGAACAGGCGGATCTGCAGGGAGCCTTCCAACACGCGTTTTTCAAGCTTTGCTTGATGGTTTGGACTGCCCGTTCTGCCTGGCCATTGGATGCGGGCTTGAATGGGGCAGATGTGACATACTTGATCCCATTGCGGTTCATGAATTCCTTGAATTCAGCGCTGGTGAAGCATGGCCCGTTGTCGCTGACAAAGACATCAGGCAGGCCGTGCATGGCAAACATGGCTCATAGGTTTTCGATGGTGGCAGTGGGCGTGCTTACAGACATTATTACACACTCAATCCACTTTGAAGAAGCATCCACAACAACCAAGAACATTTTGCCTAGAAATGGGCCAGCGAAGTCAACGTGGATCCTAGACTATGGTTTGGAGGGCCATGACCACAAACTTACGGTGCCTCCCTGGGTGCATTGCTCAGGTGAGAGCAAGTGTTGCATTGGCGCACGCAAGACTCCAAATCTGAGTCGATGCCGGGCGACCACACATGAGATCTGACTATAGCTTTCATCATTACTATGCCTGGGTGGGTACTGTGTAGGTCGCGTATCAATGTTTCCCTACCTTTCTTGGGCAATACCACGCGATTACCCCACAAAAGACAGTCCGCCTGTATGGACATTTCGTCTTTACGCCGCTGGAATGGCTTGATCTCTTCATGTATCTCCGCTGGGACGCTGGACCAGCTCCCATGGAGGACACAGTTTTTTACAAGGGACAATAAAGGATCCTGGCTGGTCCAAGTCCTGATCTGGCGAGTCATAACGGGTGACTTTTCGTTTTCAAATGCATCCATCACCAAGAGCAAGTCTGCAGGCTGCGCCATTTCCACCTCGGTGGTGGGCAATGGTAGCCGACTGAGGGCATCAGCGCAGTTCTCTGTGCCTGGCCTGTGGCGAATTACATAGTTATATGCAGACAGCGTGAGCACCCATCTTTGGATGCGAGCAGAGGCATTGGTATTAATACCTTTGCTCTCTGAGAATAGCGATATGAGCGGCTTATGGTCAGTTTCTATCTCGAACTTAAGCCCAAACAGATACTGGTGCATTTTTTTTACCCTGTAAACGCATGCCAGAGCTTCTTTTTCAATCATTAAGTAGGCCCTTTCGGTCTTGGACAAGCTCCTGGATGCATAAGCGACTGGTTGCAATGTTCCTGATTCGTTTGCTTGTTGTAATACACACCTGACCCCGTACGAAGACGCATTGCAAGCTAGCACTAAACATTTACAAGGATCATACAGGACAAGCAGTTTGTTGGAACATAACAGATTTCGGGCTTTCTCAAAAGCTGTCTCTTGTGATTTCCCACATACCCAGTCATCTCCTTTGCGTAGCAACACGTGTAGAGGTTCTAACAAGGTACTTAACCTGGGTAGGAAATTACCAAAATAATTGAGGAGGCCCAGGAATGACCGCAGCTCCGTCACGTTCTGTGGTTTCGTTGCGTTCTTGATGGCCTCCGTCTTGGCGTTGGTGGGTCTGATGCCGCCTGCCGCAATTCTTCTCCCTAAGAACTCCACCTCTGGCACCAGGAAAACACACATCGAGTGTTTCAACCTGAGTCCCACATGATCTAGCCAACTTAGAACCTCTTCCAGGTTCTGTAAGTGTTTGATGGTGTCCCGGCCTGTGATCAATATGTTGTCCTGGAAAACCACGGTGCACGGAACTGACTTTAGCAGACTCTCCATGTTCCTTTGAAAAATAGCCGCGGCCGATTGAGTCCCAAACAGGCATCTATTGTAGATGAACAGACCTTTGTGCGTGTTGATGCAGGCGAGGCCTTTCGAAGATTCCACCAGCTCCTGCGTTATGTAGGCCAAGGTCAGGTCCAACTTGGTGAACGTCTTCCCTCCTGCCAGCGTCGCAAATAGGTCGTCTGCCTTGGGTAGCGGGTACTGGTCCTGCAGTGAAAAACGGTTAATCGTTACTTTATAGTCCCCACAAATTCTGACTGTGCCATCACCCTCGAGGACTGGAACAATCGGACTGGTCCACTTGTTGAACTCCATGATGCCCTCTCATTGCAGCCTGTCGAGCTCGATCTCCACTTTCTCTTGCATCATATATAGCACTGCCCGTGCCTTGTGGTGGATGGGTTGTGTACCGGGAATCAAGTGGATCTGCACCCTCGCCCCCAAGAAACTTCCGATGCCTGGCTCAAACAACGAGGGGAACCTGCTCAGAACCTGGGCACATGAGGCGTCGTCGACGGACGAAAGCGCTCGGATGTCGTCCCAGTTCCAGTGGATTTTTCCCAGCCAGCTTCTGCAGAACATTGTGGGGCCATCTCCTGGTACAATCCATAGTGGTAGTTCATGCACTGCTCCATCATAGGAGACTTTTACTGCTGCGCTGCCAATTACAGGGACCAGCTCTTTAGTGTAAGTTCTCAGCTTGGTCTGAATAGGGCTGAGCTTGAGCCTGTGTGCCTTGTTGCTCCACAGCCTGTCGAAGGCCTTTTTGCTCATGATGGACTGACTCGCACCCATGTCCAATTCCATGGATACTGGAATTCCGTTCAGTTCAACTTTTAACATGATCGGTGGACATTGCGTGGTGAAGGTGTGTACCCCGTACACTTCTGCCTCCTCAGTTTGAGTCTCTAGTTCAGTTTGATCCACCATGGATTGGTCTTCCTCTGCAACATGGTGGTTTGCGGGGTTTGCAGCTCGTCTGCACATTCGCTGGAGGTGTTCCATTGTTCCACAGCCTTTGCACATATAGTGTTTGAAGCGGCATTGATGAGCTCGATGATCACCTCCGCAGCGCCAACAAGGTGTCAATTGCCTCCCATTAACGCTTGATGGCGGACTCTGAGTCATCTGAGCTCGAGTAGCTGCAAGCGTGTATGTTCTGCCATATGCATTCCTGCCTGAAAACGACGTTACGTTGTGTACAGTACTTGCCGAAACATCTTTATGCTGCGAAATTTGTTTGGTGTTATCGCTGGTGGACATAAATGCCTGGGCTATCGTTATGGCTTTGCTCAGGTTAGGTGTTTCAACAGTCAATAGTTTGCGATTTGCCAATGCCAAGCACAAAAAAGTCTCTTATCATTGGCTCCAGGAATCCATCGAATTCGCAATGTCCTGCAAGGCGTCTTTGTTCGGCGACCGTAGCTTGCCACTTCCTTCAGACCGTTGACATATATAAAATCGATACCTTGCCATCAGAACGCTCTCCTTCGGATTTAGGTGCTCCCGGACCAGCGTACACAGTTCTTCATACGATTTGGTTGTTGGTTTCACCGGAGCAAGAAAATTCTACATGAGGCCATAGGTTGTTGCCCCACAGACGGTGAGGAGGATCGCCCTTCGTTGGCAGCGTTCGCACTCCCTTCCAGCTCATTGGCCATGAAGTATTGGTCGAGTCGCTCCACGAAGGTCTCCCAATCGTCCCCTTCTGAAAATTTCTCCAGGATACCTACAGTTCACTGCATTCTCTGCATGGTTCGTTATCTCATTGCCAGTTGTTATGTCTTGAATAAAGCAATGTGACTGAGTACTGTAGACGTGAGTAAGTGTGACCTTAGTCTCTTTATTCTAACTCCAGAGTACTGGTACAGCATGGGAGGCCTGCTTATATACAGTGCTCCCAAGGGATGCTGGGATCCCTTGGGACTCCACCAGGTGTGCCCTCTGGTGGCGGTAGAATGGTGTTTACATAGGGTTGCATATATAAAACTTCTCACATTTATTGTCGGAGGTGAGGGTGGAGACTGGACAGAGGGGTTCAAAAAGACGGTTAGCTGTGCAGAATAGAAGCTGGGGTTTATCCTTACATTCCAGAATGATTCTGGAATAGTGAGCAATTTTTGGCAGACGAGAACATGACCCGATAATGCTTTATGTGGTCCAGCCAGGTTCCATAGTGGTTATGCTACTGAACTAGTAATTCAGATGATCTGTAGATGTGAGTTCAAATCTCACTCATGGCAGCTGGGGAATTTAAATTCAGTTAATTAAATTAATCTGGAATAAAAACATAGTATCAGTAATTAAACCATGAAACTTATGGATTGTTGAAAAAACCCATCTGTTTCACTAATGTCCTTTAGGGAAGGAAGTCTGACATCCTTACCTGGTCTGGCCTATGTGTGACTCCAGACCCACAGCAATGTGGTTGACTCTGAAATAACCTAGCAAGCCACTCAATTGTAACAAACCGCTACAAAAACAGTGGTTCAAGAAGTTGGCTCACCACCACCTTTTGAAGGGCAATTAGGGATGGGCAATAAATGCTGGCCTTGCCAGTGACGCCCACATCCCATGAACGAACAAATAAAAAAATACTGAGGTTAAACTGACTGGCCTATAGTTGCTGGGTTTATCCTTGCACCCTTTTTTGAATAAGGTTGTACCCACGTTCCAAGGAGGATTGGAAAATATGGCCAGTACCTCTGCAATTTCCATCTTTACTTCCCTCAGCATTCTAGGATGCATCCCATGTGGATCTGGTGACTTATCTATTTTAAGTACAGCCAGTCTTTCTAGTAGCTCCTCTTTATCAATTTTTATCTCATCCAGTATCTCCGCCACCTCCTCTTTCACTTTGACTTTGGCAGCATCTTCTTCCTTGGTGAAGACCGATGCAAAGTACTCATTTAGTACCTCAGTAATGCCCTGCCTCCATACACAGGACTCCTTTTTGGTTTCTAATCGACCCCACCCCTTCTCTTACTACCCATTTACTATTACCTTTGGATTCCCTTTTTTATGTTAGTTGCCAGTCTATTCTGATACTCTCTCTTTGCCCCTCTTATTTCTGTTAAGTATGGAAGAACTCCACAAGACTGAGTACTGTGAGCTAAAACTGATATGAGTTTAGTCTCTTTAATACAACTCCAGAGTGCCTAAGCAGCATGGCAGACAACCTTTTATACTCCCTTGCACAAGTTGTGCAGGTGACCCTTGGGCCTCCAACAGTTGCGCCCTCTGGTGGCAAGTCTTACACAGTTACAATGTTTACATACATAACAATTTCCTTTTTCACTTCCCCTCTGAACTTTCTATATTCAGCCTGGTTCTCACCTGTATGCTCAATCTGACATCTGTCATACACCCTTTTTCTGCTATATCTTACTCTCTATTTCTTTCGTCATCCAGGGAGCGTTGACATTAGTTGCCCTGCCTTTCCCCCTTGTGGGAATGTACCTTGACTGTACCCAATCCATCTGCTCTTTAAAGGCAGCTCATTGTTCGATTACATTTTTGCCTGCAAATCTTTGATTCCAATTTTCCCGGGCTGGATCCATTCTCAACCCATTGAAATTGGCCTTCATCCAATTAAGCATTTTTACGCTAGATTTCTCCCTGTCCTTTTCTGCAGTTAATCTAAACCTTATGATACTATGATGACTGTTCCCTAAATTTTTCCCTGCTGACACTTGCTCTACTTGCCCCACCTCATTCCGTAGAACCAGATCCAGCAATGCTTCCTTCCTCGTTGGACCGGAAACATACTAATCAAGAAAGTTCTCCTCAACACACCAGAAATTCTTCCCCCTCTCTGCCCTTTGTACTATTACAATCCCAGTCTATATTAGATTAGTTGAAGTCCCCCATTATCACTACTTTTTTGCACATCTCTGTAATTTCCCTTCAAATTTGCCCCTCTATGTCCTTCCCACTAGTTGGCGGCCTATAAGAACAGAAAACATAAGAATTAGGAGCAGGAATAGGCCATTCGGCCCCTCAAGCCTGCCATTTAGTAAGATCATGACTGATCTTCTACCTCAACTCCACTTTTCTGCAGTATCCCTATATCCCTTGATTCCCTTAATATTCAAAAATCTATCGATCTTTGTCTTGAATATACTCAATGACTGAGCTTCCACAGCCCTCTCGGGTGGAGAATTCCAAAGATTCACCTAGTAGTGTAATGGCGCCGCTATTGTTTTTCAACTTTAACCAAGTAGGTTCTGTCCTTGATCTCTCCAAGACATTCTCTCTGTTCAGCACTGTAATATTCTCCTTAATCAATACTGCCACCCCACCTCCTTTCTTTCCTTCCCTATCTTTTCTGAACATCTTATATCCAGGAATATTTAGTACCCAATCCTGTCCTTTTTTGAGCCAGGTCTCCGTTATCACCACGACATCATATTCCCATGTGCCTATTTGCGCCTGCAGCTCACCAACCTTATTTACTACACTTCATGCATTCACACATATACATTGTAAACCTCTCAAGAACATCTTATGTTCTCTCTTAGTCTGATTCCACCTAATACCGTACTACTTCTTACTCTAGCTATCCATTTCTCCCAATCCTTTGTGCACTTTGTTTCTCCTTTCTAATGCTACATCCTGGTGCCCATCCCCCTGCCAAATTAGTTTAAACTCTCCCCAACAACACTAGCAAACCGCCTCCCCTCCCCCCACCATAGCGAGGGCATTGGTCCCAGCCCATCCCACCTGTACAGGTCCCACCTCCCCCAGAACCAGTCCAAATGTCCCAGGAATCTAAAGTTCTCCCTCCTGCACCATCTCTCCAGCCATGCATTAATCTACGCTATCCTCCTATTTCTATACTCACTAGTTCATGGCATCGGGAATAATCCAGAGATTATTACCTTTGAGGTCATGCTTTTTAATCTCTTCCTAGCTCCCTAAAATCTGCCTGCTGGACTTCATCCCTCTTTCTACCTATATCGTTGATACCGATTTGGACCACAACCTCTGGCTGTTCACCCTCCCCCCCTCAGAATGTTCTGCAGCCACTCAGTGACATCCTTGACCCTGGCACCAGGGAGGCAACATACCATCCTGGAATCACGTCTGTGGCCGCAGAAATGCCTATGGGGCCGAAATTGCTCACCGCCGGAAACGTGGCACACCTACCTTGTTTCAGTTGTTTTTACCGGCGCGGTGGATACAGTGGCCTCTTGAGCGAAATTCCATTCTTTGGCTTTTTTTTTTCAGCGGACCAGAAATTGGTCATAATGCGGGCGGATGTGCAGCGGTGAGCGGAAGTTCGCGCATTAGAGGGGCGGTAGTTGTGGGCAGGCGGAGTGTCCGCTGTTGTCACTCATCAGCGTAGTGCTGATGACGTCATCACGGTGCCGCGTCACCGCAGCTTTTCCCTTCACTAAAAAGGGAGCGATGCTGCCATTCTTTCGGTTCGGTCCACTGGGCCAGCAGAGAGGGGGTTCCAGGTTGCCTGTTGGCGGCGCGGCCGAACCCGGGGGCATAATTGTCGGCAGTCGGCCGACAAAAAAAAAGATGGCGGCCGTGGCAGTAGGTCCTCCTCTTTAATGGCAGCCGCACCGCCATTTTGCAAGTACACCAAGCACAGTGCACTGGCAGAAAAAGCTGCCGGTGGCACCGAGCATCAGGAGCAAGATTTTCTCGGTGGAATTTCGCGATCGGCGGGGGGGAACATCGGCGGTGTGTGCACTTAAGATGGATCGACAGCAGCAGTGGGGAGAGCAGGCCACCGCTAGGATACCGCAGGAGCGGAATTTTCAAAATGGCGGCCATTCCAAGAAAAATCGGCCATTGCACTCGGCAGCGTGAGCGCCGATTTCTGGCGGTAATAGGGCTGAAGGGAAGGGGCAATTTCGTCCCCTATCTGTTCCCCTAACTATTGAACCTCCTATTACTATTGCTTTCCTGATCTTCCTCCTCCCCCCCCACCCCTGTACAGCTGACCCGCCTGTGGTGCCGTGGATTTGGCTCTGACTGTACTCCCCACAGGAATCATCGCCTCACCAGTATTCGGGTTAGAAAATGAGATGCACTCAGGGGACCCCTGCACGATCTGCCTGGTCCCCCTTGTCTGCCTGCCTGCAAACTCTTACGCTGTGAGGTGACAACCTCCTGAAACTTGCTGTCCACGTAGCTCTCAGCCTCACGGATGCACCGCAGTGATGCCAGCTGCTGCTCAAGCACCGAAACCTGGGATGGTAATTGGCCAGATTGGACACATCTGGGCTATTTTCCACTTTGTCAGGTAGATGTCAGTGTTTTAGCTGTACTGGACAGCTTGGCTAGAGATGCGTCTAGTTCTGGAGCACAAGTCTTCAGCACTACAGCCGGGATATTGTCGGGGCCCATAGCCTTTGCCATATTCAGCGTGGCCAGCTGTTTCTTGATATCACCTGGAGTGAATCGAATTGGCTGCAGACTGGCATCTGTGGTGGTGGGGATCTCAGGAGAAGGCCAATATGGATCATCCACTCGGCACTTCTGGCTGAAGATGGTGGCAATTAGGGCGGATTGGCAGAGCAGAGCAGTAGTGGGGGGAGCAGGCCACCGCTTCAGCCTTGTCTTTTGCACTCACATGCTGAAAAGATTTGAGGTACTGGGACTCCTTCCACTGGATTAGAAACGGCATATTTGAAGATTTAATAGGAGGTTTTTTTATTCCGAAGAGTTTGGATGGGATAAGTGGGGAAAGGTTGTTTTTTTTTAATCTAACTTGAGACTCAGGAATGAGGGGTCGTTAATTTTAAAATATTTTCAAACCACTGAGGTTAGGGAAAATGTCTTTACCCATAGAGTTAATAGAGCATGGAATGCTTTTCAGCAGGGAGTAGTTATGACAGAGACCATTGCATATTTTAAGGGAAAATTAGATTAATTTTGAAGTAGAGTAACATTACAGGCCAATGAGAGAGAGCAGGGCCATGGGATTATTTTTGAAATGCAAAGAGCTGGCACAAACAAAGTGACAAATGGCCTCCTTCTGTGCTGTAACTGTCTGTAAATTTCTAAACTTCTGTTTTTCATTTCACTCACTTTAGCAAAGAGTGAGGATGGTTCATTATAAGTGTCTGACCTGATTTGTACAGGGCATTCTCACGAGGTGCTGATGACCTCTTTTAAGCTGCCAATATAATACCACATTATCTGACTGCAGTGGTGAAGGTGGATGAGTGACCCAATCACAATGCATATTAGGAACGAAAATCCCTTGCGGCCATTAATCTCCAGTAAGTGCAGTGGAGAGGGACTCCTGTGGGCACCCATATCAATATAGGCACATCTTGGGTGCTAACTGGAGGAGGAGATAAGGAAACTGCACTGTCAGATGACCGCATGGAGAAGGGGAAGGGTGGGGGGAGGAGGGCAGAGCCACTGTTGTTACCCCCCAGAAGATGCAGCTCTGCAGGTCAGCAGCCCATTTTATGATAGGGCTGGTGAAAGAGAATCGAAGAAATCAGTTCCTGGGTCTTCCAGATCCTGCCACTGGTCAGGAAACCCCAGTGGACCCCAGTTCTGTCCCTACATTGATCTGGATACAGTTTTTTATCACCCAAACTTCCGAGGCAGAAAGGAGATGGGAGTTGCAGCAATTCTGGTGGCAGAAGCCTTCCCGCTGGTCTCACCTCCTGGGTCCTTTATGCCACTTCCTGGGCAGAGACACAGTGAGGGTCATTTTAACTTTGGGCAATAGTGTAAAACAGGCGATAAATCAGCCGCCCGTTGTACATCTCTCCCAATTTTCAATTCCATTGACTTCAACAGCCCAATTTTCCTCCCCCACTGGGTCTCTTGTTCCTGCTTTACCTCCTCTCCCTATTCTTTTCTCTTTCCTCATTAGTTAGTGCTGTTTTTTTGTAGAATACAACTCAGTTGTCATAAAGTTTTCAAAGTAAATTGGAGCGTTTCATGGATATAAACTGAATCTGTTGAAAGGAGCTTATCTAATAATGTCAGCTTATTATTGTCAGGCTTTCCACCAATTATTTATGTAGCCAACTCTATACTCTCTTACAAACATCATATAACATTTCTTTCCCTGTCAATCAGAGATAGATGTTTACAGTTCTCTCTATATGAACAAAACTGCTCGAGCTGTCACTGCCAAAAGCAACTGAATCATTTTAGAGTGATTTTATTGCATTTCTTCTTGAATGTTTTTCTGAGGACAATTATATCATATTGGAGTGAAATCCTTCATGTGTCGTGCTCATTGTCACTTCCTAGGCTGTCAAATTGAAAGTGAAACTAACAGGAGTGACTGTGGATTGGTTGAGAAGTATTGTATCATATTTCACAACACACTAAAACATGGAAAAAACAAATTATCTTAAAGTCATTACTTTAACTACAATAAACACCAATGAGGAAAGACATTGCGGTCACCAGCTCCACAGTGCCTCAGTGAGTTTAGTGAATGAGGAGCAGGGCGATACATACCAAGAAGATACCAGATTCATACAAACATAGAAACATAGAAAATAGGTGCAGGAGTAGGCCATTCAGCCCTTCTAGCCTGCACCGCCATTCAATGAGTTCATGGCTGAACATGCACTTCAGTACCCCCTTCCTGCTTTCTCGCCATACCCCTTGATCCCCCGAGTAGTAAGGACTTCATCTAACTCCCTTTTGAATATATTTAGTGAATTGGCCTCAACTACTTTCTGTGGTAGAGAATTCCACAGGTTCACCACTCTCTGGGTGAAGAAGTTTCTCCTCATCTCGGTCCTAAATGGCTTACCCCTTATCCTTAGACTGTGACCCCTGGTTCTGGACTTCCCCAACATTGGGAACATTCTTCCTGCACCTAACCTGTCTAAACCCGTCAGAATTTTAAACGTTTCTATGAGGTCCCCTCTCATTCTTCTGAACTCCAGTGAATACAAGCCCAGTTGATCCAGTCTTTCTTGATAGGTCAGTCCCACCATCCCGGGAATTAGTCTGGTGAATCTTCGCTGCACTCCCTCAATAGCAAGAATGTCCTTCCTCAAGTTAGGAGACCAAAACTGTACACAATACTCCAGGTGTGGCCTCACCAAGGCCCTGTACAACTGTAGCAACACCTCCCTGCCCCTGTACTCAAATCCCCTCGCTATGAAGGCCAACATGCCATTTGCTTTCTTAACCGCCTGCTGTACCTGCATGCCAACCTTCAATGACTGATGTACCATGACACCCAGGTCTCGTTGCACCTCCCCTTTTCCTAATCTGTCACCATTCAGATAATAGTCTGTCTCTCTGTTTTTACCACCAAAGTGGATAACCTCACATTTATCCACATTATACTTCATCTGCCATGCATTTGCCCACTCACCTAATCTATCCAAGTCACTCTGCAGCATCATAGCACCCTCCTCGCAGCTCACACTGCTACCCAACTTAGTGTCATCCGCAAATTTGGAGATACTACATTTAATCCCCTCGTCTAAATCATTAATGTACAATGTAAACAGCTGGGGCCCCAGCACAGAACCTTGCGGTACCCCACTAGTCACTGCCTGCCATTCTGAAAAGTCCCCATTTACTCCTACTCTTTGCTTCCTGTCTGACAACCAGTTCTCAATCCACGTCAGCACACTACCCCCAACCCCATGTGCTTTAACTTTGCACATTAATCTCTTGTGTGGGACCTTGTCGAAAGCCTTCTGAAAGTCCAAATATACCACATCAACTGGTTCTCCCTTGTCCACTTTACTGGAAACATCCTCAAAAAATTCCAGAAGGTTTGTCAAGCATGATTTCCCTTTCACAAATCCATGCTGACTTGGACCTATCATGTCACCATTTTCCAAATGCACTGCTATGACATCCTTAATAATTGATTCCATCATTTTACCCACTACTGAGGTCAGGCTGACCGGTCTATAATTCCCTGTTTTCTCTCTCCCTCCTTTTTTAAAAAGTGGGGTTACATTGGCTACCCTCCACTCGATAGGAACTGATCCAGAGTCAATGGAATGTTGGAAAATGACTGTCAATGCATCCACTATTTCCAAGGCCACCTCCTTAAGTACTCTGGGATGCAGTCCATCAGGCCCTGGGGATTTATCGGCCTTCAATCCCATCAATTTCCCCAACACAATTTCCCGCCTAATAAAGATTTCCCTCAGTTCCTCCTCCTTACTAGACCCTCTGACCCCTTTTATATCCGGAAGGTTGTTGGTGTCCTCCTTAGTGAATACCGAACCAAAGTACTTGTTCAATTGGTCTGCCATTTCTTTGTTCCCAGTTATGACTTCCCCTGATTCTGACTGCAGGGGACCTACGTTTGTCTTTACTAACCTTTTTCTCTTTACATACCTATAGAAACTTTTGCAGTCCCGAGGTTCAATTCCTCGTCCTGCCTTTTAAGGTGAACCTGAAAATATCCAATTATTTTACTATTACAAGACTAACAAATCCTCTGGGTCAGCTGACACATGTCTAGGGCGCTGAAGGAGACTATGGAAGTGCCTTGTGCGCCATTAACTGAAAGTGTCATTGGATACTGTAGATCTTTTGCACCAATGATCTGCGCTGTGCGTGTGAGGCCGCAGCTGCGGCATTTTCCTACTCCTGGTCCATTTGCCTGCTCTGGGCACATTCTAGATGCAGACTTATCCCCCAGCTGGGCATTTAGCCTGAACGCTGGGGAGAAAACAAGACTGCAGCTGCAGGCTTGATAGGACTGCAGCTGTACTCCCAGCTGTCAACATCAGGGCCTTTGGGCTACTGTTGGAGAGGCCTGAATGCCTCAAATTGTCCTGGGCGAGGGTTGTAATAAAAATTTGTAGCTTGCCCATATTATCTTCTGGTTCTGCACACAGACTCTCTGGCCCATGGTGGTTTGGGGCAGGTCTCTCTAAGGTTCTTCATCTGCCCCTCTGCTAGGGCACCTAACAAGTGACTAAAGTGGGAACTCAGTCAGGGGGACAGGAACATCCCCTCGCACTTCATTATATTAATAGGGCTGGTCCTGCGCCTACGACAGGGAAAGTCCAAGGAAATCACTGGTCAGTGCAAGGAGGGTGAAGACCTGATGCAATGGGTCTCAGCCACAGTTTTCTTTTGCTGCATCTGGAGAATGCTGAATGTTACCTATATTTTAAAAAGTGGACAACTATAACCTCATTTTTTTTCTTTGGCGGTCCCTCATACCGAGGATGACTTGCGTCCACACCAAAAAGGGATGAGTTCACAGGTGTTTCAATGAAGGACCTAATATTACAGGTTCTGATCTATATATTGAAGGGTGGAAGATGCCTCTGCGTGGATTTTTTTTAACGTGTGGTGGCCGTTACACACCAGCCATCACACGGGCTTGACAGAGCTAGGTCTTGGTCCAGTGGCAAGGATTAACCAAGACGACTGGAGGTTAGCTCTGTTACATGGACCTAGTGCGCACAAATATCACAGTGTGGGCTGGCCCGTGCTGCCCCTGGGCTATCTCCTCTTCTGGGCCCCGAACACAATCTGCATGGGAACATCCGCGGCAAGCTGGGGCCATAAAAGGAGCAGCGAGTGGCGGCCACGAGCAGCTTGGAGGCCGCGATCTGCCTGGGAACATCAGTGGCAGGCCGGGGCCATAAAAGGAGCGGTGAGCAGTGGCCATGAACAGTGTAGCGGCATATCACTGCAAGTTACAACGCGAGCCAGTTCAGGGGGGTGAAGACTTGGAGGAAGGCAACTGGAATTGGATGTCGCCAAATCCAGGTCACTAAGTGGAGCGTGGGCAGGTACAGCAGGAGCGGCGAGGTCGGGGTGAAGGAGCAGGGAGAGATAGAAACATAGAAACATAGAAAATAGGTGCAGGAGTAGGCCATTCGGCCCTTCGAGCCTGCACCACCATTCAATAAGATCATGGCTGATCATTCCCTCAGTACCCCTTTCCTGCTTTCTCTCCATATCCCTTGATCCTCTTAGCCGTAAGGGCCATATCTAACTCCACTTGAATATATCCAATGAACTGGCATCAACAACTCTCTGTGGCAGGGAATTCCACAGGTTAACAATTCTCTGAATGAAGAAGTTTCTCCTCATCTCAGTCCTAAATGGCCTACCCCTTATCCTAAGACTGTGTCCCCTGGTTCTGGACTTCCCCAACATCGGGAACATTCTACCTGCACCTAACCTGTCCAGTCCTGTCAGAATCTTATATGTTTCTATGAGATCCCCTCTCATCCTTCTAAACTCCAATGTATAAAGGCCCAGTTGATCCAGTCTCTCCTCATATGTCAGTCCAGCCATCCCGGGAATCAGTCTGGTGAACGTTCGCTGCACTCCCTCAATAGCAAGAACGTCCTTGCTCAGATTAGGAGACTAAAACTGAACACAATATTCCAGTTGAGGCCTCACCAAGGCCCTGTACAACTGCAGTAAGACCTTCCTTCTCCTATACTCAGATCCCCTAGCTATGAAGGCCAACATACCATTTGCTTTCTTCACCACCTGCTGTACCTGTATGCCAACTTTCAATGACTGGTGAACCATGACACCCAGTTCTCATTGCACCTCCCCCTTTCCTAATCTGCCGCCATTCAGATAATATTCTGTCTTCGCATTTTTGCCCCCAAAGTGGATAACCTCACATTTACCCACATTATACTGCATCTGCCATGCATTTGCCCACTCACCTAATCTGCCTAATTCACCCTGCAGCCTCATAGCGTCCCCCTCACAGCTCACACCGCCACCCAGTTTAGTGTCATCTGCAAACTTGGAGATATTACACTCAATTCCTTCATCTAAATCATTGATGTATATTGTAAATAGCTGGGGTCCCAGCACTGAGCCCTGCGGCACTCCACTAGTCACTGCCTGCCATTCTGAACAGGACCCACTTATCCCGACTCTCTGCTTCCTGTCTGCCAACCAGTTCTCTATCCACGTCAGTACATTACCCCCAATACCATGTGCTTTGATTTTGCACACCAATCTCTTGTGTGAGATCTTGTCAAAAGCCTTTTGAAAGTCCAAATACACCACATCCACTGGTTCTCCCTTGTCCACTCTGCTAGTTACATCCTCAAAAAATTCCAGAAGATTTGTCAAGCATGATTTGCAGAGTAACGTGATCGGGGCCCAGGAGAGCCTCATTAGATTAATAATCAGTAGCAGGTAAAATAATGAAAGTCAAATTAAGGAGTAAGATGAAGGGGTATATATGACTAAATAAGCAGTCATTTTATCCCTCAATAAAGGTGTAAGGAATAAGGGAGTATTATTAGAAGAATATCCTGTTGTAAACCTCCTTGACTTCTTACAAATAAAGCATATAATGGAACGCTCTATGGTATAATTTATTTGGACTTTTAACAAGCTTTTGACAAAGGCCCACATGTTAGTAACCTAAGTATTAGGGGGTCGATTTTGATGTTTAGGTGACTAACCAGCAGAGTATGCCCAGCCGGTCAAGGTATCCACAGTAAAGAGGCTGCCATGATTTTGAGCCTCCGGCCTTGTATACATCGGGCTGGTGAGCAGCAAGTCGCCAAATGGGCATCCCAATGCAGTAAGGTGCATTAAGACTAGCCAACATTGAGCAGCCCCAGCCACCAGCAAGGTACGTGTGAAGAGGTGGGGGTGAAAGTCAGAAGGGTTGAGTTCGGGCCCCTCTCCAGGCAGCCCTGGCGAGCAGAGATTGGAATGCCAGCTCTGCATACTGGATTGACCTCCACTGGGGTACTTGCGTTCTGTTGTGTGTGGGTGTTCCCCCGCTATCGTAAAGGTTAAATGGGGCTCTTTAGCCTTGATAACTTGTAGCCCACCTTGGAGAAGGTACTCCAAAGACAGAAACAGCGAGGAAGGCAATGGGAAACCACCTCAGTTATTGTTCCCTGGTAAGTGGCTCATGAATCTCATTTGTGAGACTTGCGTCAGGGCCAGCCCGAGGACAGAACGAAACAGACGGATGGAAGAAGAGCACTAGATAAAAAAGGAGACAAATGTGGGTAGGGGTCAAGAACAAGAAACAAAGAGCTTTCTTGAAGCATACCACCACACACAGACCAGAGGACATGGATGAGTATAAGAACAAGGTTAGGAATGCTAAGAAACTAGCCAGGGAGCCAGAATAAATAAATAAAACTGGGAATATAAAACATAATGGGGCCAAAATTGCCCCACTCTGGATTTGCAGTGCATAATTCGAATTAGTACTTTGTTTTGCGTCGGCGAGGGAAATGCCACTGCAAAACGCGGATTTGCCCTCTTTTAGAAAGAAAAATGGTGGGGGCGGTAACCATGGATCCTTGGGGCGCTCCCGGGGTGCTCGCGCGGCACTCGTGCCACACGACGCTCAGCACTGCGCTACTCACATCAGCGCACCACTGACGTGCCGGGTCATGCCATCGCGTCGCAACACCCCTCCCCTTCTCTTAACGGTGAGGGCTGCTGCGATCTGAGTAGCACCTTCAGTGCAGCCCACTGGGCCACCAGGGAGGGTGACGGTTAAGCCAACGGTCCGGCACCCAAGAAGGGGTGCTAGACTGTCTGTTGGCGGCCCGGCCGAACTAGCGGCTGACACTGTCAGGCCGACTGAAATGTCGGCCGACACAAAATATATGGTGGTGGCCATCACGGCACCTCCCCTTTTAGGGAGCACGGGGCACCACAGCCACCGCAACTTCTCGCACTGAGAAGCTGTCAGTGACATCGCCCCGCTCAGACCTCGTTTCTACCAGGCAATCTCCCCTGCGGGGCGCAAAGAGGCCGGCACACACACCAAATACAACATTGCCAGGATGCAGAGCAAACACCTTTTCGCCCGCCAATCCCCGAGGGCAATACAGAGGGAAATGCTCTGTGCACAGCGCCCAGGCGAAAACCCTTTAACGTACCCTTATCGCTGGCTGCCAGCACTAACTGGCCCTGTGCAAAGGGGCAATTTCGGCCCCAATGTGAAAAGATTTTCACATTAAATATATTCGTAGCAAATAAACAGTCAAGGAAGCAGCCTGCCATCCATTGTAGAGACATTGCTGCAGGGCATTCTGAAAGAATGAATGGTGAATCATCGGGAGAAATGCTATAAGAGGGAGCAAGGCTGGCCTTCTGGGAGGAAGATCATGCTTGATGAATCTTTCCAAGTTCTTTGAGCAGATATCAAACCTCGTTGACAAGAGGAACTCAGTGGATGTCATTTATTTAAATTTGAGCAAAGCTTTTGATACAGTCCCACACAGGAGATTGGTCCATAAGACACAAGATTGGAAAGCATGGTATAGTGCGCCTGAAATGGATCAAAAATTGGTTGAAATAGAGGAGGCAAAGAGTGATTGTACGGCAAGCCAAACTGGCATGAAAGGAAGTAGTGGAGTGCCTCAGGGTGCTGAGGTGTTGCTATTTACAATATACATAAATGACTTGAACATGAAGACAGAAATAAAACTCTCTGGGGGCTAAATTTGGTAGCCCACAAAAACGGGCACGGATTAATCGCGCATCGTAATGCACGATTAACTAGTGTCCGTTCAATGTAATGCAGGCAGCACGCCAACTTCAACTGCCTGTTCATTTCCATGATTGTAGCATGCAGCCTCCACCGGTACGCTCGCGGCCTTCTGCGAGAGGTGGGCGCCGGAGGGACTGGAGTGCATTATCACCCCCGGCAACTAAATGTTAATTTGATTTTACATGTTTTAAAGTTTAATTTGTTTTAATTGCCAGGGTTTTAGTGTCCCCCCTCCCCTTTTATAGGGGGCACTTGTAAAATATGTAATTTTAATGCTCAAAAAAAATTTTTAAAAACACAAAAAAAAAAACCAAAAATGAAAAAAGAGGGCAGTTAAAAGTGACTTGAGTGTCCCCCAGATCAGGGGGGCACTTGATCTAATGTTTATTTTGTTCCCCCCCCCAAAAAAAGAGTTGTAGCATGCAGCCAGTGCTAACTATGCTGTTGATTGGCTGCACACATTAACAGGGGGCCCAAAATTGTAAGAGGTTAGCAACACTTAAAGCAAGCCTGCACTTCTAAAAGCCATCCTGCAGCTCTTAAAGGGGAGATGCATTGTGGTTGGAGCAAGAGGTAAAAGTCGTGGTAAAACAGATTCTGACCTGGGAAACACTCAATAATGGCAGAACATGGGAGTGGGCAGGCCCCAAGGTTATCCAACACTGCATTTGATGCCTTGGTGGAGCAGGTGGAAAGGAGGAGAGATTTGCTGTATCCACAGGACGTCAGGAGGATCTCCAGACAAATGATCAAAAGGCAGTGGGAGAAGATTGACTTGGCGGTCAAAGCCAGGAGGCAAGCCCTGAGGACCTGGATGCAGTGCCATAAAAAAGGTCGATGACCACACAAGAGTGGTCAAGGCATCTTTAAATACCATATCCCACCAACTGCACCACTAGCCTCAGCAATTGCGCAATGCACCACACCACTATCACTCACTTACGAACAATCTCTAACAATCAGGACTCATACCAAACATTCACAGCTTCACCTCACCCTCACATACTTAGTCTCACACCTATACATCACAGCTTGCACACACTGGATGCTATTCCAGCATGACAGCCACATCACCCAAACAGATTGCACCACATAAGAGCATAACGTAATATCATAAGAATTAGGAGCAGAAGTAGACCATTCGGCCCCTCGAGCCTGCTCCGCCATTCAATGAGATAATGGCTGATATTCTACCTCAAGTCCACTTTCCTGCACTATCCCCATATCACTTGATTCCTTTAATATCCAAAAATCGATCTCTGTCTTAAATATACTCAAAGATTGAGCCTCGATAACTCTATGGCGTAAAGAATTCCAAAGATTCACCAGGTCTGAGTGACGAAGTTTCTCCTCATCTCAGTCCTAAATGGCCGACCCCTTATTCTGAAACAGTGACCCCTGGTTCTAGACTCCTCAGTCAGAGGAAACATCCTCGCTGCATCTACCCTGTAAGAATTTTGTATGTTTCAATGAGATCAGCTCTCATTCTTCTAAACTCTAGCCTCTCCTCGTAGGACAATCCCCCCATTCCAGGAATCAATCTGGCGAACTTTCATTGCACTTCCTCTATGGCAAGTATATCCTTCCTTCGGTAAGGAGACCAAAACTGCACACAATACTCCAGGTGCGGTCTCACCAGGGCCCTATATAATTGCAGTAAGACGTCTTTACTCTTACACTCAAATCCTCTTGTAATAAAGGCCAACGTACCATTTGTTTTCTTCATTGCTTGCTGTACCTGCGTGTTAACTTTCAGTGATTCGTGTACAAGGACACCCAGGTCCCTCTGAACACCAACAGTTCCCAATCTCTTACCATTTAAAAAATACTCTGCTTTTCTATTTTTCCTACCAAAGTGGATACCACATTTGCCATGTTCTTGCCCACTTACTTAGCCTGTCTATATGGCAGGAGGATGGGAATCTATGCATGGAGATAGAGGGAAGTAAAATGGGGGCAGAAGCAAAAGGTAGAAAGGAGATAAGGAAAAGTGGAGGGCAGAGAAATCAAAGACAAAAATCAAAAAGGGTCACATTACAACATAATCTAAAAGGACAAAGAGTGTTAAAAAAACAAGCTGGAAGGTTCTGTGTCTCAATGCGAGGAACATTCGTAATAAGGTGGATGAATTAACTGCGCAGATAGTTGTTAATGGATATGATGTAATGGGATTACGGAGACATGGCTCCAGGGTGACCAAGGCTGGGAAATCAACATCCAGGGGTATTCAATATTCAGGAAGGATAGACAGAAAGGAAAAGGAGGTGGGGTAGCGTTGCTGGTTAAAGAGAAGATTAATGCAATAGTAAGGAAGGACATTAGCTTGGATGATGTGGAATCGGTATGGGTGGAGCTGCGGAATACCAAAGGGCAGAAAACGCAAGTGGGAGTTGTGTACAGACCACCAAACAGTAGTAGTGAGGTTGGGGACAGCATCAAACAAGAAATTAGGGACGCGTGCAATAAAGGTACAGCAGTTATCCTGGGCGACCTTAATCTACATATAGATTAGGCTAACCAAATTGGTTGCAATACGGTGCAGGAGGATTTCCTGGAGTGTATAAGGGATAGTTTTCTAGACCAATATGTCGAGGAACCAACAGGAGAGCTGGCCATCCTAGACTGGGTGTTGTGCAATCAGCAATCTTTTTGTGCGAGGCCCTTTGGGGAAGAGTGACCATAATATGGTAGAATTCTTCATTAAGATGGAGAGTGACACAGTTAATTCAGAGACTAGGGTCCTGAACTTAAAGAAAGGTAACTTTGATGGTATGAGACGTGAATTGGCTAGGATAGACTGGTGAATGATACTTAAAGGGTTGATGGTGGATAGGCAATGGCAGACATTTATAGATCACATGGATGAACTTCAACAATTGTACATCCCTGTCTGGCGTAAAAAATAAAATGGGGAAGGTGACTCAACCGTGGTTAACAAGGGAAATTAGGGATAGTGTTAAATCCAAGGAAGAGGCATATAAATTGGCCAGAAAAAGCAGCAAACCTGACGACTGGGAGAAATTTAGAATTCAGCAGAGGAGGACAAAGGGTTTAATTAGGATGGGGGGAAATAGTGTATGAGAGTAAGCTTGCAGGGAACGTAAAAACTGACTGCAAAAGCTTCTATATATATGTGAAGAGAAAACGATTAGTGACGACAAATGTAGGTCCCTTGCAGTCAGAATCAGGTGAATTTATAATAGGGAACAAAGAAATGGCAGACCAATTGAACAAATACTTTGGTTCTGTCTTCACTAAGGAAGACACAAATAACCTTCCGGAAATACTAGGGGACCGAGGGTCTAGCGAGAAGGAGGAACTGAAGGAAATCCTTTTAGTCAGGAAATTGTGTTAGGGAAATTGATGGGATTGAAGGCCAATAAATCCCAGGGCCTAATAGTCTGCATCCCAGAGTACTTAAGGAAGTGGCCCTAGAAATAGTGGATGCATTGGTGGTCATTTTCTAACATTCTATAGACTCTGAATAGTTCCTATGGATTGGAGGGTAGCTAATGTAACCCCACTTTTTAAAAAAGGAGGGAGCGAGAAAACAGAGAATTACAGGCCGGTTAGCTTGACATCGGTAGTGGGGAAAATGTTGGAATCAATTATTAAAGATGTAATAGCAGGATTGGTCCAAGTCAGCATGGATTTATGAAAGGGAAATCATGCTTGACAAATCTTCTAGAATCTTTTGAGGATGTAACTAGTAGGTGGGCAAGGGGGAGCCAGTGGATGCGGTGTATTTGGTCTTTCAAAAGGCTTTTGACAAGGTCCCACACAAGAGATTAGTGTGCAAAATTAAAGCACATGGTATTGGGGGTAATGTATTGACGTGGATAGAGAACTGGTTGGCAGACAGGAAGCAAAGAATAGGAATAAATGGGTCCTTTTCAGAATGGCAGGCAGTGACTAGTGGGGTACCGCAAGGTTCAGTGCTGGGACCCCAGCAATTTACAATATACATTAATGATTTGGACGAAGGAATTGAATGTAATATCTCTAAGTTTGCAGATGACACTAAACTGGGTGGCAGTGTGAGCTGTGAGGAGGATGCTAAGAGGCTGCAGGTTAGGTGAGTGGGCAAATGCATGGCAGATGCAGTATAATATGGATAAATGTGAGGTTATCCACTTTGGTGGCAAAAACAGGAAGGCAGAATATTATCTGAATGGTGACAGATTACGAAAAGGGGAGGTGCAACAAGACCTGGGTGTCATGGTACATCAGTCATTGAAAGTTGGCATGGAGGTGCAGCAGGCAGTGAAGAAGGTAAATGGCATGTTGGCCTTCATAGCAAGAGGATTTGAGTATAGGAGCAGGGAGGTCTTACTGCAGTTTTACAGGGCCTTCGTGAGTCCATACCTTGAATATTGTGTACAATTTTGGTCTCCTGATCTGGGGAAGGATATTCTTGCTATTGAGGGAGTGCAGTGAAGGTTCACCAGACTGATTTCCGGGATGGCTGGACTGGGCATATGAAGAAAGACTGGATTGACTAGGCTTATATTCACTGGAATTTAAAAGAATGAAAGGGGACCTCATAGAAACATATAAAATTCTGACGGGATTGGACAGGTTAGATGCAGGAAGAATGTTCCCGATGTTGGGTAAGTCCAGAACCAGGGCCACAGTCTAAGGATAAGGGGTAAGCCATTTAGGACCTAGAGGAGGAATTCTCTACCACAGAAAGTTGTTGAGGCCAGTTCGTTAGATATATTCAAAAGGGAGTTAGATGTGGCCCTTACGGCTAAAGGGATCAAGGGGTGTGTAGAGAAAGCAGGAATGGGGTACTGAAGTTGTATGATCAGCCATGATCATATTGAATGGTGGTGCAGGCTCGAAGGGCCGAATGGCCTACTCCTGCACTTATTCTCTATGTTTCTATGTTTCTATATCCACTTGAAGCCCCTTTGCATTCTCCGCACAACATTCCCACCTAGCTTTGTATCAGCAAACTTGGATATAATACATTTGGTCCCCTCAACCAAGTCATTGATATAGATTGTGACTAGCTGAGGCCCAAGCACTGATCCTTGCAGTACCCCACTAGTTATAGCCTGCCGACCCGAAAATGTCCTGTTTATTCCTACTCTCTGTTTTTTGTACGTTAACCGATCCTCAATCCATGCTAGTATATGACCCCCAATCCCATGAGCCCTAATTTTGTTTAATAACCTCTTGTGTGGCAACTTATCGAATGCCTTCTGAAAATCCAAATACACCACATGCATTGGTTCCACCTTATCTATTCTGCTAGTTACAACCTCAAGAAATTCTGATAGATTTGTCAAACGTGATTTCCTTTTCATAAATCCATGTTGACTATTCCCAACCCTATTATTATTTTCTAAGTGCCCTGTTGCCACGTCTTTAATAACAGATTCTAGCATTTTCCCTACTACTGATGTCAGGCTAACTGGTCCCCATTTTCTCTCTCCCTGCTTTATTAAATAGCAGGGTTACATTTTCCAACTTCCAATCCACAGGAACCTTTCTAGAATCTATGTAATTTTGGAATGACAATCAATGCATCCACTATTTTTATAGCCACCTCTTTCAAAACCCAAGGGTGTAAGCATCAGGATCAGGGGATCTATTGGCTTTAAGTCCCATTCATTTCTCCAGTACCTTTTTTTTTACTAATCCTAATTCCTTTCAGTTCCTTATTCATGCTATACCCTTTGTTCTCCACTAGTTTTTTGCATCTTCTTCCGTGAAGACAGGGACAAAGGGCCCGAGTTTGGTCAAACCTAATTTCTGCCCATTTACCATCAAAAAGACCACTAAGATCCTGATGGTACTTTGGGTGGAAGTTTGTTGAAAAAATGGTAAAAAAAATGCCCGGCGGAAAAAATGGGCGTAACACGCCGATTCTGGGCGGCAGCGGGTGGTAGATCGGATTCTGGGCGGCAAATGCAATCCTCAGCAAACTAACGCTGAGGCTAGAGTTGGGCCCAGGGAGGGGGGAATGCAAAAAAAATCTTCAACAAATAAAAAACAAAACATGAAAAAACCTTCAGAGGACACTTTCAAACAAAATCACTGCAAAAGAAATAAAGCAAAACATATCACTAACCTTTTCTTGCAGGTCTTCATACCTATCGTTCAGATAAGACCTGCCTCCATGGGCAGTCTTTTCTCCTGCTGGAGCGGAGGACCGCCCAGACCAATCTGGGAAGACTTTTTTCAACGTTGCACGCTGGCGCATACCAGTGGACGCTCCCCAGCAGTCTTTTAAAACCGCTGGAATGAGGGCCTCAACAAACTCACATGGAGGGGAGAGTGCCAAACAAACAGGGAGACCGCCGAGAAAACTCAGCGGCAGCGAT
Source organism: Pristiophorus japonicus (assembly GCF_044704955.1). NCBI lineage: Eukaryota > Metazoa > Chordata > Chondrichthyes > Pristiophoridae > Pristiophorus > Pristiophorus japonicus. Next base: position 334,281,866 of record NC_091978.1, read on the forward strand.
GGTAGGTTGACCAAATTCGGCCCCAAAGTATTTGTTTAATTTCTCTGCCATTTCCTTATACCCATTATAATTTCTCTTGTCTCAGCCTGTAAGGGACCCACATTTACTTTCGCTAATTTGTTCGTTTTACATATCTATAGAAGTGTTTACAGTCTGTTTTTATGACTCTCACGAGTTGACTCTCATAGACTATTTTCCCTTTCTTTATAAATTTCTTGGTCCTCCTTTGCTGAATTCTAAAATTTTTCCAATCCTCAGGCTTACTACTCTTTTTGGCAACATTATAAGGGGCCAAAACTCGGGTACTTTGTGCCTCCCGTAAAGTGCCCGCAGGCAGTGCAAAAGGGGCGCAAATGAGTTTTCACCTGGGTGTGGCGAAAACAGCCATTGCCACCAGGCATAGTTCCACCAACTCAAGAGGAGGAGGAGGAGCAAGAGGAAGAGGATGAGGATGAGGAGGAGCAGGAGCAGCAACACTAGTGACAGAGCAGACAGCCACTCAATCGCAATTCTGCAAGGGTGGTCCGCGACCGTCTCATCAGACTTCGGTTCTAGTGAATTCCATCCAACATCCTGGTTCCTCTGCACGTCCCCAGCAGCACATCCATTTTCCCTTCCATACCACAGGCACAGAACTGAAATAAGAGACACCACCAAAGATGCAACATTCCAATTAAAATTTATCTCATAACATTTAACAGTATCATAAACAACAAATATATTTAAAGATCACCCGTGTGCAATTCCTTATATCCCCTCTTAAGAGCACAGAGTGGTCTGCACAGAGTGGACTTAAAGTGTGGTTTATTTGGGAATTTGGAGAACAGGGAGAAGGAGTTGCAGCTTTTTGTCCACACTATTTGTAGTGCTTTGTGTTACAGGTAGATATTTAATTTCATTCCCCATTACTTAATCCAGATCAATTAAGAAGTCAGGGAACTAAGTTACTTAAATACAAATGTAATTACATTTAATTAAATAGAACATTTGTCATATAAGGATGACATTGCAGGTGCTGTGCCACAACTGCAGCATGTAGGAGTTTGTGGACAGCATTTGATCCCGGACAACCATGTTTGCAGTAAGTGCCCGCATCTTGAGGAACTCCAGCTCAGAGTTGTTGAGCTGAAGTCTGAGGTGCAGACACTGCGGGGGGAGGGGGAGAGTTACCTGGATATTTTGATCCAGGTGGCAGTCATACCCCTTAGGTTAGGTCGTGCTGCAGGTCTGGTTAGTGGTCCAGGTCAGGAGGGTGTGACTGCAACTCAGGCAAATAAGGGGACCCCAGGCGCTGTGCTGGAGGAGCCTCAGCCTTTGCACTTATCCAACACATATGAGTTTTTGCTGCCTGTGTGGATGAGGGAAACGCCTACAAGGTGGATGAGCAGGCTGTCCATGGCACCATGGTGCAGGAGGCTATTCAATATTCAAGTGAGAGGAGTGAAAGGAAAAGTAGTTGTGGTCGGGGACAGTATAGTCAGAGGGATCGATACTGTTCTCTGCAGCCGCAACCAGGATTTTCGAAGGATGTGATGCCTGCCCGGGTTAAACACATCTCCCCCACGGCTGGAGAAGAATTTTAAATGGGAAGGGGAGGATCCAGTTGTCATGGTCCATGTAGGAACCAATGACATAGGTAGAACTAGGAATGAAGTTCTGCTGAAAGAGTTTGAGAAGTTGGGGTCCAAATTAAAAACCGTAACCTCAAAGGTAATAATCTCTGGATTGTTATCTGAGCCACGTGTCAATTGGTATAGGGATAAGCAGATTAGAACATTAAATGCATGGCTCAAAGAGTGGTGTGGGAGGCAGCGGTTTTGCTTCATGGGGCACTGGCACCAGTACTGGGGAAGAGGGAACTGGGACAGGCTCCACTTGAACCAGTGTCCTGGTGAATCGAATAACTTGGGTAGTAGACAGAGCTTTAAACTAATGAAGGGGGAGCGGCAGCAGGATTCAGGAAAGAGTAAATTTAAAAGCAGCAGGAGAAATGTCAAGGCTCTAGAGCAGAGTTTTGGGTAAAAATAAGCAGAGTGGGTCAGGAAGGGACAGAGAGAGTAACAAAAATAATAAGGGCATCAGTGACTAAGGAAACATCAGGGAAAAATAGACAAAGGTCAGCGCTAAAGGTACTATATCTGAATGTGCAAAGCATTCACAGCAAAATAGATGAATTAATAGTGCAGATAGGAATTAATAGGTTTGATCTAATAGCCATTATGGAGATGTCGCTGTAAAGTGACCAAGGTTGGGAACTAAATATTCTAGGATACTTAACTTTTAGAAGAGATAGGCAAAATAGAAAAGGAGGAGGGTTAGCCCTGATAATAAAGGATGGGATAAAGACAGTAGAGAGAAAGGAGCTTAGCTCTGAAAATCAAGGAGTAGAATCAGTTTGGGTGGAGCTAAGAAACAGCAAGGGGCAGAAAACACTGGTGGGAGTTGTTTATTGGCCCCCAAACAGTAATGGTAATGTAGGGCAGAGTATAAATCAGGAAATTAGAAACGGATGTAATAATGGTAATACAGTAATCATGGGGGACGTTAATCTATATATAGACTGGACAAACCAAATTTTCAGTAAGAGTGTAGAGGAAGAATTCATAGAAAGTAGTCAAAGAGTAAATACTACACTGATCTTGTTTCCCACAGACCATAATATGATTGTCGGGACAACACTGGCTATGACCAAAGCTGAAGGACGATGGAGAAGCCAATCAGGAACGGCCCTGGAAATAATACCCAATCCTGAGGCTTTCTGAGAAACAATGGTTATATGGAGTATAATAATCCAAGCAAAGATTGCTGGGTCTCTCTTCTCCTTAGCACACGGCAAAAGCAGGAACCTCCCTCCACAGCAGAAGCAAGGATGAACGCCATGTGCTTGTGCTTTACCAGAGGGAAAGTATGCTGTTTTATACCTTTTTTTATTGTAACATCATTGTATCTGTTGTATCTAAGTAGATCTGTAGGATAGCTGAGGACTGCTGGTAGATGTGCATGTGCGTGTGTTTAATAAACTGTTCCAAATTGTTTTAAAAGAATCATTCTTGCTGTCAATTTAATGCCAGAGATTTAGAAATCTTACAGTGTACAAGATGGTTTTCTCGATCAGTATGTTGAGGAACCAACTAGGGAACAAGCTATTTTAGATATAGTATTGTGCAATGAGAAAAAGTTACTGAATAGGCTTGTAATAAAGGAGGCTTAAGGGAAGAGTGCCCATCATATGATAGAATTTTATATTGAGTTTGAAAATGATGTAGTTGAATACGAAACTAGGGTCTTAAATCTAAACAAAGCAAACTACATCGGTATGAGGTATGAGTTGGCTAACGTAGACTGGGAAAATACATTAGAAGGTATGACAATTGATAGCATTTGAAGAATTAATACATAATTTACAACAAACATAGATTCCTTTAAGGCAAAAAACCCCATGGGAAAAGGGGTCCAACCGCGGCTAAGAAGAGATGTTAAAATTAGTATTAGATCAAAGGAAGAGGCTTATAATGTTGCCAAAGAGAATAGTAAGCCTGAGGATTGGGAAGATTTTAGAGTTCAGTAAAGGAGAACCAAGAAATTGATAAAGAAAGGGAAATAGAATATGAGAGTAAACTAGCGAGAGACATAAAAACAAACTTTAAAAGCTTCTATAGGTATGTAAAAAGGAAAAGATTAGCAAAAGTAAATATGGACCCCTTACAGGCTGAGACAGGAGAAATTATAATGGGGAATAAGGAAATGGCAGAGAAATTAAATAAATGCTTCATGTCTGTCTTCACGGAAGAAGACGCAAAAAACTTGCCGGAAATAGTAGAGAACCAGGGGCCTAGCGAGAATGAGAACTGAAAGAAATTAGTATTAGTGAAATAATGGTACTGGAGAAATTAATGGGACTGAAAGCCGATAAATCCCCTGGATCTGATGGCCTACTCCCCAGGGTTTTGAAAGAGGTGGCTATAGAAATAGTGGATGCATTGATTGTCATCTTTCAAAATTCCATAGATTCTAGAATAGTTCCTGCAGATTGGAAGGTAGCAAATGTAACCCCGCTATTTAATAAAGGAGGGAGAGAGAAAACGAAGAACTAAGGACCAGTTAGCTGACATCAGTAGTAGGGAAATAGAATCTATTATTATAGGTAACAGGGCACTTAGAAAATAATAATAAGATTGGGCTGTCAACACAGATTTATGAAAGGGAAATCATGTTTGACAAATCTGTTGGAGTTTTTTGAGGTTGTAGCTAACCGAATAGATAAGTGGGAACCAGTGGATGTGGTGTATTTGGATTTTCAAAAGGAATTCGATAAGTTGCCACACAAAAGGTTATTAAACAAAATTAGGGCTCATGGAATTGGGGGCAATATATTAACATGGATTGAAGACTGGTTAATGGACAGAAAACAGAGAGTAGGAATAAACGGGTCATTTTCGGGTTGGCAAGCTGTAACTAGTGGGATGTCTCAAGGATTGGTGCTTGGGCCCCAGGAATTCACAATCTATATCAATGATTTGGATGAGGGAACCATATGTAATATAATCCAAGTTTGCTGATGATACAAAGCTAGGTGGGTATGTAAGTTGTGAGGAGGATGCATAGAGGCTTCAAGAGGATATAGACAGACTAAGTGAGTGGGCAAGAATGTGGCAAATGGAATATAATGTGGAGAAATGTGAAGTTATCCACTTTGGTAGGAAAAATAGAAAAGCCGAGTATTTTTTAAATGCTGAGAGATTGGGAAATGTTGGTGTTCAGAGGGACCTAGGTGTCCTTGTGCACGAATCACTGAAAGTTAATATGCAGGTACAGCAAGCAATTAAGAAAGCAAATGGTATTTTGTGCTTTATTACAAGAGGATTTGAGTATAAGAGCAAAGACATCTTACTGCAATTATATAGGGCCCTGATGAGACCGCACCTGGAGTATTGTGTACAGTTTTGGTCTCCTTACCCAAGGAAGGATATACTTGCCATAGAGGGAGTTCAACGAAGGTTCGCCAGACTGATTCCTGGGATGGAGGGATTGTCCTTTGAGGAGAGATTGAGTAGATTAGGCCTATATTCTCTAGAGTTTAATGAGAGATGATTGCATTGAAACATACAAAATTCTTACAGGGCTTGACAGGGTAGATGCAGGGAGGATTTTTCCCCTGGCTGGGGAGTCTAGAACCAGGGATCACAGTCTCAGAATAAGGGGTCGGCCATTTAGGATTGAGATGAACAGAAATTTTTTCACTCAGGGTCATGAATCTTTGACATTCCCTACCCCAGAGGGCTGTGGAGTATATTCAAGACAGAGATCGATAGATTTTTGGATATTACGGGAATCAAGGGATATGGGGATAGTGCAGGCAAGTGGAGTTGAGGTAGAAGATCAGCTTTGATCTCATTGAATAGCGGAGCAGGCTCGAGGATCCGAATAGCCTACTGATGCTCCTATTTCTAATGTTCTTATGAAGCATGGCAACACTGTGCATGATGACTTGTCGTTCAATTAAAGAAGTGAAGTTGATCAGGGGAGGGGTCCCCTAGCACCAAAATTATCTCTTACTATGCCAGGCGTCATCAGGTCGTTGAATTTCTTCTGGCACTGGTCAGCTGCATTGGGAGTGAGAGAAGAGATACTCGACTTCTCCTCACATGGCTCAGGCTGCTCCTTTGGTCGATTTTCTTCCGCACAAGCCCAGCAATCTGTCTCTCCTCATCCTCATTTGTTCCATCAGGATCTCCAGGTCAACATCAGAAAGGTTTTGGATTCAGCCCTACGATCTTAGAGGCTCCAGTGAATGGGAGGGGCTGTGCCACCACTAGTGGGTCTGGATGTCATCCTCTCTTCCCGAAACCTCAGATGCCTATCTGAAAGTAGTCTTGAAAAAGTACAGAAGTACCCTGGTAGGAACTCAGTGCGGTTCTACTTGACAGCGAAAGTGGAAGAGAAAACATGTAACTGTTGAGTGCTGACCCTCTGTGAAGCTGCTGCCACTTTAAGTTGCTGCAGATTTTTCATTCCTACAGCAAAAAGTCCCTCCCCACACACAGAAGTCAAAATTCGTTATGGCCATTTTTGAGGCGGTGTCATCACCTGAGTGCTGAATTTAGCACCGGACGTTAAGAGCAGTCACAAAGTCCTAAATTCAGTTTTCACGCCCAAAGGTGAGAGAGCAGTGCTAAAAAGTGGCATTGCACACTCATCCAGCTCAGGAGGCCGACTGAATTTCCCAACCTGAGGCTGCCGTCATGCTAGGGGAAAAAAAGAACTAAAACTTTTCCAATCCGCACACACACCTCCCCACTCTTAAAACTAATGAAAACATGCAGAGATAAATAAAGAGAAAACGTATCTTTCTTTCTGTGCGATTCCGCCTGAGATCCGCTCTTTTACGACCACTTTTTCCTGGTTGTATGGCCGCCTCCTGTTACGGCAGCTGTACAAAGCAAATATCGCGACAGAGGCATCAAAGAAGCATTGTACGCTGGAGGACATCACCACGCGGATAGCGTTAGCCGGTGCAGTGTTGCCTCTTCTCGCCTCTGCCAAAGAGCCAACTGAATTTAGGACGTGGCTTCGACGCCGCTTACCGTCAAAGGTAGGTCTTTGCCGCCCATTAGCCGCCTAGCACCGGTGCTAACGAGCAGCGTTATAAAGCGAATTTCAACCACACAGTACTTTACTCCCGTTTTACACAAGATTTGCACACCTGGGCCACTATACATTATGTAAAGTAGCTGACCCCATGAATTCTGAGGGGTCAGTGGCACAAGTCATCAGTGGATGGAAGTGACATGGTGAATTCCCTTGGCCACGGCCTCTGTAACACCAAGTGACCTGGATGCCAAAATGAACCCAGTATTTGGATCTACTCTGCGGCAGAACTGGGACCACCCGAGAATCCAGGACTGGATTCTGGTCCAGATCCCATTTCAAAATATGGAAACAAGTATTGCTTTTGGCCCCGTTATAAGGAGGGCCAATGAGGCAGCTGTACCATAATCTTGCTGACTGGTAGCACTGACTGAGGCACTAACAGCTGGCCTGCACCACTTTTAGTATCTTACTCCCTTCTGGTGGGCACCCAAGATGCACTCATAGTGGTGGGGGCTACTCAACCCTGGGGCATTACAAGCAAGTCTGTTCCTGTCCTAATCTGTCATCCACACAGACATACTTCCAGAAGGGGTGGCTGGATAGCCATCAGAAGCAGTAATCCTGGCTAATTTGTTTCTTTATAACTGAGAGGTATTGCCACCAATTGGAGTGCCCATTCCATCTGCCCGGCTGTGATCATCTAACGCAGGATCAAACTGGGCATCTGTATGGATTGGCTACTCTTTGGATAAACACAGTGAGCCATTGGAGAAGCCATGCCATCCATTTTGTAAGCTAATGGCATTGAGGTGCATGCCTGGTTTCTCTGCGTCTTTTTGAATGGTCCATATCTCATCCTGATGTAGGTTCTGAGTCAAAGTGAATGTTACTTTATATAGAAAATTGACCTTCTCTTGTTAAGGAACCAAGATAATACAGAGAGCAGGGAAGGACCAGCAAGCAATGGTTCTGACCAGGACGAGAGGTGGGAAATGTAGGTCAGGGTAGGGAAGCGGTAGTAGTCTCACCATCACATATTCTGCCTCCGGTGGAGTTGTGGATGAAAATCAGCGCTCTGTATTTCTAAAACATTAAAATGGCACCAGAACAGTATTTGTTCCACAGAAAGAACTTGTAAGCTAAAATGAGAGCAACTTCTTGCTGTTTTGCATTGCAAAAATGCTATTGATTACAGGTATCCATAATTACAGGTATCCGTAATTTCACACAGCACATCTCTGATTGTTCTCAGTGTTTCTCCTGATGTTCTCAATGAGTCATTCTGTCAATTAGAACATTATAATTTCCATTCAATTACCATACCATCTTGCTGGATTAAATTGAGTATAATTGCAAAGATATGTGCATTTGTTACTCATTCAAGTAGCATAATCTGTTTGAGGACCTGCTGTGATTGTGTTCAGCAGTCAGATTATCAGAACTATCTAATGTTTCTAAGTTTTGAACCAAGCCATGCCTTTGGAGAAGCATTTTCAACATCATCTAAACTTTCAGGTTGACTGTTTCTGATATGCACCATAGTAACCTGCCCATACTTTGTTTCACATGATTGACTGTTTTTGTAAATCTTACTTAACACTCACACATTTTTTTTTAAATATTCGTTCTGGGATTTTGGCATCACTGGCAAGGCCAGCATTAATCCCCATCCCTAATTGCTCTTGAGAAGGTGGTGATGAGCTGCCTTCTTGAACCGCTACAGTCCTTGTGGTGAAGGTACTCCCAAAGTGCTGTTAAGGAGGGCGTTCCAGGATTTTGACCCAGTGACAATGAAGGAACGGCAATATACTTCCAAGTCAGGATGGTGTGTAACTTGTAGGGGAACTTGCAGGTGATGGTGCTCCCATGTGCCTGTTGCCCTTGTCCTTCTAGGTGGTAGAGGTCGCGAGTTTGGGAGGTGCTGCCGAAGAAGCCATGGCAAGTTGCTGCAGTGCATCTTGTAGATGGTACACACTGCAGCCACGGTGCGCCGGTGATGGAGGGAGTGAATGTTGAAGATGGTGGATGGGGTGTCAATCAAGCGGGTTGCTTTGCCCTGGATGGTGTCGAGCTTCTTGAGTGTTGTTGGAGTTGCACTCATCCAGGCAAGTGGAGAATATTCCATCACACTCCTGACTTGTGCCTTGTAGATGATGGAAAGGCTTTGGGGAGTCAGGAGGTGAGATACTCACCGCAGAATACCCTTTTTACCCGATTCTTGCCAATTTACTTCCTTCTTCTGTCAACTAATACAGCAACTTTCATTTAGCTTCACAAAGGGGATAGAACACGGAGCACGATGAGAGGGTAGAGTGAGGAAAGTTTATCGAAAGTGTAGTCAAAGAAGTGGGTTTTGAGGAGACTTTGAAAGTGCTGAGAGATGTAGCAAGGTGGATGGAATTAGGAAAGGAATTTGAGAGCACAGGGGCAACCAGACTCTGAGGGCTAGAACTTCCACTTTTGTGCTTATTGCCCAAAAATGGGTGATATTTCAGGCATGGGCGGTAAAAAAGGGTTTTCAGATCGCCGGCTTCTCGTCCATTTTCACAGCACCTAGTCTCCATTTTTGAAAATGGCCGTTACCGCGAGCGATATGAAATGGGTGTTAGCGTAAATTTTTTTTGACCTTCTGCTGTAAAGTATTGCCGTCCTTAGCAACGGCATGGCAACGCTCGATACCCACGATTCAGGAGGTTAAGGGTCATCATGACATGTGCAGACGAGGAGACAGAGAGAGAGGGAGCTGAGAGGGACTGAAAGCATGTGTGGCTGTGGTGTGTGCTTGTCTGGCAGTTGTGGGAGGCACAGGGGAGATTCACCAGAAGTAAAAAGCCTACTAAGATCCAAGAATATTGATGATTTCAGAATAATGTTCGGTTTAAATGTTTTTTAATTAACAAAACCTTGTAACACATTGGCTCAGATAACTGCACCGTTACACGCTGATGATTCCTTAACATCAAAGGGTATAATTACACTTAACTTCAATCAACTTAAACTTTAACTGTCACCAAAGTGAGGCCCACCATTGATGTATGACCTGCACACCCAGCAGTGTGTCAACCTTGTAAATAATACCAACGTTCTTTCAGGCAAAGCGATCATTGATGAGCTCCTGATGTAAGGCTCTTGCAGCTATCATGCCACCATGGGCCCTTTCATGTGATCTACAGGGGGACGGGGGCATGGCTACAGCATCAGACTGATTGTCTGTGCCGATGTCAGCGTCCGCCTCCTCGACCTCCTCTTCCTCTCTCTGGTGAGGTGGACTGTCAGGCTCATCATGCAATTCTTGTCCCCTCCTGATAGCCAAGTTGTGCAGCATGGAGCATAACACCACGAATAGAGCTACCTGCTCAGGATGGTATTGAAGCTCGCCTCCTGAGTGGTCCAGGCATCTAAAGCGCTACTTTAGCACTGACTCTGGATCAGTTCCTATGGAGTGGAGGGTAGCCAATGTAACCCCACTTTTTAAAAAAGGAGGGAGAGAGAAAACAGGGAATTATAGACCGGTCAGCCTGACCTCAGTAGTGGGTAAAATGATGGAATCAATTATTAAGGATGTCATAGCAGTGCATCTGGAAAATGGTGACATGATAGGTCCAAGTCAGCATGGATTTGTGAAAGGGAAATCATGCTTGACAAACCTTCTGGAATTTTTTGAGGATGTTTCCAGTAAAGTGGACAAAGGAGAACCAGTTGATGTGGTATATTTGGACTTTCAGAAGGCTTTCGACAAGGTCCCACACAAGAGATTAATGTGCAAAGTTAAAGCACATGGGATTGGGGGTAGTGTGCTGACGTGGATTGAGAACTGGTTGTCAGACAGGAAGCAAAGAGTAGGAGTAAACGGGTACTTTTCAGAATGGCAGGCAGTGACTAGTGGAGTGCCGCAAGGTTCTGTGCTGGGGCCCCAGCTGTTTACATTGTACATTAATGATTTAGACGAGGGGATTAAATGCAGTATCTCCAAATTTGCGGATGATACTAAGTTGGGTGGCAGTGTGAGCTGCGAGGAGGATGCTATTAGGCTGCAGAGTGACTTGGATAGGTTAGGTGAGTGGGCAAATGCATGGCAGATGAAGTATAATGTGGATAAATGTGAGGTTATCCACTTTGGTGGTAAAAACAGAGAGACAGACTATTATCTGAATGGTGACAGATTAGGAAAAGGGAAGGTGCAACGAGACCTGGGTGTCATGGTACATCAGTCATTGAAGGTTGGCATGCAGGTACAGCAGGCGGTTAAGAAAGCAAATGGCATGTTGGCCTTCATAGCGAGGGGATTTGAATACAGGGGCAGGGAGGTGTTGCTACAGTTGTACAGGGCCTTGGTGAGGCCACACCTGGAGTATTGTGTACAGTTTTGGTCTCCTAACTTGAGGAAGGACATTCTTGCTATTGAGGGAGTGCAGCGAAGGTTCACCAGACTGATTCCCGGGATGGCGGGACTGACCTATCAAGAAAGATTGGATAAATTGGGCTTGTATTCACTGGAGTTCAGAAGAATGAGAGGGGACCTCATAGAAACGTTTAAAATTCTGACGGGTTTAGACAGGTTAGATGCAGAAAGAATGTTCCCAATGTTGGGGAAGTCCAGAACCAGGGGTCACAGTCTGAGGATAAGGGGTAAGCCATTTAGGACCGAGATGAGGAGAAACTTCTTCACCCAGAGAGTGGTGAACCTGTGGAATTCTCTACCACAGAAAGTAGTTGAGGCCAATTCACTAAATATATTCAAAAGGGAGTTAGATGAAGTCCTTACTACTCGGGGGATCAAGGGTTATGGCGAGAAAGCAGGAAGGGGGTACTGAAGTTTCATGTTCAGCCATGAACTCATTGAATGGCGGTGCAGGCTAGAAGGGCTGAATGGCCTGCTCCTGCACCTATTTTCTATGTTTCTATGTTTCTATGTTTCTACTCCAATAGTTTTCTCCACGATATTGCGAGTTGCTCTGTGGCTCTCGTTGTATCGCCTCTCGGCTTCGGTGCGGGTGTCACGCAGGGGGGTCATTAGCCAGGCGGCGAGGCCATATCCTTTGTCACCAAGAATCCAGTATTGACCTTGTGGCTCATTGTTAAATAAGTCAGATACAGCGCTCTCATGCAGGATGTGAGCATCATGGATGCTGCCTGTAAATTTAGCATTCACTGTCATTATAATTTGCTGGTGGTCGACAACCAGCTGGACATTCAGTGAGTGGAATCCCTTGTGGTTCCTGAAAACCTCTGCATCCTGAAAAGGTGCCCGCATCGCGATGTGCATACAATCTATTGCTCCCTGCACCTTGGGGAAGTTTGCAATTCTGGAGAATCCTAGAGCCCTATCACTCTGTGCCTCCCTGGTCATAGGGAAGCTGATCAAGTCCCTCCTGTGTGCGTACAGAGCTTCAGTGACCTGTCTAATGCAGCAGTGTGTGACATGCTGAGAAAGTCTGCAAATGTCTCCAGCTGTGGCCTGAAAAGAACCCGAGGCGTAGAACGACAGTGCCACAGTGACTTTGACCTCGACGGACAGTGTGGTACTGATGGTGCTGGCAGGCTGCAAATCTGCTCTTATCAGCTGGCATACCTCAGTGATAACCTTTTTGTGGAAGCGCAGTCTCCGAAGGCAAGTGGTGTCGGGCAAGTCGAGGTAAGAATGATTCTCCTTGTACTTGCGGGGGTGTAACGTCTGGTCCTCCTCATCAGTCTGTCACATCTTACATTGGGCACATAATGCAGTGGAGCGTTCCTTCAGCGATCTCGTGTCTGCTGCATGTAATTGGTCACCAAGAGAGGATGAGAAAGGACAGGCCCCATTGCAGTAGCTCTCTGCTTTCCACCGATTGGTCACAAACAAGGAATAGCCAACGAAGACACCTATTCAATTCCAATTGGTCACTGTATGGTCAAAATGTTTGTAGAGATGTTCACATCAAGTCCAACGACCTGCAGAGTACATCCGAACTCCGCCGAGGTTGAAACACAGCAGCCTTTTGAATGAAGCGACCTGTGATTTAAAAAATGGCAATCACACCGCTGGCTTTAGTTCAGAACAGTTTCACTTTTTCTGGGTGTTTTTTTGGGCAAGCAATATTGTGGGCGATATGTGTGCAAGGTGGTGAAAGTGTCGCTGGGCGATCTCCTGGGTGTTAGTTTCGCCAAATGTGCTCTTTACGACAAAATTAAATGGGCAAGCGGTATTATTGAATCTCGGCATTAAATCAGTGCGGAAAGTAATGCTGGGCGATATTATGGCCATTGATTTCACTCATTCTGATGATTCCGCCCCAAAAAAGTAGGCGGGCGGTAATATTTTTTCCCAGCGTTAAGCACATAGGGAAGGTAACATTCGGAGATAAGTTTCCTAAAAATGTCCGTCAATTTCCATTTTGTGCCAAAATGGGCGATATATGGGAGTTATATGTCATTTCTGCGGTAAAATAGGCGTTAAGTGGGCGTTAAGCACGCAAAGAAAGTGGAGGTTCTAGCCTTGAATTTTTTTCATTCCGCGTTAGAATGTGAGCGTCGCTGGCAAGGCCGACAGCTCTTACCTGTCCCTAGTTGCCTGAGAAGGCGATGGTGAGTCTTCTTCTTAAACCGCTGCAATAGCGGTTTGATATAACTGAATGGGTTGCTGGGCCATTTCAGAGGGCAGTTAAGAGTCAACCATATTGGTTTGGGACTGGAGTAAAGTATAGGCCAGACCAGGTAAAAATGGCAGATTTCTTTCCCTAAAAGACATTCGCGAACCAGTTGTTTTTTTGATGATTACTCCTGTAGTATGGTTCCATGGGTTACAAGTCCATCACCCGACTAGCCATTCTTCTTTTGTGGGCCTAGACAATAAATGTTAGCAACCTATCCCATAATGAGGGACATCAAAGTCAGCCTGATCCTGTCCTCGCTTGATATCTACGCATGCACACTTTCCAGAAAGGTTATTAGGTAGCAAGCAGATTGCTACTTTTCCCCTCCCCAATCCAGGGGGTGCTGAGACCAATTGTTGCACCCCAACTGCTACCCGGATGAAGGGTAATGTGGGCTTCGATTTTAAAGTAATCAATCCTCTCTGAGATTGAATATCTATGCCTCCTGGTGGCGTGGCGAGGAAAATCGCCCTAACTGTCGGCCTCCCTTCTGGTCTTATATCCTGAAGAAGGACCATTCGATGTGCACTTGAGACTTTCCGTGACTGGTTGGCACTGCAGAACGTTAACTATATTATCGATCATGACAGTGGGATTGTGATTTTGTTTGATTTTGCTCTTCTTTTGGTTTGATTACCTATGCCGTAGAACCTTTTGGGCCCTTTGGAAAGCCAATTGTAAAATTCATGCCAGCTCTCAGCTGGTATGGCTTCTGCTGGGCATACAGAGAGCATGGTGGGGTACAATTCTCAGGGTAGTACAGGAATGGCCCCAGAAACATGCTCAAAACTGTCCTCTAAGGTGGGGTGGTGTAAGACTCGCCAGCACACCTCCCATCAGAATTTGGACTGTTCTAAAGACAGGAAGGAATCCCGGCACATCCGGGCTCTACCCTCCCCCGCCCCATAGGCAATGCATCCAGCTTTTCCCCTCTGGAGTTTCATGGCCTTAATGTTCTTGGTGACCACCACCTTCTGCGTAATTTGCCCCATGTTTGTCAATCAGATATTCTGATAGTCATGTTTCATCTCTTCCTTAAAAAAAGGAAACAAAAATGTTGTCTTAGTTGCTCATATTTCAGCGCTGCGAGCGTGCATTACACACCGCACTTTACATGTTTAATATTTATGTTGAGTCAAGTAATACATCTCTTATTTGCTTTTGTCTGTCACTACATTGTTCGCAGTTCCTACAATATACACAATTGAGCACTTACAGTCATTAATAGAAAACGTCAATAAGAAGGTGTTGAACATGAGTATATAATGCACATCAGGATTTAGTCTGACAGACTAATCCTTTAATGCAATCTGTACTTTTATTGGTAATGCTCACTTTCTCATTCACTATTTCAAAAATAGTCATGCCTTCACAGCAGGAGCTCTGCAATCACAGCTCAACTTAATCTAAAAGAGTTTATGCAATAAATATATCTTATTTGCAAAGGTACAAGATGCCGTGTGTGATGGGCTATTTGGAGTTTATCCTCTTGGTCCTCAATTGGCAATAACGATGGGACGCAAGTGACATCTCCTTCCCATTTTCATTTTTAAATGGATTAACACTTTTTTTCACCTTTGGTTTACTGCGAATATAGTTACATTCCTAGAAGATCTCTCATGGCATTGCTCACAGTGATCCAGAGGTTTTGCTATTGCAAGAGAGGAAGGCTAAGGTGTGGAACAGCTAGAGTGATGCACATCTTTAGTGAAAGACTTTGGAAAGAGCATTGTAAGAAATCTCCATATAGGCAGTGAAGTAAGTGTTTTCTGATTGGTTTGTGGAAAATAAATTGAATATGTGGGGTTGATTTTCATCTCCGTTACTCCCCATGTGCATTGGTTCATGGCGTACAATGGAGCAAGGAAATTTGGCAAAGATCTGTTCTGTCGGATCTTCATCAAGTTTCCTTCCAAGTAGATTCCCAGATGGAAAAAAAATCAGGAATAGGAAACACCTGGCCCAAACAGATGGGAGCATCATATGATATTATAATTAGAGGAGGGTAATGTAATTTCACAGCTGCCCGCTATTTTACTTCCCTAAGGCATGTAGAATACCAAGCACAATCCACACCCACATTGACAGGTCCCAGGGTTGCTAGGAGATGCCTCCCCACCACTGAAAGTGTCCACTTTTAAGATGGGCAGCGATAACTGTTATGTATGCAACACCTTGTAACCAGCATTCTACCGCCACCAGAGGGCGCATCTGCTGGAGTCCCAAGGGATCCCAACATCCCTTGGGAGCATTGCATATAAGCAGGCGTCCGAATAAAGAGACTAAGGTCACACTTGCTCAAGTCTACAATACTCAGCCACACTGCTATATTTGAGACATAACAACTGGCGACGAGTAATTGATAATGAACCATCACGCAAAAATACAGAGAATTGTTGGTATCCTGGAGAAATTCTCAGAAGGTGACAATTGGGAAGCCTTCGTGGAGTGATTCGACCAATACTTCGTCACCAACGAACTGGAAGGGAATGAGAACACTGCCAAACGAAGGGCGATCATCCTCAACCGCCTGTGGGGCAACAACCTACGGCCTCTTGAAGAATCTTCTTGCTCCGGTGAAACCAACAATCAAATCCTATGAAGAACTGTGTACGCTGGTCCAGGAGCACCTAAATCCGATGGAGAGCGTTCTGATGGCAAGGTATCAATTTTGTACATGGCAACGGTCTGAAGGCCAGGAAGTGGCGAGCTACATTGTCGAACTAAGGCGCCTTGCAAGACATTGCGAATTCGGTGGATTCCTGGAGCAAATACTAAGAGATTTTTTCATGCTTGGTATTGGCCATGAGGTTATCTTTCGCAAACTATTTATGTCCACCAGCGATAACACCAAACAAATTTCACAGCATAAAGATGCATCGGCAAGTACTGTACACAAAGTAACGTTGTTTTCAGGCAGGAATTCATATGGCAAAACCTGCAGCTGCATGACCTCAGAGTCCGCCATCAAATGTGAATGCGAGGCAATTAACACCTTGTTGGCGCTGCAGAGGTGATCATCGAGCCCATCAATGGCGCTTCAAACACTGTGCGTGCAAAGGCTGTGGAACAATGGGACACCTCCAGCGAATGTGCAGACGAACTACAAACCCTGCAAACATTGCAGAGGAAGACTGATCCATGCCGGATCAAACTGAACTAGAGACTCGAACCGAGGAGGCTGAAGTGTACGGGGTACACACCTTCGCCACGAAATGTCCACCGATCATGTTAAAAGTTGAACTGAACGGAATTCCAGTATCCATGGAATTGGACACGGGTGTGAGTCAGTCCATCATGAGCAAAAAAGGCCTTCGAGAGACTGTGCTGCAACAAAGCACAAAGGCCCAAGCTGAGCCTTATTCATAGCAAGCTGAGAACTTACACTAAAGAGCTGATCCCTGTAATTGGCAGTGCAGCAGTAAAAGCCTCCTATGATGGAGCGGTGCACGAACGACCACTATGGACTGTACCAGGAGATGGCCCCACACTGTTCGGCAAAAGCTGGCTGGGAAAAATCTGCTGGAACTGGGACGACATCTGAGCGCTTTTGTCCATCGACAACGCTTCATGTGCCCAGGTTTTGAGCAAGTTCCCATCATTGTTTGAGCCAGGCATCGGAAAATTCTCTGGGGCGAAGGTGCAGATCCACTTGGTTCCCGGTACATGACCTATCCACCACAAGGCACGTGCGGTGCCACACATGATGCGAGAGAAAGTGGAGACTGAGCTGAACAGGTTGCAATGAGAGGGCATCATCGCGCCGGTTGAGTTCAACGAGTGGGCCAGTCCGATTGTTCCGGTTCTCAAGGCAATGGCACGGTCAGAATTTGTGGGGACTATAAAGTGACGATTAACCGTTTTTCGCTGCAGGACCAGTCCCCATTACCCAAGGCAGACGACCTATTTGCGACGCTGGCAAGAGGGAAGGCATTCATCAAGTTGGACCTGACCTCGGCCTCCATGACAGGAGCTGGCAGAATCTTCGAAAGGCCTCACCTGCATCAACATGCACAAAGGTCTGTTCATCTACAATAGATGCCCGTTTGGGATTCGATTGGCCGCGGCTATTTTTCAAAGGAACATGGAAAGTCTGCTAAAGTCGGTTCCGCGCACCGTGGTTTTCCAGGACGATAAATTGATCACAGGTCGGGACACCATCGAACACTTGCAGAAGCTGGAAGAGGTTCTAAGTTGGCTAGATCGTGTGGGACTCAGGTTGAAACGCTCGAAATGTGTTTTACTGGCGCCAGAGGTCGAGTTCTTAGAGAGAAGAATTGCGGCAGACAGCATCAGACCCACCGACGCCACGGTGGAGGCCATCAAGAATGCTCCGAGACCACAGAACATGACAGAGCTGCGGTCGTTCCTGAGACTGCTCAATTATTTTGGTAATGTCCTACCCCGGTTAAGCACCTTGCTAGAACCTCTACATATGTTGCTACGCAAGGGAGATGACTGGGTATGGGGGAAATCACAAGGGACTGCTTTTGAGAATGCCAGAAAACTGTTATGTTCCAACAAACTGCTTGTTCTGTATGACCCATGTAAACGTTTAGTGCTAGCTTGCGATGCATTTTCGTACAGGGTCGGTTGTGTGTTACAACAAGCAAACGAATCGGGAACATTGCAACCAATCGCTTATGCGTTCAGGAGTTTGTCCAAGACCGAAAGGGCCTACAGCATGAATGAAAAAGAAGCTCTGGCATGCATTTCTGGGGTGAAAAAAATGCACCAGTATCTGTTTGGGCTTAAGTTCGAGTTAGAAACTGACCATAAGCCGCTCATATCGCTATTGTCAGAGAGCAAAGGTATTAATACCAATGCCTCTGCTCACATCCAAAGATGGGTGCTCACGCTGTTTGCATATAACTATGTAATTCGCCACAGACCAGACACAGATAACTGCGCTGATGCTCTCAGTTGGCTACCATTGCCCACCACCAGGGTGGAAATGGCACAGCCTGCAGACTTGCTCTTGGTGATGGATGCATTTGAAAACGAAAAGTCACCCGTTATGGCTCGCCAGATCAGGAAATGGACCAGCCAGGATCCTTTATTGTCCCTTGTAAAAAACTGTGTCCTCCATGGGAGCTGGTCCAGCGTCCCAGCGGAGATGCATGAAGAGATCAAGCCGTTCCAGCGGCGCAAAGATGAAATGTCTTTTGTGGGGTAATCGTGTGGTTTTGCCTAAGAAAGTCAGGGAAATGTTTATACGCGACCTACACAGTACCCACCCAGGCATAGTAATAATGAAAGCTACAATCAGATCCCATGTGTGGTGGCCCGGCATCGAGTCAGATTTGGAGTCTTGCGTGCGCCAATGCAACACTTGCTCTCAACTGAGCAATTCACCCAGGGAGGCACTGCTATGTTTGTGGTCATGGCCCTCCAAATCGTGATCTAGGATCCATGTTGACTTCGCTGACTCATTTCTAGGCAAAATGTTTTTGGTTGTTGTGGATGCTTATTCAAAATGGATTGAGTGTGTAATAATGTCTGTAAGCACGTCTACTGCCATATGCCACCATTGAAAGCCTACGAGCCATGTTTGCCACGCATGACCTGCCTGATGTCCTTGTCAGCGACAATGGCCGTACTTCACTAGCGCTGAATTCAAGGAATTCATGACCCGCAATGGGATCAAGCACGCCACATCTGCCCCGTTCAAGCCCGCATCTAATGGCCAGGCAGAACGGGCAGTCCAAACCATCAAGCAAAGCTTGAAACGTGTGTCTGAAGGCTCCCTACAGACTCGCCTGTCCCGAGTTCTGCTCAACTACCGCACAAAACCCCACTCGCTCACCGGGGTTTCTCCTGCTGAACTGCTCATGAAAAGAGCACTCAAAACAAGGCTCTCTCTCTAGTCCACCCTGATCTCCATGATCATGTCGAGCGCAGGCGGCATCAACAAAGCATGTACCATGATCACGCAAATTTGTCACGCGATATTGAAGTCAATGACCCTATATTTGAACTCAACTATGGACATGGTCCCAAATGGCTTGCTGGCATTGTCGTAGCCAAAGAAGGGAGTAGGGTGTTTGAGGTCAAACTTGCAAATGGACTAACTTGCAGAAAGCATTTGGACCAAACCAAACTGCGATTCACAGCTAGCCACGAGCAGCCTGAAGAGGACAACCACCAACTTCGCCCTCCAATACACACACAAGTGGCAACCGACATCACGGTTGACCATGAAGCTGAACTCATCATACCCAGCATCCCAGCAAGGCCAATACGCAGCAGCGCAGCAAAGGCCCAACTAACTCACCTGCACCTGTGTTTATACCGAGACGATCGATTAGGGAGCGAAAAGCCCCAGATCGTCTCATCCTGTAAATAAGTGTACTATTGACTTTGGTAGGGAGTGATGTTATGTATGCAACACCTTGTAACCAGCATTCTACCGTCACCAGAGGGCACATCTGCTGGAGTCCCAAGGGATCCCAGCACTACATATAAACAGGCCTCCCATTCTGTGCCGGCACTCTGGAGTCAGAATAAAGAGACTAAGGTCACACTTACTCAAGTCTACAGTACTCAGTCACATTGCTTTATTTGAGGCATAACAATAACCATTTGCATTAATGTCAATTTTAAAGTTGACGGTTATAGCATCTTAAGTGCACTGTTTATTTTGGTCAGAAACAACTGTGTTTACTCTCTAGTTTGCAGACTTCACTTCACTTAGGCTTCCATTTCTTCTACAATTTAAAATTCAGATTTAGTATCACAGAAAACTGTTCCAAGGCCACATCCACAACACAGAAGATTGTAGAGGAAGTGAATTACAAAATCCAACTCCATTGAGTGGTGATATTGGAAATGGTGGTGAAGTTCAGCAGTTTGTTAGTACCCGAACCCTCAATAAACCCACTGCTCCCTGCTGCCCAGTCAGAAGAGTGTGTTATGTGAAATTTGTTTTGAATCTCAGCTGGTGTGGTTTTGTTTATTTTTTTCCCATTGACGCTAAGCAATGATGCAACTGACTGGGGATTTGACAGAAATTTGGTTAGTGAGGTAAAATATTGCTAGCTTTAGTGGAATATTATTTTTTTCATATGTGAGTTAAAACAAATCTTTTTGCATAGACAAATTCTACTCAGCAGTCACTCAAGGGCAACTAACTTGAATGATTTTTAATTTTATTAACGCTACAGAGTTAAACTGGCTATCGCATAAAGCGGGCAAATTGTGTTTGCTCGAACACGCCCACTATAAGCAGTGGACTATACATATGGAAGTTCATTCAAAGGGCATTCAGTGAATAGTGTTTTTCTGGGAGGGGGGGAGGAGATTTTGCTGTCACAGATTCTATAATCCATTGTAGCAATTGCCTTGCTCCCTATTTTTTCGTACAGCTCTATTAGTTCCACTGGTGGGCAGCCCAATATTTCTGAGCTATTTGCAGGAAGAGGATGAGCAGGATGCTAGGCAGGGCAGGTTGCCTTAGGGGTGTTCAGTACCCACCCGCCGGTACCCTCAAATATGCAAACCATGTGCATAAAGCTTGGTTTGGCAGAGGATTAATGTAGTCATGTATTCCCAAAGGAGGTCATGGCAACAGATCCAATAGCACAAATAAAATGGGGTAGAAATTTGGGCGCTCATTCTCTGTGCCTGAATAGTGAGACCTAAGGCACCCCTGATACTGGGCCCGAGCTCTCACTGCAACAGTGCTGGTGTGGCACAATCGGCCAGCCAGCGAAGAGGAAACCAAGACGGGACTGCTGTTTTCCCTCAGGTGGGGAAAACTGGGGATCAGGAGATAGGAGGCCAAGGGGGAGGATCAGAGGTGGTGGCTCCAGTGATAGGAGACCGGAGGGGAGAAGATCGAAGGCCGGAGGCCACATCAGAGGTCAGGGATCAAGCGATCGTAGGCCGGAGAAGAACGGCGGCTGGGGGATTGTAGAAAGGAAGTTGGGGGGCAGGATCGGAAGCCAGGGGGAGGATCAGAGGGCGGGCGATTTGGGTGAGAGAAGGCTGGAGGGGAGGATCAGAGGTGGGCGTGGGGGTGGGGAGGGGGTGTTGGATTGGAGGCCAGGTGTCATGCTAGAAGGCCGGACGGGAGGATGGGTTGCCGAGGGGTGGGAAATAGGGGGCCGAGAGTAGGTTTGGAAGCAGGGTCAGGGGGAGTGATGGCGATCAGGGTTGGGAGGGAGAGTGGCGGCGGTCCATGTTCTTTAAATGTGGGGTCGGGAGGAGCACTCTTGCTCACTCCGGCTCCACATTCAGATACATTCATTTCAAAAACTTACCCTTTTGGTGGCAGGCAGACCCAAGTTGTGGTTTTACTGAGTGCAGCCAGCGCTGGCACCAGCTACCTCAGCGCAAACCAGTGTGGCAGTGAAGTTTCAAACATGTGTTAGGCCCATATTTGCTTACACATGCTGTCATGTATGTACATGCTGCTTGTAGCCACCAGATGGTATCATTGTTGGAGGCCACTGAGCAGCAGGCACATGGTGCAACTCTGGTATAAAAGGCCAGCCATTTTGTGAGTCAGGCACTTTGGGCCTAAATAAAGCAGAGTCAAGGTTGTGCCTTGCTTAGTTAAACAGTACTCAGTTTGAAACTTTATTGCATACATAACATTTGGCGATGAGAATACAAGAACCTTTGTTTGCAAAATGAGCACGATTGGACTTTTAGAGCGATTCGTGGAGGGAGAAGATTGGGCAGACTTTGTGAGCCATTTGAACCAGTACTTCGTGGCCAACAAAATGGAGGGGCTTGACGATGCAGATCGGTGCCGGGCCATGCTCCTCACTGTGTGCAGTTCAAAGATCTACGGTCTGATAAAGAATCTACTCATACCTAGTGATCCAACAGAGAAAATGTACGAGGAGTTGTGTACGTTGGTACGGGAGCACCTTAAGCCAGACGACAGCATCATCATCTTGAGATACAGGTTTTATACACACGTTCGATTGGAGGGCCAGAGCGCGTTGCCGACCTGAGACGTCTAGCGGGACCGTGCAAGTTCGGGACAGTGTTGGCAGACATGCTGCGGGACTTCTTTGTTATCAGTCTCAACCACGAGGTGATCCTGCACAAACTTCTGGCGGTGGAGGAGTTGAATTTAAAAAGGGCCATCCAGATCACTCAATCATGTATGACGATGGACAGGAGTTTAAAGCAAATATCGGTGAAGACCTGAACCTTGGCAAGTACTGTAAATGCGATTGATTTGGCGTTCGGCAGAGCGGCACATGGCAGGGCCTATCCGGCTGTGTTCGCGAAACCTGTGGCTGCCCAAAGTCCGCCAGCGGGAATGTATCCTACTTCTCCATGTTGGCGTTGTGGGGGAAATCATCGGTATCAGCAGTGCCGATTTAAGCAATATAGTTTCAAAGGCTGTCTGAGAGTGGGGCGCAAGTGTCCGCAGATGAGCAAGCGAGCTGCGACACACCACGTGGAGGATGAGTCAGACTAGCATGGATCTGGATACGCAATCCGAGATGCCAGAGGAGGAAGTATAAGGACTGCACTCTTTCATAACCAAGAGTAAACTAATTTTGATTAATGTGAAGTTTAACAGGATACCGGTATCGATGGAACTGGACACAGGGGCGAGTCAATCGATCATGAACGAGAGGGCATTTAATAAGCTGTGGGATACTAAGACTGTGAGGCCCAGGCTGAGCCCTGTTAATGTCAAGCTGCACACATACACCAAATAACTGATATGTGTCGTATAACGGTGCGGTTCACGAGTTACCGCTGTGGATTGTTCCAGGCAATGGCCCAACGCTGCTCAGCCGGAGTTGGTTGGAGAAAATCAGATGCAACTGGAATGACATAAAGGCGTTGTCGTCGGAGGAAGATACATGTGTCCAAGTATTGAGCAAGTTCCCCTCGCTGTTCGAACTGGGTATTGGCAACTTCACGGGAGCCATGGTGCAGATCCACGTGGACTCAGATGCAAGATCCGTCCATCATAAAGCTCGGGCAGTGCTGTATATGATGAGGGAGAAGGTTGAAATTGAACTGAACAGACTCCAGCGTGAAGGGATCATATCACCGGTCGAATTTAATGAATGGGCAGCACCATTGTTCCTGTGTTGAAAAGTGATGGCACAGTCAGAATCTGTAGAAACTACAAGGCTACGATCAACAGGGTTTCGAAACAAGATCGGTACCCGTTACCGAAGGCTGATAACTTGTTTGCGACGCTAACCGTAAGGAAGTCGTTTACAAAACTGGACTTGATGTCGCCTATATGTTGCAGGAGTTGGTCAAGACGTCGAAGAGACTTACGTGCATTAACACGCACAAAGGACTGTTTATTTACCACAGGTGCCTGTTTGGAATTCGCTCGGCTGCAGCAATATTCCAGAGGAATATGGAAAGTCTACTGAAGTCCGTTCCCAGAACCGTCGTGTTCCAAGATGACATCCTGATCACTGGTCGTGACTCTAAGGAACATCTGAACAACATGGAAGAGGTTCTACTGCATTTGGACAGAGTGGGACTCAGACTTAAACGCTCGAAGTACACCTTCATGGCACCAGAGGTCGAATTCCTCAGGAGGAAAATCGCCGCTGATGGCATCAGACCTACTGACGTGAAAACCAAAGGCATCAAGAATGCACCCAAGCTGCAGAACATGACTGAGCTGCATTTGTTCCTGGGTCTACTCAACTACTTTGGTAACTTCCTACCTAAATTGAGCACCTTACTTGAACCACTGCACATGCTATTGAGAAAAGGCACATTGCAAGTCAGAGCTTTCGAGAAAGCCATCAATCTGCTTTGCTCGAACATGGGTTATGACCCATGTAAACATTTAGTTTTGGCCTGTGACGTATCGTCATCTGGAATTGGTTGCGTGTTACAACAAGCCAATGAGTCGGGGAAACTTCAACCTGTCGCGTATGCATCAAAACTTTGTCTAAAGCAGAAAGAGCCTACAGTATGGTAGAAAAAGAAGCTTTAGCGTGTGTGTACGGTGTTAAAAAGATCATCAATACCTGTTCAGTCTCAGGTTTGAATTAGAGACCGATCACAAGCCGCTCATTTCATTGTTTCCGAGAGCAAAGGTATCAATACCAACGCTTCATCCCGCATCCAAAGGCGGGCGCTGACATTATCTGCCTATGATAATGTCATTTGCCACAGACCTGGCACAGAGAATTGTGCCGATGCTTCACGAAGGAAGACACAAATAACGTTCCGGAAATACTAGGGGACCGAGGGTCTAGCGAGAAGGAGGAACTGAAAGAAATCCTTATTAGTCAGGAAATTGTGTGAGGGAAATTGATGGGATTGAAGGCCGATAAATCCCCAGGGCACTTAAGGAAGTGGCCCTAGAAATAGTGGATGCATTGGTGATCATTTTCCAACAGTCTATTGACTCTGGATCAGTTCCTATGGACTGGAGGGTAGCTAATGTAACACCACTTTTTTAAAAAGGAGGGAGAGAGAAAACGGGGAATTATAGACCAGTTAGCCTGACATCAGTAATGGGGAAAATGTTGGAATCAATTATTAAAGATGAAATAGCAGTGCATTTGGAAAGCAGTGACAGGATCGGTCCAAGTCAGCATGGATTTATGAAAGGAAAATCATGCTTGACAAATATTCTAGAATTTTTTGAGGATGGATAAGGGCGAACCAGTGGATGTGGTGCATTTGGACTTTCAAAAGGCTTTTGACAAGGTCCCACCCAAGAGATTGGTGTGCAAAATTAAAGCACATGGTATTGGGGGTAATGTATTGACGTGGATAGAGAACTGGTTGGCAGACAGGAAGCAGAGAGTCGGGATAAACAGGTCCTTTTCAGAATGGCAGGCAGTGACTAGTGGGGTGCCGCAGGGTTCAGTGCTGGGACCCCAGCTATTTACAATATACATCAATGATTGAGATGAAGGAATTGAGAGTAATATCTCAAAGTTTTCAGATGACACTAAGGTGAGTGGCAGTGTGAGCTGTGAGGAGGATGCTAAGAGGCTGCAGGGTGACTTGGGCAGGTTAGATGAGTGGGCAAATGCATGGCAGATGCAGTATAATGTGGATAAATGTGAGGTTATCCACTTTGGTGGAAAAAACACAAAGGCAGAATATTATCTGAATGGCGGCAGATTAGGAAAAGGGGAGGTGCAACGAGACCTGGGTGTCATGGTACATCAGTCATTGAATGTTAGTATGCAGGTGCAGCAGGCGGTGAAGAAGGCAAATGGCATATTGGCCTTCATAGCGAGGGGATTTGAGTATAGGAGCAGGGAGGTCTTGGCTGCAGCTGTACAGGGCCTTGGTGAGGCCTCACCTGGAATATTGTGTTCAGTTTTGGTCTCCTAATCTGAGGAAGGACGTTCTTGCTATTGAGGGAGTGCAGCGAAGGTTCACCAGACTGATTCCTGGGATGGCAGGACTGACACATGAGGAGAGACTGGATCGACTGGGCCTGTATTCACTGGAGTTTAGAAGAATGAGGGGGTATTTCATAGAAACATACAAAATTCTGACAGGACTGGACAGGTTAGATGCAGGAAGAATGTTCCCGATGTTGGGAGAGTCCAGAACCAGGGGTCACAATCTAAGGATAAGGGATAAGCCATTTAGGACTGAGATGAGGAGAAACTTTTTCACTCAGAGAGTTGTTAACCTGTGGAATTCTCTTCCACAGAGAGTTGTTGCTGCCAGTTTGTTGGATATATTCAAGAGGGAGTTGGATATGGCCCTTACAACTAAAGGGATGAAGGGACATGGAGAGAAAGCAGGAAAGGGGTACTGAGGTGAATGATCAGTCATGATCTTATTGAATGGTGGTGCAGGCTCAAAAGCCAACTGGCCTACTCCTGCACCTATTTTCTATATTTCTATGTTTTTATGAGCCGATTGCCATTACCCACACTGGAGGTGGAAACACCACAACCGGCAGATTTAATGTTAATCATGGATGCTTTTAAGAGTGAAGGTACCCCTGTCACGGCTCAACAAGTTAAGACCTGGACCAGCCAGGACCCGATATTATCAGTGGTAAAGGGTTGCATCCTCAAAGGGGATTGGTCTGCCATAACTAAGAAAATGTGCGAGGAGGCCAAACCGTACATTCGTCACAAGGACGAACTGTCTATTCAAGCAGATTGCATATTGTGGGGCAATCGAGTTGTAATGCCTAAAAAAGGGAGAGAGAGGTTTGTGTGTGAGTTAGACAGCGCAGATTCTGGTATAGTGATGATGAAGGCCATCGCCAGGTTCCACGTATGGTGGCCAGGAATTGATGCTGAGCTGGAAGCATGCATGCATCAGTGCAACACCTGCAACATCAGCCGAATCGCAGCTGAGTCTGTGCTCTTGGCCATCCAAACCTTGGTCCAGGATCCATGTAGATTTTGCAGGTCCCTTCCTGGGCAAGATGTTTTAAGTGGTGCTGGATGCTTATTCGAAGTGGATCGTGTCATATATCTTACATTATTATATATAACTGTATCCTAACATGCTATACATGACTGTAATAAGATATGACCTGTAACCACCAGCATACCTTACCACCAGGGGTGCACTTGCAAGAGACAGGTATATAAGGACAGGTCTCAGGCAAGTACAGCATTCCAGAGCTGTGAAATAAAGGTGCAGGTCCAGAGTGACCTTGACTTCACTACATGTCTCGTGTGAATCTGTACTGAGGGGACAGGACTTTACAGTGGCGACGAGTTACGGGATTACAGAATCCACAGAATGGCGAACAACGGATCAGATGAAAAGTACAATACTGGAGACAATTGGGAGGACTTTATAGAAAGGCTCCAGCAAAGCTTTGTAACCAAAGACTGGTTAGGAGATGACAAAGCAGACAAGAGAAGAGCCCATCTCTTGACCAGCTGTGGCTCGAAAACATACGCTTTAATGAAGGATCTGCTGGCACCTGAGAAACCAGCAAGCAAGTCGTTTGAAGAATTGAGCACACTGGTAAGAGACAACCTGAAGCCAACGAGCAGCCTACACATGGCCAGATACAGGTTCTACAACTACAGACGCTGTGTGGGCCAGAGCATACCCGACTACGTGGCGGAACTTCGGAGGTTGGCTAGTTTATGTGAGTTTTCCGATGAACTGAGGAGAGAAATGCTGAGAGACTTTTTCATTGAAAGAATAGGCCACACAGGCATATTCCGAAAGCTCATAGAGATCAAGAACCTGACCTTAGAGGCAGTAGCACTGGTTGCACAGACATTCTTGGTAGAGGAAGAAGAAACGAGGTTGATTTACAATGCAGGTACGACAACTAACGAAATATCGGAACAAGACGTTCACAGCATTAAACAAGCTGCTACCACCACACACAGACAAAACCGGGAGAACAGGTTCTCGACAGTAGGCAGTGGCGCCAGAAGCCATCAAGGGCCACAGGAACGGCCGTTTACACCTCATCAACCCACAATGCGAGCAATCAACTACAAACTGAGAGAAGCTCAAGAGAGATCAGCCAGAAGCAGTCTGTGCTGGAGGTGTGGGGGTGGGCATTCGTCAAGGGGATGTCAATTTCAGCAGGCTGTTTGCAAGAACTGTGAATATACAGGGCATTTGGCCCGCATGTGCAAAAAAATGTCAGCTCGGTTGGTATATGAATCGGATGGGTCGGAAAGCGGACCAGAAGACGGTGGAGACAGTACCTGGGACACCGATGTACAGCGGGTCAACACAATTAATGGCCGCTGCTCCTACAACAGGACGCCTCCTTTAATGATGAGGGTCCTATTCAACGGGATACCTGTCAACATGGAGCTGGATACGGGAGCGAGTCAATCTCTCATGGGCGCTCAACAATTTGAACAACTGTGGCCGCATAAAAGAGACAGACCAAAACTCACAAGGTTCGACACCAAACTAAGGACTATACCAAAGAAATCATATCAGTCCTCGGCAGCGCCATGCTCTCTGTCACACACAAAGGGACAGTGAACCGACTTGCCCTGTGGATTGTCCCCGGAGACCCCCCAGCACTGCTGGGGAGAAGTTGGCTGGCAAAACTAGACTGGAAATGGGATGATGTCCATGCCATGTCATTAGAGGAACGGACCTCCTGCTCAACAGTTATAAAGCGATTTGAACATCTCTTTCAGCCAGGTGTGGGCACTTTCAAAGGGGCCAAAGTCAAAATCTACATCACACAGGATGCTAGACCGGTCCATCACAAGGCCAGAGCTGTACCCTATGTGATGAGGGAAAAGATTGAACACGAACTAGACAGGCTTCTGCGGGAAGGCATTATATCACCTGTGGAATTTAGCGACTGGGCAAGTCCCATCGTCCCAGTCATGAAGCCTGATGGATCCGTACGAATCTGTGGGAACTACAAATCTACCATAAACAGAGTCTCCCTACAGGACCAGTAACCGCTGCCCAGAGCGGAGGGCTTATTTGCCACATTGGCTGGAGGTAAACTTTTCTCAAAACTAGACCTCACATCTGCGTATATGACGCAAGAATTGACCGAGGAATCCAAGCTACTCACCACCATCAACACACATCGAGGCCTTTTCATGACCAATCGATGCCCATTCGGCATCAGGTCGGCAGCTGCCATATTCCAGCGCAACATGGAGAGTCTGCTCAAGTCCATCCCGGGGACGGTTGAATTTCAAGACGACATACTTATCACGGGCAGGGACACCGACTCCCATCTCCATAATTTGGAGGAAGTACTAAAGCGGTTGGATCGGGTAAGCCTACGAGTCAAGAAATCCAAGTGCCTGTTTCTCGCACTCAAGGTTGAATTTTTGGGCAGAAGGATTGCCGCTGATGGAATCCGCCCAACAGAGTCCAATACAGAAGCAATTCGCCTGGCACCCAGGCCCCGGAATATCTCAGAACTGCACGCCTTTCTCGGGCTACTCAATTACTTTGGGAATTTTATGCAGAACTTAAGCACGCTGCTGGAGCCTCTCCACATGCTACTCAGGAAGGGATGCGATTGGTTTTGGGGGGGACGCCCAGGAACGGGCCTTCAATAAGGCATGCAACCTTCTGTGTTCCAACAGTGTTTTGACTTTCTTTGATCCAGGTAAAAAGCTAGTTCTCACATGTGATGCGTCAGCGAATGGGGTCGGGTGCGTTTTGCAACATGTCAATAGTGCAGGCAAATTACAACCATAGCTTATGCCTCCATGTCACTTTCGCGGGCGGAGCGCGGGTACGGAATGGCCAGGCGGAGAGAGCAGTGCAAATCATTGAACAAGGCATGCTTAAAAACCAAGGTCCCACGCTGCAGGGTCACCTGTCGCGACTGCTGCTGGCATACAGATCTTGTCCGCACTCATTGACTGGGATCCCCCCGCGCAACTGTTGATGAAAAGGACTTTAAAAACAAGGCTCTCATTAATCCTCCCAGACATGCACGAAATCGTTGAGGCAAAGCGCCGTAAGCTGACTGAGTACCATGACAGAAATTCGAGGGGGGAGATGGAATGAGATAGGGGCAAAGTGTTTGTACTAAACTGTGGCAGGGGTCCCAAATGGCTTGCAGGGATAGTAACGGGCAAGGAAGGAAACAGGCTAGTGGTAGTACAAATGGACAATGGCAAAACCTGCCGGAGGCATGTAGACTAAGTCAAAAGCATATTTACCAACAACACTGCGGAACCAGAGGCAGACTACAATGTGGAACTCGCACCACACCTGGTGGACAGACAGAGGGAACAACCTGAGGAAAGGGCAATCCCAACAGACAGCCCAGGCGAGTCAACAACAATCACACCAATCGAAACAGACAGCCCAGACGAGATACCAGCAACCACACCCAAAGAAAAACAGACACCAAGGCAAACAACTGAACCACAACTCAGACGCTCCATGCGAGAGCGTAGACCACCTGAGAGACTGAACCTATAAAGACAATAAGACCTTGGGGGAGGGTGATGTCATGTATCTTACATTATTATATATAACTGTATCCTAACATGCTATACATGACTGTAATAAGATATGAACTGTAACCACCAGCATACCTTACCACCAGGGGTGCACTTGCAAGAGACACGTATGTAAGGACAGGTCTCAGGCAAGTGAAACATTCCAGAGGTGTGAAATAAAGATGCAGGTCCAGAGTGACCTTGACTTCACTACATGCCTCGTGTGAATCTGTACTGAGGGGACAGGACTTTACAGATAGAAAGCATAATCATGTCATCCAGTACATCCACGGCAACCATAGAGAATCTCAATGTCATGTTCGCGACACATGGTCTGCCTGACATACTGGTGAGTGACAATGGGTCGTGCTTCACCAGTCAGGAGTTTCAAGTGTTTGTAAAACTTAACAGCATAAAACATGTAAGGTCAGAACTGTTCAAGTCTGCGTCCAACGGGCAAGCAGAACGTGCAGTACAAATTATCAAGCAAAGCATGAGGACCCGCTTGTCTTGCATACTGCTGAGTTACAGGACAAGTCCCCACACACTCACAAGGGTGTCGCCTGCTGAACTCATGATGAAAAAAGGTCTTAAGACCAAGTTATCTCTTGTACGCCCGGATTTAAGTGATCATGTTGAATACAGAAGACAGAGTCAACAAGGGTACCACGATCGCGCAACTGTGTCACGCGAGATTTCTGTTAATGATCCTGTATATGTGTTGAATTATGGTCAGGATCCCAAATGGATCGCTGGTATGGTCATGGCCAAGGAGGGCAACAGAGTATTTGTTATTAAGCTCAAGAATGGGCAAACTTGCAGGAAACACATGGATCAAACAAAGCTGAGGCACACAGATGAGTCAGAGCAGTCGGACGAAGAAACCATCAATGACCAACCAACCTACCAGCAGCCTTCAGTGAACTCAAGGGTCATCAGTGAACCCGGAATTTCCATCACAGACTTGTTCAATAAAAATGGACTTGCAATTCCTGATATGGCCACTGCCATCCCCAACAAGTCAGCCACAACAGACTCCGTACATTCACCCAAGGCCAGAAATGAACTGAGACGGTCAACCTGGGAACGTAAAGCACCAGACCGTCTCAACCTGTGAAAGACTGTGATAAGATCTCAGAGGAGGATATTGTCATGTATGAACATGCTGTTTCTAGCCACCAGATGGTATTATTGTTGGAAGCCACTGAGCAGCACGCACATGGTGTTGCTCTGGTATAAAAGGCCAGCCATTTTGTGAGTCAGGCACTTTGGGCCATAATAAAGCAGAGCCAAGGGTCTACCTTGTTCAGTTAAACAGTACTCAGTTTAAACCTTTATTGCATACATAACACACGTGAGCCTCAATTTTCTACAGTGACACGATCCCCACCGGAAGTGTGGTAGGATGTGGCTTCCACCCATTCAACGATATGATCGCTGACCCTGCCATAGTTAATTGGCATCATTGTGATTTATATAATTTCAGCAAGCTCCAGATGAGGTAAACACCTCAGATTAGGAGCTTACCCATTTGCAAGTTGCTGCAGCATTAAAACACCTGCAGCAACTTAAAGGGACTAAACACAACACAGATACACTGTACAAAGTGTCTGAAAAGTCTGTGGCAAGACACAGAGCCCTAGGTTTGCTGATGAAGATGTGGATGGGCGTCCTCCTCCAAGCAGTCAGAATCAGGAGGGAGGACTTATTTGGAACAGATGGAGAAGCACAATGAGGGAAGTTTAAGTGCAAACTTCACAACCCCATAGACTGCCTCTCAGAGCAAGAAGAAGGTTGATTACTGTAATAAATGAAGGACAGAGACACGATGATTTGCTAGTCCATGTGCTTGCTATATTAGGCCAGAGCGAATTGGGCATGCTCATAGCAAACCATGTGATAATACTTTACACTGCTTTCCCCCTTAAAATGTATGCATTCCCCTTTCAAAACAATAAAACTACAGTCCCACCTTTCCCAGCAATACACGTACCACATAACAAAAACTTTCTGGCTTTTTTCCATTTAAATGAACTATAAATCTAGTTTAACAGCAGGTTTGTGGAGCCTTACTGATCTCCTTACAGAATGTTTTGGTGTTGAACCAATTTTCGGGCTGTTTTGTTTTGGTTCCAAACTCAAAGATGATCCTGTTTATTTCTCAAACTTGTTTGAACCTATATGTTTCACTTCAATTCATTTTGAGTGACTATCTACAAGTACCAGGAAATAATCACAGACTCTCTGAAAAGGTCTACTTGGCCATGGCCAGGGTCGTAGCGGAGTTTTCAGTGGTTTGTTTCTGCAATTTTGGCAAACGCTGCATCTGTTGACAAGTGATTCACAATCACTGTCCAATCCAGACCAGTAAACAAAGCTTCTTACAATTGATTTCATACTGACGATCCCTAGATGTTCAGTATGATGTTCGGCAAGAATCTCTCAAAGAAGTAGGTGCCACCACTCTGTTTCTCCACTTGATTCCACCTTGCTCACAACACAATTCAGTACGACGGTTATGGAATGGTTTCAATTGTGTGGGCTATATTTTGCCCAAGCCTGTTTTCTGGCGTATTGCCAGTATTACGCCCGTCTGAAGAAGCCTTCCGATCAGCACCTCGCTCTCTCTCTCTCCTCCCCCCTCCCCCACCCCGGGCTTGTTTTCCAGCTGAGCCCTGAGCCACTATATCTGCGCGCGGGGCCGATTCTGCCGGCCAAAGCTACGACCCTCCAGCTCTATTTCAAGACGTTCGGTGGTGGCGTGTGAGTGAGTAAAAAAAAAGAGAAAACTTCTGAAATCCAACAAACTTCCATTTACTACATTGACAGGTAAAAAAAGTTGAATTTTATTATTGATTTTTACAGTGTTCTTGACTCCCTCCAAAATCTCTGATTAAAAACAATGGCGTCTTTCAGCGCCGATTTCTCAATGTGCGCTGGTTTTCTTAAGTGCTCAGAAGGTTTTTCGGGAGTGGCCAGATACGCTGACCTAGGAGGGAAAAATCTTGACCAAACTGAAAAATTATAAAAACCGGCGCAGACATGAAGTAAAAAAAAACTGGCCTTGAAAAATCAGAACTAAGTCAGTTACGCCGGCGCAGATCGCAGGGGGACACTTTGAAAAAAATAAATACACCAAAAAAAACGACGCGCGTCAAAAAAACGGTGCAAATGACCCAGGAAAATTGAGCGCTTTGTCTGTACACTGATCAGTCCATCCATTCAAGGTGTTTTCATACGCTCTTTTCAGTACTGAGTCCTTTTGAGTCTCATCTGCAATCTCAGTTGCATTCACGGGAAACTCTTTGTCAACTGCACCTAGCGTGAAAATCGCACCTTCACTCCCAACACACAAGTCCTCATGTGGCAACCTGGACAAGGCATCTGCAATTGCGTTTTGCTTTGAAGTGCGACATTCAATCGTGTTGTCATATTGTCACAACAACACTGCCCAATGTTGCATTCTTGATGCGGCCATTGCAGAGGTGGCAGATTTGGGCTCAAATATTGCTAGGAGCGGTTTGTGATCAGTTATCAGGATAAACTTTCTGCCGATCAGGAACTGTTGGAATTTCTTGATTCCAAACACCATGGTGAGTGCCTCCTTTTTAATTTGCATGTAGTTTCTTTTGCTCTTTGCAAGGGTTCGCAATGCAAATGCGATTGGTTTCTCTTGGTCATCATCCATTACGTGGCTAATGACCACTCCCACACCATAGCTGGAAGCATCACACACTAACTTAAGTTCACACTCTGTGTTGTAGTGCACAAGTAGAGCATCGCTAGAGAAACTTCTCTCAAGTATCATAAGTTTCCTGTTGCGCTTTCGTCCACTTCCACTGGACATCCTTCTTGAGGAGCTCGTGTAATGGAGCTAACATGGTTGCTAGCTCAGGTAAGAAACGTGCGTAGTACTGGACCATTCCAAGGAAAGATCTTCATTCAGACATGTTCTATGGCTTTGGAGCATTGATGACAGCGTCAAACTTTTCCTTCTCTGGTTGCAAGCCATTTGCATCAACTTTCAGACCAAGGTACACACCCTCGAGCACATTTGTTCCATTTCAATTTGACATTGTGGGCATTCAACTTTTGAAGCACTATATCCAATATTTCTAGATTTTCTTCCTCGCTGCTTGTTGCGATCAGTACATCATCTTGATTGCATAAGCAATTTGGAACTCCTTGCAAAATCTTATCTGTCATAGTCTGCAAGATTTTGGGGGAGGAATTTACATCATATGTCAGCTTGGTGTATGAGTACCATCCCTTGCATGGATTGATGATGAGATACTGTTGACTCTCTTTGTCAACATTCAGCTGAGCGCAAGCATACAACAGTCCAAGCATGGAGCAAACCTTTGGCCCAGAGAGTACTGCATACAAATCTTGCAATGTAGGTAATGGGTACTGCTCATCGTCAACTGTTTGGTTGATAGCAACTTTGTAGTCACCACACAAGCGTACAGTTTTGTTTGCACACTACCACAATCGAGGTATCCCATTCACTTTTGTCAGTTTTTACTCTGTTCTCTGAGCTTCGCTAGCTCTTCCTCCACCTGACTTTTCAAAGCATAGGGGACTGGCCTTAACTTACAGTACACAGGCTTCGCATTGGACTTATGCGGATTTAAACGTCATACCCAGTGATGCCCTCATAACTGTCTGTGAACATGCTTTGGTGGTATTTGTTCAGCATTGTTCCAAGTCACTTCTTTGAAGCATCTACACTGAAGACTTTTTTCCAGACTAGTTTTAACTTTCACAACCAGTCTTTGCCGAAGAGAGTTGGCCTGTTGTTGTAGCTCGCTACAATAATAGACAGCTTTACTGACTGGCCATTGTGTTGAACTCTACATTCTGTTTGTCCACATGTCTCTAGGATTTCTCCGGAGTAGGTTTTTTACTCAACGGTACTCTTTGTAAATGATACTTGATTAAAGTTACTCTCATATGTGTCCTTACTCAGTCTGCTGCCGTGTCAATATACAAATCAATATATTGCTCGTTGATCAAAAGTTTTGTATGGAAGTCTTTCTCACAACTGCTAGTGTTGCTGCTAGGGGCATAGATACTGTACATCATCATCATCATAGGCAGTCCCTCGAAATCGAGGAAGACTTGCATCCACTCTAAAAGTGAGTTCTCAGGTGACTTTACAGTCCAATGCGGGAATTACAGTCTCTGTATCAGGTGGGGCAGATAATAGTTGAGGGAAAGGGTGGGTGGGAGCCTGGTTTGCCACATGTCCCTTCCACAGTCTGCGTTTGATTTCTGCATGCTCTTGGCGATGAGACTCGAGGTGCTCAGCGCCCTCCCAGATGCTTTTCCTCCACTTTGGGCAGTCTTGGGCCAGGGATTCCCAGGTGCCGCCGGATATTGCACTTTATCAAGAAGGCTTTGAGGATGTCCTTGAAACGTTTCCTCTGCCTACCTGGGACTCGCTTGCCGTGTAGGAGTTCCGAGTAGAGCACTTGCTTTGGGAGTCTTGTGTCGGGCATGCGGACGGTGTGGCCCACCAACCGGAGCTGGTCGAGTGTGGTCAGTGCTTTGATGCTGGGGATGTTGGCCTAAGCGAGAACACTGATGTTGGTGCATCTATCCTCCCAGTGGATTTGCAGGATCTTGCAGAGGCAGTGCTGGTGGTACTTCTCCAGGGCTTTGAGGTATCTACTGTATATAGTCCACGTCTTTGAGCCATATAAGAGGGCGGGTATCACTACTGCCCCGAAGACCATAAGCTTGGTGCCAGTTTTGAGGTCCTGGTCTTCAAATACTCTCTTCCTCAGGCAACCAAAGGCTGTGCTGGCACACTGGAGGCGGTGTTGGACCTCGTCATTGATGTCTGCCCTTGCTGATAATAGGCTCCCGAGGTATGGAAAATGGTCCACGTTGTCTAAAGCCACGCCGTGGAGTTTGATGACCGGGGGGCAGAGCTGTGTGGTGGGGTCGGGTTGGTGGAGGACCTTTTTCTTACAGATGTATAGTGTAAGGCCCATGCTTTCGTAAGCTTCGGTGAAGATGTTGACGATGGCTTGGAGTTCGGCCTCTGAATGTGTGCAAATGCAAGCGTCATCCGCATACTGTAGTTCGATGACAAAGGATGGGACGACCTTGGATCTAGCCTGGAGGTGACTAAGGTTGAACAGGTTCCTATTGGTTCTATAGTTTAGTTCCACTCCAGCGGGAAGCTTGTTGAGAGTGAGATGGAGCATTGCAATGAGGAAGATCGAGAAGAGCATTGGTGCGATTATGCAGCCCTGCTTGACCACGGTCAAGATGTGGATTGGGTCTGTGGTGGAGCCATTGGTCAGGATCACGGCTTGCATGTCATCATGGAGCAGGTGGAGGATGCTGGCAAACTTTTGGGGGCAGCCGAAGGGGAGGAGGACGCTCCATAGTCCCTCATGATTGACAGTGTCAAAGGCCTTTGTGAGATCAAAGGCAGCCATGTACAAGGGTACTGTAGATGACTAGATCTTAAACATCAGGTGTGTGCACTTCAACTTTGAAAATGCCTCCCCCTTTTGTTGTCGCTGCTTTACATTGCCACTAGAATGGTTCTTACATCCTGCTTTAGATCTAGCTCTTCAAGCTGTTGAAATATGGCCTTGCTTGTGGCAGTAAAAACACTTCACATTTCTGTATTGACAGGACTGTAGTGAGTGATTTCCCTTGCAGCAATAGCAATTCACTGAACTGCTCACACCGACATGCTTTTGATTCAGTCTCACAGCTTTAGGTGGCTTTGTGACTGTAGACCTCAGCGACACTAGTCACCTGAGTTGGACAGGGCTCCCTAGCATTCTTAGACACCATCTCCATAGATAGGGCAATTTTGCATCCTATGTCAAATGTTGGTTCAGAGTGTTCAGTAACTTGGACTGTGTGCATCCATCCACCAGTCCACACACAAACTTATCTAGCAACGCACAATCCTTAAATGTGTCGAAGTTACAATGCAAAGATAGGTTCTTAAGAGCTACAATGTACTCACTGATGGTTTCACTTTGGTTTTGGTTTCTGGTACCAAACTTATAGCTCTCTGCTATTTCTAATGACTTTGGGTCGAAATGGTCCTTGGGTTTCTCGACAATGTCGTCAAACGACATATCCTTTGCTTTCGCTGGCATGAGTAGGTTTGTCAATGTTCCCCGTAGACATCTGGTCTGTTAGAAAAATTCCTTACTTCCATTCATGGATTACTTTATTCTAAGCTTGAACATTCTCATCTGCACCTTCCGTCTCAATAATGTCATTGGCCCTAAAAAAAAATCTCGATCTGCTCAATGTAAGAACTGAATGGTTCGTGAGCTCAGTCATACCTACCGAGGTTTCCGATGAATCCCGTAGGCACGGCCATGCTTGTCCAGATCCCATTGAACAGCGACTCAGCACGCTACCTGTGTACATGTGAGAATCAACACCGCTGTTGCTGTGTATACATACATGCAAAGGTGAAGCACCGATGATGCTGCATGAGCATTAATGGTAAAACATCGCAAAAAATCAGTTTTGGTGTCACAAGTGCACCTTAAACGTGTCCACTTGAAGGCTGAACACTGTGTCCTTCCATGATCCATAAAAATGGCTTTGGGATCCCACCCTCATTGCCAAAATGTAAAATATGTGGGTAGAAGACATGAAGGAGAGACACGATGAATTGCTAGTCCATGTGCTAGCTTTATTAGGCCAGAGTGAACTGAGCATGCTCATACCAAACCATGTGATAATACATTACAATTATATTACAATGTCAGGCAGGGTAAGAGGAATCAGCCACATCTTCTAAGCAGGCACTCTACTAAGCATCTCTGCTACTTACAGTCATCTCCCCTCACACTCTGTTCAGCACTTAAATTGCTTGCCATTAATGCCAGGGGGGGAGGGGGGAGAGTGGTAGCCTTTATTCCCTGAACTTTTACCTGGAAGTATTCCTGCACTCACACCCTTACATGCAACCACTCTACTAAAAGATTTACATGGAATCTAATTGTTTAGTGCATGTACCTATCATCACCACATTATGGGCTGCATGCAGATAGCTGAGTGTTGTTTCATCTCATGCTATTCAAGGGTAATTCTTAACTTTTGCATTTTAAAGAGACAGCCCATAACACCTTGAAAAGAATGGAAGTGGACTTAAATCGTCTTACCTATTTGTGGAGGAAGTTTATAGAAGCTTATAGGAGTAGAAGTCATCAAGGGTTTTGGCGATGGGACAGTAGAAAGGCATGTACCAGCGAAGGGTTCAGTGAGACATTCTGCTCCTCCTTCATAAATTGTCAGTGAACCATGTCATGAAATATCATGCCACTCCTTTAACTGAAAATAACATGAAAGCCCCGCTCCTCTGGAAACCATTCGATTCTTTCTTCCTCATTTCCCCCTCTAGATGTGCTGCAATTTGAATAAGATACAACTCCTCAGCATTCATCACTGCCCACACTTTGGGCCCAATTTTGGCCATGACTTGCATCAATTCTTTTGGAGTAAATTGTTTTTTCAGGCGCAAGTTAAAAAATGCCATTTTCCGCCCAAAAATTGCTCCAGAGTGTCAGTTAGGTACGATTTTTTTTAGTTCCGTTTTTTTTTCAAAAGGGGGCGTTCCCAGACACTTACACCAGTTTTGGCCGTTTATGGCATTTTGGCCAGCTAAAACTTACTCCAAATCCATTTAGGTCAGCGTATGTGGCCAGCTCTGAAAAACATTGCAGGTAGTTAAGAATTCGGCGCAGGTTAGTACATTTAAAGCACCGAGACTTACAAAGCACTAAACAAAGCACAAAAATAAGCATTCAATAACAAATAAAAAATACAAGGGAGCTGCGAGGACCTGCACCAAGACTTACAAAGCACTAAACAAAGGCCAAAAAGTAAGAAGCAATTAGTTAACAAATAAAAAATAGAAGGAAGCTGAGGACCTGAACCATGAATTACAAAGCACTAAACAAACCACAAAAAGTAATAAGCAATCAATTAATAACAAATAAAAAATAGAAGTTCTACCTTTATGCCAGAATCAAGTTTTTTTTAAAGTCCCCTCCCCACCCATCAAAACACTCTTCCCCCCCCCCCCAAAACTCTCCTCCTCCACCCCCCCACCCCCCAATCAAAACTCTCAAGCACAACCATCAATAAATAAAAAATAAAACTGAAGTCCTACCTTGGCCCGGGATGTCAGCGGGCCGGCCGGCCGGTGCGGGAGGCCACTCGGCCGGGGATAGGGTGTGGCGAAGATCGGGGCGTCCCTTCGGCCGGGGATGGGGACTGTGAGCATTGGGTCCTGCTCACAGCCCGCAGGACATGCTGGGAGGACGAGGAGCATGCGCGCAGACTTCACTGCGAATGCGCCCAGCTGCTGGCAGTGCTTTCTGCGCTGGCCTGTTGCTCCGTTCCCCCCCCCCCACTTCACTAGCTACGCCACACTGGGACACCGGAGAGTCGGCAGAGCGGGCAAGGTGGGGCCCCTTTTTTTCGGCGCTGTTTCCAGCGCGCAAAGTCGCCGCATTTTAGGCGCCGAGAAAAGGGCTTGGGGAAAATTGGGCCCTTTGTAACACACACCCTCGCTTCACCCCTCTGAGCATCAACCCTGAAACATCCACCTCAGGGAAATTAGATATTGAGGAAGAGGGGGAGAGAACTGGGTGACAAACAGAACATGAGTTAAAAAAAGTAGCTGGTAGTGGTAGGTGGGAAGAAAATCTTTGCCAATCAGAAGATCCGGAGCTGACACCTCTTGCCTGAAGAGCCTGGGATCTGCAATGCCTGGGCCCTGTATTTAAAAGAACTATACTCGCAGAACGCCAAGCATTGGTGTAGGCACTGTGAGCCATATCATACAGTATGCTGCAGATGGAATTCGTCAACAGCATGCACATCATTTGGGTAATCATTTAATAGCACTGTAGTCTATCACCGGGCATGTGGCAGCTCCAGGAACATCTACATCATGACTGAAACCTTAGTGGCAGACTTTTCTTCCTGTGTGGATATTCAGAGGCCATGGTGCTAAACTGTAATTTGCCGTTATTTCTGCTTCCCTGCATATCAGTAGACTCGATGACCAGTACTAGTGGCATGGCAGAAGGGGATCTCAGGATAGCAGCACATGCTTACAGAGGAGTAGGCATGCACACACAGTATGGGTTGTAAATAAAATGATGATAGAACTGAAGTTGTTGTGTACACTGATATTGTTTTTGGCACAGTTTGGAAGTGATAAACTGGCTTGAATATGAGTGGTTTGAGTTAAGCACACAGAGAAGAGTTTGCAAATGATAGCATCGTTATGGTAGAAAGGGATAAGGTGTTAACAGAACTATTCATGCAGGGGCCAGTTGTGGTAGTCAAGAGAAGGTTCCCCCTTATCAGATTGCCACAAAAGTTTCTTGTAGCAACAATATTTTGCCCTCCATTTCTTTTGCATACTGCTCCTCTTGCTAATGTCATTGCACGTGGGGTGGGGGGGAGCTTCTTCTTCTTTTTATAAAGCAAAGTTGTGCAGCATGCAGCACACCACCACGATCTTTGAGACCAGATCAACCTAGATACCTCAATCATAGAAATCATAGAAATTTACAGCACGGTAGGAGGCCATTAGGCCCATCGTGTCTGCGCTAGTCAAAAAAGATCTGTGCAGCCTAATCCCACTTTCCAGCTCTTAGTCCACACAATCTTTCCCCATAGCTAAAATGCTCCAGTTCTGGCAACATACAGGCAACTCTCGATTATCCGTTTACGGATCTAACGGAGAACCCGCTGTAATGGCACTTTTAAAAACTGTGATTCTATCCCGTGTACAGCTGCACACGACCATTAAACCCACCCCACACACAGCCCTGCGCTGACACACAGCATTATCACTACACACAGAGGAAGGGCTTTCTTTTATAATAAAGTTTAATGCTGTCTCAACCTTAAAAGAAACCTTGTAGAGCAATCAAATGAACGCGGACCTGGGCAGTCTGTTTGCTCATACTGGCGACCCATCCTCACGGTATCAGTTCAAAGGCATTGCTCCCAATCTCGCTCTTTTAGGGCACTGTCCAGATCCATCACGCTGGAAGCAAGTTCAGAGGGGCAAAAGATTTATCTAACTCTTCTTCCCTTCCCTGCCGTCATTCCGTTTTCTGATTTTGGTGAATGTGCTCTTGTGCAGTCTGGCGTATCACTGAGGGTGCCGCCTCAGGGGTAAGTAAAACCGAGTCTCATTCAACATCCAGTGGTTGAAGCCTTTAGACTGGCCATTTTAAGAAAAAGTAGACACAGTATAACATGGGTCTCTTCATTTTATATTAAAATGAATAGGTGGACAATCCCATCCTGGAGTGCACAGAAGCAGAAAAGCATCAAAGTACTGTATAAATTTGGGACCCAAACATTCTCGGCAAGTATGTGCACTCGCCCTAGCAGCAAAATCGTTTACCCAGAATAGCCCGATCCCCGAGGGCCCCGGATAATCGAGAGTTGTTTGTACTTGTAAATCTGTACCCTCTCTAGTGCAATCACATCTTTCCTGTAAGAGGTGACCAGAACTATACACAGTACTCTAGCTGTGGCCTAACTAGTGTTTTGTACAGTTCAAGCATAACCTCCCTGCTCTTACATTCTATGCCTCGGTTAATAAAGGAAAATATCCTGTATGCCTTCTTAACCACCTTATCTACCTGTCCTGCTACTCATCAGGGATCTGTGGACATGCACTCCAAGCTCCGTCAGTTCTTCTACATTTCCCTTGCCTTGTTAGCCAAGCATATCTTGAATGTTAAGTATAGAAGAACTTCATGAGACTGAGTACTGTGAGCTAAAACTGATGTAACCTTAGTCTCTTTATTACAACTCCAGATTGTCTAAGCAGCATGGCAGACAACCTTTTATACTCCCTTGCACGAGGTGTGCAGGTGATCCTTGGGCCTCCAACAGTTGTGCCCTCTGGTGGCAAATCTTACGCAGTTACAATGT
Organism: Pristiophorus japonicus; assembly: GCF_044704955.1. Lineage (NCBI taxonomy): Eukaryota > Metazoa > Chordata > Chondrichthyes > Pristiophoridae > Pristiophorus > Pristiophorus japonicus. The sequence continues at coordinate 334,323,912 of NC_091978.1, forward strand.
TTACATACATAACATCGAACATGTCTATGGTGCGTTCAAGATTAATTCCAGTGAATGAATGAGCCCTGTTATAGTGCTACTCAGCTGGGAAATTGCAATGGTGTCATCAGTCACGCCTGTAGAAGATAGCCTTTATCTCTGAGGAGCCACGCAGAGACTTGCCTTTCTAGGTTAAAGTGCTGGCACTCTGGAGTTTCTTAAAATAAAAACATCGTGTCAGCTGACAAGAAAGCAAACAATCATCTGCATGATGGTGAATTGCTGTCTATGAAACAGGAGTATCCTTTCCTATTGATACACATCTGTCCTTTGGTGAAAGGAGTATATATGGCCAAGTGTGTGTCATTTATGACTCCTTGGAGATTTCTGCCACTTGGTAAAAGTGGAGTGGTCTACCATATTCACACCAGTTGTCTATGGGGAAGCTGATGAAATTGCTATAGAGAATATTGCATCTATGACCTGCGCATCTGTTTGACTTTTTTTATAGATGTCCCCAATGGCAGTCTGAAATAACCCTCTCGCATAGAAGTTAAGGGCAGCGGTGACCTTAACAACCATTGGCTAAGTGGTGAGTATGATGGAGATGAGCTGCTGATCAGCTTGTAACACATGGCCTAACTGTGACAACTGCCTTTGTAAAGTGACGCTTCCACAGGTAAACCTCGGTGGTCAAATGCCAGTAGGAATTCCTCTGCCAGTATAGTTTGGTGTAGGGGGATTTATGGGTAGGTGCCAAGTGGCTGGAATGCAGTCTTACCAGCCTGGCTTACCTGTGTTTGTCTGTTTCCAGGAAGCAAAGATAGAGGGGAATCTCCAGTGGGAAACCCACTGTGGCCTGCCTGAAAAGATGGGAAGTGTAAATAGCAGATCCCCCACAAATGGCATAAAGGCAGATGGTAAAATAGCTGACCAAACCCCCCCCCCCCCACCCCCACTCCACCCCCTCCCCACCCCCCACCCCCAAAAAAATAACAGTTATTGGCCTGGAAATTCCACGAGGATCTCCCAGTTTACCTTGCAGAGTCCCAGGGCCACTGTCTTTGAACTGTAATTTACTTCCTTCAAAAATATATGAATAGGTTTTTGTCTCTCAATTGAGCTGTCAAACCAGAAGCAGGGTATCATCTATTATTTTTATGTACTGCACATATATCCCAAAAGATATTGACTTTTTTCCCCTTCTTGAGCCAAAAGGCAACATTCGCATGACTGGCCATAAACAACGCTCGATAATGTTTGTGCCAGATATGGCAGCCACTTTAGAAATCAATTGTTGGCATAAATTTCCAGTAAGCTGCTATTGCCAACATATGGGGTAGAACAAAATCCATTGAATGGTTGTACAACAAAGAATTTAGATCAATCGCCCAAGTACTGTAGATAGTAGTCACCTTTGGACAGAATCACACTACTCCGAGGGGCAGGGGGTAAGGGGGAGATTACACTCATCACAGCAGGTTACAAAACTCACAGGACATTGGCCATGACAAATAAACAGTCCTAATTATTTTGTCAGTGCCACGAACATTATTCTCGGTTGATTGTGATGGCGAAGTAACCAATTAGAATTACACCTTAGTCTCATTTGATTTCCCTTGATACAATGGAAGAAAGACTATTTGTATTGGTTAAGAAGTTGTCATTTAATCCTAGCAGTATCAACAGTTTTAACAACTCCAAGCTGAATTGGAGTCACAAATATCAGCCTTGCCCACACTTTCTTCGAATGAACTGCATTTGTTTGCTTTATTTCCTAAAGGACAATAGTCTGATAAATTGACCCTAAATGTCTTTTTCTACCTTAACGCATGCTGGGGCAAGAGTGGGTTCCATCGGGAAATTGTGCCACGGTGCGCTTTAAATTGCATTGATTAGGTTCTACTAAAAGTCATCTGCATAATCACAAACGTAAAATCTTCGATGAACTAGCATAATCAGAGAGTGCAATAGAACATAATCGTTTCTTTTTTTTCTTTCATTAAAGTGTATTCCATTATGTATTTAAAGAGTGGTAACCTGGTGCAGTTTTATTACTACAGCTGAAATTGGATCAAAAATATATATGTTTAATAAGGGTGTCCAGTCCACCACCTGTGAATCACTAAAAATGACTTAAAATAACTATACTGAACCAATTAAAAGTTTCTTTGATATACACTAGTCAGTTTCTTGGTAAATTAAATATTGTTTGATATGAAAAAACTTTCAAAACGTGCCTATTAGTGCTTGTATGCCTAAGAAAATGAGCGCAAGCTGAAGAGCCTTCCTGAACATAAGAACATAAGAAATAGGAGCTGGAGTAGGCCATTCGAGACTGCTCCAACATTCATCAAGATCATGGCTGATCTTCTACCTCAACTCCACCTTCCTGCACGATCCCCATATCCCTTAATTCCCTTTGTTCACAAAAATGTATCGACCTCTGTCTTGAATATACTCAACGACTGAGCATTCACAGACCTCTGAGGTAGAGAATTCTAAAGATTCACAACCCTTTGAGTAAAGAAATTTCTCTTCATCTCAGCATTACCCCTGTCAAGCCCCTTAGTAATTTTATATGTTTCAATTAGATTGCCTTTCATTCTTCTAGACTCTAAGGAATATAGGCCTAGTTTACTCAATCTCTCCTCATAGGGCAATCCCCTCATCCCAGGAATCAGTCTAGTGAACCTTCACTGTACTCCCTCTAAGGCAAGTATATCTTTCCTTAGGTAAGGAGACCTCACCAATGCCCTGTATAATTGTAGTAAAACTCTTAACTCTTATAGTCTAATCCCTTTGTAACAAAAGCTAACATACCATTTGCTTTCTTAATTGATTGCTGTACCTGCACATTAACTTTCTGTGATTCATGTACAAAGACAGCAGGTTCCTCTGAGTGCAAACATTTCCCTGTCTCTCACCATCCAAAAAATATTCTGCTTTTTTGAATCAATGCAATCGGCAGAATCTCACAATTTTGACCTGGGGTCGTGGTCAGTTTTGTGGGTAGGACCTGATTCGGGCAAATTGAATCTTGAACCAGCCTAAAAAATCGTGGGGAAAGTGAACGCAAGTGGTTTTGAGTCTAACTCACGTTTTAAATTCCGTTACATTTTGCTCTGATTGGGATGATTCTGCTCGGATTACACTGATATAACTAGCAGAACCAAGCACAGACCCTAACAGCCCATCATATAGCAGCTTGTGAGGATTCATCGGGGTCTTCAATTTTACCAATGTTAATCTTTGTTTTAATCTTTTCATCTCTTGAGTGTTCTGCTTACTATAGAAGACCTGTCAAGTTTCACTTATTCACACTGACAGTCACTGTGGTTCATTTTCACCTGCACTATTTGGGCTGTAACCTGACAGCTCTCAATGGAAATGGCAATCAGATGGTTTTTATAATGGGTGGGTGATCAGCAACATCAGTTTACTGGCCAAGTGGTGACAGTGAAAATTATCCCCATTATGTTTGATGAAAAACTGTAGAGTGGTTCTTACACGGCACTGTAAAAGATGTGATCTATTTACAAGTGTAAGGAGCATAAAGATGATAGTCGTGAAAAACTATAGGTGAGTGAAATTTAACGGAATGGAGATAAGTGTCACAATTGTGGTGAAAAATTCCGAAAGTGTTCAGAAAGGGCAGAAGATTAAGGGCTAGACTTTCCACTTTGCTGGCTATCACCCCCAAAATGGGCGATGTTCCAGCTTTGGCGATGTGTCAGCCGAATGATCGCTGGAACATCGCCCATTTTTGGCATCGCGACTTTTGGCTCAGCGATAGCCCAGCGATGTGACATGGCCCAGCGATAGCCCGGCGATGTGACATGGCCCATTGATAGCCCGGCGATGTGACATGGCCCATCGATAGCCCAGCGATGTGACATGGCTCAGCGATAGCCCGGCGATGTGACATGGCCCAGCGATAGCCCGGCGATGTGACATGGCTCAGCGATAGCCCAGCGATGTGACATGGCCCAGCGATAGCCCGGCGATGTGACATGGCCCATTGATAGCCCGGCGATGTGACATGGCCCAGCGATAGCCCAGTGATGTGACATGGCCCATCGATAGCCCAGTGATGTGACATGGCCCATCGATAGCCCAGTGATGTGACATGGCCCATCGATAGCCCAGCGATGTGACATGGCCCATTGATAGCCCAGCGATGTGACATGGCCCATCGATAGCCCAGCGATGTGACATGGCCCATCGATAGCCCAGCGATGTGACATGGCCCAGCGATAGCCCGGCGATGTGACATGGCCCAGTGATAGCCCGGCAATGTGACATGGCCCATCGATAGCCCAGTGATGTGACATGGCCCAGTGATAGCCCGGCGATGTGACATGGCCCATCGATAGCCCGGCAATGTGACATGGCCCAGTGATAGCCCGGCAATGTGACATGGCCCAGTGATAGCCCGGCAATGTGACATGGCCCAGCGATAGCCCGGCGATGTGACATGGCCCAGTGATAGCCCGGCAATGTGACATGGCCCATCGATAGCCCAGTGATGTGACATGGCCCAGTGATAGCCCGGCGATGTGACATGGCCCATCGATAGCCCGGCGATGTGACATGGCCCATCGATAGCCCAGTGATGTGACATGGCCCAGTGATAGCCCAGTGATGTGACATGGCCCAGTGATAGCCCGGCGATGTGACATGGCCCATCGATAGCCCAGTGATGTGACATGGCCCAGTGATAGCCCGGCGATGTGACATGGCCCATCGATAGCCCGGCAATGTGACATGGCCCATCGATAGCCCAGTGATGTGACATGGCCCAGTGATAGCCCGGCGATGTGACATGGCCCATCGATAGCCCGGCAATGTGACATGGCCCATCGATAGCCCAGTGATGTGACATGGCCCAGTGATAGCCCGGCGATGTGACATGGCCCATCGATAGCCCGGCGATGTGACATGGCCCAGTGATAGCCCGGCGATGTGACATGGCCCATCGATAGCCCAGCGATGTGACATGGCCCAGTGATAGCCCGGCGATGTGACATGGCCCAGTGATAGCCCGGCGATGTGACATGGCCCAGTGATAGCCCGGCGATGTGACATGGCCCAGTGATAGCCCGGCGATGTGACATGGCCCAGTGATAGCCCGGCGATGTGACATGGCCCATCGATAGCCCGGCGATGTGACATGGCCCAGCGATAGCCCGGCGATGTGACATGGCCCATCGATAGCCCGGCGATGTGACATGGCCCAGTGATAGCCCGGCGATGTGACATGGCCCAGTGATAGCCCGGCGATGTGACATGGCCCATCGTTAGCCCAGCGATGTGACATGGCCCAGCGATAGCCCGGCGATGTGACATGGCCCATCGATAGCCCGGCGATGTGACATGGCCCATCGATAGCCCGGCGATGTGACATGGCCCAGTGATAGCCCGGCGATGTGACATGGCCCATTGATAGCCCGGCGATGTGACATGGCGCATCGATAGCCCGGCGATGTGACATGGCCCAGTGATAGCCCGGCGATGTGACATGGCCCATCAATAGCCCGGTGATGTGACATGGCCCATCGATAGCCCGGCGATGTGACATGGCCCATTGATAGCCCGGCGATGTGACATGGCCCATCGATAGCCCGGTGATGTGACATGGCCCATCGATAGCCCGGCGATGTGACATGGCCCATTGATAGCCCGGCGATGTGACATGGCCCATCGATAGCCCGGCAATGTGATTTGGCCCATCGATAGCCCAGTGATGTGACATGGCCCATCGATAGCCCAGTGAAGTGACATGGCCCATCGATAGCCCAGCGATGTGACATGGCCCATCGATAGCCCAGTGATGTGACATGGCCCATCGATAGCCCAGCGATGTGACATGGCCCAGCGATAGCCCGGCGATGTGACATGGCCCATCGATAGCCCAGTGATGTGACATGGCCCAGTGATCGCCCGGCGATGTGACATGGCCCATCGATAGCCCGGTGATGTGACATGGCCCATCGATAGCCCGGCGATGTGACATGGCCCATTGATAGCCCGGCGATGTGACATGGCCCATCGATAGCCCGGTGATGTGACATGGCCCATCGATAGCCCGGCGATGTGACATGGCCCATTGATAGCCCGGCGATGTGACATGGCCCATCGATAGCCCGGCAATGTGATTTGGCCCATCGATAGCCCAGTGATGTGACATGGCCCATCGATAGCCCAGTGAAGTGACATGGCCCATCGATAGCCCAGCGATGTGACATGGCCCATTGATAGCCCGGCGATGTGACATGGCGCATCGATAGCCCGGCGATGTGACATGGCCCAGTGATAGCCCGGCGATGTGACATGGCCCATCAATAGCCCGGTGATGTGACATGGCCCATCGATAGCCCGGCGATGTGACATGGCCCATTGATAGCCCGGCGATGTGACATGGCCCATCGATAGCCCGGTGATGTGACATGGCCCATCGATAGCCCGGCGATGTGACATGGCCCATTGATAGCCCGGCGATGTGACATGGCCCATCGATAGCCCGGCAATGTGATTTGGCCCATCGATAGCCCAGTGATGTGACATGGCCCATCGATAGCCCAGTGAAGTGACATGGCCCATCGATAGCCCAGCGATGTGACATGGCCCATCGATAGCCCAGCGATGTGACATGGCCCATCGATAGCCCAGTGATGTGACATGGCCCATCGATAGCCCAGCGATGTAACATGGCCCAGCGATAGCCCGGCGATGTGACATGGCCCATCGATAGCCCAGTGATGTGACATGGCCCAGTGATCGCCCGGCGATGTGACATGGCCCATCGATAGCCCGGCGATGTGACATGGCCCATCGATAGCCCAGTGATGTGACATGGCCCATCGATAGCCCAGTGATGTGACATGGCCCATCGATAGCCCGGCAATGTGACATGGCCCATCGATAGCCCGGCGATGTGACATGGCCCAGTGATAGCCCGGCGATGTGACATGGCCCATCGATAGCCCAGCGAAGTGACATGGCCCATCGATAGCCCGGCGATGTGACATGGCCCAGCGATAGCCCGGCGATGTGACATGGCCCATCGATAGCCCAGCGATGTGACATGGCCCATCGATAGCCCGGCGATGTGACATGGCCCAGTGATAGCCCGGCGATGTGACATGGCCCAGTGATAGCCCGACGATGTGACATGGCCCATCGATAGCCTGGCGATGTGACATGGCCCATCGATAGCCCGGCAATGTGACATGGCCCATTGATAGCCCGGCGATGTGACATGGCCCATCGATAGCCCGGCAATGTGACATGGCCCATCGATAGCCCGGCGATGTGACATGGCTCAGCGATAGCCTGGCGATGTGACATGGCCCATCGATAGCCCGGCGATGTGACATGACCCATCGATAGCCTGGCGATGTGACATGGCTCAGCGATAGCCTGGCGATGTGACATGGCCCATCGATAGCCCGGCGATGTGACATGGCCCATCGATAGCCCGGCGATGTGACATGGCCCAGCGATAGCCCGGCAATGTGACATGGCCCATCGATAGCCCGGCGATGTGACATGGCCCAGCGATAGCCCGGCGATGTGACATGGCCCATTGATAGCCCGGCAATGTGACATGGCCCATCGATAGCCCAGCGATGTGACATGGCCCAGTGATAGCCCGGCGATGTGACATGGCCCATCGATAGCCCAGCGATGTGACATGGCCCAGTGATAGCCCGGCGATGTGACATGGCCCATCGATAGCCCGGCGATGTGACATGGCCCAGCGATAGCCCAGCAATGTGACATGGCCCAGCGATAGCCCGGCAATGTGACATGGCCCAGCGGTAGCCCAGCAATGTGACATGGCCCAGCGATAGCCCGGCAATGTGACATGGCCCATCGATAGACCCGCAATGTGACATGGCCCATCGATAGCCCGGCAATGTGACATGGCCCAGCGATAGCCCGGCGATGTGACATGGCCCATCGATAGCCCGGCAATGTGACATGGCCCAGCGATAGCCCGGCGATGTGACATGACCCATCGATAGCCCAGTGATGTGACATGGCCCAGTGATAGTCCGGCGATGTGACATGGCCCAGCGATAGCCCGGCGATGTGACATGGCCCATCGATAGCCCGGCGATGTGACATGGCCCATCGATAGCCCGGCGATGTGACATGGCCCATCGATAGCCCGGCGATGTGACATGGCCCATCGATAGCCCGGCGATGTGACATGGCCCAGCGATAGCCCAGCGATGTGACATGGTCCATCGATAGCCCGGCGATGTGACATGGCCCAGTGATAGCCGGCGATGTGACATGGCCCATCGATAGCCCAGCGAAGTGACATGGCCCATCGATAGCCCGGCGATGTGACATGGCCCAGCGATCGCCCGGCGATGTGACATGGCCCATCGATAGCCCAGCGATGTGACATGGCCCATCGATAGCCCGGCGATGTGACATGGCCCAGTGATAGCCCGGCGATGTGACATGGCCCAGTGATAGCCCGACGATGTGACATGGCCCATCGATAGCCCGGCGATGTGACATGGCCCATCGATAGCCCGGCAATGTGACATGGCCCATCGATAGCCCGGCGATGTGACATGGCCCATCGATAGCCCGGCAATGTAACATGGCCCATCGATAGCCCGGCGATGTGACATGGCTCAGCGATAGCCTGGCGATGTGACATGGCCCATCGATAGCCCGGCGATGTGACATGGCCCATCGATAGCCTGGCGATGTGACATGGCTCAGCGATAGCCTGGCGATGTGACATGGCCCATCGATAGCCCGGCAATGTGACATGGCCCATCGATAGCCCGGCGATGTGACATGGCCCAGCGATAGCCCGGCAATGTGACATGGCCCATCGATAGCCCGGCGATGTGACATGGCCCATCGATAGCCCAGCGATGTGACATGGCCCAGTGATAGCCCGGCGATGTGACATGGCCCATCGATAGCCCGGCGATGTGACATGGCCCAGTGGTAGCCCAGCAATGTGACATGGCCCAGTGATAGCCCGGCAATGTGACATGGCGCATCGATAGCCCGGTGATGTGACATGGCCCATCGATAGCCCGGCAATGTGATTTGGCCCATCGATAGCCCAGCGATGTGACATGGCCCATCGATAGCCCAGCGATGTGACATGGCCCATCGATAGCCCAGCGATGTGACATGGCCCATCGATAGCCCAGTGATGTGACATGGCCCATCGATAGCCCAGCGATGTGACATGGCCCAGCGATAGCCCGGCGATGTGACATGGCCCATCGATAGCCCAGTGATGTGACATGGCCCAGTGATCGCCCGGCGATGTGACATGGCCCATCGATAGCCCGGCGATGTGACATGGCCCATCGATAGCCCAGTGATGTGACATGGCCCAGTGATAGCCCGACGATGTGACATGGCCCATCGATAGCCTGGCGATGTGACATGGCCCATCGATAGCCCGGCAATGTGACATGGCCCATTGATAGCCCGGCGATGTGACATGGCCCATCGATAGCCCGGCAATGTGACATGGCCCATCGATAACCCGGCGATGTGACATGGCTCAGCGATAGCCTGGCGATGTGACATGGCCCATCGATAGCCCGGCGATGTGACATGGCCCATCGATAGCCTGGCGATGTGACATGGCTCAGCGATAGCCTGGCGATGTGACATGGCCCATCGATAGCCCGGCAATGTGACATGGCCCATCGATAGCCCGGCGATGTGACATGGCCCAGCGATAGCCCGGCAATGTGACATGGCCCATCGATAGCCCGGCGATGTGACATGGCCCAGCGATAGCCCAGCGATGTGACATGGCCCAGCGATAGCCCGGCAATGTGACATGGCCCATCGATAGCCCGGCGATGTGACATGGCTCAGCGATAGCCTGGCGATGTGACATGGCCCATCGATAGCCCGGCGATGTGACATGGCCCATCGATAGCCTGGCGATGTGACATGGCTCAGCGATAGCCTGGCGATGTGACATGGCCCATCGATAGCCCGGCAATGTGACATGGCCCATCGATAGCCCGGCGATGTGACATGGCCCAGCGATAGCCCGGCAATGTGACATGGCCCAGTGATAGCCCGGTGATGTGACATGGCCCAGCGATAGCCCGGCGATGTGACATGGCCCATCGATAGCCCGGCGATGTGACATGGCCCAGCGATAGATCAGTGATGTGACATGGCCCATCGATAGCCCGGCGATGTGACATGGCCCATTGATAGCCCAGCGATGTGACATGGCCCATCGATAGCCCGGCGATGTGACATGGCCCATTGATAGTCCGGCGATGTGACATGGCCCAGCGATATCCCGGCGATGTGACATGGCCCATCGATAGCCCAGCGATGTGACATGGCCCATCGATAGCCCGGCGATGTGACATGGCCCAGTGATAGCCCGGCGATGTGACATGGCCCAGTGATAGCCCGGCGATGTGACATGGCCCATCGATAGCCTGGCGATGTGACATGGCCCATCGATAGCCCGGCAATGTGACATGGCCCATTGATAGCCCGGCGATGTGACATGGCCCATCGATAGCCCGGCAATGTGACATGGCCCATCGATAGCCCGGCGATGTGACATGGCTCAGCGATAGCCTGGCGATGTGACATGGCCCATCGATAGCCCGGCGATGTGACATGGCCCATCGATAGCCTGGCGATGTGACATGGCTCAGCGATAGCCTGGCGATGTGACATGGCCCATCGATAGCCCGGCAATGTGACATGGCCCATCGATAGCCCGGCGATGTGACATGGCCCATCGATAGCCCGGCAATGTGACATGGCCCATCGATAGCCCGGCGATGTGACATGGCCCAGCGATAGCCCAGTGATGTGACATGGCCCATTGATAGCCCAGCGATGTGACATGGCCCAGTGATAGCCCGGCGATGTGACATGGCCCATCGATAGCCCAGCGATGTGACATGGCCCAGCGATAGCCCAGCAATGTGACATGGCCCAGCGATAGCCCGGCAATGTGACATGGCCCAGCGGTAGCCCAGCAATGTGACATGGCCCAGCGATAGCCCGGCAATGTGACATGGCCCATCGATAGCCCGGCAATGTGACATGGCCCATCGATAGCCCGGCGATGTGACATGGCCCAGTGATAGCCCGGCGATGTGACATGGCCCAGCGATAGCCCAGCGATGTGACATGGCCCAGCGATAGCCCAGCGATGTGACATGGCCCATCGATAGCCCAGCGATGTGACATGGCCCAGTGATAGCCCGGCAATGTGACATGGCCCATTGATAGCCCGGCAATGTGACATGGCCCAGCGACAGCCCAGCGATGTGACATGGCCCAGCGATAGCCCGGCGATGTGACATGGCCCAGTGATAGCCCGGCAATGTGACATGGCCCAGTGATAGCCCGGCAATGTGACATGGCCCAGTGATAGCCCGGCGATGTGACATGGCCCATCGATAGCCCAGTGATGTGACATGGCCCAGTGATATCCCGGTGATGTGACATGGCCCAGCGATAGCCCGGCGATGTGACATGGCCCATCGATAGCCCGGCGATGTGACATGGCCCAGCGATAGATCAGTGATGTGACATGGCCCATCGATAGCCCGGCGATGTGACATGGCCCATTGATAGCCCAGCGATGTGACATGGCCCATCGATAGCCCGGCGATGTGACATGGCCCATTGATAGTCCGGCGATGTGACATGGCCCATCGATAGCCCAGTGATGTGACATGGCCCAGTGATAGCCCGGCGATGTGACATGGCCCATCGATAGCCCGGCGATGTGACATGGCCCAGTGATAGCCCGGCGATGTGACATGGCCCATCGATAGCCCAGCGAAGTGACATGGCCCATCGATAGCCCGGCGATGTGACATGGCCCAGCGATAGCCCGGCGATGTGACATGGCCCATCGATAGCCCAGCGATGTGACATGGCCCATTGATAGCCCGGCGATGTGACATGGCCCATCGATAGCCCGGCAATGTGACATGGCCCAGTGATAGCCCGGCGATGTGACATGGCCCATCGATAGCCCGGCGATGTGACATGGCCCATCGATAGCCCGGCGATGTGACATGGCTCAGCGATAGCCTGGCGATGTGACATGGCCCATCGATAGCCCGGCGATGTGACATGGCCCATCGATAGCCTGGCGATGTGACATGGCTCAGCGATAGCCTGCCGATGTGACATGGCCCATCGATAGCCCGGCAATGTGACATGGCCCATCGATAGCCCGGCGATGTGACATGGCCCAGCGATAGCCCGGCAATGTGACATGGCCCATCGATAGACCGGCGATGTGACATGGCCCAGCGATAGCCCAGCGATGTGACATGGCCCATTGATAGCCCGGCAATGTGACATGGCCCATCGATAGCCCAGCGATGTGACATGGCCCAGCGATAGCCCGGCGATGTGACATGGCCCAGTGATAGCCCGGCGATGTGACATGGCCCATCGATAGCCCGGCGATGTGACATGGCCCAGCGATAGCCCGGCGATGTGACATGGCCCAGTGATAGCCCGGCGATGTGACATGGCCCATCGATAGCCCGGCGATGTGACATGGCCCAGCGATAGCCCAGCAATGTGACATGGCCCAGCGATAGCCCAGCAATGTGACATGGCCCAGCGATAGCCCGGCAATGTGACATGGCCCATCGAAAGCCCGGCAATGTGACATGGCCCAGTGATGGCCCGGCGATGTGACATGGCCCAGTGATAGCCCAGCGATGTGACATGGCCCAGCGATAGCCCAGCGATGTGACATGGCCCATCGATAGCCCAGCGATGTGACATGGCCCAGTGATAGCCCGGCGATGTGACATGGCCCAGCGATAGCCCAGCGATGTGACATGGCCCAGCGATAGCCCAGCGATGTGACATGGCCCATCGATAGCCCAGCGATGTGACATGGCCCAGTGATAGCCCGGCAATGTGACATGGCCCATTGATAGCCCGGCAATGTGACATGGCCCAGCGACAGCCCAGCGATGTGACATGGCCCAGCGATAGCCCGGCGATGTGACATGGCCCAGTGATAGCCCGGCAATGTGACATGGCCCAGTGATAGCCCGGCAATGTGACATGGCCCAGTGATAGCCCGGCGATGTGACATGGCCCATCGATAGCCCAGTGATGTGACATGGCCCAGTGATATCCCGGTGATGTGACATGGCCCAGTGATAGCCCGGCGATGTGACATGGCCCATCGATAGCCCGGCGATGTGACATGGCCCAGCGATAGATCAGTGATGTGACATGGCCCATCGATAGCCCGGCGATGTGACATGGCCCATTGATAGCCCAGCGATGTGACATGGCCCATCGATAGCCCGGCGATGTGACATGGCCCATTGATAGTCCGGCGATGTGACATGGCCCATCGATAGCCCAGTGATGTGACATGGCCCAGTGATAGCCCGGCGATGTGACATGGCCCATCGATAGCCCGGCAATGTGACATGGCCCATCGATAGCCCAGTGATGTGACATGGCCCAGTGATAGCCCGGCGATGTGACATGGCCCATCGATAGCCCGGCGATGTGACATGGCCCAGTGATAGCCCGGCGATGTGACATGGCCCATCGATAGCCCAGCGAAGTGACATGGCCCATCGATAGCCCGGCGATGTGACATGGCCCAGCGATAGCCCGGCGATGTGACATGGCCCATCGATAGCCCAGCGATGTGACATGGCCCATTGATAGCCCGGCGATGTGACATGGCCCATCGATAGCCCGGCAATGTGACATGGCCCAGTGATAGCCCGGCGATGTGACATGGCCCATCGATAGCCCGGCGATGTGACATGGCCCATCGATAGCCCGGCGATGTGACATGGCTCAGCGATAGCCTGGCGATGTGACATGGCCCATCGATAGCCCGGCGATGTGACATGGCCCATCGATAGCCTGGCGATGTGACATGGCTCAGCGATAGCCTGCCGATGTGACATGGCCCATCGATAGCCCGGCAATGTGACATGGCCCATCGATAGCCCGGCGATGTGACATGGCCCAGCGATAGCCCGGCAATGTGACATGGCCCATCGATAGACCGGCGATGTGACATGGCCCAGCGATAGCCCAGCGATGTGACATGGCCCATTGATAGCCCGGCAATGTGACATGGCCCATCGATAGCCCAGCGATGTGACATGGCCCAGTGACAGCCCGGCGATGTGACATGGCCCATCGATAGCCCGGCGATGTGACATGGCCCAGCGATAGCCCGGCGATGTGACATGGCCCAGTGATAGCCCGGCGATGTGACATGGCCCATCGATAGCCCGGCGATGTGACATGGCCCAGCGATAGCCCAGCAATGTGACATGGCCCAGCGATAGCCCAGCAATGTGACATGGTCCAGCGATAGCCCGGCAATGTGACATGGCCCATCGAAAGCCCGGCAATGTGACATGGCCCAGTGATGGCCCGGCGATGTGACATGGCCCAGTGATAGCCCAGCGATGTGACATGGCCCAGCGATAGCCCAGCGATGTGACATGGCCCATCGATAGCCCAGCGATGTGACATGGCCCAGTGATAGCCCGGCAATGTGACATGGCCCATTGATAGCCCGGCAATGTGACATGGCCCAGCGATAGCCCAGCGATGTGACATGGCCCAGCGATAGCCCAGCGATGTGACATGGCCCAGCGATAGCCCAGCGATGTGACATGGCCCAGTGATAGCCCGGCAATGTGACATGGCCCAGTGATAGCCCGGCAATGTGACATGGCCCAGTGATAGCCCGGCGATGTGACATGGCCCATCGATAGCCCAGTGATGTGACATGGCCCAGTGATAGCCCGGTGATGTGACATGGCCCAGCGATAGCCCGGCGATGTGACATGGCCCATCGATAGCCCGGCGATGTGACATGGCCCAGCGATAGATCAGTGATGTGACATGGCCCATCGATAGCCCGGCGATGTGACATGGCCCATTGATAGCCCAGCGATGTGACATGGCCCATCGATAGCCCGGCGATGTGAAATGGCCCATCGATAGTCCGGCGATGTGACATGGCTCAGCGATAGCCCGGCGATGTGACATGGCCCATCGATAGCCCGGCGATGTGACATGACCCATCGATAGCCCGGCGATGTGACATGGCCCAGTGATAGCCCGGCAATGTGACATGGCTCAGCGATAGCCCGGCAATGTGACATGGCCCATCGATAGCCCGGCGATGTGACATGGCCCATTGATAGCCCGGCAATGTGACATGGCCCATCGATAGCCCAGCGATGTGACATGGCCCAGTGATAGCCCGGCGATGTGACATGGCCCATCGATAGCCCGGCGATGTGACATGGCCCAGCGATAGATCAGTGATGTGACATGGCCCATCGATAGCCCGGCGATGTGACATGGCCCATTGATAGCCCAGCGATGTGACATGGCCCATCGATAGCCCGGCGATGTGACATGGCCCATCGATAGCCCGGCGATGTGACATGGCCCATCGATAGCCCAGCGATGTGACATGGCCCATCGATAGCCCAGCGATGTGACATGGCCCATCGAAAGCCCGGCAATGTGACATGGCCCAGTGATGGCCCGGCGATGTGACATGGCCCAGTGATAGCCCAGCGATGTGACATGGCCCAGCGATAGCCCAGCGATGTGACATGGCCCATCGATAGCCCAGCGATGTGACATGGCCCAGTGATAGCCCGGCGATGTGACATGGCCCAGCGATAGCCCAGCGATGTGACATGGCCCAGCGATAGCCCAGCGATGTGACATGGCCCATCGATAGCCCAGCGATGTGACATGGCCCAGTGATAGCCCGGCAATGTGACATGGCCCATTGATAGCCCGGCAATGTGACATGGCCCAGCGACAGCCCAGCGATGTGACATGGCCCAGCGATAGCCCGGCGATGTGACATGGCCCAGTGATAGCCCGGCAATGTGACATGGCCCAGTGATAGCCCGGCAATGTGACATGGCCCAGTGATAGCCCGGCGATGTGACATGGCCCATCGATAGCCCAGTGATGTGACATGGCCCAGTGATATCCCGGTGATGTGACATGGCCCAGTGATAGCCCGGCGATGTGACATGGCCCATCGATAGCCCGGCGATGTGACATGGCCCAGCGATAGATCAGTGATGTGACATGGCCCATCGATAGCCCGGCGATGTGACATGGCCCATTGATAGCCCAGCGATGTGACATGGCCCATCGATAGCCCGGCGATGTGACATGGCCCATTGATAGTCCGGCGATGTGACATGGCCCATCGATAGCCCAGTGATGTGACATGGCCCAGTGATAGCCCGGCGATGTGACATGGCCCATCGATAGCCCGGCAATGTGACATGGCCCATCGATAGCCCAGTGATGTGACATGGCCCAGTGATAGCCCGGCGATGTGACATGGCCCATCGATAGCCCGGCGATGTGACATGGCCCAGTGATAGCCCGGCGATGTGACATGGCCCATCGATAGCCCAGCGAAGTGACATGGCCCATCGATAGCCCGGCGATGTGACATGGCCCAGCGATAGCCCGGCGATGTGACATGGCCCATCGATAGCCCAGCGATGTGACATGGCCCATTGATAGCCCGGCGATGTGACATGGCCCATCGATAGCCCGGCAATGTGACATGGCCCAGTGATAGCCCGGCGATGTGACATGGCCCATCGATAGCCCGGCGATGTGACATGGCCCATCGATAGCCCGGCGATGTGACATGGCTCAGCGATAGCCTGGCGATGTGACATGGCCCATCGATAGCCCGGCGATGTGACATGGCCCATCGATAGCCTGGCGATGTGACATGGCTCAGCGATAGCCTGCCGATGTGACATGGCCCATCGATAGCCCGGCAATGTGACATGGCCCATCGATAGCCCGGCGATGTGACATGGCCCAGCGATAGCCCGGCAATGTGACATGGCCCATCGATAGACCGGCGATGTGACATGGCCCAGCGATAGCCCAGCGATGTGACATGGCCCATTGATAGCCCGGCAATGTGACATGGCCCATCGATAGCCCAGCGATGTGACATGGCCCAGTGACAGCCCGGCGATGTGACATGGCCCATCGATAGCCCGGCGATGTGACATGGCCCAGCGATAGCCCGGCGATGTGACATGGCCCAGTGATAGCCCGGCGATGTGACATGGCCCATCGATAGCCCGGCGATGTGACATGGCCCAGCGATAGCCCAGCAATGTGACATGGCCCAGCGATAGCCCAGCAATGTGACATGGTCCAGCGATAGCCCGGCAATGTGACATGGCCCATCGAAAGCCCGGCAATGTGACATGGCCCAGTGATGGCCCGGCGATGTGACATGGCCCAGTGATAGCCCAGCGATGTGACATGGCCCAGCGATAGCCCAGCGATGTGACATGGCCCATCGATAGCCCAGCGATGTGACATGGCCCAGTGATAGCCCGGCAATGTGACATGGCCCATTGATAGCCCGGCAATGTGACATGGCCCAGCGATAGCCCAGCGATGTGACATGGCCCAGCGATAGCCCAGCGATGTGACATGGCCCAGCGATAGCCCAGCGATGTGACATGGCCCAGTGATAGCCCGGCAATGTGACATGGCCCAGTGATAGCCCGGCAATGTGACATGGCCCAGTGATAGCCCAGCGATGTGACATGGCCCAGCGATAGCCCAGCGATGTGACATGGCCCAGTGATAGCCCGGCAATGTGACATGGCCCAGTGATAGCCCGGCAATGTGACATGGCCCAGTGATAGCCCGGCGATGTGACATGGCCCATCGATAGCCCAGTGATGTGACATGGCCCAGTGATAGCCCGGTGATGTGACATGGCCCAGCGATAGCCCGGCGATGTGACATGGCCCATCGATAGCCCGGCGATGTGACATGGCCCAGCGATAGATCAGTGATGTGACATGGCCCATCGATAGCCCGGCGATGTGACATGGCCCATTGATAGCCCAGCGATGTGACATGGCCCATCGATAGCCCGGCGATGTGAAATGGCCCATCGATAGTCCGGCGATGTGACATGGCTCAGCGATAGCCCGGCGATGTGACATGGCCCATCGATAGCCCGGCGATGTGACATGACCCATCGATAGCCCGGCGATGTGACATGGCCCAGTGATAGCCCGGCAATGTGACATGGCTCAGCGATAGCCCGGCAATGTGACATGGCCCATCGATAGCCCGGCGATGTGACATGGCCCATTGATAGCCCGGCAATGTGACATGGCCCATCGATAGCCCAGCGATGTGACATGGCCCAGTGATAGCCCGGCGATGTGACATGGCCCATCGATAGCCCGGCGATGTGACATGGCCCAGCGATAGATCAGTGATGTGACATGGCCCATCGATAGCCCGGCGATGTGACATGGCCCATTGATAGCCCAGCGATGTGACATGGCCCATCGATAGCCCGGCGATGTGACATGGCCCATCGATAGCCCAGCGATGTGACATGGCCCATCGATAGCCCAGCGATGTGACATGGCCCAGTGATAGCCCGGCAATGTGACATGGCCCAGCGATAGCCCGGCGATGTGACATGGCCCAGCGATAGCCCGGCGATGTGACATGGCTCAGCGATAGCCCAGCAATGTGACATGGCCCATCGATAGCCCGGCGATGTGACATGGCCCAGCGATAGCCCGGCGATGTGACATGGCCCAGCGATAGCCCGGCGATGTGACATGGCCCATCGATAGCCCGGCGATGTGACATGGCCCGGCGATAGCCCGGCGATGTGACATGGCCCATCGATAGCCCGGCGATGTGACATGGCCCGGCGATAGATCAGTGATATGACATGGCCCATTGATAGCCCAGCGATGTGACATGGCCCATCGATAGCCCGGCGATGTGACATGGCCCAGTGATAGCCCGGCGATGTGACATGGCCCATTGATAGTCCGGCGATGTGACATGGCCCAGTGATAGCCCGGCGATGTGACATGGCCCAGCGATAGCCCGGTGATGTGACATGGCCCAGTGATAGCCCGGCGATGTGACATGGCCCATCGATAGCCCGGCGATGTGACATGGCCCAGTGATAGCCCGGCGATGTGACATGGCCCATCGATAGCCCAGCGAAGTGACATGGCCCATCGATAGCCCGGCGATGTGACATGGCCCATCGATAGCCCGGCGATGTGACATGGCCCATCGATAGCCCGGCGATGTGACATGGCCCATCGATAGCCCGGCGATGTGACATGGCCCATCGATAGCCCGGCGATGTGACATGGCCCATCGATAGCCCCGCGATGTGACATGGCCCATCGATAGCCCGGCGATGTGACATGGCCCATCGATAGCCCGGCGATGTGACATGGCCCAGCGATAGCCTGGCGATGTGACATGGCCCATCGATAGCCCGGCGATGTGACATGGCCCATCGATAGCCCGGCGATGTGACATGGCTCAGCGATAGCCTGGCGATGTGACATGGCCCATCGATAGCCCGGCGATGTGACATGGCCCATCGATAGCCTGGCGATGTGACATGGCTCAGCGATAGCCTGCCGATGTCACATGGCCCATCGATAGCCCGGCAATGTGACATGGCCCATCGATAGCCCGGCGATGTGACATGGCCCAGCGATAGCCCGGCAATGTGACATGGCCCATTGATAGCCCGGCAATGTGACATGGCCCATCGTTAGCCCAGCGATGTGACATGGCCCAGTGACAGCCCGGCGATGTGACATGGCCCATCGATAGCCCGGCGATGTGACATGGCCCAGCGATAGCCCGGCGATGTGACATGGCCCAGTGATAGCCCGGCGATGTGACATGGCCCATCGATAGCCCGGCGATGTGACATGGCCCAGCGATAGCCCAGCAATGTGACATGGCCCAGCGATAGCCCAGCAATGTGACATGGCCCAGCGATAGCCCGGCAATGTGACATGGCCCATCGATAGCCCGGCAATGTGACATGGCCCAGTGATGGCCCGGCGATGTGACATGGCCCAGTGATAGCCCAGCGATGTGACATGGCCCAGCGATAGCCCAGCGATGTGACATGGCCCATCGATAGCCCAGCGATGTGACATGGCCCAGTGATAGCCCGGCAATGTGACATGGCCCAGTGATAGCCCGGCGATGTGACATGGCCCATCGATAGCCCAGTGATGTGACATGGCCCAGTGATAGCCCGGTGATGTGACATGGCCCAGCGATAGCCCGGCGATGTGACATGGCCCATCGATAGCCCGGCGATGTGACATGGCCCAGCGATAGATCAGTGATGTGACATGGCCCATCGATAGCCCGGCGATGTGACATGGCCCATTGATAGCCCAACGATGTGACATGGCCCATCGATAGCCCGGCGATGTGACATGGCCCATTGATAGTCCGGCGATGTGACATGGCTCAGCGATAGCCCGGCGATGTGACATGGCCCATCGATAGCCCGGCGATGTGACATGACCCATCGATAGCCCGGCGATGTGACATGGCCCAGTGATAGCCCGGCAATGTGACATGGCTCAGCGATAGCCCGGCAATGTGACATGGCCCATCGATAGCCCGGCGATGTGACATGGCCCATTGATAGCCCGGCAATGTGACATGGCCCATCGATAGCCCAGCGATGTGACATGGCCCAGTGATAGCCCGGCGATGTGACATGGCCCATCGATAGCCCGGCGATGTGACATGGCCCAGCGATAGATCAGTGATGTGACATGGCCCATCGATAGCCCGGCGATGTGACATGGCCCATTGATAGCCCAGCGATGTGACATGGCCCATCGATAGCCCGGCGATGTGACATGGCCCATCGATAGCCCGGCGATGTGACATGGCCCATCGATAGCCCAGCGATGTGACATGGCCCATCGATAGCCCAGCGATGTGACATGGCCCGGCGATAGCCCGGCGATGTGACATGGCCCATCGATAGCCCGGCGATGTGACATGGCCCGGCGATAGATCAGTGATATGACATGGCCCATTGATAGCCCAGCGATGTAACATGGCCCATCGATAGCCCGGCGATGTGACATGGCCCATCGATAGCCCGGCGATGTGACATGGCCCAGCGATAGCCCAGCGATGTGACATGGCCCATCGATAGCCCGGCGATGTGACATGGCCCATTGATAGCCCGGCAATGTGACATGGCCCATCGATAGCCCGGCGATGTGACATGGCCCAGTGATAGCCCGGCAATGTGACATGGCCCATCGATAGCCCGGCGATGTGACATGGCCCAGCGATAGATCAGTGATGTGACATGGCCCATCGATAGCCCAGCGATGTGACATGGCCCATTGATAGCCCAGCGATGTGACATGGCCCATCGATAGCCCGGCGATGTGACATGGCCCATTGATAGTCCGGCGATGTGACATGGCTCAGCGATAGCCCGGCGATGTGACATGGCCCATCGATAGCCCGGCGATGTGACATGGCCCATCGATAGCCCGGCGATGTGACATGGCCCATCGATAGCCCGGCAATGTGACATGGCCCATCGATAGCCCGGCGATGTGACATGGCCCAGCGATAGCCCAGCGATGTGACATGGCCCAGTGATAGCCCGGCAATGTGACATGGCCCATCGATAGCCCAGCGATGTGACATGGCCCAGTGATAGCCCGGCAATGTGACATGGCCCAGCGATAGCCCGGCGATGTGACATGGCCCAGTGATAGCCCGGCAATGTGACATGGCCCATCGATAGCCCAGTGATGTGACATGGCCCAGTGATAGCCCGGCGATGTGACATGGCCCATCGATAGCCCGGCGATGTGACATGGCCCATCGATAGCCCGGCGATGTGACATGGCCCATCGATAGCCCAGTGATGTGACATGGCCCAGTGATAGCCCGGCGATGTGACATGGCCCATCGATAGCCCGGCGATGTGACATGGCCCATCGATAGCCCAGTGATGTGACATGGCCCAGTGATAGCCCGGCGATGTGACATGGCCCATCGATAGCCCGGCAATGTGACATGGCCCATCGATAGCCCAGTGATGTGACATGGCCCAGTGATAGCCCGGCGATGTGACATGGCCCATCGATAGCCCGGCGATGTGACATGGCCCATCGATAGCCCAGTGATGTGACATGGCCCAGTGATAGCCCGGCGATGTGACATGGCCCATCGATAGCCCGGCGATGTGACATGGCCCATCGATAGCCTGGCGATGTGACATGGCTCAGCGATAGCCTGGCGATGTGACATGGCCCATCGATAGCCCAGCGAAGTGACATGGCCCATCGATAGCCCAGCGATGTGACATGGCCCATCGATAGCCCAGCGATGTGACATGGCCCAGTGATAGCCCGGCAATGTGACATGGCCCAGCGATAGCCCGGCAATGTGACATGGCCCATCGATAGCCCGGCGATGTGACATGGCCCAGCGATAGCCCGGCGATGTGACATGGCCCATCGATAGCCCGACAATGTGACATGGCCCGGCGATAGCCCGGCAATGTGACATGGCCCATCGATAGCCCGGCGATGTGATATGGCCCAGCGATAGCCCAGCGATGTGACATGGCCCAGCGATAGCCCGGCAATGTGACATGGCCCATCGATAGCCCGGCGATGTGACATGGCCCAGCGATAGCCCGGCGATGTGACATGGCCCATCGATAGCCCGGCAATGTGACATGGCCCAGCGATAGCCCGGCAATGTGACATGGCCCAGAGATAGCCCGGCGATGTGACATGGCCCAGCGATAGCCCGGTGATGTGACATGGCCCAGCGATAACCCGGCGATGTGACATGGCCCAGAGATAGCCCGGCGATGTGACATGGCCCAGTGATAGCCCGGCGATGTGACATGGCCCATCGATAGCCCGGCGATGTGACATGGCCCATCGATAGCCCGGCAATGTGACATGGCCCAGCGATAGCCCGGCGATGTGACATGGCCCAGCGATAGCCCGGCGATGTGACATGGCCCATCGATAGCCCGGCGATGTGACATGGCTCAGTGATAGCCCGGCGATGTGACATGGCCCATCGATAGCCCAGCAATGTGACATGGCCCATCGATAGCCCGGTAATGTGACATGGCCCATCGATAGCCCGGCGATGTGGAAGGCAAAGCTTCCCTAGCAACGGCCTTCCACACATGCGTATTTTTTGGTAAACAGGTTTTCCCGCGTTTCTGGAGGTCAGGGGTCATCCACACATGCACAGAAGGCAAAGAGAGCGGGGGAAAGAGAGAGAGAGAGAGAGAGAGAGAGCGGATACATCGAGAGGGGGAAAGCAGGAAAGCAGGAAAGCATAGTAGAGACAAAGATAAGAAAGAAAAGAGATCAAAAGACATATAAATATAAAATGTCTTCATCTGACAGTGATGTGGATGGGAGGAGGCGGAGGGCAAAGCTATTTTTGGATGAGGCCAACAAGGTCCTCGTCCAGGAGGTGCAGTCCCAGTGGGCCCAATTAACCCGGGGTGGCCGTGGGAAACCTCCGCCCCGGGTCTACGAAAAGCTGTGGGCCGAGATCACAGACGTCGTCTCCTCGGCGTTCCACAAGGCCAGGGGACCCGATCAGTACCGAAAGCACTGGAAGAGCCTTGTTGCTTCAGCAAGAGTAAGTACAGATTTTATATTGTAATAATGCAAATTATAATTATAATAGTAAATCTCCTGGATTGAATTTAATTTTGTTATTCTTGCATACATATATATTCCCTGCTAAGATCTGGACAGGGTTATGAACCTGTGCCCTTTTTAAGTCTCTCTGGCTGCTGTCACTTACCCAGCATGGACTGTGGGAGAGCTGCCTTTGCTCATTGTCTGCCCTGGGACACTTTTGGACATTAGCTCCTGTCATTGCCGAGTTCAATGGAGATTATAGTATCGAGAGATGTATGTGTCAAGCTGTAGCTCCTAAACATGCCAATCTTTGTTATAACCGGCATCAATTGTGGATACTAACCCTATTTGCATGTAACGTTGGAAACTGTTGTCTTTCCATGATATTACCTAGTCAATTAGCTTATGCCATGCTCTTTTCACATTTGCAGAGGAAGATATCTAACAACCGTTTGGAGCAGAGGCGCACCGGAGGGGGCCCTGCCCAACTATTGCAACCGACAGACCTCGAGGAATGTACGGCAGCATTTGTGGCCACAGTACCCACAGTCGTTTGGCCACCACCCGTGGTGCTGCAGTATCCTCCCATGCGTCACGTGAGTAATGTGTCAAGCAGTGTTAAAGTAATGTAACGTCATTTAATTGTAATATATGTTATGCATGCAGCCTCTGTGCTACTCTCAGGTTCACAACATAAGAACGTAAGAACTTAAGAAATAAGAGCAGGGGCAGGCCATCTGGCCATCTGTCCCCTTCTCTGTCCACTCCCCATAAACCCTCACTCCCTTATCATTCTGTCCATCTCCGACTGATCCAGCCTCCACAGCTCTCTGGAGCAGTGAATTCCATATAGATATACTGCAATATGTACTACCATATGATACATTAATATGTAACGTCTCTCGGTCACATTTATTGTAGTAGTGCTGCTCCTCCTACGTATGGCAGCACAGTGCAAGAATCCATTCTGTTCTAATAAGCTCAATAAGCTCAATTGTGTTTTGCAGGTCAACCAGCTCCAGAGGCGCAAAGAGAGGCTGCACCTGCACCATTGCAGGTGTCATTCACCACGGATGGTGAAGAGGAGGAGGAGGAGACTACTGACCCAGAGGAGGAAGGTGTTATGGAAATGGAGGAGGATGCCCCTTTCATCCCTCCGACATTGGAACCTGCGGCCACTTTGTCGATTTCGACGGAAGAGTTACCGGGACCAGACGGCGTGCAGCCGGCAAAGCCAAGGTGTTATACGCCAACCCCACATAGGTCGAGTCAGTGAGTTCAACACTTGCCTCCTCTGGCCAATTGGATCCTGTGTGAGGAGACTGTCGTAATTAGTCGCGAGCATCTCCAGGCGTTCGTGGTGTTCATTAGGGACATGTCCCGGGTGTGTGCTGTGCAAGCAGAGGTTTCGCAGCAGACGCTCTTGGAGATGCATGCGCAGACCGCCTCCATCGATGCTTTGCGGCATGCATTGTTGGCAGGACATGGCACTGAACCCCAAGATGCCACCGTCAGACATACCACGAGCATCAGCACACAAGCGAGTCAGGAGGAAGCACTTCTGTAAAGTCCTGTCCCTGCAGTACAGACTCACACGAGGCACATGCTGAAGTCAAGGTCACTCAGGACCTGCACCTTTATTACACAGCTCTCGAATGCCACACTTGCCTGAGACCTGTCCTTATATACCTGTCTGGGACAGGTATCCAGTGTCTCTTGCAAGTGCACCCCTGGTGGTAAGGTAAGCTTGTGGTTGCAGGTCATCTCTAGTTACAGTCATGTATAGCATGGTAAGATACAGTTATGTACAGTAGTGTGAGATACATGACATCACCCTCCCCCAAGATCTTATTGTTTTATAGGTTCAGTCTCTCAGGTGGTCTACGCTCTCGCGTGGAGCGTCTTAGTTGTGGTTCAGTTGTTCGCCTTGGTGCCTGTTTTTCTTTCGGTGTGATTGCTGGTATCTCGCCTGGGCTGTCTGTTTCGTTCAGTATGATTGTTGGTGTCTCGCCTGGGCTGTCTGTTGGGATTGCCCTTTCCTCAGGTTGTTCCCTCTACCTATCCACCGGGTGTGGTGTGAGTTCCACATTGTAGTCTGCCTCTGGTTCAGCAATGTTGTTGGTAAAGCTACTTTTGACTAGGTCCATATGCCTCCAGCAGGTTTGGCCATTGTCCATTTGTACTACCAGTAGCCTGTTTCCTTCCTTGCCTGTTACTGTCCCTGCAAGCCATTTGGGACTCCTGCTATAGTTTAGCACAAACACTTTGTCCCCTATCTCATTCCACCTCCCCCTCGAATTTTGTTCATGGTACTCAGTTAGCTTACGGCGCTTTGCCTCAATGGTTTCATGCATGTCTGGGAGGATTAATGAGAGCCTTGTCTTTAAGGTCCATTTCATCAATAGTTGCGCGGGGGGAACTCCGGTCAATGAATGCGGACGAAATCTGTTTTTTTAAATTTCAAAACATACTTTGTTCAAATAAAAATTTGTACAATACATTGAAAAGCAGTTCAGTACATTTAGCTGCGGTCTGCAATCCCATACACTCCATTTGGGTGCTGACGGCAGTTCCGTTCGATACATTTCCTTGCTTTTCAGTTCAAGTGCAATTCGGTACAATACGGGATACATTGTAGTACATTCGACAAATTACATTACATGTGTCACTATACAGTACACGGAATGGGTGACGGTATATATTTTTTTTCTTTTCAACGTGCATTACGAAACAGACCTTGCATTGTACATAGAAACATAGAAACATAGAAAATAGGTGCAGGAGTAGGCCATTCGGCCCTTCGAGCCTGCACCGCCATTCAATGAGTTCATGGTTGAACATGCAACTTCAGTACCCCATTCCTGCTTTCTCGCCATACCCCTTGATCCCCCTAGTAGTAAGGACTTCATCTAACTCCTTTTTGAATATATTTAGTGAATTGGCCTCAACAACTTTCTGTGGTAGAGAATTCCACAGGTTCACCACTCTCTGGGTGAAGAAGTTTCTCCTCATCTCGGTCCTAAATGGCTTACCCCTTATCCTTAGACTGTGACCCTGGTTCTGGACTTCCCCAACATTGGGAACATTCTTCCTGCATCTAACCTGTCTAAACCCATCAGAATTTTAAACGTTTCTATGAGGTCCCCTCTCATTCTTCTGAACTCCAGTGAATACAAGCCCAGTTGATCCAGTCTTTCTTGACATGTCAGTCCCGCCATCCTAGGAATCAGTCTGGTGACCCTTCGCTGCACTCCCTCAATAGTAAGAATGTCCTTCCTCAGGTTAGGAGACCAAAACTGTACACAATACTCCAGGTGTGGCCTCACCAAGGCCCTGTACAACTGTAGCAACACCTCCCTGCCCCTGTACTCAAATCCCCTCGCTATGAAGGCCAACATGCCATTTGCTTTCCTAACCGCCTGCTGTACCTGCATGCCAACCTTCAATGACTGATGTACCATGACACCCAGGTCTCGTTGCACTTCCCCTTTTCCTAATCTGTCACCATTCAGATAATAGTCTGTCTCTCTGTTTTTACAACCAAAGTGGATAACCTCACATTTATCCACATTATACTTCATCTGCCATGCATTTGCCCACTCACCTAACCTATCCAAGTTGCTCTGCAGCCTCATAGCATCCTCCTCGCAGCTCACACTGCCACCTAACTTAGTGTCATCCGCAAATTTGGAGATATTACATTTAATCCCCTCGTCTAAATCATTAATGTACAGTGTAAACAGCTGGGGCCCCAGCACAGAACCTTGCGGTACCCCACTAGTCACTGCCTGCCATTCTGAAAAGTACCCATTTACTCCTACTCTTTGCTTCCTGTCTGACAATCAGTTCTCAATCCATGTCAGCACACTACCCCCAATCCCATGTGCTTTAACTTTGCACATTAATCTCTTGTGTGGGACCTTGTCGAAAGCCTTCTGAAAGTCCAAATATACCACATCAACTGGTTCTCCCTTGTCCACGCTACTGGAAACATCCTCAAAAAATTCCAGAAGATTTGTCAAGCATGATTTCCCTTTCACAAATCCATGCTGACTTGGACCTATCATGTCACCATTTTCCAAATGCGCTGCTACGACATCCTTAATAATTGATTCCATCATTTTACCCACTACTGAGGTCAGGCTGGCCGGTCTATAATTCCCTGTTTTCTCTCTCCCTCCTTTTTTAAAAAGTGGGGTTACATTGGCTACCCTCCACTCGATAGGAACTGATCCAGAGTCAATGGAATGTTGGAAAATGACTGTCAATGCATCCGCTATTTCCAAGGCCACCTCCTTAAGTACTCTGGGATGCAGTCCATCAGGCCCTGGGGATTTATCAGCCTTCAATCCCATCAATTTCCCCAACACAATTTCCTGACTAATAAGGATTTCCCTCAGTTCCTCCTCCTTACTAGACCCTCTGACCCCTTTTATATCCGGAAGGTTGTTTGTGTCCTCCTTAGTGAATACCGAACCAAAGTACTTGTTCAATTGGTCTGCCATTTCTTTGTTCCCCGGCACTCCATAGGTGTTTACAGATCATGGTGCTCCATGTACACAAAAAAAAAGTTACAAGTACGGCCCGAGGGGAGTTTTGTACTGATTCCTGTCCCCGGGTTTACCGTGGCAGAAGGGCTTTAAACTGTGGCCCTTCCCCACCGTGCCTTTGCGGCGGCTGCACCAATTTTAAGTGCGTCCCTCAGCACATAATCCTGGATCTTGGATTGCACCAGTCTGCAACACGCAGCCGTGGACATCTCCTTGCTCTCGAAGACCAACAAGTTTCGGCAAGACCAAAGAGCGTATTTGACCGAGTTGATGACCCTCCAGCAGCAGGTGATGTCTGTCTCGGTGTGTCCCCCTGGGAACAGCCCGTAGAGCACAGAGTCTTGTGTTACGGAGCTGCGTGGGATGAACCTCGACAGCAGCCACTGCAACTCTTTCCAAACCTGCCTTGCGAAGGCGCAATCCTGAAGGAGATGGGTGACAGTCTCGTCCGCCCCGCAGCCGACTCGGGGGCACCGTGCCGTGCTGCTGAGACATCGGCTGTGCATGAACGCTCTGACGGGTAATGAATGCGGACGAGATCTGTATGCCAGCAGCAGTCACGACAGGCGGCCCTGCAGCATGGGACCTTGGATTTTGAGCATGCCTTGTTTAATGATCTGCACTGCTCGCTCCGTCTGGCCATTGGAGGTCGGCTTGAACGGTGCCGTCTTAACGTGATTTATGCCGTGGTCAATTATAAAATCTTGGAATTCTGCGCTGGTGAAGCACGGACCATTATCACTGACCAATATATCAGGAATGCCGTGCGTTGCAAACATGGTTCCAAGGCTCTCCACAGTGGTGGAGGTGGTGCTCGAGTTTAAAATGGTGCATTCGATCCACTTTGAAAATGCATCTACAACTACAAGGAACATTTTGCCCATGAATGGGCCCGCATAGTCTACGTGCACTCGCGACCACGGTTTGGTGGGCCAGGGCCAGGGGCTCAGGGAGGGCTCCCTGGGGGCATTACTGAGTTGGACGCAGAGCTCCAAGTCCACGTCAATGCCAGGCCACCAGACGCGGGATCTGGCTTTGGCCTTCATGAGAACGATCCCCGGGTGCTCGCGGTGGGGCTCTCGGACAAATGCCTCTCTGCCTAGCAGAGGCATAACTACACGGCTGCCCCACATCAGGCAGTCTGCTTGTAGTGATAGCTCATGCATGCGGATGCATTGACAGTCATTTTCCAACATTCCATTGACTCTGGATCAGGTCCTATGGAGTGGAGGGTAGCCAATGTAACCCCACTTTTTAAAAAAGGAGGGAGAGAGAAAACAGGGAATTATAGACCATCAGCCTGACATCAGTAGGGGTAAAATGATGGAATCAATTATTAAGGATGTCATAACAGCGCATTTGGAAAGACGTGACATGATAGGTCCAAGTCAGCATGGATTTGCGAAAGGGAAATCATGCTTGACAAATCTTCTGGAATTTTTTGAGGATGTTTCCAGTAGAGTGGACAAGGGAGAACCAGTTGATGTGGTATATTTGGACTTTCAGAAGGCTTTCGACAAGGTCCCACACAAGAGATTAATGTGCAAAGTTAAAGCACATGGGATTGGGGGTAGTGTGCTGACATGGATTGAGAACTGGTTGTCAGACAGGAAGCAAAGAGTAGGAGTAAATGGGGACTTTTCAGAATGGCAGGCAGTGACTAGTGGGGTACCGCAAGGTTCTGTGCTGGGGCCCCAGCTGTTTACATTGTACATTAATGATTTAGACGAGGGGATTAAATATAGTATCTCCAAATTTGCGGATGGCACTAAGTTGGGTGGCAGTGTGAGCTGCGAGGAGGATGCTATGAGGCTGCAGAGCGACTTGGATAGGTTAGGTGAGTGGGCAAATGCATGGCAGATGAAGTATAATGTGGATAAATGTGAGGTTATCCACTTTGGTGGTAAAAACAGAGAGACAGACTATTATCTGAATGGTGACAGATTAGGAAAAGGGGAAGTGCAACGAGACCTGGGTGTCATGGTACATCAGTCATTGAAGGTTGACATGCAGGTACAGCAGGCGGTTAGGAAAGCAAATGGCATGTTGGCCTTCATAGCGAGGGGATTTGAGTACAGGGGCAGGGAGGTGTTACTACAGTTGTATAGGGCCTTAGTGAGGCCTCACCTGGAGTATTGTGTACAGTTTTGGTCTCCTAACTTGAGGAAGGACATTCTTGCTATTGAGGGAGTGCAGCGAAGGTTCACCAGACTGATTCCCGGGATGGCGGGACTGACATATCAAGAAAGACTTGATCAACTGGGCTTGTATTCACTGGAGTTCAGAAGAATGAGAGGGGACCTCATAGAAACGTTTAAAATTCTGATGGGTTTAGACAGGTTAGATGCAGGAAGAATGTTCCCAATGTTGGGGAAGTCCAGAACCAGGGTCACAGTCTAAGGATAAGGGGTAAGCCATTTAGGACCGAGATGAGGAGAAACTTCATCGCCCAGAGAATGGTGAACCTGTGGAATTCTCTACCACAGAAAGTTGTTGAGGCCAATTCTCTAAATATATTCAAAAAGGAGTTAGATGTAATCCTTACTACGAGGGGGATCAAGGGGTATGGCGAGAAAGCAGGAATGGGGTACTGAAGTTGCATGTTCAGCCATGAACTCATTGAATGGCGGTGCAGGCTCGAAGGGCCGAATGGCCTACTTCTGCACTTATTTTCTATGTTTCTATGTTTCTATGTTTCTATGCGCCTATGAAAAGGTTTGGTCTCCTCGGGGCAGGCATCGCGAGCCTCTGTCCAGTCACCAGTTAAGACACATCTTTTTACTAGGGATAACGTGGGGTCGCTGGTCGTTCAGGCTCTGATTTGGCGAGCCGTCATGGACGAATCTGTGGACTCAAAGGCATTGATTGCCATGACTATCTCACAGTCCTGTTCATCAGACCCTTCCATGGTCGCCAGGGGTAGCCTGCTAAGCGTGTCGGCACAGTTGTCTGTGCCTGGTCTGTGCCTTATGGTATAATCGTAGGACGCCAGCATGAGTGCCCACCCTTGAATGCGCGCTGAGGCGTTAGCGTTTATTGCCTTGCTCTCGGATAGGAGGGATGTGAGGGGCTTGTGGTCGGTTTCTAATGCGAACTTGGCCCCGAAAAGGTATTGGTGCATCTTTTTGACACCGTACACGCACGTGAGCGCCTCCTTCTCTACCATTCCGTACCCGCGCTCCACCCGCGAAAGTGACCTGGAGGCATAAGCTATGGGTTGTAATTTACCCGCACTATTGACATGTTGTAACAGGCACCCGACCCCGTACGCTGACGCATCACATGTGAGAACTAGCTTTTTACCTGGATCAAAGAAAGCCAAAACACTGTTGGAACACAGAAGGTTGCGTGCCTTATTGAAGGCCCGTTCCTGGGCGTCCCCCCAAAACCAATCACACCCCTTTCTAAGTAGCACGTGGAGAGGCTCCAGCAGCGTGCTTAAGTTCTGCATAAAGTTCCCAAAGTAATTGAGTAGCCGGAGAAAGGCGCGCAATTCTGAGACATTCCGGGGCCTGGGTGCCAGGCGAATTGCTTCTGTTTTGGACTCTGCTGGGCGGATTCCATCAGCGGCAATCCTTCTGCCCAAAAATTCAACCTCGGGCGCGAGAAACAGGCACTTGGATTTCTTAACCCTTCGGCCTACCCGATCCAACCGCTTTAGTACTTCCTCCAAATTGCGGAGATGGGAGTTGGTGTCTCTGCCCGTGATAAGTATGTCGTCTTGAAATACAACTGTCCCCGGGATGGACTTGAGCAGACTCTCCATGTTGCGCTGGAATATAGCAGCTGCTGACCTGATGCCAAATGGGCATCGATTGTACATGAAAAGGCCTCGATGTATATTGATGGTGGTGAGTAGCTTGCACTCGTCGGTCAATTCTTGCATCATATACACAGATGTGAGATCTAGTTTTGAGAAAAGTTTTCCTCCAGCCAATGTGGCAAATAAGTCCTCCGCTCTGGGCAACGGGTATTGGTCCTGTAGGGAGACTCTGTTCATGGTAGATTTGTAGTCCCCACAGATTCGTATGGATCCATCAGGCTTCATGACTGGGACGATGGGATTTGCCCAGTGGCTAAATTCCACGGGTGAGATAATGCCTTCCCGCAGAAGCCTGTCCAGTTCATGTTCAATCTTTTCCCTCATCACATAGGGCACAGCTCTAGCCTTGTGATGGACCGGTCTAGCATCCTGTGTGATGTAGATTTTGATTTTAGCCCCTTTGAAGGTGCCCACACCTGGCTGAAAGAGATGTTCAAATCGACTTAGAACTGTTGAGCAGGAGGTCTGTTTCTCTGACGATATGGCGTGAACATCGTCCCATTTCCAGTTTAGTTTTGCCAGCCAGCTTCTCCCCAGCAGTGCTGGGAGATCTCCGGGGACAATCCACAGGGGAAGTCGGTTCACTGTCCCTTTGTGTGTGACAGAGAGCATGGCACTGCCAAGGACTGGGACGATTTCTTTGGTTTTGGTCCTTAGTTTGGTGTCAACCCTGGTGAGTTTTGGTCTGTCTCTTTTGTGCGGCCACAGCTGTTCAAATTGTTGAGCGCTCATGAGAGATTGATTCGCTCCCATATCCAGCTCCATGTTGACGGGTATCCCGTTGAGTAGGACTCTCATCATTATTGGAGGCGTCTTGTTGTAAGAGCAGTGGCCATTGATCGTGTTGACCCACTGTACATCAGTGTCCCGGGTACTGTCCCCACCATCTTCTGGTCCGCTTTTCGACCCACCCGATTCGTATACCAGCCGAGCTGCCATTTTTCTGCACATGCGGGCCAGATGCCCTGTATAGTTGCAGTTTCTGCAAACAGCATGCTGAAATCGACACCCCCTTGATGAGTGCCTTCCCCCATATCTCCAGCACAGACCGCTTCCATTGTTTCCAAAGGATGAGCTGCGTCTGGCTGATCTCTCTTGAGCTTCTCTCAGTTTGTCGTTGATTGCTCGCATTGTGGGTTAATGAGGTGTGAACGGCCGTTCATGTGGCCCTTGATGGCTTCTGGCGCCACTGCCTGCTGTTGAGGGCCTGCTCTCCTGCTTTTGTCTGTGTGTGGGGGTAGCGGCTTGTTTTGCACTGTGAACCCCTTGTTCCGATGTTTCGTTCGTTGTCGTACCCGCAGTGTAGATCAACCTCGTTTCTTCTTCTTCTGCCAAGAATGACTGTGCAACCAGTGCTGCTGCCTCTGGGGTCAAGTTCTTGGTCTCTATGAGCTTTCGGAATAGACCTGCGTGGCCTATTCCTTCAATAAAAAAGTCTCTCAGTACTTCTCTCCTTAGTTCATCGGCGAACTCACATAATCTAGCCAACCTCCGAAGTTCCGCCACGAAGTCGGGTATGCTCTGGCCCACACAGCGTCTGTAATTGTAGAACCTGTGTCTGGCCATGTGTAGGCTGCTCGCTGGCTTCAGGTGGTCTCTTACTCAACTCCTCAAACGACTTGCTTGCTGGTTTCTCGGGTGCCAGCAGGTCCTTCATTGAGGCGTATGTTTTTGAGCCACAGCTGGTCAAGAGATGGGCTCTTCTCTTGTCTGCCTTATCATCGCCTAACCAGTCTTTGGTTATGAAGCTTTGCTGGAGCCTTTCTATAAAGTCCTCCAAATTATCTCCAGCATTGTATTTTTCATCTGAGCCGTTGGTTGCCATTCTGTGGATTCTGTAATCCCGTAACTCGTCGCCACTGTAAAGTCCTGTCCCTGCAGTGCAGACTCACACGAGGCACATGCTGAAGTCAAGGTCACTCAGGACCTGCACCTTTATTACACAGCTCTCGAATGCCACACTTGCCTGAGATCTGCCCTTATATACCTGTCTGGGACAGGTATCCAGTGTCTCCTGCAAGTGCGCCCCTGGTGGTAAGGTAAGCTTGTGGTTGCAGGTCATCTCTAGTTACAGTCATGTATAGCATGGTAAGATACAGTTATGTACAGTAGTGTGAGATACATGACAACTTCCTTCTGACTCAGAAGGCGATGCCCCAGCTTCGTCTTCCCCTGCAACACTCCCCGCCCCCCCACCCCCCCCCCCCGCAACAGGTGATTGTGCCACCATCACCCCCACCATGGCAGGAAGTTTTGCCATTGCCCGCTACACACCAGACTCGTCTCGATACCCGGGCACCAAAATAGGTGGGTGGGGTTAAGATACGGGGCGGGTGTACAGGATCTGGAGAGAAACATGGCCACAGGTAAGGAGGGGGGTGTTTTATTGTTGTTATTGGTATTGTTGTATTTTCTTATTGTTGCTGTTTTTTTAATTTATTGTTGGGTGATTGTTGGGGGTGAGCAGGTGGGGGAGGGAGGATTGTTACAGTTGAAGTTAAATTGTTAAATTATTAAAAATCTTAATTGAATTTTACAATTGTTGTGCAGTGTCTTCTAATAACATAAGTTAAGCTAAAACATTAATGCAACTGTTGTACAACAATGGCCAGGCCACCAAGGATGGCCTCACCATGGCCAGATTTACTTCATTTGACACTGTGCCACATGGTGCGCCAGGTTGGCACCACCCCACACCAACACCATATTAGATTATAATAGAATATTATATTAGATCATATTACGTAACATTAGATCTGCTTCCTAATATCAGTCTCAATTGGTGCTGCATATAGGTCACTCACAATAACTGTTAAATTTTGCCAATGGCACAACAATTAGTAAACTTATCGTTGAGCACATCAGTCTGCAACTCCACATCACTTCCACTGCAAATATCTTTTTAATAACGATTAACAGTATTATGAATTTCAAATTGCTGCACGGTTGATTACTACAATTAAATAGTCTAAATTAAAAAGTCTTGTGGACAATTGAAAGCCAGCTGTTGGGCATTTATACAGACTTGCAGCATTTTGTAATCCATTTCTGAGTATAAGGAACAGCATACACACACACATTGAATCAAATTATAAGCCCCTTATCACTATCACTGCTGTTATAAATGTCCTTTGTGCTAAAAAAATATATATATTGTATATATATATATATATACATAAATATAAATATAAATATAAGTATAAATGTGAGTGGATCTATCAGTAAAAGACAAATTATAAGCCCCTTCTTTAAGCAACCTCTCACTTCCTCCGATGTTCAAAATGGCGTCCGTAGTGCTGAGTTCTGTGAGGAAGGCCAGGTAAAAGCAGCTTTCTCCAGCGATGACTAGCGATCTTCTTGGCGAGCGATCAGCCCGGAAATGTGTAGGCGATGTGCTGAAAGTTGCGCTGGGCAATGTGCAGGCGATCACTTCAGCGATCACATCGGCGATGTGACACGAAAGTTGGGCCAGCAATTTTCCGGCCCAACTTTCCACTTTTTAATCAAAATTGCTGATAGCCTGCCTTTTTGGGTGATATATGGACACTAGCCCAGCAATCTGAAGTGGAAGGTCTAGCCCTAAGAGG
Source organism: Pristiophorus japonicus (assembly GCF_044704955.1). Classification (NCBI taxonomy): domain Eukaryota; kingdom Metazoa; phylum Chordata; class Chondrichthyes; family Pristiophoridae; genus Pristiophorus; species Pristiophorus japonicus. The sequence continues at coordinate 334,359,421 of NC_091978.1, forward strand.
TGACAGCCAAAAATTAAGCTCATTTTTCCTGATCATGATGCTCCAAAACAGGTACTAAGGAGATTTGCTGATGAGGAAAGTCAGGGGTGAGCCTATGCGGCCTAGCCATGCAGTCCCAGCCATGTAGTCCTCTTGTATTAAGCAACTACAATCAATCGCCCTAACCTCTCTGTTGTATATGCTGACTATGGATGTACTCTATGTCGAGTCACTGTGAGATTATATAAGATGGAGACTTGTTTACCTGATGTACTATCAATAAGGTTCACACCATGTACATACATGCTGGCACCACTAGAGGGTGCAACTGGTGGAGACCAGGGGTTTCCTGCCCTGGTGGCAGGGCCCTGTACAAAAGGCTGCATAGCATGCTTGCACAGCACTCTGGAGTTTGGAATAAAGGACCAAGGTCACTACAGTTCAAGTACAACACATTGCCTTGTGGAGTCATTCATAAGTACATTACAGACATAACAACTGGCAATGAGAATACGGACTTTCACGTGATTATGGCTACCTTTGGCACACTAAAAGATTCCGCAGAGGGTGATGATTGGGATGCCTTCACGGAATGTCTCGAGCAATATTTCGTGGCAAATGACCTGGCAGGGGAGACGGACACATTGGCTGAGAAGCGCAAGGCTATATTGCTGACCAGTTGTGGGCCCGAGGTCTACTGCCTCGTCAGGGACTTGCTGGCACCCACAATGGCCAAGAATAAGACATACGATGAGCTGACTGAACTAATTCGCAACCAACTTAAACCAAAGGAGAGCATCCTCACGGCCAGGCACAGATTCTACACGCACCGCAGACCTGAGGGCCAAGAGATTGCAAAATATGTTGCTGACCTCAGGAGACTTGCGGCGCCATATGATTTTGGCATGCACCTCAACGAAGCATTGTGAGACATCGTTGTTATAGGAATTAGCCTCGAGGGCCTCCTTCACAAGCTACTATCTGCCGACACCACAGTCAACCTGCAGAAAGCCATCGGCATCAGTCAGGCATTCATGACCTCGACCTACAGCACCAAGCAAATCATTCAGCCTGTGGACTCAAACCCGGCAAGTACTGTACACAGAATGTTGCCTTTCACAGACAAGGCTGTAGAACGTGGCTCTGCCCAGGGCAGAGAGCACAGACCTCAGGGTTCCAGAACTCAGAGTCCGCAGAGGGGTGCTAATCGAGTAGCACCATGCTGGTGTTGCGGAGGAAACCATAGGGTTCACCAGTGTCAGTTTGCAAAGCCTGTAACACAAAGGGCCACCTCCAGCACATGTGTAAAAGAAATACGATTCACCGTCTAGCAGAGGAGTCAGTAGATGACTTTGAATCCAGCGGGGTGTATGATGATTTGGCCAAAGAGGCAGCTGAGCCCCAAGAAGAAGTGTATGGAGTGTATACCTGCACCACTGATTGTCCTCTAGTGAAGATGGAAGTCGAGATAAACGCCGTTCTAGTCTTCATGGAAGTGGACATGGGAGCGAGCCAGTCAGTGATGAGCCAGGATGCCTTTGAGAGGCTATGAAATGAAAAATGACCCGAGCTGGTTCCAGTACAGGAAAAGTTACACATCTATACCAAGGAGCCAATCCCAGTCCTTGGTAGTGCGAATGTAAGTGTAATCCATAATGACGTGGTGCATAAGTTACCTCTGTGGATTTTTTGCAGGTGTTGGCCCAACGCTACTTGGAAGAAGGTGGATGGGGAAGATCCAGTGGAAATGGGAAGACCTCTTCACTACAGCAATCAATGTCCCCTGTGCTCAGAGGCAGAGCAAAACCTCACCTTCGCTTGGGCCAGGCACCAGAGAACAGACCAGCGCAGCACCTGAGGCACAGACTGTCCATCACGACTGCGTGGCAATGACCCGACCAGAACGACCTAAAAGTACCTTCCCGGCTCCAGTGGCAGGACTCCTGGGGAGGAAGATCGAATTCACAGGCACTCTTCCTGCTTTTGTGGCAGAATCGCGGGAGAGAAGAATCAAGGCAGTCGACCTTGAGGACAGAGGCAAGATGGCGTCCCTGCTGCAGCAAGGTGCAGCGTGGCACTATTTGCCATGGACTTGGAAACTAAAACGGCACCAATATGCGCAGTCGGCCGCCGTTGCCCATCACCCAGGTGGAGACGGCACAGCCCCCAGACCCAGTCGCTACCTCGGCCATGTCTGGGACCGAAAGATCAGAACCAACGAGTTCCCCAAACGGGACCTGGAACAGCCAGGTTCCCAACACCGTTAGAGAGCAAGCAGAAGACTCTGCAGCCCTCAAAGGAGGACAGGGAGGCCACACACATTTGTGGCTCTGCCCGCCACTAGGCAACGGCAAAGGCCCTGAGTCCTGGCAAGGTGAGCGAACCGAGCCCACCTCGCTAGCAGGGGGCGCAGCGCCGCCATCAGACGACTAGGACCCCGTCCCGTTGCTCTGGGACTAGCGTCCTGTACTGCTACCTCAGTACTGACCATGACTAAACCATGAATGCAATCTATCCAATCCTGGCGCACGACCGTAAAACATAACGAATGTAAGTCACGGAACCTAACTGCCACGCTACAAACTGAAAAAAATATTTTTTTTCTTCCTTTCTTTCTACTTGCACTGCATCTGATCCTGTATGTTAATGTAATGGGCCAGCTGCATGATCTCACTGTGGGGACTGGGTTGGGGGGGGGGGAAACTGGATGTATGTAGCCATGGACACACACATGGATCACACCCAGAACCCACTGGAACCTCCAACACATCATCGAACCATCCAATCTGATAACCACTACCCAACGTAGCGGCAAAAGGACTTGGGGGTTAACAGGGAGAGAGCCAAGCCAAAGCACAGCCAAGGTGCAAGGGCCATTGGCTTTTAAGTCTGGGGAGAGCTAAGCCAGAGCACATAGTGCAAAGATAATTGGCAGAAAGGACTTGGGGGAGAGTGATGTTGTATATGCTGACTATGGATGTACTCTATGTGTAGTCACTGTGAGATTGTATAAGATGGCGACTTGTTTACCTGATGTACTATCAATAAGATTCACACCGTGTACATACCTGCTGGCACCACTAGAGGGTGCAACTGGTGGAGACCGGAGGTTTCCTTTCCTGGTGGCAGGGCCCTGTATAAAAGGCTGCACACCATGCTTGCACAGCATTCTGGAGTTTGGAATAAAGGACCAAGGTCACTACAGTTCAAGTACAACACATTGCCTTGTGGAGTCATTCATAAGTACATTATAGACATACATTCTCCCCACCCCCACTCCCAGTGCAACCTGTCAGTTCAGGGCCGATTTAAACACCACACTCCCCCACCCATCGAGAGCAGTGCAACGGGGGGGGGTGGGGGGGGGCGCGGCTTTTTAAAGTCATATCTGTGGTTGCTCCGCACTTTTCCCGCCCACCGTCATTTTAATTGACCTGTTTCTGGCTGCATGTCAGGCACACATTCCAGGCTAGAGGGGCCCTAATTAAATGGTCAAAGTCACTTTTCAATAATGTCATACCCACCTCCCACCATTTTAACTCAAATTTGCAGATGTCCTGCCCATTCTCTGGCCTGCTAGCAAGACCTAATAGGGTTGGTGCTTGATAACGCCTGAATCACTGTAAAAGAGTGCTCTCAGCTACAGCTACCAAAGCTTTTTGTGAGAGCCACAGCAGGGCCTACACTTCCAATATGCACAGTCCCTGGCCATTCCACCTCAATTTCCTGTGCTCGAGACCCAAGAGCACCCATTTAAAGTGGTGCCCTGAGAAACTAGCGTTGGGCCTTGCACCTCAACTCCCCTCAGGTCAGAGGGTCTGAAGGAGCAAGGCGAAAAAAGACAAAAGGTAAGTGTCTCAACCTATTATTGCAGCGTCAAATGGATTTTTGGATCCTGAGGCCAGAGGCCAGTCTCACAGCTGCACTCCTGTTTCCCAGCGGAGGTCCCTACCAGGGTGTAGACCTGCACTGGGTGTGACTGAGTAACTACAATGGCTCAGATCATAACATTTTGGCTTACCTCGACCTAGGCAGCTGCAGCAGACCTGTGATATACTGCATCTGTCCAGTGTCCAGTCTGAGGGAAAGACATAAAAATCAGCTCCATGCGGTTTTGTTTGAGGGGACACGAAGATATAGAAAAGAGAATTGTGTTGCTTACTGCCTGTTATGTTTGTGAAGCTCACCAATGTGTAAGACTTGCCACTAGGGGGCACACCTGTGGGAGATCTATGGGTCACCTGTGTACCCTGGAGCAAGTAGGTATAAAAGGCAGCCCACCATACTGCTGCCTCACTTTGGAATTATAATTAAAGAGACCAAGGTCACAATGGTTTGAGCTTACAACATAGTCGCGAGGAATTGTTCTGAACTTAACAACTGGTGACGAGTTACAGATCACGAACCTTCACGTGGAAATGGCTGCCGTTGGTATTCTTGAGAGATTTGTTGAGGGTGATGGTTGGAAGCCTTCGTTGAGCATCTCAACCAGTACTTTGTGGCCAACGAGCTGGACATGGCTGAGACGGCGATCAATCACAGGGTGAATCTCCTCACCGTATGTGGGTCTTCGATATATGGCCTCCTCAAAAATCTGCTGGCACCGGACAAACCAATGGACAAGACTTACACAGAGCTGTGTGCGCTGGCTCGGGAGCACCTCCAGCCGAAGGAGAGCATCTTAATGGCCAGGTATCGTTTTTACACGCACCATCGCTCCGATGGCCAGAACGTGGTGAGCTTTGTCGCCGACCTAAGACGCCTCGCGGGACAGTGCGGATTTGCAGGATCTTTGAGAGACTTTTTCATGCTTGGAATCGGCCACGAGGCCATTCTTCACAAACTGCTGTCTGCCGAATCCTTAGATCTGAGCAAGGCCATCATGATAGCCCAGGTCTTCATATTCACGAGCGACAACATGAAACAGATATCTTCACAGCATCGAAGCTCACCAGCAAGTACTGTACATAAAATAATACCTTCAGCAGGCAGAACTGTACATGGTAAGGCCCACACGATCGCAGAGGCCAGGCCTAGCGTGACTCAGAAGCCGCCTTGGAGTGCTAATGTGAATTCATTAACAAATGCTGGCGCTGCAGGGGCAGTCATAGAGCCCATCAATGTTGATTCAAGCACTATGTGGAACAATGGGGCACCTCCAGCGAATGTGCAAACGATCTCTGACTCACCGCGTGGCAGAGTCAGCAGAGGACGACCGATCCAGCACAGATCACGCTGAATGAGCCAGGAGAGGCAACTCAACCTTAGGATGAAGAGAAAGTGTACAGGGTTCACACCTTCACCACCAAAAGCTCTCCGATAATGTTAAAAGTTAAACTTAATGGCATTCCAGTCTCCATGGTATTGGACACGGGGGCATCAATCAATCATGAGCCAGAAGGCTTTTGAGAAACTGTGGGACAACAAGGCACAGAGGCCAAAACTGAGCCCGATTCACACAATGCTGTGCACTTGCACCAAAGAACTCATACCTGTTATCGGCAGTGCGGCAGTGAAAGTATCGTATGATGGAAGGGTGTATGGATTGTACCAGGCTATGGCCCAACGCTTTTGGCAGGAGCTGGCTAGGCAAGATCCGGTGGACCTGGGACGACATCAAAGCACTGTCTTCGGTGGATGACGCCCCCTGCAGCCAGGTGCTAAACAAATTCCCGGCGTTATTTGAGACAGGCATCAGCAATTTCACAGATGCCAAGGTGCAGATCCATCTTGTTCCTGGGGGCACAGCCCGTTCATCACAAGGCCCGAGCAGTCACATATATGATGCGAGAGAAAGACGAGATTGAGCTGGCCAAACTTCAATGAGAGGGAATCATATCGCCAGTCGAGTTCAATGAGTGGACCAGTCCAATCGTGCCGGTGCTAAAGAGCGATGGGACGGTCAGAATCTGCGGGGACTACTAGGTGACGATCAATCGAGTCTCGTTACAGGACCAGTACCCGCTACCCAAAGCGGAGGACTTATTTGCAACGCTAGCAGGGGGAAAGTAATTCACCAAGCTAGATTTAACCTCCGCTTACATGAAACAGGAGCTGGCTGAACCGTCAAAGAAGTTGACATGCATCAACACGCACAAAGAACTGTTCGTGTACCACAGATACCCCTTTGGGATTCGCTCGGCGGCGGACATCTTCCAGAGGAACATGGAGAGTCTGCTGAAATCGGTTCCATGCACAGTGGTGTTCCAAGGTGACACCTTGATCACTGGTCGCAACACCACCGAACACTTGCACAACCTGGAAGAGGTTCTAAAGTGACTGGACAGAGTGGGACTCAGGCTGAAACGCTCCGTGTGTTTTCCTGGCTCCAGAGGTCAAATTTCTGGGGAGAAAGATTGCGCAGACGGCATCAGACCCACGGACTCCAAGACGGAGGCCATCAAGAATGCACCCAGACCACAGAATGTGACGGAGCTGCATTCATTCCTGGGACTCCTCAACTATTTTGGTAACTTTCTACCGGGGTTGAGCACTTTACTGGAACCCTTGCATTTATTGCTACGCAAAGGTGATGACTGGGTTTGGGGTAAATCTCATGAGACAGCCTTTAATAAGGCCAGAAACCTGCTATCCTCTAACAAGGTACTTGTATTGTATGACCCATGTAAACGTTTAGTACTAGCTTGTGATGCGTCGTCATACGGGGTCGGTTGTGTTACAGCAAGCAAATGTGTCAGGCAAACTGCAACTGGATGCATATGCATCCAGAAGTTTATCCAAGGCTGAAAGAGCCGACAGTATGGTTGAGAAAGATGCGTTAGCAAGTGTATACGGGGTTAAGAAAATGCACCAATACCTATTTGGTCTCCGGTTTGAGCTCGAAACCGACCACAAACCGCTTACTTCACGGCTCTCAGAAAACAAAGGTATCAACACCAATGCTTCGTCCCACATCCAAAGATGGCCACTAACATTATCTGCATATAACTATGTAATCCGCCACAGACCAGGCACTGAGAACTGCGCTGACACCCTCAGTCGGCTACCATTGCCCACCACCGGGGTGGAAATGGTGCAACCCGCAGACTTGCTTCTGGTAATGGATGCTTTGAGAGCAAGGGGTCGGTCACCCATCACGGCTCGCCAGATCAGGAGCTGGACTAGCCAAGACCCTGTGCTATCACTAGTAAAAAGCTGCATCCTTAATGGGAGCTGGTCGGCGGTTCCCGGGGAAATGCAAGTTGAAATTAAGCCGTTCTACCGACGTAAGGATGAATTGTCCATCCAATCGGATTGTCTCCTATGGGGGAATCGCGTGGTTTTGCCAATAAAAGGCAGGGAAACGTTTATACGCGACCTACACAGTACCCACCCAAGCATAGTCATGATGAAGGCTAGCGCCAGGTCACACGTTTGGTGGCCCGGCATTGACTCCGAATTGGAGTCATGTGTACACCAATGCAACACTTGCTCACAATTGAGCAACGCACCCAGGGAGGCCCCACTGAGTCTGTGGTCATGGCCCTCCAAACTGTGGTCCAGGGTCCACGTAAATTTTGCTGGCCCTTTTCTAGGAAAGGTGTTTCTAGTAACAGTGGACGCTTACTCCAAATGGATTGTGATAAGCTCATAATAAAGGATGAAGCTGAGTACTGTGTACAATGAGCAAGTGTGACCTTAGCTCCTTTAATGAAACTCCAGAGTGCAGGTACCTCGTGGGTGGCCTGCTTATATACCATGCTCCCAAGGGATGCCGGGATCTCTTGGGACTCCAACAGGTAGGCCCTCTGGTGGTAGTGTGATACAGGTTACAAGGGGTTAAATACATAACATCACTCCCCCGTGAAATCAATAATACACTTATTTACAAGGTGATTCGATCTGGGGCTTTTCGCTCCCTTGTCGATCGTCTCGGTAAAAATGCAGGTGTGGCTGAGTTGGTTAGTTCTTCAATGGGCTGTTGGGCAGCCAGCCTTGTCGGGCTGCTGAGGATGGTGAGTTCGGCTTCGTGGTCAACCATGATGTCAGTTGCCATTTGTGTGTGTGTTGGAGGGTCAAAGTTGGTGGTGTCTTCTTCGGGTTGTTCATAGCTGTTGGTGAACCGCAATTTGATTTGGTCCAAATGTTTTCTGTACGTTAGTCCATTGGCCAATTTGACCTGAAACACCCTACTCCCCTCTTTGGCTGTGAATGTGCAAGCGAGCCATTTGGGATCATGTCCATAATTGATTATAAACACAGGATCATTGATCTCAATATTGTGTGACAAGTTTGCGCGGTCATGGTACACAGTTTGTTGATGCTGCCCGCCCTCCACGTGATCTGGGGATCAGGATGGACAAGAGAGAGTCTTGTTTTTAGCGTCCTTTTCATGAGCAGCTCGGCTGGGGGAACTCCGGTAAGTGAGTGGGGTCTGGTGCGGTAGCTGAGCAACACACGGTGTAGCCGGGTCTGCAGGGAGCCTTCCAACATATGTTTCAAGCTTTGCTTGATGATCTGAACTGCCCGTTCTGCCTGGCCGTTGGATGCGGGCTTGAATGGGGCAGATGTGACGTGTTTGATCCCATTGCGGGTCATGAATTCCTTGAATTCAGAACTGGTGACGCACGGCCCATTGTCGCTGACTAGGACATCAGGTTGGCCTTGCGTGGCAAACATGGCTCGTAGGCTTTCAATAGTGGCCGTGGACGTGCTTACAGACATTATCGCATATTCAATCCATTTTGAGCAAGCGTCCACGACAACCAAAAACATTTTGCTGAGAAATGGGCCCGCATAGTCCATGTGGATCCTCAACCACAGTTTGGAGGGCCACGACCACAAACTTAGCGGTGCCTTTCTGGGTGCATTGCTCAGCTGAGAGCAAGTGTTGCACTGGCGCACGCATGACTCTAAATCTGAGTCGATGCCAGGCCACCACATATGGGATCTGGCTATGGCTTTCATCATTACAATGCCTGGGTGGGTGTTGTGCAGTTCACAAATGTATCTCTGCCTTTCTTGGGCAAGATCACGCAATTGCCCCACAGCAGACAGTCTGCCTACAGGGACATTTCGTCTTTGCGCCTGTAGAACGGCTTAATCGCCTCCTGCATCTCCGCTGGGACGCTCGACCAGTTTTTGACTAAGGACAGTAAAGGATTCTGGCTGGTCCAGGTACTGATCTGGCGGGCCGTAACAGGGGACTTTTCGTTTTCAAATGCCTCCATTGCCATGAGCAAGTCCGCTGGCTGTGCCATTTCCACCCCGGTTCTCTGTGCCCGGTCTGTAGTGGATTACATAGTTGTATGCCGATAGTGTGAGCGCCCATCTTTGGATGCGGGCAGAGGCATTAGTGTTAATCCCTTTGCTCTCAGAGAACAGCAATATGAGCGGCTTGTGGTCAGTTTCAAGCTCAAACTTGAGGCCAAATAAGTACTGGTGCAATTTTTTTACCCCATAAACACATGCCAGAGCCTCTTTTTCAATCATGCTGTAGGCCCTTTCGGCTTTGGACAAACTCCTGGAAGCATAAGCGATCGGTTGCAAAATCCCCGATTCGTTAGCCTGTTGTAACACACACCCAACCCTGTATGACGACGCATCGCAAGTTAGCACTAATCTTTTACAAGGTTTATACAGGCCAAGCAGTTTGTTTGAACACAACAGATTTCTGGCTTTCTTAAAGGCAGCCTCTTGTGAATTTCCCCATAACCAGTCGTCTCCCTTGTGCAGTAGCATATGTAGGGGTTCTAGCAGGGTGCTTAACCCAGGTAGGAAATTACCCAAATAGTTAAAGAGTCCCAGGAACAACCGCAGCTCCGTCACGTTCTGTGGTCTCGGCACGTTCTTGATGGCCTCCGTCTTGGCGTCGGTGGGTCTGATGCTGTCTGCTGTGATTCTTCTTCCCAAGAACTCGACTTCCTGCACCAGGAAAACACACTTCGAGCGTTTCAACCTGAGCCCCACGCGATCCAACCGACTAAGAACCTCTTCCAGATTCTTCAAGTGCTCAATGGTATCCCGACCTGTAACCAGTATGTCATCCTGGAAAACCATGGTGCGAGGAACCGACTTTAGCATGCTCGCCATGTTCCTTTGGAAGATTGTTGCGGTCGATCGAATCCCGAACGGGCACCTGTTATAGATGAACAGACCTTTGTACGTGTTGATGCAGGTGAGGCCTTTTGAAGACTCCTCCAGCTCCTGCATAATGTAGGCCGAGATCAGGTCCAGCTTGGTGAACGTCTTCCCTCTAGCCAGGGTCGCAAATAGATTGTCTGCCTTGGGTAGCGGGTACTGGTCCTGTAGCGAAAAACGGTTAATCGTTACTTTATAGTCTCCACAAATTCTAACCGTGCCGTCCTCTTTAAGTACCGGGACAATTGGACTAGCCCACTCGTTGAATTCCACCGGCGTGATGATGCCTTTTCGCTGCAGCCTGTCCAGCTCAGTTTCCATTTTCTCACGTATAATGTACGGTCCCACCGTGTATTGTGGTGGATGGGTTGCGTACCGGGAACCAAATGGATCTATACTTTCGTCCCCAAGAAGCTTCCAGTGCCTGGCTCGAACAACGATGGGAACTTGCTCAGAACCTGGGCACATGAGGCATTGTCGACGGATGAGAGTGCTCGTATGTCGTCCCAGTTCCAGCGGATTTTTCCCAGCCAGCTTCTGCTGAACAGTGTGGGGCCATCCCCTGGCACAATCCACAGTGGGAGTTCGTGTAGTGCTCCAGCATAGGAAACTTTGACTTCTGCACTGCCAATTACAGGGATTAGTTCCTTGGTGTAAGTCCTTAGTTTGGTGTGAATGGGGCTGAGCTTGGGCCTGTGTGCCTTGTTGCACCACAGCCTGTCGAAGGCCTTTTTACTCATTATGGACTGACTCGCACTCGTGTCCCAGTTCCATCGATACTGGAATTCCATTCAGCTCAACTTTCAACATTATTGGTGGACATTACATGGTGAATGTGTGTACCCCGTACACTTCTGCGTCCTCGGTTTGAGTCTCCGATTCAGTCTGATCCACAGTGGATCGATCTTCCTCTGCAACGTGGTGGTTTGCAGGGTTTGCAGCTCGCCTGCATATTCGCTGGAGGTGTCACATTGTTCTGCAACCGTTGCACACATAGTGCTTGAAGCGGAATTGATGGGGCCGATGATCACCTCCACAGCGCCAACAAGGTGTTAACTGCCTCACATTAACGATTGATGGCGGACTCTGGATCATCTGAGGTCGGGCAGCAGCAGCCGGCGTGTACGTTCTGCCATGTAGATTCCTGCTCGAAAACGACATTACTTTGTTCACAGTACTGCCCAAAACTTCTTTACTTTGCAAAATCTGTTTGGTGTTATCGCTGGTGGACATGAATGCCTGGGCTATCGTTATGGCTTTACTTAGATTTGGAGTTTCAACGGTTAGCAGTTTGCGAAGGATTGTCTCATGGTTAATGCCCAGTACAAAAAAGTCTCTAAGCATTTGTTCTAGGAATCCCTCAAATTCACAATGTCCTGCAAGGCGCCTTAGTTCGACGACATAGCTCGCCACTTCCTGACCCTCCGTCCGTTGACATGTGTAGAACCGGTATCTCACCATCAAAATGTTTTCCTTAGGATTTAGGTGCTCCTGGACCAGTGTACACAATTCTTCATAGGAATTAGCTGTTGGTTTTGCCGGAACTAGGAGATTCTTCATGAGACCATAGGTTGTTGCCCTACAGACAGTTAGGAGGACCGCCCTTCATTTGGCAGCGTTTTCGTCCTCTTCCAGCTCGTTGGCCACGAAGTATTGGTCGAGTCTCTCCACGAAGGCCTCCCAATCATCTCCTTCTGAGAACTTCTCCAGGATACCAACTGTTTTTTGCATTTTCTCGCAGTTGTACATTTATCTCAGGGTTAAGTCATGCAGGAGAGCTCGGACACATGTTATGCTCCTCCTGTACTATGTGGGGAGTCAGGGATGCTTCTGGTTTCCCTGACGATTACGTGTGCAGTAAGTGCATCCGCCTGCAGCTCCTGACAGACCGCATTGTGGCACTGGAGCTGCGGGTGGATTTACTCTGGAGCATCCACGTTGCTAAAAATGACGTGAATAGCACGTTTAGTGAGTTGGTCTTACCACAGGTAAAGGGTACACAGACAGATAGGGAATGGGTGACCAACAGGAAGAGCAGTGAAAGGAAGGTAGTGCAGGGGTCCCCTGCAGTCATCCCCCTGCAAAACAGATACACCGCTTTGGGTACTGTTGAGGGGGATGACTCATCAGGGGAGGGCAGCAGCAGCCAAGTTCATGGCACCATGGGTGGCTCTGCTGCACAGGAGGGCAGGAAAAAGTGGGAGAGCTATAGTGATAGGGGATTCAATTGTAAGGGGAATAGATAGACGTTTCTGCAGCCGCAACCGAGACTCCAGGATGGTATGTTGCCTCCCTGGTGCAAGGGTCAAGGATGTCTCAGAGCGGGTGCAGGACAGTCTGAAAAGGGAGGGTGAACAGCCAGTTGTCGTGGTGCATATAGGTACCAACAATATAGGTAAAAAACGGGATGAGGTCCTACAAGACGAATTTAAGGAGCTAGGAGCTAAATTAAAATGTAGAACCTCAAAAGTAGTAATCTCAGGATTGCTACCAGTGCCAAGTGCGAGTCAGAGTAGGAATCGCAGGATAGCTCAGATGAATATGTGGCTTGAGAAGTGGTGCAGAAGGGAGGGATTCAAATTCCTGGGACAGTGGAACCGGTTCTGGAGGAGGTGGGATCAGTACAAACCGGACGGTCTGCACCTGGGCAGGACCGGAACCAATGTCTGAGGGGGAGTGTTTACTAGTGCTGTTGGGGAGGAGTTAAACTAATATGGCAGGGGGATGGGAATCTATGCAAGGAGACAGAGGGAAGTAGAATTGGGGCAGAAGCAAAAGATGGAAAGAAGAAAAGTAAAAGTGGAGGGCAGAGAAACCTAAGGCAAAAAGCAAAAAGGGCCACATTACAGCAAAATTCTTAAGGGGCAAAGTGTGTTAGAAAGACAAGCCTGAAGGCTCTGTGCCTCAATGCGAGGAGTATTCAGAATAAGATGGACAAATTAACTGCGCAGATAGCAGTTAATGGATATGATGTAATTGGCATCACGGAGACATGGCTCCAGGGTGACCAAGGCTGGGAACTCAACATCCAGGGGTATTCAACATTTAGGAAGGATAGACAGAAAGGAAAAGGAGGCGGGGTGGCATTGCTGGTTAAAGAGGAAATTAATGCAATAATATGAAAGGACATTAGCTTGGATGATGTGGAATCGGTATGGGTGGAACTACGGAATACCAAGGGGCAGAAAACGCTAGTGGGAGTTGTGTACAGACCACTAAACAGTAGTAGTAAGGTTGGGGACAACATCAAACAAGAATTTAGGGATGCATGCAATAAAGGTACAGCAGTTATCGTGGGTGACTTTAATCTACATATTGATTGGGCTAACCAAACTGCTAGGATTTCCTGGAGTGTATTAGGGATGGTTTTCTAGACCAATATGTCGAGAAACCAACTAGGGAGCTACACACCTGGATGATGTGTAATGAGAAAGGACTAATTAGCAATCTTGTTGTGCGAGGCCCCTTGGGGAAGAGTGACCATAACATGGTAGAATTCTTTATTAAGATGGAGAGTGACACAGTTAATTCAGAAACTAGGGTCCTGAACTTAAGGAAAGGTAACTTCGATGGTTTGAGGCGTGAATTGGCTAGAATAGACTGGCAAATGATACTTAAAGGGTTGACGGTGGATAGGCAATGGCAAACATTTAAAGATCACATGGATGAGCTTCAACAATTGTACATCCCTGTCTGGAGTAAAAATAAAATGGGGAAGGTGGCTCAACCGTGGCTAACAAGGGAAATTAAGGATAGTGTTAAATCCAAGGAAGAGGCATATAAATTGGCCAGAAAAAGCAACAAACCTGAGGACTGGGAGAAATTTAGAATTCAGCAAAGGAGGACAAAGGGTTTAATTAAGAGGGGGAAAATAGAGTACGAGAAGAAGATTGCCGGGAACATAAAAACTGACTGCAAAAGCTTCTATAGATATGTGAAGAGAAAAAGATTAGTAAAGACAAACATAGGTCCCTTGCAGTCAGATTCAGGTGAATTTATAATGGGAAACAAAGAAATGGCAGACCAATTGAACAAATACTTTGATTCTGTCTTCACGAAGGAAGACACAAATAACCTTCCAGAAGTACTAGCGGACCGAGGTCTAGTGAGAAGGAGGAACTGAAGGATATCCTTATTAGGCGGGAAATTGTGTTGGGGAAATTGATGGGATTGAAGGCCGATAAATCCCCGGGGCCTCATAGTCTGCATCCCAGAGTACTTAAGGAAGTGGCTCTAGAAATAGTGGATGCATTGGTGATTATTTTCCAACAGTCTATCGACTCTGGATCAGTTCCTATAGACTGGAGGGTAGCTAATGTAACACCACTTTTTAAAAAGGGAGGGAGAGAGAAAGCGGGTTATTATAGACCAGTTAGCCTGACATCAGTCGTGGGGAAAATGTTGGAATCAATTATTAAGGATGAAACAGCAGCGCATTTGGAAACAATGACAGAATCGGTCCAAGTCAGCATGGATTTATGAAGGGGAATTCATGCTTGACAAATCTTCTGGAATTTTTTGAGGATGTAACGAGCAGAGTGGACGAGGGAGAACCAGTGGATGTGGTGTATTTAGACTTTCAAAAGGCTTTTGACAAGGTCCCACACAAGAGATTGGTGTGCAAAATCAAAGCACATGGTTTTGGGGGTAATATACTGACGTGGATAGAGAACTGGTTGGCAGACAGGAAGCAGAGAGTCGGGATAAACGGGTCCTTTTCAGAATGGCAGGCAGTGACTAGTGGAGTGCTGCAGGGCTCAGTGCTGGAACCCCAGCTCTTTACAACATACATCAATGATTTAGATAAAGGAATTGAGTGTAATATCTCCAAGTTCGCAGATGACACTAAACTGGGTGGCGGTGTGAGCTGTGAGGGGGATGCTAAGAGGCTGCAGGGTGACTTGGACAGGTTAGATGAGTGGGCAAATGCATGGCAGATGCAGTAAAATGTGGATGAATGTGAGGTTATTCACTTTGGGGGCAAAAACACGAAGACAGAATATTATCTGAATGGCGGCAGATTAGGAAAAAGGGAGGTGCAACGAGACCTGGGTGTCATGGGTCATCAGTCATTGAAAGTTGGCATACAGGTACAGCAGGTGGTGAAGAAGGCAAATGGTATGTTGGCCTTCATAGCTAGGGGATTTGAGTATAGGAGCAGGGAGGTCTCACTGCAGTTGTACAGGGCTTTGGTGAGGCCTCACCTGGAATATTGTGTTCAGTTTTGGTCTCCTAATCTGAGGAAGGACGTTCTTGCTATTGAGTGAGTGCAGCGAAGGTTCACCAGACTGATTTCCGGGATGGCAGGATTGACATACGAGGAGAGACTGGATCAACTGGGCCTCTATACCTTGGAGTTTAGAAGGATGAGAGGGGATCTCATAGAAACATATAAGATTCTGACGGGACGGGACAGGTTAGATGCAGGTAGAATGTTCCCGATGTTGGGGAAGTCCAGAACCAGGGAACACAGTCTTAGGATAAAGGGTAGGCCATTTAGGACTGAGATAAGGAGGAACTGCTTCACTCAGAGAGTTGCTAACCTGTGGAATTCCCTGCCGCAGAGAGTTGTTGATGCCAGTTCATTGGATATATTCAAGAGGGAGTTAGATATGGCCCTTACGGCTAAAGGGATCAAGGGATATGGAGAGAAAGCAGGAAAGGGGTACTGAGGGAATGATCAGCCATGATCTTATTGAATGGTGGTGCAGGCTCGAAGGGCCGAATGGCGGACTCCTGCACCTATTTTCTATGTTTCTATATTTCTATGTTACCTCGTCACCAATTAATAAGCTCACAATAAAGGTTGAAGCTTAGTACTGTGTACATTGAGCAAGTGTCACCTTATGCCGGGATCCCTTGGGATTCCAACAGGTAAGTCCTCTGGTGGTAGTGTAATATAGGTTACAAGGGGTTAAATACATAACAGATTGAATGTATAATAATGTCATCATGTATGTCCACTGCCACCATTGAAAGCCTCAGGGCCATGTTCGCCACCCATGTTTGCCCAACGTCCTTGTTAGTGACAATGGACCATGCTTCACCAGCTCGGAATTCAACGAGTTCATGACCCGCAATGGCATTAAGCATGTCAGTTCTGCCCCATTTAAGCCCGCTTCCAATGGTCAAGTGGAACGGACAGTCCAAACCATCAAACAGAGCTTGAAACACGTAACGGACGGCTCCTTGCAGACCCGGTTATCTCGGGTCCTGCTCAGCTACCGGACGCGCTCCCACTCGCTCACCGGGGTTCCCCCTGCAGAATTGTTAATGAAGAGAGCACTCAAAACCAGCTCTCCTTAGTCCACCCGTATCTCAATGATCACGTAGAAACCCGGCGGCACCAGCATAATGTGTACCACGATCGCGCGGCTGTATCATGTGACATTGAGGTTAATGATCCTGTGTTTGTTCTCAATTAGGGTCATGGTCCAAAATGGATTGCTGGCACTGTTTTAGCCAAGGAGGGGAAAAGAGTGTTTGTTGTTAAACTGTTGAATGGGCAAACGTGCAGAAAGCACTTGGATCAGACCAAACTGCGATTCACTGACAACCACGAGGATGAACCCACCATGCCCGACAGTCCAATCAGACCAGCTGAGCTGCCGTGCAGCAATGATCCAACCAACTCACCCACGCCAGGACTTCAACTCAGGCAATCGACCCAAGAATGCAGAGCGCCAGATCGCCTCAACCTGTAAATAACTTGAACATAAGACTTTGGGGAGGGGGCGGGAGTGATGTTATGTGTGTAAACCTCACCAATGTGTAAGACTTGCCATCAGGGGGCACATCTGTGGGAGACCTAAGTGTCACCTGTGCACCCTGGGCAAGCAGATATAAAAGGCAATCTATATTGCTGATTCCTCACTTTGGAGCTACATTAAAGAGACCAAGGTCACAAGGGTTTGAGCTTACAACACAGTCTTGTGGAGTTATTCTGAACATAATAGAGAGTTTATAGGTGTTGGTGGGTTTCCTCAAGTTGATTTGGGAGCTAGAAGGTGAGACACACTTGGATGGGTGGGGCATGTCTGGTGAAGCGATAGAGAGCTTTTAGGGTGTCTCCAGCAATGAGGAGCATGGCCTGGTACACATAGAGAAGGGGTGGGCAGTGTAAAGCCTTTACATTGTGTAAGACAGTGAACGCATTTCAACGTAAATGTAAAGGGTACTCACCCTGACGAGGTCATTGTATTTCCTGTGACATTGAGTCGCTGTCCTGACCACCATGTCGTGGGCAGAGACGTGCTGGGCCACCTCCCTCTACAGCCTCCTGAACACCCTTAGCAATGGTCTTCATCCCCCTCAAGAATGTAGTGCTTTGTTAAGTCTCTCCACTGCCTCAAGCAAGGCCTCAAGTGTCATGGCCGAGAAGCGATGCGCTCTCTGCCTGGGGTGAGTAAGTTACTCGCATGCATCCAAATGCACCTCTGTTAAATCCAGAAGGGGAGTTGGAGCTGGGTTACAGTTGCAATCAAAAAATCAATTATTTTAACCACCCACTCGCCCCCCCCCAACCCCCCCCCCTCCACGACCCACCTGCTCTTGGGAGTTAAAATTCCTCCCTAAAACTCTCCTGTCTAGACTTTCTGGCCATGATCCCTCTGCAGCTGTTGATTTGCTCATCCACTCCTTCACCTCTACCTTTGATGCCCTGATCTCTCTTACACCCTCATTCTCAGTGGCCTACATTGTTCCCACTACCACAGTGGCTCACATTTAAAATGCTCATCCTTGTGTCTAATTTCCTCCATAGCCATGCTGCTCCCTACCTCTGTAACCTCCTCCAGCACAACAGCACCACCCCCCACTCACTCCCCCGAACTATCCATTCCTCTGCCTCCAGCCTCTTGTGCCTCCCTCCTCCTTTCACCACAGCATTGGTGGCTGTGCCTTCAGCTACCTATTCTCATACTCTGGAATTCCCTCCACATCTCCTCTTTTCAGACCCTCCTTAAAAAAAAAACTCTTTGGCCAAACTGTTAGTCCTAATATTTCCTTCTGGCTTGGTATCCATTTTTCCTTACACCTCTGTGAAGCATTAAGGCGCTATACAAATGCAAATTGTTGTAAACTGGTGCTAAAATCAAGCATTCAATGGAAATCAAAATTGCAATTCCTGCATTTGTGAAGCTACAAATATTTTTTTCATTTTGAACATTCTGTAGTTGATTCCCCTCCCTTCAGCCAGTCACTTATAGAATCACAGAATAGCACAACACAGAAGCAGGCCCAACAAGTCTGTGCCAATGTTTTTATCCCCTTGAACCATCTATTCTAATCCCATTCTCCTGCTCACTCCCTATACACTTTAATATTCCACTTTGCAGGCAACTATCTAATCTAATTCCTTTTTAAAGCATTTATTGTGTCTGTTCCCATAATAGGTTGTGTCAGAGAATTTCTCACATTCTAACCACTATCTGTAAAAAAAAACATTCTAACCTCCTCTTTAATTCTTTTAGTGATTATTTTAATGCAACCTGGAATAAACTGACGAGGGACCGGATTAAAATGTTTAAAATGCTACAAAAGTAGCATATGGGCATTTTGGAGAGATAATCAATCCCAGAGGGGGTGGATTACCTTTCCCTAGTGCAGTCCTGAAGCTATTACTAGATCCACAGTGGACCTCAGCCAAGATCTGACTGGAGTGTAATTGGTGGAATTCCCAGGGTAGCTGGGGGAACTCACCCAGACAGACCACCATGATGTAGGGGCACGGGCAGAAGAATAACTGGAATATGGAATGCAAGTTAAAGAGGACAGAAACCTGGTGCCTCTAGGTTCTGGCTCAAATTCTGCCCCCTCCCTCAGTGGGCAATGTGCCCACTCTCTGCCCTCGCCAGCCAGCCATCACAATTCTGGTCCCTGAGAGTTGAGATGCCTGCAACTATACAAACAATTGTCAGCTGAGTTTGGTCCCATCTCTTCTGGAAAAAAGTTGACAATACCAAAAGTATAGGAATAGCCCTTAGAAGAGTTTACAGAGACACATTCAAAAATACTCACAGAGACTTGGCCAATTACTAGTTCTCTGAGGAGTGGCTAGAACAGCACTTTTTTTTAAAAAAGCACATTTGTCATCATCTCTTAAAATCACCCTAATGTTTTGAAGCAATGCAGTTCTCCATTTTGGAAAAAGTTTCAGGCTTTGCACTAGATACTTTTTGGGGTTCAGCATCTCCAATTACTCCAGTAAATGACGTTGTGTCCCCCTACAATCTGGAGTATATCTTTTACTGCCTAATATATAGTTAAATGATAGCGTGACCTGGGGATTGTAACATAGAGCCTTTGCTGTGTATACCGGCTACTGTAATCTCACACATGTTGCCACATGTGTTCTCCTGTCTTTACAGAAGGTGGACTGAAAAGCACTAGCGAAACAAGATATGATTGCAAACCAACAGTCTGATTTTTTTTACATAAATACATGATTGAATAAGTATAGGGGTCAAAATTCAGTTGATACCACCACCCGTTACGATGCAGGGAGGCGGCTAATGAGCGGCAAATGCCTACCTTTGACGGTAAGCGGCGTTCACACCCCAGCTGAAATTGAGTCGACTCTTTGGTAGAGGCGTCAAGAGGCAACGCTGTGCCAGCTATCGCCACCCGCGTGGTGATGTCATCCAGCGTACAATGCCTCTTTGACGCCTCTATTGCGATATTTGCTTTGTATGCCTGCCGTACCGGCACGCAGCTGCGCAGCCTGAAAAAAGTGCTGGTTAAACAGCAGAACTCAGGCAAAATCGGCCAGAGATCAAGGTAAGTTCTTTTCTTTCTTTATTTCATCATTTTTTTATTCGTTTTAACAGTGGGGATGTTTGTGTATGCGTCGGAGAAGTTTGAGGTTTTTTTTCTTTCTTCCCTTTTCTTCCCGTTTTCCAGCATGGCGGCAGCTTCCCGATGCAAAATTCAGTCGGCCTCCTGAGCTCCCGCCCGAGGATGCGTGCGCAACGCCACTTTTTAGCGCTGCATCCTCATCTTTGGCCGTAAAAACTGAACTTGGCATTTGGAGCCTGCACCTAACGCCTGCCGATAAAATCAGCATTCAGGTGGCGAAACCACCTCAGAAACGGCAGCACCGAATTTTGACTCCATAGTTTTTAGTGATATCAGTCATTCCCCTATCCTCCTTGTTTTATGAAAAGACTAACAAAGACATGACCTTACTGATGCCTTCGGCATGGACCCACTTTCAAGCTAGCCATCCAAAGCTAACTGACATCTGTTTTTCTATTACAGGCTGCTTGTATTCATTGTTCAATTCTGGTGTCTTTGGTGACCCTTCCAATAACTCCATATTATGAGGGTTTTGGCCTACTGAGCTATCAAGACCACAGGCTCCAAATTGAACTCTCCCTTAGACCTGTGCAAAAACCAAATGTCTTTCACTGTCAAATTAAGCCTGGATGAGCAGTAATTAATATTGATTGGACACAATGGGACCGAAATTCATGGCCTTACCGCCCACTGCCACCAAGATCCGCCGACATTCCTCTCCGGGTTGTGCCCAGTGCCAGTTTGCACTTGGGCTGGAGCGGGCGGGAGGGGAGAAGCGCCAGGAACCGCTCGCTGACGTCAGCGGACGGCCAAGTGACGCAAGTGACTTCCCGCCCGCCCAGATGCCAGATTGGTGCAGGTGGGAGTCGGCGAGAGTTGGTGCCAGCAGGGGGAAGGACCACCGCGAGGAGATTAGTCTAACACCCAAAGTCAGTTTTTAAAAAACTGGAAATAAAAGGTTAGTGAACTTTAAAAAAAAAATGTCACAACGACTTACCTTAATGGGTTCCCCTGAAAGTCTTCTGGGACTTTTTTTTTTCCAATCATTTTTATTTGAACTTCTTCGACCCTCCGTGGGCCTGACTCCATCCTCAGTTGCACTTCGGTGGCAAAGGCTCTTGCCGCCGAGATTGGGAGCTCCCGCCTGCTCCCGCCCAGTTTGACGTCGTATGTCACTCGTTTGCCACCAGCCCAACTTTTAAATTATTTTTCATCAATTTCCCGCCCAAAGGGCCGCCCGGTCTCTTGGCAGCCATCAACAGCGGCCTTTTGGGCGGGACTTGGCCTTCACCAAGTTCGGCCCGAATATTTGTTGATAGCGTTTCCATTATTTCAAAGCTACAGAAACTTACATGAACAGGCAGTTTCATTGCCAGAAGCTCAGGTATCTCCCAGGAAACATTGGATCAATATAGCATGAAATGTTTGAGATAGTGCATAATGATCACCCCATTGTTTACTTAAGTGTGTCTGCGGGCCCCATCGGAATTTCTCATTGTGCAAAAGGGTGGAAACCTGACAAAATTGTTGTTGCATCCCAAATTTGACTGCCCCCGACCCCACCCCACTCAGCATACTCTCCTGTAGAGAGCCCTCCTCGGCCCAGGAATTTTGGAGCCATTATTCTAGGAAAATGGAAATACAGTTTCCCTATGAATGTTTGTGGTGACACTGTGTTGTTTTAGACGTACAGTGTACAAATGTACACCGTGCACTTGTCCAATGATAGATCCATTGAGCAGATGAGTTCTGATGACTGGCATGGGCTGCACCAAGACAGCCTTATGTATGGAGTATGTGTTAATAATTGTTTATTTGAAAAGAAATGTTTTAAAAAATGCTTCATTTTTTGAGAATGGTAGTTTTTTTAAAGTCATGACATATAAGGGGATTCAGAATGTAATTAACTTGGCGCATGCCTCATTACATCATATGCTTTAGAACTAAAGCGAGGATGGCAGAGTGGTTGATGTAATCTGTTCTTCTGATTCCAAAAGCAAAAGGGTGGGGCAGACGTAATAAGAATGAGGAAATATCTTGTTTTTTTTACACCCAACAAAGATTAAAGAGCTTGAAAGAAACTGCAAAAACCTTACATCAGTGATCATGTAGATATTTATCTCCCGATTGTGGACATACTGCAATTTTATGCTAAAACAATTTTATTATCACTAATTGATATTATTGGGAGGTGATTTCATTTAGGTGTTAGATGATCATTAGGATCATGCATCAACTTGCATGGTTCATCCAGCAAGATTATGGTTAGGGTACAGATAGAAAACATTTGGTCTGATGGATATATGAAAACTGCAACATACAACATACAAAGAATATTTATTTTCCTGGTCAAGACATAGGTGGCTAGATTTTCCAATATGGTGCTCAACAAACTGAGCGACGGATTGTGGTGCCTCCCTAACGTCATGAGCACTGACCACATCAAAATTTCCAGAGTCAGCCTCATTAAAATATTGTGGGTAAGTTCCAAGGGGCCGAAATTCAGCCTTTCGATAAGGCCTGTTACCGCAAGAAAGCGGCAGCCTCGCGGCTGTGTCGAATAGCTGCTGTTCGCGAAATTCTCGCTGTTGGTTTTTCCGGCTTCCACCCCGCTGCTGCCAAATCCTCCTAAGTGCATCATCAAAGTGCGCACCGCTGATCTCCCACCCCGCAAACAAGATTCACCTTAGAAAATCTTCCTGCCACCTCTCGGTGCTTCCGACAGTTTTTTTCTGTCAGTGCACTATGTTTGCAGTGTGTGTAAAATGGCGGTGCGACCGCCACTAAAGGGGAGGGTGCAGTGCCATGGTCACCATCTTATTTTCTTTTGTCGGCTGACTGCCAGGTTGGTCCGACAATTATGCCTCCGGGTTCGGCCGGGCTGCCAACAGGCATCCTAACACCCACTCTTGGGTGCCAGGCCCCTGGCCCGGCCGAAACCCTCCCTGGTGGCCCAGTGGATCTAACTAAAATAATCGCAGAGCTCGCAGCGGCCCTCCCCTTTAAGCGAAGGGGAGAGACGTGGTGACGCACAAAGGTCATGACGTCATCAGCAGGGGTGAATTTTGAACCCGAAGTGTTAGAAATACATCTATTTGGGACTGCGACCATTTAGGGATAATAGAGTGTGGTCAAGAGTGACACTCTTGCCTCCAAGTCAGAAGGTTGTGGGTTCAAGCCCCACTCCAGAGGCATGAACACAAAATCAAGGCTCACACTCCAGTGAAGCTCTGTCAGAGATGCAGGGCCGAAATTCAGGGCCGCCAGAAAGCTGGAGGACCTACCTTTTATTTCAAGTTTTTTCCGTCGGGAGCGTTGATTAGTTTTCAGCACTTAGAAGATTTTTTAACGTTGGACCGGAAGTCAGTCATAGTGGGGGCAGAAATGCGGTGGTAAGTCAGGCTGAGGGGCGGAAGTTGGGGCGGGAACGAGACTCCGCCACTGTCACTCAAAGTGGAGCGATGTTGATGTCACAGCACATGTGTGTCACCGTGCTCTCTCCCCTCCATTAAAGGGGAGAGAATCGGGCATTTTTTATCTTCAGCCACTGGGCCACCAGGAAGGGTTTGGGCCGGGCCAGCAGCCTGGCACCCAAGAGGGAGTGCCAGGATGCCTGTTGGCCCAGCCAAACACGGGGGAGCAGTAGTCCGGCTGACATGGAAGTCAGCTGGCAAAACAAATAAGATGGCGGCCGTGGCATTCAGCCCTCGCCTTTAATGGCCGCTGCACCGCCAGGGCAGAGAGAGAGCAGACAAGGTGTACCGACAGAGGAAACATCGCTCAGTGGGGGAACGATTTTTTCAACTAAATTTGGGGCGGAGTTTTCTGCGGGTGAGGGAGAGTGGTGGTGCGCATTTTGATGGTACTTGCAGCGGTCATCAGCAGCGGTCGAAACTAGACAGGCCGAAAAATCCCCAACCTGAATTTGGGTCAGGGCAGCCAATAGACTGCAATGCGGCGGCCACTCGATTCCGCCGTAGGGCCGCCGCAAAACAGCTGCAACGGACCTTATACGGACCCTGAATTTCGACCCCACAGTCTTTTGGATGAGATGTTAAAGCGAGATCCATTATGCCCTCTTAGGTGAGCGTAAAAGATCCTATGGCACTATTTTGAAGAAGAGCAGGTGAGTTATCCCCGGTGTCCTGGCCAATATTTATCCCTCAACCAACATCACTAAAATAAAACAGATTATCTGGTCATTATCACATTGCTGTTTGTGGGAGATTGCTGTGCACAAAGTGGCTGCAACCTTTCCTACATTACAACAGTGACTACACTTCAAAAATTACTTAATTGGCTGTAAAGCGTGTTGGGATGAACTGAGGTTGTGAAAGGCGCTATATAAATACAGGATTTAAAGGGCTGCAGCAGCTCTCATTTATTTTTGCTGCACTCAAGGAAGGCCTTTTGCTAAAAATGTCTGTGAGGTTAGCTTCAGGGCAGAGAATCCCACTTCTCAGATGCAGCTATGAAAGTGCTTTTGCAGGAGGTCATGCAAAGGAGGGAGGCCCTTTTTGGAATGGAGCAACACAAGCCCCTTAAGGAGAGCTGCTTAGGGACAATGGCAGGAGGTGGCCAAGGCAGTGCCAATTAAAACACCCCATGCATAGCCGCTCATAAAAAGTCTAATAATTTTCACAGGTCAGATAAGTTAAGAGCAGCAAGCCACACCTTTGAAGAATGCACTGCACGAAGCTTGCCAACCACTTAAAATTACCTCTTCTCCACAATCTAGTAAAATCTTTGAATTGTTTACCATCAATGGCAATGAAGTAGTAAGGTGCTCTTTACACCCACTACAAGCGCTTCCTCACTCACATTCTTACATGTTTTCGCCCCACTAAAACACTGATAATTGCCTGTTGCATGCACATATCATCACACCCATTATGGGCTGCATGCTGAGAACTGCATGGTAGTGCATGTCTTGGTGATTGTTATGAATTTGGGTTTGCAGGAGATGCTTTTTCAGATTCAGTAGTGTCAGTCACTCCCACACGCGGTTTGAGTATTTGACTTTTATGGGAGTTGACTCTTACTGCCTGATAGCCAGGACCCAGGAGGCTTAACAATGAAAACCACCCTTGTGACTGGAAATTAATATCCGTGTCTTTTGCATATATTTCTTCAACCCCTGACCATGTTAACGCTGAATTGGAAAATCTCCATTCTAATCATCAAGTTGCTTTATTCCGCAGTAAGGTGAACATTCAATAACTTGAAAATTCAATAGGAAGCTTCTAACTATCATTCATCACTTCTAACCTCTTTATCTAACCATCTCTGTTCTTTTTTATCCACTTCAACTTTCTTCCTTACTGTCCTGTAGTTGCCAACTCTCCCAGGGTGTAGTTGCTGGGTACAGCTTGTAAGTTAGAAGAGATTGTGGGATGAGGGGGATGTGAGATGTGAGAAGGAGGATAACATATGAGGATACCGGCATCTTGTATTTTTTCAGCCCCGCCGCTGGACAAGGTCTCAACTATGCCCCTGCCAAGAATGGCCAGCACTGTCTCCTCCAAGGGGGTGAAGTGAAGCTAGGAATGTGAGGTGTGCCTCGTGTTTGGTAGCGATTGTCGGTAGGTGAGTGATGGGGTGTTGTGCATTGAGCAGAGTGTAAGGCTAGTGGGGCAGTTGGTAGATTGCGGCTTTTGGTGATGCATTCACTGACATTGACCACTCGTCTGAGGTCATGAAGCTTATTTGGGCACTGGAGCCAGATCCTGGGGGCAGCACTGCTGGTAGTGACAGCCTCTGAAATCTGGTCCCACATCCTTCTTTCTGGAGGGCCTCCTGGCCCCGGTGAGTAGAACACCTCTCTTCCAGTGTTGACCCCCTGCACAAAGCTTTAGTGCTGTGTCTGAAACCATGGGTCAGTTTTCTCTGACCTGTTGAGCCATTTGTGTTAGTGCTGAAGTTCTTTTACCATTTTTGACCAGGAGAAGGCAGCTCGCCTTTAGGAGATGCAGACTACCTAGTGCTGAAGCTCTTTTAATTTTTTTTATCGCAGAAGGCAGCTCACCTTTAAGAGCTGCAGGCTGCCTTTAAGAGGAACAGGCTAGCTTTAAGTAAAGTTTGCCTCACTCAAGCAACATGAACTTCAGCCCCCTGCTGAGCGCACAGCCTGTCTGCAGTTGACGTGCAGCCTGCACATTTTGAACGGGCGCGGTCATATCTTGCATCACGATGCCCGCGCCCCATTTTATTGTCATTATCAAATTTCTAGGCCATGATGCTCTCTGAAGTGATCAAGCAAGCCATTCAGTTATGGCTGACCACCGCCTTCTCAGGGTAACTAGGGATGGACAATAATTGCAGCAATACAAGCATCACTCATATTCTGAGGATAGATATAACAGAAATATATATACTTTTGTTTCCTTCCCCTCTCTTAAAGTTCCTGTCATGCATCATATTCTAGTCAAGAGAGCAGAGAGGTGTGTCTCCCAGGCTTCTTCCAATTTTACTATTGAGCTGGTCACAGGTATCATTTGGCAACAGTCCAGAGTGTCACCAGCTGATTTTCTCTCCCAATGGTGGAAGCCCCCCAAATTTCACTTGAAACCTGTTAACATCACAGCCGAATCACTGGCGCTTAGCTATACCAGTCATTCTATTAGACTGTACACAGGAGCACCAATAGACTGTGACACAAAATAATGTTACATGATAATGAATACTTATCTTTATCTTTCTATAGTTTTAAGAGTTTGAAATCTAAAGAACAAGCAAAAACTGAGATTATATCACAACAGAAGAAATCATGTACGGAATGAAGCATCCAGAGTTAATAATGTACAATGTTGTCTTCAAATAACGATTACATTCAACTAATCTATCATGTCAGTCATGGATAATTACTCATGGTAACACTATAAGTATGCAGATCATGTCTTCCACCACTGAAGTGGGACTACAGCCACTCGTAACTATTTTATTACAGTGATTGTCACTGACATCTAGTCCTCGCTGAAAAAAAAATCCATGAATGAAAGGAAGAAAAAAGAGAGGCTGCGAAAGTGAAACGCATCTAAATCACGACTCTTAACAGTCACAGCAGAGCCATGTCATGTGGTGAGTCCATCAAATACATCTGAATGACTACCAACAAGTACATCTTGAAGAGTAACCTAAGAAGGAAGAAGCATACTTTATTTTGAATAAGTTAAAGAAAGTGAATACATAGGCCAGAAATTTCCTGGTCCCACTGCGCTGCCATAAATTCACCAGAACATAAACAATTTGGACTTGGGAATCAGAAGTACAATTTCAAAATTTGCAGATGACACCAAATTTGGAGGTATAGTTAATACAGAGGAAAACAGCGACAAAATGCAGGAAGACATTCATAAATTTTCAGAATGGGCATGTAATTGGCAAATGACTTTCCATATAGTTAAATGTGAGGTGTTATATTTCAGTAGGAAAATAAGGAGGCCACATAATGCTTGGATAATATGACCGCAATATTTACAGGGAGGTGGGGAGGGCATGCAGGAGGCTTGAAGTGGCAACGCCGGGGATGAATTTAATGGCAGGACCTCATTATAATTTTTTAATTCCATTTCCCACCAGGCAGCCAGCCAGCCACATTGATAAGCGGGAGGGAAGGCCAGTGGCAGGAGGTTGCAGCCGGGGACCTTTGGGGACGGCCCACGGCAATTGGGAGTGGGGGCAGGCTGCACTTTGGGGAGAGAGAACATAAGAACATAAGAATTAGGAACAGGAGTAGGCCATCTAGCCCCTCGAGCCTGCTCCGCCATTCAACAAGATCATGGCTGATCTGGCCGTGGACTCAGCTCCACTTACCCGCCCGCTCCCCATAACCCTTAATTCCCTTATTGGTTAAAAATCTATCTATCTGTGATTTGACTACATTCAATGAGCTAGCCTCAACTGCTTCCTTGGGCAGAGAATTCAACAGATTCACAACCCTCTGGGAGAAGAAATTCCTTCTCAACTCAGTGTTAAATTGGCTCCCCCGTATTTTGAGGCTGTGCCCCCTAGTTCTAGTCTCCCAGACCATTGGAAACAACTTCTCTGCCTCCATCTTGTCTATCCCTTTCATTATTTTAAATGTTTCTATAAGATCACCCCTCATCCTTCTGAACTCCAACGAGTAACGACCCAGTCTACTCGATCTATCATCATAAGGTAACCCCCTCATCTCCGGAATCAGCCTAGTGAATCATCTCTGTACCCCCTCCAAAGCTAGTATATCCTTCCTTAAGTAAAGTGACCAAAACTGCACGCAGTACTCCAGGTGCGGCCTCACCAATACCCTGTACAGTTGCAGCAGGACCTCCCTGCTTTTGTACTCCATCCCTCTCGCAATGAAGGTCAACATTCCATTCGCCTTCCTGATTGCCTGCTTCACCTGCAAACTATCCTTCTGTCATTCATGCACAACGAGTTGAGGGACCTGGTCGGGTCCTTCGACTTGGTGGACGTCTGGCGAAATCTCCACCCCGACTCCAGCGCCTTTACTTGGGTGAGGCCTGGAGTTGGATGGTCTAGAGTCGACCGCCTTTACGTGTCTCGAGCGTACGTTTCCTGCGTCCCGGCGGCCTCCATGCGGCCGGTGCCGTGTTCGGACCACCACCTGGTGTGGGCGGAGCTCGCTTCGCTCCGCGCGAGGACGGGGTCCGCGTACTGGCACTTTAACAACCGGCTGCTGGAGGACGTGCGGTTCCAGGACTCGTTCCGTCGATTCTGGTCCGACTGGAGAAGGAAGCAGGGGGGCTTCCCCTCCTTGAGGCTATGGTGGGACGTGGGCAAGGCTCACGTCCGCGTCTTCTGTCAAGAGTACGCGAGGGGGTCGACCAAGAGGCGGGCGGCCAGAGTCGGGCGCCTAGAAAAAGAGGTGCTCGACCTGGAAGCCCGTCTCGGTCAAGTCGTCCAGGACCCGGCCCTGCGGACGGTGTACGAAGCGAAGAAGGCCGCGCTGAAGGACCTGCAGCTCGTCAGGTCCCGAGGCGCGTTCGTGAGGTCGCGGATCCGGTTCCTGCGGGATCTGGACCGCGGCTCCCCCTTCTTCTACTCGCTGGAAAAAAGGCAGAGTGTCCGTAAGCAGCTCTTGACGCTGCTGGCCGACGACGGCTCTCTCGTCTCGGATCCGGAGGGCGTCAACAACAGGGCCCGTGAATATTACGGGGCTCTGTTCTCTCCGGATCCGTCCAGCGAGGAAGCGCGTAGAGTTTTGTGGGAGGACCTGCCGAAGGTCAGCCCGGAGGGCGCCGAAAATCTGGAAGCTCCGCTAAGCCTGGCGGAGCTGACCAGTGCCCTCGCCCGGCTCTCGAGGGGAAAATCCCCGGGGCTGGACGGGCTGACCGTGGAGTTCCACAGGGCGTTCTGGGACGTCCTGGGGAGCGACTACGCGCGGGTCCTGGGGGAAAGTCTGGCGACCGGGGAGATGCCCCTCTCTTGGCGCAGGGCAGTCATCGTCCTGCTGCCTAAGAAGGGCGATCTCCGCCTCCTTAAGAACTGGCGCCCGGTCTCCCTCCTCAGCACGGACTACAAAATCTTCGCCAGGGCGATGTCTGCTCGCCTTGGTGCCGTGCTGGACCACATGATCCACCCCGACCAGTCCTACACGGTCCCGTGCCGGACAATCCACGATAACATCCATCTGGTCCGGGACCTCATCCATTGTTCCCAGGAGGCTGGTCTGTCGGTCGCCTTCCTATCCCTCGACCAAGAGAAGGCGTTCGACAGGGTGGATCACGACTATCTGCTCGGAACTCTGCGCGCTTTCGGGTTCGGGACGCATTTCGTCGCCCGGATCCGACTTTTGTACGTCGCCGCGGAGTGTCTGATTAAGGTTAACGGGTCCTTGACGGCGCCCCTTCGCTTTAGGAGAGGGGTGCGCCAGGGATGCCCCATGTCCGGCCAGTTATATGCCGTTTGCGTGGAGCCTTTCCTGCGCCTCTTGCGGACGAGGTTGACGGGACTGGCTCTGCAAGGGCCGGGCGTGGAGGTCGTCCTCTCGGCTTACGCCGATGACGTGCTCCTCGCGATAGAGGATCCCGCAGACCTGCGGAGGATGCGTGAGTGCCAGGAGATTTACTCGGCCGCGTCCTCCGCCAGGATCAACTGGGAGAAATGTTCCGGACTCCTGGTGGGTCAGTGGCGGGTGGACTCACTGCCGGAGGAGCTCAGGCCTTTTGCCTGGAGCACGACCCATCTCCTCTATCTGGGAGTCTACCTTAGCCCCGATGAGGGAGCCTGGCCGGCGAACTGGCAGGAGCTGGAGGCCAAGGTCGCCGCTCGCCTAGGGCGCTGGACAGGACTGCTCCGAGTGCTGTCCTACAGGGGTCGAGCGCTAGTCATAAACCAGCTGGTGGCCGCAATGCTGTGGTACCGGCTGGTCACTTTGACCCCTCCCCCTGCGTTTGTCGCCAAGATACAGAAGAAGCTGGTGGACTTCTTCTGGAACAACAGGAAGCACTGGGTCTCTGCCGCGGTCTTGAGTCTCCCGCTTGAGGAGGGCGGTCAGTCGTTGGTGTGCGTCAGCGCCCAGCTCGCGACTTTCCGTCTTCAGACCCTGCAGAGATACCTTTACGTCGAGCCCCCTCCTAGGTGGTGTGCTCTGGCGAGGTATTTCTTCCGCCAGCAGCTCGACCTCAATTATGACACGCAGCGTCATAATTGAGGTGACCAGGGTCAGGGACCTGCTCGATGGCGGAGGAGCGGGCTGGATGGCGCCAGACACGCTGGCGCGGCGCCTAAATTCTGCCAACGTCCGCCACGCGGCCGATGCCATCGAGTCGCTAAAAACAGCTCTGGGCCCTGACTCCGTTAGGTGCATCGAGGAGGCTCAGGTACGTGGGGAGATCCCGTCCGAACTGACCCCCGTCCGGACGGAATTCCTCATCGGCGCCAAACCCCGGAACCTCCCTCGGGGGCCGGCGCCTCACAACTTGAGCCGCCTCGGGGAAATCCCCTCCGTGCCTTTCAGTTCCGCGCGGAGGGGTTTCCTGTACGGGCTGCTCCTGCACACCCTCAACTTTGCCATCCTCGCCGGCCGTCCGGACACGCCATGGCGTACCATCTTGCCGTCCGGAGGAGGCGGGGGTCCCCGATGGAGGGCACTCTACGCAGGGGTCCTCCCACTATTCATCGGGGACTTGGCCTGGAGGGTGGTGCACGGAGCAGTGCCGTGCAACAAATTTTTAAGCCGGTTCACGGGCTCCCAGGCCGCCTGCAATTTCTGCGGTCTGGAGGAGTCCGTGTTCCATGTTTTTATTGAGTGCACAAGGTTGCAGCCCCTGTTCCATTATTTGAAGGGGCTGCTCCTGAAATTCTGGCTGCACTTCAGTCCCACTCTCCTGATCTTTGGGCACCCTGTGCGGAGGGGAGCGGGTAGGTCCGAGGGCCTCCTCGTAGGACTGCTCCTGGGCACGGCCAAGGGTGCCATCAGCCGGTCCAGGCAGCGGGCGGTCGAGGGGGTCGTTCAACCTGACTGCCTGCCTCTCTTCCGCTCTTACATCCGGTCCAGGGTGTCCTTGGAGATGGAGCACGCGGTGTCCACCGGTACGCTCGCGGCCTTCCGCGAGAGGTGGGCACCGGAGGGACTGGAGTGCATCATCACGCCCGGCAACCAAATTTTAATTTGATTTTACGTTTTAAAGTTTAATTTGTTTTAATTGCCGGTGCTTTTAGTGTCCCCCTTCCCTTTTATAGGGGGCACTGGGGAAAATTGTGATTTTAGTGCCCAAAAAAAAAACACAAAAAAAAAAGGGGGGGAAAAAAAAAAGGGCCTTGTAAATGTTTGGAGTGTCACCCAGGTCGGGTGGCACCGTTTAATGTTTTATGTTTTCGCAGGTAAACTCAAAAGAGTTTCATGCACAAGGACCAATCGTGGAGCAGTGGAGGCGTGTCCTGCACAGTAGGAGCTGTGAGCAGTGAGAGAAGGAGCTATCAACTTGAGCTCCTGCCTGGAGAGCCCTGAGACCAGCCCAGGAAGAGAAGGAAGGAAGGGGCTTCAACACCAACTTTAACCCAGAGGGAGAGGAGGAGAACAGAAAACTTTGAACAACTTTTTCCATTCTGCAAAGAGTTGGAGAGAGGGGGAAAAGACAAACAACATCCAGTGTGGAAGGAGGGAGACTCTACATTTCTACAGGTGGGTGTTGGTGCATTTCCCAAAAAGACTTTGTTGTATCGGTGGGGGGAGGAAAGAAGACCACTGAGGGCCGGAACATCGCGGGGGGTGTGCGTGTGTGTGGGAGTGTGTGTTGGGGCCTTGCTTACAACTAGGCCCCCCCCACAATTGGAACCCCCCCCACCCCCCACATTTGCCTAGCCTGGGATAGCTGGAGCTACCAGGCTGAAGATTGTTTTCTTAATCACCCAATTAACGATCGTTAGTAGTGTGTGCCTGGTGGCTCCAGCTACCCCAGGTGAAGACATCTTCTCCCCCCACCTGAAGACCACCCCAAAGACTTTTTGTTTTGCCATCTGGGGAGTGCACCCACCCACAGCTGCGAGGGGAGACCCGCCCTCGCAGTCCCCCCCCCCCTTCCCACCCCCCTCTCTCTTTCTCTGTTACACTGTTTCTCCCCTCTCTCTCTGAGAGCCCTTCCTTCCAAATTTAATTTAAAAAAAACCAATTAAGACAACTGAGCAGAGGGAGCAAGGCCCCTCCCCAATTGCCAACTAGGGGAGAGGTACCTCGTTAAGAGCTCCTCTGCTTCAGTCTTTTAGATAAGAGGCCTAATTAAGACCATTAAGGCCTGTGACTTTGGGGTGGGTGTAGCCCTTAAAGGGACCCCGTGATGGCGACCCCATCCACGCCGGTGGCAGGGCCAGCAAGGACGTATGCGCAGGCGGTGTCCACATCCACGGCACCTCCTGCGCCACCCGCTGCCCGCCACCATTTAGATTAATTACTAAAAAACACGGGGTCAAGAGCTACACTCACCCCACAATGACCATCGAGGAGTGCGTGCGGGCGATGGCTGGGGTAGTCGGCCCCTCGGCCATTGTCGCAGCCTCCAAGATGTCTGGGAAGGCCGTGTTCTTCCTGGGGTCGGAGCGGGCGGTGTCCCTGGCCCTTGAAAAGGGGCTCACGGTGGGCGGGACGTTCCTGCCGGTGGACCCTCTCGAGGCCACCGCGCAGAGGGTCATCATTTCAAACGTCCCGCCCTTTGTTCCCGCTGGGCTCCTCCTCCCTCACCTACACCAACTGGGGGAGGTAAGGTCGGGGATCAACCCCATACCGCTCGGCCTCAGGGAGAACAGCCTGCGCCACGTGTTCTCCTTCCGCCGCCAGCTCTTTGTCCGGCTGGCGCGGGTGGAGACGACGGAGGGGAACTTTAATGTGGTGCACGAGGGGACTGCCTACCGCGTCTTTTGGACGTCGGACGGCGTGCGGTGCCATGCCTGCAGGGAGGTGGGGCACGTTCGCAAGAACTGCCCCGCCTCCAAGGCCGCCAAACCACCGAAGGCGGCCAAGGCTGGCGCCGCCGCCACCCCTCCCCCTAGTTGCGTCCGCGTGCCGGGAGCCATGGGTGCGCGGGCATCGTCGGAGGCCTTTGTTTTCAGGGCCTCCGGCGGGGTGGAGGGAGAGCGTCCGAGCGGAAAGAAGGCGTGGAAGAAGGAGAAACATCTAGAGGCGGGTCCCCTCGGTGCGCCGGAAAGTTTGACCACCGCGCTCAGCCCAACCCAGTCACCGGCGAGCGCGGGGTGCCCCGAGCCCGTGCCCGGACCCTTGAATAACACCACAGAGGGGCCCAGGCGCGGGCAAGAAAAGAAAAAGGGGGGGGGCGGAGCGGGAGGCCTCGGCAGACATGGGGGTCTCCCTGCCTCCGCGCGCCCCCAGGAACAAAAGGAGGCACGGCTCCGATGAGACGGAGGGGGAACAACATCCCTCCGTGGAGGAGTTGGTGCCCGCCGCGTGTCCCGCGTCCCCAACCAGCGCC
The DNA here is from genome assembly GCF_044704955.1 of Pristiophorus japonicus. Taxonomy (NCBI): domain Eukaryota; kingdom Metazoa; phylum Chordata; class Chondrichthyes; family Pristiophoridae; genus Pristiophorus; species Pristiophorus japonicus. The sequence continues at coordinate 334,393,200 of NC_091978.1, forward strand.
CCCAAGCAGCGCCGTAGGCGGGAGGAGTCTGTCCCCGGGGAGGGTGAAACAGTTGAGGCTGCCCAGCCTCTGCCTCCCGGGGATGGAGTGGAAGATCTGCCTGTCGTGGGGGGCGTGGGGACCGCGGAGGAATGCGTAGCCGCCGGGCCGGGCGTCCCGGGGACTGAGGCGGGCGAGGCCGAAAAGGCCGAACCTGAGCCCGCCCAGCCAATACCCAACTTCCCCCGGGAGTCGCTCGACCCGGCAGAAACACAAACTATTAAATATGACACTGTAAATGCTGGGCCGGGGGGTGGCAGCGGGGAGGGGGAGGAACACCCACCCTCGCCTCTTGCTGTGGAGCTGGTGCACTTGGGGAGCCTGGGGATTTCCTATGGCCGGGTCTCTCCTTGTTCTCCGGTTCCTGGGGCGGGGGGGGAACCCCTTCCGCTGTCATTTCCCGACCCAGCACCATTTTTAAAAGAGCCCAGTGGGGACTCCTCTGCCGACGATCCTGGGGGTGGGATCGGGGCAGTGCCAGGGCCGGTTGGAGCGGCCGGCTCATTTGCCGTTCCTTGTGCGGTCGATGGGCCGGCTGCTGGCAGCCACCTCCCGGAGGAGGACGGGGACTCGGTGGGGGACGCGGGTGAAGACCTAGAGACCACCGCCAGCGAGGCGGTGGATCTGCTCGCGGCCGCCGCCGAGACCATCCTCATTCCTGCAAAGGAACTCCGGGACTTTTTGGCCCAGAGCCGGGGTCGCTGCAACCAAGCCCGACTGGCCCTGGAAAAATGGTCCGAGCCAGAGCTGATCAAGGCGTCCGTCCGCGCCGCCGTCAAAACCTTGGCCGCGGGCGGGCCCCTGACAAAGGCGCAACACCTTGAGCTGCGCGAGCTCGAGGGACTCCTCGCTGGGCTGCGGAGGGAGCGGAGTTCAACAAAAGACTCCGCTCCCTCCCCCACAATAGGTTAAGGTAGAGGTTGCACTATGCTTTTGCCATGAAGATAGCCATAGCCAGCCTCAACATCAACGGCGGCAGAGGGGCACGCCGTAGATTTGACAATTTTTCGCTCCTGCGGGAGGGGAAATATGCGGTGTGCTTCCTGCAAGAAACCCACACCGTTCCGGGAGACGAAGCCACGTGGCTCCTGGAATGGCAAGGAGAGGTCCGCATGAGCCACCTCACCGCCATTTCTAGTGGGGTGGCCATCTTGCTGGGCCCGCATTTTCAGCCGGAGATCTTGGGGGTCGAGGAGCCCGTGCCAAGCCGCTTGCTGCACGTAACGGTTCGCCTGGGGGACGTGCCGCTCCATCTCGTGAACGTGTACGCCCCTCATCCCGGCCCGCAGCAAACGCGCTTCTTTGAAGAGGTGTCCGCTCTTCTTGGCTCCGTCGACGTCGGCGACTGCATTGTCCTCGGGGGGGATTTTAACTGCACCCTCGAGGCGAGGGACCGCTCCGGTGCCCCGCAGTGCATGACGGCGATGGAGAAGTTGAGGGACCTGGTCGGGTCCTTCGACTTGGTGGACGTCTGGCGAAATCTCCACCCCGACTCCAGCGCCTTTACTTGGGTGAGGCCTGGAGTTGGATGGTCTAGAGTCGACCGCCTTTACGTGTCTCGGGCGTACGTTTCCTGCGTCCCGGCGGCCTCCATGCGGCCGGTGCCGTGTTCGGACCACCACCTGGTGTGGGCGGAGCTCGCTTCGCTCCGCGCGAGGACGGGGTCCGCGTACTGGCACTTTAACAACCGGCTGCTGGAGGACGTGCGGTTCCAGGACTCGTTCCGTCGATTCTGGTCCGACTGGAGAAGGAAGCAGGGGGGCTTCCCCTCCTTGAGGCTATGGTGGGACGTGGGCAAGGCTCACGTCCGCGTCTTCTGTCAAGAGTACGCGAGGGGGTCGACCAAGAGGCGGGCGGCCAGAGTCGGGCGCCTAGAAAAAGAGGTGCTCGACCTGGAAGCCCGTCTCGGTCAAGTCGTCCAGGACCCGGCCCTGCGGACGGTGTACGAAGCGAAGAAGGCCGCGCTGAAGGACCTGCAGCTCGTCGGGTCCCGAGGCGCGTTCGTGAGGTCGCGGATCCGGTTCCTGCGGGATCTGGACCGCGGCTCCCCCTTCTTCTACTCGCTGGAAAAAAGGCAGAGTGTCCGTAAGCAGCTCTTGACGCTGCTGGCCGACGACGGCTCTCTCGTCTCGGATCCGGAGGGCGTCAACAACAGGGTCCGTGAATATTACGGGGCTCTGTTCTCTCCGGATCCGTCCAGCGAGGAAGCGCGTAGAGTTTTGTGGGAGGACCTGCCGAAGGTCAGCCCGGAGGGCGCCGAAAATCTGGAAGCTCCGCTAAGCCTGGCGGAGCTGACCGGTGCCCTCGCCCGGCTCTCGAGGGGAAAATCCCCGGGGCTGGACGGGCTGACCGTGGAGTTCCACAGGGCGTTCTGGGACGTCCTGGGGAGCGACTACGCGCGGGTCCTGGGGGAAAGTCTGGCGACCGGGGAGATGCCCCTCTCTTGGCGCAGGGCAGTCATCGTCCTGCTGCCTAAGAAGGGCGATCTCCGCCTCCTTAAGAACTGGCGCCCGGTCTCCCTCCTCAGCACGGACTACGAAATCTTCGCCAGGGCAATGTCTGCTCGCCTTGGTGCCGTGCTGGACCACATGATCCACCCCGACCAGTCCTACACGGTCCCGGGCCGGACAATCCACGATAACATCCATCTGGTCCGGGACCTCATCCATTGTTCCCAGGAGGCTGGTCTGTCGGTCGCCTTCCTATCCCTCGACCAAGAGAAGGCGATCGACAGGGTGGATCACGACTATCTGCTCGGAACTCTGCGCGCTTTCGGGTTCGGGACGCATTTCGTCGCCCGGATCCGACTTTAGTACGCCGCCGCGGAGTGTCTGATTAAGGTTAACGGTTCCTTGACGGCGCCCCTTCGCTTTAGGAGGGGGGTGCGCCAGGGATGCCCCATGTCCGGCCAGTTATATGCCATCTGCGTGGAGCCTTTCCTGCGCCTCCTGCGGACGAGGTTGACGGGACTGGCTCTGCAAGGGCCGGGCATGGAGGTCGTCCTCTCGGTTTACGCTGATGACTTGCTCCTCGCGGTAGAGGATCCCGCTGACCTGCGGAGGATGCGTGAGTGCCAGGAGATTTACTCGGCCGCGTCCTCCGCCAGGATCAACTGGGAGAAATGTTCCGGACTCCTGGTGGGTCAGTGGCGGGTGGACTCCCTGCCGGAGGAGCTCAGGCCTTTTGCCTGGAGCACGACCCATCTCCTCTATCTGGGAGTCTACCTTAGCCCCGACGAGGGAGCCTGGCCGGCGAACTGGCAGGAGCTGGAGGCCAAGGTCGCCGCTCGCCTAGGGCGCTGGACAGGACTGCTCCGAGTGCTGTCCTACAGGGGTCGAGCACTAGTCATAAACCAGCTGGTGGCCGCAATGCTGTGGTACCGGCTGGTCACTTTGACCCCTCCCCCTGCGTTTGTCGCCAAGATACAGAATAAGCTGGTGGACTTCTTCTGGAACAACAGGAAGCACTGGGTCTCTGCCGCGGTTTTGAGTCTCCCGCTTGAGGAGGGCGGTCAGTCGTTGGTGTGCGTCAGCGCCCAGCTCGCGACTTTCCGTCTTCAGACCCTGCAGAGATACCTTTACATCGAGCCCCCTCCTAGGTGGTGTGCTCTGGCGAGGTATTTCTTCTGCCAGCAGCGCGACCTCAATTATGACATGCAGCTCCTGTTTGTGAACTTGGGGGGTGCCAGGACCTCCCTCCGGGAGCTGCCTGTCTTTTACAGGGAACTCATCAGGGTCTGGAACAAAGTCTCCACCAAGCGCAGCTCTCCGCCGGCTGGAGTGGCGGCCGTCCTGCAGGAGCCGCTGCTTGGGAATCCGTACCTCCACGGCCGAGGTTTCATGTGGCGGTCGGAAGAGAGGGCTGTGGCTGGTGAGGTGACCAGGGTCAGGGACCTGCTCGATGGCGGAGGAGTGGGCTGGATGGCGCCAGACACGCTGGCGCGGCGCTAAACTCTGCCAACGTCCGCCACGCGGCCGATGCCATCGAGTCGCTAAAAACAGCTCTGGGCCCTGACTCCGTTAGGTGCATCGAGGAGGCTCAAGCACGTGGGGAGATCCCGTCCGAACTGACCCCCGTCCGGACGGAATTCCTCATCGGCGCCAAACCCCGGAACCTCCCTCGGGGGCCGGCGCCTCACAACTTGAGCCGCCTCGGGGAAATCCCCTCCGTGCCTTTCAGTTCCGCGCGGAGGGGTTTCCTGTACGGGCTGCTCCTGCACACCCTCAACTTTGCCATCCTCGCCGGCCGTCCGGACACGCCATGGCGTACCATCTTGCCGTCCGGAGGAGGCGGGGGTCCCCGATGGAGGGCACTCTACGCAGGGGTCCTCCCACTATTCATCGGGGACTTGGCCTGGAGGGTGGTGCACGGAGCAGTGCCGTGCAACAAATTTTTAAGCCGGTTCACGGACTCCCAGGCCGCCTGCAATTTCTGCGGTCTGGAGGAGTCCGTGTTCCATGTTTTTATTGAGTGCACAAGGTTGCAGCCCCTGTTCCATTATTTGAAGGGGCTGCTCCTGAAATTCTGGCTGCACTTCAGTCCCACTCTCCTGATCTTTGGGCACCCTGTGCGGAGGGGAGCGGGTAGGTCCGAGGGCCTCCTCGTAGGACTGCTCCTGGGCACGGCCAAGGGTGCCATCAGCCGGTCCAGGCAGCGGGCGGTCGAGGGGGTCGTTCAACCTGACTGCCTGCCTCTCTTCCGCTCTTACATCCGGTCCAGGGTGTCCTTGGAGATGGAGCACGCGGTGTCCACCGGTACGCTCGCGGCCTTCCGCGAGAGGTGGGCACCGGAGGGACTGGAGTGCATCATCACGCCCGGCAACCAAATTTTAATTTGATTTTACGTTTTTAAGTTTAATTTGTTTTTCATTGCCGGTGCTTTTAGTGTCCCCCTTCCCTTTTATAGGGGGCACTGGGGAAAATTGTGATTTTAGTGCCCAAAAAAAAAACCAAAAAAAAGAAAAACACAAAAAAAAAGGGGGGAAAAAAAAAGGGCCTTGTAAATGTCTGGAGTGTCACCCAGGTCGGGTGGCACCGTTTAATGTTTTATGTTTTGCAGGTGAACTCCAAAAAGAGTTTCATGCACAAGGACCCCCAGGTCTCTCTGCACCGCAGCATGTTGTAATTTCTCCCCATTCAAATAATATTCCCTTTTACTGTTTTTTTTTCCAAGGTGGATGACCTCACATTTTCCGACATTGTATTCCATCTGCCAAACCTTAGCCCATTCGCTTAACTTATCTAAATCTCTTTGCAGCCTCTCTGTGTCCTCTACACAACCCGCTTTCCCACTAATCTTTGTATCATCTGCAAATTTTGTTGCACTACACTCTGTCCTCTCTTCCAGGTCATCTATGTATATTGTAAACAGTTGTGGTCCCAGCACCGATCCCTGTGGCACACCACTAACCACCGATTTCCAACCCGAAAAGGACCCATTTATCCCGACTCTCTGCTTTCTGTTAGCCAGCCAATTCTCGATCCATGCTAATACATTTCCTCTGACTCCGCGTACCTTTATCTTCTGCAGTGACCTTTTGTGTGGCACCTTATTGAATGCCTTTTGGAAATCTAAATACACCACATCCATCGGTACACCTCTATCCACCATGCTCGTTATATCCTCAAAGAATTCCAGTAAATTAGTTACACATGATTTCCCCTTCATGAATCCATGTTGCGTCTGCTTGATTGCACTATTCCTATCTAGATGTCCCGCTATTTCTTCCTTAATGATAGCTTCAAGCATTTTCCCCACTACAGATGTTAAACTAACCGGCCTATAGTTACCTGCCTTTTTTCTGCCTCCTTTTTTAAACAGAGGCGTTACATTAGCTGCTTTCCAATCGCTGGTACCTCCCCAGAGTCCAGAGAATTTTGGTTGATTATAACGAATGCATCTGCTATAACTTCCACCATCTCTTTTAATACCCTGGGATGCATTTCATCAGGACCAGGGGACTTGTCTACCTTGAGTCCCATTAGCCTGTCCAGCACTACCCCCCTAGTGATAGTGATTATCTCAAGGTCCTCCCTTCCCATATTCCCGTGACCAGCAATTTTTGGCATGGTTTTTGTGTCTTGTGAAGACCGAAGCAAAATAATTGTTTAAGATCTCAGCCATTTCCACATTTCCCATTATTAAATCCCCCTTCCCATCTTCTAAGGGACCAACATTTACTTTAGTCACTCTTTTCCATTTTATATATCGGTAAAAGCTTTTACTATCTGTTTTTATGTTTTGCACAAGTTTACTTTCGTAATCTATCTTTCCTTTCTTTGATCGTGAGAGGGGGGTGGGAGAGAGACCATTGGGGTCGTGGAGGGAGGCCGCCGATCGCAGCAGGGGCTAGAGAGAGGCTGCGCTCGGCAGAAGGGAAGCCATGGTTTCCTTGAGGGGTTGGGAGGGGGGAGCATTCCTGCTCCCCATGGCCCACAAGGAGTGCTGTAAAAGACACGTACCTTCTGGAGCCAGCAGCTATCACCTCCAGTTCGCTACCAGGTTTCCCTAAGCTTGAGAAACCTGTCTGGCAGCAGTTAAATTTAAATCAGGCTCCCAATTGTACTGTGAGAGCCTGATTTAAAATGTTAATGAAGTTTTCCATCTCACCAAGATGGAACACTTACACGGCAGGCTACTCACTGCTGTAAAAATGGCCGCAGGTGGGTACGCATCGGGTTGAAACTTTTTTGGGTTGAACTCCCCCCCCCCAACTTCCTCCTGCCCACCATGGTGGGGGGAGGGGGGGTTAATATCGAGGCCTAAGAGTCTAAATGGGGCAGAGGAGCAAAAGGATTCTATGTAATGCTGTGTGAGTGGAATGGCAACCCCAATTACACGCATAAACAGTGTTTCAACCACCTTTCTCGCAGCGGTGCAGGACATCGGCTATTCTAAGTGTGGATCTAACCTGTGGTAATGAGGTTGAGAAACTAACAAGCACCTTTAAACCACAGTCAGCTAACACAATCCTAAATTCCCATATATCTCAACCCTCAGATTTTTAAAACCTCTACAAACAATTTGCTTATTTATTTCCTTTCCAACTTTCTCATCTATATCTCTGATTCCCTTCTGAGGACACTGACTCTTGTTAGGGTTCCTTTCCGTGCCATTTTTTTCTCCAGTAATTCATTGACCACTCTTCATTTGTAAACCTGAGCGTTGACAGGTTATTCAATCAAATAGGATATCACACCTCAGTCCAATCCTACCCTCACCTGACAGCCACACATAATACATCTTCCATTTTGGGTCAGTAGGAGATCACCAGGAGTAGCAGAGCTGATTCACTTATTGCCCTCCCTAGCTCAGGGATGCAGAGGCTAATTGTAGCATCACAGTTGTTGCCCCATCTGAGATCAGCTAACTCAGTGTGGATCGGGGTTTTCTGATGTGTATGACTTAGTACTATACCAGATAGTGCTTCTTACCCAAAAGGCCATTGAGAAAAGTCCTGTAAAAATAAAGATTTGCCGTTCCCTCTTGTGGTATATTGTCAATGATATCACAAACACACTTTTACAAAATGGCTCTTAACACAGGAACTTTTCAGGTGATCTGTCACCTGCTGCCTTTATTGTATTGGCAGCAATGGCTGCATTACCACAGTAGTCTACTAGGTGGAGCAGTAGTCCATTAGATGGAGCTATATATTATACTTCTCCCTCGTTAATGAAGACGTAATTATAACAAATAATCATCATACATAGCTTGCATGGTTATACATAACAAAAGATATGGGGCTAGTGTTTCCTTGTTTTTTGCATGCTTAATGCCCACTTAACGTCCATTTTACCGCTGAAATGACGTATAACGCCCATGTATCGCCCATTTAGCCACAAAATGGAAACTGACGGGCATTTTTTGGAAACTTATTGCCGAGCATTACTTTCTCTTTGTGCATAACGCCGGGGAAAAATAATACCGCCCACCCACTTTTTTGGGGCGTAATCATCAGAATGGACGAAATCAACGGCCATAACATCGGCCAGCGTTACTTTCCGCATGGAATTAATGCCGAGATTCAATAATACCTCCCTCCCATTTTTTTTATCGTAAAGAGCACATTTGCCAAAACTAACGCCCAGGAGATCGGCCACCGTCACTTTCACCATCTCGCACACATATCGCCCACAATATCGCTCGCCCAAACGACCGCCCGGAAAAAGAGGAACTGTTCTGAACTAAAGCCAGCGGTGTGGGTGCCATTTTTAAAATCGCAGGTCGCTTCATTTAAAAGGCTGCTTCAACTTCGGGGGAGTTTGTATTGACTCTGGAGTTCTTCTCAGGTGAAGTGATCATCTCAACAGACATATTTTCAGACTCTGGACTATTGGGGGTTTACTCTAGGTGTATTTTAGTGAGGAAATGATTGCTTCTGATCAATCACTATTATACTTTCATTGCAATGGGGCCAGCCATTTCTGAGCCTGCATCAATTAATACGCAGATGCTGAAGAGTGCAGATGGCTCAATGTGTGATGCACATCATTATGTGCCCAATTTAAGAGGTGCAAGAATGAAGAGGAGAGCCAGACCATACACACTCCGCACGTACAGGGAAAAGGGGTCTTACCTCGACGTCTCTGACCACACCTGCCTTCAGAGACTGCGCTTCTACAAGGTGGTGATCAATGAAATATTTGAGCTCATCAGGCCACATATGCAGCCTGCCATCAGGACATCAGTGTCAGTCGAAGTCAAGGTCACCATGGCACTGTCTTTCTACGCGTCCGGTTCCATTCGGTCCTTCGCGGTAGAGATTTGCCCTCGATCTCACCATGCCACCCATCGCTGCATTAGACAGGTCACGGAGGATCTGTACGCACGAAGGCCGACGTCCGCCGCGCGGCCGATGCCATTGAGTCGCCAAAAACAGCTCTGGGCCCTGACTCCGTTAGGTGTGTCGAGGAGGTTCAAGCACGTGGGGAGATCCGGTCCGAACTGACCCCCGTCCGGACAGAATTCCTCTTCGGCGCCAAACCCCAGAACCTCCCTCGGGAGCCGGCGCCTCACAACTTGAGCCACCTCGGGGAAATCCCCTCCGTGCCTTTCAGTTCCGCGCGGAGGGGTTTCCTGTACGGGCTGCTCCTGCACATTCTCAACTTTGCCATCCTCGCCGGCCGTCCGGACACGCCATGGCGTACCATCTTTCCATCCGGAGGAGGCGGGGGTCCCCGATGGAGTGCACTCTATGCGGGAGTCCTCCCAATGTTTATTGGGGACTTGGCCTGGACGGTGGTGCATGAAGCAGTCCCGTGCAATAAATTTTTAAGCCGGTACATGGGCTCCCAGGCCGCCTGCAATTTCTGCGGTCTGGAGGAGTCCGGGTTCCAAGTTTTTATGGAGTGTGCGAGGTTGCAGCCCCTGTTCAATTATTTAAAGGGGCTGCTCCTGAAATTCTGGTTGCACTTCAGTCCCACACTCCTGACCTTTGGGCACCCTGTGCGGAGGGGAGCGGGTAGGTCCGAGGGCCTCCTCGTAGGACTGCTCCTGGGCACGGCCAAGGGTGCCATCAGCCGGTCCAGGCAGCGGGAGGTCGAGGGGGTCGTTCAGCCTGACTGCCTGCCTATCCTCCGCTCTTACATCCGGTCCAGGGTGTCCTTGGAGATGGAGCATGCAGTGTCCACCAGTACGCTCAAGGCCTTCCGCGAGAGGGGGGCGCCGGAGGGACTGGAGTGCATCATCACCCCCGGCAACCAAATTTTAATTTGATTTTATATGTTTTAAAGTTTAATTTGTTTTAATTGCCGGGTTTTTAGTGCCCCCTCCCCTTTTATAGGGGGCACTGGTAAAATATATGGTTTTAATGCCCCCCCAAAAAAATCACAAAAAAAACCCTCAAAAAAACAAAAAAAAACAAAAAAACATTTAAAAAAATAAAGAGGCAGTTAAAAGTGTCTGGAGTGTCCCCCAGATCGGGGGGCACTTGATCTAATGTTTATTTTGTTCCCACCCCCCAAAAGAGTTGTCACTGGGGCCCCCCACCCGTTTGCCTCTGCACGGACCTCATCATAGATAGCTTCTTCTATAAAAGATGACAGGACGACATGGCATGAGATCATTGTGTGATATCATTGCTAGGTACTGTCACAGAGACTACACATAACTGACAGATGTAATCATGATTATTATGATTATTATCATTCTTTACCTAAAGACGTACACTGTGACCGCAGGCTTTGAGTACAACATTCCCGGTAAAAGTGAAAGACCTCACATCTGTTGATAGTCACTCATGACTGTTACAAAGCAAATTATATAAACACATAAGTACATAAAAATCAATGTAATACTTACTCTTGCCGATCCCACAAGGTCGTTCCATCGTTTGCGGCATTGGTTGCCCTCACGCACCTCATTGGTCGCCAACGAGACCACCTCTGCTATCTCAGTCCATATCCTCTGGTAGGCCTTTGGGATGGGCTTCCCACGCCCTCCCTGTGTCAAATCACCCCAGCGTGACTTGACCTCCTGCAGGAAGGAGGCATTTGCCTTGTCTTAGAATCTCCTGGCTTTTTAGCGCTCACCAATGTGCTCCTCTCCCAGCTCACTGCTCTCGCCAGCGTCAGTATCCACAGCGTGCTGTGATGCCTCCTCCTCCCTCCATTATAGGCCAAATTTGGGCAAATATGTGGCTGGTAACAGCTTATTTTTGTTTCCCTATTTGCTCTAAAGCTCTAAACTCTCCCTCCTTCCTTCCAAAGCAGCCACACCACACCTACACACGCTTTCAGTCGCTCTCAGCATCCTCGCTCTCTGTCTTCCCTTCTGTGCATGTCATAATAGCCCTTGAACTCCTGAATCGCAGGAATTGAGCATTGCCATGCTGTTGCTAAGAACGGCGACACCTTACGGCAGAAAGTCAGCGAGATTTAACGCTACCACCCATTTCATATCACTCACGATAACACTCAATTTCAAAAATGGAGACATGCATACTTAACGCCCACTTAACGCCCATTTTACCGCTGAAATGATGTAGAATGCCCATATATCATCCATTTTGGCACAAAATGGAAACTGACGCCCATTTTTAGGAAACTTATCGCTCAGCGTTACCTTCCCCATGTGCTTAACAGCGGGGAAAAATATTACCGCCCACGCACTTTTTTGGGGCGGAATCATCAGAATGGGCGAAATCAACGTCCATAATATCGTGCAGCATTACTTTCCGCACGGAATTAACGCCGAGATTCAATATTAACTCCCGCCCACTTTTTTTGTCATAAAGAGCATATTTACCGAAACTAGCAGCCATAAGATCACCCAGTCTCATTTTCACCACCTTGCACACATATCGCCCACAATATCGCTCGCCCACAAAAAGTCCAGAAAAAGTGGAACTAACCAGCCATGTTCTAGATCACATGTCGCATCCTTTAAAAGGCTGCTGTGCTTCAACCTCGGAGGAGTTCGGATGTACTCTGCAGGTCGTTGGAGTTGATGTGAACATCTCTACAAACATCTTGACAATACTGTGACCGATTGGAATTGAATAGTTGTCTTCGTCGGGACATTCCTTGTTTGTGATCAATCGGTGGAAAACAGAGAGTTACTGCAATGGGGCCTGTCCTTTCTCAGCCTCTCTTGGTGACCAATTACATGCAGCAGACTCGACATCGCCGAAGGAAAGCTCCACTGCATTATGTGCCCAATGTATGCCTTGACAGACTGATGAGGAGGACCAGACGTTACACCCCTTGCAAGTACAAGGAGAAGCATTCTTACCTCGACTTGCCCAACACCACCTGCCTTCGGAGACTGTGCTTCCACAAAGAGGTTATCACTGAGGTATGCCAGCTGATAAGGGCAGATCTGCAGCTTGCCAGCATCATCAATACTGTACTGTCCGTCGAGGTCAAAGGCACTGTCGTTCTACGCCTCGGGTTCTTTTCAGGCCACAGCTGGAGACTGGAGACATGTGCGGACTTTCTCAGCATTCCACACATCGCTGCATTAGACAGGTCACTAAAGCCCTGTATGCATGCAGGAGAGACTTGATCAGCTTCCCTATGACCAGGGAGGCACAGAGTGAGAGGGCTCTAGGATTCTCCAGAAGTGCAAACTTCCCCTAGGTGCAGGGAACAATAGACTGTACGCACATTGCGATGCGGGCACATTTTCAGGATGCAGAACTTTTCAGGAACCGCAAGGGATTCCACTCCCTGAATGTCCAACTGGTTGTCGACCACCAGCAAATTATAATGGCAATGAATGCTAAATTTACAGGCAGCATCCATGGTGCTCACATCCTGTGTGAGAGCACTGTATCTGACTTGTTTAACAATCAGCCACAAGGTCAATGCTGGATGCTTGGTGACAAAGGATAGGGCCTTGCCACTGTGATATATTCACAGAGCACAGCACACACAGCTCCTAACATGGCAGGCAGCTCTCTCAGAAGCCTCCGGAAATCTGCCTGGTTCTATTTAATTATTAACTGTGCAATTGCAGTACACAATACATCCACATCCATAGTGTGGCGCTACAAACATTACAAGCTTACAGACATTACAGCGGGAGAGTGAGGCGGCGGCAGTTGGAGCAACGCGAGCCCGGGGTCGGAGGCCGATAAAAGGCCCAGCGGGAGAGTGAGGCGGCGGCAGTTGGAGCAGCGCGAGTCCGGGGTCGGAGGCCTATAAAAGGCGTGGCTTGTGCAGCTACAGGGAGAAGGCAAAAAAGAAGTAAAAAGAAACAGAAAGGTGACGTCACAGTCAAACGGGTAAGTGATTGGCTGGTGATTGGTGAGTAGTTTTTCTTTTTTTCTTTCTTCTCTTTAACAGTGAGTAAACTTTAACATAATTGTTGCCTATCTAAAGGTTAAGTCATGGCAGACGAGCTCGGTCGCGTGTTATGCTCCTCCTGTACCATGTGGGAACTCAGGGATGACTCCAGTGTCCCTGACGACTACATGTGCGGGAAGTGTATCCACCTCAAGCTCCTGACGGTCCGCGTTGCGGACTTGGAGCTGAGGGTGGATTCACTTTGGAGCATCTACGATGCTGAGAATGACATGAATAGCACGTGTAGTGAGTTGGTCATACCACAGGAGAAGGGTCCACAGCCAGATAGGAATGGAAGACCAGCAGGAAGAGCAGTGCAAAGAAGGTAGTGCAAGGGTCCCCTGTGGTCATTACCCTGCAAAACAGATACACTGCTTTAAGTACTGTTGAGGGAGATGACTCATCAGGGGAGGGCAGCAGCAGCCAAGTTCATGGCACCGTGGCTGGCTCTGTTGCACAGGAGGGCAGGAAAAAGAGTGGGAGAGCGATAGTGATAGGGGATTCAATTGTTAGGGGAATAGATAGGCGTTTCTGCGGCCGCAACCGAGACTCCAGGATAGTATGTTGCCTCCCTGGTGCAAAGGTCAAGGATGTCTCGGAGCGGGTGCAGGACATTCTAAAAAGGGAGGGAGAACAGCCAGTTGTAGTGGTGCACATTGGTACCAAGACATAGGTAAAAAAAGGGATGAGGTCCTACGAAACGAATTTAAGGAGCTAGGAGCTAAATTAAAAAGTAGGACCTCAAAAGTAGTAATCTCGGGATTGCTACCAGTGCCATGTGCTAGGCAGAGTAGGAATCGCAGGATAGCGCAGATGAATACGTGGCTTGAGCAGTGGTGCAGCAGGGAGGGATTCAAATTCCTGGAGCATTGGAACCGGTTCTGGGGGAGGTGGGACCAGTACAAACCGGACGGTCTGCACCTGGGCAGGACCGGAACCAATGTCCCAGGGGCAGTGTTTGCTCGTGCTGTTGGGGAGGAGTTAAACTAATATGGCAGGGGAATGGGAACCAATGGAGGGAAACAGAGGGAAACGAAAAGGAGACAAAAGCAAAAAACAGAAAGGAGATGAGAAAAAGTGGAGGGCAGAGAAACGCAAGACAAAGAACAAAAAGGGCCACTGTACAACAAAATTCTAAAAGGGCAAAGGGTGTTAAAAAAACAAGCCTGAAGGCTTTGTGTCTTAATGCAAGGAGTATCCGTAATAAGGTGGATGAATTAACTGTGCAAATAGATGTTAACAAATATGATGTGATTGGGATTACGGAGACGTGGCTCCAGGATGATCAGGGCTGGGAACTCAACATCCAGGGGTATTCAACATTCAGGAAGGATAGAATAAAAGGAAAAGGAGGTGAGGTAGCATTGCTGATTAAAGAGGAGATTAATACAATAGTTAGGAATGACATTAGCTTGAATGATGTGGAATCTATATGGGTGGAGCTGCAGAACACCACAGGGCAAAAAACGTTACTGGAAGTTGTGTACAGACCTCCAAACAGTAGTAGTGATGTTGGGTAGGACATCAAACAAGAAATTATGGGTGCATGCAATAAGGGTGCAGCAGTTATAATGGGTGACTTTAATATGCACATAGATTGGGCTAACCAAACTGGAAGCAATACGGTGGAGGAGGATTTCCTGGAGTGCATAAGGGATGGTTTTCTAGACCAATATGTCGAGGAACCAACTAGGGGAGAGGCCATCTTAGACTGGGTGTTGTGTAATGAGAGAGGATTAATTAGCAATCTCGTTGTGCTTGGGGAAGAGTGACCGTAATGTGGTGGAATTCTGCATTAGGATGGAGAATGAAACAGTTAATTCAGAGACCATGGTCCAGAACTTAAAGAAGGGTAACTTTGAAGGTATGAGGCGTGAATTGACTAGGATTGATTGCCGAATGATACTTGAGAGGTTGACTGTGGATGGGCAATGGCAGACATTTAGAGACTGCATGGATGAACTACAACAATTGTACATTCCTGTCTGGCATAAAAATAAAAAAGCGAAGGTGGGTCAACCGTGGCTATCAAGGGAAATCAAGGATAGTATTAAAGCCAAGGAAGTGGCATACAAATTGGCCAGAAATAGCAGCGAACCCGGAGACTGGGAGAAATTTAGAACTCAGCAGAGGAGGACAAAGGGTTTGATCAGGGCAGGGAAAATGGAGTAGGAGAAGAAGCTTGCAGGGAACATTAAGACGGATTGCAAAAGTTTCTATAGATATGTAAAGAGAAAAAGGTTAGTAAAGACAAATGTAGGTCCCCTGCAGTCAAAATCAGGGGAAGTCATAACGGGGAACAAAGAAATGGCGGACCAATTGAACAAGTACTTTGGTTCGGTATTCACTAAGGAGGACACTAACAACATTCGGGATATAAGAAGGGTCAGAGGGTCTTGTAAGGAGGAGGAACTGAGGGAAATCCTTATTAGTCGGGAAATTGTGTTGGGAAAATTGATGGGATTGAAGGCCGATAAATCTCCAGGGCCTGATGGACTGCATCCCAGAGTACTTAAGGAGGTGGCCTTGGAAATAGCGGATGCATTGACAGTCATTTTGCAACATTCCATTGACTCTGGATCAGTTCCTATCGAGTGGAGGGTAGCCAATGTAACCCCACTTTTTTAAAAAGGAGGGAGAGAGAAAACAGGGAATTATAGACCGGTCAGCCTGACATCGGTAGTGGGTAAGATGATGGAATCAATTATTAAGGATGTCATAGCAGCGCATTTGGAAAGAGGTGACATGATAGGTCCAAGTCAGCATGGATTTGTGAAAGGGAAATCATACTTGACAAATCTTCTGGAATTTTTTGAGGATGTTTCCAGTAGAGTGGACAAGGGAGAACCAGTTGATGTGGTATATTTGGACTTTCAGAAGGCTTTCGACAAGGTTCCACACAAGAGATTAATGTGCAATGTTAAAGCACATGGGATTGGGGGTAGTGTGCTGACATGGATTGAGAAATGGTTGTCAGACAGGAAGCAAAGAGTAGGAGTAAATGGGTACTTTTCAGAATGGCAGGCGGTGAGTAGTGGGGTACCGCAAGGTTCTGTGCTGGGGCCCCAGCTGTTTACATTGTATATTAATGATTTAGACGAGGGGATTAAATGTAGTATCTCCAAATTTGCGGATGACACTAAGTTAGGTGGCAGTGTGAGCTGCGAGGAGGATGCTATGAGGCTGCAGAGCGACTTGGACAGGGCAAATGCATGGCAGATGAAGTATAATGTGGATAAATGTGAGGTTGTCCAATTTGGTGGTAAAAATAGAGAGACAGACTATTATCTGAATGGTGACAGATTAGTAAAAGGGGAGGTGCAACGAGACCTGGGTGTCATGGTACATCAGTCATTGAAGGTTGGCATGCAGGTACAGCAGGCGGTTAAGAAGCAAATGGCATGTTGGCCTTCATAGTGAGGGGATTTGAGTACAGGGGCAGGGAGGTGTTACTACAGTTGTACAGGGCCTTGGTGAGGCCACACCTGGAGTATTGTGTACAGTTTTGGTCTCCTAACCTGAGGAAGGACATTCTTGCTATTGAGGGAGTGCAGCGAAGGTTCACCAGACTGATTCCCGGGATGGCGGGACTGACCTATCAAGAAAGACTAAATCAACTGGGCTTGCATTCACTGGAGTTCAGAAGAATGAGAGGGGACCTTATAGAAACGTTTAAAATTCTGATGGGTTTAGACAGATTAGATGCAGGAAGAATGTTCCCAATGTTGTGGAAGTCCAGAACCAGGGGTCACAGTCTAAGGATAAGGGGTAAGCCATTTAGGACCGAGATGAGGAGAAACTTCTTCACCCAGAGAGTGGTGAACCTGTGGAATTCTCTACCACTGAAAGTTGTTGAGGCCAATTCACTAAATATATTCAAAAAGGAGTTAGATGAAGTCTTTACTACTAGGGGGATCGAGGGGTATGGCAAGAAAGCAGGAATGGGGTACTGAAGTTGCATGTTCAGCCATGAACTCATTGAATGGCGGTGCAGGCTAGAAGGGCTGAATGGCCTACTCCTGCACCTATTTTCTATGTTTCTATGTTTCTATTACACTTCTCCCTCCTTAATGAAGAAGTCATTATATCAAGCATCATACATAACTTTCCTGTTTATTCATAACACAGGATATAAACTTTTTTTCCATATTTACAAATTTAACTTTACCACTTGTTTTCTGTTTCAAAGAGGATACCGTCGCTCTCGAACAGAACCTTCCAAACATGGTGTCGAATCTAAACTCATTTGAAGCTCATCCTGAAGAACGTTTTCCTCCATGGAATTTCCTTGATTTTCATTTGAACTCATTCTAACTTCAGGCTCTTTGTTTTCCTGACACGGACTCAGAGTTTCATTCTGATTCTCTCCTGGATTTGTTTCCAGTACATTGGATTTAGGATTTGCTACTGTATATCAAAACTATCTGATAAGTCAGAAATAATTGAATCATTCCCACCTTCAACTCCTTCCATGTCTGTAGATAAAATATGATCAATATGAACAAACCTAATCTGTCCATTATCAAACATCTTTACCAAATGTGCGAGGACCACATATCTTCACCACTCTTCCTGGTAACTACTTTAACTATTTATGCTGATGGTTCTTCACTCTCACTTTCTGGTTTAATTTCACACTTCTCTCTTTTACTCTACCTCTATCATGATTCTCTTTCTGTCTTAATTATGTCTCTTCTACGGACTGTGCCAAATTTGGCTTTAACAACGAGAATCTGGTTTGTGGCTGACGTTTGAGAAACAACTCTGCTGGTGTTCTACCAGTAGTTGTATGAGGAGCATTTCGATATGTAATCAAAAAATTAGTCAATTTGTGATCCAATGACAACTGTCATTTCCTTGGATATGGATGGAACATTTATTTTTATGAGGGCACGTTTTACAATTTGTACAGTGCTCTCTGCTGCACCATTCGAAGCAGGATGGTATGGTGGAACCTTGGTATGTTTCACACCATTTTTGCTTGAGAATTGTGCAAATTCTTCTGAACGAAATTTTGGTCCATTATCCGAAGCAATCTCTTCAGGGAGGCCAAATGAAGAAAATAATTTTCGCAAAATGTCCAATGTTTTACTTGTTGTTATTTTCCACATTGGAAACACTTCAACCCACTTCGAATAGCTATCAATCACAATGAACAATTGTTGTCCTTCTAACTCAGCAAAATCAATATGTAGCCTTTGCCACACCCTGGGAGGCCATTTCCATGGCTGTAATGATACTGGTGGTGGTTGCTTGCTTACCGATTGACATGTCGTAAACTGACTCACGATGTACTCTATATCTTTATCAAGACCTGGCCACCATAAATAACTGCGTGCAAAACTCTTGGTCAAACACATTCCCAGGTGCTGGTCATGTATTCTTCTAATAATTTGGACCTGAATTTATTTGGTATAACCACTCTTGCACCCCACATGATACGATCTTTATCGACTGATAATTCATTCCTACGAATGAAGAATGAATGTGTATCTTTGTCTGTTACCTGGTTTGGCCATCCATTTGCAATATACTCATACACCTTTGACATCACTGGTTTGGTTGCTCTACCAATCTCTTCAGCTGTGACTGGCAGTTCATCAATGTATGAAAAATTAAACACTTCTTCCCTATCGGGTGTAACTTGTGATGGGGAAGGTAATCTAGACATTGCATCAGCCTCACTGTGATCAACTGATCGTCTGTATTCCATATCATATGTATATGCTGACAAGATCAAAGCCCATCTCTGCATTTGGGCTGCAGCTAATGTTGGAACTGGGGACTTTGGATGGAGGATTGCTGTTAGGGGCTTATGGTCCGTAACGATGGTAAACTTATGACCATACAAGTATTTGTGAAACTTCTTGACCTCAAAAATTAATAGAAACATAGAAACATAGAAACATAGAAACATAGAAAATAGGTGCAGGAGTAGGCCATTCGGCCCTTCTAGCCTGCACCGCCATTCAATGAGTTCATGGCTGAACATTCAACTTCAGTACCCCATTCCTGCTTTCTCGCCATACCCCTTGATCCCCCTAGCAGTAAGGACCTCATCTAACTCCTTTTTGAATATATTTAGTGAATTGGCCTCAACAACTTTCTGTGGTAGAGAATTCCACAGGTTCACCACTCTCTGGGTGAAGAAGTTCCTCCGCATCTCGGTCCTAAATGGCTTACCCCTTATCCTTAGACTGTGACCCCTGGTTCTGGACTTCCCCAACATTGGGAACATTCTTCCTGCATCTAACCTGTCTAACCCCGTCAGAATTTTATATGTTTCTATGAGGTCCCCTCTCATTCTTCTGAACTCCAGTGAATACAAGCCCAGTTGATCCAGTCTTTCTTGATAGGTCAGTCCCGCCATCCCGGGAATCAGTCTGGTGAACCTTCGCTGCACTCCCTCAATAGCAAGAATGTCCTTCCTCAGGTTAGGAGACCAAAACTGTACACAATACTCCAGGTGTGGCCTCACCAATGCCCTGTACAACTGTAGCAACACCTCCCTGCCCCTGTACTCAAATCCCCTTGCTATGAAGGCCAACATGCCATTTGCTTTCTTAACCGCCTGCTGCACCTGCATGCCAACCTTCAATGACTGATGTACCATGACACCCAAGTCTCTTTGCACCTCCCCTTTTCCTAATCTGTCACCATTCAGATAATAGTCTGTCTCTCTGTTTTTACCACCAAAGTGGATAACCTCACATTTATCCACATTATACTTCATCTGCCATGCATTTGCCCACTCACCTAACCTATCCAAGTCGCTCTGCAGCCTCACAGCATCCTCCTCGCAGCTCACACTGCCACCCAACTTAGTGTCATAGAAACATAGAAACATAGAAAATAGGTGCAGGAGTAGGCCATTCGGCCCTTCTAGCCTGCACCGCCATTCAATGAGTTCATGGCTGAACATTCAACTTCAGTACCCCATTCCTGCTTTCTCGCCATACCCCTTGATCCCCCTAGCAGTAAGGACCTCATCTAACTCCTTTTTGAATATATTTAGTGAATTGGCCTCAACAACTTTCTGTGGTAGAGAATTCCACAGGTTCACCACTCTCTGGGTGAAGAAGTTCCTCCGCATCTCGGTCCTAAATGGCTTACCCCTTATCCTTAGACTGTGACCCCTGGTTCTGGACTTCCCCAACATTGGGAACATTCTTCCTGCATCTAACCTGTCTAACCCCGTCAGAATTTTATATGTTTCTATGAGGTCCCCTCTCATTCTTCTGAACTCCAGTGAATACAAGCCCAGTTGATCCAGTCTTTCTTGATAGGTCAGTCCCGCCATCCCGGGAATCAGTCTGGTGAACCTTCGCTGCACTCCCTCAATAGCAAGAATGTCCTTCCTCAGGTTAGGAGACCAAAACTGTACACAATACTCCAGGTGTGGCCTCACCAATGCCCTGTACAACTGTAGCAACACCTCCCTGCCCCTGTACTCAAATCCCCTTGCTATGAAGGCCAACATGCCATTTGCTTTCTTAACCGCCTGCTGCACCTGCATGCCAACCTTCAATGACTGATGTACCATGACACCCAGGTCTCTTTGCACCTCCCCTTTTCCTAATCTGTCACCATTCAGATAATAGTCTGTCTCTCTGTTTTTACCACCAAAGTGGATAACCTCACATTTATCCACATTATACTTCATCTGCCATGCATTTGCCCACTCACCTAACCTATCCAAGTCGCTCTGCAGCCTCACAGCATCCTCCTCGCAGCTCACACTGCCACCCAACTTAGTGTCATCCGCAAATTTGGAGATACTACATTTAATCCCCTCATCTAAATCATTAATGTACAGTGTAAACAGCTGGGGCCCCAGCACAGAACCTTGCTGTACCCCACTAGTCACTGCCTGCCATTCTGAAAAGTACCCATTTACTCCTACTCTTTGCTTCCTGTCTGACAACCAGTTCTCAATCCATGTCAGTACACTACCCCCAATCCCATGTGCTCTAACTTTGCACATTAATCTCTTGTGTGGGACCTTGTCGAAAGCCTTCTGAAAGTCCAAATATACTACATCAACTGGTTCTCCCTTGTCCACTCTACTGGAAACATCCTCAAAAAATTCCAGAAGATTTGTCAAGCATGATTTCCCTTTCACAAATCCATGCTGACTTGGACCTATCATGTCACCTCTTTCCAAATGCACTGCTATGACATCCTTAATAATTGATTCCATCATTTTACCCACTACCGATGTCAGGCTGACCGGTCTATAATTCCCTGTTTTCTCTCTCCCTCCTTTTTTAAAAAGTGGGGTTACATTGGCTACCCTCCACTCCATAGGAACTGATCCAGAGTCAATGGAATGTTGGAAAATGACTGTCAACGCATCCACTATTTCCAAGGCCACCTCCTTAAGTACTCTGGGATGCAGTCCATCAAGCCCTGGGGATTTATCGGCCTTCAATCCCATCAATTTCCCCAACACAATTTCCCGGCTAATAAGGATTTCCCTCAGTTCCTCCTCCTTACTAGACCCCCCGACCCCTTTTATAACCGGAAGGTTGTTCGTGTCCTCCTTCGTGAATACCGAACCAAAGTACTTGTTCAATTGGTCCGCCATTTCTTTGTTCCCCGTTATGACTTCCCCTGATTCTGACTGCAGGGGACCTACATTTGTCTTTACTAACCTTTTTCTCTTTACATATCTATAGAAACTTTTGCAATCCGTCTTAATGTTCCCTGCAAGCTTCTTCTCATACTCCATTTTCCCTGCCCTAATCAAACCCTTTGTCCTCCTCTGCTGAGTTCTAAATTTCTCCCAGTCCCCAGGTTCGCTGCTATTTCTGGCCAATTTGTATGCCACTTCCTTGGCTTTAATACTATCCCTGATTTCCCTTGATAGCCACGGTTGAGCCACCTTCCCTTTTTTATTTCTATGCCAGACAGGAATGTACAATTGTTGTAGTTCATCCATGCGGTCTCTAAATGTCTGCCAAAGTTTCCCTTTCCATTTGCGCATAATTACTCTCACTGGCACTGAGAGTGCATGAAGTAAAAGCAATTGGTCTCTCCTCCCCACTACATGATACATGAGAGATTACTGCCCCAACTCCATATGTAGAGGCATCACATGCTAGCTTAATCTCCTTAGATACGTCATAGTGAACTAACATGGTGCTCTCTACCAATTTGCTTTTACACTCATTGAATGCTGTATTGCATTCTTTTGACCACTTCCAATGAACCTGTTTTTTCAAAAGTTCTTTCAGTGGATGTAATACTGTAGCCAAGTTCAGTGACATTCCTGGGAGTGGGTGCATTTCTGATCGCATCCAATTTTTCCATGGTTGGATGTAAACCATCTTTGTCTACTCTGTACCCTAAGGACTCCACTGAGTTTTTAAATAACTCACACTTACGAGCAGACATTCGCATTCTGTGCTTCTCTAGCCATTTGAGGACTGCATTCAATATGTTATTATGAATTTGCCTATTTGGTGCTGAAATTAGTATGTCATCCAAATAACATACTACCCCTTCAATACCTTGCAAAATCTGGTTCATCACCCCCTTGGAATATGGCAGGGACGGAAGATGCTCCAAACGGTAGCCTATTAAATTGATATAGGCCTAGATGAGTATTTATAGTCAAACATGACTTGGACTCCTCATCTAGTTCAAGCTGTAAGTAGGTATTCGTAAGATCCAGTTTTGAAAAGATCTGACCACCTGTCAGTGTTGTGAACAAATCTTCTATATTCGGAAATGTACTGGGGACATTACCCTCTAGAACCTGGTTTATGGTTACTTTATCATCACCACACAATCTTACCTTACCATCGGACTTAGGTACAACAACAATGGATGTAGCCCAATTACATCGATCTATCTTGCAAATAATGTTCTCAGTTTCTAGCCTTTTGAGTTCTTGCTCAACTTTCTCCTTGAGTGCATATGGTACGGAACATGGCTTGTAGTAAACCGATCTAGCATCCTTCTGTACCCTGACACTCGCCTTGAAGCCTTGGATCGACTGCCCGTTTCGCAGAACACCTTTGGATACTTCTTGATAACCTCATCCGTTGATGAAAATCTCGCTTCCACACAGAAAATCTTACTCCAATCCAGCTTCAGTGAGCTCAACCAATTTCTTCCTAGTAAGGAAGGCTTGTCTCCTTTCACTACTATTAGAGGCAAGTTCTGAAACTGATCTTTATATTTCACCGGTACGGTGATACAACCTACCACAGGAATTTTCTCTTCAGAGTAGCCTCGCGGCTCTATCTTGGATTTCTCCAGTTGAAAATCACGCAATTTATCACAATATAGTGACTCCGGTACTACACTCACGGATGCACCAGTGTCGATTTCCATTGGTATCTTGAATCCCGCAACATCTATGTGGATTTTGATGCTTTCCGAATCGCTGTCCGTTAACCTCGTGCTCCTGATGACGTGTAACTCTAACATCTCGTCCTGTTGTTGTTCTTCCATGCTATGTAGTCTCTTGGGATTTCTACTCATAGCTTTGAACGCTGGACTCATAGTTTTGGAAGCTGGTTTACCCTTCAGTCGGCATGCCTTCGCAAGATGTCCAGTCTTTCTGCAGAAGAAACACTCTGCCTTCACGTATGGACAACTTTGAGCAATGTGTTGTCCCAGGCACCTATAGCACGACTTCGACGCTCTGTTAGAATTTCCAGTTTCTGAGACCCCCGCCATCTTTTACTTTGAACATGCAGGTCATTTTACCTCAGTTGACTGACGACCGTAATCATTATTTAATTCTCAGGAATATTGTTCAGCCATGCCCATTGACCTCGCTGTCTGACAAGCAATCTCAAAAGTCAAGTCATCTGTCGTCAATAACTTCCTTCTGATCGCATCATTTTTCACCCCACAAACAAAGCGATCCTGTAATGCTCAATTTTGAAAGTTTCTAAAATTACAGTGCATCGATAGCTTTTTTAATGCAATGATGTAATCACTGATACTTTCATCAGCCTTTTGATTCCGAATCCCAAAACGATACCTTTCAGCAATTTCTAACGGTTTGGGGTTATAGTGCTGCTCCAGCTTCGTTAAAATCTCTTTAAGCATTGTGTTCTTTGGCTCGTCAGGCACAAGCAGATTTACAAGGGTTCCGTACATTGCCGGACCCGCCACCGATAAGAAGATCGCTTTCTTACGTTCCAACACAGCCCGGTTCTGGACTGCACTGTCTGGAACTTTGATTATGTTATTAGCAGTGAAATACATTTCTAGCCGATCCACATATGCTTGAAAACATTCCCGGTCATGTCTATATTCCCCCAAATGTCCCATTACACCTGCCATTTTAATCTGTAGCTGTTCACACCGTGTGCTGTATTTTACCTCGGATTTTGTAGCTTTTTTCCAAAGTCAGAAACTTCCAAAGTCTCTCTGTCGGCTGGCTGAACCCTTCACCAACAAAATGTAAGCGCTAAATCATCCAAAAAATCCCATCCTTGTCGCCAAATGTGATATATTCACAGAGCACAACACACACATGGCAGGCAGCTCTCTCGGAAGCCTCCGGAAATCTGCCTGGTTCTGTTTAATTATTAACTGTGCAATTGCAGTACACAATCCGTCCACATCCATAGTGTGGAGCTACAAACATTACAAGCTTACAGACATTACAGCCACCTGGCTGATAACCTCCACGCATGACACCCACACTGAAGCTGAGAGGCGATACAAGTGCCACAGAGCCACTCGCAATATCATGGAGAAAACCATTGGAGTGCTGAAGCAGTGCTTTAGATGCCTGGATCACTCAGGAGGCGAGCTCCAATACTACCCTGAGCAGGTAGCTACATTTGTGGTGGTGTGCTCCATGCTGCACAACTTGGCAATGAGGAGGGGACAAGAATTTCCTGATGAGTCTGACAGTCCACCTCACCAGAGAGAGGAAGAGGAGGATGAGGAGGCGGACGCTGACATCGGCCCAGACAATCAGGCTGATGCTGAAGCCATGCCCCCGCCCCCCTGTAGACCACATGAAAGACCCATGGTGCATGATAGCTGCAAGAGCCTTACGTCAGGAGCCCATCAATGATCGCTTTGGTGTTATTTACAAGGCTGACACACTGCTGGATGTGCAGGTGATACATCAATGGTAGGCATCACCTTGGTGACAGTTGATTGAAGTTAAGTGTGATTATACCCTTTGATGTAAAGGAATCACCAGTGTGTAATGGTGCAGCTATCTAAGCCAATGTGCTGCCAGGTTTTGTTAAATAAAAAATATTTAAACTGAACATTAGTCTGAAACCAACCCTCCCCCCCACCCCCCCCCACTCCCGCTTCTTCTCCCCACCTCTACCCCTTCCCCTTCCCCTCCTGACTCCAAGCCGCCTGGCCGAGGAGCTCCTCAGGCGATGCTTCATTGGAGGTGGGGGGGCGGGGGTTGACAGCTGAAACACTGCTTGGATGGATACGGGAGAGGACGGTCCTGAGGTGGGAACGTGCTTCGAGCCAGAAGCAAGATGTTGCTGCTGGCTCTCATGTGTGGTTGGCAATGTGGGTGTGGCACCTTGGGGTGCAGTGCCGTGCTCCGGGACCACTGGGAGCCCTCTGCCACCGGTGTTCCTGGCTACCAGCTCCAGGGCCTCCTTCATCCCTTCCATGTTATATCTTATTTGTTGGACATAAACTCGGTGCCAACTATGTTCTTGTTGCTACCGGTGAATCTCCCTCGTGCCTCCCACAACTGCCAGACAAGCACACACCACAGCCACACACACTCCCTCTCTCTCTGTCTCCTCTTCTGCGCATGATGATCCTTGACCTCCAGAATTGCGGGAATCGAGCATTGCCAGGCCATTGCTAAGGACGGCCACACTTTACGGCAGAAGGTCAAAAAAAATTTACGCTAACGCCCATTTTATATCGCTCGCGGTAACATCCATTTTCAAAAGTGGAAACTAGGTGGTTTAAGAATGGGCGAGAAGCCAGCGATCTGACCCATTTTTATTGCCCACGCCGGAAATAATGCCCATTTTTGGGCGATCTGCACAAAAGTGTAAAATCTAGCCCATGGACTTATTTTGCGATATTTGCCATATTTACAAATCAAACTTAACCACTTGATACCTTCGCTCTCCAGAACCTTCCAAACTTGGTGTTGAACTAAGACTCATTCAAGGCTGACCCTGAGGAAAGTTTTCCTCCAAGGGTAACCCTTGATTTACATTTTGACTCTCTATATCTTCAGACTGTTCGTCTGCCTGACTTGGACTCAGATTTAAATTTTGAATTTCTCGTGGACTTGTTTCTAGTACATTTGATATAGGATATGCTATTGGTACTGTACTTGTAATAAGATTATCTGATTCATCAGAAATAATCGAATCATCCCAACTTTCAACTCCTTCCACACCTGTAGCTAAAATATGATCAACATGAACAAACCTAACCTATCCATGACCAAACATCTTGACCAAATATATATGACGACCACATATCTTTACTACTCTGCCTGGTAACCACTTAAACCATTTATGGTAATGGTTTCTTCACTCTCACTTTCTAATTTAATTTCACACTTCTCTCTCTTACTCTATCTCTATCATGATTCTCTTTCTGTCTTAATTGTTTTCTTCGACTGACTATGCCAGGTTTGGCTTTAACAATGAGAACTTGGTTCATGGCTGTCATTTGAGAAACAACTCTGCTGGTGTCTACCAGTAGTTGTATGAGGAGTATTATGATAAGTAATTAGAATATTTATCAATTTGTGATCCAACGACGACTGTCGTTTCTGTGGATTTGGCTCCAACATTGGCTTGATAAGGGCACGTTTTACAATTTGTACTGAGCACTCTGCTGCACCATTTGAAGCAGGGTAGTACGGTGGAATTTTGGTATGTTTCACACCGTTTCTGCTCGTCAACTGTGCAAATTCTTCTGAACAAAATTGTGCTCCATTATCAGACACAATTTATTCTGGAAGGCCATATGAAGAAAATAATCTTCGCAAAGTGTTTTACTTGTTGTGATTTTCCGCATCGGAAACACCTCTACCCACTTCGAATGGCTATCAATCAAAATGAACAATTGCTGTCCTTCTAGCTCAGAAAAATCAATATGTAACCTTTGCACACCCTGGGAGGCCATTTCCATGGCTGTAATGGTACTGATGGTGGTTTCTTGCTTTCTGATTGACATGTTGTACACTAACTAATGATGTATGCTATATCTTTACCTAGACCTGGCCCCATAAGTAACTCTGTGCAAAACTGTTGGTCAAGCACATTCCCAGGTGCTGGTCATGAAGATCTCCTAATGGTTTGGATCTGAATTTATTTGGTATAACCACTCTTGCACCCCACACGATACAATCTTTATCCACTGATAATTCATTCCTGTGAACGAAGTATGAAAAAATATCTTTCTCTGATACCTGGTTTGGCCAACCATTTGTGATATAATCATACACCTTTGACATAACTGGGTCACGTTTGGTTGCTCTGCCAATCTCTTCAGCTGTGACTGGCAGTTCATCAATGTATGAAAAATAGAACACTTCTTCCCTATTTGGTGTAACTTGTGATAGGGATGACAACCTAGACATAGCATCAGCATTATTGTGATCAGCTGATCGTCTGTACTCAATGTCATATGTATATGCTGACAAAATCAAAGTCTATGTCTGCATTCGAGCTGCAGCTAAGGTTAGAACTGGGGACTTTGGATGGAGGATTGCTGTCAGGGGCTTATGGTCCATAACAATGGTAAACGTATGACCATACAAGTATTTATGGAACTTCTTGACCCCAAAAATTAATGCCAAAGCTTACCTTTCGATTTGCGCATAATTATGCCCACTGGCACTGAGAGTGCATGAAGCAAAAGCAATTGGTCTCTACTCCTCAATACATAGTACATGAGAGATCACTGCCCCAACTCCATACAGAGAGGCATCACATGCAAGCTTGATCTCCTTAGATACGTCATAGTAAACTAACATGGTGCTCTCTACCAACTGGCTATTACACCCCTTGAATGTTGTGCCGCATTCTTCTGACCATTCCCAATGGACCTGTTTTTTCAACAGCTCATTCAGTGGATGTAACAATGTAGCCAAATTTAGTAGGAACTTCCCATAATGGTTCAAAAGACCCAAAAATGATCAAAGTTCAGAGACATTCTTCATTCTTAGGAGTGGGTGCATTTCTAATTGCATCCAGCTTTTCCTTGGTTGGATGTAGACCATCTTTGTCTACTCTATGCCCTAATTACGCCACTGAATTTCGAAGTAACTCACAATTGTGAGCAGTCACTCATACGCTGTGCTTCTCTAGCTGTTTGAGCACTTCATTCAATATGTTATTATGGATTTGCCTGTTTGGTGCTGAAATTAGTATGTCATCTAAATAACATACTTCCCCTTCAATGCCTTGCAGAATCTGGTTCATCAACCCTTGAAATATGATGGGGGTGGAAGATGATATCCTATTAAATAGATATAGGCCTAGATGAGTATTTATAGTCATGCATGACATGGACTTCTCATTTAGTTCAAGTTGTAAGTAGGCATTTGTGAGATCTAACTTTGAGAAGATCTGACCACCTGTCAGTGTTGTGAACAAATCTACATTTGGCAATGGATTGGATAGATTACCCTCCAGAACTTTGTTTACGGTTACTTTATAATCACCACACAAACTTACCTTACCATCTGACTTAGAGACAAGAACAATGGGCGTAGCCCAATTACACAGATCTATCTTAGAGATAATGTTCTCAGTCTTTTGAGTTCTTGTTCAACTTTCTCCTTAAGTGCATATGGTACGGGATGTGGCTTGCAGTAAACTGGTATAGTGTCCTTCTATACTCTGACACTTGCCTTGAAGCCATGGATCGGACTGCCTTTTTTACACCGAACACCTTCGGATACTGCTTGATGACATCATCCTTCGATGCAAATCTCGTTTCAATACAAAAAATCTAATTCCAATCCAGCTTCAGTGATCCCAACTAATTCCTACCTAGTAAGGCCTGCTTGTCCTGCCACCACTAAGAGAGGCAACTCTGAAATTGATCCTTGTATTTCACCGGTATAGTTATATGACCTACCACAGGAATGTTCTCTCCTGAGTAGCCTCGCAGCGCTATCTTGGATTTCTCCAATGGGAAATCACACAATTTGTCAAGATATAGCGACTCCGGTACTACGCTCACGGATGCACCAGTCTCGATTTTCATGGGTATCTTGGTTCCTGAAACATCTACTTGGATGATGAGAATTTTTGAATCACTGTTAGAAACCCTCATGCTCCTGATAATGTGTATCTCTTCGTCCTGTTGCTTTTCTTCCATGCTATGTGGTCTCTGGGGATTTCTACTTATACCCTTGAAAGTTGATTTACTCTTTAGTCGGCATGCCTTTGCAAGATGCCCAGTTTTCCTGCAGAAAAAATACTCTGCCTTCAAATATGGACAACTTTGAGCAATGTGTTGTACCAGACACTGATAGCATGACTTCAATGTACTGTTGCCTTGGCCAGTTGCTGAGGCCTTGGGGCTGAACTGCCTTTTACTTTTAACCTGCAGGCAATTCACCTCGGTTGTCTAACAACTGGAAATGGTACGAAATTCTCGGGAATATTGGTCAGCCATTGACATAGCTGTCTGACAAGCTAAATCAAAAGTCAAGTTAGGGGTTGTCAACAACGTCCTCCTGATTGCTTCATTTTTCATCTCACAAACAAGCGGTCACGCAATGCTCGGTCCTGAAAGTTTCGAAATGACAGTGAATGGATAGGTTTTTTAATGCTACAATGTACTCACTGATACTCTCGTCAGGTAATTGATTTTGTATTCCAAAACCATAACTTTAAGCAATTTCCAAGGGCTCGGGACTGTAGTGCTGTTCTAACTTGCTAAGAATCTCTGTAAGTGATGTGTCCTATGGCTTGACAGGAACAAGCACATTTTTCAGGGTTTCATTCACCTTAGGGCCTGCTTCAATCAGGAAAACAGCCCGGTTTTTTTCCATCGAGGAGGAGTAGTGAGTCAAGAGGAGGCCCATAAAAGGCCTAGCAGTCGGAGGAGCGGCAGCGTCGAGGAGGAAACATAGAAACATAGAAAATAGGCGCAGGAGTAGGCCATTCGGCCCTTCGAGCCTGCACCACCATTCAATAAGATCATGGCTGATCATCCCTTTCCTGCTTTCTCTGCATACCCCTTGATCCCCTTAACCGTAAGGGCCATATCTAACTTCCTCTTGAATATATCCAATGAACTGGCATCAACAACTCTCTGCGGCAGAGAATTGCACAGGTCAACAACTCTCTGAGTGAAGAGGTTTCTCCTCATCTCAGTCCGAAATGGCCTACCCCTCATCCTAAGACTATGTCCCCTGATTCTAGACTTCCCCAACATCGAACATTCTTCCCGCATCTAACCTGTCCAGTCCCGTCAGAATCTTATATGCTTCTATGAGATCCCCTCTCATCCTTCTAAATGCCAGTGAATAAAGGCCCAGTTGATCCAGTCCCTCCTCATATGACAGCCCAGCCATCCCTGGAATCAGTCTGGTGAACCTTCGCTGCACTCCCTCAATAGCAAGAACGTCCTTCCTCAGACTAGGACTGAACACAATATTCCAGGTGAGGCCTCACTAAGGCCCTGTACAACTGCAATAAGACCTCCCTGCTCCTATATTCAAATCCCCTAGCTATGAAGGCCAACATACCATTTGCCTTCTTTACCGCCTGTTGTACCTGCGTGCCCACTTTCATGACACCCAGGTCTCGTTGCACCTCCCCCTTTTCTAGTCTGCTGCCATTCAGATAATATTCTGCCTTTGTGTTTTTGCCCCCAAAATGGATAACCTCACATTTATCTACATTATACTGCATCTGCCATGTATTTGCCCACTCACCTAATCTGTCCAAGTCACCCTTCAGCCTCTTAGCATCCTCCTCACAGCTCACACTGCCACCCAGTTTAGTGTCATCCGCAAACTTGGAGATATTACACTCTATTCCTTCATCCAAATCATTAATGTATATTGTAAAGGGCTGGGGTCCCAGCACTGAGCCCTGCGGCACCTCACTAGTAACTGCCTGCCATTCTGAAAAGGACCCGTTTATCCCGACTCTCTGCTTCCTGTCTGCCAACCAGTTCGCTATCCACGTCAGTACATTACCCCCAATACCATGTGCTTTGATTTTGTACACCAATCTCTTGTGTGGGTCCTTGTCAAAAGCCTTTTGAAAGTCCAAAAACACCACATCCACTGGTTCTCCCTTGTCCACTCTACTAGTTACATCCTCAAAAAATTCAAGAAGATTTGTCAAGCACGATTTCCCTTTCATAAATACATGCTGACTTGGATTGATCCTGTCACTGCTTTCCAAATGCTCTGCTATTTCATGTTTAATAATTGATTCCAACATTTTCCCCACCACCGATGTCAGGCTAACCGGTCTATAATTCCATGTTTTCTCTCTCCCTCCTTTTTTAAAAAGTGGCGTTGCATTAGCTATTAGCTACCCTCCAGTTGATAGGAACTGTGCCAGAGTCAATAGATTGTTGGAAAATGATCACCAATGCATCCACTATTTCTAGGGCCACTTCCTTAAGTACTCTGGGATGCAGACTATCAGGACACGGGGATTTATCGGCCTTTAATCCCATCAATTTCCCTAACACAATTTCCCGCCTAATAAGGATATCCTTCAGTTCCTCATTCTCACTAGACCCACTGCCCCCTAGTACATACGGAAGGTTATCTGTATCTTCCTTTGTGAAGACAGAACCGAAGTATTGGTTCAATTGGTCTGCCATTTCTTTGTTCCCCATTATAAATTCACCTGAATCCGACTGCAAGGGACCTACGTTTGTCTTTACTAATCTTTTTCTCTTCACATATTTATAGAAGCTTTTGCAGTCAGTTTTTATGTTCCCTGCAAACTTCCTCTCATACTCTATTTTCCCCTTCTTAATTAAACCCTTAGTCCTCCTCTGTTGAATTCTAAATTTCTCCCAGTCCTCAGGTTTGTTGCTTTTTCTAGCCAATTTATATGCCTCTTCCTTGGTTTTAACACTATCCTTAATTTCCTTTGTTAGCCATGGTTGAGCCACCTTCACAGTTTTATTTTTACTCCAGACAGGGATGTACAATTGCTGAAGTTTATCCATGTGATCTTTAAATGTTTGCCATTGCTTATCCACTGTCAACCCTTTAAGTATCCTTTGCCAGTCTATTCTAGCCAATTCACACCTCATACCGTCGAAGTTACCTTTCCTTAAGTTCAGGACCCTAGTTTCCGAATTAACTTTGTCACTCTCCATCTTAATAAGGAATTCTACCATATTATGGTCACTTTTCCCTAAAGGGTCTCGCACAACAAGATTACTAATTAGTCCCTTCTCATTACACATCACCCAGTCTAGGATGGCCAGCTCCCTGGTTGGTTCCTCGACATATTGGTCAAGAAAACCATCCCTAATACACTCCAGGAAATCCTCCTCCACCGCATTGCTACCAGTTAGGTTAGCCCAATTTATATGTAGATTAAAGTCGCCCATGATTACTGCTGTACCTTTATTGCACACATCCCTTATTTCTTATTTGATGCTGTCCCCAACCTCACTACTACTATTTGGTGATCTATACACAACTCCCACTAGCGTTTTCTGCCCTTTGGAATTCCGCAGCTCCACCCATACTGATTCCACATCATCCAGTCTAATGTCCTTCCATACAATTGCATTGATTTCCTCTTTAACCAGCAACGCCACCCCGCCTCCTTTTCCTTTCTGTCTATCCTTTCTAAATGCTGAATACCCTTGGATGTTGAGTTCCCAGCCTTGGTCACCCTGGAGCCATGTCTCCGTGATGCCAATCACATCGTATCCACTGCTATCTGCGCAGTTAATTCATCCACCTTATTCCTAATACTCCTCGCATTGAGGCACAGAGTCTTCAGGCTTGTCTTTTTAACACACTTTGCCCCTTTTGAATCTTGCTGTAATGTGGCCATTTTTGCTTTTTGCCTTGGGTTTCCCTGCCCTCCACTTTTACTATTCTCCTTTCTATCTTTTGCTTCTGCCCCCCCCCCCACCCCTTCTATTTCCCTCTGTCTCCCTGCATAGGTTCCTATCCCCCTGCCATATGAGTTTAACTCCTCCCCAACAGTACTAGCAAACACTCCCCTGAGGACATTGGTTCCGATCCTGCCCAGGTGCAAACCGTCTGGTTTGTACTGGTCCCACCTCCCCCAGAACCGGTTCCAATGTCCCAGGAATTTGAATCCCTTCCTTCTGCACCATTTCTCAAGGAGCGATGAGTCAAGAGGATGCCCATAAAAGGCCCAGCAGTCGGAGGAGCGGCAGCATCGAGGAGGAGCCAGCTGATGCAGCTGCAGCAGGGAGAGAAGGCAAAAAAGAAGTAAAAAGAAATCGAAGTGTGACATCACAGCCAAGGGGGTAAGTGATTGCCTGGTGATTGGTGAGTAGTTTTTCTTTTTCTGTTGCCAAATTAAATTAATTTAAGGGTTAAGTCATGGCAGGAGAGCTCCTCCTGTGCTATGTTAGAAATCAGGGACACTGGAAGTGTATTCAGCTGCAGCTCCTGACAGACAGCATTGTGGCACTGGAGCTGCACATGGATTCACTCTGGAGCATCCACAATGCTGAGGATGTCTTGAATAGTACGTTTAGTGAGTTAGTCACACCACAGGTAAAGGTTACAAAAGCAGGTAGGGAATGGGTGACCATCAAGCAGACCAGGAATAGGAAGGCAGTGCAGGAGTCCCCTGCGATCATCTCCCTCCAAAACAGATACACCGTTTTGGGTACTGTTAGGGGAGATGGCTCATCAGGGGAAAGCAGCAGCAGCTAAGTTCATGGCACCGTGGGTGGCTCTGCTGCATAGGAGGGCAGGAAAAAGAGTGGGAGAGCTATAGTGGTAGGGGATTCTATTGTAAGGGGAATAGATAGGCATTTCTGCAGTCACAACCGAGACTCCAGGATGGTATGTTGCCTCCCTGGTGCAAGGGTTAAGGATGTCTCAGAGTGGCTGTAGAGCATTCTGGAGGGGGAGGGTGAACAGCCAGTTGTCATGGTGCATATAGGTACCAACGATATAGGTAAAAAATGGGATGAGATCCTACAGGCTGAATTTAGGGAGCTAGGAGTTAAATTAAAAAGTAGGACCTCAAAGGTAGTAATCTCTGGATTGCTACCAGTGTCAGATGCTAGTCAGAGTAGAAATAGCAGGATAGTTAAGAAGAATACATAGCTTGAGGAATGGTGCAAGAGGGAAGGATTCAAATTCCTGGGATATTGGAACCGGTTCTGGGGGAGGTGGGACCAGTACAAAATAGATGGTCTCCACCTGGGCAGGACTGGAACCGATGTCCTAGGGGGAGTGTTTGCTAGTGTTGTTGGGGAGGGGTTAACCTAATATGGCAGGGGGATGGGAATCTATGCAAAGAAATAGAGGGAAGTAAAATGGGGGCAGAGGCAAAAGATAGAAAGGAGAAAAGTAAAAGTGGAGGGCAGAGAAATCCAAGGCAAAAATCAAAAAGTCCACATTACAGCATAATTCTAAAGGGACAAAGAGTGTTAAAAAGAGTGTTAAAAAGACAAGCCTGAAAGCTCGGTATCTCAAAGCAAGGAGTATTTGTAATAAGGTGGACAAATTAACTGCACAGGCAACTATTAACGAATAAGTTTTGTGTCATCTGCAAATGTTGACATTGTGACCTCTACGCCCATGTCCAAGTCATTAATATATATCAAGAAAAACAGTTGTCCTAGAACAGACCCAGGGGAACACCATTGTATACCTTCCCCCAGTCCAAAAAACAACCGTTCACCACTACTCTCTGTATGATGTGATTGGGATTACGGAGACATGGTTCCAGGGTGACCAATGCTGGGAACTCAACATCCAGGGGTATTCAACATTCAGGAAGGATAGACAGAAAGGAAAAGGAGGTGGGGTGGCGTTGCTGGTTAAAAAGGAAATTAACGCAATAATAAGGAAGGACATTAGCTTGGATGATGTGGAATCTGTATGGGTAAAGCTGCGGAATACCAAAGGGCAGAAAATGCTAGTGGGAGTTGTGTACAGACCACCAAACAGTAGTAGTG
This sequence comes from Pristiophorus japonicus, assembly GCF_044704955.1. Taxonomy (NCBI): domain Eukaryota; kingdom Metazoa; phylum Chordata; class Chondrichthyes; family Pristiophoridae; genus Pristiophorus; species Pristiophorus japonicus. The sequence continues at coordinate 334,428,131 of NC_091978.1, forward strand.
AGGTTGGGGATGGCATCAAACAAGAAATTAGGGATGCGTGCAATAAAGGTACAGCAGTTATCATGGGCGACTGTAATCTACATATTTATTGGGCTAATAAAATCGGTAGCAATGCGGTGGAGGAGGATTTCCTGGAGTGTATTAGGGATGGTTTTCTAGACCAATATGTTGAGGAACCAACTAAAGAGCTGGTCATCCTAGACTGGATGTTGTGTAATGAGAGAGGACTAATTATCAATCTTGTTGTGCGAGGAATCTTGGGGAACAATGACCATAATATGGTAGAATTCTTTATTAAGATGGAGAGTGACACAGTTAATTCAGAGACTAGAGTCCTGAACTTAAGGAAAGGTAACTTCGATGGTATGAGATGTAAATTCGCTAGGATAGACTGGCAAATTATACTTAAAGGGTTGACGGTGGATAGGCAATGGCTGACATTTTTAGATCACATGGATGAACTTTAACAATTGTACATCCCTGTCTGGAGTAAAAATAAAACGGGGAAAGTGGTTCAACCGTGGCTACAAAGAGAAATTAGGGATAGTGTTAAATCCAAGGAAGAGGCACATAAATTAGCCAGAAAAATCAGCAAACCTGAGGACTGGGAGAAATTTAGAATTCAGCAGAGAAGGACAAAGGGGTTAATTAGGAGGGGGAAAATAGAGTATGAGAGTAAGCTTGCAGGGAACATAAAAACTGACTGCAAAAGCTTCTATAGATGTGTAAAGACAAAAAGGTTAGTGAAGACAAACGTAGGTCCCTTGCAGTCAGAATCAGGTGAATTTATAATGGGGAACAAAGAAATGGCAGACTAATTGAACAAATACTTTGGTTCTGTCTTCACTAAGGAAGACACAAATAACCTTCCGGAAATACTACGGGTCCGAGGGTCTAGTGAGAAGGAGGAACTGAAGGGAATCCTTATTAGTCAGGAAATTGTGTTAGGGAAATTGATGGGATTGAAGGCCGATAAATTCCCGGGGCCTGATAGTCTGCATCCCAGAGAACTTAAGGAAGTGGCCCTAGAAATAGTGGATGCATTGGTGATCACTTTCCAACATTCTATTGACTCTGGCACAGTTCTTATGGACTGGAGGGTAGCTAATGTAACACGACTTTTTAAAAAAGGAGGGAGAGAGAAAACAGGGAATTATAGACAGCTTAGCCTGACATCGGTGGTGAGGAAATGTTGGAATCAATTATTAAAAATGAAATAGCAGAGCATTTGGAAAGCAGTGACAGGATCAGTCCAAGTCAGCATGGATTTATAAAAGGGAAATCGTGCTTGACAAATCTTCTTGAATTTTTTGAGGATGTAACTAGTAGAGTGGACAAGGGAGAACCAGTGGATGTGGTGTTTTTGGACTTTCAAAAGGCTTTTGACAAGGTCTCACACAAGAGATTAGTGTGCAAAATTAAAGCACATGGTATTGCGCGTAATGTACTGACGTGGATAGAGAACTGGCTGGCAGACAGGAAGCGGAGAGTCGAAATAAATGGGTCCTTTTCAGAATGGCAGGCAGTGACTAGTGGGGTGCCACAGGGTTCAGTGCTGGGACCCCAGCTATTTACAATATACATTAATGATTTAGATGAAGGAATTGAATGTAATATCTCCAAGTTTGCAGATGACACTAAGTCGGGTGGCGGTGTGAGCTGTGAGGAGGATGCTAAGAGGCTGCAGGGTGACTTGGACAGGTTAGGTGAATGGGCAAATGCATGGCAGATGCAGTATAATGTAGATAAATGTGAGGTTACCAACTTTGGTGGCAAAAACAGGAAGGCAGAATATTATCTGAATGGTGACTGATTAGGAAAAGGGGAAGTGCAACGAGACCTGGGTGTCATGGTACATCAGTCATTGAAAGTTGGCAAGCAGGTAGAGCAGGCGATGAAGAAGGCAAATGGCATGTTGGCCTTCATAGCTAGAGGATTTGAGTATAGGAGCAGGGAGGTCTTACTGCAGTTGTACAGGGCCTTTGTGAAGCCTCACCTGGAATATTGTATACAGTTTGGTCTCCTAATCTGAGGAAGGACGTTCTTGCTATTGAGGGAGTGCAGTGAAGATTCACCAGACTGATTCCCGGGATGGCAGGACTGACATATGAGGAGAGAGTGGATCGACTGGGCTTGTATTCACTGGAGTTTAGAAGAATGAGAGGGAATCTCATGGAAACATACAAAATTCTGACGGGATTGGACAGGTTAGAGGCAGGAAGAATGTTCCTGATGCTAGGGAAGTTCAGAACCAGGGGTCACAGTCTAAGGATAAGGGGTAAGCCATTTAGGACCAAGATGAGGAGAAACTTCTTCACTCAGAGAGTTGTTAACCTGTAGAATTCTCTACCGCAGAAAGTTGTTGAGGCCATTTCATTAAATATATTCAAAAGCGAGTTAGATATGGCCACTACGACTAAAGGGATCAAGGGGTATGGAGTGAAAGCAGGAAAGGGGTACTGAGGTTGGATGATCAGCCATGATCATATTGAATGATGGTGCAAGCTCGAAGGACCGAATGGCCTACTCCTGCACCTAATTTCTATGTTTCTATGTTTCTATTTAACACCACCCGGTTATGGTTTTCATCATGGGGGACTTTGATGATACTATTCGCAATGAAAAACATTTCTCGCCATTCCTCATATGTCTCTCGGTCTCTCGGTCACGTTGAAACACACCCAACCATCCTATTATTCCCATAGGCAGGGCCATCTGGACTCTGTCAGATCAGCAAAGTATACTTGTAATTTACCTTGGATTTTTTTAGCTATTCTGCAATGCAAAGGACCTCTCTAGTCTCTGTTGTTTGGCTGGAATCATCCACCAACAAAGATTTCAGTTAGGGTATCCAGAAATCTGATTCTTCATCGCCAATGTGGTATATTCTCTACAACATCACAAACACACTTTTACAAGATGGCTCTTAACACAGGAACTTGTCAGGTGACCTGTCACCTGATGCCTTTATTGTATTTACAGCAATGGCTGCATTACCACAGTAGTCCATGGAGCTATATATTGCACCTCTCCTCTGCTGACAGTCCTCATCCTGGTATTTGCTCGATGGATGGCAGCAGCCATTAACTATGTTGCTTAAGTGCTCATTCTTCATGTATAGAGTGAGTAGTGACAGGCTATTTGATTATAAGGATATTATCAAGCCATAGTTGTAAACACACACCAATATATTTTCCAGCAGAGACCACTGGATAGCAATAAGGAATGAAAGCATGGAGGGGCCCGTTGGTTTTGCAATAGTGTATTGAACAATTTGACATGGGAGCTGATCTGTCCAATCAACTACAGCCAAACTAATTGCATCATGTTAAGCAACATGATAGTTCATGAGGATGTATCTGAACTGGACATCATTGTTGCACGTTTCTGGACTGCCTTTGATATTCAGTTGCTGGTCACTCCTGTAAAAGGTCTGAGCATCCTACAATAAAGAGTGTGCCTGTACTGCCCAATAACTAATTATGCAATAGTGACAATAGGGCTATCTTGTGATCTGAATTGAGCATCATATCTTTTGCATCTTCCCTCACATACACTTCTCCAATCTTTCTGAAGGTGGGCTGAAACAATTTAGTGAGATGAGATTAGATCATCTCTCAACATCCCCTGTCATGTGGTGAAATATGTCTGAATGAGTATCGACAATACATCTTGAAGAATAACCTATAAGCACTCAGCAAGTGAGAGGTATGTCCTCTGACGTCTTCCCCTTTCAATGATTCACCAGAAGGCCTGTCAATTAAACTTGCTACATCGCTTCCCCCATTAGGATATAAGAACATAAGAACATAAGAAATAGGAACAGTAGTAGGCCATACAGCCTCTCAAGCCTGCTCCGCCATTCAATAAGATCATGTCTGATCTGATCATGGATTCAGCTCCACTTCCCCGCCCGCTCCCTATAACCCCTTATCCCCTTATCATTTAAGAAACTGTCTATTTCTGTCTTAAATTTATTCAATGTCCCAGCTTCCACAGCTCTTTGAGGCAGCGAATTACATAGATTTACAACCCTGGGTTGCAAGACTCCATCTGCTGGTATTCTCAAAATAAGTAGAACCATTATGGCTTGAGGATTCTTGGATAAGTCAATTGACTCTCGTTATCTCTGTTTGAAGTAGACTGTGAGCCACCACTATCCATAAATTGTCTAGTATAACTTTAATACATATCTTCAATGCCTGCAAGCCAGTGGCTTTTTATTAAATCTGTTTTAAACCACAACACTTAAACATAACTCATTCCCAAATTTTTTCCATGAAGAAAAAATGATCAAGAAATTGAAACGTCACGATGATCAAACAGGCATGTAGCCAGTAAGACTCATCAACTGTAATTATGTTGCCCTCATAAAAGATTATGGCCTTGCGCAACAAGTCAGAACTGGATTTTGAAAACTCTTCTGCAGAGACACATAGGACAACAGACATTATGAGACTTTGAACTATGCATGAAGTGTCAACGTTTGTACAATATGAGCATGAGTTGCGGAAAACAGAGGACGCTAATCAATTTGCACAGCAAACAATTGTGGGCACAGGACATTATTTGCTGAAGGCTTATTAAACTTTACCATGTAGTCTTGGCATGCATATTAGAGAAGACTTAGAAGGATTGTTATATTATTTATTTATGATTATAAAAGACATCAGACATCCTAATATCACTTATCAGCTTCAGCAATGAACTCTGTTGTGGAGTTGCTGTGCTCCCCATCGCTTAGCTTGAACAACTATTCAAACAATTTTGCAGGTCACGCAGCATTTGACTTTCCTTTTCAGCACTTTTTTTCTGTGGGCTAGAATTTCCTAACAGCCCGCCAGCGTCCGATTACCGCCCAAAAGACCGCTAAGATTCCCAAGATTATCGCCAGTGAAAACTTCCCTCCAAAAAAGAAAAAAAATCCGCCCAGCGAAAAAAATGGGCGTTGCACCCCCATTCTGGGCGAAAAAGTGGAATTTAGGGTCGATTGGGCAGTTCCTAAAGAAAATGGGCGATAAATTAAATAATCACTAAAAATTTACCCTGAGGCTGCGGGTTGGGCCTAGCAGTAGAAAAACACTAAAAATATATATTTTTTAAAATCACATTAAAAATCATTAAAACATTCTCAAGACTCTTTTAACCTACTCACCTACTGCCCAGCTCCGCTGATCCTCGTGGGCATTTTTTTAAACTTACCTATGGGTCACCGCTGAGCCAAATACCGCGTCAGGGCGATCTGAGGATGGTGCACGCTGGCGGTCCGCTCCCCAGCGGTACCTCGAAACCGCCGGCGTAACTCAGATAGGGAATTTCTCGCTCACCTGGTTATCGCCCACAATGGCCAATACCGCCCAGAAACCAGGTGGTAAGCCATTGGAAATTCTAGCCCCTTGTCTTTAAGGGTTAATTTTCTGGCTTATTTTAATGTTCAGAAAGCTTGAATTTCCGATATGAGCATCCGAGGGCAAGACAAAGTTGGAAAATGACCCCTTATGTTAAAGTTTGAAATTTTGTAACCCTTGCCAGGGTTTCTTGGTCATAGTCCTTTGCAGTTGGGTACACTTTTGAATATCAATTATTTTTTGTCCTTGGTAAACACAATTGATTGCCTATGTTTGCTTCTAAATATTCTGCTGCATTCTGTTACAAATGTGAAAATTCATATTTTTGATAAGTGTGGCCTTTGGTCTCAGCCACTATTACTGAATTTTATCACACTGTGTAGTAAGAATCATTATTTGCATAATCCAAGCAGTATTTTTCTTTGGGTAAACACAGTCAGTTTGAATAATTGCAACTATAAATACTAATTGTTTGGTTATATATCTCAAGTTACCACCTGATGTGGTAAAAACCTAATGCAACCAAAAGACAAGTGCCCTGAAATACTGGGTTTTGATGACGGTACCAGGGTCAAGTGGGGGACCAGAATTTAGGGTGTACCCAGTTCTGCCGATCTCCGCTCCTTTTATTGAAATTCTGATAGAAAGGAGGGATGGGTGCTTCTCATGTCATCGTTTCCCCACCCCCTCTCCCCCACCACACCTCCTTCTGACACAACATCAATTAAAGAGGCAGGACTGACAGAATGACGCACCCTCCATCAGATAACCCGCTTGTTCCACTTTTACTGCCGCTAAGGTAAAGTTATGCTTGAATGAAGCAGGTGTATATTACACCAATGTACAGTGTGATCGATTGCCATTAGGAAAATGGCTGCAGTAAGATTGATATATTTTTTAAACAAATTCAGAGATCTTTGACCCAATTGGTCCACCCTTCCTGACAAAGCAGAAAAATGCCACTCTGAAATTCCTGGCATCCGTGCTGCAGAGTGCCATAAAGGATGCAAGTATCCTCCTCCTTTATGCAAATATACTCGCCCGTTGGATTTGGGATTCGTTGAGGGTCAGAGCAGACTGGAAGCCAGAAATCCTGCCCCATCACACTTGCAGCAGAGAATGGACATCCAAGAGTCTCGTGGAATTCCCGGCCCTGAATATGTTAAGTGCACACAGTTACAGCCAGAAGAATGCCATAAAACAGGACACTATGAAAATGCCTGTGTTACTTTAAATCCTTGGTTTGGAAAGGCATTTTGCCCCAGTTACCCTGCATCAAATGGTGTAGCAAGAGCACTTTTAAGGGTGGCATGGGTGGGCCGCCATTGTAATACTGGCTGCTTGCACCACTCTTTGGTACCTGTAGAACAAAAGTAAAGCAACATACATGCAAACTCAAATGTATGTGTGAAGTGCTGCTCATCAGCCTCCAACTCCCAATGACATTTTTAAAGTTAGGTAAACAAAGATGGAGCTTGCCTTTAAGTAACACCTGACATAGCCCAAGATAACTTCACAGCCAATTAAGTCCTTTTGAAGTGCAGTCACTGTTGTAATGTAGGGAAACACAGCAGCCAAATTACAGTCAGCAAGGCCCCACAAACAACAATGAGATAAATGACCATATAATCTGTTTTATACTGATGTTCGTTGAAAGATAAATGTTGGCCAGGAGAACTCCCTTGCTTTTCAAGTAGTGCCATTGAATCTTTTATGTCCACCTGAGAGGGCAGATGGGCCTCGACTTAATGTCTTCTCCAAGAGAAGGTACATCTAACAGTGCAGCACTCTCTCAGTGACTAGGATGTTAGCCTAGATTACGTGCTCAACAACAACGTCAACAACTTGCATTTATGTAGCATCTGCGCGGCCCCCGGCCTGCGAGCACCATCGAAGCAGGCCAGGGAGGGAAGGAGCAACATGGCAGCATACCACTCCAGGGAGCAGCACGTGCTGGAGCAGGAGAGCAACGGCAGTGAAAAAGGACGTCATCAAGGTCCAGGTCGGTGATTGGAGCGTGGGCAGGTGCTGCAGGAGCGGCGAGGTCGGGGCGAAGGAGCGGCGAGAGATTGTAGAGGGATGTGATCAGGGCCCAGGAGAGGCGCGAGTTCGGGGCCCAGAAGAGGCGAGGGCCCAGGGACAGCATGGGCCAGCCCACACTGCGATATGTGTGTGCACTAGGTCCGTGCAGCAGAGCAGGTCTCCTTGCTACTGGACCAAGACCTAGCTCTGTCAAGCCTCTGTAGTGGCTGGTGTGCAACGGCCACCACACATTAAAAAAATCTAAGCACAAGCATCTTCCACCCTTCAAGATTTAGTTCGGACCTGAAATTTTAGGTCCATCATTGAAACACCTGTGAACCTTTTGAAGTGTAAGGAAGTCATCCTCGGTTCGAGGGACTGCCTATGATGATGATGATGATGTAGCATCTTTAATATAGTAAAACATCCAAACGCGTTTCACAACAGCAATTATCAAACAACATTTGACACGGAGTCACATAAGGAGATATTCGGGTGGTTGATCAAAAGCTTGGTCAAAGAAGGAGGCTTTAAGAAGCGTCTTAAAGGAGGAGAGAGAGGTCCAGTGGCAGCGAGGTTTAGGGAGGGAATTCCAAAGTTTCGGGCCTAGGCAGCTGAAGGCACGCTCACCAATGGTGGCGTAAAGAAAATCAGAGATGCGCCAGAATTGGAGGTGCGGAGATCTTGGAGTGCTATATGGGTTGGAAGAGGTTACAGAGATAGGGAGGAATGAGGCCATGGAGGGTTTTAAAACAAGAATAAGAGTTTTAAAACCAAGGTATTGCTGGACCAGGAGTTAATGTAGCTTAGCAAACACAGGGCTGATGGGTGAAGGGGACTTGGTGCAAGGTGACATATGGTCAGCAGAGTTTTGGACGAGCTCAACTTTCTGGAGGGTGCAAAGTGGGAGGCTGGCCAGGAAAGCATTGGAATATTCGAGTCTAGAGGTAACAAAGGCATGGATGAGGGTTTCAGCAGCAGATGAGCTGAGGCGGGGTAGAAACAGGCGATGTTATGGAGGAAGAAGGAAGCGGTCTTGGTGATGGAGAGGATATGGGGTCGGAAGCTCAGCTCAGGGTTAAATAGGATGCCAAGTTTGCGAACAGTCTGGTTCAGTCTCAGACAGTGGCCAGGGCCATTCCACACAGCTGGACAACGGAGGAGAGGCATTGGAGGACGATGGTGTGGTCAACTGTGTCAAAGGCTACAGACAGGTCGAGAAGGATAAGGAAGGCTAGTTTACCATGGTCACAGTTACATAGGGTGTCATTTGTGAGTGGAACTTGAACCCATGATGTTCTGACTCAGAGGCAAGATGCCCTAATTATAATCTCCCAAAGTTCTCTCGATTCGAGAACCGTTCCTTTAGATTGGAAAATTGCACATGTCACTCCTCTATTTAAGAAAGGTGAGAGAGGGAAACCAGGGAACTATAGGCCAGTGAGCCTAACATCTGTTGTCGGGAAATGACTAGAGTCTATAATTAGGGAGAGTGACTGAACACCTTGAAAATTTTCAGCTGATCAGAGAGAGCCAACATGGATTTGTAAAGGGTACGTCATGCCTGACGAACCTGATTAATTTTTTGAAGAGATGACTAAAGTAGTGGACAGAGAAATGTCTATGGATATTATTTATATGGACTTCCAGAAGGCATTTATAATGTTTCTCATAAGAGGCTGTTGGCTAAAGTTGAAGCTCATGCAATTGAAGGCAAATTATTGACCTGGTTAGGAAATTGGCTGAGCGGCAGGAGAAAGAGAATAGGGATAATGGGAAGGCACTCTAATTGGCAGGATGTGACTAGTGATGTCTCGCAAGGATCTTTGTTGTGACCTTAACTATTCACCATATTTATTAACGACTTAGATGATGAGATAGAGAGCCACATATCCAAGTTTGCCGATGACACAAAGAGAGGTGGCATTGTAAGCGATGTAGATGGAAGCATAACATTACAAATAGGTATTATTAGATTAAACAGATGGGCAAAACTGTGGAAAATTGATTTCTTCAATGTAAGCAAATGTGAGGTCATCTGCTTTAGACCTAAAAAGGATAGAACAGAGTACTTTCTAAATGGTGAAAAGCTAAAAACAGTGGAGGTCCAAAGAGACTTGGGGGCCAATGTACATAGATCATTAAAATGTTATGGACAAGTACAGAAAGTAATAAAAAAGGCTAATAGAATTCTGACTTTTATATCTAGAGGACTCGAATACTGTGAATAGATCTGGGCACCAAACCTTAGGAAAGATATATTGGCCTTGGAGTGAGTGCTGCGTAGATTTACCAGAATAATACCAGACTCCAAAGGTTAAATTACGAGGTGAGATTACACAAACCAGGGTTGTATTCCCCGGAATTTAGGAGATTAAGGGGTGATTTGATCGAAGTTTTCAAGATATTAAGGGGAATTGATAGGGTAGATAGGGAGAAACTATTTCTGCTGGTTGGCGAGTCTAGGGCTAGGGGGCATAGTCTAAAAATTAGAGCCAAGCCTTTCAGCAGTGAAGTTAGGAAACACTTTTACATGCAAAGGTGCTAAAAATTTGGAACTCTCCTCCGCAAACGGCAGTTGTTGCTCGGTCAGTTGTTCATTTTAAATCTGAGATTGATTGATTTTTGTTAACCAAAGATATTAAGGGATAAGGGGCAAAAGCAGGTCTTTGGAGTTAGGTCACAGATCAACCATGATCTCATTGAATGGCGGAACAGGCTAAAGGGGCTAAATGGCCTACTCCTGTTCCTATGTTCAACTAAATTAGTCAAACATCACCTACCCTTCACAAATCCATGTTAACTCTCCTAGATCAGCTGATACCTACCCAAGTGCTCAGTTACTTTGATCTTAGATTCCAGTCATTTCCCTCCTTCTTAACTAATGGAGTGAAGTTTGCAATTTTCCAATCCATAGGCGCAATTCCTTTGGAGGTTTGGAAAATTATGACTAATACATTTGTAGCTTCTTCACCTCGTTCTTTTAATAGCCTGAAGTAGAAACCATCAGATCCTGGAGATTTGTCTATCTTAAGTCTCATTATTTTCTCCATTAACATTTTGTACGATGTTAATCCAGTAAATTCCTCCCGTTGATTTATTTCTCGCTTCTCTTGTACCATCATTTTCCACTGTGAAAACTGATATGAAGCATGAAAGGAAGCTGTGTCATACTCTAGGTGGCAATGGGTCTATGGGCTATGTCCCTGTAATTTCCATGTGAGCAACTCCAAGGTGTGGCAAGGAAAGGGCATCATTAAGTTGGGCAAACTGTGTCACCAAGGCCAGATCATGTCTTTCCAGCAGCTGGCTGACAAAATTCACATCACTGAAAATCACTACTTCTGCTACCTACAAGAACCATCACTTCATTTACGACCCCATCATGCTCTGTAAAATGCAACGCCAACCTATCCCCTTTGAACTGGCTCGCTACAACATCGAGCCACCTCACAGGCACACCTCAGCCTTCTACTCAACACTACCCACTTCTGCATCAGACAGCACAGAAAACTTACCTGGTTCCTGAAGGGATGACTTGGAACATCCAGGGAAATGCTGGATGGAGGCGCAGAAATTGGCCCTCATGACTTCGATCTATAGCAGAAAGAGAGAAAACCAACTCAAAATCCTCCACCACACGAACGTCAACCTCAACTTAGAAAATTCCACTAGACCCAGACAGATGAGTGCTGACCAAACTATAGCCATACAGACACACCCCTGAATACATTCTGGTGCTGGCCCACCCTCTAGGCCTGTGGACAGAGATGCTGGAAGCCACTGAAACAATGGCAGGTTTAACCAGCTAGGGACCTGAATTCTTGCATACTCAGCCTACTGCCAGCAGAGCAATATGTAAATCTAAAAAAAAGATCCTTTGCAAAAAGAAAGTACCCTAAGGTCAATGTGAAAGGTTTGAAGTGATATAGATCCTTCTAAATATCCAAAACATTATTAATGAATATGTGTGATCTATTACAACATCTTAAAAAGTAAATGGGGCCGAAATTCGGCCTCCGAAAAAGGCCACTTACTGCCAGAAAGCGGCGGTCAGGCAGAGTCGAGCTGCTGCCGACTTCCGGTCCAATGGCCGCCATGATCGAAATTTACCTCGGGGATTTTTCTGGCAGTGCCCACTTCCGCCTCGCTGCTGCCGACCATCCTAAGTGCATCATCAAAGCGCGCACTGCCGATCTCCCACACCTCTATCATACCTCCCGCAAAATTTTGCTGCAAAAATCCATGATCCGCCGCGCGATGCCCCTGACAGCTTTTCCTTTCACTCTATGAGCCATGGCAGCGTGGTGGCCTTTCAAGGGAAGGGTGCACTGCCATGGCCGCCATGTTTTTTTTGTTGGCCAACTGCCAGTTCGGGCCGACAATTATCCCCCGGATTCCATGGTGGCCCAGTGGACTGAAGTTTCAAAGTGGCGAACGCTCTCCCTTTTAAGGGAAGGGGAGAGCGTGGTGACGTACACGCATCATGACCTCATCTCTGCTCTGCTGCTGACTGACAGCGGTGGAGACACCATCCCACTTCCACTTCTACCCCTCTAGAGTACTTATCGCCCCACTTCCGCCCCCATTATGACCGACTTCCGGTCCGCTGCAAAAAAAATGGCAAAGCTGAATATTAATCAAGAGTCAACCTCATCCTACTTGGCAGTAGGTAACGGCGCCGGGTTTCTGCCAGGCCTGAATTTCAGCCCCAATGGCTTCTTTCGGATGAGGCGTTAAATCGAGGCCCCACCTGCTATCTGAAGTGGATGTAAAAGATCCCATGGCACTGTTCGAAGAAAAGCAGGGGAGTTATCCCCAGTATCCGGCCATTATTTATCCATCAATCAACATCGCTAAAAAATAAATCTGGTCATTATCATCTTGTTTGTGGGAGCTTGCTGTGTGCAAATTGGCTGCCGCGTTTCCTACATTGCACAATGACTATGCTTCAAAAAATACTTCATTGGCTGTAAAGCGCTTTGAGACATCCAGCACTATATAACTGCAAGCCTTTCTTTCTTTTGATAGTTTAGTAGCCTGGTGTGGAACTGAGCCATACATGAGCAGGAAGGTTCCAGGGCCAGAAATACCAGCCAGTATGCTGGAAACACTCAGCAGTTCACGCAGCAACTGTGCTAAGAGAAAAAGAGTTAACGTTTCAGGTCAATGACCTTTTAGCAGTAGGGCCCTACAGTTAGCCTAACTAGTCCTAGGGTAAGAAAGGAAATATCGTCTATGGTGCAGCTCCTGACCATTAAGGGACTCCTGCTATGAGGTGTACATTGACTGATAACAGGATTGGGCACAACTGTGATGCCCACCTTGATCAAAAATTCTGCTGGCACTCACTGTCTTGGCTCACCATAAAAAATGGGCACTTCAGCAAAGTACTCGTCATGATCATAGGCAATCCCTCGAAATCGAGGAAAACATGCTTCCACTCTAAAAGTGAGTTCTTAGGTGACTGAACAGTCCAATACGGGAATTACAGTCTCTGTCACAGGTGGGACAGACAGTCGTTGAGGGAAAGGGTGGGTGGGACTGGTTTGCCGCACGCTCCTTCAGCTGCCTGCGCTTGGTTTCTGCATGCTCTCGGCGATGAGACGCAAGGTGCTCAGTGCCCTCCCGGATGCACTTCCTCCTCTTTGGCCAGGAACTCCCAGGTGTCGGTGGGGATGTTGCATTTTATCAATGAGGCTTTGAGGGTGTCCTTGAAACATTTTCTCTCTCCACCTTGGGCTAGAATGCCCGGTAGGAGTTCCAAGTAGAGCACTTGCTTTGGGAGTCTTGTGTCTGGCATGCGAGCTGGTCGCGTGTGGTCAATGCTTCCATGCTGGGGATGTTGGACTGGTCGAGGACGCTAATGTTGGTGCGTCTGTCCTCCCAGGGGATTTGCAGGATCTTGCAGAGACATCGTTGGTGGTATTTCTCCAGCGATTTGAGGTGTCTACTGGTCCACATCTCTGAGCCATACAGGAGGGCGGGTATTACTACAGCCCTGTAGACCATGAGCTTGGTGGCAGATTTGAAGGCCTGATCTTCAAACACTCTATTCCTCAGGCGGCCGAAGGCTGCATTGGCACATGTCTGCCCTTGCTGATAATAGGCCCTCGAGGTATGGAAAGTGGTCCCTGTTGTCCAGGGCTGCGCCATGGATCTTGATGACTGGTTGTGTGGCGGGGTCAGGTTTGTGGAGGACCTTTGTCTTATGGATGTTTAGTGTAAGGCCCATGCTTTTGTACGCTTCAATGAAGAGGGTTGACTATGACTTGGAGTTCAGTCTCTGAATGTGCGCAGACGCAAGCGTCGTCCGCATACTGTAGTTTGACGACAGAGGTTGGGACGGTCTTGGATCTGGCCTGGAGACGGTGAAGGTTGAACAGGTTCCCATTGGTTCTGTAATTTAGTTCCACTCCAGCGGGGAGCTTGTTGACTGTGAGGTGGAGCATTGCAGCGAGGAAGATTGAGAAGAGGGTTAGCGCGATGGCACAGCCCTGCTTGACCCCGGTCTAGATGCGGATTGGGTCTGTAATGGATCTATTGGTCAGGATCATGGCTTGCATGTCGTCGTGGAGCAGGCGGAGGATGGTGACAAACTTTTGGGGGCAGCCGAAACGGAGGAGGACGCTCCATAGTCCTTCGCGGTTGACAGTGTCAAAGGCCTTTGTAAGGTCAAAGAAGGCCATGTACAAGGGTTGGTGCTGTTCCATGCATTTTTCTTGCAACTGTCGCGCTGTAAAAATCATGTCCTTTTTACCCCGTCGAGGACGAAATCCGTACTGTGACTCCGGGAGGAGCTCCTCAGCCACAGGGAGAAGACAGTTGAGGAGGATTCTAGCGACGACTTTCCCAGTAGCTGATAACAGGGAGATTCCTCTGTAGTTGTCGCAGAGTACTGGAGGGTGGCTGGCACACATGGAATCATACTCCAGCCTTCAGAAGAGGGAGGAGGATAATTAAAGGGAATAAAAGATAACAAGATTGAAAAATAATATGGCTACATTCCCACTTCTCCTCCACCATGTATTCCATCCCTTCTGTTCCTGATTCATGCACCAAATGAGAAGCAACCACTTATCTGACCATCCTCAACTAATGTTTGCTGGTAAATAGGAATCCTGACGTAAAATCCAAAAGGGAACACCTACTCATTGTCCTTTTATCCCATTGACTTGCTGCCTCACCTCCAGACAGAGAGGGCTTTTACTTTGCAAAGCGTAAGTATACCACCAATGGTACTCCAAACACACTTCAAATACAATTTCCTATGGTTACAGTTTGTTCTCTCAGTGAGTCGGTAAAATCTGATCAATGTGATGTGTGACGGCGCCTCTCTAGATATCATGAAACTCAAGCGTCAGTTTGTAGGTTATAATGATGAGGTGCTGGGTGCAAAGTTCCTGGATCCATCTGACACACTCATTGTGGTGGCTACTAACAGCCCACAGCTGAAAGTTTTTGAGCTCGCAACGTTAAACTGTCAGATCCTATATGGACACAAGTGGTGAGGAGAGAACACGGAGCGTTCCTTCTTGTGGTTGAAAAGCTAGATCGGTATCAAAATGTGCTCGACTGGTCACTTTAGTGCAGGCCTCCACTGTGGGAAGCCCAAAAGATCAGGGTTATGGGCAACATTCCTGCTAAGCTGCGCGGCAGTCTAGAGATCCCGCGCATGCTGCTCATGGACTTTTCAATGTAAATAACGGCGCATGCATGAAAAAATGAATGGGCCGAGCAGCCAGTTAAAGGGCCCGCACACCAAAACAAATTACATTGGTTATGGGGCCAATATCTGGAGAATGCAGTTGCCTTGTAACTATGGACACCGGATGAGCGGTGAGAGTTTGTGGCATAGGTGCAGCAAGAGATCGTGGCGTAGGAGCGGTGAGAGATCGTGACGGAGGTGCGGTGACTGCTTTTGTGGCGGAGGAGCGGTGTGAAATCGCAGCGGAGGTGAGGTGAACGTTTGGCGGAGGAGCGACAAGAGATCGTGGTGGAGATACGGTGAATGTTTGTGGTGGAGGAGCGGTGAGAAATTGTGGCAAAGGTGCGGTAAATGAGGGTACGGGGTCCAGAAGAGCCCAGGGCCCAGGGGCAGCACGGACCAGCCCACACTGCGATATGTGTGCGCGCTAGGTCCGTACAGCAGAGCAGGTCTCCAGTCGTCCTGGAAACCCTTGTCACTGGATAAAGGCCTAGCTCTGTCAAGCCCGCGTGGTGGCTGGTGGGCAACGGTCACCACACGTTAAAAAAAATTCACGCACAGACATCTTCCACACCCTCAATTGGAGTTCAGGACTGGAACATCGGGTCCTTCATTGAAACATCTGTGAACTCGTGGAAGCAAGTCATCCTCATTCAAGGGACCGCCTATGATGATGGAGATATCATTATATTAATTCAAAAGGAAACTTACAGAATGAACAAAAACAAAATACTGCAGATGCTGGAAAGCTGGAATAAAAGCAGAAAATGCGGGAAACAGTCAGTGGGTCAGGCAGCATCTGTGGGAGTCAGAACGGAACAGAGTAACAGAAACACAGTTACCATTTCAGATTGAAGACTTTTCATCAAAACATTTATGAAATGAAGATGGTTACCATGGATTCTTTTCTGCTCTGATTCTAAAGTGTTCTTTCTTGCTCTATCTTCATCTTACTCATGTTTAGTTCTTGCTCTCATTAGTCTGCTCCATGTTTTAACCTTAATTCTGAAAATAACTTAAACTGTGAGCCATTATTCCCCATTTCTAGGACATCCTCATTCTTTAGTCCCAGGATTAAAGGACAGCAATTTTAATTATTAATTTGCACAGTAATCAACAAATGGAAAGTACTCCAAGCCAGCTCCAACACATTCCTGCAAAACTATAGCATTATTTCACCATAAATTACTTGATACATTTAAATAGCCCAAAATACAGTTCAACAGTTTTATTTATTAAACTGCTTGCTCTCTGAAATCAGTAACTATTCAGTTGAAATTGTGGTGTTACAACATAGGTTCCTGTTTTAACTAGTAATCCATCGCTACTTTGTGTGCTATTTTCTAGTTCAGCTGTTCTGTCCAGTGCTGGAAAATAGTTTTAAAGTTAACTTACTGCTTGGTGAATAGTTTTATTTTTCTCCGTTTAACCAATCTTAGCAAGAAAAGAACTTAACTCAAAAAGGATTAAAATGCATCTTTAATTACTGATGACGTTTTAAAAAGGATGAGATTGGAGGTGGTCGGGAGAAGGGGCTTGAGGTAAAGAGTCACAACAGACCCTGTAGGAACAGGGCTGCAAAAAAAAGAAACAATGAAGATGGTGAGATTGAGGCACTAATAGTATTAAAGTAGAACTACACTGCACACAATGCTGGCACATACAACACACATGCTCCAATCACAATTATCCCATTCCTATGTTCCTACTCCTTATTTGAGAGTAAATATTCTGAATGAATCTTTACTCCAAGTATTCACGAGGGAAGACATGACCGACATGGTCTCACCAAACAAACATATCCTAAGTAAAGTCAGTAATTCAGATATAAATGAGGTGGAGGTATTAGACCGGCTAAAAGTGCTCCAAAAAGTCCCTGAAAGTAGATGGTATTTATCCCAGAGTGCTCAGAAAAACGAGGGAGATTTATGAGGCCCTGATAATTATTCTGAAGGTGTCAATGGACAGTGGGGAGGTAACAAGTTTATGTATGCCTATATTCAAATAGGTCACAAAACAGAAACCAGCAACTACAGACCCTTTTGTTTACTTCAATTCCATGTAAAATAATAGAATTGATTATCAGGAGGAAAGATGAGGATCGTCTGTACAATAACAATCGAGCAAACAGTAGTCAACTTGGCTTTAGACAGGAAAGGGCAAGCTTGGTGAGCATTTCCAAGCCTACACCCCCACAAGATCATTTAGCTGGGAAAGGGGGTGCCTGTATGTTCTTACCAAACCAGAGAGGGTTTAATGTTGGAAGAATCCGGTGATAGTTTAGTTCACGGGAGGGTGTCTTTAGGTCGTGGTAAGTCAACACGACAGGGGCTTGTTGGACAAGCCAGCATTGTATTGTTGTAAACTGTACTGTTGTGTACACACCGCTTGTGATCGGGGCCCAGGGGAGGCGTGAGTTTGGAGCCAGGGGCCCAGGAGTAGCATGGGCCAGCCCACACTGCGATATGTGTGCACACTAGGTCCGTGCAGCAGAGCTGGTCTCCAGTCGTCTTGGTTAATCCTTGCTACTGGACCAAGACCTAGCTCTGTCAAGCCCATATTTGTCTGAACAACCTCTTTGAATTCTTGGAGGAGGTAACATCCCAAGTGGACTGTGGGAAACCATATGAAGAGATGTACCTCAACGTCTAAAAGGCTTTTGATTCCACATGAAAGGCCATTAATTAAACTCAAAGCTGTGAGGATCTAGGCCAAACCGCGAGAATGGATAAGAACCAAGCAGGAAAGAATGAATACTTGTTAGAGGGGTTATGTCAGGTTGGGGTTATTGGTATGCTTCAAGGCTCAGTGTTGAAGCACTTCTGATTGTAATTTACATAAATGACCTGGATTCAGAAACTCAAAACAAAATGGTCAAATTTGCAGATGATAACAAATTCGGAGGAAGAATGGAATAGAAGGAACAGCTCAGAAATTACAGAAGGTGTTGAACAAAGTATGTATATGGGCAGAACAATAGCAGATTCAATTTAACACTAACAAATGTAAGGAGCCACATATAGGAAAGAAAATTAGACAACACATGTAAGCAATGAATGATGTTGAAACAATGAAGGATGAGCTGAAAGAGACCTAGGAGTCTTAGTAGACTCAATGCTAAAGCTGCCTAACCAATGCAAAGCAGCAATCAACAAAACCTAGAGAATGCAGGGGGAGTCAGAGGGGCAACATACGCTGGGAGGTCGAGGCCCTGATAAAAGAGCACAGGGAGTCGGAGGAGCAGCAGTTTGGGAGATCGAGACCGAAGGTAAAACAAAGAAGTAAAAAGAAATCGAAGTGTGACATCACAGCCAAGCGAGTAAGTGATTGGCTGGTTGATTGGTGAGTAGATTTTCTTTTTTCTTTTTTCTTTATCTTTTTCTTTTTCTTTTTCTTATCAGTAAGAAAACTTTGGCATTGTTGCCAAATGAAGTTAATTTAAGGGTTAAATCATGGCAGGAGAGCCCAGACCCGTGTCATGCTCCTCCTGTGCTATGTGGGAAATCAGGGTCATTTCCAGTGTCCCTGACTACTATGTGTGCAGGAAGTGTATCCGGCTGCAGCTCCTGACAGACCGCATTGCGGCACTGGAGCTGCACATGGATTCACTCTGGAGCATCCACGGTGCTGAAGATATCATGAATAGCACGTTTAGTGAGTTGGTCACACCGCAGGTAAAGGTTACAAAGGCAGATAGGGAATAGGTGACCATCAGGCAGAGCAGGAGTAGGAAGGTAGTACAGGGGTCCCCTGTGATCATCTCCCTCCAAAACAGATAAACCGTTTTGGGTAATGTTGGGGGAGATGGCCCATCAGGGGAAGGCAGCAGCAGCCAAGTTCATGGCACCATGGGTGGCTCTGCTGCACAGGAGGGCAGGAAAAAGAGTGGGAGAGCTATAGCTGTAGGGGATTCTATTGTAAGGGGAATAGATAGGGGTTTCTGCGGCGGCAATTGAGACTCCAGGATGGTATGTTGCCTCCGTGGTGCAAGGGTCAAGGATGTCTCGGAGAGGCTGCAGGGCATTCTGGAGGGGGAGGGTGAACAGCCAGTTATCATGGTGCATATAGGTACCAATGATATAGGTAAAAAATGGGATGAGGTCCTACAAGCTGAATTCAGGGAGCTAGGAGTTAAATTAAAAAGTAGGACCTCAAAGGTAGTAATCTCAGGATTACCAGTGTCACGTGCTAGTCAGAGTGGAAATAGTAGGATAGTTAAGATGAATATGTGGCTTGAGCAATGGTGCAAGAGGGAGGGATTCAAATTTCTGGGACATTTGGAACCGGTTCTGGGAGAGATGGGACCAGTACAAACCGAACGGTCTGCACCTGGGCAGGACTGGAACCGATGTTCTAGGGGGAGTGTTTGCTAGTGCTTTTGGGGAGGGTTTAAATGAATATGGCAGGAGGATGGGGATCTATGCAGGGAGACAGAGGGAAGTAAAATGGGGGCAGAAGCAAAAGATAGAAAGGAGATAAGGAAACGTGGAGGGCAAAGAAATCAAAGGGTAAAATCAAAAAGGGACACATTACAACATAATTCTAAAAGGACAAAGCGTATCAAAAAAACAAGCCTGAAGGCTCTGTGTCTCAATGCGAGGAGCATTTGCAATAAGGTGGATGAATTAACTGCGCACATAGCTGTGAATGGATATGATGTAATTGGGATTATGGAGATATGGCTCCAGGGTGACCAAGGCTGGGAACTCAACATCCAGCGGTATTCAATATTGAAGAAGGATAGACAGAAAGGAAAAGGAGGTGGGGTAGTGTTGCTGGTTAAAGAGGAGATTAACACAATAGTAAGGAAGGACATTAGCTTGGCTGATGTGGAATCTGTATGGGTAGAGCTGCGGAACACCAAAGGGCAGAAAACGCTAGTGGGAGTTGTGTACAGACCACCAAACAGTAGTAGTGAGGTTGGGGAGGGCATCAAACAGGAAATTAGGGATGCGTGCAATAAAGGTACAGCAGTTATCATGGGTGACTTTAATCTACATATAGATTGGGCTAACCAAACTGGGTAGCAATACAGTGGAGGAGGATTTCCTGGAGTGTATAAGGGATGGTTTTCTTGACCAATATGTCGAGGAACTACCTAAAGAGCTGGCTATCCTAGACTGGGTGTTGTGTAAAGAGAGAGGATTAATTAGCAATCTTGTTGTGCGAGGCCCCTTGGGGAAAAGTGACCAGAATATGGTAGAATTATTTATTAAGATGGAGAGTGACACAGTTAATTCATAGACTAGGGTCCTGAACTTAAAGAAAGGTAACTTCGATGGTATAGGACATGAATTGGTGAGAGGGGAGCAGCCTATAAAAGGCCCAGCGGGAGATCGAGAGCCAGCGGCAGTTGGTGAGAGGGGAGAGGCCTATAAAAGGCCCAGCGGGAGATCGAGAGCCAGCGGCAGTTGGTGAGAGGGGAGAGGCCTATAAAAGGCGTACCGGTGCAGCTACAGCGGGAGAGAAAGCAAAATAGAAGTAGAAAGTAATCAAAAAATGACGTCACAGCCAATGGGGTAAGTGATTGGCTGGTGATTGGTGAGTAGCTTTTCGTTTATTTTTTATATCAGTAAGTGAACTGTAACATTGTTATTACCAATTTAAGGGTATCTAAGGTTAAGACATGGCAGGAGAGCTCGGCCATGTGATATGCTCCTCCTGTACCATGTGGGAACTCGGGGACACTTCCGGTGTCCCTGGGCGCTACGTGTGTGGGAAGTGTATCCGCCTCGAGCTCTTGACGGTCCGCGTTGCAGAATTGGAGCTGAGGGTGGATTCACTCTGGAGCATCCACGATGCTGAGAATGATGTGAGTATCACGTGTAGTGAGTCGGTCTTACCGCAGGAGAAGAGTCCACAGCCAGATAGGGAATGGAAGACCAGCAGGAAGAGCAGTGCAAGAAAGATAGTGCAGGGGTCCCCTGTGGTCATCCCCCTGCAAAACAGATACACTGCTTTGAGTACTGTTGGGGGGGATGACTCATCAGGGGAGGGCAGCAGCAGCCAAGTTCATGGCACCGTAGGTGGCTCTGCTGCAAAGGAGGGCAGGAAAAAGATTGGGAGCGCGATAGTGATAGGGGATTCAATGGTGAGGGGAATAGATAGACGTTTCTGCGGACGCAACCGAGACTCCAGGATGGTATGTTGCCTCCCTGGTGCAAGGGTCAAGGATGTCTCGGAGCGGGTGCAGGACATTCTGAAATGGGAGGGAGAACAGCCAGTTGTCATGGTGCACATTGGTACCAACGACATAGGTAAAAAAAGGGATGAGGTCCTACGAAACGAATTTAAGGAGCTAGGAGCTAAATTAAAAAGTAGGACCTCAAAAGTAGTAATCTCGGGATTGCTACCAGTGCCACGTGCTAGTCAGAGCAGGATAGCGCAGATGAATACATGGCTTGAGCAGTGGTGCAGCAGGGAGGGATTCAAATTCTTGGGGCATTGGAACCGGTTCTGGGGGAGGTGGGACCAGTATAAACCGGACGGTCTGCACCTGGGCAGGACCGGAACCAATGTCCTAGGGGGAGTGTTTGCTAGTGCTGTTGGGGAGGAGTTAAACTAATATTGCAGGGGGATGGGAACCTATGCAGGGAGACAGAGGGAGACAAAAATGAGGCAAAAGCAAAAGACAGAAAGGAGATGAGGAAAAGTGGAGGGCAGAGAAACCCAAGGCAAAGAACAAAAAGGGCCACTGTACAGCAAAATTCTAAAAGGACAAAGGGTGTTAAAAAAGCAAGCCTGAAGGCTTTGTGTCTTAATGCAAGGAGTATCCGCAATAAGGTGGATGAATTAACTGTGCAAATAGATGTAAACAAATATGATGTGATTGGGATTACGGAGACGTGGCTCCAGGATGATCAGGGCTGGGAACTCAACATCCAGGGGTATTCAACATTCAGGAAGGATAGAATAAAAGGAAAAGGAGGTGGGGTAGCATTGCTGGTTAAAGAGGAGATTAATGCAATAGTTAGGAAAGACATTAGCTTGGATGATGTGGAATCTATATGGGTAGAGCTGCAGAACACCAAAGGGCAAAAATCGTTAGTGGGAGTTGTGTATAGACCTCCAAACAGTAGTAGTGATGTTGGGGAGGACATCAAACAGGAAATTAGGAGTGCATGCAATAAAGGTGCAGCAGTTATAATGGGTGACTTTAATATGCACATAGATTGGGCCAGCCAAACTGGAAGCAATACGGTGGAGGAGGATTTCCTAGAGTGCATAAGGGATGGTTTTCTAGACCAATATGTTGAGGAACCAACTAGGGGGAGGCCATCTTAGACTGGGTGTTGTGTAATGAGAGAGGATTAATTAGCAATCTCATTGTGCGAGACCCCTTGGGGAAGAGTGACCATAATATGGTGGAATTCTGCATTAGGATGGAGAATGAAACAGTTAATTCAGAGACCATGGTCCAGAACTTAAAGAAGGGTAACTTTGAAGGTATGAGGCATGAATTGGCTAAGATAGATTGGCTAATGATACTTAAGGGGTTGACTGTGGATGGGCAATGGCAGACATTTAGAGACCGCATGGATGAATTACAACAATTGTACATTCCTGTCTGGCTCAACCGTGGCTATCCAGGAAAATCAGGGATAGTATTAAAGCCAAGGAAATGGCATACAAATTGGCCAGAAATAGCAGCGAACCCGGGGACTGGGAGAAATTTAGAACTCAGCAGAGGAGGACAAAGGGTTTGATTAGGGCAGGGAAAATGGAGTACGAGAAGAAGCTTGCAGGGAACATTAAGGCGGATTGCAAAAGTTTCTATAGGTATGTAAAGAGAAAAAGGTTAGTAAAGACAAACGTAGGTCCCCTGCAGTCAGAATCAGGGGAAGTCATAACGGGGAACAAAGAAATGGCAGACCAATTGAACAAGTACTTTGGTTCAGTATTCACTAAGGAGGACACAAACAACCTTCCGGATATAAAAGTGGTCAGAGGGTCTAGTAAGGAGGAGGAACTGAGGGAAATCTTTATTAGTCGGGAAATTGTGTTGGGGAAATTGATGGGATTGAAGGCCGATAAATCCCCAGGGCCTGATGGACTGCATCCCAGGGTACTTAAGGAGGTGGCCTTGGAAATAACGGATGCATTGACAGTCATTTTCCAACATTCCATTGACTCTGGATCAGTTCCTATCGAGTGGAGGGTAGCCAATGTAACCCCACTTTTTAAAAAAGGAGGGAGAGAGAAAGCAGGGACTTATAGACCGGTCAGCCTGACCTCAGTAGTGGGTAAAATGATGGAATCAATTATTAAGGATGTCATCGCAGCGCATTTGGAAAATGGTGACATGATAGGTCCAAGTCAGCATGGATTTGTGAAAGGGAGATCATGCTTGTCAAATCTTCTGGAATTTTTTGAGGATGTTTCCAATAAAGTGGACAAAGGAGTACCAGTTGATGTGGTATATTTGGACTTTCAGAAGGCTTTCGACAAGGTCCCACACAGGAGATTAATGTGCAAAGTTAAAGCACATGGGATTGGGGGTAGTGTGCTGACGTGGATTGAGAACTGGTTGTCAGACAGGAAGCAAAGAGTAGGAGTAAATGGGGACTTTTTGGAATGGCAGGCAGTGACTAGTGGGGTACCGCAGGGTTCTGTGCTGGGGCCCCAGTTGTTTACATTGTACATTAATGATTTAGACGAGGGGATTAAATGTAGTATCTCCAAATTTGCGGATGTCACTAAGTTGGGTGGCAGTGTGAGCTGCGAGGAGGATGCTATGAGGCTGCAGAGTGACTTGGATAGGTTAGGTGAGTGGGCATATGCGTGGCAGATGAAGTATAATGTGGATAAATGTGAGGTTATCCACTTTGGTGGTAAAAACAGAGAGACAGACTATTATCTGAATGGTGACAGATTAGGAAAAGGGAAGGTGCAACGAGACCTGGGTGTCATGGTACATCACTCATTGAAGGTTGGCATGCAGGTACAGCAGGCGGTTAAGAAAGCAAATGGCATGTTGGCCTTCATAGCGAGGGGATTTGAGTACAGGGGCAGGGAGGTGTTGCTACAGTTGTACAGGGCCTTGGTGAGGCCACACCTGGAGTATTGTGTACAGTTTTGGTCTCCTAACTTGAGGAAGGACATTCTTGCTATTGAGGGAGTGCAGCGAAGATTCACCAGACTGATTCCCGGGATGGTGGGACTGACCTATCAAGAAAGACTGGATCAACTGGGCTTGTATTCACTGGAGTTCAGAAGAGTGAGAGGGGACCTCATAGAAACGTTTAAAATTCTGACGGGTTTGGACAGGTTGGATGCAGGAAGAATGTTCCCAATGTTGGGGAAGTCCAGAACCAGGGGTCACAGTCTAAGGATAAGGGGTAAGCCATTTAGGACCGAGATAAGGAGAAACTTCTTCACCCAGAGAGTGGTGAACCTGTGGAATTCTCTACCACAGAAAGTAGTTGAGGCCAATTCACTAAATATATTCAAAAGGGAGTTAGATGAAGTCCTTACTACTCGGGGGATCAAGGGGTATGGCGTGAAAGCAGGAAGTGGGTACTGAAGTTTCATGTTCAGCCATGAACTCATTGAATGGCAGTGCAGGCTAGAAGGGCTGAATGGCCTGCTCCTGCACCTATTTTCTATGTTTCTATGTTTCTATGAATTGGCTAGTATAGACTGGCGAATGATACTTAAAGGGTTGACGGTGGATAGGCAATGGCAGACATTTAAAGATCACATGGATGAAGTTCAACAATTGTACATCCCTGTCTGGCGTAAAAATAAAATGGGGAAGGTGGCTCAACCGTGGCTAACAAGGGAAGTTAGGGAAAGTGTTAAATCCAAGGAAGAGGCACATAAATTGGCCAGGAAAAGCAGCAAACCTGAAGACTGGGAGAAATTTAGAATTCAGCAGAAGAGGATTAACGGTTTAATTAGGAGGGGGAAAATAGAGTATGAGAGGAAGCTGGCAGGGAACATAAAAACTGACTGTAAAAGCTTCTATATTTATGTGAAGAGAAAAAGGTTAGTGAAGACAAACATAGGTCCCTTGCAGTCAGAATCAGGTGAATTTATAATGGGGAACAAAGAAATGGCAGACCAATTGAACAAATACTTTGGTTCTGTCTTCACTAAGGAAGACACAAATAACCTTCCGGAAATATTAGGGGACTGAGGGTCTAGCGGGAAGGAGGAACTGAAGGAAATCCTTATTAGTCAGGAAATTGTGTTAGGGAAATTGATGAGATTCAAGGCCGATAATTCCCCAGGGCCTGATAGTCTGCATCCCAGAATACTTAAAGAAGTGGCCCTAGAAATAGTGGATGCATTGGTGGTCATTTTCTAACATTCTATAGACTCTGGATCAGTTCCTATGGATTGGAGGGTAGCTAAGGTAACCCCACTTTTTAAAAAATGAGGGAGATAGAAAACAGGGAATTATAAACCGGTTAGCCTGACATCGGTCGTGGGGAAAATGTTGGAATCAATTATTAAAGATGTAATAGCAGCAGTGAAAGCAGTGACAAGATCGGGCTATGTCAGCATGGATTTATGAATGGGAAATCATGCTTGACAAATCTTCTAGAATTTTTTGAGGATGTAACTAGTAGAGTGGAGAAGGGAGAACCAGTGGATGTGGTGTATTTGGACTTTCAAAAGGCTTTTGACAAGGTCCCATACAAGAGATTAGTGTGCAAGATTAAAGCACATGGTATTGGGGGTAACGTATTGATGTGGATAGAGAACTGGTTGGCAGACAGGAAGCAAACAATAAGAATAAACGGGTCCTTTTCAGAATGTCAGGCAGTGACTAGCGGGGTACCGCAAGGTTCAGTGCTAGGACCCCAGCTATTTACAATATACATTAATGATTTAGATGAAGGAATTGAATGTAATATCTCCAAGTTTGCAGATGACACTAAGCTGTGTGGCAGTGTGAGCTGTGAGGAGGATGCTAAGAAGCTGCAGTGTGACTTGGACAAGTTAGGTGAGTGGGCAAATGCATAGCAGATGCAGTATAATGTAGATAAATGTGAGGTTATTTACTTTGGTGGCAAAAACAGGAAGGCAGAATATTATCTGAATGGTGACAGATTAGGAAAAGGGGAGGTGCAGTGAGACCTGGGTGTCATGGTACATCAGTCATTGAAAGTTGGCATGCAGGTACAGCAGGCGGTGAAGAAGGCAAATGGTATGTTGGCCTTCATAGCGAGAGGATTTCAATATAGGAGCAGGGAGGTCTTACTGCAGCTGTACAGGGCCTTGGTGAGGCCACACTTTGAATATTGTGTACAGTTTTGGTCTCCTAATCTGAGGAAGGACATTCTTGCTATTGAGGGAGTGCAGCGAAGGTTTACCAGATTGATTCCCAGGATGGCAGGACTGACATATGAAGAAAGATTGGATCGACTAGGCTTATATTCACTGGAATTTAGAAGAATGAGAGGGGATCTTATAGAAACATATACAATTCTGATGGGATTGGACAGGTTAGATACAGGAAGAATGTTCCCGACGTTGGGGAAGTCCAGAACCAGGGGTCACAATCTCAGGATAAGTGATAAGCCATTTAGGACCCAGATGAGGAGAAACTTCTTCACTCAGAGAATTGTGAACCTGTGGAATTCTCTACCACAGAAAATTGTTGAGGCCAGTTCGTTAGGTATATTCAAAAGGGAGTTAGATGTGGCCCTTCGGCTAAAGGGATCAAAAGGTATGGAGAGAAAGCAGAAATGGGGTACTGAAGCTGCATGATCAGCCATGATCATATTGAATGGTAGTGCAGGCTCGAAGGGCTGAATGGCCTACTCCTGCACCTATTTTCTATGTTTCTATGTTTCTATATAGTCAAAACAGTAGAATATATGTCAATGTATGTAGGTCTCAAACCTTATAGCACTCTGGTCAGACCACTCCTTGACTCCTACATAGAGTTCTGTTCGCCGATAAACAGAGACATTCAAGTGCTGTCGGCAATGCAGAGACGAGCCACGATGATGGTCCCAGATTCAGGAGTCTGAGGTATGAGGAAAGACTGGAGAAACTTGGGCTTTCAGCCTGGAAAGGAGGCTGAAAGCCCAAGTGATCTTATCGAGGTATATAAGACTGTTACGGGTATAGAAAAATCCAGAATATTATTTTCAATTAAACCGTGGAAGTGGAACAAGAGGACACATGTTTAAACCAGTAAAAAGTAATTTTAGGATTGATATCATGAAATTCTTTCTTTGCACAGAACCATCAGAATGTCGAATAAACCTCTGGATACAGTAGTAGAGGCAAAAACTCTCGAATATTTTAAGAAATAATTGGATAATATAATAGCCGGAACATTGGGATCTCTCTGAATGGATACATGAAAATGGGTCAAACTGCATTGCTGAACTAATTATCTTGTGATCTTGAGCAACAACTATTGCACATCTTATACAAAATGATAAAGTACAAAAACTCAGGAAAAGTTCTAATAAAATGTTACTTCAAAGATATTGTCCAAGGACATTCACTATTGATGTATTTATTAAATTAATTTGAGACTTTAATGAAAACTTATGGAACGAATGTGTCTATTTTTCCCTCTGCTTTATTTCTTTAATCCAGATGTTTTCTTATTTTACCTACATCTATACAATGTTTTATCTTGCTCCCAAATTGTCAATTTTTAAGTCTCAGCCTTATTCTGAAAATAACTTTATAGTCCTGATTCCAGAGGCGATCTGTCCCAGAGTTTAAGCATCACATAGTCCTGATCCCAGAAATGATCTGTCCCAGATTTTAGCTAATATCGTGTAAAGAATGTGTTCTGTGTTTTCGTCCGAATCCTGAGTTCGTTTGTTGTTGAACCCAAGTCCTGATCCCGCAAAGTCTCTATTTCACATTTTGTTTGTGTTCCTGGAGAAAGTCCACTTAAATCCATCTAGATTACTGGTTTGTCCACTGCAGGTACTAGTTTGATAAAATCAGAGTTTCCTTTCCTCAGCCCCCTCCTCCCACCCCCTTCCCATTTAATCTACAGGCACAAGCAGTCTGAGTGTTGCTAAAAGACTGCATGAGTGTGACTATCAAGAGGGAACAGGACAGAGAAAGAAGCTTTTGTTATGGGGAGCAGCTTCATTATCATGAGAACAACGAGGCAGCCGAGATACCAATACTGGCTTCACACGACCTGAGTGTTTACAGTGGGGAAGCTTTGGTATGAAAGTGATATGAAACCCAAGTCTGGCGAGGTAAGTTTTCCTTTAAGTTCAGTTGGTTTAAACTACCAACTTTACTGGTGATATCTCAATATCAATCTCATAAATATTGTATTGTGAATTGAACAGTAGTATCGACACTACTCTGCTGTACTAATCCAAGGCATGCTTGCAGAACACTCTATTTTAATGACCAGCTTTCATCCTATGTGTTGGTGTGGGTACCGCAAGACAAAAGTAGGGAGAGCATAGATTTGAATCAGACTCTTTACACCACAGTTCAATTCACTCTGTCATCAGAAGATCGGCTTTGATTCCAAACTCAAGAGTAAATTAGTTTGGAACAAATCTAAATATATGCTGTAAAAGGGTTTATTTTTTTCTGACCCAGGAACTCAGTCGAAATGATACCAGAGAACCATGTTTATCAGTTGAGGTTTGATTCTAGAGTGAGTCCATAGTTCTGCTGAGAAGTAATGTTCCATAATCTACTGCTGAGACCGAAGACGTCCTGATACTGAAGTCTGTGCATTTATTCCTGGTTATGCAGTTAATCCAGTCCATATTTTTATCCTGACCTCCTAAGCATTTTGGTGTCATATTTCCCCCAATTTTGTAGAAGAATCCATGTATTGGTTTTAAACCTAGAATGCTTTCATGTATTCGGTCCTGCGTACTTCACAACAATTTTATTCCTGACACTGGTCCAGCCTGTGATATTAGTCTCATGCCTATAGTTGGTTGATCGATACCATGTTTTAACCATGGTCATGGAGCTAATAGCTTCATGATCCCATTGCTGCCTCTATCCAGTGCCTTAGTCCGATTCCAAAAAATGTTCCATCACATATTTTAATTGTGATTTCCAAACCTGCTCTGTGTTTTAGTCCTGACTCTGTATCTGCACCCTACAATGTATTACTGTGCATTCCGTCCTATCCCATATCCATCTCTAATCCTTTTTCTCCCATGTTTCTGTTCTGATTCATTCGGCACTGAATACAGTAATCGCATTCAAATATATGAGTTTTTCATATGTGCTTTGTATCAGTCTGGATAACATGAAGTTTGTTTTCCATTTTAAACTCTTGATCTAGCATCTGTTTTGGCCAATGTTTCTTATGTGATTTGTCCTATGCTTTTGTTTCAATCCTGTGTTCTCCCGATTGTCTTTTATTCTGATTCTGTATGTGCATATGTCTTATATTTTGTGTTAAAGCTTCAATCGCTGTTCTCTTCCATATTTTGTCCTGATCCTTTATTACATCTACTTTTACTTTTTAGTTGCAATGCTATGTGTGCTCTGTTCTGTAATTTTATTTTGTTGGCCTCATTCCTGTATCTCTTTTCCTTATAATAATGTTGATCTGTTATTCCCCTGTTCCATACACTTTCCTGTGTGCCTACATTAAATGTTCAAGTCCTGGAATTGGGCTCAAACCCACACGCTTTTAACTCAAAGGCAAGATTGTTTTGAGCCAAACAGACACTTGTAATCACATCTCCGAAGCATCTCAATTCACATACAGTTAAATAGTTTGAAATGTAGTGACTGTCCTTAAATAAACACATCTACCAACATCAGGTGGATTACGCCAACCACCAATGCAAGAAAAAGAAATGAAGACTTGGATTTATATAGTGCCTTTCACGACCACCGGACGTCTCAAAGCGCTTTACAGTTAATTAAGTACTTTTGGAGTGTAGTCACTGTTGTAATGTGGGAAACGCGGCAGCCAACTTGCACACAGCAAACTCCCACAGACAGCAATGTGATAATGACCAGATAATCTGTTTTTGTTATGTTGATTGAGGGATAAATATTGGTCAGTGCACCGGGGATAACTCACCTGTTCTTCTTCAAAAAAGTGCCATGGGATCTTTTATGTCCACCTGAGAGGGCAGACAGGGTCTCAGTTTAATGTCTCATCCGAAAGACGGCACCTCCAAAAGTGCAGCACTCCCTCAGCGTTGCACTGGAATGTCAGCCTAAATTTAGCAATAGTAACCAGTTTTGAAATTCATTGTTTGTGATGACTCAGGGATGTTTGTGAGGTGTGGTAGAGATGCTATATAAACTTCTTTACCCAAACTGCAACCAAGTGGTAGCTTTAACAACACACAGTGAAGCAAGCTTCTAGCTCCAGCTCAAGATCGCCGTAGTACTCGTGGACCTGTCAGTGGTATAAGACACAGTATGGAAGCATGGACTGCTTTTCAAGCTCGCTACCATTTTACCCTGCAGGACAACGATCCATCTTCTCAATCCTTGCTTAGCAACCGACATTTCTTTGTGTACACTGGTACCCAGAAGAGCAGATATAGGACATTGAACATTAAAGCATCCCCATCATCCAACTGTGGAGCTCGTAATCAGACCCTGGAGCACATCATTGAGCACTGCCCTTAGAGGAAATTTGCAGGCAACCTACAAGATATCCACGCTGTTACACCCAAAGCTTTGGTCTGGACTTAGATATTGACGTTTGATTTGCTTTGCCACCACTATACTAAAGAAGAAGTAAACCGATATGAAGATATGATCCAAACCGCACTGTAATCCAATTCGTATAGAACTACTCTGTCTGATGCTGTGGTCCTGGTCTTTGAGAGGTGTTTTATGCCATATTTTAGCCCGAATCTTGTACAGCTCGCTCAGTCCTGTTTTTAAAAATAAAATCATATTACCGAAGGCGGAATGTTAGCCAGAATACTAGGAGAATGAACTACTGCTCTTCTTCAAACAATGCTTTTGTATATTTAACATACACCAGGTGCACCTCCATTTAATGTTTCATCCGAAGAACTCACTTCCCGCCATGCAGTCTTTAGTACTGCACTGGGGAATCAGGTTAGATTATTTATTCAGGTTCCAGCGTGGGCCTTCAACCTACAACTTTCTGAGTCAGAGAACGAATCCTACCAGCTGAGTCAAGTTGACACACTCTCAATCCAGTTTAATTGGAGATGCTCCATCCCATGTTTTAGTCTTAATCCAACAGAGTTGGTCTGCAGAGCTCTCAGGTAACGCAGAAATTCCTCAGCACAGAAGAATTCACTTAAATCTTGCTCAGTGCAGTAACAATTCTCGCACTCCCCCACCCCACAACCCCCACACCCCACCCTGCTCAACACAAATACACGTGCACACATCAATTTTTAGCTACTTAAAGCTACAAACATAATTTTATTAAACGACCAATTGGAGTTGGAAGCACAGGATTCTATGCCATGTTTAAATTCCAGACTTGTGGAGCTACTGTGTCCCCCATGTTATATTCCAGTTATTGTAAATTTCTCAGATAAGCTTTTTTAGTTAAACTTCTGTAGATTTGGTATGCTTGATGTTTAAAAGCCCAGAACATATAGTCATATTTATTCATTTTTGGGCTCGACATTTTATATCAGATTCTGGAACCTTTTTCTATATGTGTCTGTTGGACCTTTACTGTTATCCTTTCCATGTCCCATGCGTTAGTCCCAAACTCATAGCTATTCCATCTCATGATTTTTTTTCCTTGAGCCTGTACATTAGCTCTTGCCACTTAAATCATCAACTTGCTGTAATAGCTTAGACTCAGTCTTGTGCAGATTATATTTTGTGTTTTAGTCCTAATCCAATGAATTTGTTTGGTCCAATTTTTGGTTGTGATGCTATAGAGCTGAATCTGTCCTATCTTGTTTGTCACATGGGCTGTTGGCCCAGACTTTCCTCCCCAGCGTAAGTTGGGTTGTGTGCTTTTCTCAAGCTTAACCTTTCCTGGATGGGGACATATTTCTGGGTTCAGCTATTCTAAATACTCTGGGCAAGCGCTAGGCAGCACAACCACCTGGGGAATTGACATTGACTCCAAATCGCTGAGGAGAATTATGCGCTGCTGCAGGCTTTAAAGGCCTGCAGCAGACAAACTCCAAGCCTTTTGGTCTACTGATTGATCCGCCAACCCACAACTTCCATTGGCAGTCTTTCAGTGCCGAAGCTCCCAAGAATGAAACCACCCCACATCATTTGTATTGAATTTAAGTGTTGCTTGGCACGGGTTTCTTGTCCACGCCATGTATACCCAGGAAATGCACATCAAGTGCAAGTAGGACGGAGACCTAACATTTTGTGGCTTTCAATCCTATTCCCTCTCCCAAACAACTCTGGGAAAATCACCCTTATTTTGTCGTGTTTTAATTTATATTTTGTTGGCTCAGTACAGTCTTTTTATGACAGTAAAGCTGCCTTAGTCTGCACCATGCCCAACTTTATTGATTTGCTCTGTCCATCATACTAGTTCTTATCCTGTAGACCTTGCTCTGTCCCCAAATGATCCAGATACTGTAATATTGGTGTATGCCATTTTCATTGTCATCATGAGCGGTCCCTCGAAACGAGGATGACTTGCTTCCATGCCAAAAAAGGATGAGTTCACAGGTGTTTCAAGAAGGACCTGAACTACACCCTGAAGGGTGGAAGATGCCTGTGTGTGGATTTTTTTAACGTGTGGTGGCTGTTGCACACCAGCCACCACATGGGCTTGACAGAGCTAGGTCTTGGTCCAGTGGCAAGGATTACCCAAGACTACTGGAGACCAGCTCTGCTGCACGGACCTAGTGCGCACACATATCGCAGTGTGGGCTGGCCTGTGCTGCCCCTGGGCCCTCGCCCTTCTGGGCCCCGAACTCACGCCTCCCCTGGGCCGCACCTTGTAATCCTGCAGTGTCTTATGTTTTATTCTTGATCCGTGATCTAATATTACGCATTCTAGTTTGTTTTATTCTCAATCCTACAGAACATCTCTGCCCTATGTTTTTGTCCATGGATCCTATAAAACTAAGTTTTACTCTGTTTTAATTCATATCATAAAAAGAAAGATCTTTCTTTCCTTCTTTCTTTCTTGGTTTTGTACCATTCAGCGCTTTATGCCCACTCCTCTAAATCTACACTATTCCATTTTTACAATTAGTCATACAGATTTGCACCATTCATTTTTGGCTTGGTCTCATAATTTGCAGTGCCCTGTGCTTTTTTTTAGTCCCGATCCTGTAAAGCTGTACTGTGCGAACCCATCGAGTATACAGCACAGAAACATTCATAAGACATAAGAATTAGGAGCTGGTCCATACCAACATTTATGCTCCACACGAGCCTCTTCCCACTTCATCTAACCCCATCAGCATATCCTCTATTCCTTTCTCCCTCATGTATTATCTAGCTTCCCCTTAAATACTTCTACACTATTCACCTCAATGACTCCATGTGGTAACGCGGTCCACATTCTTACCACTGTTTGGGTGAAGAAGTTTCTCCTGAATTCCCTATTGGATTTATTAGTGATTATCTTATACTTATGATCGATGTCATAGCTCTCTTCTGTGGGGGTTTGACCCAATATTTGATATCAAATCTGTATTTTCCTTTAGTTCCGATCCTGTAAAGAATTTTTTCTGTACTGTCCAGCATTTTATTCCAATTCCTGTAAGAATGCTTACATCCCATGTTTTAGTTCTGATTCTGTAGAATTCCTTATTTCTCTTTTTTTTACCTCAGTCTTGTAAAGCTGCTCGGTCCATGATTGTGTTCTCACACATCACCTGCACCCTCCCCCCTCACTTTTATCACATTCTCCAGAAGATGGTGATTCCTACTGGGGTATGGTTCTATGAGTACTACCACTGATCAATAGTCCTCTGGTACCTTGCCGGAAACAGCGATAGGAATATGGAAATCGCAGCAATATTAGTCATGGGGAGTCTCATCCCCACAAATTCTAAGGATCCACTAATTAACTATCATATTATAAAATATAGTTAAATAATTTGAATAATAATAAGCTCACTAATATATTGCATTTTAATTGAATGCAAGTAAATATTAACTTATCAGAAATGGTGTACCTATCTTCTTACACTACCTTATATTCACCACTTTAATGCTCTGTAATATACGGCCTGTACTATGGAATTCAGTTTTAGTGATCACCACTGAATTCACTTGTAATGATGATTACGAAAACCATAAGTCATATGTACCTGGGTGGTTCCTTTCACTTATAGTGATCATTGTGGTTCTGTTGTATTGATCACATACTCTTAATTACAGTTGATTGTTTCAGTACAAGAAATAATTTCATAGCCATTCACAAAGCGAGCTAGGAACAAGCTGAAGCAATCAATGTGATTAATACTGTTACTCTGTTTACAAAGTAAAGACTGGCATCTCCTGATGGAAGTACTGAGTAGCTCCTGGTACTCTGCCTTTCCTTGCCAGCCTGCCTTGTGTATATGCTGTTCCTTTCCCAGCTCGATGCTCTTCCTTTTCCCACCTATGGAAGAAATTTGAAAAAAAGCTGTGCTGCTATCTGGGGAACAGTGCTGCTCATTGTAGAGAAACCATTCAACACTTGTTCTGCTCACTAGCACTTTAGAAGCACTCCTGTTTTAAAATGAGAGTTCTAAATGTTTGAATTGCTGTTGAGCAGAGCATATTGTGGACTGTAACACAAGCTGGGTTGATGTACATTCGATAACATGCGCTCTGCGCATCGGCACTTTAAACATTCACAACACTAACTTTAAACAGGAATATATTTAAAGTGCCTTTGATCAGACTATGTACAGCTGGTTTTATAGTCAACAACACACTCTTCTTGCCGGCAGTTATGAGTCAGTATTGATATGCTTTTATGAGATAAAAGAACTTTTAAGAGAAATAGCATATGCCAAACTCAAAGATATTGATCAATCAACTATAATGGTCAAATATGAGCCTACACAAATCAATCAATCCACTCTACACCGTCACTCACACTTTCTTCCTATTTCTTTTCACTTCAAATGTTTGACTGGGTCTGATAAATTTTGTAATTAATTGTGTCACTAAATTTATGATCTATTTTAATGTCCCAATATTTTCCTTTACATTTTATCTCCAAATCTACTTTCCCTTCTTCCTTAGTTACAAAATCTTAAATGAATTGTTTTGAAATGTTTCTCAGAAACTTCCTGTAGTTCAGGGTGAGCTCCCCTAAATACTTCTGACTCATTGAAGCTGGCCTGTTTGAGCCAATGAATGAGGCGTCCAAACACAATGTTAAGTTACATTACCTAGTTCATCCAAGTGCAACAACAAGAGAACCACCTTCAGATGGATCTGTTGGAAGAATCCATTTCCACAGTTGACTAGATTCCCCAACATGCTAAACGCTTCAGCCCGTACTTTATCAGACTCTGCCTCAAAGAATGGTTGAATCCCGGTGGCGATACTGACTAGGAAGGGTCTGATGGTTTTGCTTCCAACTGATTTAAGTGCATAAAGAGGATTGACTGCACCTCATGGTCACTCCACTTGTTTCCCATCAGACTGTCCATTGTACTCAGCACTTATTGAGAATATTTCTCCATCCTATAAGGAATTCCAATTGTAACGTTACACAAGCCTCTTACACAGAGTATCTGGACAACTGGAGAGGTATAATACAGACATGAAAAAATCTGCTCACTAGGGTGTCTGAGATGCAGGTAAAATCTCTCCAAAGAAGCTGGCCATGGTAACTTTCTGACACTCTTTTTATGGTAAGGATGAGTGGTGCAAGCTGTTCTACAATCCCAGTCATATTAGGGCTAGTATAGTTGACCATTGCTCTAGACAGCAGAATAACTCCCTTGTGGTACTTGTGTAGGTCCATCATCTGCTCTCAACCTCCATTTTACATCAGGAAATATACCCCTTCTTTGTTTTTTGCCCAACTCAGCATGGCTATAAGTATTTCTACACAATTTACATAGATATCTCTGCTTCTAAATGTTTGAGGCCCGGCTGAGAATTCTCTCTGCTTTGATTCGCAATTGGGAATAAAATCCTTAGGCAGATGAACATTGACACAGGAGCTGAGATGGACGAGCAGGCTGCTGAATAATTGAGGGTATAATTTGATTACAGCTTCTGTAGCCTGGGACTTGGTTATGATCTCATGCACACACAGCAGTCGGGGATTCAAGAGTTGAATATTGTGTCACATTCTCACAGACTGGGCAGCTTCTTCTTTCTATAAATAGTAACCGTTTGTTCACTTTGTTCAGCACTTTTTTCATTGTACTGATGGCCAATTCTGTCTCCTCTGCCAGTAATTTCCATACGTCACTGAGGTACTTGTCCAAAGAAACAGGGTGTGTTGTAGGAAACCAGAATGGAGGTGTTTGAAACCAGAATGGCATAGTACGTAGAACTGAAAATTTCAGCTTCTTGTAAGGGATTGACTGCAATTGAATCCTCATTAGTTCAAGCTGCGAGTATATCTAAAACCTGATCCCAAAGCCCACACCATACCTTTTAAAAATGGTTTTCATGAGGACTGCACTGCAAGGATGTTGGTCAGTCAGTCCTTTGAAGACCATGATGAGCAAGTAGCACAGCTGGCCATGGAGCACGCTCTATAATCTAATCACATGTTTGAAGGAGGCGTACTAACCAAGTGTTCTCTGATTGTTTTCAGAATCTCGAGCTGCTCCTTTTGCAGATCCAGATTAGTACCTTTTATAAGATAACAGAACAGACAGGGTTATAAACAAACTGTCCAAGGCCAGATGGGAAGAATGTGTCCTTGCAGCATGGCATCAGCCACACAATCAGTGAGCCCAAATAATTCAGTGGGATTACAATTCTAACATTAAGCTCCTCCAAGTAAATTTCTGCAGCTCTAAGGTAGTGTCCATGGCTCTCTCTCATTTGTGATCCTTTGTTGACATTATCCACTCTTCCACCTGCTTGAACAGCATGAAGACCTTCAAGGGTTAGGTCCTGGTGTAATATTTGCTTCAGAAGACCTTGCAGGGCAAGCCTTCGTTTCAGCA
The DNA here is from genome assembly GCF_044704955.1 of Pristiophorus japonicus. Classification (NCBI taxonomy): domain Eukaryota; kingdom Metazoa; phylum Chordata; class Chondrichthyes; family Pristiophoridae; genus Pristiophorus; species Pristiophorus japonicus. The sequence continues at coordinate 334,465,204 of NC_091978.1, forward strand.
TGAAGTGACTCGGTCTTTTTGGTGTTAACATTTAAGTCCGTGTCATTGGCTGGTTCTGAAAGCGCCAAGCTCAAAACAGTAATCAAGTAGGTTTGAATTAATTGTGAAATGTCAGTTTAACTTGTACGAGATACATACAAGTGTTCATGGTTGATTGTCGAGCAGGGCTCTGCAGCTGTTCTGGTGAATCAGCCTCGATAAGGTCCTGCATATATATCAGTGACTCACTTTTCCTGCTGAAGTTGAAGGAACCTCTCTGGCGATTGGAATGTAGGGATGTTGCTATCAGAGTCATGGTCATTATTAGGCTCGGCTTTAGTGTGAGATCCTTGGATTCAGCCTGTGTGTCAGCTGTGGCTCAGTGACTTGCACTCTCACCTCTGAGTCAGAAGGTTGTGGGTTCAAGTCTCACTCCAGAGACTTGAGCACAAAAATCTAGGCTAAAACTCCAGTGTAGTGCTGAGGGAGTGCTGCACTGTTGGAGGTGCCATCTTTCTGATGAGATGTTAAACCATGGCCCCATTTGTTCTCTCAGGTGTATGTAAAAGATCCCATAGAAGAGCAGGGGAATTATCCCTGGTGTCCTGGCCAATATTTATCCCTCATAACTAAAACAGGTTATTTGGTCATTATCACATTGCTGTTTGTGGGAGCTTACTGTACACAAATTGGCTGTCATGTTTCCTACATTACAACAGTGACTACATTTCAAAAGTACTTTATTGGTTGTAAGGTGCTTTGGGATGTCTGGTGGTGGTGAAAGGTGCTATATAAATGCAAGTCTTTCTTTCTTTATCCCCTGTTCACTTGTATTGGTTAATGAATTGGTTAACCACAATTGGCAAAATATGGATCTCTATTCTGGACAGAACAAGTTCCTCAGGTGTGTAAGAGTGTTACGTTCCCATAGCTCAGAATCAATGTGCTCTTAGCTTTATGCTTAAATCAAGATTAGGCCTAGCCCTAAGAAAATTGAAGAAACTTTTAGTTCTCTTAAAACTGTTGGAGTTAGCAAACTCCTCCAGGCTACTGAGGGTGTCATCAAAGTGGGTCATGGCACAGGCACCAATGGCAACAGCTCCACCCTCTCCCAGCTCTCATTATGCTGCACACTCAGTAGTACTTGTTGAAGCACCCCCTTTGTGTCCTTACTGTGTGCCTGATGTAGCATGATACCAAGCAAATTAAAGAGAAACCCCTTCTCTTGTGGGGAATGATGGCCGGTGTAGATCTGTTTTCACATTTCATCACTCAACTGACACGTCAATTGTTCATTGTCAATTGTATTCCGAATTTAGGACAGGAGCAGCAACATTTTTTCTTCCCATTCTGGTTGGGGTTGACCCCTCTGAATTCTCGAATAAATAGCCACCCTCCTCACTGTTGCTGGGTGGATATTCAGGCGCAGGACTTGCATTAGCTTCAGTGCAGCAGCAGCTTGGCTCCCTCCCTGATATGGGGTAACAAGACTCAACGACAAGCCCGAGGTTACGGGAGATTGGCATTTTCACCTTAAATAAGGAAAAACCTTTCCCTGCCAGATTCCCACGATGTGCTAAACATTTGCAGATTGTTATTAAAACCTTGATGTGCTAGGTGATGGTGACAAACTCAAGTAAGAATGGCCAGAGAACATCCTTCACTATAGCTGTGATCATAAACTTCATTGCTTCACATATTGTAACTAACTCTTCAGCTGTCCACACAAACCAGGAAAAATCCAATCTAGCCAACACCCTATCAGCCTACTGTCCATCATCAGCAAAGTGATGGAAGGAGTTGTCCAACAGTGCTATCAAGTGGCACTTACTCACCAATAACCTGCTCACTGATGCTCAGTTTGGGTTCTGCCAGGACCACTCGGCTCCAGACCTCATTACAGCCTTGATCCAAACATGGACACAAGGGCTGAATTCCAGAGGTGAGTTGAGAGTGGCATCAAGGCAACATTTGACCAAGTGTGGCATCAAGGAGCCTTAATAAAACTGAAGTCACTGTGGATCAGGGGAAACCCCTCCAGTGGCTGGAGTCAAACCTGGCACAAAGGAAGATAATTGTGGCTGTTGGAGGCCAATCATCTCAGCCCATTTTGCTCTATTCTCTTTTAATGGATTTGGTCCTTTTACATTTGCTTTTGTCACATGTTTTCATGCTTATATGTTAGTGCTTCCTACTTGCTTGACTGCTTGAGTCTATCCCACAGTTAAATTCCTATCCAATGGATGATCTCTTATCCAGTATTATAATTCTAGTGTTTTTTTTCTATTCTGTTTTTGGTCCTTTGCATTTGGTTCTGCCGCATGCTTTTGCTCCGTTCGTGTAGTAGCATTGCTTAATCCTGATCCTTAAGAAATTACTCTGTCCCATGTTTTAGTCCTGAGCCTTAGAGCTTTTCTATCACAATTTCTGAGTGCAGTTCTTTTGATTTGGTTTGCTCACCTTCTTTTGTCCTAATCCTGTAATGCCTTTGTGATCCACCATGTCATGCTCTGCCCTGGATTAGTCCTGATCTATATTTATCTGATCCTATGCTATATTTTGTCAATCCTATAGATCCACTGTATCCTGTGTGTTCAATACATTCCTTTTCAACTGGTCTATCCCATATTTTATCTCAGTCCTGATCTTATCACGTTGCCTTAATGTATATTTATTCCTAGTTTTATATATCTAGGCTGTACTATGTGTGTGTTATGCTACTGTGTCTCAGTCCAGAACTACTGTTTTGCCCTGATCTTGCAGATGTAATTTTGTTCTATATTTTAGTTATGAGCCTTTCTAAAAACTTCCTGTAGATCTGTTCTATCTTGTGCTTTTGAGTTAGTCCTATTGATATGTTTCCACTAGTGTGGCTTTAGCCTAAACCTTGTAGATTTGCTCTGGATCATGGCTACTTTGTCATTTTTTCATCTGTGATTTTAAATAGCTCATGTCAGCAGTAAATTTTTCACAGTCATGTCCAATCCTGACCTCACTTGCTGTCCGCTTTTTAGCAAGGGTATTTGATAGTGATCAAGAGGGGAAACTTCACATTTTTTTTCTTTTTCTCCTGCCCTGGCTGGGATCAGATAATTCAGCCCAGATCATAATCTTCCAATCCTCCTTAGATACGGGGGAGGTGCCAGAGGACAGGAGAATTGCAAATGTTACACTCTTGTTCAAAAAAGGGTGTAAAGATAAACCCAGCAACTACAAACCAGTCAGTTTAACCTCGGTCGTCAGGAAGCTTTCAGAAATGATAATCAGGGTCAAACAGTCACTTGGACAAGCGTGGATTAATTAAAGAAAGCCAGCACGGATTTGTTAAAGGCAAACATGTTTAACTAACTTGATTAAGTTTTTTGATGAGGTAACAGAGTGGGTTAGAATCATAGAATAGTTACAGCATGGAAGAAGACCATTCAGCCCATCAATCCATGCCGACTCTCAGCTAATCTCTCTCCCCTGCCCTTTCCCCGTAGACCTGCAATTTTTTTTCCTTCAGGTATTTCTCCAACTTGCTTTTGAAAGATAAGTTTGAGTCTGCGTCCACCACCCTTTCAGGCAGCACATTCCAGAACCCAACCACTCGCTGCGTAAAAAAGTTTTTTCTTGCATCGCCTTTGGTTCTTTTGCCAATCTGTGCCCTCTGGTTATCGACCCTTTTGCCAATGGCAACAGTTTCTCTCTATCTATTCTGTCTAGACCCATTATGATGTTGAACACCTCTATCAAATCTCCTCTGAATCTTCTCTGCTCCAAGGAGAACAACCCCAGCTTCTCCAGTCTATCAACGTAACTGAAGTCCCTCATTCCTGGAATCATTCTCGTAAATCTTTTCTACACCTTCTGTAAGGCCTTCACACCTTTCCAAAAGTGTGGTTCCCAGAATTGGACACAGTACTTCAGTTGGGGCCGAACCAGTGTTTTATAAAGGTTTATCATCATTTCCCAGAGTGGTTACTTGCACTAGTTTTTTGAGCATCCTGTGCCTGCGCGCTCTGGACTCCACTCCCGACGCATACGCATGCGCACCACCGCCCCCTGTCCTCCCGTGCATGTGCAGATTCCTCGAACCCAAAACCAGAAGTGGGGCCTGCTGCTGTCGCGACCGTGTTGCTTTACTGAGCTGTGCTGCTGCCGAATCAGAGCATTTTTCTAATGCAAATAACTACGCACCAGAGTTGTGCTGCTACTGTCCCAACTGTGTTGCTTTCCTAGCTCGAGCCCGCCGACCACCAGGCTGGGGGAGTCAGGAACTTGGGCTGGGGGGTGGATGGGGGTGTCAGGAACCGGCTAGGATGGTCAGGAACTTGGGCTGGGGGGGCATGAACTTTGGCTGGGGGTGTTAGGAACTTGGGCTGGGATGGGAAAGGAACTTCGGCTGGGGTGGCATGAACTTGGGCTGGGGGGGGTAAGGAACTTGGGCTGGGGGGGCATGAACTTGGGCTGGGGGTATCAGGAACTTGGGCTGGGGGGCATGAATTTGGGCTAGAGGGGGGGTGAGGAACTTGGGCTGGGGGTGTCAGGAACTTGGGCTGGAATGGGACAGGAACTTGGGCTGGGATGGGGGAGCTCTATCCTGTCTGGAGTCGGCAGTCAGAATGGCTCGAATTACACTTTGCAAAGTCACTCGGAACTTGGGCTGGGCGGTTCTAATTACACATTCCAGAGTATCTTATTCACTCAGGGAGCCAATCAGCAATCAGGTCATGTGATCATGGTGATGCAATCAGAGCATTTTGCTAGTGCAAATGAGCACGTCCATAATTTTCACACTTTTGTACACTATACCTCTTTCTATGAAGCCTAGGATCCCGTAAGTCTTTTTAACTGTTTTCTCAACCTGCCCTGCCATCTTCAACAATGTGTGCACACATACCCCCAGGTCTCTCTGTTCATGCACACTCTTTAGAATTGTACCATTTAGTTTATATGTCCTCTCCCCATTCTTTCTACCAAAATGTATCATTTCACACTTCTCTGCGTTAAATTTCACTTGCCACGTGTCCGCCCATTTCACCAAAAGAAAGAAAGATTGCATTTATAGAAACATAGAAATCTATAGTGCAGAAGGAGGTTATTTCGGCCCATCGTGTCCACGCCGGCTGACAAAGAGCCACATGGCCCTCGGTCAGCAGCCCTGAAAGTTACATATAAACCTATGAGCAATGAACAATGGCAGAAAGGTAGAGAGCACCCAGCCCAACCAGTCCACCTCACACAACTGCGACACCCCTTGCATCGAAACATTCTACACTCCACCCTAACCAGAGCCATGTGATCTCCTGGGAGGGGCAAAAATCAGATAAAAACCCATGCCAATTGGGAAAAAAAAATCTGGGAAAATTCCTCTCCGACCCATCCAGGTGATTGAAACTAGTCCAGGAGATCACCTTGGCCGTATTCGATTCCTTGCAGCACTTACCATTATATCTGCGCCAGCCAACAAGCGGTTATCCAGTCTAATCCCACTTACCAACTGTAGGTCCATAACCCTGCAGGTTATGGCACTTTAAGTGCCCATCCAAGCACCTTTTAAATGTGGTCAGGGTTTTTGCATCCATCACCCATCCAGGCAGTGAATTCCAGACCCCCACAACCCTCTGCGTGAAGAAGCCTCCCCTCAAATCCCCTCTAAACCTTCCACCAACCACCTTAAAACTATGCCCCCTCATAATTGACCCCTCCACCAAGGGAAATAGGCCCTTGCAATCCACTATATCCAGGCCCCTCAATATTTTGTACACCTCAATGAGGTCTCCTCTCAACTTCCTCTGTTCCAATGAGAACAATTCCAACCTATCCAATCTGTCCTCATAGCTAAGATTCTCCATTTCAGGCAGCATCCTAGTAAATCTCCTCTGCACCCTCTCTTGTGCAATCACGTCCTTCCTATAATACGGTGACCAGAACTGCACGCAGTATTCCAGCTGTGGCCTAATCAGAGTATTATACAATTTAAGCATAACCTCCCTGCTCTTGTATTCTGTGCCTCGACCAATAATGGCAAGCATTTCGTATGCCTTCTTAACCACCTTATCCACCTGGCCTGCTACTTTCAAGGATCTGTGGACAAGCACGCCAAGGTCCCTTTGTTAATCCACACTTTTAAGTGGCCTACAGCTTAATGTGTATACCCTTTCCTTATTAGCCCTCCCAAAGCCCTCACACGTCTCCGAATTTGCCACTGCTCTGTCCACCTGACTAATAGATTAATATCCTCCTGCAGTCCATGACTTTCCTCTTCATTTATCAACCACACAGCCAATTTTAGTGTCACCCGCAAACTTCTTAATCATACTCCCTATATTTAAATCTAGATCATTGATTATATACCACAAAAAGCAAGGGACCCAGTAGTGAGACCTGCGGAACCCCACTGGAAAAATCCTTCCAATCACAAAAACATCCATCAAACATTACCTTTTGCTTCCTACCTCTAAGCCAATTTTGGATGCAACTAGCTACTTTGCCCTGGATCCCATGGGCTTTAACCTTCGTGAACTCATGTGGGACCTTATCAAAAACTTTGCTAAAGTCCATATACACTACATCGTATGCACTACCCTCATCGACCCTCTTGGTTACCTCCTCAAAAAACTCAATCAGGTTAGTCAAACACGATCTTCCCTTAACAAATCCGTGCTGACTGTCCCTAATTAATCCTTGCCTTTCCAAATGCAGATTTATCCTGAGTTTCAGGATTTTTCCCAATAATTTTCCCACCACTGAGGTTAGGCTGAAAGACCTATAATTCCTGGCCTATCCCTTTCTTCCTTCTTAAACAAGGGTACCACATTAGCAGTCCTCCAGTCCTCTGGCACCATGCCTAAATCCAAAGAGGATTGGAAAATGATGGTCAAGGCCTCTGCTATTTCCTCTTTTACTTTGCTCAACAGCCTTGGATGCATTTCATCTGGGCCTGGGGACTTATCTACTTTCAAAGCTGCTAAATCCCTTAATATCTCCTCTTTCACTATGTTTATTTCATCCAGAATTTCACATTCCTCCTTGATAGCAGTATCTGCATTGCTCCTTTCCTTTGTGAAAACAGACGCAAAGTATTCATTAAGAACCATAACAACATCTTCCACCTCCACGCAAAGATTACCCTCATGGTCTCGAATAGGCCCTACCCTACCCTACCCTACCCTACCCACTTGCTCTAAATATAGTTATAGAACATATAACATTTTCCTTAATTTTATTAGCCAAGAATTTTTCACACCCCCTCTTAGCATTCCTAATATCCGTTTTAATTTTAAATCTTAATTTTATTATTCCTCCAAAAATTCTATAGTATTTAACCATCGGAATATGACATAACCTTCCCTTTTTTTCTTTATCCTCCCCTGTAAGTCCCTAGACATGCAGGGGGCTCTAGAATTATTATTCCCACCATTTTTCTACAAGGGCACATGTTTGGCCTGAGCCTTCCAAATCTCCTCCTTGAATACCTCCCATTGTTCCTGTGGTGTATGTAGCACACAAATCACTGACTCCACACGGTCTGGTGTTAATCTAACTGCTGTGACCTTCGTCCTTTATTGTTCAGCTCCAGAGTGCCTCTCAGGTGTGGTGGTCAGCCTTTTATAGTGCCTGTTGCAGGTACTTCCAGGTTTCCCACCACAGCGCCCTCTGTGGTGTACCATTGTGCTTATATTACACCAACAACGGACCCGAGCCCGTGTCCACTTCCATACTCACAGGGACTCCGTTGATTTTTACTTCCCTTATCACTGGGGGCGAATCGTCGGTACACGTGTACAGTCCCAACGCCTCATCTTCTTCTGCCTGCTCCTCGCTGGATGGTGGATCATCCCCCATCTCCTCAACCACATGGTGAGTCCGATTTCTTTTACACATACGCTGAAGGTGGCCTTTCGTTTGGCAGGTATTGCACGTGTACTCCGCAAACCTGCACCGGTGAGCCCCATGGCTTCCTCACAGCACCAGCATGGTGCTGCTTTATTGGCCCCCTCAGCGGACTCTGAGTTCCAGGACCCCGAGGTCCATGCTCTCTGCCCCGGGCAGAGTCACGTTCTGCAGTTTTGCCAATGTGGGCGCTATCCTGTGGACAGTGCCTGCCGGGTTCGAGACTGTGTGGATCATTTGCTTGGTGCTGCAAGTCAAGGTCCTATGTGCCCGCCTGATGGTGATGGCCTTTGTCAGAGTGACTGTGGGTTCCGTGGCTAAGAGCTTGTGAAGAAGATCCTCATGGCCAATCCCCATAACAACAACATCCCGTAACGCCTCGTTAAATGTGCGCCAAAATCACACGGCGCCGCGAGTCTCCTGAGGTCCGCAGCATATTTGGTGACATCCTGGCCCTCAGGTCTGCAGTGATGGTAAAATTTGTATCTGGCCTTGAGGATGCTCTCCTTCGGTTTCAACTGGTCACGAATGAGTTCAGTCAGCTCCTCGTATGACTTGTCCCTGGCGCTCCCAGGTGCCAGCAAATCCCTGACGAGACAGTAAACCTCATCTCCACAACTGGAGAGCAATATCGCTTTACGCTTATCTCTCATTGCATCCGTGTCCTCCGTCAGGTCGTTTGCTGTGAAGTAGTACTCGAGCCTTTCCGTAAAGGCCTCCCAATCATTGCCCACGGTAAAATCCTTTAGCGAGCCCAGAGTAGCCATGGTTGCGTGGAGTTCGTCCGCTTCCTTGTCGCCAATGTGGTGTATGTAGCACACAAATCACTGACTCCACACGGTCTAGTGTTAATCTAACTGCTGTGACCTTCGTCCTTTATTGTTCAGCTCCAGAGTGCCTCTCAGGTGTGGTGGTCAGCCTTTTATAGTGCCTGTTGCAGGTACTTCCAGGTTTCCCACCACAGCGCCCTCTGTGGTGTACCATTGTGCTTATATTACATTTAAGGTACCAGGACGATACACATATCAATACATAACAGTACCGACACTGATTTACCCACAAGTAGCTGTTTCCAATCCATTGTGGCCAAATCACTCCTCAACTTAGAAAAGTTAGCTTTTCCCCAATTTAGGACTTTTATTCCAGGTCTATCCTTGTCCTTATCAACTTGAATCTGACTGAATTAAGGTCACTGGCACCCAAGTGCTCTCCCACTAATATCCCTTCAGCCTGCCCAGCTTCATTCCCCAAAACTAAATCCAAAACCACTCACTCTCGTGTTGGCCTTGTTACATCCTGACTAAAAAAGTTCTCTTGAATGCATTTTAAGAATTCCGCACCCTCTATAACCATCACACTATATTTGTCCCAATCAATATTAGGATAGTTAAAATCCCCTATTATTACTGCCGTATGGTTTTTGGACTTCACAGCAATTTGCCTACATATTTACTCCTCTATCTCCCTCCCACTGTTTGGGAGTCTATAATACATGCCCAGCAGTGTGATCGCCCCTTTTTTATTTTTCAATTTGACCCATATGACCTCATTTGATGATCCCTCTAACATATCATCCCTCCTCACCACTGTAATAGTTTCTGTTATATATGTGGACTTGTATTTACACTGTACAGCCACCAGAGGGCTCATTCCCTGGAGTCCTAAGGGATCCCATAATCCCTCGGGAGCACAGGTATTTACGAAGGCTTCACAGGTTGAAGAGGCACTCTGGAGACCTGCAATAAAAGACTACGGTCACACTTTACTTTGAGCTCACAATGTTCAGTCTCACCCTTTCTCCATACACAACAACTGGCGATGAGATACAGATAGCGAACCCAAAGATGCAGAGAACAGTGGGCATCCTGGAGAAATTTTCGGAGGGAGATGATTGGGAAACTTTTGTGGAGCGACTCGACCAATACTTCGTGGCCAACGAGCTAGATGGGGAAGAGAGCACTGCCAAATGTAGAGCGATCCTCCTCACCGTCTGTGGGGCACCAACGTATGGCCTCATGAAGAATCTGCGCACTAGGGCTAAACCCACGGAGAAATCGTACGACGATTTGTACACACTGGTCCGAGAGCATTTGAACCCGAAGGAAAGCGTTCTGATGGCGAGGTACTGGTTCTACACCCACAAAAAGTCTGAAGGCCAGGAAGTGGCGAGTTATGTCGCCGAGCTGAGACGCCTTGCAGGATTTTGCGAATTTGAAGGACATTTGGAGCACATGCTCAGAGACTTTCTCGTACTTGGCATTGGTCACAAAACCATACTTCGCAAGCTTTTGACTGTAGAGACCGCAACCTTGAGTAAGGCCATAGCGATAGCCCAGGCGTTCATTGCCACCAGTGACAACACTAAGCAAATCTCTCAGCACACAAGTGCTGCTACAAGTACTGTGAACAAAGTGATGTTGTTTTCGAATCATAACGTACAGGGCAGGTCACACATACCCGCAGCTACACGTCCGCAGATGTCTCAGAGTCCACCATCAAGGGTGATGAATGCAAGGCCATTAACACCTTGTTGGCACTGCTGGGGTGATCATCATTTCTATTCATGCTGATTCAAAGAGTACGTTTGCAAGGGCTGTGGAACAATGGGACACCTCCAACGAGTGTGCAGGCGAGCTGCTAAGCCTGTTAAACCTGCAAACCACCACGTTGCAGAGGAGGACAGATCCAAGGAGGATCACTACGAACCAGAGCCTCAGACAGAGGAGGCAGAGGTATATGGGGTGCACACATTCACCACGAATTGTCCCCCGATTATGCTGAATGTTGAACTAAATGGATTCCCGGTGTCAATGGAGCTGGACACGGGTGCGAGCCAGTCCATCATGGGCAAAAAGACTTTCGAAAGATTGTGGTGCAACAAGGCCTCAAGGCCAGTCTTAACTCCAATTCGCACGAGACTAAGAAATTACACTAAAGAACTGATTCCTGTAATCGGCAGTGCTACCATAAAGGTCTCCTACAATGGAGCGGTGCACAAGCTACCACTCTGGGTGGTACCAGGCGATGGTCCCACGCTGCTCAGCAGGAGCTGACTGGGAAAGATACGCTGGAACTGGGATGACGTCCGAGCGCTATCGCCCGCTGACGACACTTCGTGTGCCCAGGTCTTTAAAAAATTTCCTTCGCTGTTTGAACCAGGCTTCGGGAAATTCCAAAGAGCAAAAGTGCAGATCCATCTAATTCCGTGGGCTTGACCCATCCATCACAAGGTGAGAACAGTACCATACATGATGAGAGAAACGGTAGAGATCAAGCTAGACCGGCTGCAACGAGAGGGCATCATTTCACCGATCAAGTTCAGCGAGTGGGCCAGTCCTATTGTCCCAGTCCTCAAGGGAGACGGCACCATCAGAATCTGTGGCAATTACAAAGTAACTATCAATCGTTTCTCCCTGCAGGACCAATACCCACTATCAAAAGCCGACGACCTCTTTGCAACGCTGGCGGGAGGAAAGACGTTCACGAAGCTGGATCTGACTTCAGCCTACATGACACAGGAACTGGAGGAATCATCGAAGGCCCTCACCTGCATCAACACACACAAAGGTCTTTTTGTTTATAACAGATGCTCGTTTGGAATCCGATCAGCGGCGGCGATATTCCAGAGAAACACGGAAAGTTTACTGAAGTCAGTCCCGCACACCGTGATCTTCCAGGATGACATCTTGTTCACAGGTCGGAACACAGTCGAGCACCTGCAGAACCTGGAGGAGGTTCTCAGTTGATTCAACCACGTGGGGCTCAGGTTAAAACGCTCGAAGTGCATTTTCCTGGTGCCTGAAGTGGAGTTCCTGGGAAGGAGAATTGCGGCGGACGGCATCAGGCCCACCAATGCGAAGAAGGAGACAATTGAGAACGCACCGAGGCCACAGAACGTGACGGAGCTGCGTTCGTTTCTGGGACTCTTGAACTACTTTGGTAACTTCTTACCGGGTCTCAGCACCCTGTTAGAACGACTACATGTCTTACTACGAAAAGGGGGTGAATGGGTCTGGGGCAAAAGCCAAGAAAATGCCTTTATAAAAGCGAGAAAATTGTTATGCTCAAACAAATTGCTTGTGTTGTATGATCCATGTAAGCGTTTGGTACTAGCATGTGATGCGTCGTCATATGGCGTCGGGTGTGTATTGCAACAAGCTAAGGATTTCAGGAAACTGCAACCGGTTGCTTATGCATCCAGGAGTCTGTCTAAGACTAAAAGAGCCTACAGCATGATTGAAAAAGAAGCGTTAGCGTGTGTCTATGGGGTAAAGAAAATGCATCAATACCTGTTTGGGCTAAAATTTGAATTGGAAACTGACCATTAGGCACTTATATCCCTGTTTTCCGAGAGTAAAGGGATAAATACCAACGCATCGGCCCGCATCCAGAGATGGGCACTCACGTTGTCCGCATACAACTGTGCCATCCGCCACAGGCCAGGCACAGAAAACGGCGCCGATTCTCTCAGTAGGCTGCCTTTGCCCACCATGGGGGTGGAAATGGCACAGTCCACAGATCGAGCCATGGTTATGGAAGCATTTGAGAGTGAGCAGTCACCCGTCACTGCCCGACAGATAAAAACCTGGACAAGTCAGGACCCCTTATTATCTCTAGTCAAAAGCTGTGTGCTTCACGGGAGCTGGTCCAGTATCCCAGTGGAAATGTAGGAAGAGATAAAGCCGTTCCAGCGGCACAAAGATGAAATGTCTATACAGGCAGACTGCCTTCTGTGGGGAAATCGAGTAGTGGTCCCCAAGAAGGGCAGAGACCCATTCTTCATTGACCTCCACAGTACCCACCCAGGCATCGTAATGATGAAAGCGATAGCCAGATCCCATTTGTGGTGGCCCGGTATCGATGCGGACTTAGAGCCCTACGTTCACAGATGTAATACATGCTCACAGTTAAGCAATGTACCCGGGGAGGCGCCGCTAAGTTTATGGTCTTGGCCCTCCAAACCGTGGTCTAGGGTACACGTCGACTATACAGGCCCGTTCTTGGATAAAATGTTCCTTGTGGTTGTAGACGTGTACTCGAAGTGGATTGAATGTGAGATAATGTCAGCTAGCACTTCCGCTGCCACCACTGAAAGCCTGCGGGCCATGTTTGCCACACACGGCTTACCCGATGTCCTGATGAGCGACAACGGGCCATGTTTTACCAGTGCTGAGTTCAAAGAATTCATAACCCGTAACGGGATCAAACATGTCACATCTGCCCCGTTTAAACCAGCGTCCAAATGTCAGGCAGAGAGAGCAGTACAAACCATCAAGCAAGGCTTGAAGAGGGTAACTGAAGGCTCACTGCAGACTCGCCTATCCCGAGTCCTGCTTAGCTACTGCACGAGACCACACTCACTCACTGGGGTCCCACCTGCTGAACTGCTCATGAAAAGAGCACTTAAAACAAGGCTCTCGTTAGTTCACCCTGATCTACATGAACAGGTAGAGAGCAGGCAGCTTCAACAAAGTGCATACCATGATAGCGCAAATGTGTCACGCGAGATTTAAGTCAGTGATCATGTATTTGTATTAAATTATGGACAAGGTCCCAAGTGGCTTCCCGGCACTGTTGTGGCCATAGAGGGGAGCAGGGTGTTTCGGGTCAAACTTTCAAATGGACTCATTCACCAGAAACACTTGGACCAAATCAAACTCAAGATTGACGGACTACCCTGAGCAACCCACCTTGGACCCTATCTTTTTTGATCCCCCAACACATACACCAGTGGCACCCGGCACAACGGTTGACCACGAAGCAGAACCCATCATCCACAGCAGCCCTGCAGGGCCCAACACACCAGGCAGCCCAGCAAGGCCAGCTGCATAGCAGCCCAGCGAGGGCCCAACAAATGATTCAACAACACCAGCTTTTACATCGAGACGATCAACCAGGGCAAGAAGGGTCCCAGATCAACTCACATTGTAAATAGTTACACTATTAACTTTGCGGGGGGGAGAATGTTTTTATATATGTGGACTTGTATTTACTCTGTACAGCCACCAGAGGGCTCATTCCCCGGAGTCCCAAGGGAGCCATAATCCCTTGGGAGCACAGGTATTCAAGAAGGCTTCATAGGTTGGAGAGGCACTCTGGAGACCTGAAATAAAAGATTAAGGTCACACTTTACTTTGAGTTCACAGTGTTCAGTCTTACTCTTTCTCCATACACAACAGTTTCTTTAATCAATACTGCACCCCCCCCCCCCCACCCTTTTTACCCTCTTCTCTGTCTTGTCTAAAAATCCTGTAACCAGGAATATTGATCTGCGAAACCTGCCCCTCTTTCAACCATGTCTCTGTAATGGCTATAATGTCATACTCCCAAGTACTCCCTACCTGTGCTCTTAGCTCATCCGCCTTATTTGCTATACTCCTTGCATTAAAGTATATACCATTTAGCACAGGAAGACCTCCTTGATTACTACTTACTAACCCTTGTTTCCTCTCTTACAGATTTGCTTTCTAAATTCTTATTATCCAATTTCTGCTTTACCTCCTTCCCTATTGAATTTGTTCTCAGGTTTCCATTCCCCTTCCAAGCTAGTTTAAACTCTCCCCAACAATACTAGCAAAACTCCCCGCGAGGATATTGGTCCCGGCGCTGTTGAGGTGCAACCCGTCTGGTTTGCACAGGTTCCATCTTCCCCAATGCCTCAAGAATTTAAAGCCCTCCCTCCTACACCAACTCTCCAGCCACGCGTTCATCCTCTCTATCCTTCTATTCTTATACTCATTAGCACGTGGCACCAGTAGAACCCAGAGATTACTACCTTTGAGTTCCTATCCTTTAATTTTCTTCCTAGCTCCCTAAATTCTGCCTGTAGGTCCTCATCCCTCTTTTTACCTATGTCATTGGTTCCAATATGGACCACAACCTCTAGCTGTTTACCCTCTCTCCCCAGAATGCCCTGCGTCCGCTCTGTGACATCCTTGACCCTGGCACCAGGGAGGCACCATACCATTCTGGAGACACGTCTGCGGCCGCAGAAATGCCTCTCTGTTGCCCTAACGATAGAATCCCCTATTACTAGAGCTCTTTTATTCTTCGACATGCCCCCCTGTGCAGCTGAGCCTCCCATGGTGCCTTGGAATTGGCTCTGGCTGCACTCCCCAGAGGCACCATCGTCCACACCGGTACTCAGAAGTGAATATCGGTTTGAAAGCTAGGTGGACTCACGGGGGGACTCCTGCATTACCTGCCTAGCATTCTTACTCCGTCTGGTGGTCACCTACTTCCACTCTGCCTGCATGCTTTTAAGCTGCGAGGTGACCACCTCCTGAAACGTGCTATCCATGTAGCTCTCAGCCTCGCGGATGCACCGTATTGATTCCAGCCGCCACTGAAGCTCCAAACGCGTTTATATAGCTCCTTTCACGATCACCGGACATTGCAAAGTGCTTTAGAGCAAATGAAGTACTTTTGGAGTGTAGTCACTAATGTAATATGGGAAACGCAGCCAACTTGCGCACAGCAAACTTGCACAAACAGCAATGTGATAATGACCAGATCATCTTTTTTTTAGTTATGTTGATTGAGGGATAAATATTAGCCAGGACACCGGGGATAACTCCCCTGCTCTTCTTCGAAATAGTGCCATGGGATCTTTTACGTCCACCTGAGAGGGCAGATGGGGCCGCAATTTAATGTCTCATCCGACCAGCCTGTCTATGTCTTCCTGCAGTCTATCACTCCCCTCCTCACTGTTCACTATACTGTACTTCCAAGTTTTGTGTCATCTGCAAATGTTGACATTGTGAGCTCTACGCCCATGTCCAAGTCATTAATATATATCAAGAAAAACAGTTGTCCTAGAACCGACCCAGGGGAATACCATTGTATACCTTCCCCCAGTCCAAAAAACAACCGTTCACCACTACTCTCTGTATGAGGTGATTGGGATTACAGAGACGTGGCTCCAGGATGATCAGGGCTGGGAACTCAACATCCAAGTGTATTCAACATTCAGAAAGGATAGAATAAAAGGAAAAGGAGGTGGGGTAGCATTGCTTGTTAAAGAGGAGATTAATGCAAAGGTTAGGAAGGACATTACCTTGGATGATGTGGAATCTATATGGGTAGAGCTGCAGAACACCAAAGGGCAAAAAACATTAGTGGGAGTTGTGTACAGACCTCCAAACAGCAGTAGTGATGTTGGGGAGGGCATCAAACAGGAAATTAGGGGTGCATGCATTAAAGGTGCAGCAGTTATCATGGGTGACTTTAATATGCACATAGATTGGGCTAACCAAACTGGAAGCAATACGGTGGAGGAGGATTTCCTAGAGTGCATAAGGGATGGTTTTCTAGACCAATATGTCGAGGAACCAACTAAGGCGAAGGCCATCTTAGACCGGGTGTTGTGTAATGAGAGAGGATTAATTAGCAATCTCGTTGTGCGAGGCCCCTTGGGGAAGAGTGACCATAATATGGTGGAATTCTGCATTAGGATGGAGAATGAAACAGTTAATTCAGAGACCATGGTCCAGAACTTCAAGAAGGGTAACTTTAGAAACATAGAAACATAGAAAATAGGTGCAGGAGTAGGCCATTCGGCCCTTCGAGCCTGCACCGCCATTCAATGAGTTCATGGCTGAACATGCAACTTCAGTACCCCATTCCTGCTTTCTCGCCATACCCCTTGATCCCCCTCGTAGTAAGGATTACATCTAACTCCTTTTTGAATATATTTAGTGAATTGGCCTCAACAACTTTCTGTGGTAGAGAATTCCACAGGTTCACCACTCTCTGGGTGAAGAAATTCCTCCTCATCTCGGTCCTAAATGGCTTCCCCCTTATCCTTAGACTGTGTCCCCTGGTTCTGGACTTCCCCAACATTGGGAACATTCTTCCTGCATCTAACCTGTCTAACCCCGTCAGAATTTTAAACGTTTCTATGAGGTCCCCTCTCATTCTTCTGAACTCCAGTGAATACAAGCCCAGTTGATCCAGTCTTTCTTGATAGGTCAGTCCCGCCATCCCGGGAATCAGTCTGGTGAACCTTCGCTGCACTCCCTCAATAGCAAGAATGTCCTTCCTCAGGTTAGGAGACCAAAACTGTACACAATACTCCAGGTGTGGCCTCACCAAGGCCCTGTACAATTGTAGCAACACCTCCCTGCCCCTGTACTCAAATCCCCTCGCTATGAAGGCCAACATGCCATTTGCTTTCTTAACCGCCTGCTGTACCAGCATGCCAACCTTCAATGACTGATGTACCATGACACCCAGGTCTCTTTGCACCTCCCCTTTTCCTAATCTGTCACCATTCAGATAATAGTCTGTCTCTCTGTTTTTACCACCAAAGTGGATAACCTCACATTTATCCACATTATACTTCATCTGCCATGCATTTGCCCATTCACCTAACCTATCCAAGTCGCTCTGCAGCCTCATAGCATCCTCCTTGCAGCTCACACTGCCACCCAACTTAGTGTCATCCGCAAATTTGGAGATACTACATTTAATCCCCTCGTCTAAATCATTAATGTACAGTGTAAACAGCTGGGGCCCCAGCACAGAACCTTGCGGTACCCCACTAGTCACTGCCTGCCATTCTGAAAAGTCCCCATTTACTCCTACTCTTTGCTTCCTGTCTGACAATCAGTTCTCAATCCATGTCAGCACACTACCCCCAATCCCATGTGCTTTAACTTTGCGCATTAATCTCTTGTGTGGGACCTTGTCGAAAGCCTTCTGAAAGTCCAAATATACCACATCAACTGGTTCTCCCTTGTCCACTCTACTGGAAACATCCTCAAAAAATTCCAGAAGATTTGTCAAACATGATTTCCCTTTCACAAATCCATGCTGACTTGGACCTATCATATTACCACTTTCCAAATGCACTGCTATGGCATCCTTAATAATTGATTCCATCGTTTTACCCACTACCGATGTCAGGCTGACCGGTCTATAATTCCCTGTTTTCTCTCTCCCTCCTTTTTTTAAAAGTGGGGTTACATTGGCTACCCTCCACTCCATAGGAACTGATCCAGAGTCAATGGAATGTTGGAAAATGACTGTCAATGCATCCACTATTTCCTTAAGTACTCTGGATGCAGTCCATCAGGCCCTGGGGATTTATCTTTTTTATTTTTACGCCAGACAGGGATGTACAATTGTTGTAGTTCATCCATGCGGTCTCTAAATGTCTGCCATTGCCCATCCACAGTCAACCCCTTAAGTATCATTTGCCAATCTATCCGAGCCAATTCACGCATCATACCTTCACAGTTATGCTCCGGTCGGGTGTTATGCTCCTCCTGTACCATGTGGGAACTCAGGGACGACACCAGTGTCCCTGACGACTATATCTGCAGGAAGTGTATCCACCTCAAGCTCCTTGGGGAGTTGGAGCTGAGGGTGGATTCACTCTGGAGCATCCACGATGCTGAGAATGACGTGAGTATCACGTGTAGCGAGTTGGTCGTACCGCAGGGAAAGGGTCCACAGCCAGATAGGGAATGGAAGACCAACAGGAAGAGCAGTGCAAGGAAGGTAGTGCAGGAGTCCCATGTGGTTATCCCCCTGCAAAACAGATACACTGCTTTGGGTACTGTTGAGGGGGATGACTCATCAGGGGAGGGCAGCAGCAGCCAAGTCCATGGCACCATGGCTGGCTCTGCTGCACAGGAGGGCAGGAAAAAGAGTGGGAGAGCAATAGTGATTGGGGATTCAATGGTAAGGGGAATAGATAGGCGTTTCTGCGGCCGCAACCGAGACTCCAGGATGGTATGTTGCCTCCCTGGTGCAAGGTTCAAGGATGTCTCGGAGCGGGTGCAGGACATTCTAAAAAGGGAGGGAGAACAGCCAGTTGTCGTGGTGCACATTGGTACCAACGACATAGGTAAAAAAAGGGATGAGGTCCTACGAAACGAATTTAAGGAGCTAGGAGCTAAATTAAAAAGTAGGACCTCAAAAGTAGTAATCTCGGGATTGCTACCAGTGCCATGTGATAGTCAGAGTAGGAATCGCAGGATAGCGCAGATGAATACGTGGCTTGAGCAGTGGTGCAGCAGGGAGGGATTCAAATTCCTGGAGCATTGGAACCGGTTCTGGGGGAGATGGGACCAGTACAAACCGGACGGTCTGCACCTGGGCAGGACCGGAACCAATGTCCTAGGGGGACTGTTTGCTCGTGCTGTTGGGGAGGATTTAAACTAATATGGCAGGGGGATGGGAACCAATGCATGGAGACAGAGGGAAACAAAAAGGAGGCAAAAGCAAAAGACAGAAAGGAGATGAGGAAAAGTGGAAGGCAGAGAAACCCAAGGCAAAGAACAAAAAGGGCCACTATACAGCAAAATTCTAAAAGGAAAAAGGGTGTTAAAAAAACAAGCCTGAAGGCTTTGTGTCTTAATGCAAGGAGTATCCGCAATAAGGGGGATGAATTAACTGTGCAAATAGATGTTAACAAATATGATGTGATTGGGATTACGGAGACGTGGCTCCAGGATGATCAGGGCTGGGAATTCAACATCCAGGGGTATTCAACATTCAGGAAAGATAGAATAAAAGGAAAAGGAGGTGGGGTAGCATTGCTGGTTAAGGAGCAAATTAAGGCAATAGTTCGGAAGGACATTAGCTTGGATGATGTGGAATCTATATGGGTAGAGCTGCAGAATACCAAAGGGCAAAAAACGTTAGTGGGAGTTGTGTACAGACCTCCAAACAGTAGTAGTGATGTTGGGGAGGGCATCAAACATGAAATTAGGGGTGCGTGCAATAAAGGTGCAGCAGTTATAATGGGTGACTTTAATATGCACACAGATTGGGTTAACCGAACTAGAAGCAATACGGTAGAGGAGGATTTCCTGGAGTGCATAAGGGATGGTTTTTTAGACCAATATGTCGAGGAACCAACTAGGGGGGAGGCCATCTTAGACTGGGTGTTGTGTAATGAGAGAGGATTAATTAGCAATCTCCTTGTGCGAGGCCCCTTGGGGAAGAGTGACCATAATATGGTGGAATTCTGCATTAGGATGGAGAATGAAACCGTTAATTCAGAGACCATGGTCCAGAACTTAAAGACGGGTAACTTTGAAGGTATGAGGCGTAAATTGGCTAGGATAGATTGGCAAATGATACTTAAGGGGTTGACTGTGGATGGGCAATGGCAGACATTTAGAGACCGCATGGATGAAATACAACAATTGTACATTCCTGTCTGTCGTAAAAATAAAAAAGGGAAGGTGGCTCAACCGTGGCTATCAAGGGAAATCAGGGATAGCATTAAAGCCAAGGAAGTGGCATACAAATTGGGCAGAAATAGCAGCGAACCTGGGGACTGGGAGAAATTTAGAACTCAGCAGAGGAGGACAAAGGGTTTGATTAGGGCAAGGAAAATGGAGTACGAGAAGAAGCTTGCAGGGAACATTAAGACGGATTGCAAAAGTTTCTATAGATATGTAAAGAGAAAAAGGTTAGTAAAGACAAACGTAGGTCCCCTGCAGTCAGAATCAGGGGAAGTCATAACGGGGAACAAAGAAATGGCGGACCAATTGAACAAGTACTTTGGCAGATGAAGCATAATGTGGATAAATGTGAGGTTATCCACTTGGTGGTAAAAACAGAGAGACAAACTATTATCTGAATGGTGACAGATTAGGAAAAGGGGAGGTGCAACGCAACCTGGGTGTCATGGTACATCAGTCATTGAAGGTTGCCATGCAGGTACAGCAGGCGGTTAAGAAAGCAAATGGCATGTTGGCCTTCATAGCGAGGGGATTTGAGTACAGGGGCAGGGAGGTGTTACTACAGTTGTACAGGGCCTTGGTGAGGCCACACCTGGAGTATTGTGTACAGTTTTGGTCTCCTAACTTGAGGAAGGACATTCTTGCTATTGAGGGAGTGCAGCGAAGGTTCACCAGACTGATTCCCGGGATGGCGGGACTGACATATCAAGAAAGACTAGATCAACTGGGCTTGTATTCACTGGAGTTCAGAAGAATGAGAGGGGATCTCATAGAAACGTTTAAAATTCTGAAGGGTTTAGACAGATTAGATGCAGGAAGAATGTTCCCAATGTTGGGGAAGTCCAGAACCAGGGGTCACAGTCTAAGGATAAGGCGCAAGCCATTTAGGACTGAGAGGAGGAGAAACTTCTTCACCCAGAGAGTGGTGAACCTGTGGAATTCTCTACCACAGAAAGTTGTTGAGGCCAATTCACTAAATATATTCAAAAAGGAGTTAGATGTTACTACGAGGGGGATCAAGGGGTATGGCGAGAAAGCAGGAATGGGGTACTGAAGTTGCATGTTCAGCCATGAACTCATTGAATGGTGGTGCAGGCTCGAAGGGCCGAATGTCCTACTCCTGCACCTATTTTCTATGTTTCTATTTTCTATGTTTCTATGTTTCCTGTCACTGAGCCAATTTCGCATCCATGCTGCCACTGTCACTTTTATTCCATGGGCTTCAACGTTGCTGGCAAGCGTATTATGTGGCACTTTGTCGAATGCTTTTTGGAAATCCACATACACTACATCAACACATAGCCCTCATCAACCCTCTCTGTTACCTCATCAAAAAACTCAATCAAGTTGGTTAAACATGAATTGCCTTTAACAAATCCATGCTAGCTTTCCTTAATTAATCCACACTTGTCCAAGTGACTGTTAATTTTGTCTCAGATTATCACTTCTAAACGCTTCCCATCTATGATAGCATAGTGGTTATGTTACTGGACTAGTAATCCATAGGCCAAGACTAATGATCTGGGGATGGGAATTCAAATCTCACCACAGCAGCTGGGGAATTTAAATTCAGTTAATTAAATTAATCTGGAATAAAAAGCTAGAAACTACCGGATTGTCTTAAAAATCCATCTGGTTCATTAATGTTTTTAGGGAAGGAAGTCTGCCATCCCTACCTGGTCTGGCCTATATGTGACTCCAGACCAACAGCAATGTAGTTGACTCTTAACTGAAATTGGCAGGCAAGCCACTCAGTTGTAACAAACTGCTACAAAAAACGGCGTTCAAAAGAAGACGGCTCACCACCACCTTCTCAACGGTAATTAGGGATGGCCTACTCCTATTTCTTATGTTCTTAATAAATGCTGGCCACCCACATCCCTTGAACAATAAATACTGAGGTTAAACTGACTGGCCTGTAGTTACTGTGGTTATCCTTACACCCTTTTTTGAACAAGGGTGTAACGTTTGCAATTGTCCAGTCCTCTGACACCACCTCCCTTCCAAAGAGTATTGGAAGAATATGGCCAGTACTTCTGCAATTTCCATCTTTACTTCCCTCAGCATCCTAGGATGCATCCCATACAGTCCAGGTGACTTATCTATTTTAAATACAGCCAGCCTTTCTAATACCTCTTTATCAATTTTTATCCTATCAGTTGATGAGGTCAATGCATTTGACGTGGTGTACATGGTCTTCCAAAAGGCGTTTGATAAAGTGCCATATAATAGGCTTGCCAGCAGAGTTGAAGCCCATGGAATAAAAGGGACAGTAGCAGCATGGATACGAAATTGGCTAAGTGACAGGAAACAGTGAGGAGCATAGTGATAGACTTCAAGAAGACATACATAGGCTGGTGAAATTGGCGGACACGTGGCAGGTGAAATTTAACGCAGAAAAAGTGCAAAGTGATACATTTTGGTTGGAAGAGCGAGGAGAAGCAATATAAACTAAAGGATACAATCCTAAAGGGGGTGCGTGAGCAGAGAGACCTGGGGGCATATGTGCATAAATCATTGAAGGGGGCAGGGCAGGTTGCGAAGCGGTTTAAAAAAGCATACAGGCATATAGTAGAAAAGTAAGGAAGTTATGATGAACCTTTATAAAACATTGGTTCGACCTCAACTGGAGTATTGTGTCCAATTCTGGACATCGCACTTTAGGAAGGATGTGAAGGCCTTGGAGAGGGTGCAAAAAAAATTTACAAGAATGATTCCAGGGATGAGGGACTTCAGTTACATGGATAGATTACAGAAGCCGGGGTTGTTCTCTTTAGAGCAGAAAAGGTTGAGAGGAAATTTGATAGAGGTGTTCAAATCAAGAGGGATCTAGACAGAGTAGATAGGGAGAAATTGTTCCCATTGGCGGAAGGGTCGAGAACCAGATGACACAGATTTAAGGTGATTGGCAAAAGAACCAAAGGCAACATGAGGGAAAACTTTTTTACACAGCGAGTGGTTAGGATCTGGAATGCACTGCCTGAAAGGGTGGTGGAGGCAGACTCAATCGTGGCTTTCAAAAGGGAATTCGCTAAGTACCTTAGGAAAAACAGTTGCAGGGCTACGGGGAAAGGGCAAAGGAATGGGGACTAGCTGAAGTGCTCTTGCCGAGAGCTGGCATGGGCTTAACGGGCCAAATGGCCTCCTTCTGTGCTGTAACCATTCTATGATTCTATGATTCTAACTGTCTGAAGCTGAGCCAGACAGACTGTTTGCACCCTGGGTGTTGTCTTTTTCCAGAGATAAGCTTCCAACCATATGAACTTCCAACTCTATCACCAAGACTGCTTACTTTCACGTATGTAACATCACTCGACTCCAAGCTCGCGTCAGCTCATCTGCTGCTGAAACCCTAATCCATGCCTTTGTTATCTCAAGACTTGACTAACTCAATGCTCTCCTGGCCCGCACCCATCTTACACCCTACATAAACCTGTGTTCATCCAAAACTCAGATGCCAATATCTTAATTTACCCATCACCCCTGTGCTTGCTGACCTACACCAGCTCCCGGTCCGACAAAGCCTCAATTTTAAAATTCTCATCCTTGTTTTCAAATCCCTCCGTGGCCCCGCCCCTCCCTATCTCTGTAACCTCCTCCAGCCTTACAAGCCTTCGCGATCTCTGCGCTCCTCCAATTCTGGCATTTTGTGCATCCCCGATTTTAATCACTCCACCATTGGCAGCCATGCTTTTAGCTGCCTTAGCCCTAAGTTCTGGAATTCCTTCCCTATAGTTCTACGCCTCACTCTCTGGAGAAAGAAGCAAGGCTGGGGCTGGAGAGTATTCCTGCTACTCTTGGCCTATAAGGATTCCACAGAAAAGTTACATTTTTAAACTTACCTTGGCTTCATCTGGACACTTCGTGACTCCTGCCGTGGTTCGTCCATTGGGGTTAGCCCCATGTGGGCCTCCTAAATCCCAAAGTTAAATGCCATTGCAGAGCCGATGGTACCATCAGGGTTCAGTTCTTGTCCACCTTGAGTTCTGCTGATTTTTTTTCAGAACCATTTTCTTTTCTACATTTGGTTCTAGCCATTGTAGTTTACTGAGTTCTGTGTTTTTATCCTAATCTTATATCCCTGACTCTGTCTCATGTTTTAGTGCCAATCCAATAGAGTTCCTTTCTCGAGTGCTTTAATCCTAATCCAGCCAAACTGGTTGCCCTGTTTTATCCTCTGCTTCTGTTGAGCTGCTCTGTTCTATGTTTAGTCCTAATCTTGCAGCTAGAATTCATCCTCAGGTTTTGCTCTGCTTGTCCTGCTTCTTCCAGTAAACCACATCTCATAGTCTTGCTCTTTGGCATATTGAGGATCTGTTGTCCATAGTTTTAGAAATTGCAGCTCTGGGGCCCTCCAGTTACGTGCAGTACTTATACCTGTTGTCCTGGACCATTAGCATACATGATACCATGTTTCCGCTCTGTTCTCCCTAATTATTAGAGCAGTCCCATCCTGCAGCTATGCCCTGACCCTGTATTTTTTGTTGCATTCTGTCCTTTTTTTCCAATTCTCTATTGTTGCTCTGTACTCGGTTTTCTCTATGCTCTCCCTATTGTTGTATTAATCCTAATTCTGTGGGGGCACTCTTGTCCTTCTTTTGTTATACCACTCTTGTATCCATGGTGTGTTCCGAGTTACCCCCTTACTCTATTCTTGTGATAGTCCTGATATGGACTGAACTCTGTCCCAGGTTTTCACTCTGTAACTATTCTTATATTCCAATAAAAGCAACAATTTGTATTTATATAGTGCCTTTAACACAGTAAAATGGCCCATGGCATTTCACAGGAGCATTATCAAAAAAAATTTGATACCGAGCCATATAAGGAGTATTACGACAGAGATTTTAAGGAGCGTCTTAAAGGAGGAGGGACAGGCGGAGAGATTTACGGAGGGAATTCCATAGCATAGGTCCCAGTCAGCTGAAGGCACGGCCACCAATGGTGGTGCAATGAAAGTCGGTATGTAGAAGAGGCCAGAATCGGCGGAGCTCTGAGATCTCAGAGGGTTGTAGGGCTGGAGGAGATTACAGCGATAGACAGGGGCGAGGCCATGGAGAGATTTGAAAACAAGGATGAGAATTTTAAAATCGAGGCATTGTTGGACCAGGAGCAAATGTAGAACAGCAAACACAGAGGGTAATATGTGACCGGGACTAGGTGCAAGTTAGGATATGGGCAGCAGAGTTTTGGATGAGCTCAAGTTTACAGGTAGTCCTGATTATGTATCTGTGTCATAACATGGATTTTCTCTATGCTAATCCCTCCATGATTTTTAAAAAATTTCTTCATGGGATATGGGTGTCGCTGGCGAGGCCAGCATTTATTGCCCATCCCTAATTGCCCTTGAGAAGGTGGTGGTGAGCCTCTGCCTTGAACCGCTGCAGTCCGTGTGGTGCAGGTGCTCCTACAGTGGTGTTCGGGAGGGAGTTCCAGGATATTGACCCAGCGACGATGAAGGAACGGCAATCTACTTCCAAGTCAGAATGGTGTGTGACTTGGTTGGGAACTTGGAGGTGGTGGCGTTCCCATGCGCCTGCTGCCCTTGTCCTTCTAGGTGGTAGAGGTCACACCTCTGCTGAAGAAGCGAGTTGCTGCAGTGTGTCTTGTGGTGAAGGGAGTGAATGTTGAAGGTGGTGGATGGGGTGCCGATCAAGTGGGCTGCTTCGTCCTGGATGGTATCAAGCTTCTTGAGTGTTGTTGGAGCTGCACACATCCAGGCAAGTGGAGAGTATTCCATCACACTCCTGACTTGTGCCTTGTAGATGGTGGAAAGGCTTCGGGGAATCAGGAGGTGAGACACTGGCTGCAGAATACCCAGCCTTTGATTTGCTCTTATAGCCACAGTATTTATGTGGCCTCTGACCTGCTCTTGCAGCCACAGTATTTATGTGGCTGGTCCAGTTAAGTTTCTGGTCAATGGTGACTCCCAGGATGTTGATGGTGGGGGATTTGGCGATGGTAATGCCATTGAATGTCAAAGGACAGTGGTTAGACTCTCGCTTGTTGGAGATAGTCATTGCCTGGCACTTGTGTGGCACGTATGTTACTTGCTACTTAGCAACCCAAGCCTGAATGTCTTGCTTCATGCGGGCATGGACTGCTTCATTATCTGAGGAGCTGCAAATGGCACTGAACACTGTGAAATCATCATCGAACATTCCCACTTCTGACCTTATGATGGAGGGAAGGTCATTGATGAAGCAGCTGAAGATGGTTGGGCCTAGGACACTGCCCTGAGGAACTCCTTGAGTGATGTCCTGGGGCTGTGATGATTGATCTCCAACCACCACAACCCAATTGTTGCAATAGTCCTGGCATTTGGGTCTCCTCTCTGTGGCTTCATTACTCCTCATCCTTTATTCTGGGGTCCCTCTCTGACCCTCTGTTGTGGCAGTGCTGTTTATAGTGTGGCCCAGGGTGTACCTTGCCCTTCCATTCTGTTACTTAAATCTGTTCCGGGTTTTCATTCTGCCCTGTAGTATTGAAATAGTTCTGATTCTATGTCCCTGATCTGTCTTGGGATTTCTATCTGCCCCTCTATAGATCTTGATTCCAAATCCATGCCCCCTTCAGATTTCTCTGTGCCTCACTGTTATTGCATTAGTCCCATTTCTATGATGTGCCCTAGGGTTTCTCTCTGCCCTTCTTATTATTTCATTAATCCTAATCCTTATCTGTATTCTGTTCCAGAGTTTGCCTTGGCTTCTCTATTGCTTTGTTACTCCTGATTCTATTTCCCTGATGTCTTGGTGTTTTCTCTCTGCCCCTCAGTGGATGCATTAGCCCTGATCCTTTATCACTACTCTGTCCCTGGCTTTCTCTCTGACTCTATATTGTTGCATTACTTCTGATTCTGTTTCTTTACTCTATACCAGGGTTTCTGTCAATCCCTCTTTTGTTGTAGTTGTCCTGATTCTGCTTCTTTGCTCTATCTTGGGCTTAGCCTCTGCCTCTCTATTGTTTTGTTACCCTTGATCCTATTTCCATTATGTTCTGGGGTTTCTCTCTGCCCCTCAGTGGATGCATTAGTAGAGAATCTGTATCTGTATTCTGTCCCTGGGTTTCTCTCTGACCCCCATATTATTGCATTAGTCATGATTCTGCATTTTTACTCTGTTCCAGAGTTTCTTTCTGTCCCTCTTTTATTGTA
Source organism: Pristiophorus japonicus (assembly GCF_044704955.1). NCBI lineage: Eukaryota > Metazoa > Chordata > Chondrichthyes > Pristiophoridae > Pristiophorus > Pristiophorus japonicus. Next base: position 334,492,414 of record NC_091978.1, read on the forward strand.
TTAGTGCTGATTCCTCATCCATACTCTGCCCCGAGCGTTACCCCTGCCTCTTTATTGTTATATTACTCCAGATTCTATTTCCATGATATCCGGGGCTGGGGAGGGATCTGTCTGCCCCTCATTGGGCGCATTAGTCCTGATTCTGTATCTAAACTCAGACCCTACATTGTATAGTCTTGATTCTATATCGTAACTCTGTCTCGGAGTTTCTGTCTTGTCTCTCTATCATCGCACTGGTTCCAATGCTGTATCTTTATTCTGTCCCTGGATTTCATGTCTGCCCTGGTTGGGGTACATTAATCCTGACTCTGTCCATAGGTTTCTTGCATTATTTGCAATTAGTCGTGATTCTGATGTATGTACTCTATTCCGGGGTTTCCGTCTCTGCCTTAATTGGGTGCATTAGTCCTGTCTCTAAATCTTTGGCTCCGTCGCTGGCTTTCTCTCTGATCCTGCCTTATTTGCAGTGGTGGTGATTCTGATGTCTTTCCTCTGTTCCGGGGTTTCCAGCTGCCCTGGCTGGGTGCATGAGTCCTGATTCAAAAATCTTGGTCTCTGTCCCGGTTTTTAAAAAAGAAAATCCTTGCCACTCCCCCTCCCCTGTTGGATTGTTGCTGTGGTCCTGATCCGAAGCTGAGCCGAGCTCTGTGGCGGGTCTTGCTTGCTGCCGCCGGGTCTGCTCACGGCCTCTGGCTGATGTTTACTGTGTGATTGTCCCAGATCAATCCGCTGGCATGGTGGAGGTGATGGTGGTGGCGGTGGCAGCAGCAAGCAGCTGCTCGCCCGTTTCTTCCGAGTTTCGCGATCCCACTGAGGATGTTCTCTGCCATGTAACAAGCCAGCATTTTTAAAAAAAATACACCATGATTGCCGCGGGACGCCAGCAAACGCAAATCCGCTTCTTCTTCAAACACTGGGCAAATGTAAACAGCTAAAAGAAAAAAAAACTTTTTTTTTCTTTTTTTAAAGAAAAGCTTGCACGATTCGTTGTTGTATGATGATCGCTAATATCCGGATCTTTTTCGTGGAGTTGATGAAAAAACAGTGGGATATACACAAGAAATACAACGATCGCTTAATGCAGCGATTAATACTGTGTTGAACTCGGAAAGACGCTGGGCTGCAATGAATTAGTTAGCACAAACCTTTTAAGTCTTTTTTTTTTGTTTGTTTTTTGGTTGCTTTATTTATTTCTGAAGGCAAAGCAGCAAAAGATCGCCGTTTGTGTGTGTGTCCTGTGCGATTTTCTTGTGTGTGTGTGTGTGTGTGAGAGAGAGAGAGAAAGAAAGAAAGAGTGTTTTAAAAAAATATTTTGCTGGCTATTGGATAAATTTTATACACACACACACCTACAAGACACAGCGACAAGAAAAGTTGTCCTGAATAATTGCAACGGCTGAGGGGAAGGATGGGGGATTTCGTGGCCCCCGCGGCTGCGAACGGCAACGGCCCGGCGATGGCCGGTAACCCCAGCAACGGCGGCGGCGGCGGCATTCCGAAGCACAGCACGGTGGTGCAGAGGCTCCGGCAGCGGATCGAGGGCTTCAGGCGGCACCACAACAACTGCGAGGTGAGGCGCCAGCAAGCCCAGGCTCAACAGATTGATCTAGAGCGGCAGGAGACCTTGACGCTCCACCAGAGGTGCCTGGAGCTCAAGGCGAAGAAGACGGCCAAGCAGCACAAGCCGTCGGACGCCCCCGCTTTCAGGAGCAAAAACTGCGAGCCCGAGCCCCCCTCGGCTCTGCCCGCCGCGCCGGCGGCTGCGGATCAGAGGACCAACACTCTGATCGCGGTAAGGGGAAAAACAAAACTTTCCAAGTTCTTGCTTTGTTTTGTTCGCGTTTAAAGGTCCACAGAGGCTGCTGCCTCCGCTGTCATTGGCCATTGATGAGCGGGGCGGGCGGGGGGGTTATTGCCGGGTTTAAAGGACGGGGGGGGGAATACCTGTAGGTTTATGATGAGAAACTTGTCCCTTTTCTAAAAACTACAGGGTTGATCAAAACGCAGGAGTTTCAGACAAACTTGATTTAATGTCCTGCAAAAAAAAAATACGAAAGCTGAAAGTCATAAAACTCTTGAAACATTTACAATGGGCTACATGCAGTCAGAATAATCCTGTATTGTGATACTTGACATTGCATTTTGTTCCACTGTTTTTGTGCACCCTTATTTAAGAATTGTGAAACTCTAGTTCAGCTGAGTACACGCTTGTTTTCATCGTAACGAAGCAACGAGCTGGTGTTTCACTTTCTGTATTTTTATTAATATCGCGCCGCCTGCAACATTGCCATCAGTTGGGCTTGTTCCTTTGGTGAGAAAGCACGCAATTTTCAGACAGGAAGCTTGGAAGCCCGAGTGCGGCTACTTGTGATACCACAAAAGTGCAAAACTTTTTTCCCCCACCAGGCAGCTAACGCAGCTCCTTGCTGTTTCTCCAGCGCTGCAGTCGAGATGTTTTGATCGCTCCAATCTACTCTCGTTTCCTGCCCCAGTGAAAGGGGAGTTGCTCTGCGGCTTGTATTTAAAGAGATGGGCGGAACTTGGCTGATGGAAGGAGAGGGGGAAGGAACGTGCTGAAAGATCCCCATCCCAGAGAGAGAGAGAGAGAGCGCGCGCACTCAAATGGACAGCTCAAGTATCCTCAGCACAGCTAGAGTTCAGCGGTGGCTGATTCCCTGCCTAGAGAACATTGTTAATATTTACTTATTTATTCAGCTTGGATTAGTCTGTTTCAACAGCCGTATATATGAGGCGTAAGGAAGCTGGACACTGAGCCAAGGAAGGAACGATTTGGAGAGATAGCAAAACGCTTCATCAAAGAGTTGGGTTTTAAGGAGGGTCTGAATGGAGAAGTGAAGGGATGTTTGGTGGGATTTGTAGAAAGTGGGATCTAGGCAGCTGTAAAGCACAGCAACCAGGGCAAAGGAAGGGGGGATGCACAAGAGTTGGCAGTGAGAGGAATGAAGAGTTCACCAAGGGGGCGGGGCAGTGTTGTAGGGCTGGAGGACGTTAAAGATTGGGAGGGGAAAGACTATAATGAGATTTAAAGACGAGAATAAGAATTTTAAATTTGAGGGGTTAAGCCACTGGCAGCCAATGTAGCCTGGCAAGGACAAGTGATGGATGAGTTGAGATTTGGGCCGCAATTTCACCAACAGTGGCGAGACTGGTGAGGCCGGCATTGGTGGTGTGTGGGGAACGTACACCCGGCTCCATCCCAACTCTCAACACAATCTTCCATTAATACGGCTTGATAAGCTCACCCTGCGAGATTTCCAGTCAATTAACAGGAAGCGGGTTTGATGACGTGTCATCCGCTGGTTTCGTTAAAGGGACCGTGGCCAACTTTATTTTGACAGTTCTGTCAGTGTCCTGCAGCATTGAGGTGCTGCAAACACTAACAAACACCATGACTCCCTCCAGATGCTTAGGAGTCACAGCATGCAGGGAGATTCTCTTCCCTTCCAATGGACGGAAGAGACCTCCCCAGGACACCAATGCAGCCTGGTTGCACATTGCACAAGAGGGCACAAGCAGGGATGGCATCAGAAGGACTTGGCTGCAGTGGCACAAACCTTTCAATGATTTCAGTGGGGTCACGAAACGTTACTGCAAAGCCACACTCAGCCTCATCCTGCTGCACCACTCATCACATCCCCATCACTCTGCCTTCCCTACCCTATTTCCTGCACATCCTTACACCAACTCACCTTGAACCTCCACCCATCCCTCACTCTATCTACATTGTCACTTCCCCATCTCACTAGCCACCCCTCACACTCACCCTCATCCTTGTCCAATCATATCACTAACAACACACAAGGGTAGGCACTTGGGTGTTTTAGCCAATATTTATGTAGAGTTTCTGCTAATGTGTTGTCAAACATTGAAATCTTTATTTTGAACACTCTGCATTCTTGGACAGATTTGTATGTACCTTTGGAAGTGGCTCAGTGAGTTGTAGTGAATGGTGAGACATAAGGGTACCGTGCACAATGGTGATGAGTGTGAAAGAAATGGTTGGGCATTGCAGGGATGCTTTATGGTGCTGGTGTGGGATGGTGCTATGATGTGGCAGCGTAAAGTGAAATAAATATGGCCATAGTTCCTGACAAGGTTGATGTTGGTGATGCTGGTGTTGGGGCTGATCGTGATGGGATTCTGAGGACCAAGGTGAGATTTTTTCAAGGGCACTGATGCTGCTGGAATAGATGGCAGGTGAGATTGAGATGACAGAAGCACCCTGTCATTGGTGAGAGAGGTTGCTCCAAGGAGGTGACAGTGAATAGAGAGTTCATTTCAAACACTTCCAATCTGCATACAGCTCAGAGGTTTCTTCCAAATCTTGAAGGCTTCAGCTTCTGACATTGGGAACAGCTGTGAAATGGTAGCTTTTAGACCACTTCAGCAGCTGTCAACTAGCCAAAGCATTGGAGAGTCACTGAGAACCCAACACCCGAGGGCTGGCAAACTCGTTGAAAACAATAAAATGGTAAGTGCCTGGGTAAAATCTTCTTAAATACCTTTAAATGACCTCTTGGTGCTTGGTGTTGGGTCTGTAATCCGTACCCAGACCCGACAGTTGAGAAACCGACACGAGGCGTGTTCAGAGCGGACTTCCGCCCCGCTGTCCATCAGGGCCACTTGACAGCGGGCCCGCCTCCAAACCTGCACTCGCAGGGCTGGAAAGATTCCGGCCGAGGTGTGGGATAGGATACCGACAGCGGAGTTTGGATGAGCTGAAGTTGGAGGATAGGAGGCCGGCCAGAGATCATTGGAATAGTTGAGTCTGGAGGTGACAAAGAAAAAAAGAACTTGCATTTATATGGTGCCTTTCACATCTTTAGCAAAGTGGTTCACAACCAATAAATTGCTTTTGAAGTATAGTCATTGTATTGCAGGCATATGTGGCAGCCAATTTTCACACAGCGAGGTCCTACAAACAGCAATGAGATAATTGTCCGGGTAATCTGCTTTGGTGGTGGTAGTTGAGGGATAAATGTTGGCCAGGACACCAGAAGATCTACCCTGCTTTTCACCAAATACTGCTACGGGTCCTTTTACATCTATTTGAACATACAGTCAGGACCTTTAGATTAACATCCAAAGAATGGCACCTCTGACAATGCAGCACTCCTTCAGTATTCACTGAATTGTCAGCCTAGATTTATGTCCTGGAGTGGGGCTTGAACTTGCAACCTACTGACTCAGAGGCAGATAGATAAAAGCATGGGTAAAGGTTTCAACAACAGATGGGTTGAGTAGGGGCAGAGAAGGGTGATGTAATGGAAGTGGAAGTAGGCAGCCTTTGTGATGGAGAGGAGTGTGTTGAAGGCTGCAGAGAGATCAAGAAGGATGAGGAGGGATAATGCACCACAGTCACAGCGAACATTGTTCATTACTTTGGTTAGGGCCATTTTGATGCTGTGGGAGTTGTGGAAACCTAATTGGAGCGATTCAAACATGGATTTGCAGGACTGGTGGCTACAGATCTAACAGGCAACAGCACATTCAAGAACCTTGGAAAGGAAAGAAAGATTAGAGATGGGATGGTGGTTAGCAAATTCAGAGGGGTCAAGAATGTTTTTTGAGGAGGGGGTAATTGTGACAGTTTTCAAAGGGAGGAGGACAGTGTCTGAGGAGAGGGATCCATTTATGATGTACAATTAAAATGGAAGCCAGGAATGAAAGTTGGTTATCAGGAGTTTAGTAAGAAGGAGTCGAGGAAGTAGGACTCATGGATGAGATGAGATTGGAGTGACCATGGTGGAAAAACTAGAAAAAGATAGATGTTTAGGGCTGGAGTATGGATGGGATTGGGGGAAGGTTTGGCTTAGTGGGCAAGGGGAAGGAGATGAAACAGCAAAGGAAGCTGAACGGATGGTCTCTGTAATAGTGACAAAATAATTCATGAGCTCCTTGCAATTTTAGCTGGAGGTGAACATACAACATAAGAACATAAGAATTAGGAACAGGAGTCGGCCATCTAGCCCCTCGAGCCTGCTCCACCATTCAACAAGATCATGGCTGATCTGGCCGTGGACTCAGCTCCACTTACCCGCCCGCTCCCCGTAACCCTTAATTCCCTTATTGGTTAAAGGTGAGAGTGGAGGGGGTAGGGTAGAGGGGTTTAAAGAGACCGTTGATAGTAGAGGAAAGGAGCCTAGGGTTATCTTTGCCTGCCTGGATGACCCTAGAGTAGAGGGCCGTTTTAGCAGCTTCATTGGTCAAGTTAGATCTGGTGATGGACAAAGCCAGTTGTATGGCAGAGACAATCAAGTTTGCACCCCTTGAGGGAGTAAAACTGTGGACCATACCAAAGGCAATGACCGGGATGGGAGACAGTGAAGGTTTACTGGAACATGAGCATCAGAGTTGGAGGTGAGGGAGTGGTTGAGCAAATCCTGGTGAACGGAGGGCCAAAGGCTAGGCAGTTTGGAGTTAGTGCAATCATAAGCGACTTGAGAGAAGTTTTTCCAGTGGTGATGCGGATGGAAGTGGGGATTCCATATTGATTGCAGAAGCAAGATATACAAAGAAAAAAATGCAAATAAATGCAGGAAATCTGAAATCAAAACAGCTAAAGCTGAAAATATGCAGCAGGTCCATCATCATCTGTAAAAAGAAAAGACAGGACAGGTTAATGTTTTCGGTGTATATCTTTCGTTAGACAGTTTGATTCAAATCACACTCATTTTCTCTGGGAATGAGGAAGAAGAATGACTCTAGGTACCAGTCTGGTAATTTGATCTTTTCTGATGTGTGAACTAGGTTGGGGGCGGAGATAAGTCTAAAGAATGGTTGTCAGTAAAGCTAAGCAGCATTGGGGAATCTTTCAATGTGAATAAGTTAAAATAGAAAGGGCGTGAGTTCATCTTTATCTTAATATAAACAGTGTTTTATAAATGGGTGAGTAAGTCTATTTTCATATTGTTCTGAAATCAGATCTTAAATAAATTGAATATATTTTAATGCAACTGTAAATTGGGTCCACTCCAGTGATTGGCTTCATGATGGTACTGATCTTGGTTGACATTATGACTGGTGGTGGTTTTATACCTAATAACCTTCCACATCTTGTGTAAGCTCCCCATATCCGATATGTACCGCTGTTCACCCCCATGTGCAAATTTTTCCCCTTCCCTGCTGCTTGGTCTTGCTGCTTTTTCTCTGAAGTCTGTACTTCTATAAAGCCTGAGAAGGTGTTGAGTGATGTTACCAGGAGAACTTCACTCTGTCCACTTGCTCCATCTGATTTGAATGCAGATTGTGGCTCTGAATCTCATTATATAAATAGTACAGGACATACACCTGGAGTTGCTCTCTGCCATTAACAACATATTAAAAAAGACAGGATCTTAATTGAATTCAAATGGAATATAATGTTATTTTTATTTTGTTTACACTGGCAATTAGAGAGATCATGTTTGATCTCTGGTTCTATGTTGAGTTAGCTAATCTCAGGCTGCTAATAGTTTGCCTTAGTATCACTGAGCTAAGAAGGGGGAAATCAACCAAGGTTTCCACTCGCTGGTACATTTGTGTGTGAACATCAAACGAGGATAAGATTGACCCGTCTGACTTGAATCCCACTCATTTGCTTTGGAAGGGGCAAGAGAAGAGATATAAACTCCAGCAAAATCGGGTGGAATATTTCAATGTTAACAGGTTAAAATAGATAGCGAGTCAATTTGCTTGCCCCTTTTACCTCAATGTAAACCTCCCCAGTTGAATCACCCACTGATATTCACTGTCTAGGTCCATACATGAAAAGTTGCCATTTGAGCAAAGTACTGGAGGGCTTGTGTACCCCAATATGCGTTGGCACATTCAAGAGAGCATGAAGGGGACAAAATGGTTTTAAACAAAAAATGGTGTACTTTTTTCAGTATTCCGTCCAGCTTCTGAAAATGTTTTCAACAGCTGGAAGGGGGTCCTTTAAATCGGCAATCATCACGGCAGTGAATTGTGGGCCTGATTTCACAATCATCCAAGTCTGAAATAAAAGCAAAGCAAGTGCAGAATTCCATGTTTTGAATTGATGTTCCAGTGCATTTTATACAGGAATAGGAAGCCTCCAGCTAATTGAAGTAGGAAGCACCGCCGTGCAGTTTAATCAGATCCAGTTCCTCTACTCCAGGTTGAAATACATTGGGATGTTCATACTGAATCTTCGTATATACTGTGTAATTATAGAGTCATGGTTGTCAAGCTTGTTCCAGGATTGAGCCTTCGGTCATTTATCTATTAATGTCGTGTGAATAGCCTGATCCCGGCATTGCCAAGCTGAGGACAGCGTCATTGACTAGAACTTGGTGAACAACTGGGATCACCATTTCTGTATTTGTCTCAGTTGTCTTTCAGTTAGGGCTGAAAAAATAAGTCTATGAGGAAGAACTGCTTAACAGAGTAATGGCACAGTAAACAAAAAGCTTCTCTCCTCTTCGTGAAGCCTCTGCCTCATCTTCGCTTACAGTTCTGTGAGTGGCCACCCACTCTCCAGTACTTCATCCTAGTGTTCACGTCTGTGCTTTGACAGTGGGTGTCAGCAGACTGTTGCACCATGGCAACCTCCACGCATACACACTTCCAACAGGAACAAGCTCAAAGGGCTGAATGGCCCTATGTTCCCACATTCGGGAGCACAAGGCACCAGCAGCTCATTGTAACCGGTTCGTCAGCTCAGTTGCACGTTGTGATTGATCTGTTGATATACTGATTGGTTTTGATCAGGCAGCCCAACGTTCCTTTATTTTCAAAGCTCCCACTCCTGCTTTTCTTCCATACTCTTCTGAAGGCACTGCCTTTTGTTAGGGTTACTCTGGCTGAATTTTCTACTCCCTTGCTCCTCCCACAACCTCCATCCGAGCTGAGACCAGTTAATTTATGATTAACATAATAATAAACTATGTTTCTATGTTTCTAATTCAGCATAGACTGGGGATTGAACCTGGGAGCCTTCGGTCCGTGTAGTACCACACTGGGCGACACATTTAACCAAGCCAGTAAGGAACTGGTGCTGTTTCTAAAGTTCCAGTGAGTACGCTTGGAAGTGAGATTGAATAGTAGAGGCACTGAATTTTAGTTATTCTTCTCTTTACGTTTCAACGCACTGAGATCAAAAGGGATTTTGAACTGCTGGCTGCCCATTTCCCACCTCCACAACAGGCCATACCTGTCAGCTGACTCTGTGCAGAAGCCAACCCATTTTCCGGCACAAGCTACAATGGCGTCCCGATTGGCACCCACCAAATTTAGATAAGGGCAGAACCTGAAAATGGTGCGGGACTCCTTTGGCCTTGGGTGGGCCACCCTTCCAATACCGCGCCTGTTTTGGGCCATCAAGAGCAGTAGTTGATTAAAGCGCATACATTGGGAATTTTCTCGGAGAGGTTCTTCTGATCAACTTCGGCGGGAGATTGATGGAAGATAGGTAATCGAGGTTTCCGTTGATCTAGCAACATAGCGATAGGAGTAGGCCATTCGGCCCCAGAGCCTGTTCCGCTATTCAGTTAGATCATGACTTATCTGTACATTTATCCAACTTGCTTCAATATGACTTAATATCCTTACCTAACAAATATCTTCTGCCATAGATATTGGCAGCTGATTGGGAGGATCCGTGAGGAAATTTCCAATGGTGCTTACTAACCACTAGTGTTGTCAGCAGGACTTTGGTAAAGTCTCACGGTGACATTTCACTGCTACGTCGACTTGAACCAAAACCTCCCAGCAGCACAGTTTTAGATTGCTGGAAGATTTGTTAGTGGTTACTGTTCTTTCACTGGTGGTAGGAGCAATTTGAGGTGATGAATCTGAAAGTACTGCACAAGAAGCATTTTGGCACAGCACTGAATTGTATTGGCCTGAGTGTGACATTTCCTGCAGTATATTGATACTAGTTCACTGCATAAACCTAATAGCAACACTTCGTTGTACTATTCCTTTAGAAACACAGGAGGTGACCTGTGTAAAGAAGGAAAAATTGAACACTGAGCCCCCACATGCACGAGCACAGGGCAACGACTGCTCCTTGTCACATGTTTTGTCAGATAAGTTACACAGTCCTCTTGTGACAGGCGTGTTGCTCGACTGATTGGTTTTGATCAACGTTCATTTTGTTTTAAAAGTTCCCTCTTCCAGTTTTCTCCCTTCCTCTTCTGAAGGTATTAACTATTTCCAAGGGGGCGTTCTGTGGATCAAATCTGAGATTTTCTGATCTCTGTCGTGCAATGTGACTCACTTACACACTCAAATATCAGGAGGGAATCATGGAACTCTGATAGTAAATAGGTCTATGAGCTATCCAGTCCTTGCTGTCCATGGTGCCCTCACTGGGAATTTCCTCAGGAATCGTTTACGTGTGTACTATTGATCTTTCGGTAAAAGTAGGGTGGCCGATTGGGGGAGCCACCAAGGGAATTCCTGGCGACTGTATACGCCCCTAACAGCTCTCTCAACACCATATGGACCCACAAGGGCAGTCACTGTATCTGCGAAGAGTGCCTCCAATGCCTCCCAAAATCCAGGATTAAAATGGCAGTAGGGCAGAGCACAGCATGAACTGGTAGGATCAGTATTGTGCCCATATTTTAACCCTCGGGGATCGGGCGATTAAAATTGGGGTTGTAGGAGGGGACTCAGGCTGAGGTTGGGCTCCAGAGAGGCTGACAGTCTCAAATCTCACCCAAATGGCCATTCTTTATGTGCAACTTTGGACAGTTTTGCCAGGCTGTCATCTGTTGGGAGGGGTGGTGGAGAGAGGGCGGGGGTAGGACACAGCATTGACCCTGTCCACCCTGATTTTTCACACCCACTATTGTGAGTTACTGGGCAGCCATCGAGAATAATCCAGATATGCCCCTCGCTCCCTAGCTCAGGGACACCAAAACCAGCTGTATTCCGTCCCCTTGGATGAGAATTGAAATTATTGATTTATTTGGGACGGGGTGGTTTAAGATATCACTCTCTCAGCTTCCATCGATCAGCAGCGAGGGTTTTCTCCCACTCTTAAATGTACAGTGCAGGTACCCTAGATTCCTTAACGTAGCCTCGAACCACGATTGTAGCAACATGTGATCTGTGGTTTCCCCTCAATTTATTACAAACAAAGCTTTTAAAACAATGACGATTGCAAAGGCAGGACTCTCAGCTCCTGATTGGTCTGTTACCAAAGTGTTTCGGTGTAGCGTTAAATATTTACTGTACTTGTATCCTTAAAGAACTGAACACTGAAGAAGTACAGAAACATTGCCTTTCAAGTGCCAAACAATAAATAGATAAGTGCCTGTTTCATTAGTAGTAATTATTCAGTTAATTCATACTAAAAGAACACTACTCTCTTGGGCCTTTTACTGCAGGGTGTAGTATTCACATTTACTCAGTCCCTGTGCAGAATACAATTTAAATGACATTTTTTTTTCTGCACACACAGGAATTCCTTGCCTTGTGAGTATTCTGTTTGTAAGAGGGATATAGAGCATGCACTGTATAGAAGGTCCGTACAACAAAAGACAAGTTTTGTTCATTCGGGTTCCCCCTCAGTGCCCTTATTTAACATACGACTAATTGGAGTAGGAAAGCTTTAATCTGCAATGTTCTGAGGGCTTTATGCTGTCACCAGTGGGGCGGGGTGGAGCTGGGAGGATGGTGGGTGGGGGGGCGGTGAACTATTTCAGGCAGCAAAAACAGAAGGTTGTTTTTGTTAATACAGTCAACAGTTCCTGTTGCCTGGAATGCTGTGGAATGTGGCTGGAGTGCACCAGTGACCATGTTGCTTCCCACCCCCTCCTCCCTTAGTAAATTCCACATAACAAGGCCTTGCTTGAGCATTTACAGCAGAGCCTCCATCATCCACTCTTGTAGGTAATGGGAATTGGCAGAAAGTGGAGAGTCCTAAATGTTTGGTCTTATGCATATGACACAAGAATGAAGAAAAAATATGATACTAATAACAGAAGAAACATAATTTAGCTTTTTACCCAAGAAATTGTCCTGTGAAGATCCCAGCAAATAATTGAGAGATGCATAATCAAACACAGATAATGGAAGATTTTCTATATTTCAGTGAGGAGCGAAGCTCTTTTCACACAAACTTTGGATTGCGCTTTGTTGATTTTGTGTCATCAAGAGCTTTGCTCTGTGATTGGTCGTCAGGAAGCATGACTAAAGTGGGGGATGGGTAGTGTTTGACTCATTTGAGATGGAATGCCTCAATTCAGTGTAGCACTTACTGTTAGCCTGGGCCTTGACAAACTGTGCCCACTGAGGGAGGCAGATTTGATTGACCAGTGGCCCTAGGAGTGGAATTCACTTCTTTCTGCTGAACAGAAACCACCTCACCGCTTGTAAATTTTTCATCCTTGTTTTCAAATCCCTCCATGGCCTCGCTCCTCCTCCAGTCTTACAACCCCCCGAGATCTCTGCACTCCTCCAATTTTGGCCTCTTGTATATCCCCGATTTTCATCACTCCAAAATTGTCAGCCGTGCTTCCAGCTGCTTCGTACCCAAAATCTGGAATTCCCTCCCTAAACATCTCCACCTCTCTACCTCTCCTCCTTTAAGACGCTCCTTAAAACCTATCTCTTTGACCAAGCTTTTGTTCATCTGCCCTAATATCTCTTTTTATGTGGCTTGGTGTCAAATGTTATTTGGCAATGCTCCTGTGAAGATTCTTGGGGCATTTTATTACATTAAAGGTGCTATATAAATGCAAGTTGTTGTTGTGCTGCTGAGCTAGCCAGCAGAAACCGGGGTAGAGTTTCCAGGAGTTGCCTGATAGCCCGGCGTAACTTCAGCAAAAGATCGATGGAACCCCTGGAGAAACGGCATAAGTAGCCGTGGGATTACCATCGGAATTATGGCGGGCGATCAAGAGAATCCCCTTGGAAATTCTAGGTGCATATGTTTTATGGCAAATCTATCAAACCTAAATTATTTTTTAACAGTCTTGGATGAAAGATTACTTCCTGCTATGGAGTTTGATGTGTGGTAGTTGGTGAGGAAATTGCAGGTGTTTTAGTCAAGACCTTCGAAAACTCGCTTGATTCAGGATTGCACCCTTGGATGAACAATTGCCAGTCACTCCATCTGATGTATGGAGAGAGAAGCAGAAGAATGCTGGTGGAAGATTTTGGAAACGAGGCTGCTGCATTTGTGTTGAGACTGTAGGGTATAACTGGGGACAGGAAGTTCATTTTCAGATGTGGTACACCAGTTTTTACGTAATGATTTGCTTCAATTCTAAGTGGTCTGTTACCCACTAAAACGTCCTTGAAAATTAATGCTTTCTTTGTGGAGAGTCTCTAAATGAATGCTAATAACGTGTTTTTTTTTAAATTTCCACAATCATTATTTAGAATTGTCACGTGCTCACACACTGCATTGTTTTGGCTGTCTGCTTGTAGTTCAACATGCGTGTCTAGCGGGACATAGCTGTTACTGCCCGAGGGAGGTGGAGCTGAGTGTAATTCTGAGTCGGGTGGACTGTTCTCTTGCAGCTTCTGCTGTTGATAAAAAATACTGTCCGCATGAAGAAGAGTTAAGAAGCCTGAAGGGCCAAGACACACTGTGCAGGACATGGTTAAAACATGTAGGAGGGAAGCCGGCGTAAATCAAGAAGCAGTGGCTGGATAACATTAAGTTTGATTTTTTAAAAACCTGTAGATTATAGGAGGAAAAAAAAACTAAAGGATTGGGGAGGAGGGGGCAATTGGTTCCACTGCTTCGAGGTCTTGGGAAGGGCTGGAATTTGAGCTGGAGACTGTACAATGAGTCTTGATTTCAGCACAGTGGGGGTGTATTTAGAGCCGAGAGTGAACAAGGGAAGACATTTCAGAGGTGTAAAGTCCATTACTGTATCACTAGTATAGAGAGAGAGATGAGAACCGTTCGCATTAATAAAACTCGTAAGGAAGGTTGACCTTTTCAATCCCCCTGGAGTTGTACCTTTGGTTTAGTTGCCCTTTTAAAAGAATGTCACTTCCCAGTCGCTTCAAACCGCTTTTGGCCTGCTTACAGCATAGTGCCATGCTTAGCACAACCAAGGCCCATTCTAAGTGGTAGCATTCACTGACAGCACCACTTAAATAATGGCCCGGAATTTGCAGTTGGTAATAACAACGAATGAACAGCATTCGTTGTTATTACCTCTGAAACTGACGACAATTTACAGGATGTAACGCATGCGCATCCGAACGTGGAAATCCACAAGCTGCGGTCAGTCATTCACTGTTCCAGCACTGGCTGCGTGTGGCGACCCCACCCCCATAGCCAGTAATCAGGAAAATCAATGAAACTGACAAAAACTTGGACTTTTCCCCAGTAATAAGCTGTTAAATACCCCATTAAAAGTTCAACCTTGTTGGATCAGGTGCAACTGGGGGTTTAGCATCATATTGATTGCTAAGCAAACGTTATGGCCCTGAAAAACTAATTTTTATTTTGTGCAGAGTCAAATGTTTTCATTTTAATAACAATTACAATTTTTAAGAAACTTTTAAAAAAATGTATATATTTTTTTAAAGTTTGTTCATGTTTATTTCAGGTTTACCTTTTCCTCATGTGAGAGCCTCAATCTTTGTTTTGCTCTCTAACATTTTTAAAAAGTCAGAATAAAAGCAACTTGTTCACTTCCTGGTTCCCTGTCTGAGAATTCTGCATTGTGATTGGCTGCTTAGACAGCTTATTGACATCACAGCAGCTCCCGCTATGGGATTCCCACTACATCGTACTGATCTTAATTGCACGTCGAGAAAGGCAAACTTCTCGCTACAGAGATCGTGAGATCTTTGTGGGCAGCTTTCTTCAGGGCCATGGGCGAACGCATTTGCTTCTCCAGGATAGCGCAGATGAATACGTGGCTTGAGCAGTGGTGCAGCAGGGAGGGATTCAAATTCCTGGGGCATTGGAACCGGTTCTGGGGGAGGTGGGACCAGTACAAACTGGACGGTCTGCACCTGGGCAGGACCGGAACCAATGTCCTAGGGGAGTGTTTGCTCGTGCTGTTGGGGAGGAGTTAAACTTATATTGCAGGGGGATGGGAACCTATGCAGGGAGACAGAGGGGGACAAAAATGAGGCAAAAGCAAAAGACAGAAAGGAGATGAGGAAAAGTGGAGGGCAGAGAAACTCAAGGCAAAGAACAAAAAGGGCCACTGTACAGCAAAATTCTAAAAGGACAAAGGGTGTTAAAAAAGCAAGCCTGAAGGCTTTGTGTCTTAATGCAAGGAGTATCCGCAATAAGGTGGATGAATTAACTGCAAATAGATGTTAACAAATATGATGTGATTGGGATTACGGAGACGTGGCTCCAGGATGATCAGGGCTGGGAACTCAACATCCAGGGGTATTCAACATTCAGGAAGGATAGAATAAAAGGAAAAGGAGGTGGGGTAGCATTGCTGGTTAAAGAGGAGATTAATGCAATAGTTAGGAAAGACATTAGCTTGGATGATGTGGAATCTATATGGTTAGAGCTGCAGAACACCAAAGGGCAAAAAACATTAGTGGGAGTTGAGTACAGACCTCCAAACAGTAGTAGTGATGTTGGGGAGGGCATCAAACATGAAATTAGGAGTGCATGCAATAAAGGTGCAGCAGTTATAATGGGTGACTTTAATATGCACATAGATTGGGCTAGCCAAACTGGAAGCAATACGGTGGAGGAGGATTTCCTGGAGTGCATAAGGGATGGTTTTCTAGACCAATATGTCGAGGAACCAACTAGGGGGGAGGCCATCTTAGACTTGGTGTTGTGTAATGAGAGAGGATTAATTAACAATCTCATTGTGCGAGGCCCCTTGGGGAAGAGTGACCATAATATGGTGGAATTCTGCATTAGGATGGAGAATGAAACAGTTAATTCAGAGAACATGGTCCAGAACTTAAAGAAGGGTAACTTTGAAGGTATGAGGCGTGAATTGACTTAGATAGATTGGCGAATGATACTTAAGGGGTTGACTGTGGATGGGCAATGGCAGACATTTAGAGACTGCATGGATGAATTACAACAATTGTACATTCCTGTCTGGCGTAAAAATAAAAAAGGGAAGGTGGCTCAACCGTGGCTATCCAGGGAAATCAGGGATAGTATTAAAGCCAAGGAAGTGGCACACAAATTGGCCAGAAATAGCAGCGAACCTGGGGACTGGGAGAAATTTAGAACTCAGCAGAGGAGGACAAAGGGTTTGATTAGGGCAGGGAAAATGGAGTACGAGAAGAAGCTTGCAGGGAACATTAAGGCGGATTGCAAAAGTTTCTATAGGTATGTAAAGAGAAAAAGGTTAGTAAAGACAAACGTAGGTCCCCTGCAGTCAGAATCAGGGGAAGTCATAACGGGGAACAAAGAAATGGCAGACCAATTGAACAAGTACTTTGGTTCAGTATTCACTAAGGAGGACACAAACAACCTTCCGGATATAAAAGGGGTCAGAGGGTCTAGTAAGGAGGAGGAACTGAGGGAAATCTTTATTAGTCGGGAAATTGTGTTGGGGAAATTGATGGGATTGAAGGCCGATAAATCCCCAGGGCCTGATGGACTGCATCCCAGAGTACTTAAGGAGGTGGCCTTGGAAATAGCGGATGCATTGACAGTCATTTTCCAACATTCCATTGACTCTGGATCAGTTCCTATCGCGTGGAGGGTAGCCAATGTAACCCCACTTTTTAAAAAAGGAGGGAGAGAGAAAGCAGGGAATTATAAACCGGTCAGCCTGACCTCAGTAGTGGGTAAAATGATGGAATCAATTATTAAGGATGTCATAGCAGCGCATTTGGAAAATGGTGACATGATAGGTCCAAGTCAGCATGGATTTGTGAAAGGGAGATCATGCTTGACAAATCTTCTGGAATTTTTTGAGGATGTTTCCAGTAAAGTGGACAAAGGAGAACCAGTAGATGTGGTATATTTGGACTTTCAGAAGGCTTTCGACAAGGTCCCACACAGGAGATTAATGTGCAAAGTTAAAGCACATGGGATTGGGGGTAGTGTGCTGACGTGGATTGAGAACTGGTTGTCAGACAGGAAGCAAAGAGTAGGAGTAAATGGGTACTTTTCAGAATGGCAGGCAGTGATTAGTGGGGTACCGCAAGGTTCTGTGCTGGGGCCCCAGCTGTTTACATTGTACATTAATGATTTAGACGAGGGGATTAAATGTAGTATCTCCAAATTTGCGGATGACACTAAATTGGGTGGCAGTGTGAGCTGCGAGGAGGATGCTATGAGGCTGCAGAGTGACTTGGATAGGTTAGGTGAGTGGGCAAATGCGTGGCAGATGAAGTATAATGTGGATAAATGTGAGGTTATCCACTTTGGTTGTAAAAACAGAGAGACAGACTATTATCTGAATGGTGACAGATTAGGAAAAGGGAAGCTGCAACGAGACCTGGGTGTCATGGTACATCAGTCATTGAAGGTTGGCATGCAGGTACAGCAGGCGGTGAAGTCAATTGGCATGTTGGCCTTCATAGCGAGGGGATTTGAGTACAGGGGCAGGGAGGTGTTGCTACAGTTGTACAGGGCCTTGGTGAGGCCACACCTGGAGTATTGTGTACAGCTTTGGTCTCCTAACTTGAGGAAGGACATTCTTGCTATTGAGGGAGTGCAGCGAAGATTCACCAGACTGATTCCCGGGATGGCGGGACTGACCTATCCAGAAAGACTAGATCAACTGGGCTTGTATTCACTGGAGTTCAGAAGAGTGAGAGGGGACCTCATAGAAACGTTTAAAATTCTGACGGGTTTGGACAGGTTGGATGCAGGAAGAATGTTCCCAATGTTGGGGAAGTCCAGAACCAGGGGACACAGTCTAAGGATAAGGGGTAAGCCATTTAGGACCGAGATGAGGAGAAACTTCTTCACCCAGAGAGTGGTGAACCTGTGGAATTCTCTACCACAGAAAGTAGTTGAGGCCAATTCACTAAATATATTCAAAAGGGAGTTAGATGAAGTCCTTACTACTCGGGGGATCAAGGGGTATGGCGTGAAAGCAGGAAGGGGGTACTGAAGTTGCATGTTCAGCCATGAACTCATTGAATGGCGGTGCAGGCTAGAAGGGCTGAATGGCCTGCTCCTGCACCTATTTTCTATGTTTCAGTACCCCATTCCTGCTTTCTCACCATACCCCTTGATTCCCCTAGTAGTAAGGACTTCATCTAACTCCTTTTTGAATATATTTAGTGAATTGGCCTCAACAACTTTCTGTGGTAGAGAATTCCACAGGTTCACCACTCTCTGGGTGAAGAAATTCCTCCTCATCTCGGTCCTAAATGGCTTCCCCCTTATCCTTAGACTGTGTCCCCTGGTTCTGGACTTCCCCAACATTGGGAACATTCTTCCTGCATCTAACCTGTCTAACCCCGTCAGAATTTTAAACGTTTCTATGAGGTCCCCTCTCATTCTTCTGAACTCCAGTGAATACAAGCCCAGTTGATCCAGTCTTTCTTGATAGGTCAGTCCCGCCATCCCGGGAATCAGTCTGGTGAACCTTCGCTGCACTCCCTCAATAGCAAGAATGTCCTTCCTCAAGTTAGGAGACCAAAACTGTACACAATACTCCAGGTGTGGCCTCACCAAGGCCCTGTACAATTGTAGCAACACCTCCCTGCCCTTGTACTTAAATCCCCTCGCTATGAAGGCCAACATGCCATTTGCTTTCTTAACCGCCTGCTGTACCTGCATGCCAACCTTCAATGACTGATGTAACATGACACCCAGGTCTCTTTGCACCTCCCCTTTTCCTAATCTGTCACCATTCAGATAATAGTCTGTCTCTCTGTTTTTACCACCAAAGTGGATAACCTCACATTTATCCACATTATACTTCATCTGCCATGCATTTGCCCACTTACCTAACCTATCCAAGTCGCTCTGCAGCCTCATAGAATCCTCCTTGCAGCTCACACTGCCACCCAACTTAGTGTCATCCGCAAATTTGGAGATACTACATTTAATCCCCTCGTCTAAATCATTAATGTACAGTGTAAACAGCTGGGGCCCCAGCACAGAACCTTGCGGTACCCCACTAGTCACTGCCTGCCATTCTGAAAAGTCCCCATTTACTCCTACTCTTTGCTTCCTGTCTGACAACCAGTTCTCAATCCATGTCAGCACACTACCCCCAATCCCATGTGCTTTAACTTTGCACATTAATCACTTGTCGAAAGCCTTCTGAAAGTCCAAATATACCACATCAACTGGTTCTCCCTTGTCCACTCTACTGGAAACATCCTCAAAAAATTCCAGAAGATTTGTCAAGCATGAATTCCCTTTCATAAATCCATGCTGACTTGGACCTATCATGTCACCTCTTTCCAAATGCACTGCTATGACATCCTTAATAATTGATTCCATCATTTTACCCACTACCGATGTCAGGCTGACCGGTCTGTAATTCCCTGTTTTCTCTCTCCCTCCTTTTTTAAAAAGTGGGGTTACATTGGCTACCCTCCACTCGATAGGAACTGATCCAGAGTCAATGGAATGTTGGAAAATGACTGTCAATGCATCCACTATTTCCAAGGCCACCTCCTTAAGTACTCTGGGATGCAGTCCATCAGGCCCTGGGGATTTATCGGCCTTCAATCCCATCAATTTCCCCAACACAATTTCCCGACTAATAAGGATTTCCCTCAGTTCCTCCTCCTTACTAGACCCTCCGACCCCTTTTATATCCGGAAGGTTGTTTGTGTCCTCCTCAGTGAATACCGAACCAAAGTACTTGTTCAATTGGTCCGCCATTTCTTTGTTCCCCGTTATGACTTCCCCTGATTCTGACTGCAGGGGACCTACGTTTGTCTTTACTAACCTTTTTCTCTTTACATATCTATAGAAACTTTTGCAATCCGTCTTAATGTTCCCTGCAAGCTTCTTCTCGTACTCCATTTTCCCTGCCCTAATCAAACCCTTTGTCCTCCTCTGCTGAGTTCTAAATTTCTCCCAGTCCCCGGGTTTGCTGCTATTTCTGGCCAATTTGTATGCCACTTCCTTGGCTTTAATGCTATCCCTGATTTCCCTTGATAGCCACGGTTGAGCCACCTTCCCTTTTTTATTTTTACGACAGACAGGAATGTACAATTGTTGTAGTTCATCCATGCGGTCTCTAAATGTCTGCCATTGCCCATCCACAGTCAACCCCTTCAGTATCATTCGCCAATCTATCCTACCCAATTCACGCCTCATACCTTCAAAGTTACCCTTCTTTAAGTTCTGGACCATGGTCTCTGAATTAACTGTTTCATTCTCCATCCTAATGCAGAATTCCACCATATTATGGTCACTCTTCCCCAAGGGGCAGGAGTAAGCCATTTGGCCCCACGAGCCTGCTCCGCCAATTAATAAGACCATGGCTGATCTGATCATGGACTCAGCTCCACTTCTCTGCCCGCTCCCCATAACCCTTTATTTCCTTCTCGCTTAAAAATCTGTCCATCGCCGCCTTAAATATATTCAATGACCTAGCCTCCACAGCTCTCTGGGGCAGAGATTTCCATAGATTTGCAACCCTCTGAGAGAAGAAATTCCTCCTCATCTCAGTTTTAAATGAGCGGCCCCTTATTCTGAGACTATGTCCCCTAGTTTTAGTTTCCCCTATAAGTGGAAATATCCTCTCTGCAACTACCTTGACGAGCCCCCTCGCATTATCTTATGTTTTGATAAGATCACCTCTGATTCTTCTGAACTCCACTGAGTATAGGCCCAACCTATTCAACCTATCTTTATAAGTCAACCCCCTCATCTCCGGAATCAACCTAGTGAACTTTCTCTGAACAGCTTCCAATGCAAGTATATCCTTCCATAAATACAGAGACCAAAACTGTATGCAGTACTCTAAGTGTGGCCTTACCGATACCCTGTAAAGTTGTAGCAGGACTTCTCTGCTTTTATACTCTATCCCCCTTGCAATAAAGGGCAACATTCCATTTGCCTTCCTGATTACTTGCTGTACCTGCATACTAACTTTTTGTGTTTCATGCACAAGGACCCCCAGGTCCCTCTATACTGCAGCACTTTATATTTTTCTCCATTTAAATTATAATTTGCTTTTCTATTTTTTTCTGTCAAAGTGGATAACTTCACATTTTCCCACATTATACTCCAGCTGCCAAATTTTTGCCCACTCAATAGCCTGTCTATGTCCCTTTTCAGATTTTTTGTGTCCTCCTCACAATTTGCTTTCCCACCCATCTGTGTATCATAAGCAAGCTTGGCTACATTACACTCGGTCCCTTCATCCAAGTCATTAATATAGATTGTAATTAGTTGAGGGCCCAGCACTGATCCCTGCGGCACCCCACTAGTTACTGTTTGCCAACCGGAAAATGACCCATTTATCCTGACTCTCTGTTTTCTGTTAGTTAGCCAGTCCTCTATCCATGCTAATATATCACCCCCAACCCCATGAGCTTTTATCTTGTGCGGTAACCTTTTATGTGGTACCTTATTGAATGCCTTCTGGAAATCCAAATACAGCACATCCACTGGTTCCCCCTTATTCACCCTGCAAAAACTCCAGCAAATTTGGCAAACATAATTTACCTTTCATAAAACCATGCTGACTTTGCTTGATTGAATTATGCTTTTCCAAATGTCCTGCTACTGCTTCCTTAATAATGGGCTCCAGCATTTTCCCAATAACAGACGTTAGGCAAACTGGTCTATAGTTTCCTGCTTTTTGTCTGCCTCCCTTTTAAAATAGGGGCGTTACATTTACAGTTTTCCAATCCGCTGGGACCTCCCTAGAATCCAGGGAATTTTGGTAGATTACAACCAATGCATCCACTATCTCTGCTGCCATTTTTTTTAAGACCCTAGGATGTAAGCCATCAGGTCCAGGGGACTTGTCTTCCTTTAGTCCCATTATTTTACCAAGTACTACTTCTTTAGTGATAGTGATTGTATTAAGTTCCTCCCTCCCTATAGCCCCTTGATTATCCATTATTGGGATGTTTTTAGTGTCTTCTACCGTGAAGACTGATACAAAATATTTGTTCAAAGTCTCTGTCATTTCCTTGTTCCCCATTATTAATTCCCCAGTCTCATCCTCTAGGGACCAATATTTACCTTAGCCACTCTTTTCCTTTTTATGTACCTGTAGAAACTCTACCTGTTTTTATATTTTGTGCTAGTTTACTTTCATAATCTATCTTCCCTCTCTTTATCATTGTTTTAGCCAATTTTTGCTGGCTTTTAAAAGTTTCCCAATCCTCTGGTCTCCCAGGGCCACATTGTATGCCCTTGTTTTCAATTTGATACCATCCCTTATTTCCTTAGCTAGTCACAGATGGTTATCCCTTCTCTTACAGTCTTTCCTTCTTATTGTGATATATTTTTGTTGTGAGTTATGAAATATCTCCTTAAATGTCTGCCACTGCTCATCAACCATCCCATACTTTAATCTATTTTCCCAGTCCACTTTATCCAATTCTGCCTTCATGCCTTTGTAGTCTCCTTTATTTAAGCTCAAACACTGGTTTGAGATCCAACTTTCTCACTTAACCATGCTATGGTCACTCATTCCTCGAGGATCCTTGACTAGGAGATCATTTATTAATCCTGCCTCATTACACAGTACCAGACCTAAGATAGCCTGCTCCCTGGTTGGTTCTGCAACGTGCTGTTATAGGAAACTATCCCGGATACACACTATGAACTCTTCCTCAAGGCTACCCTGGCCAATTTGCTTTGTCTAATCAATATGAAGGTTAAAATCACCCATGGCTATTGCCGTTCCTTTTTTACAAGCCACCATTATTTCTTGATTTATACTCCGTCCAACCATGTAGCTACTGTTAGGATGCCTATTGACTTCGCCCATCAGCGACTTTTTCCCCTTATTATTCCTTATCTCCACCCAAGCTGATTCAACGTCTTGATCTTCTGAGCCAATATCGTTTCTCACTAACACACTGATCTCATCCTTTATTAACAGTGCTACCCCACCTCCTTTTCCTTTCTGTCTGTGTTTCCGAATTGTCAAATACCCCTTAGTATTTAATTCCCAGTCTTTGTCACCTTTTAACCACGTCTCTGTAATGGCTATCAGATCATACCCATTTGTATCTATTTGTACCATCAACTCATTTATTTTATTACGAATGCTGCATGCATTCAGATAAAGAGCTTTTAAATTTGTTTTTTTACCATTCTTTTCCTGCTTTGACCCCACTTTCTGATTCACCTTTATGCTTATACATTCTGTCCCTTCCTGGCATGCTCTGGTTTTCATTACCGCCAGTGTTACCCTGCTCAATTGCCTTCTCCTTATTTGACTTTTTTAATTTTCGCTCACCTGAATCCACTCCCCCACTAATTAGTTCAAAGCCCTCTCTACAGACCTAGTTATTTGATTCGCCAGGACACTAGTCCAAGCACAGTCTAAGTGGAGCCTGTCCAAACGGAACAGCTCCCTCTTACCCCCGTACTGGTGCCAGTGTCCCACAAACCAAAACCCATTTCTCCCACACCAGTTTTTGAGCCACATGTTTAACTCTCTGATCTTATTTACCCTATGTAAATTTGCTCGTGGCTCAGGCAGTAATCCAAAGATTATTAACTTTGTGGTTCTGCTTTTTCTGCAGTGAGTGGTTCCACTGGTCATGCACCATAACTGTGGCATGTGACAGATGGAGGTCACTGGAAAGTGGCAGGAACTGGGTTTCTGCTGTTTCTGGGATTTTCTGACATGCCTTGTAAAGAGTAGAACCTCTGCCTACCCGTTGCACTTGTTGGGAGTTGTCTAGGACTTGCTGCATGTGGGCATGGACTGCTTCAATATCTGAGTAATTGCGAATAGAACTGAACACTGTGCAATCATCAGCAAACATTCCCACTTCTGACCTCTATGATGGAGGGAATGTCATTGATGAAGTAGCTGAAGATAGTTGGGTCTACGATAATGCCCTGAAGAATTTCTAAGGCGATGTCCTGGGGCTGAGATGATTGACCTCCAAAAAATCTCAACCACCTTCCTTTGTGCTAGATATGACACCACCAACCACTGTAGAGTTTCCCCCTGATACCCCTTGACTACTAGGGCCCCTTGGTGCTACACATGTTCGGATGCTGCCTTGATGTAGAGGGCAATCACTCTCGTCTCATCTCTAGAAATCAATCCACTAGGTTGAGGGTTTTTTTTTGAGGAAAGGATGATGGTGCTAGTACTGCGGAGAAGGGACCATTTACAATGTGAGCTAGCTTGCGGGCCAGGAAGAGAAGTTGGCTGACCTGCTGAGTATTTCCAGCATTTTCTATTTTTATTAGAGCACACCCTTAAGGGGTATTAGTTTGAGTTTTAGGTTGTAGGACCTTGTTGGAGCAGAATGGAAAAAGCTGTACTCTACTGTGGCATATCTGATGCGGGTGCTTGATACCGGCACTGGGTGACCAAAATGAACAAGTGTTCCATTTCCCAGCAATGACACCCTTCATCTAGATGAGTAAAACAAAATTTATGGAGGGAAATAATACAATCATTTCAAATTGAGCGCACTGTTTGTTGTTTGGTTATGAGCCTGCTGCTTCCTCTCCTTTCACGATTAAGCCTCCAGCCAACTATTCATCGTAATAATGGAAGCTGAACCTGGGTGTCTCGCTTAAAATTATTCTGTGCGCAGGATTATATTTGTACTTTTAAAATACCTCCTGAATCTTGCTCTGCTTGGTTTATTTCTGGAGAATGTATACTGAATACATGAATTTACATTGAATTTTTAAACAGATTAATTTTCACTAATTTGACTTAGAATTTCTTTTTCAAAGTGGCATTTGGGCGTAAATTGGTCTTGGCTGGTAGCGCAAAATGGACGATGGCAAATGGCAGCTTATTTTACACACTGCCCGATTTTGTTTTCCGCTGAAGTTGTACCCCATTGTCTTTTGTTCTGGAATATCAAACATTTCAAATTCTTCTGTAAAATATAATTTCTCTCTATGGGGACAGATTTGCACTGTATACTATATGTAACAAAATTGTAAACCTGTTAAGAAAAAAAGCTGTTTCATTAGTATTTCATTACACATGGTGCACAAAGGAACCCTCCCTTCTGCAATGAGAAACAAGGGGATCAATTTTAATCCTACCCACCAGGTGGAAACTGGACGGGTGGGCAGTTAAAAATGAGCAGGTTAATTACTCGCTCAGATCCTGACCGTTTCTGATATTAACCTGCAGAGTTTTGCAGACGCATGAGGAGCCTACCTAAAGCAGATGGGAGCCTCATAAACCTGTGTGAATCGTGGGTTCCATTATGTCAATAGGGGTCCAATGCTGTTTAACTGGAACCTGAGCGAGGAAGCCGCAGACAAAAAAGGCCCTTCAGGTAAATCTAAAACTTTCGGTGGGCCCAGCAATAGGGAAGATTGCGCTGCCCACTCACCCCCTTCCCTCTCATGAGACCTTCTCGAAACCCCTTTCGCACAACTGAAAGCCGGTGGCCAGCCAAGAGCTGCTCAATCTGCACTTCCTTTATGCCCGTTCTAGGTGGGAAGTGGATCGATTTAAATGAGGCCCAGTGTGTTAAAATCACCGTGGCCTCCTCCCTCTGCTGGGTTGGAAATGAACACCCAGAAACCCGCTCCAAGTTAAAATCCGACCCAAAGTTCATGCAGTTGAAAGAACGAAAGGATGTCACTGGAGCTTTTCTAAATACTGCAATTTAATCTGTTTTTATGGTTAAAATAAAGACTGTATGCAAAAATATTTATATATTTTTATACATGCAATATAGGTAAGCTGATCAGCCAGAAAGTTACAGTTTTTTGTGGTTATTTTCCAACAAAAGAGCTCATAATGAATCCAATGCTGATGAAACTGTTTTCTGAGCATTAAAGTTGCATTATTTCAGTCTGCGGCTCTCTCGGCTTCGGTTTCATCAAAACATCTGTGATATCATTCAGGTACATACTGTCCAGACATGTCTGGCAGGGCTTCGGAAGCCACTGTCAAGGATCTGTTACTATTGTGTATGTTTTGTTTTACTTTCATAAACTAAAACTGTGGGTGGACTGTTTCGAGAGCGCTTGGGATTTATTCTTTTGCTAGGCCCCTTTTTATTATATATTTGAGAACTGTAGGAAAAAATGCATTTTATAAAGATGATGATTTGACTATGTTAGGATTGGAGCCACAGATAATGTGTGTTCTGTCGAAATGGTTGTCTGGGACTCCTGTTCAGGCTGGGTTCAACTATGTCTATTGTACAGTATTTGTTCCTCCCCTTGTTTCACCCTTTTTTTGATCATAGGGATTCCTACTGACACATGTTTTTCTTCCCATGGAGCATCTTTGGCTGCTGTCAATAAAAGAAAGACTTGCATTTATATAGTATCTTTCACAACCTCGGGACGTCCCAAAGCGCTTTACAGCCAATGAAGTACTTTTGAAGTGTAGTCACTGTTGCAAGATAGGAAACGTGCCCAGCAAGGTCCCGCAAACAGCAATGTGATAATGACCTGCTTTTTTAATGATGTTGGTTGAGGGGTAAACATCGACTAAGTCACCAGGGAGTACTCCCTTACTCTTCTTCGAAATAGTGCCGGGGATATTTTCCATCCACTTGAGAGGGCAGACGGGGCTTCGAGTTAATGACTCATCTGAAAGACAACACCTCTAACTGTACAGCACTCCCTCAGTACCGCACTGGAGTGTCAGCCTAGAGTTTGTGCTCAAGTTTCAAGTGGGGCTTAAACCCACAACCTACTGAGTCAGAGGCAAGCATGCTACCAACTGAGTCATAGCTGACAATCTGTGCTCCTGCAGATTTTGCAGCAAGACCAATTGTTTTTACAAATGAATACTGTCGTCCCATAAATCTGGTGATGTTATGCACTTAGAATAAATTCCATATCATATTTGTGCAAGATAACATGAATTTATTACATGCAGTTCCATGGTGTCACTATGGCTGTTGTAAAGCATAATGGCAGGTATGTGGAATTTTTATACTATGTCCATTGAACTATGAAAAGCACCCAGTAGAACAGCTGTAGATTTTATCTGTCCAGATTTGGTTTATGTCTGGAGAGAGCATTTAATATAACTGTAGGGCGAAGTTCTGGTAGTTACAGGTCTGTTACTGGTGGTGGTAGTGGTGGAACAATCTGAGGTAATGAAATAAGCTTATTGCACAATACGAAAGCAGAGAGGCTTAATTGTTTTTGCTGTAGTTTATTGGTCAAAATATATATGTATCTGGGTGACGAGACTGAGTTACTGGTCATGCATTAGGGAATACTTGATAATGGGTCAGTGAATGAAATAAATCCTACAAGTGGGTAGAGGATGATGATGGGGATAGAGACATTGAATACCTCTCGATGAACACCGTAGATGCTAGTAAGCTTTGTAGCCCCCTCTCCCATTCTCCTGCTCTCCACATTGTGGAATAAGTTCCATATTGTACATTTTAGCAAAGGTGGTCTTACCAGTGAATGTGGAATTCCAGGAAGTAACCCTCACATCATTTCAGAAACTTTCCTGAGCTGTCAAACTACGGCAGGGAGCACTTAGCTGTTCTGAGTGCAAAGTGGGCAAGACTGCATGCTCACGATGTTGTAACAATTTTGTAATGTTTAAACTGTCAGTCAGTCACAGAGCTGGAAATCTAAGCTAGCTTCGTGACAGATACTTAAATCTGCTCTTTTGGGGAATCATGACCAGGGTAATTGCATGAAGTGAATGGAATGCGGCAAAGTGGCCCAGTCGCAATGGCAAAATAAATTATGCGAATGAGGGACTGTGGAATAACAAAAGCTTTAGTGGTTTGTATCCAAATTTGTGTATAAACCAATTTATCTCCTGGAAAGATGCGCAATCAAGCCAACCAGTCATAAGCTTTAAGACAAAATTACATGTCTGCACGATGATAAATGAGGCGAGAAGTCATCTTATTTATTCCTCTGTTGCCTCACACTCCAGGCAAAGTGCTTGATTTAAGCAATCAAGAACGCCCCCGCCCCCCCATGTATTGTAGGGAATCAAGTGCTAGGGGTTTGATTGAAAGATTTGGCCTGCTAGGCTCACCTTCAATCAGAGGGTGGATTGGTTGCTCTCAGTAAATTGGCACAGAACATGTGGTGCTTTTTAGTGGCTGGAATTTAACCAATCAGCATTTGTAGTAGTGATAGTATTCCATCAGAGTTACAGATTGAAAACATTTTATTGTACCTTAGGAAGAGGCCCAACCTTAGAGTGTGGGGGTATGTTGGGGGCTGGAGAATCAGGGATTTGAAGTGGGGACAGGAGGACAACATTAATCTATGCCATAAAAACTTGGAAAGGCACATCTCCCTCAACTTACCTCTCCTCATGATTGAACAACAACAACAACAACTTTTATTTATATAGTGCCTTTAACGTAGTGAAACGTCCCACCGAGCCGCATAAATAGAAATTAGCGCAGGTGACCAAGTCTTGAAGGAGGAAAGAGAGGCGGAGAGATTTAGGCAGCGAGTTCGAGAGATTGGAGCCTATGCAACAAGGCACGGTCACCAATGGTTGAGCGATTATAATCAGAGATGCTCAATAGGGCAGAATTAGAGGAATGCAGACATCTCAGTGGCGGGGGGTGGTGGTGTTGTGGGGCTGGAGGAGATTACAGAGATAGGGAGGGGCGAGGCCATGGAGGGATTTGATTGAGCCTACGTCTTAGGGGGTGTTTATTAGAATCAAAAGAGATAACATGTTTCTCAGTTTTAAATGGTAGATTAGCTCAGTGGCTTTTGCCTTTTGAGTCAGAAGGTCATGGATTCAAATTCCACTTAAGGATTTGAGCACATATTGTTGGAACTAATGCCCCATCTGCCTGGTCAGGGGATGTAATAGATCCTACAGCACTAGTCGAAGGAGAGCAGGGACTTCATCTGGTATCTAGGTCATTCTTCAACCAACA
Organism: Pristiophorus japonicus; assembly: GCF_044704955.1. Classification (NCBI taxonomy): domain Eukaryota; kingdom Metazoa; phylum Chordata; class Chondrichthyes; family Pristiophoridae; genus Pristiophorus; species Pristiophorus japonicus. Next base: position 334,521,301 of record NC_091978.1, read on the forward strand.
ACATCAAGATCTGGTCAGTCATTTCATTTACTGTAGGTGGGACCTTGCTGTGTGCATAATTGGCTATTACGTGAACTAAATTGTGCATAACACCAATGACTGAACTTGAAATTGGTCATAAGAAATTTGGCCCCTCGAGCCGACTCCGCCATTCAATAAGATCATGGCTGATCTGATCTTGGCCTCAACTCCACATCCCTGCCCACTCCCCATAGCCCTTGACTCCCTTCTCGTTCAAAAATCTGTCTATCTTCACCTTAAACATATTCAATGACCCAGCCTCCACAGCCCTCTTTGGTAGAGAATTCCAAAGATTCACGACTCCCTGAGAGAGAAATTCCTCCTCATTTCCGTTTTAAATTATTCTGAAACTATGCCCCCTAATTCTAGATTCTCCCACGTGAGGAAACATCCTCTCTGCATCTACTCTGTCAAGCCCCCTCAGAATCTTATACGTTTCAATAAGATCACCTCTCATTCTTCTAAACTCCAATGAGTATAGGCTCAACCTTTCTTCACAAGACAACCCCTTCATCTCAGGAATCAACCTAGTGAACCTTCTCTGGACTGCCTCCATTGCAAGTATATCCCTCCTAAAATAAGGTGACCAAACTTGTATGCAGTACTCCAGGTATGGTCTCACAGTTGTAGCAAGACTTCCCTACTTTTATACTCCATTCCCCTTGCAATAAAAGCCAACATTCCATTTGCCTTCCTAATTACTTGTTCTACCTGCATGCTAACTTTTTGTGTTTCATGTACAAGGACCCCCAGGTCCCTCTGTACCTCAGCATTTTGTAATCTCTCCCCATTTAAATAATAATTTGGTTTTTTATTTTTTTCTACCAAAATGGATAACCTCACATTTTCGCACATTATACTCCACCTGCCAAATTATTTCCGACTCACTTAGCCTATCTATATCCCTTTGCAGATTGTCACAACTTGCTTTCCCATCTATCTTTGTATCATCAGCAGATTTGGCTACATTACACTCGGTCCCTTCATCCAAGTCAATAATATAGATTGTAAATAGTTGAGGCCCCAGTACTATCCCTGTGGCACCCCACAAGTTACAGTTTGCCAATCTGAAAATGACCTATTTATCCCAACTCTCTGTTTTCTGTTAGTTAGCCAATCCTCTATCCATGTTAATATATTACCCCCAACTCTGTGGGCTCTTTTCTTGTGCAGTAACCTTTTATGTGGCACCTTATCGAATGCCTTCTGGAAATGCAAATACATGACATCTACTGGTTCCCCTTTATCCACCCGGCTCGTTACATCCTCAAAGAACTCCAGCAAATTTGTCAAACATGATTTCCCTTTCATAAAACCTCTGCTTGACTGTATTATGATTTTTTAAATGTTCTGCTACTGCTTCCTTAATAATGGACTCGAGCATTTTCCCAATGACAGATGTTAGGCTAACTGGTCTATAGTTTCCTGCTTTCTGTCACCCTCCTTTCTTAAATAGCGGCGTTACATTTTCAGTTTTCCAATCGACGGGGACCTCTCCAGAATCCAGGGAATTTTGGTAGATTACAAACAATGCATCCACTATCTCTGCAGCCACTTCTTTTAAGTGGGACTTGTCCACCTTTAGTCCCATTAATTTGCCTAGTACTTTTCTCTAGTGTTAGTGATTGTTTTAAGTCCCCCCCCCTCCCAATAGTCCCTTGATTATCAATTATTGGATGCTTTTAGTGTTTTATACCATGACCGATACAAAATATTTGTTCAAAGTTTCTGCCATTTCCCTGTTCCCCATTATTAATTCCCCAGTCTCATCCCCTAAAAGACCAACTTTTATTTTAGCTACTCTCTTCCTTTTTATACACCTATAGAAGCTCTTAGTCTGTTTTATATTTCTTGCTAGTTTACTCTCATAATCTATCTTCTCTCACTCTCATAATCTATCTTCTCTCTCTCTTGAGATGAAGTGCTTTGAGATGTGCAGATGATGTGATAAGGTGCTGTATAAAAGGCAAGTTTGTCCGGCAAGTAACTAAGGGGAGGGAAGGGGTGGAGTACTATCATGTTCCTGGTGCTGATTGGCTAAATTCCAGTCTTTGACTTTGTCCCTGGGTGGATCCAGAATAAAGTGGTTGAAGAACCAATTCGTTCTGACTGGTGTATTTGACTGAGCTTTGTGCGGCTGTTTCCACTCCTGTACTCTTCACTGTTAAGGATTTGTGGTTTGAAGTTTCCTACTGCAGACTAGGGTAGATTCAAGCATTACTGGCTGAATTTTTTAACAAATCCTAGTTTGATTTGCCCTGCATAGTGTAGGGTTGGAAACACGGCTGGTAAAAGTTCGAAGGGCTCAAGTGGCATTCTAAACTTCAATAACTTGTGAAAATCACCTGATCCTTAAGATTGTATGGTAACCTGCAACTTAAGCTAGCATGAATTTTAATAACATAAAACATTTAGGGGTAAAATTGGTCCGAGACGGTAGCACAAACCGTTTTACACTCTATTGAAGTCAATGGGAAAGAAAATCAGGCAGAGTGCAAAACGGGCTGCTGATTCGCTCTTGCCTGTTTTGCTCTACCATACAAGACAAATTTCTGTTTTTCTTCTGGCATATACAACCAGGAACATATAATAATTCGAGTTCTGCTGCAAAATATAATTTCTCTCTCTGGGGAAAGAGTTTCTTTGCAAACTATTTCAATACCATTTTCAAACCCCTTCAGGATTAAGTTATTGTAATGTCTGTAAGCTTGTAATGTTTGTAGCTCCACACTGGACGTATTGTGTACTGCAACTACAGAGTTAATAATTAAAAAGAACCAGGCATGTTCCGGAGGCTTCCAAGAGAGCTGCCTGCCATGTTAGAAAGCTGTGTGTGCTGTGCTTTGTGAATATATCACATTTGGCGGCGAGGTGGGATTTTTCAGATGATTTAAAGCTGAAATTTTGTTGGTGAAGGATTCAGCCAGCCAACAGAAAGACTTTGGGAGCTTCTGTCTTTGGAAACAGCAACAAAATCCAAGGTAAAATACAGCACACTGTGTGAACAGCTAGAAATTAAAATGGCAGCACCCGCAGGTGTAATGGAATATTTGGGTGAATATAGACACGAGCGGGAACGTTTTAAAGTGTATGTGGATCGGCGAGAAATGTATTTCACTGCAAATAACATAATCGAAGTTCCAGACAATGCAGTCCAGAATCAGGCGATATTGGAACGGAAGCGAGCAATTTTCTTATCGGAAGCTGGTCCGGCATTTGTATGAAACACTGGTAAATCTGCTTGTGCCTAACAGCCAAAGGACACAATGCTTAAAGAGATTTTAACGAAGCTAGAGCAACACTATAACCCCAAACCATTAGAAATTGCTGAAAGCTATAGTTTCGGTATACAAAATCAAAAGGCTGATTCAAGTATCAGTGATTGCATTGTAGCATTAAAAAAGCTATCTATTCACTGTAATTTCGGAAACTTTCAAAACCGAGCATTGCGGGATCATTTTGTTTGTGGGGTGAAAAATGATGCGCTCAGAAGAAAGTTATTGATGATGGATGACTTGACTTTTGAGATTGCTTGTCAGACAGCGAGGTTGAAGGGCATAGCTGATCAATATATTCCCGAGAATTGCATAATAATTACGGTCGTCAGTCAACCGAGATGAATCGCCTGCAGGTTTAAAGTAAAGACGGTGGGGGCCCAAAGTCTCAGAAACTGGAAATTTTAACAGAGTGTCGAAGTCGTGCTATAGGTACCTGGGACAACACATTGCTCAAAGTTGTCCATATGTGAAGGCAGAGTGTTTCTTCTGCAGAAAGACTGGGCATCTTGCGAAGGCATGCCGACTGAAGGGTAAACCAGTTTTCAAAGCTATGAGTCCAGCGTTAAAAGCTATGAGTAGAAATCCCCAGAGACTACATAGCATGGAAGAACAACAACAGGACGTGGAAATGTTAGAGTTACATGTCATCAGGAGCACGAGGTTAACGGACAGCGATTCAAAAAGTATCAAAATCCACATAGAGGTTGCGGGATTCAAGATACCAATGGAAATCGGCACGGGTGCATCCGTGAGTGCAGTACCGGAGTCGCTATACCTCAACAAATTGTGTGATTTCCTATTGGAGAAATCCAAGATAGAGCTGTGAAACTACTCGGGAGAGAAAATTCTTGTGGTAGGTCGTATCACCGTACCAGTGAAATACAAGGTTCAATTTCAGAACTTGCCGCTAACAGTAGTGAAAGGAGACAAGCCTGCCTTACCAGGAAGAAATTGGTTGAGCTCACTGAAGCTGGATTGGAGTAAGATTTTCCGAGTGGAAGTGAGATTTTCATCAACGGATGATGTTATCAAGAAGTATCCGGAGGTGTTCTGCGAAACGGGCAGTCCGATCCAAGGCTTCAAGGCGAGTGTCAGGATACAGAAGGATGCTAGATCGGTTTACTACAAGCCACGTTCCGTACCATATGCACTCAAGGAGAAAGTTGAGCAAGAACTCAAAAGACTAGAGACTGAGAACATTATTTGTAAGATAGATCGATGTAATTGGGCTACACCCATTGTTGTTGTACCTAAGTCCGACGGTAAGGTAAGATTGTGTGGTGATTATAAAGTAACCGTAAACCAGCTTCTAGAGGATAATGTCCACAATACATTGTCGAATATAGAAGATTTGTTCACAACACTGACAGGTGGTCAGATCTTCTCAAAACTGGATCTTACAAATGCCTACTTACAGCTTGAACTAGATGAGGAGTCCAAGTCATGCTTGACTATAAATACTCATCTACACCTATATCAATTTAATAGGCTACCGTTTGGAATGTCTTCCGCCCCTGCCATAGAAACATAGAAACATAGAAAATAGATGCAGGAGTAGGCCATTCAGCCCTTCTAGCCATTCAATGAGTTCATGGCTGAACATGCACTTCAGTACCCCCTTCCTGCTTTCTCGCCATACCCCTTGATCCCCCGAGTAGTAAGGACTTAATCTAACTCCCTTTTGAATATATTTAGTGAATTGGCCTCAACTATTTTCTGTGGTAGAGAATTCCACAGGTTTACCACTCTCTGGGTGAAGAAGTTTCTCCTCATCTCGGTCCTAAATGGCTTACCCCTTATCCTTAGACTGTGACCCCTGGTTCTGGACTTCCGCCATATTCCAAGGGGTGATGAACCAGATATTGTAAGGTATTGAAGGGGTAGTATGTTATTTGGATGACATACTAATTTCAGCACCAAATAGGCAAATTCATAATAACATTTTGAATACAGTCCTCAAACGGCTAGAGAAGCACAGAGTACGAGTGTCTGCTCGCAAGTGTGAGTTATTTAAAAACTCAGTGGAGTACTTAGGGTACAGAGTAGACAAAGATGGTTTACATCCAACCATGGGAAAGCTGGATGCAATTAGAAATTCACCCACTCCCAGGAATGTCACTGAATTTCGTTCATTCTTCGGGCTTTTGAACTATTATGAGAAGTTCCTACCAAATTTGGCTACAGTATTACATCCACTGAATGAACTATTGAAAAAACAGGCCCATTGGAAGTGGTCAAAAGAATGCAATACAGCATTCAAGAAGTGTAAAAGCAAATTGGTAGAGAGCACCATGTTAATTCACTATGACATATCAAAGGAGATTAAGCTAGCATGTGATGCCTCTCCATATGGAGTTGGGGCAGTGATCTCTCATGTATCATGTAGCGGGGAGGAGAAACCAATTGCTTTTGCTTCACGCACTCTCAGTGCCAGTGAGAGTAATTATGCGCAAATCGAAAGGAAAGCTTTGGCATTAATTTTTGGGGTCAAGAAGTTTCACAAATACTTGTAAGATCGTAAGTTTACCATCGTTACGGACCATAAGCCCCTAACAGCAATCCTCCATCCAAAGTCCCCAGTTCCAACTTAGCTGCAGCCCGATTGCAGAGATGGGCTTTGATTTTGTCAACATATACATATGATACTGAATACAGACGATCAGCTGATCACAATAATGCTGATGCAATGTCTAGATTGCCTTCCCCATCACAAGTTACACCCGATAGGGAAGAAGTGTTTATATTTTTCATACATTGATGAACTACCAGTCACAGCTGAAGAGATTGGTAGAGCAACCAATTGTGACCCAGTGATGACAAAGGTGTATGATTATATTGCAAATGGATGGCCAAACCAGGTATCAGACAAGGATATCCATCCATTCTTCATTCGTAGGAATGAATTATCAGTCGATAAAGATTGTATCATGTGGGGTGCAAGAGTGGTTATACCAAATAAATTCAGGTCCAAATTATTAGGAGACCTCCATGACCAACACCTGGGAATATGCATGACCAAGAGTTTTGCACGCAGTTATTTATGGTGGCCAGGTCTTGATAAAGATATAGAGTACATCGTGAGTCAGTGTACGACATGTCAATCGGTAATCAAGCAACCATCATCAGTACCATTACAGCAATGGAAATGGCCTCCCAGGGTGTGGCAAAGGCTACATATTGATTTTGCTGAGCTAGAAGGACAACAATTGTTCATTGTAATTGATAGCCATTCGAAGTGGGTTGAAGTGTTTCCAATGTGGAAAATAACAACAAGTAAAACATTGGACATTTTGCGAAGATTATTTTCTTCATTTAGCCTCCCAGAAGAAATTGTTTTGGATAATGGACCACAATTTCTTTCAGAAAAAATGGTGTGAAACATACCAAGGTTCCACCATACCACCCTGCCTCGAATGGTGCAGCAGAGCGCACTACAAATTGTAAAACGTGCCCTCATAAAACAAATGGTAGATCCAAATCCAAAGAAACGGCAGTTGTCATTGGATGATAAATTGGCTAATTTTCTAATTACATATCCTAATATTCCTCACACAACTACTAATAGAACACCAGCAGAGTTGTTTCTCAGACGACAGCCACGAACCAGATTCTCGTTGTTAAAACCAAATTTGGCACAGTCCGTAGAAGAGACACAATTAAGACAGAAAGAGAATCATGATTGAGGTAGAGTAAAAGCGAGAAGTGTGAAATTAAACCAGAAAAGAGCGAAGAACCATCACCATAAATGGTTAAAGTGGTTACTAGGAAGAGTAGTGAAGTTATGTGGTCCTCGTACATATTTGGTCAAGATGTTTGATAATGGACAGGTTAGGTTTGTTCATATTGATCATATTTTACCTACAGACATGGAAGGAGTTGAAGGTGGGAATGATTCAATTATTTCTGACTCATTAGATAGTTTTGATATACCAATAGCATATCCTACATTTAATGTACTGGAAACAAATCCAAGAGAAAATCAGAATGTATGTCTGAGTCTGAGTCAGGAAAACAAACAGCCTGAAGGTAGAGTGAGTTCAAATGAAAATCAAGGAAATTCCATGAAGGAAAACGTTCCTCAGGATGAGCCTCGAAGGAGTTTAGATTCGACACCATGTTTGGAAGGTTCTGTTCGAGAGCGAAGGTATCCTCTTTGAAACAGAAAACAAGTGGTTACGTTAAATTTGTAATATGGAAATAAGTATATATCCTGGTTATGTATAAATATGCAAGTTATGTATGATGTTTGTTATAATAACTTCTTCATTAAGGAGGGAGAAGTGTAATGTCTCTAAGCTTGTAATGTTTGTAGCTGAACACTGTGGATGTGGACGTATTGTGTACTGCAACTACAGAGTTAATAATTAAACAGAACCAGGCATGTTCCGGAGGCTTCCGAAAGAGCTGCTTGCCATGTTAGGAAGCTGTGTGTGCTGTGCTCTGTGAATATATCAATTATTGTTCTACATGTGAATGGTTAGAGTGGTGTAAAGGTTGCGCTGACTGGATATAGTTTTCAACTGTGGTAGTTTTCTGAAGGTGGCAACAGTTGTTATGCCATGTGACAGGATAAGTGGTATAGTTGGAACTTTAAGGTGTATCCCTCACAGGAAGGTTAAGTGATAATGGAGTACTTTGTTTTTTATAAGCTGTTATGTGTTCATTATGATGAAGTCATCATCATCATCGGCAGTCTCTCGAAATCGAGGAAGACTTGCTTCCACTCTAAAAATGAGTTCTCAGGTGACTGTACAGTCCAATACGGGAATTACGGTCTCTGTCACGGTGACACAGACAATAGTTGAAGGAAAGGGTGGGTGAGGAGTCTGGTTTGCCGCACACTCCTTCCGCTGCCTGCGCTTGTTTTTTGCATGATGAAGTATGCAAGTGTTTTCCACTTTTATCATCCAGGGTCTTGTATAACAGGACAAGATATAGCGTAAAGCTCCTTCTACTTTGCCCACATAACATGGCTGAACCACAGCCTCAAAAAGCTGATGTTACTGTGCGTTTCCATTTTCCACATTAGCCGCTCTTGCGGGCTCTGTAAATGTATTGCCAATTGGTGCCAAATATGGGCAGTACTGTGCTCTGGGTCTGAAACTGGCTTCAAAATCATGCTCCCAGAGATGAAAGGACAGTGTACTAACCTAAAGTCTCCTCCTCCTTCTGAATAGCTGCACTAGTTACTTTGCAGATCATCATGGTGCAGTTCACTAAACAGAAGCACACTTAGAAGCAGTGGCCCTGAGTAATGAAGTGACTTTCTCCAGGTTAATTTTATGAAAAATGTTGTAATGGCACTTTGAGGCTCTTTGCCTCGAGGTTGAGGACACCTTTGCTCAAATGTTTTTTGACAGTTCGAGAGTTTTGGGAAGGTTGTCTCAGAGAAAGGTTCCTCTGATGGCTGGAAAGCATGGGAAAATAATAGGAGCTCTATATATTTCAATAGATTATGAATTCTACTGGTCCCATTTTCTGAGAGCAGGTGTCAATGCATGCTGGAACCCTGCGTTCAGAGCAGATTTAGTGATCAAAAGCAGTACTATGTGAGATGTTAAAGACAGTGTTGAGTGAGCTCTCAAAATCTAAGGATGCAATTTAAATAAAGAATACACTGTTACATTTGTTTCAGCATATTTTATCTTTGGAAAAATGGACCTGAAACAGTGGTCAGCTGTTTTCTTTTTGACAGTGAATGGTAATTTCACCGATCCTATCCTCACTAGATGCCCATATTTTACCAGATGGCGACACTGAATAGTAATCAGGAGTGGAACCCTTGGCTCATATTCCCCCTTCACAGCCCAGGTACACCGTAACCAATTGTAGCACCCTTGCTCACACCTGGGTTGAGATCAGCTAACTCAGCACATGCCAGGAATCGAAATGGGGTTCTTATGATCTGCCTATATATAGTCTGCCATTACCAGCTGCCTTTAGCTACTGTAATTGGCTTGCTGTACCTTACATCAGCACAAAGCACATGGAAACATCCATCTTACCACAGTCAGTGTCTTAATCCAGAAGCATGTTCTGGGCCACAGTTAGTCACAGTAGAAGATTAAATATGTTTTATTGTTGATCCATCATGAAGGCTCCATAGTCACCATGAGCACACTGTTGGTCATTAGCCTTTGAACTCATCTACAGACTAAATGTGTTTCTGGTGTCTGGAGACCTAGCGGCATTATTATGGAATCAGTCTGCACACGCTCGGCCATCATACTTTTTCACACGTACTTGATTTATGAGCCACAGTAATAAGCTCTTATGTTACCAAAGATTAAAGTGGCCATGCATTTTGTTTCAAACAAATCTATGGCTTCCCTCAGTAAGCCACACAGACCAGGAAGTATCGCTGACTGGTCTGCGCTCAGTTCGGTTCAAGAGAAGCAGTGGTAGGGATGCTACAGTTAGCCTCAGCGACAAGAATTGAAAGAAGAAAATGTTCTTTCCTGGTCACCCTCCAGTGTGGACATCTGCTGAGGCCAGATTGGGCTCAGCTGTGATTTCCCCCCCCCCACCCCCCCCCCCATGGTTGAACAGCACGCCAACACTCTCTGTCTAGGCTCACTCAGGAAGAGTTCTACTTGAGCAGTGAACTAGAGAGCAACCTTTCTTGTAGAGCAAGTACTCTAGCAAGGAGTAAACTCCTTCAGGAGGGGGAAGGGAAAAATGAGTAGCGAAAGAAAAACAAACATAATATTTAAAGTGGCGAACACATTGTATTTCATCCATTTCTCTTACTATTTAGAGCTAAATCTTAGAACTGGACACCTGGGATCAGTGTTTCACAGAGCAATGTGGCAAATTGAGCTAACATGTGATGTAATATTACAGCTCACAACACCACACGCACATACAGATGACAAAAATAGAATGAATTATATGTGCCAAGTGCACTGAAGGCTTCAATTAGAAAGCTTGGTCACTCCGAGTAATGCCCAGACAAATACAGCCTGTTGGTTTAATGTCAGATTTACAGTTGTGCCAAAGTTATTTATTCTGTTAATGAATTTCATCCCACAACATCCTTCAGATGAGTCCTGTTTATATGTTGGTAAAGTAAGAGTTTCATTCCACTGGTGAATTGGGCGAAGAAAAGTGACATAAAGCAACGAGTGGAAGCTCTCGTGGCTTAGTTGGTAAATGCATGGCCTCACGTGGTACTGAGCCATACAGAACAGGAAGGCCTGTGTTCAGTTTGGTGGTCAGAGGTCTCAATGCAGCTGAAAAATTGGCCGGTTTTCCTGCTTGCGATCACAATCTAGTAGCTCCTGCTGGAAAGTGTGTTTTGTATGGATGTCCGGAAAGGAATTATGTCACCCACCACTGAATAGCCTCTCAGCCATTTATTGTTTAGACTCACAATGAAACCAGGTTATGTGGATGAGGTGTTTGAGGTGCAATGGCCACAGTAGAACTGTACCCCATTCCATTCCAAATCTTACCGTTTTAAGGATTATTCCTTTCATTATTCTCATTGCCTCTTCCTGCTTCCAAAATGTATGATTTCACATTTCTCAATATTGAACTGCATCTGCCATGTATCTGCCCATTCTGCTAGTCTATGGCTATCCTCTTACTGTCTTTGTCACAATTTGCTATACCCTCCAATCATTTCCTAAATCTAGATCATTTATCATTTATTTGTTTGTATAGTAGGCAATATGGAACTCCTGTGAATTGCCATTCTTCACTTCTTTCCAGTCTGAGAACCTTCCCTTTACCCCAAACCTTTGCTCCTTATCTTCCAAACAAATGGATGGAAAATTAGGCATTGTGGACTGCCGATTTTCTGACCAGCGATCCCTGTGAGTGTCATTTTATGCTGGGAACCCCCGACCATGGAATCGGCTCAAAGATATCCTGTGGTATCCAAGAGAAAGAGAATGACTTTCAGAGTAAACAAGTGTCTTTGAGGCATTAAAAAGAGACATCGATGTTAATTTGGTCGACAAAGGGTTAGCAGCTTTGTTTTGTTGACTCTAGATTGGGGATGTCCAGTCCTCTTGTTGTGGGCTACTCATCACTTATAGAGCCTGCGAGTTGCATATAAATGTTTTGCCACCACCACCACCTCCACAAACCTACTTTGATGGGCCAGGGTTTCCTACTCTTGTCACATCCTTTTGATGCTCTGGTACTTTTCTCCAACCCCCTCTCTTAACCCTGCCCCATCTCCCAGTTCAAGGCATTCTTCCTGATGCCCCCTTCCATGCTGCTACAGTTCTCTTCCTACTTCCACTTCATGCTGGCAATATTACTGGCCCTTTCCCCATCACATTGGCACTCTTCCGCCCTGAGTGTAAACAGATACACTGCCTTGGGTACTGTTGAGGGGGATGACTCATCAGGGGAGGGCAGCAGCAGCCAAGTTCATGGCACCGTGGCTGGTTCTGTTGCACAGGAAGGCAGGAAAAAGAGTGGGAGAGCGATAGTGATAGGGGATTCAATTGTAAGGGGAATAGATAGGCATTTCTGCGGCTGCAACCGAGACTCCAGGATGGTATGTTGCCTCCCTGGTGCAAGGGTCAAGGATGTCTCGGAGCGGGTGCAGGACATTCTAAAAAGGGAGGGAGAACAGCCAGTTGTCGTGGTGTACATTGGTACCAACGACATAGGTAAAAAAAAGAGATGAGGTCCTACGAAACGAATTTAAGGAGCTAGGAGCTAAATTAAAAAGTAGGACCTCAAAAGTAGTAATCTCGGGATTGCTACCAGTGCCACGTGCTAGTCAGAGTAGGAATCGCAGGATAGCGCAGATGAATACGTGGCTTGAGCAGTGGTGCAGCAGGGAGGGATTCAAATTCCTGGGGCATTGGAACCGGTTCTGGGGGAGGTGGGACCAGTACAAACCGGACGGTCTGCACCTGGGCAGGACCGGAACCAATGTCCTAGGGGGAGTGTTTGCTAGTGCTGTTGGGGAGGAGTTAAACTAATATGGTAGGGGGATGGGAACCAATGCAGGGAGACAGAGGGAAACAAAAAGGAGATAAAAGCAAAAGACAGAAAGGAGATGAGGAAAAGTGGAGGGCAGAGAAACCCAAGGCAAAGAACAAAAAGGGCCACTGTACAGCAAAATTCTAATAGGACAAAGGGTGTTAAAAAAACAAGCCTGAAGGCTTTGTGTCTTAATGCAAGGAGTATCCGTAATAAGGTGGATGAATTAACTGTGCAAATAGATGTTAACAAATATGATGTGATTGGGATTACAGAGACGTGGCTCCAGGATGATCAGGGCTGGGAACTCAACATCCAGGGGTATTCAACATTCAGGAAGGATAGAATAAAAGGAAAAGGAGGTGGGGTAGCATTGCTGGTTAAGGAGGAGATTAATGCAATAGTTAGGAAGGGCATTAGCTTGAATGATGTGGAATCTAAATGGGTAGAGCTGCAGAACACCAAAGGGCAAAAAACGTTAGTGGGAGTTGTGTACAGACCTCCAAACAGTAGTAGTGATGTTGGGGAGGGCATCAAACAGGAAATTAGGGGTGCATGCAATAAAGGTGCAGCAGTTATAATGGGTGACTTTAATATGCACATAGATTGGGCTAACCAAACTGGAAGCAATACGGTGGAGGAGGATCTCCTGGCGTGCATAAGGGATGGTTTTCTAGACCAATATGTCAAGGAACCAACTAGGGGGGAGGCCATCTTAGACTAGGTGTTGTGTAATGAGAGAGGATTAATTAGCAATCTCGTTGTGCGAGGCCCCTTGGGGAAGAGTGACCATAATATGGTGGAATTCTGCATTAGGATGGAGAATGAAACAGTTAATTCAGAGACCATGGTCCAGAACTTAAAGAAGGGTAACTTTGAAGGTATGAGGCGTGAATTGGCTAGGATAGATTGGCGAATGATACTTAAGGGGTTGAATGTGGATGGGCAATGGCAGACATTTAGAGACCGCATGGATGAACTACAACAATTGTACATTCCTGTCTGGCGTAAAAATAAAAAAGGGAAGGTGGCTCAACCATGGCTATCAAGGGAAATCAGGGATAGTATTAAAGCCAAGGAAGTGGCATACAAAATGGCCAGAAATAGCGGCGAACCCGGGGACTGGGAGAAATTTAGAACTCAGCAGAGGAGAACAAAGGGTTTGATTAGGGCAGGGAAAATGGAGTACGAGAAGAAGCTTGCAGGGAACATTAAGACGAATTGCAAAAGTTTCCATAGATATGTAAAGAGAAAAAGGTTAGTAAAGACAAACGTAGGTCCCCTGAAGTCAGAATCAGGGGAAGTCATAACGGGGAACAAAGACATAGCGGACCAATTGAACAAGTACTTTGGTTCGGTATTCATTAAGGAGGACACAAACAACCTTCCGGATATAAAAGGGGTCGGAGGGTCTAGTAAGGAGGAGGAACTGAGGGAAATCCTTATTAGTCAGGAAATTGTGTTGGGGAAATTGATGGGATTGAAGGCCGATACATCCCCAGGGCCTGATGGACTGCATCCCAGAGTACTTAAGGAGGTAGCCTTGGAAATAGCGGATGCATTGACAGTCATTTTCCAACATTCCATTGACTCTGGATCAGTTCCTATCGAGTGGAGGGTAGCCAATGTAACCCCACTTTTTAAAAAAGGAGGGAGAGAGAAAACAGGGAATTATAGACCGGTCAGCCTGACATCGGTAGTGGGTAAAATGATGGAATCAATTATTAAGGATGTCATAGCAGCGCATTTGGAAAGAGGTGACATGATAGGTCCAAGTCAGCATGGATTTGCGAAAGGGAAATCATGCTTGACAAATCTTCTGGAATTTTTTGAGGATGTTTCCAGTAGAGTGGACAAGGGAGAACCAGTTGATGTGGCATATTTGGACTTTCAGAAGGCTTTCGACAAGGTCCCACACAAGAGATTAATGTGCAAAGTTAAAGCACATGGGATTGGGGGTAGTGTGCTGACATGGATTGAGAACTGGTTGTCAGACAGGAAGCAAAGAGTAGGAGTAAATGGGTACTTTTCAGAATGGCAGGCAGTGACTAGTGGGGTACCGCAAGGTTCTGTGCTGGGGCCCCAGCTGTTTACACTGTACATTAATGATTTAGACGAGGGGATTAAATGTACTATCTCCAAATTTGCGGATGACACTAAGTTGGGTGGCAGTGTGAGCTGCGAGCAGGATGCTATGGGGCTGCAGAGCGACTTGCATAGGTTAGGTGAGTGGGCAAATGCATGGCAGATGAAGTATAATGTGGATAAATGTGAGGTTATCCACTTTGGTTGTAAAAATAGAGAGAGACTATTATCTGAATGGTGACAGATTAGGAAAAGGGTAGGTGCAACGAGACCTGGGTGTCATGGTACATCAGTCATTGAAGGTTGGCATGCAGGTACAGCAGGCGGTTAAGAAAGCAAATGGCATGTTGGCCTTCATAGCGAGGGGATTTGAGTACAGGGGCAGGGAGGTGTTGCTACAGTTGTACAGGACCTTAGTGAGGCCACACCTGGAGTATTGTGTACAGTTTTGGTCTCCTAACCTGAGGAAGGACATTCTTGCTATTGAGGGAGTGGAGCGAAGGTTCACCAGACTGATTCCCGGAATGGCGGGACTGACCTATCAAGAAAGACTGGATCAACTGGGCTTGTATTCACTGGAGTTCAGAAGAATGAGAGGGGACCTCATAGAAACGTTTAAAATTCTGATGGGTTTAGACAGGTTAGATGCAGGAAGAATGTTCCCAATGTTGGGGAAGTCCAGAACCAGGGGACACAGTCTAAGGATAAGGGGTAAGCCATTTAGGACCGAGATGAGGAGAAACTTCTTCACCCAGAGAGTGGTGAATCTTTGGAATTCTCTACCACAGAAAGTTGTTGAGGCCAATTCACTAAATATATTCAAAAAGGAGTTAGATGTAGTTCTTACTACTAGGGGGATCAAGGGGTATGGCGAGAAAGCAGGAATGGGGTACTGAAGTTGCATGTTCAGCCATGAACTCATTGAATGGCGGTGCAGGCTCGAAGGGCCGAATGGCCTACTCCTGCACCTATTTTCTATGTTTCTAACTCCTGACTCCTCCCCTCTCAGCACTGCCGTTGATTCCTTATGCCTGCTGCTGTTTTAAGTGATTGAACGCCGCTGCACACTGTGGGTGAGAATTCCTGTCCACTGAATTCAGTCACCTGAAGCAGCTGCAGAGTTAGGAACTAGTAGTGGCGCTAAAGGAGAAGTCAGGAGCTACGCTGAACAGATGGCGAGAAGGCGGCACTCACAGTCCTACCCTAAACATTCAGTATCAGGACATCTACTCAGAATACTGCCACCCCGCACTTAACCTTTTGTATCGACACTGCACTCACAGTACTGGTACATGGTGCTCCATGTCCATGGGCGAGTTTGCCTGAGCTCACAGGCTGTAGTTTAGACACCCTGGATCCTGTCCATACTTTGGTACACCCTTTGTTACCTAAAGCAGTTACTTCATATCTTTCATTCACTCCCAAACAGAAGCTTTATAATTTGTGGATAGGAATATGTGGCATCATGTTTGCTTCTTGTGTTCAAAGTTACTCTGTTCTTCAGCAGGTGGAATGAACATGCAACATGCTGCTGGAGCACTGCCAAATGCCACTCTCCGTCCATCCTTTATTTATTTATTAATACCTTTTCCTCGCTCAGCTGCAGAGAAGCTCCTCACCTCTGTTCAGCAACACTGAGAACAGGACGGCAGGGAGCTCCTGGCAGCTGCATGGCAGCACCAGCTTGCTTTTTCTTTAAAGCGGGTAGCCTACCCCTGGTCAGTGCTGATGTGGGGACAGTAAAAGCAACCTCAGTTCTCTATGTCTAGGGAAGAGGCAAAACAGACGGGGTTCTTGCTCCTGATTGCAGTCCAATGACCCCCCACCCCTGCCCCTCGATGAGCATGTGAGGGCAGTGTCAGGCTCAGACTTTAAGCCATCCCCTGTCCAATAGGTTGCTAATACTTGCTGTCTAGACTCGCAGAGAATGGGCACTTGGACAAGATACAGAAGAGCAAGAGTAGGCACCTTCAGGAAAGGAATGGAGAAAATTGGATGGGGTGGGGTGGGGAAGGGGAAGGAAGGCACCCAGTTTGATTATAACTGGGTTGAGTTTTCCCATAGCAGCTCCATTAGAAGGCAACAAGCTAGTTTTTTAAATAAACAGAAGAAAGCCATGTACCAGAACCTTTCCTAATGCCACTCATACCTATACAGTTTGGAGGTGCTCTATGTCTACCCGGCTGTGGGTTGCACTGAGTAATGCAGTTTTGAAAATTTCACTTCCATTTAAAGCAGAAAAGGTCTCCATGGGCTGCGGTTAATGATTTGTAACATTTAAAATCCTATTTTCTGCGGTTTTAATTTTAAATAACACTGTGTATAGAGAGAGAAAAAACATACAGAGAATTATCTATTTCATGTGTGGCCTGGAGCAGCAAACCGCATGCCAGAAAATCTGAGACTAGCATTTTAAGTGTTTGTGGAGACTGATGTTCTGCTAATGGTATCTTAATCCATGGGTCTAGTTGTGAATCTATGATGTTATCTACAGTATTTGTCTGTGTCTCTTAATCTGTGAGTCGTTGAGAATAAAAGGTTTTGTATCATACAAGAGTTGCTGCTGTGACTGGCAGTCTAGAAATGTTTCTTTTTAACATCATATGATCTTTTTCAGTCAATTTTCTGTACCATTCTTCTCCCCTTCCCTTTTAACCTGAAGATATTAACTCTTTGCTAACATATCCGTTGTCCTCCAAATCTTGCCCAAGTAGCTGTTATTCACATGCAAGCTTCAATAGTAAGATTTTTGACAACATAGGGCATCAAGGCCGAGCCTGATCTTGCCATCACTTGATGCCTATACATGTGTACTTCCAGGAGGGGAATCACAGAATAGTGATTAGGGCAGGAACCCTAGTTGAAAGACCTAATTCTAGACCTCTGCCATCGCCATTCAAACTGGCCACTGAGCGAATGCAAGAGACTTGTCTGCATGAACCATCCTCCAGTTTTTTCCCCCCTTTCTGCCACTTGGCATTTCCCACAAGGTATTGGAGGGAAAGGGGTAGGTAACAACTCCAAATTATTTTGCCACGTAAAGCTGCCAATATAAAACTTGATGAGCCTTTTATTTCCACTTTAGTTACATTCTGCCACCCTTTTTTTTTACCCACACTCATCTCTCTTCCATAAGGTAGCTGGTGACCTGTTCCCTGGTATCTTATCAGTCTTACTCCATCTGGCTGCTAGGAGATGTGCAAGATCACTCCAGGTTGTCCTGGGATTTACATACATGACTGGCCTCCTACCGTGGCATTAAATTATTATAGATGCTGTAAATTAACACTATCATTCCCTACTTGTTGTTTTCCGAATCTGTAAAGTATACAAGGCATTCCTGCCAGTTCTGGACTTGTGCGTGATGTGCTGTTAGTGGCATGATAGGACTGAGTAGAAGGCCAACCAACATTTTACCACGAAGTAAAAGTAGGTTATAGAAAAATGACATTGAATATGGTTATGAAGGCTGGCTACCAAAACTTTAAAAAAAAGCCTGAACATTTTGCTCTTCACTGACCAAATCTAGAGTCCAAATTAGTAATGGACTCTGACCGGTGGTTGAGGGGGCATGGACAGGTGATCTCATTATCGCTAAACATTTGTGATTATACCAATGGTTAAAGGAAAACATCATCCGAATAAAGATCATGTGGAATTCTCCCAGTCATTTGATTTTAGTGTAGGTGCTAATGCTTTAAAGAGTACAGGTGACGGGCAGTATCATTTTGAATTCCACTTCATATAAAGAGTGTGACTTGCTGTGAGAAAGGGACCCCTTGCATTGATGTTCACCGAATAACATAATGGGTTTATATGAAGCTCTGCACAGACACCCGATTTCTTCACTCGCCACTGTAGATAAAAAGAAAGACTGTATTTGCATAGCACATCTCAGAAAGGTCTCAAAGCTGCTGAACTATATATCATCATCATAGGCAGTTCCTTAGAATGGAGGAAGACTTGCTTCCACTCTGAGCATGAGTTCTTTCGTGGCTGAACAGTCCAATACGAGAACCACAGTCTCTGTCATAGGTGGGACAAACAGTGGTTGAAGGAAAGGGTGGGTGGGAAGTCTGGTTTGCCGCACACTCCTTCCGCTGCCTGCATTTGATTTGCACATGCTCTCGGCGACGAGACTCGAGGAACTCAGCGCCCTCCCGGAAGCACTTCCTCTACTTAGGGCGGTCTTTGGCCAGGGACTCCCAGGTGTCAGTGGGGATGTCTCACTTTATCAGGGAGGCTTTGAGGGTGTCCTTGTAACGTTTCCACTGCCCACCTTTGGCTCGTTTGCCGTGGACGAGTTCCGAGTAGAGCGCTTGCTTTGGGAGTCTCGTGTCTGGCATGCGAACTATGTGGCCTGCCCAGCGGAGCTGATCAAGTGTTGTCAGTG
Organism: Pristiophorus japonicus; assembly: GCF_044704955.1. Classification (NCBI taxonomy): domain Eukaryota; kingdom Metazoa; phylum Chordata; class Chondrichthyes; family Pristiophoridae; genus Pristiophorus; species Pristiophorus japonicus. The sequence goes on from NC_091978.1 coordinate 334,540,024, forward strand.
CTTCAATGCTGGGGATGTTGGCCTGGACAAGGACACTAATGTTCGTACGTCTGTCCTCCCAGGGGATATGTACGATCCTGCGGAGACATCGTTGGTGGTATTTCTCCAGCGACTTGAGGTGTCTACTGTACATGGTCCACGTCTCTGAGCCATACAGGAGGGTGGGTATTACTACAGCCCTGTAGACCATGAGCTTGGTGACAGTTTTGAGGACCTGATCTTCAAACACTCTTTTCCTCAGGCGGCTGAAGGCCTCACTGGCGCACTGGAGGCGGTGTTGGATCTCGTGTCAATGCCTGCTCTTATTGACAGGAGGCTCCCGAGATATGGGAAGTGGTCCACGTTGTCCAGGGCCGCGCCGTGGATCTTGATGTCTGGGGGGCAGTGCTGTGCGGCGAGGACAGGCTGGTGGAGGACCTTTGTCTTACTGATGTATAGCGTAAGGCCCATGCTTTTGTATGCCTCAGTAAATACGTCGACTATGCCCTGGAGTTCAGCCTCTGAATGTGCGCAGACGCAGGCGTCGTCCGCGTACTGTAGCTTGACGACAGAGGTTGGGGTGGTCTTGGACCTGGTCTGGAGACGGCGAAGGTTGAACAGCTTCCCACTGGTTCTGTAGTTTAGTTCCACTCCAGCGGGGAGCTCGTCAACTGTGACGTGGAGCATAGCAACGAGGAAGATTGAAAAGAGGGTTGGGGCGATGACGCAGCCTTGACCCCGGTCCGGATGTGGATTGGATCTGTGATGGATCCGTTGGTAAGGATCACGGCCTGAATGTCGTCGTGGAGCAGGCGGAGGATGGTGATGTACTTTTGGGGGCATCTGAAACGGAGGAGGACACTCCATAGACCCTCGCGGTTGACAGTGTCAAAGGCCTTTGTAAGGTCGAAGAAGCCCATGTGTAAGGGCTGGCGCTGTTGCCTGTGTTTTTCCTGTGCTGCAAAAATCATGTCCGTTGTGCCCTGAAAGGGATGAAATCTGCACTGCGACTACGGGAGGAGCTCCTCGGCCACGGGGAGAAGACGGTTGAGGAGGACTCTAGCGGCGACTTTCCCAGTGGCTGATAGCAGGGAGATTCCTCTGTAGTTTGCCGCAATCGGACTTGTCTTATTTTTTAAAGCTGGTCACAATCACTGCATCTCGAAGATCTCCCGGCATGCTCGCCTCCCTACAGATGAGAGAGATGAGATCATGTATTCACGCCAGCAGTGCCTCTCCGCCATACTTCAGTGCCTCAGCAGGGATTCCATCCGCTCCCGTAGCCTTGTTTTATTAGCTGTCTTATGGCTTTTTCTACCTCGTGCAGTGTTGGGGTCTCACTGAAAAACCCGGGACCTAAAGAACAGGTGGTGGATGGAGAAAGCACAGGAGATACAGCAGCTGGCCGACAGCCATGATGTGCGCGGATTCTTCATGGCAGTCAAGGCCACCTACGGTCCAAACACCCAAGACCCCACCCCACTGCTGGCCAAGAACAGGGAAACACTCATCAAGGACACTGAGGCAATCAGGGCCCACTGGAAGGAGCACTTCGAAGATCTTCTCAATCGAGACTCTGCCTTTGACTCGAGTGTTCTCGATTCCATTCCGCAGCATGCTACCTGCCACCACCTCAGTGAATTATATAGCCAGAACAGTAGAATACACATTGAGTGGAAGTCATCCTCAGTCTACAAAATGTTCTGGTCAGATCACACTTGGAGTGCATTTTCCAGTTCTGGCCAAAGCGACGCAAGGAAGAATCATGAAGTTGATCCCCAGCATCAGATGAGTGACTGGAGAATGTTGAGCTCTTTTAAGAAACAGTTGGCTGCTGTGATAGGGGGTCTGTGAATTATTTCTGCGATGGATTGTCCAGTCTTCCTTATCCATATCCGTTTTGTGATCTTGTGACATACAATGAATAATATTGATGGGCAGTGATTGCTGTTGTGCAGGCTAACATGTCAACCGTTTTGCACACAGCAAGATCCCACAAACAGCAATGGGGTAAATGAGCAATTACTATAGTACATGAGAGTTATACATTCATGGACAGAACTTAGTGACCGCAATTTTCCCTTCATTGTTCCTGGTGCACACCAGCCGCACATTGGAGGAATTCTGCACTCCAGCCCATGATTTTCTGATTATTAAAGCGCATGGTTAGAAAAACACAAGCTGGGGATCCTAAATTTCCTGATATGTACTCTGGACATGCGTCAGGAGAACTGAAGCATGGTTTATCTTTTTCAACATATATTAAGCCTTTTTGGCTTTCCGTCCCTTCTAACCAGTTGGCACGTATTTCCTGTCCTCCTGAAGGCACTGACCTGCAATGGGAGATGGTTCCATTAATTCCTGTAACTATCTGCTGTCACATCCAGGACACATTCTCCAAGTGTGAGTCTAGGCAGGGTGGCCCCAATGGTTAGAAACATAGAAAATAGGTGCAGGAGTAGGCCATTCAGCCCTTCAAGCCTGCACCGCCATTCAATGAGTTCATGGCTGAACATGCAACCTCAGTACCGCATTCCTGCTTTCTCCCATTCCCCTTGATCCCCTAATAGTAAGGACTATATTTAGTGAATTGGCCTCAACAACTTTCTGTGGTAGAGAATTCCACAGGTTCACCACTCTCTGGGTGAAGAAGTTTCTCCTCATCTCGGTCCTAAATGGCTTACCCTTTATCCTTAGACTGTGACCCCTGGTTCTGGACTTCCCCAACATTGGGAACATTCTTCCTGCATCTAAGCTGTCTAAACCCATCAGAATTTTAAACGTTTCTATGAGATCCCCTCTCATTCTTCTGAACTCCAGTGAATACAAGCCCAGTTGATCCAGTTTTTCTTGATATGTCAGTCCCGCCATCCCGGGAATCAGTCTGGTGAACATTCGCTACATTCCTTCAATAGCAAGAATGTCCTTCCTCAAGTTAGGAGACCAAAACTGTACACAATACTCCAGGTGTGGCCTCACCAAGGCCCTGTACAACTGTAGTAACACCTCCCTGCCCTGTACTCAAATCCCCTCGCTATGAAGGCCAACATGCCATTTGCCTTCTTAACCGCCTGCTGTACCTGCATGCCAACCTTCAATGACAGATGTACCATGACACCCAGGTCTCGTTGCACCTCCCCTTTTCCTAATCTGTCACCATTCAGATAATAGTCTGTCTCTCTGTTTTTACAACCAAAGTGGATAACCTCACATTTATCCACATTATACTTCATCTGCCATGCATTTGCCCACTCACCTAACCTATCCAAGTCACTCTGCAGCCTCATAGCATCCTCCTCGCAGCTCACACTGCCACCCAACTTAGTGTCATCCGCAAATTTGGAGATACTACATTTAATCCCCTCGTCTAAATCATTAATGTACAGTGTAAACAGCTGGGGCCCCAGCACAGAACCTTGCGGTACCCCACTAGTCACTGCCTGCCATTCTGAAAAGTACCCATTTACTCCTACTCTTTGCTTCCTGTCTGCCAACCAGTTCTCATTCCACGTCAGCATACTACCCCCAATCCCATGTGCTTTAACTTTGCACATTAATCTCTTGTGTGGGACCTTGTCGAAAGCCTTCTGAAAGTCCAAATACACCACATCAACTGGTTCTCCCTTGTCCATTCTACTGGAAACATCCTCAAAAAATTCCAGAAGATTTGTCAAGCATGATTTCCCTTTCACAAATCCATGCTGACTTGGACCTATCATGTCACCTCTTTCCAAATGCGCTGCTTGATATCCTTAATAATTGATTCCATCATTTTACCCACTACCGATGTCAGGCTGACCGGTCTATAATTCCCTGCTTTCTCTCTCCCTCCTTTTTTAAAAAGTGCGATTACATTGGCTACCCTCCACTCGATAGGAACTGATCCAGAGTCTATGGAATGTTGGAACATGATTGTCAATGCATCCACTATTTCCAAGGCCACCTCCTTAAGTACTCTGGGATGCAGACCATCAGGCCCTGAGGATTTATCGGCCTTCAATCCCATCAATTTCCCCAACACAATATCCCGACTAATGAGGATTTCCCTCAGTTCCTCCTTCTTACTAGACCCTCTGACCCTTTTATATCCGGAAGGTTGTTTGTGTCCTCCTCAGTGAATACCGAACCAAAGTACTTGTTCAATTGGTCTGCCATTTATTTGTTCCCCGTTATGACTTCCCCTGATTCTGACTGCAGGAGACCTACGTTTGTCTTTACTAACCTTTTTCTCTTTACATATCTATAGAAGCTTTTGCAGTCCATTTTAATGTTCCCTGCAAGCTTCCTCTCGTACTCTATTTTCCCTGCCCTAATCAAATGCTTTGTCCTCCTTTGCTGAGTTCTAAATTTCTCCCAGTCCCCGGGTTCGCTGCTATTTCTGGCCAACTTGTATGCCACTTCCTTGGCTTTAATCTTATCCCTGATTTCCCTTGATAGCCACGGTTGAGCCACCTTCCCTTTTTTATTTTTATGCCAGGCAGGGATGTACAATTGTTGTAGTTCATCCATGCGGTCTCTAAATGTCTGCCATTGCCCATCCACTGTCAACACCTTAAATATCATTCACCAATCTATCCTAGCCAATTCACGCCTCATACCTTCAAAGTTACCCTTCTTTAAGTTCTGGACCATGGTCTCTGATTTAACTGTTTTCTTCTCCATCCTAATGTAGAATTCCACCATATTATGGTCACTCTTCCCCAAGGGGCCTCGCATAATGAGATTACTAATTAATCCTCTCTCATTACACAACACCCAGTCTAAGATGGCCTCCCCCCAGTTGGTTCCTCGACATATTGGTCTAGAAAACCATCCCTTTTGCACTCCAGGAAATCCTCCTCCACCGTATTGCTTCCAGTTTGGTTAGCCTAATCTATATGCATATTAAAGTCACCCATGATAACTGCTGCACCTTAATTGCATGCACCACTAATTTCCTGTTTGATGCCCTCCCCAACATCACTACTACTGTTTGGAGGTCTGTACACAACTCCCACTAGCATTTTCTGCCCTTTGGTATTCCGTAGCTCCACCCATACCGATTCCACATCATCCAAGCTAATGTCCTTCCTTACAGTTGCATTAATTACCTCTCTAACCAGCAACGCCACCCCGCCTCCTTTTCCTTTCTGTCTATCTTTCCTAAATGTTGAATACCCTTGGATGTTGAGTTCCCAGCCTTGGTCACCCTGGAGCCATGTCTCTGTGATGCCAACCACATCGTATCCGTTAACTGCTATCTGCACATTTAATTCGTCCACCTTATTCCGAATACTCCTCACATTGAGGCACAGAGCCTTCAGACTTGCCTTTTTAATACACTTTGACCCTTTAGAATTTTGCTGTAAAGTGGCCCTTTTTGTTTTTTGCCTTGGGTTTTTCTGCCCTCCACTTATACTCATCTCTTTTCTGTCTTTTGCTTCTGTCTCAATTTTCTTTCCCTCTGTCCCCCTGCATTGGTTCCCATCCCCCTACCATATTAGTTTAACTCCTCCCCAACAGCACTAGCAAACACTCCCCCTAGGAAATTGGTTCCAGTCCTGCTTAGGTTTGTACTGGTCCCACCTCCCCCAGAACCGGTTCCAATGCCCCAGGAATTTGAATCCCTCCCTGCTGCACCACTGCTCAAGCCATGTATTCATCTGAGCTATCCTGCGATTCCTACTCTGACTACCACGTGGCACTGGTAGCAATCCCGAGATTACTACTTTTGAAGTCCTACTTTTTAATTTAGCTCCTAGCTCCTTAAAATCGTCTCGTAGGACCTCATCCCGTTTTTTTACTTATATCGTTGGTACCAATGTGCACCACAACAACTGGCTGATCTCCCTCCCTTTTCAGAATGTCCTGCACCCGCTCCGAGACATCCTTGACCCTTGCACCAGGGAGGCAATATACCACCCTGGAGGCTTGGTTGCGGCCACAGAAATGCCTATCTATTCCCCTTACAATTGAATCCCCCATCACTATCGCTCTCCCACTCTTTTTCCTGCCCTCCTGTACAACAGAGCCAGCCACGGTGCCTTGGCGAGCCATGGCGAGGTCGGTGATGCCGAGGTCCTGCAGAATTTAATGGCAGGACCTCATTATATAATTTTTATCTTCCGTTTCCCACCCGGCAGCTGGCCAAATTGACAGGCTGACTGGCTGCCGAGCGGAAAAACCAGTGGCAGAGCGTGCAGCTGGGGACCCTTCGGGGACGGTAACCGTCAGTCGGGAAGTGGACAGGCTGCAGATCGTGGCTTGGGGAGGGGTTGGCTCTTATCCAGAGTGGGGCAGACTGCAGATTGGGACTTGGGGATGTGGAGGGGAAGGAGAGAGGCCGTGGGCGGGGGGTGGGTGTGGGGAGATGATCGTCGATCGCAGCAGGGGCTGGAAAGAGGCTACGGCCAGCAGAAGGGAGGTTGAAAGCTTACTTGAGGCTCCTGGGGGCCACAAGGAGTGTTGTAAAAAGCATGTACCTTCTGGAGCTGGCAGAACATTTCCCTGCCAGGTTTTCCCGAGCCTTGAGAAACCTGCGTGGCAGCAGTTAAATTTAAATCAGGCTCTCAATTGTACTGTGGGAGCCAGATTTAAACATGTTCAATTTAAATACAGCACGCTGCCTGCCGTAGAAATGGCTCAGAGTCAAATCCGATCTTGTTCCCACCAGATGTCCATACGTGCACTTTCACGCAGGAGTCGCGGATAGCATACAGGATCCCTGGCTGATTTAGGTCTTCCCGAAGTTCAAGTCATGCATATTGTCTGAATGTCTTGGCTGAGATCAGATCAGGGAACAACCCGGGGACATTTTTTGTCTATATGGCTCTGTACCATCACACACATTGCATTTACCAGCTGAACTATTAGGAAGCCAGAAATGACCTTCATTACAGTAGCTGCAGTTTCCAGTTGGCCAGTGAAACCAACATAGAATCATGGCACTTTAGCTAATTCAGTACGGAGAACAATCAGCCAGACTCCTAATACACTTGGGAACAAGCAGGACTATAGCTGACGTTTGCATTCGTTTTAAGTCAGTGAGCTCAATTTGCTGAAAACGTCTCCCAGAGTTACCACATATGTGTTATTTGTACATTGAGCACTCTTATAGTAGAATTGCAGAAATAGTAATTAATACTTTTTCTTCTTCCTCGTCTACAATTTTTCCTTCCGCTTTCCTGAAGGCATTGGGCAGGAGAGTGACACAAAATCAAGGGAGAACAGGCAAGGAGGCTTCCCACTGCATCCCTAACCCTACCAATGCCACTATACATTTCCCTCCTTCCCCGCCAAAGGGAAGTCGGCCAGCTGCTTTTTGACTGCCAAACCACGTGTAAATGATAGGGCGGGGTAGGGCCCGTGTGGGTCTCCACTCAGTTTCCCTGCCTCCCACTGTTACTACCACCACTGCATGGTCCATCAGGATAGGAGCAGATCCCGGGGCAGCAGCAGAAGCCTCACTGGAACCCCTCGTGCTCCAAACACTAACCCTGCAGTCTAATTTGATATAAAGCTCCAGATCTTCAAGGCATTTCTGCCTATCTTCACTGCAGCTTGCTCGTTCACAATGGGGAAAAACATTTATATTTCATCGTAGGCAGTCTCTTGAAATCGAGGAAGACTTGCTTCCATTCTAAAAGTGAGTTCTCAGGTGACTGTACAGTCCAATACGGGAATTACAGACTCTGTCACAGGTGGGGCAGACAGTGGTTGAAGGAAAGGGTGGGTGGGGAGTCTGGTTTGCTGCTCACTCCTTCCGCTGTCTGTGCTTGGTTTCTGTATGCTCTTGACGACAAGACTCGAGGTGCTCAACGCCCTGCCGATGCTCTTCCTCCACTTAGGGCGATCTTGGGCCAGGGATTCCCAGGTGCCGGTGGAGATGTTGCACTTTATCAAGGAGGCTTTGAGGATGTCCTTGAAATGTTTCCTCTGCCCACCTGTGGCTTGCTTGCCGTGTAGGAGTTCCGAATAGAGCGCATGCTTTGGGAGTCTCGTGTTGGACATGTGGACGATGTGGTCACTGCTTTGATGCTAGGGATGTTGGCCTTAGCGAGAACACTGACATTGGTGCGTCTATCCTCCTAGTGGATTTGCGGGATCTTGCGGAGGCAGCACTGGTGGTACTTCTCCAGCGCTTTGCGGTGTCTACTATATATGGTCCACGTCTCTATGCCATATAGGAGGGCGGGTATCATTACTGCCCATAAGCTTGGTGCCAAGCTTATGTAGTACCTGTCATGACTTCAGGACATTCCAAAGCGTGTTACAGCCAATGAAGTACTGTTGAAGTGTAGTCCCTGTTATAATGTAGGAAACAGGATAAATATTGGCCAGAACACCGGGGAAAACTCCCCTGCCCTTCTTCGAAATAGTGCTACGGGATCCTTTATGTCCACCTGAGAGGGCAGACGGGTCCTTGGTTTAACATATCATCCAAAAGACAGCACCTCCGACAGTGCAGTGCACTGGAGTATCGGCCGAGAACTTGTGCTCACATCTCTGGAGTGGGACTTGAGTCCACAATCTTCTGACTCCGAGATGAGAGTGCTACCACTTGGCCATGGCTGACACCTCAATGGCAGACTTCCTCTTCATGGCAGAGATCCCACCTTGTGTTGTTAAACAGCCATGATCCCTGAAAAATGCAGGTTGGTTTTGTGGCTGCATCACCCTATTATTCCTTGCCCAACTATCTGCTTCTTATATAGGAGTTTGAGCAGTGATTATTAGACTAAGGAAGGCTGAGGCCTAACCTTGCCTGACATCTGCACTTTTCAACAAGAGTCTCTGGATAGTGACTAGGAGTGGAAATACTGGCTGACTTTCTTTTTCCCCTCCCCAACCCACTCGCTCTGAGGGCAGTTGTGTTTCGACTATCACCTAACTGTGATCACCTAACTCAGCATAGACCAGGGATTGAAACTAGGAATTTCTCAATCTGTATGACGATTAACAACACTTCTTTATGCAATAATCATTATTATTCTGGTTGAAGTTTTAATTCCATTACTTTAAGAAGCTATATTCATTTGGAAAGCTGTCACAGGAGTAAAAGAGCAATCACATTCAGGTGAGAACAAAGCAAGAGGGAACATCTTTGAGGTTGAATTCTCTGAACTGAGGCAGATCAGCCTGATGCTGGGCTGAGCATTCATTTTGGAATGGGGAGTTTGGAAAAGCCTCACCTTTTACATTGTGGACTCTAATTATACACAGGTATAGCTGACAGGCTGTAATTTTTAGTTTGGAGAATACTCTTTGCATGTGAGACTGTAATCCACACTGTTGGCATCTAACTTGCGCTCTTATTTTGTCACAGAGGAACAAATTATGTGTGAGCAGTGACCCTACTTTATGAATAATGGATGTAGCTGTATTAATTAGCTGTAGTAAATACATAATGATTTAAAGTTCCAATTCCCAGCAGCAATGTTTAAGATTTAAACATTTTGTTTAAAAGAGAATACGGACTCACTTATTTTGTTTAAAATTGTTCTGTTGTGATTTTTTTATGTTTTTATATATAACATATATATATATATTTTAGGACCTAGGTAAATGGAAAAGGTCCAGAGTTTAGGATGTTACTACGGTTGTAAATTATAGGAGAAAAGATGAGATAAATCAAGTAGTACAAGTTGAACCTCCTTTATCCGGAACTCCCTTATCCGGAACCACCCCTCATCCGGAACCATTCCCTGCCACCAGGTGGCACATGCGCAGAACTCCGACATGAACAAATTGAAGTCCTTCCTCACTGCCGACTCCCGCAATTGCTGGCCTAACCCCGCGATCCATCCCCTCCCCACCCCCTGCCTCCCCACAATCTCTCTGCCGCACTCCCAGCCCCAAGCCAGCCAGCCTCGATATCCCCTTGCTCAGTTCCTGTACCATCCAATTTAACGTGACCACCCCTCGTCCGGAAAAATCCCTTATCCGGAACAGATCAGGTCCCGAGGGTTCCAGATAAGGGAGGTTCAATCTGTAGTGGGTTATTGTTGCTAGATAATGCCAAGGTACATATGTAAATCTGGAGCTTCATATCAGTTTAGGCCTCTAAAAGGGTTAGTGTTTGGAGCATGAGGAGAGGCTGAGGCGCCTGAAGTTTGTAGGAGGATAGACTGAGGGAGATGAGGAGTTCCCACCGTTTTGCGGAACTTGGAAAGAGTTTTGTCTTTACTACCTGGGAAGAGCACAGAGAGGAATGTTTTGCAACAACAACTACTTGCAGTTATATAGCGCATTTAATGTAGTAAAAATCCCACGGCATTTCAAAGGAGCTTATCAAACAGATAAGGAGATATTACCACAATTTAAGCGTGAAAAGTGCTACCCAATTTCACTCTTGAATGGCCTGGCTCAAACTTTAATATTGTGCCCCCTTGTTCTCCACCAGATGAAATAGCATCTCTGTATGTACACTGTCGAATCCCTGTATCATTTTAAACATTTCGGTTAAATTTCCTCTGAACTGTCTAAACTTAAGGGAATATGCAACCTTTCCTTATAACTTAACCTTTTAAGCACCAGTATCATTCTGGTTAATTATGCTGTACTCCGTCCAAGGCCAATACGGTTGGACCTCTCTGGTCCGGCACCCTTGGGACCTGACCGATGCCGGACCAGAGAATTTTCTGGTCCATAGGAGGTCACGCCGACCCTAGACTTACCGGGTCCTGATGACAGCGCCATGCTCCGGCTTGAAAACTCCACCCACACAAATTAGGCATCCAGAACGAGGTGGGGGGGGGGAAGGTAGGTCATTAAATTCTACAATAAATCCTTATTTATACTTATACAAATATTATACAAATAAATCCAACCTGAATAAAAATTTATAAGCAAAGAAAAGATTAAATAAACCATCTTCCTACCTGTGTGAAAGTGCTTCAGCCAGGGAGAATGCTGCAGCAAACCTCACAAAACGAGGCAGCCGTTCCCGAAGGCGGGCGGGCAGGAGGGAACCGACCGAACGCGGGGGGGGGGGGGAAGGAAGCCGTTCCAGACGGCGGGCGGGAGGTAGGGAACCGACCGAACGCGGGGGGGAGGGAGGAGGAGGAAGCCATTCCAGACGGCGGGCAAGCGACCGAACGCAGGGGGGGGTGGGGGGGGTAAGGAAACCATTCCAGACGGCGGGCGGGAGGGAGGGAGGCGACCGACCGAATGCAGGGAAGCCGTTCCAGACGGCGGGGAGGGAACCGACCGACCGCAGGTGGGGGGGAGCCGTTCCAGACGGCGAGCGGGCGGGAGGGACCCAACCGACCGACCGAACGTAGCCGGGGCGGGGAGGAAGCCGTTCCAGACGGTGGGAGGGAGGGAGGGAGGGAGGGAGGGAAGGAGACAGAAGGCTGCAGGAAGCCTCAGAAATTGAGGAGCCATTTCCCGACGGCAAAAGGGGGAGGTCGTCGGGAAACGGCTGCCTCAACTTTCTGAGGCTTCCTGCAGCCTGCAAGAAGCCTCAGTGCTGATGTGCTGATGGCAATGTGCTTTTATTAAAAAATGTTCAAAAACTAAACAGCTACAAAGAACTACAAAAATGGCCGAGTGCCAATGTTTCCTTCACACTGCGCGTGCGCGAACGCTCCAACGCGCACACGCAGCGTTGCCGGCAGGAAAAAAACTAATTTAAATAGTAGCCGCCCCCTCCCACTTACAAAATCGGCGCGAGTGCAGGCTCCGCCTCCCTGGGCGCCGCGCCAAACAGACAAGGAGCTGCAGGGCTCTCCACGATCGCGAGTTTTTTTTCCGGCACCGTTTTAGGCGCGAAAAACGGGCGCCCAGCTCGGAGGGGCGCCCGTTTTTTATCGTGTGGAAACTTGGGCCCGTTGAATCTGTCAATATCCATTTGTAACTTCTTGCTCCCATCTACACTACTTATTGTGCCTCCTAACTTTGGATCTATAAATTTGGATATACAACTCTCTTTTTTCATGCAAGTCATTGGTTATATATGGTGAAAAACTAAGGCCCCAGTATGGATCCCTGGGGAACACCACTTGTCACATCCCGCAAATCAGAGTCCCTACTCCCTACTCTCTCTTTCTTACCTCCCAACAAATTACCAACCCTGTGGATGAATTTCAGGGCACTTGCCTTGCTGGCAGCCACCCTCCAGTAAGACCGAGGGGCGGAGAGAGGACAATTAGAGGGGGGAATATAGTGAGTCGGCAGCAGCGCTCAGCAGTGCTATAAAAAAAAAATGACCAACCTTTTTAAGATTGTGCTCACTTGGCTGCTTGTTAGGCTGCGTCCACGCCTGGAAAACCGAAATGGAGCAGGCAGACAGCCCAATTTCTCGGAGAGGACCTAAAACAGGCATTAGGCCCCTCATTAACATGTGCCAAGGGCCTAATGTTTGTTTTAAGTGAGCATGTCCTGGGGTGCAGGACATCCCCCTGCAAAATTGGTAAGTTTTGCCCCTGTTTTCCATGTGGAAAACAGGAGGAACGATGACCAACTTCTACTCCCGCATGACTAGTCTTGATTTCAATGCACTGAAGATATGAGGAAGACGAAGAGATTGTTGGTGGTCAGATTTGCAGCTGAGAAGGAATAAGAAAGGTAAGTTTAAAATAGTATAGTGTTGGTGAAATAGAGCAGAAAGATTGTGACAGACATAGGTATTAGGGGGACAATTTTAACCTAACCCACCCATCGGGAAGCTGACAAGATCGGGTGCAATGCAGTTTTCACCCCGTCTGATTTAACTGTCCATTGAAGTCAATGCAGGGTAATATTGGGCGGAGTGTAAAATCAATCCCACGGGTTTCCTACCCAGTGAATTAGGTTAAAATTACCCCCTGGAGTTCAGGTAGGAATCACCTACAAGATGACAAAACTAAAGAACAAATGGTAAAAATAATTTGGAAAGCTTTAGGGGCCATTTGTCTACACACAGCATGATTTTTCTAGGAAATTCTGCCACCTCCTCCCTTAAAGGCAGCACTTTTTTATGTAGCTATACGAGTCAACAAAAAATCAGTATAAACATGAATGTCAGTAGGGAGCGAGTGTAGACTACTGTGATGTTTGCAGAGAGGGTTCACACATTATTTTCAACCCTTCTGTTTCCTTCTTTGAAATCAAAATTGATGCGTTATTTCAAAGTGGTCAGTTTACTTTCATCGTATTTGAATATTAGAGGGCTGGTTCAGGATACACTTAAAGTAGGCGCGTGAATGATAATCTATGAACTGAATTGCAAGACACTATAAATTACAGCAATTGTATCTCTGAGAGTAAGTCTTGAAGATTCATACCTGCCAACCTTGAAAGTTAGCAAAAAGCCTGCCAACAGCTTCAAAAAATCTGAGACAGCCCCCATAAACCTGACGACTCCAGAATACCCCTGATGTGAAAAGAAGTAGTTACACGGGGTTTGTTACTTCCATTGTAGATACACCCAACATTCCTTCATTGGTGGTGGAGGAATAAACATGAAAACCCGAAGGGGGAAATCCAAATGTCAAAGGGGTAAAATTGGTGCTGGAGATCCGGGGGCATGCTCTCTCGGTAGAGTTTGAATTTATACATTAACAATGATGCATTATCGTTAATCTTTAAACACTTTTACATTTCACAATTAATAATTTTTTATCTAAAAGAAAAAGAAAACCAAAGTGACATTTGGATATTCACCAGAGCAACCAGACCATCACTTTCACAAATGTTCTCTGAACTGTCATTCTATCTTGTCCAATTCCCTGCCCAATTCAGAGACATTCTAACCCCTTCAGATCCACTATTCATCATTCAATGCCCTTGCTTCAGATGAAGACATTGTTTCATCTTCCAGTCCTCTCCATTCACACTGGCATTCATCTCCCTCTCCAACTCTTTTCAAATTGGTGCTATTCTTCTATCCCCTCCTCCATTAAATCTGGCATTCTTTTCTCTTTCCAATCCCATTAGGTAATGTTGACATTTTCCCTTTTTCTCCATCGTAGGTAGTGCTTGTACTCTCTTTCATTCCCTACCCCAAAGTGCTTCTCAGCTTCTTTCCTCTTCTTCTATCCCCGAAGTAACAGTTCCAACTTCTGCCACTTTTCCTCAAGTCTTCATTGTTATTCTTTTATCTCTCACCTTTTCCCTTACCTCATTTTTCTCTCCTCTCTCCCCTTTGCTGCCATTTACTGCTCCTTTCTCATTTTCCATTATTACTATCCATTACCCTCCCTTCCCTCTCCTCTTCCATTACCCTCCCTTCTCCCTTTGCTTGCCATCCATTACAATTCCAGATCTCATGGCACAATTCAGAGAAGAGAAGGGAGTCCATTCAGTGTCCTTCCAGCCAACATTTATCCCTCAATGAATACCACCAACACAGATTAACTGGTCTTTTCAGGAAACTCAAGTTAACCGGATCGCTCGGGGATTCGGCAATTCCAGGTAAACGAATTCTCCGATAGGGTGAGTTTATATTTTAAAGCTAATATTTGAAGGTGATAGAACCACCCACGACGATTTAGTTCATGTTATTTGAACGTGAACGTAATAAAATAGGTAAAAATTGATTCATAATGTTTTGAAATTAAAAATTATTTTATTCTGTTAAAACTGAGATTGATTTTTAAAATAGTGATCTTGTATCTGCTTGTTTAAATGAATTCATTTTCTTCTTAATTAAAATGTTGTGGATATGAGTTTGCAGAACCTCATGAGAAGTAAAATGAGAATTCTCCTCAAAAAAACCAATGCCATATTTCATTGCTTCTTCAGCGCGTGTCCAAGTCTTTTTTTGTTTTCCTTCAATTTCATTGTCTGAATCACTCATCTCTTCGTCAGATTTGTCTTTTATTGGTGACTATGCTGATAAGTTCCTCGTCAGTGTAAGTTTGTGTTACGTCCGTTTCGATGTCAACAACTATCCACTTAGCAATGTCATCTTCTGCTCGGGATTTAAGTGCGTTTGTTTCGTGTGCACTGCTGCCAATCTCCACGATTTCTTTTACAGCCTGTTTTTTATTAGCCCGTACATAAAAACCTTCGAATTCTTTGTCATCAGAAGCACTGTCTTCGAATATGACATTGGGCCACAACTTCCGCCAACACCTCTTCAATGTAGCGTTTTTTACTTCTCTCCATGCCAACGAGCATGCATAGATGGCATCTTTAATGTTGTATGCTCTCTGGAAATCAGAGATTGATTGATCGCAATTAATCAATTTGCGCATGAAGCTATTCCTATGTAACACTTGAAGTTTTGTATGACACCCTGATCCATAGGTTGAATGAGCGAGGTCACATTGGGGGGCAAATAGCATGCAAAGATGTTGCCACAACTAGACACTAATTTTAACTCGTGCGGGTGTGCTCTGCAATTGTCCAGAAGCAGCACACACTTTCCATTAGGTTTGCCTATTTTCTTCATGTTTTCTCGAGCTTGGGGGATGAATTCTGTTGAACACCATTCCATGAATATGTTGTTGTTCATCCACGCACTTTTCTGAGCCTTATAGCTAACTGGTAAATGAGCAATTTCTTTTAAAGCACGTGGTTTCCTTGATTTGCCAATCACCAAAAGTGGAAGTCTATGTTCTCCAGAGGCATTGGCACAATTCAAGATTGTTAACCTCTCCTTATTCATTTTAAAGCCTACAGCTTCCTTCTCCCCTGCTGCAGCCAACGTAGCAGTTGGCAAACACCTCCATAGTAAGCCAGTCTCATTGGCGTTGTATATTTGATCTGCAGTCAATTTCATTTTCTGCACCATTTCAGCAAATGTTCTTGAATAATTCTGTGCGGCCTCATTGTCTGCTGATGTTTTTTCGCCCGACACATCCAGTTGGCGAATGCCGTGGCGGTGCTTAAAACGTGTGAGCCAGTCTTCTGAAAAAATGCACTCTTCAGTTAGATTCATTCTCACCTTTAAGTCCTTGGCCTTTGCTGTAATCATTGGCCCTGAAATTGCCACACCTTCAGACCGTTTCAAAGAAAACCATTCATAAAGCACTTGGTCTAGTTTGTCAGGCTTCGGATTTCGCAAATTCTTGAAGGACATTGCCTTGACGGAAGATTCAGAAGCATCGGTGAAACTTTCTAAATCTTTCTTTTGCTTCTTGATATCGTAAATTGTTGATGATCCAACATCATATTCGTCCATCAAAGTACGCACACTTCTAATTGTACACCCGACTGCTTGAACTGCTTTCAATGCGTGTGAGTTGAAAAGTGAGAAAGAAGTCCATGCCTGCGTCAATTTATGTGTAATTGAGCAACCTGTTCACGTTTGCGATAATTGAAGTGAGCGAGATATTCACGTGTGTGACAGTTATTTTAAATTCTGTTATGGCGGGTTTTCCGTTACATTCGTATCCAGATAAACAAGAGTTTCCTGTATTTACTAATTGTGGCACTTTGCTAGGCACAAGTTGGCTGTCATGTTTGCCTACATAACAACAGTGACTATTGGCTGTGAAGAGCTTTGAGACATCCAGTGGACGTGAAAGGCAATATATAAATATAAGTTTGTTCTTGATTTTTTTCCTTCACTCTTCCTTTCCTCTTTCACTGCCATCTCTTTTCTTCTCTTGCCTTTTCCTTCATTGCTATCCATTCCCCCTTCCCTTACCCTTCATAGTCATTAATTTCCTTTACTTCCCATTCCCTTTCAGTGTTAGCTATTTCCTTTCCTTTCCTCCTTCACTACCAACCATTTCCACCACTGCCCTCAATGACACTCCTGCCTGAGTGATTTCAGCCACTGCGTACTGTAGGTGATAACTCTAAATCTCTCAAGAATTCCCACTTATAGGGCTCAAAATTGGCCTGGAGTTGCTCCATTTTTTTTGGAGCAACTTGATTTTTCTGGAGTATCTTAAAAATCCCCATTTTGCACATTCAATTTGCGCCAGTGTAAGTGAGTTGGTTAGGATTTTTTTAGTTTAGTTTTTCTTTCAAAAGAGGGCATTACCAGCCACCTACGCCTGTTTTGACCATTTAGGCCACTTTGGACAGCTAATAGATACTCCAAAGTAACTTAGGCCAGCGTATGTGGCCGCTTGTGAAAACCCTTGTGGAGAATTAAGAAATCAGCACAGGTAGATACATCGGAGGCCAGCAGAACATAATGACTTGACTGAAGAATGTGAATAGGATCAAACAGTTATACAGGACATCATATGACAAACTTCGCAAAGTTAATTTACTATACAACAGAAGCATTCATGGAAGCTTAAACTACAAAAATAAAAGAAGTATAAGATAGTTGAATTAAATTGTCCTAATCTCACAACTAATTTAAACAACTATTTGTTTGCAATGATTATACTGGGCCAAAATTGAGCCCATATTATCTAAATAAAGTCTACTTCAATAAATAAGATATTCTCTTAGTGTTCCTCTGTCACTTATGTTCTTCTTTCACAATAGCACCAGGTAAATAGGCTTGACAAATGGTCACCACTATTCAGAAGAGCCAAAACATATTTACATGATTTTTTCAAAATATCCAAATAAAAAATATAAGTAAGTAAGTCCTACCCTATCTTCATCTTCAACCCGGGAAGGCAGCAGACCGGCCTGTGCGGTAGGCCACTCAGCCTGGGTTAGGGGCGGGATGCACCAGCAGCCGGTATGATGATGATCGGGTCCCACGCTGCAGCACACACACTGAGAGGCTGGGGGCAGGAGCTACTGCACATGCGCGCACACTCCAACGCGCATGTGCAGACGTCCTGGCACTGTTTTCATCACGGGACACTGGCTCCGCCCCCGACCCAACTGGCCACGCTACGCGAAAACCCGGGAGAGGCCGGACAGCGGCCAAAGTGGGGACCGATTTTTTTTCGGAGCACTTTTCCAAGCAGAAAAGCAGCGCATCTCCAGTGAGTGCGCCGAGAAAAGGGGTGGGCCAACTTTGAGCCCATAGTATGCACTACTTATAAGCATTTTCATAGGGTGAGACTGATGAGAGAGCCAATGAAAAACTTTTGAAATGTAGTCACGATTTGTTGTCTATAAGCACTGTCAAGACGCCACTGTCGGTGTGAAACACTGTCAGTTGGTATTCATGAACATCACATTAATGTGCAATTCTAGCACTTCTCATTCAATAATTCAGAGTGATTGAATGGAGTTCTCAGGATGGCAGAAGTTAATAAAATGCACATGAGTTTGGGAAGATTAAGAAATATATTTGCTAATTGCATTAATAAAAACTCTCTAAGTGGTACAATAAGAAAGGTAGGATGCTGGTTTACTGTACCCATGATAAAAGAAAAACAGAAAGACTTGCATTTATAAAGCGCCTTCATGATCTCAAGACATCTCAAAGTGATTTACAGCCAATGAGATACTTTTTAAATGTAGTCACGATTTGTTGAATTCTCACTCTCCACTGGGCTGTCTGGGGAGTCACCGACTGGAAATGAGGTACCTCTCCTTTAAGGAGGAAAGGCTCATTTAAAAGGTAAGACAGCATACATCACCATTTCAGCAAATAGAATATTTTAATAGAAAGACTTGAATTTATGTAGCTCTTTTGACGACCACCGGACGGATGTCTCAAAGTGCTTTACAGCCGATGAAGTACTTTTGGAGTGTAGTCATTGTTGTAATGTGGAAAACGCGGCAGCCAATTTGCACACAGCAAGCTCCCACAAACAACAATGTGATAATGACCAAATAATCTGTTTTTGTTATGTTGATTGAGGGATAAATATTGGCCAGGACACCGGGGATAACTCCCCTACTCTTCTTTGAAATAGTGTCATGGGATCTTTTACGTCCACCTGAGATCAGTTTAACGTCTCATCCGAAAGACAGCACCTCCCACAGTGCAGCACTCCCTCAGCACTGCACTTAAGTGTTAGCCTAGATGCTCAAGTCCCTGTCAAATACATAAAACAAATTCATCTCCCAATGGCGTACCAGACAAAGGCACTGTCTGGTGGAGGACTAAGCTATAACGACCAGAAAGATCCATGTTCAGTTCCCGATCTGTGCAGAGTTAGCTGATCTCTGTAGGAGTGACAGTAAGTGTGCTACAGCTGGCATAAGCACATCTGGGCAGGGAGGGGGAAAAAACACTCAGGGTTTCCACACCTTATTGCTATCCAGTGACACTGGTGGAAATTGGATGTATAAATGGTTGAGTGAGGACAGGATTGGTAGGGGATGGGATTGGACTTGTCTGTGGTGCGGACCAAAGGCTGAACAGCTTGTTGACACTTAGAGCAGAAATTGTTCGGGGATACAACCTGCAGTTACATTAGGATCGTGCTCGCCGGTGACCTCCAGTATTGATCCACTAGAGAATGGCAGATCACTCTATATTAAAGTTCCCGGTGGGAGTCTGCACAAATGTGGTGGGGGCTTATTATTTGAAGCTTAGGCATGAAGAATGGTGGAATGAGTGGAATGGTGCACTGCCAGCGCCCATGGTACGATACTCAAGCAGAAGTCAGCGTCTCCAATAGACAAAGGAAAACAATTGGAGACAAAAGTTAAGTGGGATTGCACACACTCAGGATCCTATTCTTCACAAGTACTGCTATGTAGATGAGGTAGAAAAAATATTGTCACGTGCGACATCCCATATTTACAATCAGATGCTGCAAGTAGGCGCAGGAAAGTGAACAAGAAGCACAGAACTTTATCTTGTTGATCAAAGTTAATTACAAGACTGATCATGTAATCTAGCTGGTTAATTTTTGAGAAGCAGTTTTATTTATTTAGAATGATTGGAATCATAAAATGATACTCGACAGAAGGACTCTTTGAAGAGCTATCCAATTAGTCCCAGCCCGCTGCTCTAATTTAATACAAAGCTCATGGTTTAAAGTAGTATTAGAGCACCTCCCTCTTAGATTGTGGTAGTAAGACCCAGATTGTGACTATTTGGGCAGTTTGGATCAGCATAGATAGCCATTGTTTTAAATTGTAAGTTTTGGGAACAGAATAAACTTAATTTGCCACAAAAAAACACATTTCAGGATGTACACATGCTCGGCACCAGTCCAATGTGATCTCTCTGCCCTGTAACTTGACCAACGCTGCTGATGAAAGTTATTTCATGTTTATTGACGACCTTACTCCCGAATTACTAAAGGGATCACTTTCTGACGTTGTGCTCCAGGCATGGAACCTTGCCTGTCGGCATTCAGGCACACACCGTAATGCTCTGAAAATTGTGGGCAGTGCATGCCTGAATTTCTAATGTGCACTTTTGGTGGGCAAGGCTCCCACCTGGTGGGGGTGGCAGCAGCATTTTGACTTAGTGAGGGTAAACCGGGTGATAGCGATGCGGCAGCCCAGTATATATCTCACCTGGTTTTTATTTCCGAAAGTAAATAAAAATCGGGGGAGATGTAGAACAGGCTGCCAATTCGCTATCATCCGTTTTACACTATCGCAAAATCTACCCTACGGAGTTAGAAAATTACTCCGAGCGTCTTGTGTTTCAGTACAGGGTTCATTAGAGACTGCTCACTGCGTGCTCCTGGATTTCCACAAATAACCACTCGTTCAAATTTCCAACGCTGCAAACATGCACTCAGATGAAAAAGAATTACCTAATGCCACGTGGTGACTTTTTACATCAACAAATTGGAGGAAAAATATAATAAAATTTTATTAATTGAAACATGGCATGGCTTTGAAGTCTCGCAACAAAAAGGAATTTGAGTGCACATATGGAAAAAATAAAAGGTCATTTAAATGGGGGAGTGATTTGAACAACATCTTTTCACCTCAAGAAGCAGGGATTGAAATTCAAAATCAGCTTTCGCTTATGAGGGTACATCAGGTAAAAACTGGTTTCAGTTCAGTTCATTTTCGGACCCAAAATAGACGTTGGGCTTCATTTTAATAATGCCTCCTGAGGCATCTCGCCCGATGTCGAGGATCAAATTTGGGCCTGCCACCTCACTGGCGGCAGCTTGAAGGCCTGGGAGGGTGGGGCGGAGGAAAACGAGGGGGTGGGGGCGAGCACAGACTGGCAGGAGTTGGAGAAAAAAGGGAGGAGTGTTCTTCTAAGGTTGAGAGTAGGGCAGTTAAATGGAGCTCTGAACTGCATTTAACCAGTGCAGTGGTAGAGTTGGAATTGTGGGATGATGTTCCTGGGTACAAAGCATTAAGTGCTCCATTCCCCAACAATGACAAGCACAAAATTCAAGTACAAACCTACAAACATTTTCACCAGATTGTCTTCTTATTGGCAACAATATGTTATTTTCACCTCTTTAAATGTTCCCCCTTACATGCTATTGCTTGACAAAGAGAATGTTATACATTGTAATTGCTTTGAAGGATTTTAAAAAAACCTGATTTTCATTACAGAATTAATATTATTGTAGGCTAACTTCATGACAGAAAGCTTTGTAAATTGATTTTTTTTTTAGCCAAAATGACTTCAACTCTCAGCACTTTTTTATTAATTCAAATTCCCTTATTTACAAACATTGTTAAACATTCTTGATCTGAACAAGCAGTGTCTTCTGGACATTTGAAAGTCTAGCCCTCCCATTTTTAGATATGGTCCCACAAGGGCATTTAGCTGCCTTGATGTATGCAGGGCCTTTACCTAATATTAGATGGAGCGATTGAAGGCAAAAGGACATCTGTGCAGCAGAATGTGGAAATGGATGAAACCCTCCGCAAGGTGGACTTAAGGTAAGTAACTTGCACTTACTTGGGTTTTGCTCCCCTCAGTAATTTAGGAGCGAGTGAGTGACATTTGTGTTTACTTTTTTGTGGATGGTCTCTATGAATGAGACATAGACCATTTACTTCACTTGTAATTGTCCCAGTATATTGCTTATATTGGTTGAGATAGTTGTTTCAATCACTGTTCAACTGAAGGCATGACCTGGATAAACCATTAGGGTAAAACAGAAATGGGAAAGAGCAAATAATCTGTGTAAATATGAAGTATTGGGCTGTGTGATTTATACATAATCTTTTGATTATGGTGATAACAGGAGGATGTGCAAAAAGTTTAAATTTTATTGCTTTTAGTTCTGTTGCATACAATATTGGAAAATTCAATGCCAAGTAGCCTGGGACAAGTTACTTTCCAGCATTGTGATGCCAAATAAACTCTTAACTAGACTGCAAATAAGATGTAATTGGTTCTCCCAATTTTCTACCCTTTCAAGTTGGGATACAATTACACAGGCACTTGCAGTTTTCTGGTCCCTCCTCACCTGAGCAGCTCATCATGCATGAGCATAAAATAAAACTCTTGTTGAGGGCTGCCACATCAACCACTATCTTGTTTGAGGGTCACTTGTAGCATGTTTCACTACAAAGAGATAGTGTGGGCCTATGCCTGTGATTCCCCACAGTGAACTCTTAATTTCAATTACCTCACTTTTGAGTGGTGCTGTTGTTGAGTGGAGACCAGGTACTTTCCCAGAGAAGGAGGAAAGAAGCTATAGGGCCAACCACTCTATTTTAATAGGGCTGTTTCACTTTCTTCTTGGATGGTGGGATAGCCCTGTGGGTATAATAGCATTCGCCTGATGCCTATTTCTGAAGAGAAAGGAAAGGACAGGAGACAGCACTGAAGCCGAGCCTGGGAAAACACCCCACATCTACGTACAGCAGGTGCATAAATGAAGGCGGCAAAGTTGAAAAGGGCCATATCATGGATACCACTGACCTGGTCAGTGAATGTCAGGAGGCTTCTTGACCATGTAGCACATCACTTCCTCGTGCATGTTGTGCCCATCCACATATACACACACTTTCCAGCTGCCATATCTGGATAGTGGACAGCACCAGGAGCCCTAGGAGGTATTCCTCTTTCTGGTCCCAGAGGGCTGAGGTTAATTTGAGAGCATCTACTGCTGTCCTGGTAGTGATCAACGAACTCAGTACAGACTAAGGGGATTGAACCTGACCTACATACTTCAGCTCTAACTGAGTATTTATTCACTAAGGCATCTGGAGGAGCTCCAAGATAAGTGGATTGATATCGCTCCCTCTGCAGCCCTTGATTCTCTGCCTCTTTCCTGTTGTGCATTGTCCTATGAAATATGTTACAGCTCTCCACTACTTCATTCGCTATCTCCCACCAAGTCATGAGCAAATTTGAAAACGTTTTTCCAGCACAGTGCAGAAGAGTTGATATTCTTGAGACAATCCACTGTCCCTGCTTACTGGTAGGGATGTGATTGACTGCAAGTTGAAATTTCCTGACTGGGGTGGCTGCAGACAGAAGCCTCCAGCTTTTTGCTGAAGAGCTCATTGGAATTTATTACAAGCCTGGTGCAGTTGACTATAATTCAATATAAAGAGGTGGGGCAGAGGAATAGTTTGTTACCATGCAGGAGTAGTGAGAACGAGGTTCTGAGCGGCACAAGAAGCAGTAATTGTTTTCATAAAGCACTGTACCTGCTGTATTGAAGATTATTACGCTATCAGAGGCTCATGAATACATACCACACTATCAGTGCAAGCCCTCAGTAGTTGCCAATCGTGTCATTATGTGCCATGATAACTGAACAATAACTGACTAGAATGTGGGCTTCATTCTTATCGTCTGAACTGGGCTTGAACCAGATGTCAAATCTAAAATTGCGGTACCTGTACTGCATTCTATCTCTAATATACAGGCTGAGGGATTCCTCTTGATGTCAAGCTTCTCAGATTTTCTCGTTGTTTTGGTGGCTATCAGTTGCCACCTATCGCTATGTTTATCTGAAGTGTCTGTTGTTTTAACAGAAGCCATTTTGTTTTCTTTTTTGTTCCTTTTCCCCTCTCCAATTTTATTCCCCAGTCCCCCTTTTTTCCTCCTAAAGACACTGATTAATGATGCAGTACACGGGCACCACCTCCACCTTCCCACTGTCTCACTGCCTCACCCAAGTGCTCATTTTCTATGTGCAAGCCTAAAGTGGTAATTGTTTGAGAGCTATTTTATCGTGAGGGCATCACGGATGTGTCCAGTCCTGTTCTCACCAGACATCCATGTGCACTTTGCAGCAAGGGTCACTGGATGTGTCATGTTTGTAACTACAATGTAACATCACTGTATTACTGTATACACTCAACTTAGATGCACACCTTGACCACAGGGGGTGAATGTGTGGGAGACACTCCTTACCTGATCACACAGGTATATAAAGGGAGGTCCCATGCAGGGTCATCACTGCAGGAGTCCTGTGATAAAGGGTTAAGGTCACAGAATGGCCTTGTCCCTGGAATGTGCCTCGTGTGGTTTTATGCTGTAGAGTAAGGACTTTACATTGGCGACGAGAAATGGGAATTCACGACCCACGAGAATGGCCACTGGTAGCACAGAGGAACGGTACTGTGTTGGGGAAGACTGGGACGATTTTGTCGAGAGGCTTCAGCAAAGCTTCGTTACGAAAGACTGGCTGGGGGATGCAGCGGCCAACAAGCGACGGGCTCATCTCCTGACCAGCTGCAGGCCAAAGACTTATGCGCTCATGAAGAACTTACTGGCACCCGAAAAGCCATCGGACAAAACCTTTGAAGAGCTTAGCAAATTAATCGGGGAGCACCTCAAACCAGCGAGCAGCATACACATGGCTCGACACAGATTCTACACCCACCGACGTCGTGAAGGACAGAGCATACCGGACTTTGAGGCGGACCTCCGGCGTTTGGTCAGCCTCTGTAAGGGGGGAGATGCTAAGGGACTTCTTTACCGAGGGTATCGGTCATGCAGGAATTTTTCACAAGTTAATTGAGACCAAGGACTTGACCTTGGAAGCGGCAGCGTTGTTAGCTCAAACTTTCATGGCGGGGGAGGAAGAGACGAAAATGATTTACGCGCGCAATTCTGCCTCTAACACGGCGATGGATCAGGGAGTCAACATCAGCAATGCTACTCAGCGCTCCGCAGGCAGGCAGGGGCAGTCCGACATTTACCAGGCAGCAATAGATCCCAGAGCAGGACCTCAACAGAGACAAAGGCAGGCTGAACGGACGTTCACACCATTACAGTGGACAATGTGGCCCGGGATGGGGCCATTGACACCCACTAATAGGGTACTTATGAGCAGTCAAAGGGACAGTCAGCGTGGAATTCCTGCCCATAGTCCCTTTGTCCCCAACAATGGAAACTTTAACTCATGCTGGAGGTGTGGGGGAAAACACTCAGCCAGATCTTGCAGATTCCAACAGTTTGTCTGCAGAAACTGCAATCTCAGTGGCCATTTAGCTCGAGTGTGCAGAAAGCTTGCAACCAGACTAATATATGAGGCAGATGGACCAGAAGAGGGTTCTGTGAGGCAGGATGAGTTTTGGGGCAAATCGGTGGACGCCGAGGTTCAGAGGGTCCATGCGGCGAATATTCACAGTTCATACAACAAAATGCCATCAATGATGATGAGGGTTTTGTTGAACGGTATCCCAATACGCATGGAACTGGACACTGGGGCCAGCCAGTCACTCATGGGCGTCAGCAATTTGAGAGCTATGGCCACTCAAAGCCAGTAGACCCAAATTAGAACGTATTGAGACACAATTACAGACTTACACCAAAGAAATCTTCCGGTGCTAGGCAGTGCAGTGATGGCTGTCACACACAATGGGTTAGTGAACCGGCTGCTACTCTGGATTGTCCCGGGCAATGGTCCCACACTGTTGGGGAGGAGCTGGTTAGCCGAGATGAACTGGAAATGGGGGGATGTTCACGCAATGTCCTCGGTGGAGCGAAGTTCGTGCTCACAAGTCCTACAACAATTCGAGTCACTATTCCAACCGGGCGTCGGGACTTTCAAAGGCACTAAAGTAGTGATACACATCACCCCGGACGCCAGGCCAGTGCACCACAAAGCCAGATCAAAATCTGGACAAACAGAGATCCCCTCCTAACCTTGATTAAGAAATGTGTCCTGACTGGGGATTGGGCGCCCGCACACGGAGCATGCCCTGAGGAGGTCAGACCGTTCCACAAGCGGATGGATGAGCTCTCCATCCAAGCCGACTGCCTACTATGGGGCAGCCGGGTAGTCATGCCCCAGAAGGGCAGGGAGGTATTCATCAGGCAACTCCACAGTGAGCACCCAGGCATTGTGATGATGAAGACCATTGCCCGGTCACGCGTTTGGTGGCCTGGAATTGATTCAAACCTGGAACACTGTCCGCAGGTGCACGACCTGTGCCCAGCTGGCTAATGCCCCCAGGGAGGCCCCGCTCAGCCCGTGGCCCTGGTCCACCAAGCCATGGTCACGCATTCACGTTGACTACGCGGGCCTGTTCATGGGTAAGATGTTCCTCATTATAGTCGATGTGTACTCAATGGATCAAGTGCATCATCCTGAATTCATGCACGTCATCCACCACCGTGGAAAGGCTATGTGCGATCTTTGCAACCCATGGCTTGCCGGACATCCTGGTTAGTGATAATCGCCCGTGTTTCACGAGCTATGAATTCCGGGAGTTTATGTCGGGCAATGGCATCAACCACGTCAGGACTGCGCCGTTCAAGCCGGCCTCCAATGGGCAGGCGGAACGGGCAGTCCAAATGACTAAGCAAGGTATGCTCAGGATTCAAGGACCCTCCCAACAATGCCGCCTATCGCGCCCCTGCTGGCCTATAGATCCCGCCCACACTCGCTCACGGGGGTCCCGCCCGCAGAGCTATTCATGAAATGGACACTCAAAACTCTTTTGTCCCTCATCCACCCAGTCCTGATCGACATAGTTGAGGGCAGGCGCAAGTCACACAACGAGTACCATGACCGTAATTCAAGGGGGAGATGTATAGAAATAAATGATCCTGTATTTGTTCTCAATCACGTCATGGGGCCCATATGGCTTGAGGATACTGTAATTGACAAAGAGGGGAATAGGGTCATCGTGGTAAAACTCAACAATGGCCAGATATGCCGTAAGCATCTGGACCAAGTAAAAAAAAAAGTTTCAGCATGGACACGGAGGAACCTGAAGAATACCATGAGATGGAGCTCACACTACCGCCAGCGAACATGCAACAAGAGCAATCAGAAGAATGCACAGGCCCTGAGGTCGGCCCGGACAGGCCGGAATCACCACAGGTGACAGACACTCACGTCAGTGTCCAACAATCAGAGCCCAACTGCGGCGCTCCACGAGGGAGCGTAGACCACCGGAAAAACTAAACCTATGATCCCAGTAAGACTTTGGGGGGAGGGGGGGGGGGAGGTGATGTCATGTTTGTAACTACAATGTAACACCACTGTATTACTGTATACACTCAACTTAGATGCACACCTTAACCACAGGGGGTGAACTTGTGCGAGATACTCCTTACCTGATCACTCAGGTATATAAAGGGAGGTCCCACGCAGGGTCATCACTGCTGGAGTCGTGTGATAAAGAGTTAAGGTCACAGAGTGGCCTTGTCCCTGCAGTGTGCATCGTGTGGTTTCATGCTGTAAAGTAAGGGCTTTACAGGATGGAAAGCAGTTTAGGGAATCCTAGTTGATTTTTATTTTACCTTCCCTTAGTAACCCATTGATTCTAAGGGCATTCTTATAGAATGCCCATCCCAACTGAGATCATCTAACTCAGCACAACATAGGAATCAATGCTGGGACCTGCATGGCTCAGTTCCACATACAGTACCATTTATCAACTGAGCCATTAGGAGAGCTTTTATTGGCTCCAGTGCAGCCAACTGAGTGTGTCAAAGAAAGGGAGAGGCAAATCCTTTATTGAAAGTAAATCTAATTTGTTCTAAGTTTAGAATGCTGTTCAAAGGGTTTACCTAGATGTGTAAAGAATATTATCACTATAACTTGTACTTTTAAAGCACCTTATTGCATCTCAAAAAGATCCCAGAGCACCCCACATACATTGTTCAGTGGTTGTTATGCAGACAAATATAGCAGCCATTTTGCACATAAGGCCCCACAAATGTCAGTGAGATGTTAATCTGTTTTAGAGGGTGAAATTAAAACTGCCTGCTTTTTGAATAGTGCCGTTAGATCTTTTACATTCATGTAGATCACTTAGGCAGGGGCTTTGTTTCACATCTCATCTGAAGCACAGCCTCACTACTGCAATGAAGTGTCATCCTAGATTAAATGCTCAAGTTCCAGAGTGGAGCTTGAACCCACGACCTCCTGACTGTGAGGCAAGGTGCTACCAACTGAGCCAACCTGACATTGTTGCTGCTTTTAATGTGGCAGTGAAGCAAATCAAGTGTAAATCAGGTTTCTGTAAACGGAGAACTTATTCCTTGCACATTTTCGGCAGTGCCATGTGTCACTCGGCTTATTTATTGTAATGGTACCAATATGCTATGGAATAAATCACATCTATATACTTTATTATTCTACAATTATGCTTCTTGCACAATATTTTTAATTCACCATCTGACATTTCTCTCCTCACTACTACTCACAAGCTCCAATTGCCTTTGAGTGTAGTCCCCACTGGGATTGCAGGGCCAGTGAATTTACCCTCATGTCAAGAGAATGGTTCAGTTGTTAACTCCGTGGAGATTAAATCCAGAGTGAAGGCAGTGTATAAATGTTAGCAGGATCTGATTTCATTCATGGTGCATTGAATTGCGGCATAGGAATGGGATTAAAGTACATGGAAAAGGCAGGAACAAGTAAAATGGGAAGAAAGTAAAATAACATTATTAAAGGAGTAAGGTATGAATCAAAAGTCGAAATTGAGAAAAGTGTCAGAAAATACAGGGGGAAAGGAAGGAGGGAAAACATCAAGATGAAAATAATAGTAAAAAGGCCAAGAGAGCAATACAGAATTAAGTTTTGTAGCAGAAATTCAACCATTTAAAGTCTTTTCTGCCAGCTGGCTGCAGCCCCTAAAGCTGTCAGTGTAGTCTTTGTTGGTGTTTTACTGAACAAACTTCATCTGCACAAAGGTGTTACTGCACTTTTATTTTTTTTAAAGTGTCCATTTTTAAAAGACTTTGGGCCCGAAATTGATGCACTCACCGCCGACTGCCGCCCACTGCCGCCCACTGCCGCCGACTGCCGCCCACTGCCGCCGACTGCCGCCCACTGCCGCCGACTGCCGCCCACTACCGCCAACTGCCGCCCACTGCCGCCCACTGCCGCCGACTTTCCTCCTCGGGTTCTGCCCAGTGCCAGTTTCGATCTGGTCTGGAGCAGGCGGTAGGGGAGAGCTGCCGGGAACCGCCTGCTGACGTCAGCGGACAGCCGAGTGACTTCAGTGGACTCCTGCCCGCTGAGGTGCCAGATTGGTGCAGGCGGGAGTCGACGCCAGAACGGGGGTGGACCGCTGCAAGGAGGCTGGTCTGTCCCTGACAGTAGGTATGAGGAGCTGAAAAAAAAGGTGAGTAAACATTGTTTTCTTTTTTCTTTACAGGGACTTACATGTATGGGGACCCCTGAAGGTATTCCGATGTTTTTTTTAATGCTTTTTCTTTGCAGGTCTTCGACCCTCTGTGGGCCCGACTCCATCCTTGGCGGCATTTGGGCGGCAAGCGCCTTTGCCGCCGAGATTGGGAGCTCCCGCCAGCTGCCAGCCAGATTGGCGGCGTAAGTCCCTCTTTTGCCACCCGCCGCCTTTTGAAGGACCTTTTTGATGAAAACCCCGCCCAAAGTACCATCAGGTATCTCTGCGGCCATCGGCGGTCCTTTGGGCGGCACTTGGGCGGGTGGAGGTCTTCACCAAATTCGGGCCCTTTAAGCTTTGACTTTACTGGTTCTTTGAAATTTTCAAAGCATCTGAGACAAGAACTGGCAATATTAGAAAAATAGCCAACTGCGATTAACCAGTGGGAGAACATGTAAAAGACGGTGTTCCAGGGATGTTGTTTTGATTTCTTCCTGCCGGCACTTGTGTTTAAAGAAGAACCGTTTGAACTGGATGTTGCATTTCCCACTTTATCGTGTACTTTACTTTGGAAAGTCCCCAGTGCTTCCATCTTAAAACTACTGAGTGATTTAGGATACAGTTTATTTCACTTTGTAAAAATAACACCTCAATACGATCCTCATGTTCATGTTTTAATTCATTTATTTAAAGGATAACATCCTATTTCACCCCATGTATGACTGGATCCTTCAGTTCAGTGTTACTTGTACTAATTTCACTGCACCCATCCACAATGCACTACCTGCCAATTTGCACTTAAACAGACTCGCTCATAAGCACAGATTTTCTCTGTCTCTCGCCCACTCACCCACCCACAGATTAACTCATAATCACTTGATCACGCACACAGATACAATCTTAGCCCAAAACTGGGAACGTTTAAGTGAATGTCTTATAATTAAAATTTTGTCCATTTTAAGCATTCATATTTTCTTGAGGCTCAGGAGTATATCTGTTCCCCAACTTAACACACGATACCATATTTATCTGCTTCTTCACCCCCATTCACAATTTTTCTCAATCAATTTCTAATCTCCCCAACTCTTTCTTTACTTGAATTAGTTTTTTTTTAAATCATTTAATAACCATGAAGAAAGAAAGAACTTGCATTTAAATAGCGCCTTTCATAGCCTCATGACATCCCAAAGCACTTTATAGCCAATGAAGTACTTTTAAAGTGCAGTTACTGTTGTAATGTAGGAAATGCAGCAGTCAATCTGCACGTAGCAAGATCCTACGAACAGGAATGTGATAATGACCAGATAGTCTGTTTTTTAGTAATATAGGTTGAGGGATAAATATTGGCCAGGACACTGAGGAGAACTCCCTTGTTCTTCTCGAAATGGTGCCATGGGATCTTTTCCGTCCACTTGAGATGGCATACCAAGCCCTCATTTAATGTCATATCTGAAAGATGGCACCTCCGACAGTGGCGCGCTGCCTCACTACTGCACTGGAGTGTCAGTCTAGATTTTGTGCTCAAGACGCTGGAGTGGGACTTTGAACCCATAACTTTCTGAAGCCGAGACAAAAGGCCAATCACTGAACCACAGTTGGCACCTGATGTGCTATACAGATGTAGATTCAGTCCCCTTTGGCTAAAGATGGGGAAATTCAACTAATGGTCCCACATCCTGGTCACTGTCCAGTGATCTTTCTTCCCCACCCCCACTGTCCCACCCTGGCTAGAAAGTACAATGTAGGAAGCATTCGGTGAGGACAGGGTCAGACTCAGTTGTGATACCCCAAGGCTAAATAGTCTACCCACATTCACTGTCCAGTCATGCACTTGACTGAGGTACCAGAGGGCTGTTTATTCTCATGGAACTGTATTCCTCAAAAGAGGAGCGCAGAATAGAATGTTGGGGATTTAAAAAATCCAAGCAATTTAATTTAAATATTTAAAGATGAAGGTGATTAGAGAGCAAAGCACTTAAAATTCCCCCACTTCGACGCTGCACATCATTATGTTCATTCTCTTCTACTTCTGTGGAGTAATCGCTAGTTGAAAACCCAGGAGAGAGATAATTCATCAGAATAGAAACAGTGATGCTGCTGTGGTAGCATCAGTCACCTCGATTCTTGCAAAGCACATCATAACAGTCGCCACTGATTGACGCGTAGTTCTACTTATACAGGCTGATTAGGACTGCATCTAAAAGAAGATAGCCCCACTTGTTTTATGACCACCTGTGTACAAATCACCGTCAACTTAGCAGAGTCGCTCCCAGAAAATCTCTGCGTTATACAGCACAGAAACGGGCCATGCGGCCCAACCAGTCCAACAGGAGTATTCGAAGACAAAATATTTGACACCGAGCCACATAAGAAGAAATGAGGGCAGATGTCCAAAAGTTTGGTCAAAGAGTTAGGTTTTAAGGAGCATCTTAAAGGAGGAAAGAGAGATGGAGAGGTTTAATCAGGGGATTCCAGAGCTTAAGACCAAGGCAACAGAATGCACGGCCATCAGTGGTTGAGCGATTATCATCAGGGATGCTCAAGAGGGCAGAATTAGAGGAGCGCAGATTTCTCGGGGGTGGGGTGGGGGGGGGGAGCAATTGTGGGGCTGGAGGAGATTCTAGAGATAGGGAGGAGTGAGGCCATGGAGGAATTTGAAAACGAGGATAAGAATTTTGAAATAGAGGTGTTGCTTAACCGGGAGCCAGTGTAGATCAGCGAGCACAGGGGTGATGGGTGAACAGGACTTGGTGCGAGTTAGGACACGGGCAGCTGAGCTTTGGATGAACTGAAGTTTACGTAGGGTAGAACGTGGGAGGCCAGTCAGGAGTGCGTTGGAATAGTCAAGTCTAGAGGTAACAAAGGCATGGATGCCATGCAGCCGTTTATGCTCCACTCAAGCCTACTCCCATCCTTCTATCAGCATAATCCTCTATTTCCTTCTCCCTCATATGCTTATCTAGCTTCCCCTTAAATGCATCTATACTATTGGCCTCAACAAATTCCACACTCTTTGGGTAAAGAAATTTATATAGCATCTCTATCACACCTCTCAAACATCCCTGAGTCTTCGCAAACAACGAATTTCAAATTTGGTTACTATTGCTAAATCTAGGCTGATATTCCAGTGCAACGCTGAGGGAAATGATGCACTGTCGGATGTGCTGTCTTTCAGATGAGACGTTAAACCGAGGCACCATCTGCTCTCTCAGATGAACGTAAAAGACCTCATGGCACTATTTCAAAGAAGAGCAGGGGAGTTATCTCTGGTGTTCTGGCCAATATTCATCTCTCAACAT
This sequence comes from Pristiophorus japonicus, assembly GCF_044704955.1. Classification (NCBI taxonomy): domain Eukaryota; kingdom Metazoa; phylum Chordata; class Chondrichthyes; family Pristiophoridae; genus Pristiophorus; species Pristiophorus japonicus. Next base: position 334,572,516 of record NC_091978.1, read on the forward strand.
AACACAAACAGATTATCTGGTCATTATCACATTGCTGTTTGTGGGAGCTTGCTGTGCTCAAATTGGCTGCCGAGTTTCCCACATTACAACAGTGACTATACTTCAAAAGTACTTCATTGGCTGTAAAACGCTTTTAGAAGTCTGGTGCTCGTGAAAGGCTTTATATAAATGCAAGTCTTCTCTTGTTATGTAGGCTAACCTAGCAGCCATTTTGGGCGTAACAATATCTCACAAACAGCAATAAGGTGCATGAACAATTAATCTTCCTTTGATAATGTTGGTTGTGAAGACTGGGGAGAACACCCTGCTCTTCAAAATAGCACCAAGGACTCTACAATGCTCACCTGAACCACGAGAATAAGCAAATAGCCTCAATAGCCCGTCTGACAATTCCGCACTCCCTCAGTGCTACACTTGAATGTCAGCCAAGATTACATGCTGAAGTTCTGGAGCAGAAGTTGAATCCACAATCTTGTAACTCAGAGTTGAGCATGCTACATAGTAAGCCAAGCTTAGTGGAAGGTACGTTGCTAGGTTCTACATGGAATCCTCACATCTAACATAAACAAAGGAGGCAATTAACAAAAATAATAATGAAATACGCCCCCTGCCCTCACCGTCTCCTTTAATGTTATTTTATTAAAATCACCAGCCCCGAGTTTGTCCTATTCCTTTTGTAGATTGTAATGATCCACTGAAAATCCTAAAAGAAACCCTATTGCAAGTCCAACAGGTTCCCATAAGATTCATTTATACTACTTTGGGGTATTTTTCTACATTAAAGATGCTACATAAATGCAAGTTGTGTTGTTTTAGTTTCTACAACAACTTGTGTCAGAATGTAGCCGCTCTAAGATTGTTGCTGCCTTTTAGGATCTAATCAGATTACTCAGGATTAATTTCACCCCCCCCGCCCACAGGAGTAGGATTTACAGACCTATGAGACCCATCTCGTGCTCCCTCAACCCTATTCCCACCAAACTGCTAACCACCCAACTTCCCTTCTGCCCCCCATGTTAGCTGATACTGCTATCCGTTCCCTCTCCTCGGGTACTGTCCTCCTCCTCTTCAGTTCTGCCGCCATCACCCCCCGCCTCAAAACCACCCTGTCCTTGAAAACTACCGCCCCATTTCCAACTTCCCTTTCCTCTCCAAAATCTATACCCATCTTTCCCACAACTCCATGTTTGAACCCCTCCAGTCAGGTTTCTGCCCCTGCTACAGCATTGAAGCGGCCCTTATCACAGTCACAAATTACATCCGATGTGACTGAATATATTAAAGTATCTCTCCTCATCCTTCCTAACCTGTCTGTAGCCTTGGACATGGCTGACCACTCCATCCTCCTCCAACGCCTCTCCTCCCTTATCCAGCTGAGTGAGAATGCTCTTGCCTTGTTAAATTCCTATCTATCCAGTCGTAGCCAGAGAATTACCTGCAATGGCTTCTCTCCTGCACTATTACTTCTGGAATCCCCCCCAAGGATCTATCCTTGACCCTCTCCTATTTCTCATCTATATGCTGCCCCTCAGTAACATCACAACGTCAGGTTCCACATGTACACTGATAACACCCAGCTCATCGGCTGCATAAACCCTCATCCATGCCTTTGTTACCTCTAGACTCGACTATTCCAATACTCCTGGTGGGTCTCCCACCTTGCACCCTCCATAAACATCAGCTGATCCAAAACTCTGCTGCCCATATCTTAACTCGCACCATCCTGTTCAATCATCACCCCTCTGCTTGCTAACCTACATTCGCTCCCGGTCTGCCAACTCCTCAATTTTAAAATTCTCATCTTTGTTTTCAAATCTCTCCATGGCTTCGGCCTGCCTATCTCTCCAACCTCCTCCAGCCCTACAACCCTCCAAGATCTCTGCACTCTTCCAATTCTAGTTTCTTGCGCCATCGCGATTTTCATCAGTCCATCATTGGCGAGCATGCCTTCAGCTGCCTAGGCCCTAAGCTCTGGAATTCCTTCCCTTAACCTTTCCACCTCTCAACTCTCTTCCTTTAAGACGTGCCTTAAAACCTATCTCTTTGATCGAGCTTTTGGTCACCTGTCCTAATATCATCTTGTGTACCTCAGTATCAAAGTTTGTTTAATCATGGTTCTATGAAGCGTCATGGGGCGTTTTATTACATTGAAAGTGCTATATAAATACAAGTTGTTGTTGTAGTACCTGTTGGACCTGATGCCTTACATCCTAGGGTCTTAAGAGAAGTGGCTGCTGAAATAGTGGATGCATTGGTTGTAATCTACCAAAATTCCCTGGATTCTGGGACGGTCCCAGCAGATTGGAAAACCTCAAATGTAACGCCTCTATTTAAAAAAGGAGGCAGACAAAAAGCAGGAAGCTATAGACCAGAGCCTAGCATCTGTCGTTGGGAAAATGCTGGAGTCCATTATTAAGGAAGCAGTTGCGGAATATTTGGAAAAGCATGATTCAATCAAGCAGAGTCAGCATGGTTTTATGAAAGAGAAATCATGTTTGCCAAATTTGCTAGAGTTGTTTGAGGATGTAACGAGCAGGGTGGATAAGGGGGAACCAGTGGATGTGGTGTATTTGGATTTCCAGAAGGCATTTGATAAGATGCTACATAAGAGGTTGCCGCACAAGATAAAAGCTCATGGGGTTGGGGGCAATATATTAGCATGGATAGAGGATTGGCTAACTAACAGAAAACAGTCGGGATAAATGGGTCATTTTCCGGTTGGAAAACAGTGACTGGTGGGGTGCCGCAGGGATCGGTGCTGGGTCTTCAACTATTTACAATCTATATTAATGACTTGGATGAAGGGACCGAGTATAATGTAGCCAAGTTTGCTGATGATACAAAGATGGGTGGAAAAGCAAATTATGAGGAGGACACAAAAAATCTGCAAAGGAATATAGACAATAGTGGGCAAAAATTTGGCAGATGGAGTATAATGTAGGAAAATGTGAAATTATTCACTTTGGCAGAAATAATAGAAAAGCAAATTATAATTTAAATGGAGAAAAATTGCAAAGTGCTGCAGTACAGAGACCTGGGGGTCCTTGTGCATGAAACACAAAAAGTTAATATGCAGGTACAGCAAGTAGTCAGGAACGTAAATGGAATGTTGACCTTTATTGCAAGGGGGACAAAGTATAAAAGCAGAGAAGTCCTGCTAAAACTGTACAGGGTATTGGTGAGGTCACACCTGGAGTACTGCGTAGAGTTTTGGTCTCCATATTTAAGGAAGGATATACTTGCATTGGAGGCTGTTCAGGGAAGGTTCACTAGGTTGATTCCGGAGATCAGTGGGTTGACTTATGAAGTTAGGTTGAGTAGGTTGGGCCTATACTCATTGGAGTTCCGAAGAATGAGAGGTGATCTTATCGAAACATACAAGATAATGCGAGGGGGCTCGACAAGGCAGATGCAGTGAGGATATTTCCACTCATAGGGGAAATTAAAACTAGGGGACATTGTCTCAGAATAAGGGGCCACCCATTTAAAACTGAGATGAGGAGGAATTTCTTTTCTCAGAGGATTGTAAATCTATGGAATTCTCTGCCCCAGAGAGCTGTGGAGGCTGGGTCATTGAATATATTTAAGGAGGAGGTAGATAGATTTTTGAGCGATAAGGGAGTAAAGGGTTATGGGGAGCGGGCAGGGAAGTGGAGCTGAGTCCATGATCAGATCAGCCATGATCTTATTAAATGGCGGAGCAGGCTCAAGGGGCCAAATGGCCTACTCCTGCTCCTATTTCTTACGTTCTTAAAAAAAAAACTTCTAATTTATCTTACTGAGGAGTAAAGATCCAATACCCTGTACTGGATTTCGTTTGTAAATATTTATTCAATCAATAAAATAAATTGGTCCATAGCATGTCAACATAGGAACTGATTAGCATGATTTAATTGAATATCAGAAGAGGCTCGAGGGGCTGAATAGCCTACTCTTGTTCCAATGAAGTGATGAGGAGCATATTGTGGATTGCCCTTTTTTATTGAAGAGCCATGAGTTCAGTCAGGCTGATGAATAGGATCTATCCATCTGAGCCTTGCTGTGGGTCCTCTGCTATATTACTTCAGAAACGTAGCATACTTTGTAACTTTGCCATGTCTTTAACTTCACTTAGTTAGCTTACCCGCCCTCCCCCCATCTTTTAAAATTGTATATCCATCCTTTTTTAGCTATCTTCTTCCCCTCACACTCCAACTTCCAAGCAAAGAAAACAGATATAGACCCTTCGACTTCAGGTTTCTTGCAGTCTTTGCTAGAGGTTCCACAGGAGCAGCCTGGGTAAACTGTCCTTCCAATTTAGTCTCCCTCGATGTGATCTGGTTGCGTTTGGAAAGTCATCCTTCTGGAGGTTGTATGTGCAATAGTGCGACTGGCTATTCTGTGGTTGAGCAGGACAATGCGCGCCATGGAAATTCAGCAGTTGTATTGTAATGATAGCTTAGAGGTCCTAACCAAGCATTTAATTCAAACCAATAAAGATTGGAATTGTGGCGACCTGCATGCTAAATTATATTCAACAACAGTAATACGGAAAAAATCAATAAGCTGTTTCGCTCATGAAAATTCTATGCTAGCACTTCAACTGTTGTGCCAAGTTCACCATTTTAACTACAGCAGCAGGCCAGTGCCAGATAGAACAATATCATTAAGTCCATCATTCTGCTGTTGTATAATATTTGTCCCCAGTCAGTCCCTTAGCCATGTCCCCAGGCAGGAATTTCACACCTCACCCGGGTCTGTTGTGCTGTGTCTTCACTCCTCACCCAGGTCTGTTGCGCTCTCTTCACTCCTCACCCGGGTCTGTCGTGCTGCATCTTCACTCCTCATCCCATTCTCCTGTAATGTGTCTTCGCTCCTCATCCCAGTCTCCTGTGCTGTGACTTCACTCCTCATCCAGGTCTGTCGTGCTGTGTCTTCACTGCTCACCCGGGTCTGTCGTGCTGCGTCTTCACTCCTCAGCCAGGTCTCCTGTGCTGTGACTTCACTCCTCATCCAGGTCTGTCGTGCTTTGTCTTCACTGCTCACCTAGGTCTGATGAGCTGTGTTTTCACTTCTTCACCAGATCTCATTTTGGCAGCTTCCCTTGATCTTCAAGTACAGATCTGCCAAGTCCCACTCATTTCGAGGGCCTCTCACTCAGTTTGGTGTAAAAATATCAAATATTTTGATAATTTCATGCCACAAAATAAAACCTAGCTCATTGAGTTAGATTCTGACTTTGGGCAATAGTGTAAAAGGGGTGATAGTGAATCGATAGCCTGTTTTACATCTCTCCCGATTTTTATTTCCATTGACTTGAAGGGAAATAAAAATCGGGAGAAACCTAAAACGGCTTGCTTATTCACCATCACCCGTTTTACACTCTCGCCCAAAGTCAAAATCTACCCTGTATTCTACATTTTTAGTCCAGATTTTTTATACTAAGGCAGGTCTGTTTTTGAGCTGAGCTGAAAAGTTCTTAAAAATGCCTGTGTTCTGAGAAGGACATAGAACCAGCATTGCTTTCAGGCTGTAGACAGGCAGTGCTGTCGATTAGTGTAGTGCAAGTTGAGAAGGGACACAGTGTTACTGATTCAGTGAAGTTCATGACACATAGCAGTGATATCATTTCCAGAACCTGTCTACTTCCTGTAGATGAAATTGAACTACAGAAGCATACCACAGGATATGGGCACCTACATCCCAATTAAGCTCATCTGTAAACTGTGTGATTAGAAGTAGATGTGACAGATGTTTTTATTCAGTGAAGCTGAACTAAATATCAGGATTAATAGTCCAAAGTTAAATTTGAGCCTAGGCAGTTTGAAAAAGTGAAAGCAGAAGAAGGAAGTTACTTTCATCTCCACTCACTTTTTATTTCTTTCTTTTATGTACTTCCCTATTTTTCAGACTTATTTTCTCCCTTTTCTCAAAGGACCTCACCACCTGTTTGTGTCATTCCTTGGTTGATGGTAGGTTGGGTAAGTGAGCCACTCGGGCAATTGAGCTATTCAAATGTCTCTGCAGCTGCTGTTCTATATAACCGGTCGCTAAGGAGTCCATTGCACACATTGCGTTCCCCCCTGACTTTGTACTTTCCTACATTACAACAGTGACTACACCCCAAAAGTGCTTCATTGGCTGTAAAGTGCTTTGAGGCGTCCGGTGGTCGTGAAAAGCGCTATATAAATAATGTCTTTCTTTCTTTCTTCTTTGTCATGCATAGAGTTATTTATGAGTACCTGTCATTCTATGGGCTAGTCTGTTTCTACACCAATGTGCTACATTACCAGGCTGTCTAATGGTTCATTTAAATCCACAGAACAGTTCCCCAATCATGGCTCCCAGGCCACCTATAGTAGAAGCAACTGTTGTTTGTATCAGAGGGCAGTTTCTATAATAGCTAGGTGGACTTTGTCATTGTTTGCAACTGTTTGGTGGAGCTGGAACACCAGTTGTTGGGGGAAGTCAGTACAGCCTTGTGGCATTCCAAGAAAGAAGAAAAAAAGTTATTGCATTTATATAGCGCTTTTTTTAACCTCAAATATCTCAGCGCTTTACAGCCAAGGAAGGACATTTTTGAAGTGTAATCACTGTTGTAATGTAGGAAACGTGGCAGCCAATCTGCGCACAGCAAGCTCCCACAAACAGCAATGAGGTAACGAGCTGATAATTTGTTTTTAGTGATGTTGGTTGACAGAGAAATATTGGGCAGGACATCAGAGAGAACTTCCTTGCTCTTCTTTGAAATAGTGGAGATGAGTGGAGAAAATTTGTGAAAAAACGCAAAAGTGTATATTTGCAGCATTGCTTTATAAATATGGCATTTTATTACCAGGAGATAGCCCGCACATTCTATTGAGACTCTAACGTGCCATATTGCAAGCACAATGGCAAGAATTGTGAGACATGGATAGTTGCCTTGCCGGAGCTAGATCCAAGCTTCCGTTTGGTTGTACGCATTTGTCAAGGGTTAGTATGGCACATTTTAAAGGCAGTATATAAGGACAGTACTATAAGCCTGGTTTTATTGGTGAAAGAAGATTGGATGAGCCCTACTTTTTAAAATATTTTGTAGGGTATATGACAATATTATGAAGTAATAATGTGCTGCCTAAAATAATCTCTTTATTACACACAGATGTATAATCTGGATTTAGGAATTGAGAGAATATTATTGAAATCTGCAATTTAGAGGAGAATGGCAAGTGTTTTTGGTGGCTACCAGGAACATGTGAAAAATAGCCCAACCCAATATCAGCTTGTATGTTTTTCAGTTGTCCTTTTGGAGCAGGACATTGGTAAACAAAATTGGCCCTCGTTGCGACCGTTTCACACCTGTAAAATAGGCGCAACAAAGTCCAATTACTATTCCCGAGAGTCTGTAATATATAATGAAATTACTAAGCATTTGGAGAAACATGAGTTAATCAGGGCAAGTCACCTCGGATTTCGAAAAGGCTTGATCAACCTTAGAGAATTCTTTGAAGAAATAACAGAGCAGATAGATAAAGGAATTGTAGTGGAAGTGGTTTGTTAGGAATTTTAAAAAGCATTTGATAAGGTACCACATAAGCGATAATGGCACATTGAATTAAAGAAATGTGATGTTTAGAGTATAGACAACATTTTTAGGGTAAAGGCAAGTTTCTCAGACTGGAATGAAGTGGTGAATGGTGTTCCACAGGGGCTTGTGTTCAGGTTGTTTTATTTATTACATACATATAAATGATTCAGAATTGGGAAGAGAGAGAATAATATTGAAATTTGCAGTTTTGGGGAGAATCGCTAATTGGGACAAGAACTGTAAAAGACTAGAAGAGGATATAGATAGGTTAATACAAAGTGGCAGATGCAGTTTAATGTCAAGGAATATGAAGTAATACATTTTGAAGGTATAGTATAGTTTTTCAGGCATCCCATTATTGGAAGAATATAAAAAAATAGGAACGGTGCAGCATCACTATCACAAGCCTTCAATGATGCAGAGTCCACCCAAGTACTGCACTTTTAAAAGGGAATTGGATAGTTGCTTGAAAAAGAGAAAAAAGTATGAGGTGCAAGCATGAGAATGGGATTGGACGAAATGAGAATATATTCTACACTGAATGTTCTTTCCCTTGGATGAGATGTTAAACTAAGGCCTGATTTTCTGGTTTCTTGAAAAAAAGCACTGTTCAAAGAGGAGCAGGGAGTTCTCCTGCTGTCCCATGTTACTCTCATTTAACATTCCTTCCTGAGCCAACACCACCAAAACTGATCAATTGGTCATTCATACCATTGCTGTTTGTGGGGTCTTATGAATAAAACGGCTGTCATACTAGCCTATATTACAATCTTCACTGCGGATATATGTATAGTTGATCCGTGGCTTTGCACACTGGGAGTTTTCAGCTGGAGCAGGGTTAGCGGGTGGGGGATAATTGTAACAGGGCATGCAGAGGTAATTCAGTTCCCATTTTATAGTCATACATTCTGTCCTTATTTTTGTATTTTCAGTATAAATTCCTATCTCCACATTTTCAATGGAAACTGCTTATGCAAACTTGCCATGCTGTAATAACACCCTCCTGCCATTGGTGGCACTGCAGCACATCCACTTGGGTGAGGTGTAATTGTAGGATAAAAACTTTCCACTGTGAATGTGGACATAGGAACCTTTAATGGAAACATTTGACAGGACGTGTGTGTGCAGATGTATGATTTTTAATAGATTAAATATGGATGAAGCAGCACTTTGAGACATGATAATGTGCCAAATAAATTAGTCTTTCTTACTTCTTATTTATTTGTAATTAATCCCATCTAGGGAAGTGGCAGATGATGTGTTAACGACCCTTGCATGAGAGTAACATGGGTTGAATTGCCCACTGTTTCTTCACCTCTCCCCCCCTTCCTCCCGCTCATTACATAATTCCATCAAGATTAGAAACTCACTATTACGAGAGGGGGAAAACAAATCACAGGTATGAACTCGCATCAAACGCCTCTTTATGGCAGGACTATACACTTGAATCCTGTAGTGCCGTGCTGCCAGCCTGGCACTGCCTTTGCTGCTTTTGATCCCCTCGAATTTCTGCCTTCCTCTGCTCCTTAAGAGCCTGCTGATGTATACATGCCAAAGTTGCCATTCTTTAAGTGTGAGCCTAAACAACAAAAAACAGCAGGCAGTTCAACTGTGGAGGTCAGTCCTGTCTCGCACATCGACCACATGCATGCACTTTGCAGCAGTCACTGCATAGGAACCCTGACTGATTTTCCCACCCACTTTCCTACTTCCAACTTCTGCACAGCTCGTGGGTCAAGTATGAGACCTCCCTGCTCTGCATGGCTCTGTACTGCACCATGCAATACTTTTGCTAACAGACCGTTAGGAGGACCTCCTTTCTGTTGAAATGGGCAACTGGAATCATTGCATTCTCGTGCAGTACATTCTGTCCAGTGGAAAAAAACATAATAGAACCACTGCAGACCAGACAGACCTTTGTTAATCTGTAAGATGAAATCAAGAAATCCGAACCTCCTTTCATTTTCTGAAATGTTGCAAAAACACCTTCTTAGCCCTTAAAGAATGAATGAACTGCAGTAAACTACAATCCCCACTAAATACATTGAAGGTGAGGATAGATCATTGTAGCCTTTTTTTTAAGCAAATGTCCTTTCTCTTTGCAGTTAATGCGTACAGTATTTATAAATCCTAAATCAAAACCCATTACTTTAATTTGCTATCATTTATTTTGTTAGTAACCTAAAGTATTTTACTGACGGATCTCCCCCCTCCCTTCATCAAAATTAAGCTCGTGCTTCTGTGTTAACATAGATTGAGGCTGAGGTTAAATTAAGGTCAAGTAAACCTCGGTTTCAGTAGTTTTATGGCAATATAATTTGAATTTTAACATGTATATTCAGTATTGCAGTTGCTGTATTATTATGAGTAGAAGGAGATCTAATGCATGCACCTTAAACAGGAAAGTAAGCGCTTCATGTGAGAGAGGAGGTTTTGACAGGGAAGAATGTAATTACTCTTTTCCCATTAGAACCAGTGGTCCTGGGCAGATAAGCTGTCCTGTTACGTGTGACCAAGGTCTGGGATCATGGATTGTCTTTCACTGTTGTCATGGTGACAGTGATGCAGACGGCCCATAACAGCCTGCCTTGTCAGATCGCATACATCAAAGCGGTGCTAACGAGAGCAATGCAAGTTGGACAGCGTGCCATATCATTTGGTGATTTAGGTTAAAGCTGGGCAGATTAATAAGTGTTGCGTTAATCTCACCTTTTTGTTAACGTCGTTCAATAATCTAAGACGTTTGTGTGTGATATTTGTGTGTGTCTCTACGTAGGTAAGGCTTGACGATGGAACATCCTGGTCCAGCTGACAGAATTGATAAATGAGAAGCTGCCAAATTGGAAAGGAGTATATAGTTAAATAAAATTACATCGCTTTAAAAAAAAAGAAATTTTTAACCTCGTAGTTACTGGATTTTCTTTTGCGTGTTTCACATGCATTGTCTTTGTATTCTCCTTCTGCCCTGTTCATCTCCCCGATTTTCATCACTACCATGTTGCAACAAAAGGGAATTTACAGCACATCCTGGTGCGTTGTGCCTGTCACCAGTCACTTCAACAACTTAAAAGTCTTTTAATGGCAGGCAGCAACCTTGATATAGTGCTATCCCTTGTCACTTGTACATTAATCTTCGGAAGCATTTTTAAAATGAGCTTTGTCCCGTGAGTTCAAAAGCAGTGGTTCCTGCCATTTTGATTTTCAGTATTACCTCGGCTGAAGACATTTTCAGTGGATTGTTGCCATGTTCAGTATGTGGAAAAGAATTACCACCTTCTTCTGTGGATTCATAGAAACATAGAAAACAGGTGCAGGAGTAGGCCAATCGGCCCTTCGAGCCTGCACCACCATTCAATATGATCATGGCTGATCATGCAACTTCAGTACCTCATTCCTGCTTTCTCTTCATACCCCTTGATCCCTTTAGCCGTAATATCTAACGAACTGGCCTCAACAACTTTCTGTGGTAGAGAATTCCACAGGTTCACAATTCTCTTGAGTGAAGAAGTTTCTCCTCATCTCAGTCCTAAATGGCTTACCCCTTATCCTTAGACAGTGACCCCTGGTTTTGGACTTCCCCAACATGGGAACATTCTTCCTGCATCTAACCAGTCCAATCCCATCAGAATTTTATATGTTTCTATGAGATCCCCTCTCATTCTTCTAAATTCCAGTGAATATAAGCCAGGTCGATCCAGTCTTTCTTCATATGTCAGTCCTGCCATTCCGGGAATCAGTCTGGTGAACCTTCGCTGCACTCCCTCAATAGCAAGGATGTCCTTCCTCAGATTAGGAGACCAAAACTGAACACAATGTTCAAGGTGTGGCCTCACCAAGGCCCTGTACAACTGCAGTAAGACCTCCCTGCTCCTATACTCAAATCCTCTCGCTATGAAGGCCAACATGCCATTTGCCTTCTTCACCACCTGCTGTACCTGCATGCCAACTTTCAGTGACTGATGAACCATGACACCCAGGTCTCGTTGCACCTCCCCTTTTCCTAATCTGTCACCATTCAGATAATATTCTACCTTCCTGTTTTTGCCACCAAAATGGATAACCTCACATTTATCTATATTATACTGCATCTGCCATGCATTTGTCCACTCACCTAACCTGTCCAAGTCATCCTGCAGCCTCTTAGCATCCTCCTCACAGCTCACACTGCCACCCAGCTTAGTGTCATCTGCAAACTTGGAGATATTATACTTAATTCCTTCATCTAAATCATTAATGTATATTGTAAATAGCTGGGGTCCCAGCACTGAACCTTGCGGTACCCCACTAGTCACTGCTTGCCATTCTGAAAAGGACCCATTTATTCCTACTCTGCTTCCTGTCTGCCAACCAGTTCTCTAACCACATCAATACATTACCCCCAATACCATGTGCTTTAATTTTGCACACTAATCTCTTGTGTGGGACCTTGTCAAAAGCCTTTTGAAAGTCCAAATACACCACATCCACTGGCTCTCCCTTGTCCACTCTACTAGTTACATCCTCAAAAAATTCTAGAAGATGTGTCAAGCATGATTTCCCATTCATAAATTCATGCTGACTTGGACCGATCCTGTCAGTGCTTTCCAAATGTGCTGCTATTACATCTTTAATAAATTGATTCCAACATTTTCCCCACTACCGATCTCAGGCTAACCAGTCTATAATTCCCTGTTTTCTCTCTCCTTTTTTGAAAAAGTGGGGTTACATTGGCTACCCTCCAATCCATAAGAACTGATCCAGAGTCTCTCGAATGTTGGCTAATGACCACCAATGCATCCACTATTTCTAGGGTCACTTCCTTAAGTACTCTGGGATGCAGACTATCAGGCCCTAGGGATTTATTGGCCTTCCAAAACAATTATTAATTCTGATAAAATTCAGGATGACTGTTTATCCCATTTTGATTTGTAGTTCATGCCCTCAACTTCAGAAAACCTTTCGCTTACTTGCACATGGTTCTTCATGTGTTGCTGGTGTGTCCAATGATGAGTTACTTCTGACAACGAGCAAACTGCCTCCACCTCCAATGACATAATAGACAAACTGCATTGAGCCACACAGAACAGATTATTCCAATTTGTGCTGAGTTAACTGATTTCTTGCAGGGGAGCATTTTTAGGGCATTGCAATTAGCTTCAATATCTTTGCACTTGGGAGGGGAAAATCAACTGGAGAAACCCCACCTGACTATTGGTGGGAAGTGTGCATGAGATGATGTTGGGTAAGGACAGGCTTGGTCTGGGCTGTGGTGATCTCTGTGGATGAAAACTCTGCCAATGCTCATCTTATTTGGCTCACATGAAGAATTTTTTAAATTTTTAAACAACTTGGAAACCTTTGGAGAAACTTATAATAAATTTGGAAGAAACTTTTTAAAACATCCCTCGGAACTCCAGCGGACAGCTGACCCTTCCTAATGCCTACCCCCACAACCAAGCCTCGGGCCACCTTCCATCAATGGCGCTACTCTGCGCCGAGCCTGCGGCTAACACCTCGCTTGTAGGCAATTAGGCTGATACAGCAGTGCCTGGTCTCCAGTCGTCTTGGACCCCCTTGCCACTGGACCAAGACCTTGCTCAGCTAAGCCCGTGTGGTTGCCGGTGTGCAGCAGCCACCCCACATTAAAAGAAATCATGCACAGGCATCTTCCACTTCATTAATATGAAGTTCGGGACCTGGAACGTCAGGACCCTCATGGACAACTCCAACAGTAACAGGCCTGAACACCGCACCGCCTTAGTTGCCCGGGAACTTGGACGTTTTGACATCGACATCGCTGCCCTAAGCAAGACCCAGCGGGCAGAGGAAGGCCAGCTCAAGGAACATGGTGGGGGTTACACCTTTTTCTGGAAAGGAAAACCAGAAGAAGATCGCCGCCTTCATGGAGTCGGCTTCACTGTCAAAAATGAGCTGGTCGACCACCTCAAGGACTTCCCCTGCGGGGTTAACGAACGCCTCATGACTCTTCGTCTTACCCTATCCTGGAAATAATGCGCCACAGTCATCAGTGCGTATGCCCCAACACTCGATACAATGGATGAGGCTAAAGAGGGTTTTTATTCCAACCTCGAAACATCCCTGTCACGCGTCTCCACGGGCGTCAAATTGATCCTCCTAGGTGACTTTAATGCCAGGGTTGGCAAAGACACAACCCTCTGGGGAGGCATGCTTGGCAGAGAGGGGGTAGGAAAAGCCAACTCCAGCGGTACCCTACTCCTGACAAACTGTCTAGAACACAAACTCATCAACACCTGTTCCGCCAGAGGGACAAATACAAGGCATCGTGGCAACACCCTCGCTCCAAACACTGGCACCTGCTGGACTATGTCATCGTCCGAGCCAGGGATCAAAAAGATGTGCGCATCACCCATGCCATGACAGGAGTTGATGACTGCTGGACAGACCACCACCTAATCCGATCCATCATCGACATTAACATCGCCCCAAAGCAGAGGGGACAGCAGAAGCAGTGCCGCAAAAAAGGCAATGCCGGGGCACTTAAAGACCCAGCTAAGAGAGCCCTATACAGCCAGTGCCTCAAGCTAATCTGGCGTGCCTTGATGACCCTGAGATGCTGAATGCTCACAGCGCTTGGTCTGCCATCCAGGCCTCTATAACCAGTGCCTTTGAAGAGACACTTGGTCACGCAACCAGAAAACATCAGGACTGGTTTGATGAAAATGATCAGGAGATCCAAGAACTAATAGATCACAAGCGCAGAACATTTCTGAGCCTCAAGCAACAACCCAACTTGGGAGTAGAAAAGCAACGTTACAGATGACTCAAGCTGAGGTCCAACAAAAAACTCGGGACCTAAAGAACAGATGGTGGATGGAGAAAGCACAGGAGACACTACAACTGGCCGACAGCCACAATATGCGAGGATTCTTCATTGCAGTCAAGGTCACCTACGGTCCAAACTCCCAAAGCCTCACCCCACTCCTGTCCAAGAACGGGGAAACACTCATCATGGACACCGAGACTCTTGGGGCCCGCTGGAAGGAGCACTTCGAAGATCTCCTCAATCGAGACTCTGCCTTTGACTCGAGTTTCTCGACTCCATCCCGCAGCATGCGACCCGCCACCACCTCCGTGAAATCCCAACGTTGCACGAGGTAGGCAAAGCCATAAAACAGCTCAAGAATAACAAGGTTACGGGTGCGGATGGAATCCCTGCTGAGGCGCTAAAGTATGGCAGTGAGGCGCTGTTGGCACGGATACATGACCTCATCTGGAGGAAGGAGAGCATGCCAGGGGATCTCAGAGATGCAGTGATCGTGACCATCTTTAAAAAAGGGGACAAGTCCAACTGCGGCAACGACAGGGGAATCTCCCTGCTATCAGCCACTGGGAAAGTTGTCGCTAGAGTTCGCCTCAACTGTCTTCTCCTTGTAGCCAAGGAGCTCCTCCCAGTACGGATTTCGTCCCCTACGGGGCACAACGGACATGATCTTTGCAGCGCGACAGCTGCAGGAAAAATGCAGGGAGCAGCGTCAGCCTTTATACATGGCCTTTTTTGATCTTACAAAGGCCTTTGACACTGTCAACCGTGAGGGTCTATGGAGCGTCCTCCTCCGTTTCGGATGCCCTCAAAAGTTTGTCAACATCCTTCGCCTGTTCCATGACGACATGCAGGCCGTGATCCTTTACAGACCCATTCCACATCCGGACTGGGGTCAAACAGGGCTGCGTCATCGCTCCAACCCTCTTCTCAATCTTCCTCGCCGCGAAGCTCCACCTCGCAGTCAACAAACTCCCTGCTGGAGTGGAACTAAACTACAGAACCAGTGGGAAGCTGTTTAACCTATGCCGCTTCCAGGCCAGGTCCAAGAACACCCCAATCTCTGTCGTTGAGCTACAGTACACGGACGACGCCTGCGTCTGCGCACATTCTGAGGCTGAACTCCAGGATATAGTCGATGTATTCACCGAGGCATATGAAAGCATGGGCCTTACGCTTAACATCCATAAGACAAAGGTCCTCCACCAGCCTGTCCTCGTGGCACAGCACTGCCCCCCAGTCGTCAAGATTCACGGCGTGGCCCTCGACAACGAGGACCATTTCCCATACCTCGGGAGCCTCTTGTCAACAAAAGCAGACATTGATGCGGAGATTCAACACCACCTCCAGTGCGCCAGTGCAGCCTTCGGCCGCCTGAGGAAAAGAGTGTTTGAAGACCAGGCCCTCAAATCTACCACCAAGCTGATGGTGTACAGGGCTGTAGTAATACCCGCCCTCCTGTATGGCTCAGAGGCATGGATGATGTACAGAAGACACCTCAAGTCGCTGGAGATATATCACCAATGATGTCTCCGCAAGATCCTACAAATCCCCTGAGAGGACAGGCGCACCAACGTTAGAGTCATCGTCCAGGCTAACATCCCCAGCATTGAAGCACTGACCATACTCGATCAGCTTCGCTGGGCAGGCCACATGGTTCGCATGCCAGACATGAGACTCCCTAAGCAAATGCTCTATCCGGAGCTCCTTCACGGCAAACGAGCCAAAGATGGGCAGCAGAAACGTTACAAGGACACCCTCAAAGCCTCCCTGGTAAAGTGCAACATCACCACTGACACTTGGGAGTCCCTGGCCGAAGACCGCCTTAGGTGGAGAAGGTGCATCTGGGAGGGCGTTGAGCTCTTTGAATCTCAACGCGAGAGCATGAAGAGGTCAAGCGCAGGCAATGGAAGGAGAGTGCGGCAAACCAGTCCCACCCAACCCTTCCCTCGGCGAATGTCTGTCCCACCAGTGACAGAGTCTGTGGTCTCGTATTGGACTGTTCAGCCACCAAAGAACTCACTTCAGGAGTGGAAGCAAGTCTTCCTCGATTTTGAGGGACTGCCTATGATGATGTACTAGCACATAAAATTACTTTGAGCTATCAAGTTGGGTATCTCTAGAAATGGCTTCTTTCTTTCCCACCCTCACACCATCACCTCTAGAGTCCCCCAAAGATCCATCCTTGGCCCCATTTTCTCATCTACATACTACCCCTTGGTGACATCAACTGCAGATATGGGCTCAGTTTCCACCTATATGCTGATAACACCCAGCTCTACCTCTCCACCATGTCTTACAATCCTGCCACTGTCTCTCTATTCTCAAACAAATTGTTCGACATCCAGTCTTATTTAAGCAGTAATCTGCTACAGTTAAATATGGGGCAGACAGAAGCCATTATCTTTGGCTTCCGTCACAAACATTAATTTGTGCCACTAATTTCCCTCCCTGGCCGTTGTCCCAGTTTGAACCAGACTGTTCACAATCTCAATGCCCTATTCAACTCTGAGCTGAGCTCATGGCCTATATCCTCTCCGTCACAAAGCCCATCTACTTCCACTCTAACATTGCCTGCCTCCAGTCTGGTCTCAGCCCATGTGCTGCTGAAACCCTCATCCATTCCTTTATTACCTTCATACAAGAGTATTCCAGTGTTCTCCAGGCCAGCCTCCTATTCGCTATCCTCTGTAAACTACAGCTGATCCAAACTTGCGATGCACATATCCTATCCTGCACAAAGTCTTGCTTGGTCATTACCCCTGTTCTCTCTGATTTAGTTGCCTCCCAGTCCCCCAATGCCTCAAATTTAACATTCTCATCCTTTTGTTACATCCCTTCATGGCCTCTACCCTCCCCACCTCTAACCTCGTCCAGCACTGCAGATGCCTCCCAAACTCTCTGTTCCTTTGACTCAGGTCTCGTGTGCATCTCCCACTTCCTTTGCTTCACTATTGATTGCCAAGTCTTCAGCTACCTAAGCCATTCTCTGGAATCCCCTCCTAGATCCTTCACTTTTTCACTGCCCTAAGACTCTCCTTAAAACCTAGTTCTTTGACGAATCTTTTGGTTACCCCTTCTTTGGTTCAGCATCCATTTTTTCCCCTTACACCTCTATAAAGCACCTTGGGATGTTTTTCTATGTTAAAAATGATAAATAAATGTAAATTGTTAATATATCTCTGGCCTTATATTATCTCCACTAGATAGAAGTGATTTTCATAGACAAAATGGGAAGATGCACCATAAAGGTTTAGGTACTCCCGAATTGTTTCCAGCCTAGTAGCCTTCAAGTGATGCAGTTTACAAGTATGTTGCACAAGCTCTAAACCACTGAGTGTACAATGTACAGGTAGCTCTGTAATCTCTACATTATTTCAATCTTTTTCAATAGAATACTGTATAATTTAAAATCCAGGCATCAAGGATGACTAGTTGTTATCTCTGTGTCTGACTGACTGTGGCTGATGACCCTTAGAGCCTTGTACTGATGATGAATCTGAGCTGACTGTGTATCGTCTTCCAAAGAGTTCAGAGGCACAAAAATCCTGCTTAGCATAACGTATGTGGATTTAGCTGTTAATTTGGAATTAACCTATAAAACCATCTTGAATCAGAATCTAAACCAGACAAAACCTAAATTCAACCATTTGCAGCTTCTGACTGTGTGATTTAAGTGAGATGCAAGAACAGATTTAGCATTATTGCTATGGGGAGATGTAAACTACAGAGCGAAATAGTGCAGAATGGAACAATATCTATACCACAGTCAAGGTCAGAACTCACAGTAGCCAACATTGGTCTCTGTCATCGTTTTTCTGCAGGACTAATCCCATAATACAAGATCAACAGGAGCTTTTTGACTTTGAGTCATTGCGTTGAACTGTAGAATGAATCTAGTTTGATTTACCCTCTTAAGCAGAGCTCTCAGTCACACATGCAGGATCTAATCCCCTTTCCCCCCTCCCCGCCCAGATATGACCTTCATATTTTCACAGATTTCAAGGCTGATTTTCTTTTCTTTGTTAAGCACTGTTTAAAACTCCATCACAAAAATACTTTAGGAGTTGCTCAGTGCACACGTTTTAAATGCATCAGACCAATTTTTGTACATTTTGGAATAGTGCAATAAATTGTCCAATGGTGGTATTGAATGATGACATTATCCAACCCATCCCCACAAGAGCATCACTGAGAGAAAACGGCTTTCAGTTTTTAGTCAGACATCCAGAAAGTTTAGATAGTTTTTTTTAAAGGGTTTGCACTTATGTAGTTGGGCTTATCACATCTCAGAAACATCTCAAAGTGTGCAAACATGGCAGCCATTTTGCATACAAGATGAAACAACATTTAGATGAATAACCAGTCTTCTTCTTTTGTATGGTAGTAGCAAAATAAATCAAATGTCAATATCTAAGTCCAGGCCAAAGCTTCCGGTACAATAGCATGGATATCTTGTAGGCTGCCTGCAAATTTCCTCTGCGAGCAGTGCTCAGTGATGTGCTCCAGGGTATGATTAGGAGTTCCACAGTCGCATGATGGGGATGCTTTAATCTTCCATCTATGGAGAAGGTGGCGACATCTACCATGACCAGTTCTGAGGCGGTTGATGGTTGTACACTGCTTGCGAGGAAGGTTTGATCCTTCATGTTGCACTGTGGGGTCTTCTATAAGGAATCCTTTCTGTATGTCACAGTTCTTCCAAGCATTTTGCCATCTGTCATCAAGGCTGAGGGGAGATCGCTGAAAGACTTGGGCGACGGTTCAAAATGGCCTTTTAGATTTGAGACGGGTTGGTGGTAGATTGTTCCAGTCGGCCTGGATCAGCATGTCTTTGCTGGTGTAGTGGTTATATTCTCTGGAGACTGCATATTCTTGGCATAGATGTGGTGGTATGATGTTTGCAAGCACGGGCAGTCAAGGTATTGGTGTCGATAAAAGCGTATCGGTGATAATTCTTATAGTAGAATTCAACTGAACATCGACGCATTTGGTATGCAGACTTGATGGCTGCTGTAATACTCCGCTGTAGAGTACACCAGGGCCTGTGCTGTCGTACGGAGGATTTGAACGTCTGCTCCTCAGTTGATATGTTTTTAGGTTGAGGTTGGAATGATGACCAAGACATCTTCCTTGACACCTTTAGCATCCAACTCAACCACTGAAATGGGCAGTTAGGGCCTTGATTTAATGTCTCATCCAAAGACAGCACCTCTGACAGGGCAGCACTCCTTCACTAATGCTCTGAAGTATCGATCTAGATTATACTCTTAATTCTTGGTTTGAATCCACAATCTTTGACTCCAAGGCAAGCTTGCTTACCAACTGAGCCAAGTTCTGCTCTAATTTCAGCCAGTATGTCCAAATTACACATTCCAATCAATTCTTCACAAAGAAGCAAGAGATGATGTGAAGTTGACAGTATCCCTGTGTTGCATCAACGAAACAAGTTTATTTGAAAGCAGACTGCTGCAGTTTGTTCAAGTATAAGCATAGCTTCTATCGAAACAGAATTTATACTGCAAAATATAATTGTTGTGCACAGTTTCCATAATCTTTTAAAGTTATTAGCCCAGAAATTTTTGGGGAGGCACAAATTTAGTGTAGTGGGAAGAAATTGAAGCGAGACTTGTTTCCGCCCCTTTCTGGCTCAGAAAACTCCGATGGGTGTGAGCAGTTCTTCTGGCCTCTGAATCTAATGTCATTTTCAGGTTCCCTCACAAATTTTACCCATTACACTTCCGGTACAGCCAGTGGTAAGTACACTTGCTGTACAAAACCATATGTAGGCCCCACAATGCTATTTTCAGGCGGCAACCTATCCGAGAGAGATGAATTGCCATTTGGTTATTGGTCCCAGCAGCAAGGAAGCAGCACAAAAGCAAATTTGTGCCCATTAGCTCTTCAGTCGGATCAGCTGTGCGCCCTTGATGGAGCGCCAAGGTGCCAATCTGAAATCAGGCCGGATCTATGGGATGGGTGCCCCAGTAGCACTGGTAGCTGGTGCTAGTGTCTGCCCCTAATATTGACATGACCCCATCACCTGGGATTTGGGGCATGTCAATGTGAGATGACTACAAATGACCAGTTGGACGTTCCACCCTGCCACCGTCAGAACTTCTAGGCCATTAATATTGTTCCTGACTAATTGTTCGTGGAAATGTTTTTGTTGAGTGTGTAATTCAAGCACTTTAAATGGCTCAGTTGGTGGGGTGGATCACCCAGTGTAGCAGTCACAATGGGCTTTTACAATACCATTGCTTTTTATTGCTGTCTTGGGAGAGTGATCTCTATGCTCCAGACTTCCTGTATCGTCAGGCGCTGGTCTCTATAAGCCAGTTTGCCTTTGATGAGACCCAGTTGCTATGCTTCATGTTCAAAATTGTTTGATTTTATCAGATGTGTTTCTGGAAACATTGGGCACCCCATCCACAGTCTTAAGCATCCACTCCCTCCACCACTGGCGTACCATGGCTGCAGTGTGTACTATCTACAGAATGTAGTGCAGCAGAACTTCCCAAACCCACGATCTCCACCACCTAGAAGGACAAGAGCAGCAGGTGCATGAGAACACTCACTTCCAAGTTCTCCTCTGCAACTCACACACCATCCTGACTTGGAAATATATTGCCGTTCATTCATCATTGCTGGGTCAAAATCCTGGAACTCCCTCCCTAACAGCACTGGGAGTACCTTCACCACATGCACGGCAGTGGTTCAAGAAGGTGGCTCACCATCACCTTCTCGAGGGCAATTAGGGATGGGCAATAAATGCTGGCCTTGCCAGTGACACCTACATCCCGAAAATATATTTTTTAAATGTTCCATTTTTTAAAATGTCATACATATCTGACGGGGGCAGGTCAACAAGAATGCTGTACTCCACTGAAGCAAATCTACTGTCAGCCACAATGTGCAACTGACAGTGGGGACCATGGAGCAGTCTACAGTTCAACCGTCCCTCTCTAGAGGCTGGATCAGAGAGGAAGCAAGCAATGGCCAATATTCACCTAAAAGGGGGAATACTGTGGAGATATATAGATAAAATGATTTGAGACTAGAGAATTAACAGAGAACAATATAATTTTACTTTGTCTTTGAGCTAATGACTGACAAGAAAAAGAGAGGAGGATGATCTGAGCTCAATCTTTAAATGTCCACAACTTCTGATTAAAGTCTAACTAAATATCACCAAAATTGTAATTGTTTTTAACAAAATAACAATATAAAGAGTGAGTGAGTTTGATTTTGTGTGTCTGCGTCTGCATTTATATATCTATATGTACAAAATTAGTATTGTGATGTTATTTTATTTACTAATGATCGCCTATAGGGAAATGTACTCTAATAAGAAGCACTTACTATAAATGAACTCTAATTATTCCCATTTTAAAATGATATGGCCAAAGGGAAATCTGGGAACAAAAATGTATTTGGTACAAAGTGGATGAGTGGTATTAAGGAGCCAAATACAATATACAGTGCATGTTTTATTAAAGTAATATTTTGTTTTATTTCTCTTGCATCAGTTCATTCTTCAATTTCTATTAAACTGTGGAAATCTGCTGGTTTTATATCATTTATTAGGAAAAGTGGATATCAACTGCATTTAGGCTAATGGACAGAGTCAAAGAACATTTCTTCAATTCTAGCCAAATTTGAGCAAAATTTAACTGCATAAAATATATATTGGTATATATTTTGGCACAGTGATCCCATTTGTGATCCTCAAAGTTTCATCAGACTTCAGATTTTCAAAATACAATAGGAAGGATAGCACATCTGAAGGTCTCTGGTTCCTTGTCACAGCTGAGTTAGCTGATCTCAGCTGGGGAAGAGTTAGGGAGTTACAATTCGCCTCAGTGTTCTTGAGTTATAAAGGAGAAAAATCAGCCGGAATACCTGCTCCTGATACCGTTCAGTGACTTCTAATGTAAAAGTGCACACGTGTGAATGTTAGATGAGAACATGCCCCCAACGATTGAATGGCCCAACAGCATTTAATGTAGAGTGAGGGATACTCTGGGGAATCTTGCATCAGTATCAGGCGGTGTCATCAATGAAAAAGAGAAAATTGGGAGTTAAAATTATTTAAAGCCTCGATCCTCAACTTGAACTGTGTATGGCTCTTCAGCCTCCATATTAAATTGGGGGGGCGATGGCCGAGGCAAGCGGGAAACCTCTATTCAGCAGCGTGAGGCCTGGGAGGTTTTAACTCCCGGGCCTCATCTGCATGCTCCCGCTCAGTTTTGCGCTCAGAACCGGTGGGGAGTGACAGCTGGCTAGCAGGTGGCATCAGGAACGGTCCCCAGCACTTGGTTAAGGTGGTTTGGGAGGGCATCGCGATTGGGGGATGGGGGGTGGAGGCAGGAGCATTAGGCTTGGAGTAGGGGAAACCTAAACTTTCTTTGTGGGGCACAGAGAAGCATTCCGACTCCTCTTGCCAATAGGTTGGCCTGGAGGGTAAACAACAAAACAACAACGGCTTCTCCATAAAGGCCTCTGGTTAAAATAGCAGTCATTATGTTATTGGAACCTGATCTGCATATTTAAAAAGGACTCGGTGCTTTCGGGTTGGTTTCCTTCCCGCCTGCTCAGAAACACAGGTTAAAATCAGAACCGTTAGGAAGAGAGCATGAGCTGGGTGGGTAAGTCCCATGTGTGGTTTTAACTGCCTGCCCGCCCAGTGGTGTTGATTGAGGGATAAATATTGACCAGGACACCAGAGGTAACTCCTGCTCTTCGAAATAGTGCCATGGGATCTTTTACATCCACCTGAGAGAGTAGACGGGGCCTTTGTTTAACGTCTCACCCGAAAGACGACAGCCTAGATTTTTATGCTCAAGTCTCTGAAGTGGACTTGAACTCACAACCTTCTGACTCAGAGGTGAGAGTGCTACCCACTGAGCCACAGCTGACATCAAATGGCAGGCAGCTCACCTCCAGGTGGAATGCGCACAGGGAAGCAGCCCACCGTATTGGAATCAGAGGTGTCTGTTTTACGCCCGTAAAATGTGTGCAGCACAAATTCCTTTGCCCTGCATAGGAACATTTTCAAAGAGTGTGTAAAAGCTTGATTTTTGATAAATACTGACCAACCCTGTAGCAATCTGAGCGGTATCTTTTGGTGACTTTCTATTCAGTTTGTTGGCGTTTTAAAGCTGTGACCTCACGCTCCCCACTGACTTGTTATCCCATTGTTAAAAGAGTCTGCCTGTGATCGTAAAAGTGAGTAGTGTCTCTCTTAATGAGCTCCATACTTTGCCTGGTATTTTGTGTCCATTCCCATTTCCTGAGCAGTTTAATCTGTTCTACTGAAACTGTCATGCAAAGCAGGAGAGAACTACATGTTTAAAATATTGGAGCCACTTTGCAGTGTTCATTAAAAATTTATTTACAGATTTTCCATGTTTCAAGCCATCTATACATAGAAGTTACAACATGGAAACAGGCCATTTGGCCCAATCAGCCCGTTTTCCTCCATACAAGCAGATAGTTCTAATCACATTTACCCGCTCAGTTCTCATATCCCTTTATAATCTTTTCTTTCATCCACCTATCCAATCTACTCTTTGAGATGTTTCTTAAGGGATTGCTAGCACTGATGGTTTGTTTTTGAACTGTAATGTGGTAGATTCTAATGTCTTCTACCTTGTCTTTACAGTCACCGGGGCTTGAACACTGAATACTTTTTAATTCATCCCCGTTGACTATAGTGTATTACATTTCTGCCCAGCTTTGAGCAAGGCAAGTTTCACCACAGGGCTGTGCAAATCAAGAAGTGTCCCAAAGTAAAATGATAACTGATGTGTTCGGTGAATTCAGCCTTCTAGAGCCTAGACTTGTGAGCTTGTTTTAAATAAATACCATCAAATTTGATACTTTGCTTAAGTTGCACCCTTCCATTTTACAGTTGGAGTTTTGGTAAAACTTTGTAAATTTTACAAGTTTCTCTGTGTGCATTAAGAATATGACGTCATTGGCGTGCTGCATACAATGGCTACTTTGCAATCTTCATTAAACATTTATGTACAAATTTTCCATAGTGTATCGGCATCTGTTCTATGAAGGATTGCTGCTTGCTGATAGTGGTGGCTGGTTTTTGAACTGTAATCCTGCATTTATTCTCGTGCCTTTTGCCTCATCTTCGCAGTTGCCAGACTTGCCTTCACCACACGGTTGCCAATCCGATATTTGATAGTATTTGTGTAGCTACAACAATAAGAAATTAAAAATATGAGGTAAATTGTACTGCACCACACACTTTGAGAGTCTGCATTATAACAAGATTCTCAAAGGAGCTACATGGCACTCGGAACTTCTGATCTATTTGCACTTTTTAAAAATTAAGTAACTTGCATCAATATGATTGTATGAAGTTATAGAATCATATGTCAGAATTATGTTCATCATCTAATATATTAAAAGTCTTGCGTATAATGCACTCTTCATGTAAGAGCATTTCTTGTAAAGCATTTCCCTGAAATGTGCTTGTGTTCCACTGCAGATCCTTCACCCATTCCTTCCTGCAATTCACATGTCCACCTATTCTGTAGCAATATCTCATTTGAGTTAGTTACTGAAATTGCCCCTTTTTATAGTCCCATTAAAGGGCATAATAGAAGCTCTTTTTATGTTGGAAGAATATAACCGGTACTTTTTATGTTGGAAGAATATAACCAGTACTTTTAAAAAAGAAACATAACTACTATAGAATTACAAAGTTATGATCTAACTGCATTGTGCTCCTGTGTCGGACCACACCTTGAACACTGTCCAATTCTGGTCCCCAAGACAGTCAAGCATTGGAGGTACTGCAAAGAGGAGTCATAAGACTGATCCCTCGTGTTAGAGGTCTGACTTATGAGGAAAGACATGGGGGGGGGGGGGCGAAATTGCCCTTCACCCTGATTGGGGGCGGTAACCTTCCAGAGCCAGCCACTAGGGAAGCAATCGACCGGGCTAGCAGCTCAGCACCTAAAATGGCTTGCCGTTCTGCATGATGGCGGCCCGGTTGATGGGAAGGACGCCATTATCGTGCCAACGCAAGAGTCAGCCAACAAAATAAAATGGCTGCCTGGGGCGCTAAAGGCCTCTTCTTTAAGGGGCGCCCCAGCGGCGGATGTCTGCGAAGTTGTCATTAACATCAGCCCGCGCCAGCCTCGTGGCCTGCAGGGCAATTTCCCCCATGGGGCTTAAAGGGGTCGGCGTGGAGTGATAGGGGTCAGCGCGCACAGCGATGATGTCATCGCCGGTCCGGGTGCTACTCGTGGGGCGCGGTGCTACCGTGACAATGCCCCCCCCCCCAGACCACCGTGGTAATTTCCCAGGAGGCGATATCACCATCCTCGCCTGGGCGATGAATCAATTGCATCCCGTTAATGCCACCCCCCCCGCCCCCGGAGGCATTAACGGGACTATAAAAAGGGGCAATTTCAACTTTGAAAGGAGGTGGTCTTGAGAGGGGATGTTAGAGGTATATAAGATATTAAATGGTGTGGAAAAGACAAATCTTGAAAATGACTTAATATTAAATCATGAGACAAGAACAAGGGCCACAAGTTCAGACTAACTAGTAAATGGTACATTGAGGGCGAATATTGGGTATCTCTCCTTCACACCAAGTGATCAACAATTGGAATGGATTCCCAGATAAAGTAGATGAGCTGAGAACCATGGAATGATTTAAGGACCAATTGGATACTGCCTTGGGGAGACTAGGATCATTCTGGATGGATGAACTGGGTTGTTCCAAATGGCCTTCCTCATCTGTAATGATCTTGTGATATTGTCTTTAGTGTTTACCTCTGTAGCTGGCAGGCCAGACATAGTACAAGGGGAGTGCTTTTACCCAACTCTGTCAGGTCTGTGGTGGATTTAGCAGCTGGACTTATGAGTCAGTCCAGGAGGGAGCTGCAAGCTGGCACCTCAGCTCATAGCAGCAGCTGATCTGAGGAGATCAAAGGAGGTGCATGCTGCAGGCGGGGGGAGACAGAGTAGTCAAAATTTGGAACACCAATCGACAGTGAGAAGTTGCTAGCTGACAGTGGATTTTAATTTCACTACATGTTGATGAGGCACAGATAGTGGGAAATGGAATGACATTATACTCTTCCAGTCAAGTGAATACGAGAAAGTTACGGAAACCATGACACACAAACTCAGAGATTGTAATTCCCGTATTGGACTGTACAGTCACCTGAGAACTCACTTTTGGGGTGGAAACAAGTCTTCCTCGATTTCGAGGGACTGCGTATGGGAATGATGAAATATTAGAAATCCCGATCTCTACCTATGTCGAGTTTGGAACTTATCCAATGAATGGCAGTACTGGATGGGTCTCACTGGAAGCTTGATTGTTTGAAGTTCTCTTTGTAGATGGATCTTTTATTGTGGTGTTAGTTTGATTTCTGAAGCTGTCTAGCTTGTAGCTACACAACTCAGACTCTCTGAAGATGTTGTTGACGGCTGTTCCGTGTCATTGAAAGGATTAACCTCAAATTCTCAGGAATGGGATTTCACTTTACTTGGCTCAGCTCTGTGTAATCATGGATGCACTGATAAACCTCTTCAATATTATTTGCCATTGCAAACAACCAAGTAAGGTACTCCAAGGACCCACTCAAAATATCCCCCAGTGTGTAATGTCGTCCTTCGGCAAAAAAAGAACTTTTAACACTTAACTTTGTACGATAGTGTAGAACAGGTGGTGATAACTCAGCATCCTGTTTTACATCTCTCCCGATTTGTTATTTCCATTGAAGTAAACAGCTATCACCCATTTTGCATTGTCGCACAAAGTCGAGATCTACCCCAATGTGCACGAAGAAACTCCCTTCCACAGCTTATAACCTTGGAGTTTATTCTCTACCCCGTTTACCACTTCAATCACCACTGCACTCCATGGCTGTACAGTATAAATTTGTTAACATAACGTTCAGCTTTTCATTTTATTCATAGGGATTTCCTCTAATATAACATAACATTTCCTTTCACCCACAGTAACAGCCTTTCAGAGCTTCTCCGACAGTTTGGTGCCTAAATGCACATGTGGTGTTGTCCCAGGTTGAATCCCCTCGCCATGTGTTCCAGGAGCTGAGCTGGAGATGGTGTACTACAGTGGGTCTCGGTGTCCCCTGGGCTAAGAACAGGACAATGAGCCAGGTCACCGACCTCCTGATCATGATCCAGTGACTCCCTGCTGGAAAGTGTGTTGGTGTATGGACATTAGTTAAACACAGGATTGGATTCACTTTGACTCATACATGAAGGATGGGCTGCTGATGAAGAACTGGAGAGCAGTCAGAACCCATGGAACTGTACCCCAACACATCTGTTGTGGGAAAGGAGGGCAAACAAAGGGAAGGATTAAATAAAACAGGCTTTTGGACGAATATTTGAGCAGGAGGTATATTCCACCCAATGATAAGTTGGTGGCAGCAGTAAATATAGAAACATAGAAAATAGGTGCAGGAGTAGGCCATTCGGCCCTTCGAGCCTGCACCACCATTCAATAAGATCATGGCTGATCATTCCCTCAGTACCCCTTTCCTGCTTTCTCTCCATACCCCTTGATCTCTTTAGCCGTAAGGGATATATCTAACTCCCTTTTGAATATATCCAATGAACTGGCATCAACAACTCTCTGCAGTAGGGAATTCCATAGGTTAACAGCTCTCTGAGTGAAGAAGTTTTTCCTCATCTCAGTCCTAAATGGCCTGCCCCTTGTCCAAAGACTGTGTCCCCTGGTTCTGGATTTCTCCATCATTGGGAATATTCTTCCCGCATCTAACCTGTCCAGTCCTGTCAGAATCTTGTAAGTTTCTATGAGATCCCCTCTCATCCTTCTAAACTCCAGTGTATAAAGGCCCAGTTGATCCAGTCTCTCCTCATATGTCAGTCCCGCCATCCCGGGAATCAGTCTGGTGAACCTTCACTGCATTTCCTCAATAGCAAGAACGTCCTTCCTCAGATTAGGAGACCAAAACTGAACACAATATTCCAGGTGAGGCCTCACCAAGGCCCTGTACAACTGCAGTAAGACCTCCCTGCTCCTATACTCAAATCCCCTCGCTATGAAGGCCAACATACCATTTGCCTTCTTCACCGCCTGCTGTACCTGCATGCCAGCTTTCAATGACTGATGAACCATGGCCCCCAGGTTTCGTTGCACCTCTGCCTTTCCTAATCTGCCGCCATTCAGATAATATTCTGCCTTCGCATTTTTGCCCCCAAAGTGGATAAATACGCAAAGTGGATAACCTCACATTTATCCACATTATACTGCAACTGCCATGCATTTGCCCATTCACCTAACCTGTCCAAGTCACCCTGCAGCCTTTTAGCGTCCTCCTCACAGCTCACACCGCAACCCAGTTTAGTGTCATCTACAAACTTGGAGACATTACACTCAATTCCTTCATCTAAATCATTAATGTATATTGTAAATAGCTGGGGTCCCAGCACTGACCCCTGAGGCACCCCACTAGTCACTGCCTGCCATTCTGAAAAGGACCCGTTTATCCCAACACTCTGCTTCCTGTCTTCCAACCAGTTCTCTATCCTTGTCAGTACATTACCCCCAATACCATGTGCTTTGATTTTGCACACCAATCTCTTGTGTGGGACCTTGTCAAAAGCCTTTTGAAAGTCCAAATACACCACATCCACTGGTTCTCCCTTGTCCACTCTACTAGTTACATCCTCAAAAAATTCCAGAAGATTTGTCAAGCATGATTTCCCTTTCATAAATCCATGCTGACTTGGACCGATCCTGTCACTGCTTTCCAAATGCGCTGCTATTTCATCTTTAATAATTGATTCCAACATTTTCCCCACTACTGATGTCAGGCTAACTGGTCTATAATTCCCCGTTTTCTCTCTCCTTTTTTAAACAGTGGTGTTACATTAGCTACCCTCCAATCCATAGGAACTGATCCAGAGTCGATATACTGTTGGAAAATGATCACCAATGCATCCACTATTTCTATGGCCACTTCCTTAAGTACTCTGAGATGCAGACTATCAGGCCCTGGGGATTTATCGACCTTCAATCCCATCAATTTCCCGCTTTATAAGGATATCCTTCAGTTCCTCCTTCTCACTAGACCCTCGGTCCCCTAGTATTTCCGGAAAGTTATTTCTGTCAACCTTCATGAAAACACAACCAAAATATTTGTTTAACTGGTCTGCCATTTCTTTGTTCCCCATTATAAATTCACCTGAATCTGACTGCAAGGGACCTAAGTTAGTTTTCACTAATCTTTTTCTCTTCACATATCTATAGAAGCTTTTGCAGTCAGTTTTTATGTTCCCAGAAAGCTTCCTCTCATACTCTGTTTTCCCCCTCCTAATTAAACCCTTTATCCTCCTCTGCTGCATTACAAAATTCTCCCAGTCCTCAGGTTTGCTGCTTTTTCTGGCCAATTTATATGCCTCTTCCTTGGATTTAACACTATCCTTAATTTCCCTTGTTAGCCACGGTTGAGCCACTTTCCCCGTTTTATTTTTACTCCAGACAGGGATGTACAATCGTTGAAGTTCATCCATGTGATCTTTAAATGTTTGCCATTGCCTATCCACCATCAACCCTTTAAATATCACGTGCCAGTCTATTCTAGCCAATTCACGTCTCATACCATCGAAGTTACCTTTCCCCAAGTTCAGGACCCTAGTCTCTGAATTAACTGTGTCACTCTCCATCTTAATAAAGAATTCTACCATATTATGGTCACTCTTCCCCAAGGGGCCTCGCACAACAAGATTGTTAATTAGTCCTTTCTCATTACACATCACCCAGTCTTGGATGGCCAGCTCCCTGGTTGGTTCCTCGACATATTGGCCTAGAAAACCATCCCTAATACACTCCAGGAAATCCTCCTCCACCGCATTGCTACCATTTTGGTTAGCCCAATCAATATGTCGATTAAAGTCGCCCATGATAACTGTACCATGATAATGGTACCTTTATTGCACGCATCCCTAATTTCTTGTTTGATGCTGTCCCTATCCTCATTACTACTGTTTGGTGGTCTGTACACAACTCCCACTAGCGTTTTCTGCCCTTTGGACTTTGGACTTTCAGAAGGCTTTCGACAAGGTCCCACACAAGAGATTAATGTGCAAAGTTAAAGCACATGGGATTGGGTGTAGTGTGCTGACGTGGATTGAGAACTGGTTGGCAGACAGGAAGCAAAGAGTAGGAGTAAATGGGTGCTTTTCAGAATGGCAGGCAGTGACTAGTGGGGTACCGCAAGGTTCTGTGCTGGGGCCCCAGATGTTTACATTGTACATTAATGATTTAGACGAGGGGATTAAATGTAGTATCTCCAAATTTGCAGATGACACTAAGTTGGGTAGCAGTGTGAGCTGCGAGGAGGATGCTATGAGGCTGCAGAGTGACTTGGATAGGTTAGGTGAGTGGGCAAATGCATGGCAGATGAAGTATAATGTGGATAAATGTGAGGTTATCCACTTTGGTGGTAAAAACAGAGAGACAGACTATTATCTGAATGGTGACAGATTAGGAAAACGAGACCTGGGTGTCATGGTACATCAGTCATTGAAGGTTGGCATGCAGGTACAGCAGGCGGTTAACAAAGCAAATGGCATATTGGCCTTCATAGCAAGGGGATTTGAGTACAGGGGCAGGGAGGTGTTACTACAGTTGTACAGGGCCTTGGTGAGGCCACACCTGGAGTATTGTGTGCAGTTTTGGTCTCCTAACTTGAGGAAGGACATTCTTGCTATTGAGGGAGTGTAGCGAAGGTTCACCAGACTGATTCCCGGGATGGCGGGACTGACATATCAAGAAAGACTGGATCAACTGGGCTCGTATTCACTGGAGTTCAGAAGAATGAGAGGGGATCTCATAGAAACGTTTAAAATTCTGATGGGTTTAGACAGATTAGATGCAGGAAGAATGTTCCCAATGTTGGGGAAGTCCAGAACCAGGGGTCACAGTCTAAGGATAAGGGGTAAGCCATTTAGGACCGAGATGAGGAGAAACTTCTTCACCCAGAGAGTGGTGAACCCGTGGAATTCTCTACCACAGAAAGTTGTTGAGGCCAATTCACTAAATATATTCAAAAAGGAGTTAGATGTAGTCCTTACTACTAGGGGGATCAAGGGGTATGGCGAGAAAGCAGGAATGGGGTACTGAAGTTGCATGTTCAGCCATGAACTCATTGAATGGCGGTGCAGACACGAAGGGCCGAATGGCCTACTCCACCTATTTTCTATGTTTCTATGTTTCTATTCCGTAGCTCCACCCATACAGATTCCACATCATCCAAGCTAATGTCCTTCCTTACTATTGCATTAATTTCCTCTTTAACCAGCAACACCACCCCACCTCCTTTTCCTTTCTGTCTATCTTTCCTAAAAGTTGAATACCCCTGGATGTTGAGTTCCCAGCCTTGGTCACCCTGGAGCCATGTCTCCGTGATGCCAATTACATCATATCCGTTAACTGCTATCTGCGCAGTTAAATCGTCCACCTTATTCCGAATACTCCTCGCATTGAGACACAGAGCCTTCAGGCTTGTCTTTTTAACACCCTTTGCCCCTTTAGGATTTTGCCGTAATGTGGCCCTTTTTGCTTTTTGCCTTGGGTTTCTCTGCCCTCCATTTTTACTTTTCTTCTTTCTATCTTTTGCTTCTGCCTCCATTCTACTTCCCTCTGTCTCCCTGCATAGGTTCCCATCCCCCTGCCATATTAGTTTAACCCCTCCCCAACAGCACTAGCAAACACTCCCTCTTGGACATTAGTTCCGGTCCTGCCCAGGCGCAGACCATCCGTTTTGTACTGGTCCCACCTCCCCCAGAACCGGTTCCAATGTCCCAGGAATTTGAATCCCTCCCTTCTGCACCACTCCTCAAGCCACGTATTCATCTGAGCTATCCTGCGATTCCTACTCTGACTAGCACATGGCACTGGTAGCAATCCTGAGATTAGTACTTTTGAGGTCCTACTTTTTAATTTAGCTCCTAGCTCTCTAAATTCGTCTTGTAGGACCTCATCCCGTTTTTTTACCTATATCGTTGGTACCTATATGCACCACGACAACTGGCTGTTTACCCTCCCCCTTCAAAATTTCCTGCACCCGCTCTGAGACATCCTTGACCCTTGCACCAGGGAGGCAACATACCATCCTGGTGTCTCGGTTGCGGCCGCAGAAACTTCTATCTATTTCCCTTACAATCGAATCCCCTATCACTATAGCTCTCCCAATTTTTTTCCTGCCCTCCTGTGCAGCAGAGCCACCCACAGTGCCATGGACTTGGCTGCTGCTGCCCTCCCCTGATGAGTCATCCCTCTCAACAATACCCAAAGCGGTGTATCTGTTTTACAGGGGGATGACCGCAGGGGACCCCTGCACTATCTTCCACTGCTCTTCCTATCTGGCTGTCTAACCTTTACCTGCGCTAAGACCAACTCACTAAACGTGCTATTCACGTCATTCTCAGCATTGTGGATGCTCCAGAGTGAATCCACCCGCAGCTCCAGTTCCGCGATGCGGTCTGTCAGGAGCTGCAGCCGGATACACTTCCCGCATATGTAGTCGTCAGGGACACTGGAAGCGTCCCTGACTTCCCACATAGTACAAGAGGAGCATCACATGTGTTTGAGCTCTCCTGCCATGACTTAACCCCTAGATTAACTTAATTTGGCAACAATAATGCTAAAGGTTACTTCCTGATAAAGAAAAAGAAAAACTACTCACCAATCACCAGCCAATCATTTACCCCTTGGCTGTGATGTTACCTTTCGATTTCTGGCACTATTGCCAGTTTTCCCTCCCAGGGATGATCAGTAGAAACCTCCTGCTCGGGCTTGGGGAAAGTAACAGAAGAGCCCACTACAAGTGGGACAACAGGTCAGCAGTAATTTCAGGTCAGCAGTACTTTCGACTGGATCATTCCTGCGCTTACCTCCCCCACCGCCACCACAATGCGCAATGGCACCTTTGTGTCCAGCCTTAAACATTGCTATCAACCTATACTCTTTTTATTTATAGAACTAGGAGCCGAAATTGTCCCGTTCCTTGAGGCCTGTTACCGTAAATCGGCAGCCACGCTGAGGAGTGCGTTGGACTCCGATTTTTCGTGTAATGGTCGCCATTTTGAAAATTCCACTTCTGCGGTATACCGGTGGTTACCCACTCTTCCCCCACCACCCCCACCGCTCCACTACTGCTGATCCGCCCTAAGTGCATCATCAGAACGCGCACCACTAATATTCCCCCCCCCCCACACTCCGAAGGCGAAATTCCGCTGAAAAAAATCTTGCTGCCGCTGCGCGGTGCCAAAAGCAGCTTTCTCTGCTGGTGCAGTGAGGTTGTGGTTCTTCTAAAATGGCGGTGCGGCTCCCATTATAAGGAAGGACCTACTGCCGTTGCCGGTTTTTTTTTGTCGGCCAACTACCAGGTCAGCCCGACAGTTATGCCCCTGTTGGCAGCCCGGCACCCCCTCTTGGATGCCAGGCCGCTGGCTCGGCCGAAGCCCTTCCTGGTGGCCCAGTAGACCGAACTAAAGCATCGCGCAGGCTTTAAGTGAAGGAGAGAGCCATGGTGACACGGCACCGTGATGATTGACAGCGGCCGCCACTATACCCGCTCCCAACCTCCGCCCCTCTAGACTGCGACCTTCCGCTCACCGCCGCACATCCGCTCCCATTATGACCGACTTCCGGTCTGCCCCCAAAAAAAGCCAAAGAGCAGAATTTCGCTCAAGAGGCCACCGCATCCACCGCATTGGTAAAATCAACAGGAACAGGGTAGGTGCGCCCGTTTCCAGCGGTGGGCAATTTTGGCCCCCTAGAGTCATGTAACAAAGGGCAGGTTATTCCATGGTGTCGAGCCTCACAGCCAAACCAGATCTTGTCCTTATCTCACTGCCACAGAATGCATTTCCAGCAGGTGTCACTGGATAGCGATTGTAAGAGGGATCCCTGTCCTACTGCTGCGGGCACTTTCAGCACCCCAAACTGTAGGCCTGCCTACGATTAACTGTCTCAACACAGACTATCGATTGAATCTTGGATCGGTGTAGCTCAAATAGACATGAAGCAGTGCATTTACCCACTGTGGTATTACAGGAGATTAAAAAGAAGGTTGTTTTAATGTGCCCATCAGATTTCATCTGAATTGGCACTCACCAGCATGGCTATCGGGGGAGCCCCTTGTATTTAACATTTTAACAAACCTGTTTTTCTAGAAGCCTCAAAGCAACTTGTATATATTTGTCAAATAATGAATCTATTTGTAACGAGAGTAAGAATGTAAGTTGCTGGACAAGCGATTTTGAAATAATTTTTTGGAATTTCATACCCCCTAGCTAACTTTACTGAGGGGATCCTACATGAAGTGCAAAAAGAAGGCAGAACCCAGCTACTACTCTCAAACAAGTGAAGCACTCTTCAGTCAGTTAAACTTAAAATGTGTGCCCTCAAGGATGAAATACCAGCCTTTGGGCAGCAACGCATATGTTTCTCCAAGATTCATAGAATGTTACAGCACAGAAGGAGGCCATTCGACCCGTCATGCTTATGCTGACTGTTTGAAAGAGCTATCCAATTAGTCGGACTCCCCCACACTTTCCCCATAACCCAGAAACGTTTTATTTTTCAAGCATATATCCAATTCCCTTTTGAAAGTTACTGTTGAATCTGCTTCCATCACCCTTTCAGGCAGTGCATTACGGCTCATAACAACTCACTGCACAAAAAACAATTCTCCTCATCTCCCCTCTGCTTTTTTGGCTGATTATCTTAAATTAGTGTCCTCTTGTTACCGACCCACCCGTCAGTGGAAACAGTTTCTCCTTGCTCAGCTTCTTCAAGTTGCAGGTAGGTTTGAACTGCCAAATCGCAGAAGTTCAGTGCTCTCGCACAGACTTGGAAATAGTTCAGGAGCTCAATTAATCTCCTTATGTAAGCCAGCTCGCCCCGTGCACCAGACAAAATGTCCCTTGACCCATTTAGAGCGTTCAGATCAATGGCTGGCCTTGAATCGGCTGTTTTGACACATGTCCATGCTGCCGCTGTGTGCCCCTCTCCCTGAAGCACTCTGTGCTCCACCTTCAATGCAAGCTATCAATCCGAATGCTCAAATGGCCCAGAGAATGTTTTGTCTGGTGCAAGGCTGTGCTGGCTTATAGAAGAAAAGATTAATTGAACTTTGGTACAGTTTCCAAGTCTGCTGGAGAGCACTGAACTTCTGCAATTTGGCAGCTCAGACCCAAGAGTTGTTTGAAGGTGCCCAGCAGTTTGACACGAGGGAAGAGAACAGAACGAGATGTAGAGCTGGTTCTGGCATTCAAAGCACTTTGAGTTGTGTGTATCTATAAACTTGTTCAGTCTGTGAGTCTCAGTCCCACCCGACTCCCCAAAGCTTCATGCAAGTGAATGCTTATAGGTACATTCACATCACAGCATAAACGTTTTCAAAATATTTAAAGGAGAAAGACTGGCATTTATGTAGCGCCTTTCATGATATCAGCACATCCCAAAGCGCTTCACAGCCAATTAAGAATTTTTGAAGTGTAGTCACTCAATATGCATGGAAGATACAGAGCAAGTCGGAGAAGACGAGTAGCATCTCTGGTGAAAATACCAAGTGGGAAAGCTAGATTTTAATGCTCTGACTTGGGCAGACCAGATGGTAATTCCAATTGAGGGGGGCACGAGACTGTTGGCCTATTAAAGGGGCCAGATGCAGGCTCTTATCTCCAGACCCAAGAGAGAAATAAACCCATCCACCACCTTAAACATTCACTCCCTCCACCAAAGGTGCAAAGTGGCTGCAAGGTGTACCATCTTCAAGATGCGCTAGAACAACTCGCCAAGCCTCCTTCGGCAGCACCTCTCAAACCCACGACCTCTGCCACCTAGAAGAACAAGGAGAGCAGGCGCATGGGAACACCACCACCTCTAAGTTCCACTCCAACTTGGATATATATTGCAGTTCATTAATCGTCGCTGGGTCAAAATCCTGGAATTCCCTTCCTATCAGCACTGTGGGAGTACCTTCACCACACGGACTGCAGTGGTTCAAGAAGGTGGCTCACCACCACCTTCTCAAGCAATTATGGATGGGCAATAAATGCTGGCCTTTAAGTGACATCTACATCCCATGAATGAATTAACTAAATAGCAGCAACAACAGCCCAGTCAGACTTTGAGGCAGACATTTATTAAAGCTTGGTGGTGTGCTAGCAAAACTGCTCTGGAGGAGTGCAGCAAGAGCTTCACTGATGCTAGAACCTATTGAACAATGAGTAGCACAAGGAAAGCTAGGACTCTGTCAAAGAGCGACTAAGTGTAATACTGATTAAAGGGCAGAGATGAGAATAGAAAGTCTAGAAATGACTGATGAGCAAAACACAAGGATCGGGAATAAAGAACTGAACTCTGTTGCTTACTGTGAAACAAAATCTTTCATGGCACACTAACTCTAGGACATGAAATAAGTTACCAGAATAGTCTATAGACAGGGAGAGTGTACTGACCAAAAAAATTTTTTAAATTGAAGAACGATGACAGGAAACAGAGTAATGATGAACTGTTGTTTTTCGGACTGGAGGAAGGTACGCAGTGAAGTTCCCCATGGGTCGGTACTAGGACCACTGCTTTTATTGATATATATGAATGACTTGGACTTGGGTGTACAGGACACAATTTCAAAATATGCAGACGACACAAAAACTTGGAAGCATAGTGAACAGTGAGGAGGATAGTGATAGACTTCAAGAAGATATACATAGGCTGGTGAAATGGGTGGACAGCCGGCAGGTGAAATTTAACGCAGGAAAGTGCAAAGTGATACATTTTGGTGGGAAGAATGAGAAGAGACAATATAAACTAAAGGGTACAATCATGAACAGAGAGACCTAGGGGTATATATGTGACAAATCGTTGAAGGTGGCAGGACAGGTTGAGAAAGCGTTTCAAAAAGCATACGGGATCCTGGGCTTTAAAAATAGAGACATAGGCCCCAAGTTTCCACATGATTTGTTCCTAATTTTTAGGAGCAACTGGTGTAGAACGGAGTATCTTAGAAATCGGAATTCTCCACATTTAGTTTGCTCCAGTTCTAGTCAGGTAGAACAGTTTCACTTTGGAACAGAATTTTTTTTTCAAAAGGGGGCGTGTCCGGCCACTTACGCCTGATTTCAAAGTTTCGTGAGTGAAAACTTACTCCAAACTAACTTAGAATGGAGTAAGTGAAGATTTTTGTACGCTCGAAAAAACCTTGTCTACACTTTAGAAAATCAGGCATAGGTTACAAATTAGGCGTAGGGAATGGTGGGGGGGAGTGGGGGGAAGGGAAGTCATTAAATTCTACAATCAATCCTTAGTTATAGTTATACAAATATTATACAAATAAATCCAACCTGAATAAAAATTTATAAGCAAAGAAAAGATTAAATAAACCATGTTCCTACCTGTGTGAAAGTGCTTCAGGCGCCAGGCCTTTCATGTTGGAGACAGGCAGCGGTGTGGCGTCAGTGTCTCGACGGCAGCGGCAGCAAGCTTCGAGCTGAGCTGCAGTGCTTGAGGCAGGCCTTCATTCTCTTCGTGGCTGGCCACGAAGAAGCAGCACCGGACGGACCCAAGGCCATTCGGCCATGAGATATGAGCGGCGTCAGTGGCTGGCCGGCAGCCGAAGAATCAGCGGACCAATGTGAGACCATTCAGCCATGAGATAGCAGCGGCGTCAGTGGCTGGCCGGCAGCCGAAGAATCAACGCAGGACACACGCAGCTCATTAAGGTTCTTGAGGCCATTCGGCCACGCTTTAGGGGCGGCATCAGTGGCTGGCCGGCAGCCAAAGAATCAGCAGCGGACGGATGTGAGTCCATTCGGCCAAAGGCTATCAGCGGCGTCAGTGGCTGGCCGGCAGCCGAAGATACAGCAGCAGCCTTCGAGCTGCGAGGGGGACTGAGGCCATTTGGACAGGGAGAGGCAGCCACATCGACAGTTTTAGATTTAAATTTGCAGAATGGGTGCTGCATTGTCAACACCACGTATTATTGCAAAGTTGAATTGGCACTCTTATTTCTCCAAACACACAGTCCTTAATTTGCATGCACCAATGCAGCACCGGTTCTGCAAGTTTAGCAGTAAAATGCTGAACTCACTGATTTCAGCAGGTGATTTATTCAGCAGTGCTGCTAAAAGCACTCCCTCACACACAGAAATATCAAAAAAAATTAAATTAAAAGCCTTTGCAGGGGTCCAAGAAACAAATCTTCACTTTTTCTGCAGTATTTTAAAAAATGGCCGAGTGCCAATGTTTGTGTGAGACTGCGCGTGCGCGCACGCTCCAACGCGCACGCGCAGGGTTACCGGCACCACGAAGGCTAATTTAAATTGTACCCGCCCCCTGCTGCTTAGAAAATCGGCGCGAGTGTTAGGCTCCGCCCCCTGCTGCGAAGAGCGCGCCGCACCAAGCAGACATCGAGCTCAGAATATTGGATTTTTTTTTAGGCGCAGTTTTCGGCGCGAAAAACAGGCGCCCAGCTCGGAGGTGCGCCGTTTTCGCCGCGGCACAAAACTTGGGGCCATAAAGTACAAAAGCAGGAAGTTATGATGAACCTTTATAAAACACTATTTCGGCCTCAACTGGAGTATTGTGTCCAATCCTGGACACATCACTTTAGGAAGTATGTGAAGGCCTTAGAGAGGGTGCAGCAAAGATTTACGAGAATGGTTCCAGGGATGAGGGACTTCAGTTATGTGGATAGACTGGAGAAGCTGGAGTTGTTCTCCTTGGAGCAGAGAAGGTTGAGAGGAGATGTGGTAGAGGTGTTCAAAATCATGATCGGTCTGGACAGAGTAGATAGAGAGAAACTGTTCCCGTTGGCAAGAGGGTCGCGGACCTGAGGACACAGATTTAAGCTGATTGACAAAAGAACCAAAAGCGACATGAGGAAAAACTTTTTTACGCGGCGAGTGGTTAAGATCTGGAATGCACTGCCTGAAAGGATGGTGAAGGCAGATTCAATCGTGGCTTTCAAAAGGGAATTGGATAAGTACCTGAAAGACAAATATTTGCAGGGCTATGGGGAACGGACACGGGAGTGGGACTATCTGAAGTCTTTTGCAGAGAGCCGGCACAGGCTCGACGGATCAAACTGCCTCCTTCTGTGCTATAAGCATTCTATGATTCTGTGATAAATTCATGAGTCCCAATGTGATTCTGCAAATGGCCATAGCTTGGAGGTAACTACAAATAAATATGCCTGAAGGTAGCAAATCTTGAATTTGATGTAGCTTGAACTATTCTGTAACATAAATTGTTTCGCCATTTTTGTTGGCAAAATGGGCAGTCGGGATTGAAAATCTAGGCTTCAGAGTAATGCAAAGGTTTAGACAATGAGAAGTTGTCCATACTTGTCTCTGGGGTCATTATGTGTATCAGGTCTAATGTGCGATAGTCAACATAGCCTGATATTGTTTAACAGTGGTTTGGTACCCCATCATCTGTCTTAATGCTGCAGGTTAAAAGTCAGTTTCACACTAATGCAGGCAAAACTTACCCATACTACTCAGCTAGAGCAGAACCATGCTAGAATCACCTCTAACAGCGCAGCACTCCCGCAAAACTGTACTGAAGTGTCAGCCTAGATTATGGACTCAAGTCTCTAGAGTGGGATTTGACTCCCATCAACTGGTCGTGATAGCAGAAAACAATATAAGAAATAAAGGAAAAGGAAACGAAGCAAATATTTTACATGCTGGCCAACAACAAATAATCACAAGAATTGTGCAGATGTGGAGTCAAGAGGAACACAAATGTACAGGGAGACTCAAGATTAGTGAACTATGACTGAGTTGGAAAAGTGAACTAATTAATTAAGAGACCTTCAGTGAAAGAAGAAAACCAGAAGCAGTTTCAAATAAAGGGCATTGAGAACAGTGTGGAAGTTAAGTCGTGTGCTGCAGCCTTAAGAAGAGCTGTGGTGAGGGATTCGGAGAATTACAGCAGAGGATTAGCTCTGAGTGCCAGTGAACCTCACAACTTGACCATTGGGACACATTCACTAAGAACGATTTGCTGTGGATTTGAGTTATACTAGCAAGATATCACTCAAGTTACCTCTGCGTTGTTTTGGCAGTGTGATTTTATTTGTTTTTGTCCAGCCTTATGTCTATTTAATGAAAGACTCTAGTTTAAATTGAACCTAAACTCATTGGTATTTTTGTATTGATGTTAAGTGGCACGTTGATGGCTCAGGTTGTGCAGTTACAAGTGTATATACTTCATAAAAGTTAAAAGTTGCCAGTTACGTCCTTATCTATGTGGTAAGAAATGCAAAAACAGAAGACCTGCCCAAAGTGGAGTTTTCCCACTTTTCTTTTTAAGAGCTGATACCTATAAAACAATCTGTAACAGTGAATTGCTCTTTTATTTTTTACCGTCAGTTTTCTCCCCTTCCATTTCTTTTCTTGAAGGCACTGACTGGTGCTGGGTCCTGCTTCCGAGAGACCAGCAGCCTTCCAACATCTCGGCCAAGTGTGAGCCTAGACAATGGTCAGGAGAACCATTTGATTATGGGTCCTTGCTCAAAGCTCCACACAAATACACCTCCCAGCAGGAATCATTACATTACAATCAGGAGTGGGAACTCTCTCACAGTGACATTACAATATCCCTGCCACTGCCCTGGCTGTGAGATACGATTGGGGATTGAACCTGGGATCTTCATCTATCAATTTACCAATTCAGCCATCAGGGGGCGTGCGACTGAAGGATTCAGTCTCTATGAATATTCTTCCGTTGATTCAGTCAGATCTTTGCCTTCTCTCTCCCACTCCCTTGTGCTGTTTCCTGATTGAGAAAGCTAGTTGGCAGACCTCTGTTACACTGAACTAGGAGCTGGGAGGCACATAAACATGTGCTTGGTCAACCCCCTCCCTGATGGTTTTCTCTTCCTCCTGTCTCTGGGGGAAACACCTTTGCCTCTGCCAGGACAGGCGGCCCAGCCGGGGATGACAACTCCCCCTTGTGGGGTCGAAATCGCTCCCAATCTGCCTACCTGCCAGTTCTCTCTTATTCAAGAAAGAGTGCAAAAGGACGGGGGGAGAAGACGAGGCCTGGAGGATTTGAATTGTTGTGGGGGAGGAGAGGGGTGTGGGGGAAGACAAAGATGACTTGAATGGATTGCAGTGTAGTCCTATTAGCAGAAAATCCTATGTTCCGGAGCAAAGTATTCACATACCCTGCAGCATTTTGTGATAGTGCCCTCCTAGTGTGCTGCACTACCAGGATATAACAGTTAGTCTAACAAGGTCAAATCCAGAGTGCTCTCTCTAACTCCTCTCATGATTTCAACATCTTATTTATCTAATTAACATGTAAACTGCAGGAGGGTCCGAGGGCTTTTATTTCACGGAGGTGGATGAAACACAGAGCATGTGAATCTTGGGTGAAAGGCAGCAGTTAATTTTGTGATCTTTCTGAACCTAACTGTTTTCTCCTGGTTTAATTCCATTAGTGTATGTGTTTTATTCCATTTAATTTTAATTAAGGAAGTTGTGTTTGCTGTAAATTATTCAAGTTGCAAATTTGCTCACCCTTTTTTGAAAGATCTAATTTACTCAGCCTTCGTAACTGTAACAACCTCCACCGTACGGCATCGCGTTTAAACTTGGCTCCCCAAATAAGCTTTGTCACCAGCACCCATGTTGAGCACCTCATCTTTAACCCTTACCCTGCTGAACAGAGCAGGATCCCACAGAACTGGCCCTGCATAACTTGACAATTGGCACTATAAGAGTTGAGTGCTTTTGCCTAAAGCTCCTTTGCTATATTCTGAATCAGTTTTCACTGGGAGGTAATGTTTTAAATGGCTGTTCACCTTGTAAAAGCTTCTGAATCTGGCTCGCACTCTTGAAACTTGTCAAAAATCACAACGAGCTGACATTTGCTGGCTCCATCCATGATATTCCTCAGCGCTCAAGAGTTCGGAGCTGCTGCTGCTGATGTCATGCAGATGCCATTGCCATGGCAACGGCTTTCCCTGGCTTGCAGTTCTTATCCACATCATGCTGCTCCCCCCGCCCCCCGCCACCCAAAAAAAACCCACACAGCCACACGCACACAGGATACCACCACCACTTTAAACAAAGAAATATGATTTAATACTGTGGAACAGCAGGCAGCCTTGGGCTGATGAAATTAAACCAATACACTCTTCAGTGTGTACCACAGAACAAGAAAAAAACCTCAGTCTTATATAACTGTCGCAGCT
Organism: Pristiophorus japonicus; assembly: GCF_044704955.1. NCBI lineage: Eukaryota > Metazoa > Chordata > Chondrichthyes > Pristiophoridae > Pristiophorus > Pristiophorus japonicus. Next base: position 334,615,099 of record NC_091978.1, read on the forward strand.
GATCTCACAGTGTTTACTTGTGCACAGATGGTTTCTCAAATGTGTTGTTTTGTTCCCAAGTTGGAGGACATCACCGCTAGAGGCTATTTATGTGCTCCGTCAATGAAAAGAGTTACAGGGGCAGGCCGTAGTTAGCAAAGGGGAAAAAAACTGAATGAGACAGGAACGGTATTTACTTATCCTCTGGTTAAACAGGAGCTGCTGTTTGTCTGGCCAGTGGGCAAGCAAATCTGATGGAATTTGTTATTTACGCAGCCAGTGGGTAAATAGGAGGGAGCAGAAGTACCTCTTTTTTTTCTTAAGCATAAAACAAAATGCCCACTTTTCCAAGCTGTAAATGTGAGTACAAAATGTCCACCACCCCCTAACCCATGTTACCATGTTATGCTGACTGGCTGCTGAGGTTCAAGGGAAAGCTTTTTCAGTACTAAAGGGCTCACTTCAGCCCGCTTTGATTGATCTTGTGAGTGCTGTTACAAGAGCATTTTTGCTTTCCTTCTCTACATTGCACAGTTTTGTGATAAGGTTCTGAAGTTGTTCCCTTTGCTCAAATAATTTTTCAGGTTTTTTTTAAACATGTATTTTTCATAAACCCTCTCTAAAATCTAGTTTAGATTATTTTCATTATGATGCTAGGAATTCTGTCACATGCTTCCACCCATCACATTCCACCACCCCCCCCCCGCCACCCCTCCCTCCCTCCCCAACCAATTGTTAGTTCGAGAGAGTCAAAAGCCTGATAAGAGTATACTGTAAAATCATTCTGTGTAAATATGCACCTCAGATCAATGTGCGGATAACTGTGGGAAATATAGTGTGGGCTTAATTGAAGTGCAACATAGTCCGTGTCTAAGGGCTGAAATAGGAATCCCGAAATCGTAGCGAATGCCAAAAAGTGGGACATTATCTCTTCAAAATTCTAACCACTTGGAGACTTTGTTGAAAATATTTGTAGTCCCCTGGGACTTTAAAATTATATATATTTGTGTTATGTATGTGTGTTCATATAAAATATAAGCATATTACCTTACATATAATCTGGTACTCATATATATTGAGAATAATGCATTTCTATATGCATACATACCATGAAATCACATATGTATACATGTTTAGTGGCCACTAAACACTTAGAAAAAGAAACTGCTTAAAAGGGTTTATGGACAAGATGACTTTTAATAATTTTATATAATAAAAAAAATCCATCCCTCAAATCAAAGATGTCAAATACAGTTTAGATGTTCACCCTTGTCACAAAACCAAATGTTTAGTTGGTGTTATACCATTCTTCTTTTTCTCCATTTCTTCTTCTGTGGACTATCTGTGGCTGAGGACCAGCCTTTGACTCTATTACCATCTGTGAGGTGGCGCTCCAGAATGGTCTGCAGTGACTTTCTCACTGATTAACCGCCAGCGCCCTTTCTTTGCAGCAAGGTAACTGGCCCTTCTCATTCTATCCTAAGATATAACGACTGAGGTTGATCAATTGTTTCTATTCGTTCCTGGGATGTAGGCGTTGCTGGCAAGGTCAGCCTTTATTGCCCTTGAGAAGGTGGTGGTGAGCCGCTGCCTTGAACCGCTACGGCCCGTGTGGTGAAGGTACTCCCACAATGCTGTTAGGGAGGGAGTTCCAGGATTTTGACCCAGCAACGATGAAGGAACGGCAATATATTTCCAAGTCAGGGTGGTGTGTAACTTGGAGGGGAACTTGCAGGTTATGGTGTTCCCAAGTGTCTGCTGCCCTTGTTCTTCTAGGTGGTAGAGGTCGCGGGTTTGGCAAGTGCCGTCACAGAAACCTTGGTGAGTTACTGCAGTGCATCTTGTAGATGATACGCACTGCAGCCACGGTGCGCTAGTGGTGGAGGGAATGAATGTTGAAGGTGGTGGATGGGGTGTCGATCAAGCGGGCTGCTTTGTTCTGGATGGTGTTGAGCTTCACTCATCCAGGCAAGTGGAGAGTATTCCATCACACTCCTGACTTGTGCCTTGTAGATGGTGGAAAGGTTTTGGGGAGTCAGAAGGAGACACACTTGCTGCAGAATACCCAGCCTCTGACCTGCTCTTGTTGCCACAGTATTTATGTGGCTGGTCAGCAGTGAACGCCCAGGATGTTAATGGTGGAGGATTCTGATATGTCCTTACTATACAGTATAAATGCACACGAGGCCCATACTTGCGAGAAGGTCACTCTGTGACCAGTTACCTTTATTACCAAGACCTCAAGTGATGAAGGTGGGTGAAACTTCCCCTTTTATATCTGAAAGTCCAGGTTAGGAGTGTCTCCCACAAGTTCACCCCCTTGTGGTCAATGTTCTCAAGGTGTACAACTTAGGTCAGTTTATACATGGGTTACAATGATAGTTGAATACATGACAGATTCGGCGATGGTAATGCTGTTGAATGTCAAGGGATGGTAGTTAGACTTGTTGGAAATAGTCATTGCCTGGCACTTGTGTGGCACGAATGTCACTTGGCACTTATCAGCCCAAGCCTGAAAGTTGTCCAGGTCTTGCTGCATGCGGGCATGGACTGCTCCATTATCTGAGGAGTTGCAAATAGGACTGAACACTGTGCAATCATCAGCGAACATCCCCATTTCTGACCCAATGATGAAGGGAAGGTCATTGATGAAGCAGCTGAAGATGGTTGGGCCTAGGACACTGCCCTGAAGAACTCCTGCAGCAATATCCTGGGGCTGAGATAATTGACCTCCAACAATGACAACCATCTTCCTTTGTGCTAAATATGACTCCAGCCAGTTGAGTTTCCCTCCCTATTCCCATTGACTTCAATTTTACTAGGGCTCCTTGATGTCACACTCGGGTCAAATGTTGCCTTGATGTCAAGGCCAGTCACTCTCACCTCACCTCTGGAATTCAGCTCTTTTGTCCATGTTTGGACTAAGGCTGTAATGAGGTCTGGAGCCGAGTGGTCCTAACGGAACCCAAACTGAGCATTGGTGAGCAGGTTATTGGTGAGTAAGTGCCGCTTGATAGCACTGTTGATGACACCTTCCATCACGTTGCTGATAATTTGAGAGTAGACTGATGGGGCAGTAATTGGCTGGATTGGATTTGTCCTGTTTTTTGTGGACAGGGCATACCTGGGCAGTTTTTCACATTGTTGGGTGGAAACCAGTGTTGTAGCTGTACTGGAACAGCTTGGCTAGAAGCGCAGCTAGTTCTGGGGTGCAAATCTTCAGCACAACGGCTGGGTTATTGTTGAGGCCCATAGACTTTGCTGTATCCAGTGCACTCAGCCATTTCTTGTTATCACATGGAGTGAATCGAATTGGCCGAAGACTGGCTTCTATGATAGTGGGGACATCAGGAGGAGGCCGATATGGACCATTCACTTGGCACATTCTGGCTGAAGATAGTTGGAAATGCTTCAGCCTTGTCTTTTGCACTCGTGTGCTGAGCTCCGCCCTCATTGAGCATGGGAATATTCATGGAGCCGCCTCCTCCCATTAGTTGTTTAATTGTCCACCACCATTCACGACTGGATGTGGCAGGACTGCAGAGCTTTGATCACATCCATTGATTGTGGGATTGCTTAGCTCTGTCTATAGCATGCTGCTTTTGCTATTTGGCATGCATGCAGCTTCCCCAAACTGGCACCTAATTTTTAGGTATAACTGGTGCTGCTCCTGACATGCTCTTCTGCACTCCTCATTGAACCAGGTTTGGTCCCCTGGCTTGATGGTAATGGTAGAGTGAGGGATATGCTGGGCCATGAGGTTACAGGTTGTGTTGGGAGTAAATTCTGCTGCTGCTGATGGCTCACAGCGCCTTATGGATGCCCAGTTTTGAGCTGCTAGATCTGTTCTGAATCTATCCCATTTAGCACGGTGGTAGTGCCACACAACATGATGGAGGATGTCTGCAGTGTGAAGACAGGTCTTCATCACCACAAGGATTGTGTAGTGGTCACTGCTACCAATGCTGTCATTGACAGATGCATCTGCGCAGGTAGATTGGAGAGGACAAGATCAAGTAGGTTTTTGCCTCGTATTCCTTCTCTCACCACCTACCGCAGGCCAAGTCCAGCAGCCATGTCCTTCATGACTTGGCCAGCTTGGTCAGTAGTGGTGCTACCGAGCCACTCTAGGTGATGGACATTGAAGCCCCTCAACCAGTGTACATTTTGTGCCTTGCTACCCTCAGTGACACTTCCAAGTGGTGTTCAACATGGAAGAGTATTGATTCATCAGCTGATGGAGGGTGGTAGGTAGTAATCAGCAGGAGGTTTCCTTGCCCATACTTGACCTGAAACCATGAGACTTCATGGGGACCGGAGTCCATGTTGAGGACTACCAAGGCCACTCCTTTCCGATGGTAAACCACTGTATCGCCACCTCTGGTGGGTCTGTCCAGCCAGTGGGATAGGAGATACCAATGGATGGTGATGGAGGAGTCTGGGACATTGGCTAAAAGGTATTATTCTGTGAGTATGACTATGTCAGGCTGTTGCTTGACTAGTCAGTGTGACAGTTTTCCCAATTTGAAGATTAATTCAAATCAATACCTACTCCACGACACGATGCACAAGAGCTTGACTACTCCACTGGAAAGCTAAAGTAGGGCTGCGAAATTTGGCTCAGTAGCACCCGGTTTTTCGGTGCTAAGGGTGCCATTTTGTGTCCAACACACGCACACGCACTTCTGGTGCGGGCCGTCCAGATGCCATTTTGGCAAGATTATTAGCACGGATTCTGGGAGCATTGCGTCATAAGTATGCAGAGTACACAGATTGTGACGTCAATCAGCGTGTAACGCTGATTTGACACCAGTTCTGCCATATTCGACTTCAAATCTCCAGCTAATGCCCTCTTAAAGACGCACAGTTGAACATTCGTTCATCTGCAGGAAGGACGCCCACTAGTGCTATTTAAAGGGATCATCTACTGCTTTCAGGTTAGTTTCTGATTGATTTCTACTGGCGCTTGGTGAGTTTGTAGAAGTGTTTGGTGTTTTATTTAATCTTATTTGCAGTTGCTGAAGTGTTTAGGAAGTGGTGTGGCAGGTTACTTCAAGGGTTCTGATCAGAACAATTGATCCCAAACATGGGTGCAGTAGTTTATTATCCCCCTTGGCCTGCTAGAGAGAGGGAAGTGTGCCAGTGAGTGTGGTGCAATGTGTTTGGGTGATGTGCTTATCATGGTTGTTGAATAGCTGTGCGATGTGGGTGTGAGGCTTGCAGCATTGCTAAGTGTGTGAAAGTAAGGTGAAGAATGTGAGGTATGGCATGATTGATAGAGATTATTGGTAGGTGAGTGAAGGAGGTGATGGTGCATTGAGCAGTGTGCGAGGCTAGTGCTTCAATTGTAAGGATATTGTCATTTGAAGATGAATTTACAGACCTTGACTACTCGTGTGAGGTCATTAAACTTCTTGCAGCACTGCATCCAGGTCTTCAGGGCTACACTGCTGGCATTGACCGCACGGCTATCTGCTCCCATTGCTTCCTCACAGTTTGTCTGGAGGGCCTCCTGGATCCCTGTGGATAGAGAATCTCTCTCCTTCTGTCACCAAGGCCTCCAGTGCTGCGTCGGAAAATATTTGAGCCCGCTCGCTCCCTTGTTATGCAATTAGTACATCTTCCTGCTCAGAATTTCTTCCCCAGCCACTTCCAGCACCTAGAATGCTGCAGCTAGAATGTACCTCCCCTTTAAGAGGTGCAGGCTAGTTTTAGTGCCAGCGTCGCACAAACTTGGGCCCCCTGCTGAGGCGTGCAGCCACTCAGCAGCGCATTCAGTACTGGGCTGCACGTTGCTATTATTTAAATTAGCAGGCAGCACGAAGTTTGCGGCTGCCAGCATTGGAAGGAACTGCTGCGGGTTGATTGTACATCGCGATCCCCGAATTCGGGCCTTGTCCAATGTCTAGGCCTAGAAGTGTTATAACTTGAGATAGAAGAGAAGGGTTTTTTTTAGAGGCAGTCAGGATCTGATCATTTGTTTGCTTGACAATTCAATGAATGCAAAACCAAAACCATCTTCAACTGGAAGGAAAATCACACCATGCGCCAATATATCTTGTTGTTAAGGAGATTTTATTTATTTAGGTACGTTGACTGTGATCTTCCTGTGTTATTTAAAAATTCATAAGTCACATTTGCTCACTAACTATGATGCCTGATGGATAAACGATGTGCATGAATAACATATCTGAATCATTTCTAGCGTTTGATTCTGTCAATTGTGTAAAAAGCTGCATTTATGCTAGAGCGGGCACGTACTCTGTGCTGTGTAAAACAAGCACAGGGCTGCTAATGGCCCTGAATTTGCGGTCGGAGGTGTACCAGAAGAATATGCCTCCGAACCGCAAAAAAAGTACGAACTTACCTGGTGTCTTCAGAGCTTCAGACTGTTCAGGTCCTGGGCCTGCAGGCGTACGCATGCGTAAAGGCCCGTGGATCCTGGGGATGTATGCGGTTCGCGCAGGCATCCCTGGGATCATGTGGACCAGGCCAACCATTCAAAAAGGAGGATTCCTACGATGCTTATGGGGATTCCATCTGCGTACGGAATCCCCATAAGCATATTAGAAATCCCCATAGATAACATTTCACACCACTTAAATAAAAATAAATGATCACATGTTCAAAATTAATTAAAAGACCCTTTAATTAAGCATTTCAAGTTTAAAAAATGTTTTGAAAAATAAATTTAAACATTTTTTATAACGGGCCAAAATTTACCTAAACTAATTTTAAATGTATGTGTATGCGTAAATCAATTAAAAAATGTTATTTTAACTTTTATTTTAACCCTTATGCTGATAAGAAGAAAGCATTACTCCTGCTTTTACCAGACATAATGGTTCCATGGCATATAGCCCAACTCTGCGCCAGTGGAAGTGAATTTGTAGCAGATGTGGTGGATCTGTCCAAGCGAAACTTGACAGATCGCAAGTTCCGGGTTTTCATGCATGCACAGGCCATGCGGACATGGGAAGGATAAACACAGAAAAAAAATTCTCTCAATTGGAGGGGAACGAAATGGAAGATAGGTGGGAAAAGTAGACAAGAAAATGAGGTTTGTTAAGGTCTTAAGGTACTAAGGTCAATCAATATTCAATTTAGAGTAAAGTTGAGATACATGGGGTAATTTTCTGACTTTTAGTTTCCAGTGAGGAGTCTTGTCCACTGTGAGTGTATATCGGAGATTTGGACATGTCCAACACTTGGACTTCTGACTTGCTTTTCTGACTTTTTAAATAGTTGGAAGCCACGCTGCACAAATTTCCAAAGTTTTCTTCTGGTGGGTGGGGGTCCTCACCGGGAGCATTAGTTTGGAAAATTACTCCTATTGTTCCTGATGTTTATGATGGTTGGAGTAATGTAGGAGGTCAAAAACTAAGAGGCCAGAGTAGGAATGGGAGGGAATTTGAATTGGCAAAGCTCCAGGTGGTTGCATTTGGAAGCAGAGCGGAGATGGTTGGCAAAACAGTCACCCAAACTACATTTGGTCTTCCCAATCTAGAAAAAACTGCTTTCACCTCTTTCCAACTTGTAAAAGAAGCTGTTTGCAAACCATTAAATCCATTTTCGCTGGGATAGGAGGGTGCAGCATTTTTTTAGGGGATTTGTGAATGCATAAGCTGTGATGGGTTGAATGTCTCCCTCATCCTTAATGATCTTCTAAATCAACATTCTTACCTCTGGACATTTATCTGGTATTCTTCCCTCCCTCTCACCATCATTTTTGTTGCAGATTATAACAAAGCTCAGATATCTTCCAGTTTCTACTTCTAGTGAAGGGTCAGTACCCAAAATATTAACATGTTTGTTTCCTTTTTCAGATGCTGAAGCACCTGATCTGTGTTTCCAGCATTGTCATTTTTAATCCTGTGTTTATCTCTATCTTGCACAGAGTATGCTCATAACTGGCTTATGTTAGATCTATTTTTCTCTTGTGAACTGTGCACTTAATACCAAATTTGATTTTATGACAGTATAAATAAATGCCCTTCTCTTTTTGCCTCACCCCATCCATCCCCAATGCTTTCTCCAACAAGAAGACAATGGACAGCCTGGTTTGATTTCCAGGGCAAGAAATCTCAGTATTGACATGGCCACAGCTAATTCAATGCACTTAGAAAGTCCCAATAAATCTACATTTATACATATAAATGGAAACAGGCTGTTTACCCCAACCAGCGTGTCAGCGTTTGCCCTCCACAGGTGCAGATAATTCCAATCATATTTACCTACGCTGTTCCCATATCCTTTCAATCCCTTTTCCTTCCACTTATCCAATCTAATTTTCAATATTGATGTAGTTTCCACCATAACCACTAACCCTGGAATTGAATTCCACAGCCTCACAACTCTGTAAGGAAGTTTCTCTTGTCCTCTGTTCAAATCTCTTATACATTTAATTTGATATCAATGGCATATCATTCCATAATTTGCATTGTTCTAATGAAAAAGGTCCCAATTTTTCAAGCCTTCATTTTGTATTTCCTCATACTAGGCAGCGTCCTATTGAATCTGTATTGTACCGTCTCTAAAGCCCCAATAACCTGCCTATAGTACGGAGCCTTTGTGGCTTGTGTATACTATTGGTTGGGTGGATTGGAGTGTTGTCTTTTATAACATGCACAAAGACCAAGGAGCAGCACCTTGCTACACATTCCAAGAGTCTGTTCCAATGAACATGACAAGTTCACTCATTCAATTCTCCAGGTATTGATGCCTGCTTGGCAGAAAAGCTAATTGAAACCAAAGCCAAGTTGGACTGAAGCCCATTTAAAGCTGCAGTATCAGTTTGGCAACTCTCTCCACTTCTCAATTTCAGTAACTCCGAATCCGGCAGTTAATAATCTCTGCATACAGAGGGTCTTTTCGAACTGGAATTAAGTGGGATGTTACAGTAAACAAGTACCTGTATTTAAAAAATACGCAGCTTGAAATAGTAACAGAAAATCGAACTGGGACAGCACACCTTCTCTATCTAAAAGCATTGTATATCATGTGTGCTTATCTTTGATCCACCTCAGACATCATACTTCAGTGTCCCATCATTTTACAGGCACATTTTTATGTTGTGTTCGCATCAAAGCAAACCTACAAAAATCAAAAACACTGACAAATACCTTCAGAAAAGCTGCCACAGCCCCAAAAGAGCTGACAACTCGATAAATAGTGCACAGCTGATAATCAGCCCTGTGTAAAGGCCTAAAACCACTGCTTCAAGGCTATTGAATAAGTTTACATTTTTTTTAATTACATTTGATTTCAGGATTTTCCTTAGTGTTTAGGGATCAGATTCCAAAAATCAATTTGCTTTCCTGCCTTACAAATGACATACGAAAATAAGTAGTTACAGTGCGAGTGCAGCAGGTTATGACTTTGTCCTGACATAAGAACATAAGAAATAGGAACAGGAGTAGGCCATGAGCAGATCATGGACTCAGCTCCACCTCCCCACCCGCTCCCCATAACTGCTTATCTCTTTATCGTTTAAGAAACTGTCTATTTCTGTCTTAAATTTATTCAGTGCCCCAGCTTCCACAGTTCTCTGAGGCAGCGAATTCCACAGATTTACAACCCACTGAGAAAATCAGTTTTAAATGAGCGGCCCCTTATTCTAAGATCATGCCCTCTAGTTCTAGTCTCCCCCATCAGTGGAAACAGCCTCTCTGCATCCACCCTGTCAAGCCCCCTCATAATCTTATAAGTTTCGATAAGAGCACCTCTCTTCTTCTGAATTCCAATGAGTAGAGGCCCAACCTGCTCAACCTTTCCTCATAAGTCAACCCCCTCTTCACGGAATCAACCTAGTGAACCTTCTCTGAACTGCCTCCAAAGCCAGTATATCCTTTCATAAATATGGAAACTCAGTATTCCAGGTGGCCTCACCAATACCTGTATTGCTGTAGCAAGACTTCCCTGCTTTTATACTCCATCCTCTTTGCAATAAAGGCCAAGGTTCCATTGGCCTTCCTGATCACTTGCTGTACCTGCATACTAACCTTTTGTGTTTCATGCACAAGTACCCCCAGGTCCCGCTGTACTGCAGCACTTTGCAATCTTTCTTCATTTAAAAATAACTTGCTCTTTGATTTTTTTCTGCCAAAGTGTATGACCTCACACTTTCCAACATTATACTCCATCTGCCAAATTTTTGCCCACTCACTTAACCTGTCTATGTCCTTTTGCAGATGTTTTGTGTCCTCCTCACACATTGCTTTTCCTCCCATCTTTGTATCGTCAGCAAACTTGGCTACATTACACTCAGTCCCTTCATCCAAGTTGTTCATATAGATTGTAAATAATTGGGGTCCCAGCACTGATACCTGCGGCACCCCACTAGTTACTGGTTGCCAACCAGAGAATGAACCAAGGTGTAGCTTTGCTCAAGATTCCATCAGTTAATACGGTAGGGAAAAAACAGGGCTTTTCTCCCTCTCCAACCTGGTTAAATTGGTCCTCTTCTACTTTTACTTCTTCAAACTGGTGAAGTCCCAGCCCACCTACATTGTTCAGAATTTTTCAATTTCTTCTAGGGATGTGGGTGAAGCTGGCAATATCACATTAATTGACCATCTCTAGATGCCTAGAGCAGGTGGTGATGGGCCTTTTCCTTGAGCTGCTGCAGTCCTTGTGATGATGGTGTTTCCATAATTGTGCTAAGCAGAGAATTCCAGGATTCTGACACAGTGACAATGAAAGAACAGTAATAGCTGCCCAAGCTAGACTACTAGCGTGTCCTTGGAGGGAAACCGGGAGTTGATGGTATTTCCATGACTTTGTTGCTCTTGTCCTTCTCAGTAGTAGACTTTCTGATGTTGGGAGGTGCTGCCGAAGTAAGCTTTGCAGAGTGCTACAGTGTATTCTGTAGGTAGTGCATACTACAGCCACAGTACACTTGTGGTGGAGGGGATAGATATTGAGTTCAGTGGCAGAAGCCCCAATTAAGTGGACTGCTTTGGCCTAGATGGTGTTGAGATTTTTGATTGTTGTGGCTGCCCCCATCCAGGTGAGTGGTGAATATTCCAGCACATTCTTGACTTGAGCTTCATAGATGGTGGAGATGCCTTGGGAGTCATGAGGTGAGACACTTATTGCAGAGTACCCACAGTGTTGAATTGGCACTTTATGTTTCCCAAGTTCATGCTGCCATTCTTCCTCCACACTCCCTATCAGTTAATGGTGGCAATCTTCCTCCTCTTTCCCCACAAACTGCCAGCTTCTGTCCCTTCATTAACACCCATTTCTGTCCATTCTTTATTCCCATACATTTGCCAATCCCCTTCATTGTCATTGATTTCCCCTTCCTTTTTCCTCCCCTTCACTGCTATCCACTCTCCTCCCATCCATGTCTCCTCTACACTTCCCATCAGTTTCCCACTTTGCCACATCCCCTGTCCTTCCCTAGCCATGCATCTTCTCCTTTCCTTTGTCATTCTTTCTACCAACTCCTGTTACTTTGCCATATTCTCTCCCACTCCTTTTCCTCTACCAAAACTTGGGCTGTCTGCACCATCAAACAATAATAAATAGCAAAAGGGAAACTAAATTGCTCCTGATTTTATTTGATAATCTTTTTGGCCACCAACTTTCTCCACTAAGTTGAACACTTGGGGGACGAAATTCGGTACCACGGGGCGGTACCAGCTGTGAGGCGGGACTTCATGCGTCAGGTGTGGAAGTCCCACTCCAGCAGCTAAATTGGGCGTACCGTTCCCAAGAGGAAGTGGAGCGCAATGTTGCACGCTCCACTTCCTCTCGGGGACGGGACTGGGGCGCTAACCGCAGGAATTTTCCAGCGCTTTGCGGAGATGCGCTGGCGGGAGCACAGGGCCCTCCCCTTCCGTTAAAGGGGCTGGCACCCTGCAGACTCTGCATCGGGGAGAAGTGGTCACACTACACCACTGGGGAGCGGGATGCCGTGGCAGCAGCCCGGCACAGAGGCGGTGTAAGTCAGCCATTTTAAAAAATGTCAACGCCGCACCAACCCCTTTTATTTTCGCCCCACGAGCAAACTGTAGCCGGTTCGCGATCCACAAGGCTAGCGCGGACATCGCTCGCGGCAGCCTCATGGGGCGGTACCGAATTTTTGCTCCGGATGAAAATGGGTCTCTGTGCACAGCGGCCCGGGGTGCTACCAGCAGGAGCAGGGCGCTATTTTGCTGGAGTCGGTCGGTAGCGGCCCCGTGTCCCAGGCGAGAAGTCATTTGCTCCGAGGCACAAACGATGTGAATTTCTCCCCCTGACTATTCGTAATAAAGTTCCTGACATAATAAAGCTATAACAATTTAAAAAAATATTAAAGTTACCTACTTTTATTTGTTTGTCATGAGAATTCAAACATTAATTGTTCATATGAACAACTAGCAAGATCTGGAAGGACTGTACTATTATTCAAATTTTGAGGCAAGTTCTGAATAAAAGTCTTGCATTTAAAATGCTTCATCAAAAGTTTCCGCTTATGTATTGTCCAAGTCGTATTTAGTAAAGAAGGAAAGATGCAAGTAAGAAAAGTTAAACCTCAGACAAGTGCTTTATGACTGAGCTTCCCAATTGTAATGAAATTCATAACATCTATGTCTCACTACAAAACTTGAATGTTGTACATGCTGCTGTTGAGAATATTGTTGCATTTGTGAATAATAGCGTGAAGTATGCTGCATTATCCCTAATTGCAGGCATTGCAATGTTTGGTATTAAATTCATTAGTAGCCAGTCCAATATTGCAGTGTGTCTCAGATCCTGTTAATGTGAATAGAGAAGGCTATATAGGGAAGCTCCTGAATTTACACTTGTGTCACTCACGGGGTAATCTCTTTAATTTGCTCACATTACAAAGCTTGCATCTTACATTCAATAATGCTTTAATACAAGGACCTGGTAAGCAGAACCTTTATTCAAATAAAATATTTAGCATGCGACTGCTCAACTGGGGAACCTCCCGATCCTGACTGGGCCATCAGGAGAGATGCTGCTCAGAGTCTACAGTATTTCCCGAAGGAAGGGAGGAATAAATAAATATCCATGGCAAATATCCCTTTGTTTCAGTTTAGTACCTCATGCTAGTCCATTACAGGACACCATTACAGAACAAAATGGTTTACTCAGTTCATGCTTGGCTGGCAAGAGGTAAAAGGCAGAAGATAATGCAATTTATTTTTCTTGATGGGAATATTCAAATAATTTTTTCTCATTGTTTTGTAGTCTTAGAATCTATTCTCTTCATGCTCCAGGCCTGATGCCTGCAGTCCTTTTGACTTATTCCCAGGTAGCCAGTAGCTATAGTAGCTTGTCACTGTGAGGCATCAAACTCCCATCTGGTCATGACTCTTTCCTCCGGTTCCCCCCCACAGGGAGATAAATTAACAGTAAAGTTACAAATGCAAGTTTTGCTATTTTTTTCAAAGAGATGATTACAATGCAGGAATGAAATGCACGAGACAATAATATTGGCAGCAGTACAGAATTTATAAAGCACTTCCATATTGTTCTTTTTATACATCATGGCATCATTCAGTGGGTTCATTTGTGCAACTGCTCACTGTCCTCTGCAATTACTGTTTAGCTGTTTCACATAGGTTCAGTATAAATTTACAAAAGGTACCAGGAAAAGACTGCAGGGCTAAAATTGCCCCTCTTTTTAAGTCGGTAAGCACTTACCGCTCAATCGGGGTGGAGGCGCCGACATTTGAGAAATTACCCTCCTTTATTTTTGTGGCGGTGCACACTACCGCCCCGCCTGTGTTCCCACCCCGTCCGGCACGCACCGACCCCTTAACGACCGGCGGCAACCTGCTTTCCACCCCCCGTGGGAAATTGCCCCACGCGAGCGGATCAGCCCGGCGGGAAGCTGCTTGTAGCTGGGCGGCGCGCCTATCCTTAAAGGGGAGGGCGCACTGCCGCGGCCACCATTTTATTTTAATAGTTGGCCGACTCCGAATTCGGCCCGACCATGACGGCCACGGGCTTGGCCAAGCCGCCAACAGGCAGCCAACAGTCCCTCTTGGGTACCGGGCTGTTGGCCTGGCCAAAATCCTCCCTGGTAGCCCAGTGGGCCCAATTAAACTTTGTGCAGAGCTCGCAGTGGTCCTCCCCTTTAACTGAAGGGGAGGGACGTTGTGACGCATCAGCGCTACGCATCACTGTACTGATGTTCCACCCTGTTCCCGGACGACCTCTGCCCCTCAGCTACCCCAAACACTGCCCGGAGAGAAAAAAAACTTTTAAGACTTCAATTTCGCTAATCATTTGTATCGGTCGGTGGGCCCGGTTTCGGCCAGGGGGCAATTTTGACCCTGCAGCAACTTTAAACCTTCTGTTGATCTGAATGACTCTACCTGGTCTTCTGCTCTGACAGACACGGTGTGATTTGTACAGGTGAATGGGGCGATCTGAGAGTTGTGGCATACTTGAGGGTGAATGTTTTCTCCTTGAGACTTGCAGGGGTCTCCAATGGAGCTGAACAGACATTGGATGGAACTAACATGAAGAACAATTTCCTTTTAGGCTGAGGTACTCAAGTCACGGAGAAGCTGATCACAGGCAAGCACTTTCTGGTCAGGTGATTATCCCTAGTAAGACAATTGGGCCCAAGTTTCGGGTGGAGTTGCTCCAATTTTCTTGGAGCAACTAGTTTAGTTTGGAGTATCTTAGAAATCGCAATTCTCGGCACTTAGTTTGCTCCAGTTCTAGTGAGTTAGTTTAGGTTCATTTTAGTTCAGGTATTTTTTTTCAAAAGGGGGTGTGTCCAGCCACTTGGGCCTGTTTTGCAAGTTTCGGCAGCGAAAACTTACTTCAAACTAACTTAGAATGGAGTTAGTGTCCACTTTTGTAAGTTCTGAAAAACCTTACCTAGAGTTAAGTTTAGTGCAGGCACAGCCAGAGACGGTGGGTGGGAAGCATTAAACACAAAGGACACATCGACATCACAACGGGGGCGGGGGGGGAGGGAAGTTAGAGGATTTTCCATAAACACCTTCACAACAACATTAAAGAAGCAAAGTACATTTAAAGCACTAAGCACTAAACAAAGCATTACATTTAAAGCACCAAGCACTAAACGAAGCACAAAAATAAGCAATTAATTAATAAAAAAATAGAAGGAACCCTAAACCTAAAGCAACAAGACCAAAGTAATAAGGAATCAATCAATAAAAAAGAGAAGTCCTACCCTTATGTGAAGGTAAGGTGTCTCTGTAGTCTCTCTCTCTGTATCTGACAGTGAGGGGATGGGGGTTGGGGGGGTGGTGTGTGTTTATGTGTGTGTGTGTGTAGGGAGGGGAGGGGGTTGTGTGGGGAGGGGGGGGTTGTGTGGGGAGGGGGAGTGAGTGTGTGGGGGGTGTGTGTGTGTGGGGAGGGGGTGGGAAGGGGTGTGTGTGGGGGGTGGGAGGGGGTGTGTGTGGGGGGTGGGAGGGAGTGTGTGGGGGGTGGGAGGGGGTGTGTGTGGGGTGGGGTGGGGTGTGGGAGGGGTGTGTGTGTGGGAGGGGGTGTATGTGTGTGGGGGGTGGGTGTGTGTGTGTGGGGTGGAGGGTGGCTGGAAGGAGGCACCCCTGCTCTCTCCTCCGGCCCTTCGATCATTTTGAGTGCCCCCCAACCCACGCTCCTCCATCCCTTGCCACGCTCCCCCTCCATCCCTTGCCACGCTCCCCCTCCTTCTCTTGCCACGCTTTCCCTCCTTCCCTTGCCACGCTCCTCCCCCCTTCCCTTGCCACGCTCCCCCTCCTTCTCTTGCCACGCTCTCCCTCCTTCCCTTGCCACGCTCCTCCCCCCTTCCCTTGCCACGCTCCTCCCCCACCAATCACCTCCCCAGCACCCCCCTCCCACGCTCCTCCATCCCTCCCCGGTACCCACACCATACAAACACAGACTGGGGGAAAAACGCCCTGCTGAGCCATTGCGCAGGCGCGCATGCTCCAACGCGCCTGCGCAATGCTGCCAGCACTGACAAGAAGGCATGATCCCTAGCCCCGCCCCCCTGCAGGCTGCGATCGGCTTGCTGTGTTCCAGACTACGCTGCGCCACGCCATGCTCCAGGAGGATCGGAGAATTGCTCAAGAAGATTCCGGCGCACCTTCGAGCCCAGGCAGGTCTCGTAAGTCTCAGAGGTGCGCCGGTTTCGCCAGAACCGGAAACTTGGGCCTAATGAGTTGAATAACAGAACTGATGCACTTGATGCCAGAGCGAGAGACAACCATGTAGATTGGTACCAGTCTGCTACGGCAGCAAGGTTGGCTATTTTGGTCCCCTGTTGCCCACTGATGGGGATTCTGTTGCTGTGTTTGTATTGGCATCTGGTGCAGAAAATTTTAACTACTGGTTCCTTTCCATTTGCACTAGAAGCAGAATACAGAACTCTGTATTAAAGTGGCTGGTGAAATGTTTAATATGTGCAAATTGCCTCATAATAAAATGCAATGCACACAGTGATGTTGTGCATCTGAATGCTCCTTTGCACGTTGCAGCTGGAATGGATTGCCAGGAAGAGTGGCTGAAACCAGGATGCTGGACTCACTTAAGAAACAGCTAAATGCTGTAATGGGGCAACAGTAAGGTTGGTATTTTGAAAGAAATTAAATCAAATAGGTTGAAGGCTCCTCTCCATCCCAAACCTATCGTGATCCTAATGAGCTGAGCAGTCTGCTTGAATCTAAACTGGCCTGGCGTTACAATGTAACCTGATTTTAGGCAAACCAGAAAAAAAACAGCCATGGCTTGTCCTCTTCCATTTGTCAGGAGACTGTGTATTGTCCTGTGCATTGGGGACTTGATTTGAGTTCAATTCAGAGACATTCTATAGTATAACTAAAATGCTGAATAATCCAAACTGAATTAGAACTCCCTCAGCTAAGATTGTATGCCTGGTGCTGTCAAATTACCTCTTTAATAAAAGTGTTGACACATCGTGCAAAAAAAAATTAAACCAGTCTGGATTAAACACAACAGTCTGATTGACAATCTCAACCTGCTTCAGGACTAAACTGCATGCGGGGGGTTGGGGAGAGGTGGGAGTTTGCTTGGTGTTGTTTCATTCTCTGGTTTCTGTATATTTTGGTGTCCCGCTGCCCCCACATCATGCATCATTTCACATTCTCAGGTGGCTGCTGGCAGGAATCCATTTGTATCATTCTGAAACCTGGAACATGCACAAGAGCTGGGGTGTCTCTTATTAAAATATTTTTTCACCCTATGGGGAAATACTGTTCGCCACAAACTGACCAGCTGAGATCAGGTACTTGTAGTTAGTTAATCATGCACTAAATTTACTCCATGGGGGAATTTTAACCTTTAACAAACGGGTGGGTTTGGAGCGTGGGGGTAGTTAAATTGTTAAAAATCACATTCCCGACCTGAACCAGCCTCCAAACCCGCCCACTTCCGGTTTTAACGGAGGCGGGCGACCAACCTGCTTCCAAGGGGCGGAGCAGCAATTTAAATATTATAATGAGGCCAGAGGCCTCTTTTTCAACCTCCATTTTGTTTTGGACTGCATGTGGATGCGTTTCACACAATTTGTAAAACCCGACAGCTACAGCAAGGGACAGCTGGGTCCAGCAGGTAAGTGCTTTTATACGTACCTACTGGATCCAGAGTCCTTACCTAACCCACGACCTGTGATCGGAGCCCCCCTGCTGATCACTCCACCAGGCATTCCCCAACAATCTCCCCACCGCCCCCCCACCCCCGCACCCCACCCAGCGATGATGCTGAAACCGGCCACGATCCTCAGGTGGCTGGCCACGATCTTCTCTTTCCCGTCACCCCTTCCCCTACGATCCTCAGGTGGCCGGCCACGATCTTCTCTTTCCCGTCACCCCTTCCCCCACAATCCTCAGGTGGCCGGCCACGATCTTCTCTTTCCCGTCACCCCTTCCCCCACGATCCTCTGGTGGCCGGCCGCTATCTTCCATTCAACGCCCCCCCCACCCCCGATCTATCTAAATCCCCGGCCCTCTCCCCAATCCTCTATTTCACCCTCCCCCCCCCACCCCCCCATCCATTTAACAGCGAACCCTCCCTTATTCCTCTGCAGCCTAGTGCCGGAGGCCTACCCGCCCACATCGCGGGCAGGAAACCGAGGCCTCGCATGCAAATCAGGCCCTGCCGTTAAAGTCGGCAGGGCCTGCGGGAAACCTGGCCTACTGCCTCAGACTTCCCCAACCCGACTTCTCCTTAAATTTCCCACCTATAGTACAGTTCATTGATACATTGCAGCAGGCCACAGCCACGAGCAAACTACTTTGCTGATTTCACAAGATCACAGGCTAAATAAGGATGAGGCAAGGCTCACCCCAGCTTATCCATCCAGAAAAAAGGAGCAGTCCCCACCAATATTGACTTTTTTGGGGGTGAATGGCCCCTTTAAGGGGCTGCGTGGCCCATTCGCAGTTTGACGCATCAGTGAAACCTTACATTGAAAAAAACGGTCGTGGGCTGCGCGGGAACGGCAGAGAGGTACGTACCTTAGCCCCCCATCATAGTATCCAACAATTTCATTACAACAATGACTACACTTCAAAAGTACTTCATTTGTGTAAAATTGGTCAGTCCTGAAGTTGTGAAAGGCCCTATGTAAATGTAAGTAATTTCTTTCTTTCCTTCTCTCGCTCTCCCTCCCTCCCATAATGTTTGCTTCCACTATCCTGTCAGGAAGTCCTTTCCTCTTTATGTGGAGAAGAACTTGCTGACATTAGCCCAGTTTTGCTACTTGTTGGTTTAAACATTCGCCATCGCATCCAAATGTCAATTTATTTTGAAGTCATGGTTTAGAGTTACCTTTTCTTTACTATCTTATTAACC
Source organism: Pristiophorus japonicus (assembly GCF_044704955.1). Taxonomy (NCBI): domain Eukaryota; kingdom Metazoa; phylum Chordata; class Chondrichthyes; family Pristiophoridae; genus Pristiophorus; species Pristiophorus japonicus. Next base: position 334,633,873 of record NC_091978.1, read on the forward strand.
ATTTTATGAAGTTCACCCTCTCTGTTGCATAGTTTGAAACAGCTGAAAATTTTGGTCTGGAATAAAAATTTACAGCTATGCTGTAGGATAGGTGGGACTTCAGAGACTGTACAAGGCCATTGTGCCTAGAGCAGGTAATTCTTTTTCATCTGCCTGTTGCCCTGTCAACATGGATATAATTGTGACGTCGCCCCCACCTCCCCCCGCCCCCCACCCCCCCCGCCAGCCCCATTTTAAAGCAAACATGTTGATTAATAGTAAACATTCAGCCCAAAACATACAGACCAGTGCTACAGGCAGCCCTAGCTCCAAAGTTCCATTTCAACCCAACCAACAGATCTGATATGACCAATGTTCTGGTTACTGGTATCGTGTGAGTTAATTGAGCTTTGCATATCTCAACTGGCATCTGTGTGTCTATTAACAGTACAGGAGTAAGGCCCCAAAAGGGCCATGGAAGGCCGGGGTGAGGTGCAGAAACTACCTGGAAAGGAGAGGGCAGGGTGAGTGGGGTAAGGAAAGGAAGTGGGAGGTTGGGGCCGGGAAGTACCTGCAGGATACGAGACCTGGTGTAGCAACGGCTATAAAACCTGCTGCTACTTCGAGAGGCAGTGGTGGCACGGGAAGAAGCAGCCAAACTGGGTGGACAGAATAGTAGCCAGTTAGAAGACATGAGCAGCAGATTCACAGTGTCGGTTCTGGTCTGGTGTGGTCAGTAGAATCTAATGGGAGGATATCTCTGTGTTATTCTTGTTCTCTTGCAGCGTAGCCTTATCCTGCATCCCCTCTATTTCCTGTTGCTCCTCTTCTGTCTCTGTTATAAAGATACACATGGAAATGGCCAAGTGAACCCCATAGTAAGGACTCCATGACAGAAATATATGGAGCAAAAGATTGCCCTGCCTGAAATTGCTGGACAGTTTGCCAAATTCTTTCTTATATGCACAGCTGAGGAAACACCATTTTCACAAGTCATGCAGATAACTCGCCCCTCTTTTGTACAGGCTTAATTTAGGTTTCATTTTGGTGCAAGTGGTGGAATTTCTGCGACAGCTGCTTTGACCCTATCATTTGCAGAGTGCCTGCACAATGGGCATTTGGGTGACTTTTGCCAACAGCCAGATTTCCACCCAAAGAATCCTGGAATAATTTATTGGTGATCGACCCTTTGTCAGAACCAGGAACGTTCTGTTTCATTGTCATTCTAGGCAGTGCCCTGAAGCATCAAAGGAACATTGCCAGTTCTGAGATAAAGAAAAAGAAAGATTTGCATTTATATAGCACCTTTCACGATTTCAGGACTTTCCAAAGCGCTTTACAGCCAATTAAGTATTTTTGACGTGTTGTCACTGTTGATAAGGGACTTCAAGATTACTTCTCTCTACCTAATGTAGTCTACTTACTCTTACAGTATAGATTCTGGAAATGTCAGTACCTTTACACGAGACAAAGTAATCTTTTCTTTCTGCCTTTTTCCAGAATATTCTGCAAAGCACCACCAATACTTTGTCCACATCCTAGCAGGTGTCACTTCTCAAAAGCAGGTCACTCATCAATCTTCGTTAGCTCTAACTTTTTCCATCGACCTTAAATGTTAACTCTGTTTCACTAGGACAGGGTGTATTAATAATGGAGGATACTTATATTAGTTTCAGCAGTATTTCCAGCATTTTCTGTTTTTATATCAGGTCTGGCAGGCCTCATAAATTTCTTATAGTGACATGGGCACCGTAAACTGATGTTGCAGTTAGAATGGATGTTCTCTATAACACTGAAGCTGCCTTTATATTGTCCTTTTACTTCAGATTTTGGTGGCCCAATGTCCAAGAGCCAGCTCCTGCTATTAAATCTGTTCTCTGAGATCAGGCAGCAGACTCGTACACCAAGCCAAACAAAAGCACATGCTGTAATCAGAAGCATATTGTAGAATACGGGGGTCAGTTGCCCAGTTTGACAGGAAGAAATCGTGACAGGCCTATTACCATTCCATAAGGTACTTTGGAAACACTTAATTTCCATCTGTAGAGGATGCTTATATTAGTTTCAGTAGGATTTGAATTAAACTGGAAATATTTATTAGCAACAATGAACTGTTGTAGGTAATCCCTTTAGCCTAGAAATTCACAGTGTTTGTGCTGGCCGTTAAAGCTTATTTTGGGGGAAAAATGGAAGGTTCCTCACTTTTACCCACTGGTCGGGAGTCCCGGGGTGGCCGCCATTTTCGGCCGTTGCCTGTGCTCGCCAAAAGTATTGTAATTAGTCGGAGCGTCACGTCAATTGGTGTGCAACGTCGAGCTGACGCCTGCTGGTCCATTTTGGATATCACTGCTCCACTTAGCGCGTCTCCAAAGCACACCAGCACGTGCAGCCGCTAAAAGCGCTTCAGCAGCGTAAACCGCCATGACAATGCTTCAAGTGACAAATGTAAGACAGTCAGGACTATTATCTCCATGTAGCAGTGTTTATATTAATCGCAAGCCTAGGTCTTGATAGCTAATGCTTGAGATTTGCAGGTAAGGTTTAATTTTTTTTCGGTGGTTTGCTTATTTGAAACTGTCCTGGCTGAGATTGTAATACTGAATGTGTAACAAATGGGAAGATGCAGAATATTGCAGGTGATTACTTCTGAGTGACTAGAAGAGTAAGCTTGAGGTTTGGATTCGGAATCATCGAGGGGTGTTCAGTGTTTCAATCTCAGAGATCTGAAGTGTGAATTCAAATTGTTTAAGTTATCAGATATGAGTACTCTGTCCTCACCATGGAATAGTAAAATGCCCTCAGTTGTCAGACCCTCTTAATCCAGTGACTAAACTGACCTCAGTCTATCAATGAAATTATGACTACAGTGTAATGGTTTCAAAACATATAAAACGCGGGATTTGATTGTTTCTGTCCTATATCTTTTTCTTCCTGCTTCATGAAAATTTAAACAAGCATTTAAAATAAAGAGCTTGACTTAGTCTCTTCCTTTAGAATGAGATGTGTGGGTAAAGTAAATGGTCCTTAAAAGCCTTAAATGGGCCATCGTGGCTCAATGTAAAAAAAAACGATCTGTGTTCCCTTTCAACAACACTGAATGCTGTATGCCTTCTTCAACGCAATGAGAGGTGCAGACTTCCAATAATGAATTTGCCCTGTTGTACACCCATACCCTCCCCCTTTGTCCTCCGATCCCATAAAACCCGAAGTCTGACCAAGCCACAGACTTCCCCGGCGCAGTCGACAGACTCCCCACAAATGCATAAATAATTTGCCAAACCCTTTTTCCATCTGTAGAAATTTTGCAAGCTGGAGCCTGAGCTGATTTAAAAGATGACTTCCATAGATAGGTTCTGGAGCTTTGCTTGTGTCACTTTGATGTGCTTTAAACAAGAGGGAGCTTTCTCCACAAAAGCTGAACCCAATGCTGTAACATTGATTGGTGAGCGGGCGGCAGGTATTTGTTACATATTCACTTGTTTTTATCTCATTCTCCTCAACTGCAAGTGGGACACGGACGCGACTTTTGGCCACCTGCTGAGCTTAGCGCTGGAACGAACACGTTGCACCACAAATTCTCCGCACCACTGATGTTAATTAGCAGGCAGCGCCAAAATACTGGTGCTGCCTGCGCTCTCTCTCTCTAGGCTGCCGTTAGCCTTGGCTGGCACTGTTACCGGCTGGTTTCCGGCCTACTCGAATTTCTAGGCCTTAATCTTCTTTCATAGATTTTGAATGGGGAATTGTCTGGTATTTATTGTGGTAACTAAATAGTATATTTACCACCAGTCTATCATTATGGTACAGTATCACTATTCTGCTGGTGATGAGTTAACATATCCAGTGGTAAGTTAGGTGAAAAGTCTGTTAATTTGCTGCTTTATCAATTGCTAATGTGCTATTTCACTTTTTGTTGCATGAAAGCATTGATGCCAGAGGCAGAGATCCCCGTGATCAGTACAGGTCGGTAGTGTGGGTTTTCACTCAGTGACTAGTATGCACCTTCCTGAGCTATTAGGGGAAGTGGCTGGCAGCCAGAAACAAAGTTTCAAAGCATGACTGTATTGTTGTTTTAATGTATGGCGCTGTGGGTTCTGTCCCATGTTGTGAATGGGATGAATTCCACAGCACCCACACACTCCGAGAATATTTCAGAACCACTCTTTGATAGGATTCTGAAATATAAATAGGTCTGTATTATCCACACAATATTAACCACTGCCCTCCCCCTTCCACCACAACTGTGTTTAATGGATAATACAGCGAAGTGGCAATTACCGTAAGTGTTACCTTACTCTCAGTGGTATCACACTGTAGTTGATGGGAATCGTGCAACAATATTACTTACTCAGTACTGCCTAACGGTGCTGGATGGCCACTGATGGCAAATGGCTTTTCTTCTTGTGTGAGTGCAGATACTGAATGTCCATGGGCTATTTAATGATGGAGGTCATCACAGCTAAGCCGAGTCGTGACGTCCACTTACTCTTCCAGCACAGTTCTCCTTCAGCCAGTTTCCGGAACGGGTATAAGGCAGGATTTTGTGGCTTTACATGTATCTTCACAGCTCTCTGTCAGTGTCTCTCTGTATCACCCACCAAGTATACTTCTGGGGCACAATTGCTATGTTACGAAATACTCCCTCTCCCCGCCCTGCCACCACTTATCCCATCCCACCATATCATCCACCTAGAGCTCCACAAACATAATACATTTGAAATACTGATCTAGCTAACAATGGAGTGGGAGCCGTGCTGCTGCAAGTCAAGCTTCCCCTATAGCTGCCCAAGCTGTGTCAGGCAAGAGCAGAGATCAAGGAAGGTTGAGATATCGTAATGAGGCCTGAATAGAAAAAAAAAATGTTTATTTTTCAGTTGTAGCATCAGAATCTGTTGCTTTCTGTTACCTGGAAACTGTTTTGCTACCTAGCAGAATACTGATCCGATTTTTTAATAGTTCATGCAGAGATTATGGAAGGTATTTGAACTCCATACCTCTTGAGTGGAACCGAATTGTGGTGTTCTCCATCTTTCAGCCTCAGGAACAGCAGTTTCCCCAAGAAAACACAGCACTATTGCACAGACACGGGGTCAGCCGTGGCTTAGTGGTAGAAGTCTCGCCTCTGAGTCAGAAGATTGTGGCTTCAAGTCCCACTCCAGAGTCTTGAGCACAAAATCTAGGTTGACACTCCAGTACAATACTGAGGGCCTACTGCACTGTTGGAGGTGCCATCATTCAGATGAGACTTTGAACCGAGGCCCATCTGCCCTCTCAGGTGGGCGTAAAACGGCATTATTTTGAAGGGATCCAGGCTAATATTTATCCCTCAACCAACATCACTAAAACAGATTATCTGGTCATTATTACATTTCTGTTTGTGGGACCTTGCTGTGTGCAAATTGGCCGTCGCATTTCCTACACCAGTGATTACACTTTAAATATGCTTCATTGGCTATAAAAGCACTTTGGGACGTCCTGATGTCCTGACATAGTGAAATGCACTGTATAAATGCAATTAATTTTTTTCTTTAATACATTGTGCAATGGAGTAGAAGAATGTGGGGTTGCCCCGATAGTTCCTTTGATAGCAAGTTCCCTCAACTGGGTCACTGAGGAAGGTATGCACTTTTTAAGGGGCAAGGGAAGGAAACTGAAAATGCCACGCTAGTTAATTTTGTGTAACCGTTGCTGAGGGAGAGTATATTGCTCTCCTATCTGTGCTGCTAGTGGTTATTGCATTTAAAATAGGTTTGCCTTTACCTGTTTGGTAGTAACTTGCTTTTATTTTCATCCATATTTTCTTCCCAGGTTTACACTATGTTCTTCCAGTTATTTTTTGGGGGGTGGAGGGAATGACAGTATGGAAAGAACAAAAAACTTGCATTTATATAGCACCTTTCATGACCTCAGGAAGTCTCAAAATACTTCATAGCCAATAAAATACTTTTGAAGTGTGGTCATTGTAATGTAGGAAATGCAGCAGCCAATTTGTGCTCAGCATGGTCTCACAAACAGCAATGTGATAATGACCAGATAGTCTGTTTTAGTGATGAAGGTTGAGGGATAAATATTGACTAGAACAATGGAGATTACTCCGCTGCTCTTCTTTGAATAGTGCCATAGGATCTTTTACGTCCACCTGAGAAAATAGATGGGGTCTCAGTTTAATGTCTCATCCAAAAGACGGCACCTTTAACAGTGTAGTATCCCCTCAGTGCTGCATTGGAGTGCATTGGATTTTGTGCTCAAGTCTCTGGAGTGGGACTTGAAGTCACAATCTTCTGACTCAGAAGCGAGAGTGCTACCACTGAGTCATGGCTGACACCAATTGATTTAGTCAGTTTTGTGAGCATTGCTCTGTATCACTGAACAGGTATGCATTTTAGGATAGAATTGCTCTGTTGCAATTCACTTCTCCCTCCCCATCTCAGAGATTGAGTGTGCTACTGGTATAATATTGACCTAGCCTAGAATGGACAAAAATTATCTCTTTGGTAGTATCTGCGGTCAAAAGTTAATCAAATGGGAGGGTACCCAGAATAAATGGACAGTGCTCAACTGCTATCAGACCACCCAGGATACGTTTCTGAACTGATTGTATGAGAATCTAAAAGTTTTATCTCTAACCTGCTATTCTGTTGATGCAATGATGACTGATTACACAGTGGTACTGTATTATATTTGTACTGAATCACAGACTCTGCCTTGTTACTGTGCCATTTAGAACTAATACACAGCATCAGCAGTTTCAGGAAGTCAATCATAGACTGATTGAGATAAGTTTGATTGCACAGTGCCTGTGGTAACTTGCGCTGCTTTGAACGCTAACTAAACCAGAGTGCAACAAAACACTTTAAAAGGGCAGCGATCATCACCGAGGCCAGTGCCAACCAATTCACTTTGCAATGAAATAGTCTTATCAATTATTGAAACCATTAAAGGATTAGTGAGACCTGGGGCTTGTTTAGTGTGATGGTGGTACATTGTTATATTCTAACACTGCTAACCAGGAGTAGCACAAGTAAGCCCAGTCACTCTTGAGTCTCTTTGTTCAGTCAATGTGTATTGATCCAAAGCTTGTATATGTTTTTTTTGGTATTAAAACCAGAATTTAACATACTACTCAAAACATGCCATGCCGATTGCATTGTGAGGCTCCAGCAAAATTTCAGGAGATTTGTATTCTACTGTTCGAGCTGTATATCACAGAATTCTGTCTTGACTTTTTAATTGCTATGCCACATTGGCCAGACTTTGAGAGTGATGAGTCTGTCTTGGTTTCCGGTCATTTCTTAGAAAAAATATAAATATGAAAAGTGTTATGTATCTGTAAAGCATGCACTCCCATGTTCCGCCACCAGCATCCCTTGGGAGCACTGTATATAAGCCGGTCCCTAAGGCCTGTTCCTCACTCTGGAGTGTCTTATTAAAGACTGAGGTCACTGTTACTTTAACCTCCCTGTGTGCAGCCTCATCTGTGTTAGGAACACAATAACTGGCGACGAAAATACAAATCCAACGCAAAGATGCAGCAAACTGTGGCCATCCTGGAGAAGTTCTCGGAGGGTGAGGACTGGGAAGCCTACGTCGAATGGCTAGATCAGTACTTTGTAGCCAATGAGCTGGATGGAGAAGGAAGCGCTGCAAAAAGGAGAGCGGTCCTCCTCACAGTCTGCGGGGCACCGACCTACAGCCTCATGAAGAATCTTCTGGCCTCGGTGAAACACACAGATAAGTCGTATGAGGAGCTGTGTACACTGGTTCGGGAGCATCTTAACCCGAGGGAGAGCGTGCTGATGGTGAGGTATCGGTTCTACACGTGCCAGCGATCTGAAGGTCAGGAAGTGGCGAGCTACGTCGCCGAGTTAAGGCGACTTGCGGACAATGTGAGTTTGATGGCTACCTGGAGCAAATGCTCAGAGACTTTTTTGTACTGGGCATTGGCCACGAGACCATCCTACGAAACCTTTTGACTGTAGAGACACCGACCTCAGCAAGGCCATTGCGATAGCACAGGCGTTTATGTCTACCAGTGATAGCACCAAACAGATCTCTCAGCACACAAGTGCTAGCAATGTTCATAAATTAACTGGAACTATGTTTGCAAGCAGAAACAGGGCAGCACCCACGAGTCCGCAACTGCCAGCAGGCCTCAGGTGACCCAGATGACCCAGATGACTCAGAGTCCTCAACAAAGGATGAATGCAAGGCAATTCACACCTTGTTGGCGTTGCGGAGGCTTCCATTCAGCCTATTCATGCCGCTTCAAAGGGTATGTTTGCAAGAGCTGTGGAACAATGGGGCACCTCCAACGAGCTTGCAAATGAGCTGCAAGCTCTGCAAAACCTGCTAACCACCACGTGGCAGAGGAAGATCGGTCCATGGTGGATCAAAGCAATTTCGAGCCTCAGAGAGAGGAGGCAGATGCTGAAGTACACGGGGTGCACACATTTTCGACAAAATGTCCACCTATAATGCTAAACATAAAATTGAATGGCTTACCCATAGCCATGGAACTGGACACTGGCGCTAGCCAATCCATCATGAGTAAAAAGATGTTTGAGAGACTGTGGTGCAACAAGGAATTCAGACCAGCCCTGAGCCCCATTCACACGAAACTGAGAACGTACACCAAAGAGCTTATCACTGTCCTGGGCAGCGCCATGGTCAAGGTTACAAACGAGGGCACGGTGCACGAACTGCCACTCTGGATTGTCCCAGGTGATGGCCCCACACTGCTTGGAAGGAGTTGGCTGGGCAAAATCCACTGGAACTGGGATGACATCCGAGCGCTATCACATGTCGATGAGGCCTCATGTACCCAGGTTCTTAACAAATTTCCTTCCCTTTTTGAGCCAGGCATTGGAAACTTTACCGGGGCGAAGGTGCGGATCCACTTGGTCCCAGAAGCACGACCCATTCACCACAAGGCGCAAACGGTACCTCACATGATGGGGGAGAGAGTGGAAATCGAGCTAGACAGGCTGCAACGCGAGGGCATCATCTCCCCAGTGGAATTCAGCGAGTGGGCCAGCCCGATTGTTCCAGTACTCAAAAGTGATGGCACAGTCAGGATTTGCGGCGATTATAAAGTAACTATTAATCGTTTTTCACTACAGGACCAATACCTGCTACCTAAGGCAGACGACCTATTTGCGACGCTGGCAGGAGGCAAGAAGTTCACCAAGCTCGACCTCACTTCAGCCTACATGACGCAGGAGCTGGAGGAGTCTTCGAAGGGTCTCACCTGCATCAGCACGCACAAGGGACTGCTCATCTACAACAGATGCCCGTTTGGAATTCGGTCGGCTGCAGCGATCTTCCAGAGAAACATGGAGAGCCTACTCAAGTCGGTACCACACACGGTGGTCTTTCAGGACGACATATTGGTCACGGGTTGGGACACCGCCGAGCACCTACAAAACCTGGAGGAGGTCCTCCAGCGACTGGATCGCGTAGGGCTGTGGCTGAAGAGGTCGAAATGCGTCTTCATGGCAAAAGAAGTGGAGTTTTTGGGAAGAAAGATCGCGGTGGACGGCATTCGGCCCACAGACGCCAAGACAGAGACTATCAGGAACACGCCCAGGCCACAGAACGTCACGGAGCTGCGGTTGTTCCTGGGACTCCTCAACTATTTTGGTAACTTCCCACCGGGGTTAAGCACCCTTTTAGAGCCCCTACATGTGTTATTGCGCAAAGGTGAGAACTGGGCATGAGGAAAAAAACCAAGTAATTGCTTTTGAGAAAGTCAGAAACATTTTATGCTCCAATAAACTGCTTGTATTGTATAACCCGTGTAAAAGACTTGTGCTAGCATGTGACACGTCGCCGTACAGAGTCAGGTGTGCATTACAACAAGCTAATGTTGCGGAGAAGTTGCAACCTGTCTCCTATGCTTCCAGGAGCTTGTCTAAGGCTGAGAGAGCCTACAGCATGATTGAGAAAGAGACATTAACATGTGTGTTCAGGGTAAAGAAAATGCATCAGTACCTGTTTGGCCTCAAATTTGAGCTGGAAACCGATCACAAGCCCCTCACATCTGTTCGCTGAAAACAAGGGGATAAATACTAATGCCTTAGCCCGCATTACAAAGGTGGACACTCGCGCTATCAGCGTATAACTATACCATCCGCCACAGGCCAGGCACCGAGAACTGTGCGGATGTTCTCAGTCGGCTACCATTGCCTACCACGGGGGTGGAAATGGCACACCCTGCAAACTTGTTGATGGTGGCGCAGCCCGCAGACTTGTTGATGGTCATGGAAGCGTTTGAAAATGATAAATCACCTGTCACGGCCCGCCAGATTAGGACTTGGACCAGCCAAGATCCTCTGCTGTCCCGAGTAAAAAAACTGTGTACTGCATGGGAGCTGGGCCAGCATCCCCGTTGAAATGCAAGAGCTAATCAAGCCGTTCCAGCGACGAAAGGACAAGCTGTCCATTCAGACAGACTGCCTTTTGTGGGGTAACCGCATAGTGCTACCCAAAAAGGGCAGGGAGACGTTCATCTCGGATCTCCACAGCACACCCCCGGTATAGTAATGATGAAAGCGATAGCCAGATTCCACGTGTGGTGGCCCGGTATCGACTCTGACTTCGAGTTCTGTGTACGGCAATGCAGCATATGTGCTCAGTTGAGCAATGCGCCCAGAGAGGCACCACTAAGTTTGTGGTCCTGGCCCTCCAGACCATGGTCGAGGATCCATGTCGACTATGCGGGCCCATTTCTCGGTAAAATGTTCCTGGTGGTGGTGGATGCTTTTTCAAAATGGATTGAATGTGAAATAATGTCGGGAAGCACCGCCACCGCCACCATTGAAAGCCTGAGGGCCATATTTGCCACCCACGGCCTGCCTGACATACTGGTCGGTGACAACGGGCCATGTTTCACCAGTGCCAAATTTAAAGAATTCATGACCCACAATGGGATCAAACATGTCACCTCGGCCCCGTTTAAACCAGCCTCCAATGGGCAGGCAGAGCGGGCACTACAAACAATCAAACAGAGCCTTAAACAAGTCACAGAAGGCTCACTCCAAACCCGCCTGTCCCGAGTACTGCTTAGCTACCGCACGAGACCCTACTCGCTCACAGGGGTGCCCCCGGCTGAGCTACTCATGAAAAGGACACTTAAAACCAGACTCTCGCTGGTTCACCCCAACCTGCGTGATCAGGTAGAGAGCAGGCGGCAGCAACAAAATGTAAACGATGGTCGCGCCACTGTGTCACGGGAAATTGATCTGAATGACCCTGTGTATGTGCTAAACGATGGACATGGTCCCAAGTGGATCGTGGGCACGGTGATAGCTAAAGAAGGGAATAGGGTGTTTGTAGTCAAACTAGACAATGGAGAAATTTTCAGAAAGCACCTGGACCAAACGAGGCTGCGGTTCACAGACTGCCCTGAACAACCCACAGCAGATACCACCTTTTTCGAGCCCACAACACACACCCAAAGGATCAACGACACCACGCCGGACCAAGAAATCGAACCCATCACGCCCAACAGCCCAGCAAGGCCAGGCTCACCTATCCGCTCTGCAGGGCCAACAATACGCCCCAGCAAGGGGACAGCCAACACACCAGAACAGACACTTGTACCGAGGCGGTCCACCAGGGAAAGAAAGGCTCCCGACCGCCTCACCTTGTAAAAAGTTTTCACTTTGATTTTGGGGTGGGGGGAGTGATGTTGTGTATCTGTAAAGCATGCACTCCCATGTTCCGCCACCAGGGAGCTCATCCCCTGTAGTCCCAAGGTATCCCAGCATCCCTTGGGAGCACTGTATAAGCCGGCCCCTAAGACCTGTTCCTCACTCTGGAGTATCTTATTAAAGACTGAGGTCACTGTTACTTTAACCTCCCTGTGTGCAGCCTCACCTGTGTTAGGAACACAATAAAAAGAAACCGAGAAAAATTGAGGCTATTTTCACAAGAACAAAGAAGATAACGGGGTTATTTTATATCGGTGTTTAAAATTATGAAGGATTGGACAGAGTAAATAGACACAGACTTGTTTCCAGTCATTGAGGGTTCGAGACCGAGGGAACATTGATACAAGATAATATGTAAGAGTTTTGGACAGAGAGCAGGAAAAACTATTTTTGTGAGGCGATGGATCGCACTAGTGATTGGAGCAGAGACTATGTCAACAATGAAGAATAGATAGGGCCACAACACTGGATTCATTTAAGAAATAGCTATGCTCCTTGTCCACATCAGAGTTTAAAATGTCTCCTGCTTTTCCTGCTTTTTGTTTATGACTGTGCTGCCTTTTGATTCTTTGTCAGAACCTTTTTCCTTTTTGTTCTGGGAGATGTTCTCCTGTTGCTGAACACTGCTGCTATTTTTCCAGACAACAAATCACAAATCTTCACCAGAGATAAGAGGAGTCTTTTAACTGCTTGGTGTTTGCTTGTCCTGACCTGTTAAAACATTCTCTCCAGGACTAAAAGAATCCCTGTGGTGGGAAGGTGGGAGTTGGGAAGGTGGGGGAGGGAAGCGTCCTTCCTGGGGGAGTAAACCCGAAGAAAAAGTCATAATGTGCTTTTATGTAACAGCAGTGCAGCCAATAGGAGACGTGTGAGTCTTCCTCCTTAGGTCACATTCCATAGTGCAAACACTCCAAGCTCAAGTAATCAGTAGCACCACAGTGCGCTGCTGGATTAAGGAAGCTGATCTCAGAAAAATAAATACCAGGAGCTGGTCCTCTACATTGAAAGGGTGAGAGTGACACACAAAGGTTGTTCTCCCTAGACAGCCACAGTAAAAAAAAAAGTTCAAAGAACCAAAAGACGAATGGGAGCTTTGTTGGTGAATCCTGGTGCCGTCAGTATCAGCACAGGATGATATCAGCACATTTCCATTTTTGTTAGAAATTGTGTAAGTTTCTTAAATTTCTAAAAAATGCAAAGTATTGAAAAAAAGAGAAATCTAAGATGGAAAAAGGAAAAAGAGATTGAAGAAAGAACTTGTATTTATACAGCGCTTTTCACGACCTCAGGGTGTCCCAAAGAACTCTACAGCCAATGAAGTACTTTAGAAACATAGCCGCTGTTGTTATGTAGGAAACATGGCAGCCAGTTTACTCAGAATGAAGACTAGATAGATGGAGATAGGAATTAAAGAAATCAATATGTGGGCCGATCTTCATCTCTCAAAATGACCAAGAGCATTGTGGGCATAGCACACCAGAAGTACCCTGTGCTTGAGATGAAAGTTAGCACAGGTATTTTCCTGCTGGTCCTCAATACCAGGATAGGATGGACATCAGTGCTGCTAGAAACACTTTTTTGGTTACCTGGACTAGCACTGCTAGGGGCTTAAAACACATCAGCCATGTTAAAGGTGCAGGTTGAAAGGAAGCCCCGTGAGAGACCCAGAATTTTTTTTTAAGGATAATAGAGCAGGATACTTATAGTGCCAGCATCGGATGAACTTTGCTCAGTTTCAGTTTATGTGAGTTGCATGTTGGTTCCTGTGAGCTCCTGTGTATTTAAAGGTTGTCTCTTATGAATGAGTTCGTACCTCTGTTACGTGACTGAGCTGGCAACAGCGGCCAAAACAGCAGTTTGGGCACCATGGCAATCTGCCTTTGAGGCCGTTGGTAAGAGGGTAACACTATTGTGCCAAGTAGTAACTGGAGGAACAGGGAAAACCAGTGTACGTGTGAAGACTAACAGAGCAGGAATAGGAGGTGGGTGGCTAATTTTGACTGTGGGACTTCTCATATTATTTCCAACTCTGTGGTAGGGAAACAGTTGTTAGAGGCTTAGCAGAGTCCCAGGCAAAAGACTTCAGCAGCTGACAAGGGGGCCTGAGGCTGTTTCCCCTCGTCTGCTTCCAAAGCCATATTGAAAAGGTGAGGAGGGTTAGGCACAGTACTGAACACCCACTCCATCGTTACGTGTAAAATGCCAGCCGCATTCTTGTGACATTCTGAAGTAGCATAACATTTTTTATTCAAAAGCCAAAAATAAAGACACTACCAGCCTGTCCCTTAAGACAGACAGCACCGACACAGCAGCTGTGGAATCAGTAGCGGTAGATTTTTCTGGGAACAGTTTGCCCCTGAACTACACCCAACACTATTAGAGGGAATCTGGATGCCAAGACCCCTTGACATTCATCTGCATGAGGTGTACATTGCTGCTGATGCAGACACCAGAAAAGGCATAGTGGAAATTTGGGTACAGTGCTCTTCAGGAACAGAACGGGAACCAAAGGATTATTGCTATTGCATATTTGTCCTGTTTTTCAGGCGTTATTTGGGAGCAGGGTAGAGGGAAATCGGCGCTATGATCTTTCACCTTGTTTCACTCTGATTGTTCCCTTTGTTCAGTCTTCCATTCATTCTCTAACTAACTAAAGCTCTTTTATTCTTTTGATATTTCCTTCATGTTTTTTGTATTTTTTAAAGTTTGGGTGCGAATTTCATTTCATTTAAATCTTTCATTTCAAAAAAAGGTAACTTGTCATCTTGGCTGTGTTCTCCTCGGGCCCTGTACTCAAAGGTTCATTACTCCCTCAGTGTGTGCAGTGTTCTTTGTCACTATGGGGTCCTATCAGCTGCACTGTTTCATGTATATTTGTAAAAACTAAACAAATAAGAGTTGTTCATAGTTCTGATTCATCTCCTGGCTAGACTCAGATAACAGCAGGGATATAGTGAGAGTTGTTTTTGGTCAGATGGGAGCCTGACATGGGTGGAAACCCGTCATGACTCTTGAGAATCTACAAACAAAGCTTCCGAGGGACTCTCCAAAGTAGAGCTTTCATTTGCCCAATATGGTGAGGGCACATTCTCCGAGTAGGGACACACCCCACTTACCTTCGCTCAGAGAATTTAGTCTTATGGTTAGCACATGGAACTCACCATGTGGAGAACTGTGAATGTGATAACCATGCTGCATTACTCTTTAATGCAGTGCTATTAGAGTACAATAAGCATGTGGCACCATCAACAGTGTCCAGTTAGTTTAGAGTGCAGCAGTATGTAATAAGTCACATCATTATATCAGATGGCAAATACATTTTTACCCTTTTGTGAACATATTCACAAGATACAACTTATCATCACAGGGCTCACTAACAGCTTTAAAAATGGAATAACTCCTTCCCAACCCCAATGCGCGCACACGCACACGCACACGCACACACGGTCAAAGAAACTAACATAGAAAGTTTACAAAATAATCAATAACGGGGAGTGAATTCTGAGCTGTAATGTTGCAATTCAAGTAATGGTTATAAACCATTGCACCTTTGATCTTGTACTTTATATCCTCTGAACCGCCTTCGAATTGACCAGAGTCTTGCACTGGGTCAGCACTCTTTGTATAGTACACCCTGAAGAAAATGGAAGCTTTTCATCTTTACCGGGATTAGGATGTATTGCAGAAATACTGCTGCAGTCCTGTGAGGGTTATGCATTGCAGTTTTACTTTGTAGTGACAGGGACACAATCAGTAAATGGTGTTAGGCCTTCAGTTTCGGCATGGAACCCTGCAATACTGAATGTAATCCATGGCATAGGTATATTGGTCCCTATTCTTCATTTCCTGCCTAGCCCTAGCTCCCTGTTGAATTGATGAAATCCAGCTCAGTGTGGATCTGAATTCAGTCTTGCTAGCGTTTCCATTCACGTCTCCCTTCCAGATCAGGACGTGTGCCAGACAGACAGGATCAAATTACCTGTCCAATGCAGGCTCTGCCTTGTCAGCCAGAAGAGGAGACCAGTGGGGATTGCTCGCTGACTGTCTACACCAACTCATGTCCATTTGATTTGAGGATACCGTTAACTGTTTGAATTCTAAATGCCTTTTCCACTTGCCAGAATCTACTGGGTTTTTATCATCTTTCGGGATATTCAAAAATCTCTCACGAGAGATCCAGATATTAAATTTTTAGTAGTATGTGCTTAACAAGACCCAAGGAGCTCTTAATCTACTGATTTCCAACCCCGTCCCCCCCATCCGTCCCCCCCACCCCCACGCATTCGGTTGCATTGAAAAATCTGCAAATTGGAAAAAACACTGACGCTTCCATTATTACATTTATTGATTTTTCCAACACCTGTTAATGAATATACTGCATTAGTATCTTCAGAAATATAATTATTCTAGAAATTAAAATATGTCAAATACTGTCGTGTAAACATAAGTAATGCATGGACCCACGGCAGTGTTCTTAATGTGTCCGTAATGAGTGTTCCAGTGTGCTTAGTGTTGGAGTGGGGGTAGGGAGAGCTGGTTACAATACAAAGTGCCGCTGTGCTCTGAATCAGCTTGAGGTGTATCTTTTTATTGTCCTGCCGTGAGTGTTGAACTGAGGCAGTTGTGCTCAGTTGCGGAGTTAGGACTTTTGCCACATGTAGGTACTCGCTGTGTTGGCCAGCACAATGATTTTGTTTATTTTTTACACTCCAACCTTGCATTCAAGTTAATGAAACTATTCACTGTAAAGCAGTGTTTGGGTGGAGAAATCGAACCCCCACCAAGCTGTTGGTTTTTGGGGCTGCGTGATATTGTCTTCCCTCATCAGCAACAGCACTGCTGCTGCCTAGTCTCACTTGAAGTGCATCATAGGAAGTTGTTAATATAATCAGGTGCTCCTTGATTTGTGTTCTTTGTGGCTACATTGCTTGCTGAAATGTTACTATTTGCCCTAATAGTTTACGGGTGATTTTCCACATTTTTGTTTTCAGGTATAATTATCCAGGGCTCACACCTATTACTTTCAGTACTAAGGACTCTGCAGTATTTAACCCGTTTGATTTATTCTGCTTATTTATTTATTTGTTTAAATGTCAGCTTTGCTCGATGGCAGATTGCTAAGCTTTCAGTGAGACAATTATGGTCTCAAGACCCAATCCCATTGAGTACATAATCTAGGCTGGTATGGCAGTGTAGTACTGAGCAAGTGCTGCATTGTCAGAGGCGTCCTCTTTCAGATGAGACATAAACAGAGGTCCTTTTACCTGTTCAGGTGGATGACTTAGATCCCATGTCACCATTTGAAAAAGAGCAGAGAGTTCCCCCGAAATTGTAGCCGACATTCCTACTTGAAGCAACAACACCAGGATCAGATTAATTGTTCATCCATCTCATGGCTGTTTGCTTTGTGCAAAATAGCTGACGTGTTTGCCTACATAACAACAGTGGCTGCACTTTAAAGTATTTCATTAGATTTGATGTACTTTGTTTCGGGTAGCACAATAAATAGTATGTTGCTGCTTTACTGAGCTGTGCCACAGAGTGCTAGAGGCATGGACTTGCCACCTATATTATCATGAACTGTGAGTCCATGATTGTACTCGTTCTGATTTTTGCCAGTTGACATTACTTCTTACTTGAGTGCTTTGATTCTTGCTGGGTTACAGCTCCATGAGACCTGGCAGCCCTCTGCTATCTTGCCCAGGTGGTCTAAGCTTCATGTGTGAACCTAGACAGAGGGTTTCAGAAGATTACTTGACTGTAGGAAGCTTCAGTACTGAGCCCAACCTTTTCTTCACCAATATCCATATAGACACACGCGTACACCCACACATGAAACATTCCAGCAAGATTTGCTGGAAAGCAATCAGGAATGGGAAGCTTGCCTCATTTTTTCAAGGACATCGAGGCCAGCAATCCTACCATCAGCCAAGCTGAGATCAGACTTGGAATGATGTCTGTACCACTTAATGGCCCTGAATTTCTTCGGACTCCTGCTGCAGTGCAGCCGTAACTTCACCGGTAGAGCAGCCGGAATCCGGTTTGTGTGTGTAAACGGGATCTCCGCCGCACTTACACCGAAGTTACGGCAGCACAGCGGCAGAATGCCTGAGGAAATTTGTCTGAGGTATCACACCAGACAGTGGCTTAACCCCAAGGCTATGATACAACCCAGGTTCAATTTCTAATTCCATTTACACATTAAAAATTTTTTTTATGGTTGACGGGTGAGTTACAAATGTATTAAATCCAACCCTACTTTCTGAGCTGTGCATAGATTGATAATTGGGGACTTCTACCCCATCATAGAGACCTCACACACGGTGGATACGGACTATCAAAACTAGTCATGCAAGTGAAATTGGCCCCTCATATGATACTGCAAGCTCATCAGGCTCCAGGTAGGTCTAAAATGGCGGATAGGTAGTAAGAGATGTGGGACCAGTTAGATCCAGCAGCCCTGAATCTGATTTCAAACAGCTGTAGATTGGCACAGACTAGAATTTACAGCTGCTGTGTAAATGATCCATCAGTCGTAACTCATCGCTGACATCGGCTGAAGCAGATGACAGAAGCTCGTGGGTGAATTACACACAGCTTGATGTTCTGCTGTGATAAACCAAATCGTCTTCTCACGGTGGCCAACCAGTCAGCAGGCACTTGGGAATTGTATTCACTAGACAGCTAGTAATGTGATAAAATGCTGCTGAATATTCAGCAAACTGGGGAATCAAGAAAGGTTGTTCAGGGTAGGAGTCTGCAGCGAATGAGAGATATATTTGTTTTTTTTAAACTAGGGAACTTTCCTTTTTACACCCCAGCTTTTATCCTTCAGGCGATACTATAATTCATGCACTAACTAGAAAACATTTGACATTAAAACAGATGGAAGCAGAAGTAAAACTTTATTGTTCTCTTTCAGTCAGTGTCCCAAAATGGACCTTTATTACATTATTAATTGTTCATGCTAATATTTGATATGCATTAATTGAAATTGGTAAATGTATTGTAGCATTTAGAGATTTGATAGAAAAAACCTCTGCAAATGTTGGAAATCTGAAACACAAAAAATGCTGGAAATGCACAACAGGCGTCTGATAAAGGGTCTCTACCCAAAACATTTACCTTTGTGCTTCTTTATCTTGTTAGATCCCATATTTCCAGTGCTTTCTGTTTGTGCCTGAGGGGACCATTCATGAATAGTGTTTATACTGATTTACGTAAAAATATTGTTTAATTATGTCTCTCCATAAAACATGCACCCTCTTCCCCCATCCTTCCATTTTTAGTTCTTCCTCTCCTAGGCCATGTACCCCCTGATGCCAATACTTGTGGCAGGATGGCCTTGCTTCCTGATCACTCCCAGTGCCTCTTTTTACCAACCACCCACAGAGCAGCGAAATAAAGATCATCCATTCCATTTTCCCTCTCCTGCAAAATGCCTCCTCCTGCGTCAGACGGTTGCAGGTTCAAGCCCCACTCCAGGACTTGAGCATGTCAGCTATGCTGATACTTTTTTACATTTGTTCTTGAATGTAGGCAAGACTGTATTTATTGACCATCTCAAGTTGTCCTGAGAAGCTGGTGGTGAGCTTTCATGAGCTGCCGCAGATCTTGTTCTCTGTGTCAGCAGCAGCTCAGTGATAACCCTCTCACCTCGGAGTCAGAAGGTTGTGCGTTCAAGCCCTATGCCAGGGACCATAGCATGTAGTCGAGGCTGACACTTCTGTACACCGCTGAGGAAGTTCTGCACTGTTAGAGGTGTCGTGTTTTGAATGAGATGTTAAACCGAGGCCGCGACTGCCCTCTCAGGTGGATGTAAACAGTTCCATGGCACTTTCAAAGAAGAGCTGGGGAGTTCTCCCTGGTGTCCTGGCCAATAGTTATCCCTTAACCAACATCATTAAAACAGTTTATCTGGTCATCATCTCATTACTGTTTGCGGGACCTTGCTGTGCATGAATTGGCTGCCGTGTTTCCTACATTTTAACACTTCAGACACTAATTAATTGGCTGCAATGCGCTTTAGGATATTCTGAGGGTTGTAAAAGGCCTATGATGCTGTGAGGTAGGGAATTCCAGGATTTTGACCTAGCAATGATGAAGGAATGGCGATGTATGTCCAAGTCAGGTTAAGTGTGTGACTTGGAGAAGATTTGAAGGTGATGGTGTTCCCATGCTGCTCTTATCCTCGTTAGTAGAAGTCACGGGGCTGGGAGGTGCTGTCAAAGTAAGCTTGGTGAGTTGCTGCAAAGCCTCCTGTAGATCGTGCATCATGCAGCTCCAGTGGTGGTTCCACGCAGTGATAGTGGGGCCGAAATTCAGGTGCACCAGAAAGCTGGCGCACTTATGAGTTTTTAGCTGTTACTCACCGCTGGAACTCTTGGTGCGGTGAGTAGATCTATTTTCAGGACTTTGAATTGGATCATAATGGCAGCGGACCTTAGACTCAAAGCCAGGCTGTCTGGCTGAAAATGGGTCGGAAGACCCGCCCGCCGCTGTCAATCAGCATGGTGACCCCAAAAGGGGGTGCCAGGCTGCCCATTAGTAGCCTGGCTGAACTTGGGGCCAGTACTTTGCCGGCCGATCGGCAAGTCAGCCGGCAAAAATTCTTCCACTGCTGCCGAGGCAGTGGACCTTCCCCTTTAAGAACGGCCGCGCTGCCGGCCCGCAGTCACTCTGCAGAGGTGCACTGACAGAGAAAACTTGGGGGCACCGTGCAGCTGGGGAGCCACGGAGTGAAGTGAAAATCGCTGGATAAGTATGTTTATTGTTTTTTTATTGATTTTATTGGCAATGATACCACTTGGGCGATATAGGGTCCAGGCTGAAAAGTCTCCGACCTGAATTTAGGTGAGTTCGGCCTGTTGACCCCAAAGCAACGGCCATATGATTTTGAGACCTTGAATTTCAGCCCCACGGTTTTTCGGAAGAGATGTTAACACAAGGTGCCATCTGCATGTTCAGGTAGCTGTAAAAGATTCCATGGCTTTATGCAAAGAAGACCAGTGGGGTTCTCCTGGAGTCCGAGCTAATATTTATCCCTTGTGGGAGCATCATCACCATAAGGACTGCAGCAGTTCAAGGGGAAAGCCCACCAGTCCCCCAACCATCTTGTCATGGCAACTAGGGATGGGCAATAAATGCAGTGTTGCACAAGTCCCAAGAACAATTTTTAAAAAAACAACGCAACCAAAACAGAGTAATTGGTCATTTATCTCATTTGCTGTTTGCGCGACTTGCTTTGCTCAAATTACGTGCATGAAACACAAAAGGATAGTATGCAGGAAGGCCAAAGGTATCTTGGCCTTTATTGCAAAGGAGATAGAGTATAAAAGCAGGGAAGTCTTGCTACAGCTATATAAGGTATTGGTGAGACCACACCTGGAATACAGCGTGCAGTTTTGCTTTCCATATTTACAAAAGGATATACTTGCTTTGGAGGCAGTTCAGAGAAGGTTCACTAGGTTGATTCCGGGGATAAGGGGGTTGACTTATGAGGAAAGGTTGAGTAGGTTGGGCCTCTACTCATTGGAATTCAGAAGAATGAGAGGTGATCTTATCGAAACGTATAAGATTATGAGGGGGCTTGACAAGGTGGATGCAGAGAGGATGTTTCCACTGATGGGGGAGACTAGAACTAGAGGACACGATCTTAGAATAAGGGGCCATCCATTTAAAACAAAGATGAGGAGAAATTTCTTCCCTCAGGGGGTTGTAAATCTGTGCAATTCGCTGCCTCAGAGAGCTGTGGAAGTTGGGAAGTTGAATAAATTTAAGACAGAAATAGTCAGTTTCTTAAACGATAAGGCGATATGGGGAGCGGGCAGGGAAGTGGAGCTGAGTCCATGATCAGATCAGTCATGATCTTATTGAATGGCAGAGTAGGCTCGAGAGGCCGTATGGCCTACTCCTGTTCCTATTTCTTACGTTCTTATATTTGCCTATATAACCATAGTGACTACACTTCAAATACTCATTCATTGGCTATGAAACATTGGGAGGTGCTGAAGATGTGAAAGACACTGTAAAAAAAAATACAAGTTCTTTCTTTCTCCCAGAGATCAGAATGTAGTCAGGTGAGGAGAAAATGAAACTCCAATAACTCTACAGTGCTCCATCCGACGGTGATTTTACAAAAAATTTTATAGCTGGTACCATGGAGAAAAAATATCTTGAGAATATATATTTCTGAGGTAGTCAATGGCTGCATATTTGTCATGGAGCAGAATTGGTGAAAAGTGAAAACTGTAAGCAGTGAAAATTAGAACAACTGATGAATAGCTTTGTCATGCATTCGACTGCTGTGGCTATGGTTCAGTATCCGTCACACATCCCAGCCTGTTGTTCAGTTCCTGTTAACTGCTGACATCACTGCAGTGAGAAATGAGCAATGCACCACATGCATGGGGTAGAATTTTCTGATTCCTGGTATCCAGAGTTGCTATAGTGCCCAAGGGAGGGCTTTTAAAATTGAGAAAGCAACCTTAATCTATGCCATCGATTGCATAGAGCATTCGATTGCATAGGCTAGAGGGGACTGGGGTAAACATTAAAAAAGTTACTTTGCAACTAGCCTTGGTGGCCATCAGCTACAGTATGGTACAGCACATGACCGGGGCCTGCCGCAGCCATTTTGAATTAAGCCCTCCCCCACCGGGTGAACAGGGAGTGATAAGAGTGAACCCCCTTTCACAGATCACATATTAAAAGGTGATGGCATTCACAGTGCAGAGTGGATGTGTGTGCTGTTTGGAAACAAAGCGTGTACTTTGAGGAGCTTCACATCTGCCAAGCCATTTGGAGTTCGTAAAAAAAAAAACAGCTTCATTTAATCTTCGAGCTGACAGATTGGGCGTGTGAGCCATCGAGGACTGAATTCAAATTGAATCTGAGGTACTCTATTAATTATGTAGCTTCTGTGGTTTTTGTTTACACTAATTTACTTACCAGTTATGAAAAATCTGGTGTATTGGTCGCACCGAGCTGAAAGCAGAAACGTATATTGGCTGAACTTTTGCTTTTTATTGAGTTGAAGAATGCCAGTCCTGGGAAATTGAATGTTTTGCCACTTTATTCGATCAACGATATCAGTAATAAGTGCTACTCGGCTAAATGTAAAACCAGTTATGGTTCACAAAACGAAGTTCTCTCTTCTTGGACCTAACAGCCTGCCATGACCACCAGCATTAGAAATTGCGGCAGTTTGAAGTTGTCCACTTCCTACATCAGTCATCTTCAATGGCGACTCTGAGTGAGGTTGAGAATGTAGTGTCAAATTCAGCCTGGTATTTTAATGTGGGCCTGCTTATCTTAGGAACTACTGCTATATGCATGCTACTTAAAAAAAAAAGAAAACCCTGCAACTTAGGCTTTCATTATAGAAAATAAGAACTTAAGAAATAGGAACAGGAGTAGGCCATACGGCTCCTCGAGCCTGCTCCGCCATTCAATAAGATCATGGCTGATCTAATCATGGACTCAGCTCCACTTCCCCGCCCACTCCCCATAACTCCTTATCGTTTAAGAAACTGTCTGTTTCTGATTTAAATTTATTCAATGTTCCAGCCTCCACAGCTCTCTGAGGCAGCGAATTCCACAGATTTAGAACCTTCAGATCGAAGAAATTTCTTCTCATCTCTGTTTTAAATGGGCGGCCCCTTATTCTAAGATCATGCCCTCTAGTTCTAGTCCCCCCCATCAGTGGAAACATCCTCTCTGCATCCACCTTGTCAAGCCCCCTCATAATCTTATACGTTTCAATAAGATCACCTCTCATTCTTCTGAATTCCAATGAGTAGAGGCCCAACCTAATCAACCTTTCCTCATATGTCAACCCCCTCATCCCCGGAATCAACCTAGTGAACCTTCTCTGAACTGCCTCCAAAGCAAGTATATCCTTTCGTAAATATGGAAACCAAAACTGCACGCAGTATTCCAGGTGTGGTCTCACCAATACCTTATATAGCTGTAGTAAGACTTTCCTGCTTTTATACTCCATCCCCTTTGCAATAAAAGCCAAGATACCATTGGCCTTCCTGATCACTTGCTGTACCTGCATACTATCCTTTTGTGTTTCATGCACAAGTACCCCCAGGTCCCGCTGTATTGCGGCTCTTTGATTTTTTCTGCCAAAGTGCATGACTTCACACTTTCCAACATTATACTCCATCTGCCAAATTTTTGCCCACTCACTTAGCCTGTCTATGTCCTTTTACAGATTTTTTGTGTCCTCCTCACACATTGCTTTTCCTCTCATCTTTGTATCGTCAGCAAACTTGGCTACGTTACACTCAGTCCCTTCTTCCAAGTCGTTAATATAGATTGTAAATAGTTGGGCTCCCAGCACTGATCCCACTGGCTACTGATTGCCAACCAGAGAATGAACCATTTATCCCGACTCTCTGTTCTCTGTTAGTTAGCCAATCCTCTATCCATGCTAATATATTACCCCCAACCCCGTGACTTTTATCTTGTACAGTAACCTTTTATGTGGCACCTTGTCAAATGCCTTCTGGAAGTCCAAATACACCACATCCACTGAATCCCCTTAATCCACCCTGTTCGTTACACCCTCAAAGAACTCCAGAAAATTTGTCAAACATGACTTCTCCTTCATAAATCTATGCTGACTCTGCCTGACCGAATTTTGCTTTTCCAAATGTCCTGCTACTGCTTCTTTAATAATGGACTCCAACATTTTCCCAACCACAGATGTTAGGCTAAGTGGTCTATAGTTTCCTGCTTTTTGTCTGCCTCCTTTTTTAAATATGGGCGTTACATTTGCAGTTTTCCGATCTGCTGGGACCGCCCCAGAATCCAGGGAATTTTGGTAAATTACAACCAATTCATCCACAATCCCTGCCACTACTTCTCTTAAGACCCTGGGATGCAAGCCATCAGGTCCAGGGGATTTATCTGCCTTTTGTCCCATTATCTTACTGAGTACCACCTCCTTAGTGATAGTGATTGTGATTGTGTTAAGTCCCCCCCCCTCCCCCCCCGATTAACCCCTAGACTATCCATTGTCGGAATATTGTTAGTCCTCTACCGTAAAGACGGATACAAAATATTTGTTCAGAGTTTCTGCCATCTCAATGTTCCCCATTACTAATTCCCCGATCTCGTCCTCTACGGGACCACCATTTACTTTAGCCATCCTTTTCCTTTTTATATATCTAAAGAAACTCTTGCTATCTGTTTTTATATTTTGCGCTCGTTTACTTTCATAGTCTATCTTCCCTTTCTTAATCATTTTTTTAGTCGTTCTTTACTGGCTTTTAAAAGCTTCCCAGTCTTCTATCCTCCCACTAGTTTTGGCCACTTTGTAGGCCCTTGTTTTTAATTGGATACTATCCTTTATTTCTTTAGTTAGCCACGGATGGCTATCTTTTCTCTTACACCCTTTCCTCCTTACTGGAATATATTGTGAAGTTTGTTGTTTAGTCTTATCTTCAACAGGCTTTTATTGTCTCCAAACCTAAATTCAAGAAGATACTTTGCAGCTAGCCTTGGAGGCCATCAGTTACAGTATGGTACAGCACATGACCAAGGCCTGCCGCAGCCATTTTGTATTAAGCCCTCCCCCACCGGGTGAGCAGGGAGTGATACAGGTGAACCCCCTTTCACAGATCACGTATTGAAAGGTTATGGCACTCACAGCTTCACATCTTTCTAAGCCATTTGGAGTTCTTAAAAAAAAACAGCTTCATTCAAATCTTCGAACTGACAGATTGGGCGTGTGGGCCAATCAAACCTTATAAATCAGCACTCCATATGCATAGTCATACGCATAGTTGAAACTATCAGTGAAAATTGCTAGAAAACATAATTCTGCGTTCAGGGTTCCTGTGCAATTGGACGAAGTGTGGGTGGTGATATAAGTAGAATTTCATGCTTGGATCAGGAACTGTGTCAAATGTAAGTTAACGGAATTCTCCACTGCAATTGCTCAGATCAGTTAGGAATTTATCTGGTTGCACTGTGCACTTTGATTGCATTATAGACTAAATACCAGGGAAGGGTCTGCTGCAGTGTAATCATATAGTTTCACAATGAAAAATAGTGGAGGGAATTATTTTACTAACGATTGTGTATCGTGTGTTATTAGCTCCACCAATGGCCCAGTGTAACACTTAACTATATAGACCAGAAGGTCACAGGTTTGAGTTCTGATCCATTGTTGTCACAGAGTATTTAGAACCTATACACTATGTGATTTCAGCTAGGATACCAATTGAACAGCTACAGTTGGCCTTAGCTGCTGTTTGATAGTTAGGCGGAAAAATCAAGCATGGTTTGCAGTCTCAATCGCTATCCAGTGACCCCTATTGGAAAGTATGTGCACAATCATTGGTTGAAAACAGATTTGGCTAGGATGACATGCTCCCACGATCAACTGGCCCGCCAGCACTCACCGTCTAGACATGCAAATGAAAACTGCCCACTTGGCTGAGATACTGGATGGCTGCCAGCACCAATATCCAATGATAGAGTCAGTGCCTTCAGGAGAGGTGAATAAATTGGAGGAAAGAAAACACTGTCATCTCACAGCAGGGCCTGGGTGGTGTCCATTCAGCCCAGGCTGATAGTGTGAGAGTCGCCTCATATAAATGACAGCACTGAAGCAGGCCATTCAGCTCATTTGGGACTATGCCAGAAATATTTGAGTCTCAAAATGAAAAGTGGTTTGAGTAATCCCTGTTTAGTTACAGTGTGCAAATAAAATATGAAGTACCGGTAAGTACAATCATTCCTTAATTTATTAAAATATACTAAAAAATTAAAATACACCAGGTGCCATTTTTATCGTATCATAATAAGTTGGTGCCCATGCATAGTGAATTGAGAGGCTCTGCACAAGCACAATGAGGGACTAGCAAGAAGAGAAAATGGGAAGAAGAGAAAGTAAAGGACCTTTGTAAGTGGATATATGGAGATGGAAATTTGTCATGGCCCGTTTCCCGGTCCATAACCAGCGATGTGTTGACAGCAGCAGTCAACCGGGAGTCGCGAGGCAGGCTCATATTTGGGCCTCATTAACAGTTTTTTGTACGAGCTGCTGGCACCTTTCACACCTCCACGGACAGCTTGCACATTGTACATTGTTCAATGTCGGGCCACTTGCCTCGCTGGCAGAGGCCATAAAGGAAGTCCGAGGAGTGAGGCTAGAGTGGGGATAGGTGGCGGGAGGAGGGGCAATTGCAAGGTGTGGAGTCGGTGGAGCTCCTTGCTGCAGAAATGCTTTTTAAAAATTTAAGCTTACCTTTACCTGGCATCTTCTCAGCTAAATCCCAAACCATTTCATTAAGGGAGCCTAAATCAGGCATTTGGCCTCTCACTTGCATAAGTAACATGCCTATCAGTTTTTGGCGGCCGCCTGGGATGCCTGTAAAGCGGTCTTTAGCAATATGGCAGCTCCCATAATACAGGCGCAGATCGGGCGTGGGATGTTGTGCCCTGAAATTGGTCCTTTCTCTGCCCGCTGGAAAACAGGTGACAAGGACCAATTTTTACTCCATGGCCTCAGTAGAGAACCCTATTTGTTGATTAGCCAATAAAAATGCATTTTGTGCTGATCTGGCTTGTTTACATAAGCCAAGTAAATACATTTGTTGATATGGCAACTGATGAAAATGATTGAATTAGGTCTCAGTTCAAAGTGTGCATGAGGTTGGTAGTGACTAATTCTGTGGAAAATAAGGTAAATCATCATTGGAAGCTTGCAGTGATGTTCTGTGTTGTTGCTGTGAATACACAGGCGCAGAACATAAAATAAAACAGTCCCACTATATTGACAAGTGATGCTCTGAATCAAGTCGTTATTATTCTGGACTCGTGCCAATTAAAGATCTGAAGGACCAACAGTTGGTTAGTTACAGGAGATGACCATTCATGTGAATAGTGTTCGGTGTTTTTGTTCCTGCCTTTAAAGTTCACCTCCAAAGTTAATAAATACCCAGCCAAGTTTAATGCAACATTTGATCACTAATTATACCACCAACAGCTTTGCTACCCTCCTCCGCCATCCCCAAAATATAGGTACATTTGTGCTAACGCCGGATGTCCAAACTTTTTTTGGTTATTTTCTAGGAGCGTAGCTGATGTGATTGAGTTGGTCACCCGTTTTACGCCACGCCCAATTTTACTCTCCATTGACTAGTACCTGTAGACTAGGGTTGCCAACTTTTGTTGGATGTGTTCCTGGAGGTTTCATCACCAGGTGACCTCCCGCCTCCAACCGCCCTGCCCAGTCAAATAGCACTTTTTTTCCAGCTCCATTTGTTGAATAATTAATAAACTAAACAAAATGGGGACAAAACATTTTTTTCATGCCCCTATGATTTTTCTCCTGGGTTGCTCACAGCAGTGACCAGGAAATTAATCTGTAATTCCTGGAGACTCCAGGACAACCCTACTGTGGACCCTACTTGGCACACCTACTAAGATAGAAGATGGTGGGAGTATTGCATAAATATGGCGAAGCATTGACTACAGGAAGAAAAGTCTTTAATTTGTTTGATACAAAGATTTTAATTTCTGGAGTTTCGTTATGAAACTCTGAAGTGAAGTATTTTTTTTTGAGACACAAATTTAAATTCCAGTTTCGTAAAGTAACTGCATCAGAACCAGCCAGCAACCAAATTAAACCCTGGATATACGCTTTGCAAACTTTGGAGTCTGTCTGTTAGCAGTACAGCAAAGTCTCACTGCTCTACACTTGTCTGACCTTTGTCCAGCAGCTGTAAAATGAGGAGGTCTAACAGGTTTTAATCCTCCACACTGCTGCATCCAACCACAGGAATGCACCCAGAGAAATGCCTAGCTGTGCAAACTGGATCAAACAAGTTTAGGGCAGTGTTGCGGCTTGCACAGACGACCAGGATTTGTGGTGCTTGTAAGCTGCCAGCTTGAAACCACTGCCACAGCTGCTTCCCGAACCAGGGTTTAACAAAAGGACAAGTCCAATGTTTTATATGGAATCATCGGGTCAAGCATTACCTGACCAGCCACGTGCTGTAGTGCAGACCCAGAGCTTGGGAACACTGGAAATGCTGGCAGCGAGTTTAATAAAGCACGGCATCATGTATCATTTAACATTCTCGAGTAACGTTTATGAAATGGGAAACACTTTGGGCCATGAGTTGCTTGTTGAAGTTATGCTGGTATAATGACTAGTACCCATTTAATGGTTATTCTATGTTGCATTAGTGCAACTGCAACACTTTGCGGCTTCTTAACTTCATGCTTTGTGCCGCCAGTATTTTGAAAAAAAAGCATGTTGAGATCTGCTGATCAGACAAGCCTTGCAAAAAGGAAACTGATGCAGTGGATGTGTTTCGTAGTTTGATTCAAGTGTTTTAAGTGCAGAAAACCTTGAAGAGCAGTGCCTGTGCACGGCATTAGTCCCGTACAGCGCGATGGCTGTGTTTTTTTAGAAGGCTGGAGTGAGAACTCAGCAACAGCAGCTCTCTTCATCTCCAGAGAGAAGTAAGAAAACTGGAGGGACGTATCTCAGGAAATGGGCATTCAGCCCTGAATCGTAACACAGCGTATTTGAGAACATACATGGAGAAGTTTAACTAAGCCGTACCAGCCCACTGGAAATGTGGTAGGAGGTATCATCCACGAGAAAACCGAGTGTCAATACACGCAATAACTTGCTTGAGAAAGCCACAGCCTCGGTCTTGATAACAGTAAAACATAAGCATTGTGGAAAGGTCTGAACGCGTAATAAACCTTAATGACAGTTATAGAATGTAGAGTCATGGTTTGAGGTTTCAACAAAGACATTGGGCATACAGTACTTGTTTCCTGAACAGCAACCGATCCTTCACTCTGCTACTATGGCTTCCTACACACCATTGCTACCTCCTCCCTTTGATAATCTTATGCCTTAAAACCGGAGGATGGAGAGACTCTTGCACATTCCAGTTGGTAGATCTCCTCCCAGAGGTAGAAACCCTGACTGGCCCTGCTGAGTCTGCTACAGTACCTGACATAGTAGCTGCTTTTCAAGCAAGTAGTTTTGAGCAGTACCAAACAGAAACAATATGGTATTTTTAAAATAAAATGGCTGTTGTAGTTATCTTTCTGCCCACCTTTCTAATTTTCTCTCCTGAAGGTGCTGCACACACTGGGATAAGGTTCCAGGGGTGCTGGCCACCCACCGGTGCCTTAACTAAGTATAAGCTTGGAAAACGAATGCCGGTAGCCTGTTTAACCGTGAATGAGTGACTGCTGTGGCTTCACCTCACACACACACATACTTTTCAGTATGGGCCATTAGATAACAGTTAGGAGCGGGAACCCCTTTTCCTTCATTGAGCCACGTAGACCGCTACTACGAACAGCTACTACCAACAGCTGACTCATCCCGAGCATGATCTTTGCTGTGCCTCATTGTGCCTTTTGCAGACAACCGTTTTCCACTCAGTAACATAAACATCTCTGCCAAATAATTTCCCTCACCATCAAGAAATTCCTTTCAAAAGCAGCGAGGGGATCACTGCACTCAATGGCTGCCCCTACCATTTGTCTTGAGTCCATTGCATTATTAAGATCAGAAGTGGATCTCCTGTGATGTTGTTGATTGACAGGGTATGCTGCTTTGTAACATGAGCCCGCTGTGCCCCAAAAGCAAGTGTCCTACTCACTGCTGGTGGAACCATAGATGTTGGTTACAACAGGATTTTTCTTCCTCTCTTTTCAACCAACCTCCCAGCTAAACAGGGTGTCTCTCTCTCTCTCTCTCTCTCTCTATCTCTGTTTCAATCTTTCCTCTCATCTCAACAAGATTTCTGTTTCCCCTGTGTTCTCTCTGCTTCCGCAGTCAGGTCTTTCCCACTTCTTGCTACCCAGCTCCTTTTTACAGTTCTATATCTCTTTTTCCCTCCCCTACAATGGAGTCTCTTTCATTCTCTCTTTCACTTTCTCTCTTCCTCCACCCATTCATTAGAACAACACAGTTTATGGGGTGATATGATAGAAGTGTTTAAAATTGAGCAAGGATGGTCCTGGGTAAATAGAAACAGACTGTTTTCAGTAGTTGAGGGGCCATATACACCATCATCATCATAGGCAGTCCCTCGAAATTGAGGAAGACTTGCATCCATTCTAAAAGTGAGTTCTCAGGTGGCTGTACAGTCCAATACAGGAATTTCAGTCTCTGTAACAGGTGGGATAGACAGTGGTTGAAGGAAAGGGTGGGTGGGGAGCCTGGTTTGCCGCACACTCCTTCTGCTGTCTATGCTTGGTTTCTGCATGCTCTCGCTGACGAAACTCGAGGTGCTCAGCGCCCTCTCGGATGCTCTTCCGCCACTTTGGGCGGTCTTGGGCCAAGGCTTCCCAGGTGCCGGTGGGGATGTTACACTTTATCAAGGAAGCTTTGAGAGTGTCCTTGAAGCATTTCCTCTGCCCACCTGGGGCTCGCTTGATGTGTAGGAGTTCCGAGTAGAGCACGTACTTAAGGAGTCTCGTGTCGGGCATGCGGACAATGTGGCACGCCCAATGGAGCTGGTCGAGTGTGATCAGTGCTTCGATGCTGGGTATGTTGGCCTGAGCGAGAACACTGACGTTGGTGCATCTATCCAACCAGGGTATTTGCAGGATCTTGTGGAGGCAGCACTGGTGGTACTTCTCCAGCGCTTTGAGGTGTCTGCTGTATATAGTTGATGTCTCTGAGCCATATAGGAGGGCAGGTATCACTACTGCCCTGCAGACCATAACCTTGGTGCCAGATTTGAGGTCCTGGTCTTCAAACACTCTCTTCCTCAGGCGACCGAAGGCTGCGCTGGCACACTGGAAGCGGTGTTGGACCTCGTCATCGATGTCTACCCTTGCTGAAAGTAGACTCCCGAGCTATGGAAAATGGTACACGTTGTCCAAGGCCAAGCCATGGATTTTGATGACTCGGGGGGCAGTGCTTTGTGACGGGGTCAGATTGATGTAGGACCTTTGGCTTACAGATATTTAGATAAAGCCCATGCTTTCGTACGCCTCGGTAAAGGTGTTGACGATGGCTTGGAGATCGGCCTCTGACTGTGTGCAGAGGCAAGTGTCGTCTGCGTACTATACTTCAATGACAGAGGAAGGGACGACCTTGGATTTAGCCTGGAGGCGACGTAGGTTGAACAGGTTCCCATTGGTTCGACAGTTTATTTTTAATCCAGTGGGGAGCTTAAATGTAAGAGATTTAGAATAGAGGGCAGGAGAAACTTATTTACAGAGAGTTGTGAGACTGTAGAATTTAGCATGGAGGCTGTAGAATTTAGCACTTCAGGCAAAAATTATCATTCAAGATTAGAATAAGTAGGTGCTTAAAGGAGAAGTGATATGGGATCAGAGTGGGTGAACATGATTAGGACCTTTTATTCATGTGGAGAGTACTTATTAACAGACACGTTGGCCTAAACACCCTGTTTCTGTGTTGTAATTTCTATGTATATCTATGTAGTTCTATGGTTCTCTTTCCCTAGGCACTATCTTATCCCCTTCACATCATCCCTCTCCTTAAACCCACCCTCAATCAACCATCCATCCTTTGAAACTACCGTCCTTCCCCAACCTGACTTCTCTCTCTCAGATCCTTGAACATATTGCACCTCCCAGCTCCATTCCTATGTCACCTAAAACGCTCTGCCTAAATCCTACCAGTCCGACTTTCCGCCATTCTTCCAGAACCAAAATGGCCCTGGCACAAGTCATAAATGATATCTCTGTGATTTTAGAGCTTTATCCTTCTGCATCCTCCTTGACCTTTCATCTCTTGCCCCTCAACTCCGTTTCTATTGTCAGTCCAATTGACTGACATTATGTCTTCCAGCTCAGTATCAGAAATGCCAAAGGCATTATCTTCAGCCTTTACTGGAAAATCTGTTATGGATTCCATCTTGTTCTCATCTATTTTCTTAGTTCAAAGCAGACTGTAATCTCAGCACCTGTTTGACCGTCAGCTGAGCTATAAACCCATGGCCACGAAATTTCAGATCGCCCCGTTTGGGGGAGGTAACCCTTGTGGGGTGGGATTTCTGCGCCGGGTGCAGAATTAGGGGCATTGCACCTGAGAGGAAGTAGAGCGCAATGTCACGCGTTCTACTTCCTCTTGGGGTGGGCTCGGATACACTAAGCATGCGCAACACGAAGCGCTCCGCGTAACGCTATCGCGTTCCACGGGCCCTCCCCTTCCGTTAAAGGGGAGGGATGCTGCGAGCTCTGCACGGCACTTGATGGGCATACACTAGGCCACCAGTGATGTGGGTGCTGTGGCCGCAGCCCAGCATCAAAATGGGGTGCCGGGCTGCACGATCACGGCACGGCCCCCGTGAAATCGGCAGCGAAACACCCGACCGGTAAGAAAGCAAAAAAAAATGGCAGTGTGCACCTCCCGTTTAAATTTCGCCCCACAAGCGAAGTGTGGTCCAGTTCACGACTTGTGAGAACACAGGAACGCAAGAAATAGGAGCAGGAGTAGGTCATTTGACCCCTCTAGCTTACTCCGCCATTTAATAAGATCATGGCTGATCTGATCATGGACTCAGTTCCATTTCCCTGCCCGCTCCCCATAGCCCTTTATTCCCTTATCGCTCAAAAATCTACCTCTGTCTTAAATATATTCAGTGACCCAGCCTCCACAGCTCTCTGGAGCAGAGAATTCCACAGATTTACAACCCTCTGAGAGAAGAAATTCCTCCTCAGCTCAGTTTTAAATTGAAGGTCCCTTATTCTCAGACTATGCCCCCTAGTTTTAGTTCCTTTAATGAGTGAAAATATCCTCTCTGCATCCACCTTGTCAAGCCCTCTTATATTTTCGATAAGATCACCTCTCATTCTTCTGAACTCCAATGAGTATAGTCCCAACCTACTCAACCTATCTTCATAAGTCAATCTCCTCATCTCCGGAATCAACCTAGTGAACCTTCTCTGAACAGCCTCCAATGCAATCTTTTCCTTCCTTAAATACGGAGACCAAAACTGTACGCAGTACTCCAGGTGTGGCCTCACCAATACCCTGTACAAGTTGTAGCAGGACTTCTCTGCTTTTATACTCTATCCCCCTTGCAATAAAGGTCAACATTCCATTTGCCTTCCTGATTATTTGCTGTACCTACATACTAACATTTTGTGTTTC
This sequence comes from Pristiophorus japonicus, assembly GCF_044704955.1. Classification (NCBI taxonomy): domain Eukaryota; kingdom Metazoa; phylum Chordata; class Chondrichthyes; family Pristiophoridae; genus Pristiophorus; species Pristiophorus japonicus. Next base: position 334,667,692 of record NC_091978.1, read on the forward strand.
ATTCACAAGGACCCCCAGGTCCCTCTGTACTGCAGCACTTTGCAATTTTTCTCCATTTAAATTATAATTTGCTTTTCTATTTTTTTCTGCCAAAGTGGATAACCTCACATTTTCATATATTATGCTCCATCTGCCAAATTTTTGCCCACTCACTTATCCTGTCTATATCCCTTTGCAGATTTTTCGTATCCTCCTCACAATTTGCTTTCCCACCCATCTTTGTATCATCAGCAGACTTGGCTATATTACACTCGGTCCTTTCATCCAAGTCATTAATATAGATTGTAAATAGTTGAGGCCCCAGTACCAATCCCTGCGGCACCCCACTAGTTACTGTTTGCCAACCGGAAAATGACCCGTTTATCCCGACACACTGTTTTCTGTTAGTTAGCCAATCCTCAATCCATGCTAATATATAACCCCCAACCCCGTGAACTTTTATCTTCTGCAGTAACCTTTTATGTGGCGCCTTATTGAATGCCTTATGTAAATCCAAATACACCACATCCACAGGGTCCCCCTTATACACCCTGCTCGTTACATCCTCAGAGAACTCCAGCAAATTTGTCAAACATGATTTCCCTTTCATAAAACCATGCTGACTTTGCTTGATTGAATTATACTTTTCCAAATGTTCTGCTACTGCTTCCTTAATAATGTTCTCTAACATTTTCCCAACGACATGTTAGGCTAACCGATCTATCGTTTCCTGCTTTCTGTCTGCCTCCTTTTTAAAATAGGGGCTATACATTTGCGGTTTTCCAATTTGCTGGGACCTTGAGGAAGTGCAGCCACTTCTTTTGGACTCTAGGATGCAAGCCATCAGGTCCAGGGGACTTGTCTGCCTTTAGTCCCATTATTTTACCGAGTACTACTTATTTAGTGATAGTGATTGTATCCTCCCTTCCTTTAGCCCCTTGATTATACCCTAATGGGATGTTTTTAGTGTCTTCCACTGTGAAGACCGATACAGAATATTTGTTCAAAGTATCTGCCATATCTCTGTTCCGCATTATTAATTCCCCAGTCTCATCCTCTAGGGGGACCAACATTTACTTTAGCCACTCTTTTCCTTTTTATGTACCTGTAGAAACTCTTTTCTATCTGTTTTTATATGTCGTGCTAGTTTACTTTCATAATCTATCTTCCTTCTCTATTATTTTTTCATCGTTCTTTGCTGGCTTTTAAAAGTTTCCCAATCCTTTGGCCTCCCACTAGACTTGGCCACATTGTATGCCCTTGTTTTCAATTTGATACCACCCCTTATTTCCTTAGTTAGCCACGGATGGTTATCTCTTCTCTTACAGTCTTTCCTTCTCATGGGGATATATTTTTGTTGAGAGTTATGAAATATCTCCTTAAATATCTGCCGCTGCTCATCAACCATTCCACTCTTTAATCTATTTTCCCAATCCACTTTAGCCAACTCTGCCTTCATACCTTTGTAGTCTCCTTTATTTAAGCTTAGGGCACTGGTTAGAGATCCAACTTTCTCACCCTCCAACTGAATTTCAAATTCAACCATGCTATGGTCACTCATTCCTAGAGGATCCTTTACTAGTAGATCGTTTATTAATCCTGTCTCATTACACAGTACCAGATCTAAGATAGCCTGCTCCCTGGTTGGTTCTGCAACGTGCTGTTATAGGAAACTATCCCCGATACACTCTATGAACTCTTCCTCAAGGCTACCCTGGCCAATTTGCTTTGTCCAATTAATATGAAGGTTAAAATCACCCATGATTATTGCCGTTCCTTTTTTACAAGCTCCATTATTTCTTGATTTATACTCCATCCAACAGTGTAGCTACTGTTAGGGTGCCTATAGACTATGCTTACCAGCAACTTTTCCCCCTTATTATACCTTAACTCCACCCAAACTCATTCAACATCTTGATCTTCTAAGCCAATATCATTTCTCATTAATGCACTGATCTCATCCTTTATTAACAGTGCTACCCCACCTCCTTTTCCTTTCTGTCTGTCCTTCCAAATTGTCAAATACCCCATAATATTTAGTTCCCAGCCTTGGTTGCCTTGCAATCATGTCTCTGTCATGGCTATCAGATCATACTTATTTATATCTATTTGTGCTGCCAACTCATCTATTTTGTTACGAATGCTGCGTGCATTCAGATAAAGAGCTTTTAAATTTGTTTTTTCACCCTTTTTTCCTGCTTTGACCCCACTTTCTGATTCACTTTTAAGTTTATACATTCTGTCCCTTCCTGTCTCGCTCTGGTTTTCATTTCCCCCAGTGCTATCCTGCTCTATTGTCTTCTCCTTATTCTTTGACTTTTTAAATTTTCGTTCAGCTGAACACCCCCCACTAATTAGTTTCAAGCCCTCTCTACAGCCCTAGTTATGTGATTCGCCCTAGTTTTTGACCTTTATTTGACCCTAGTCCCAGCACGGTCTAAGTGGAGTCTGTCAGAACGGAATAGCTTCCTTTTACCCCAGTACTGGTGCCAGTGCCCCACGAACCACGAGGCTGGCGCTGACATCGCCCGTGGCAGCCTCACGGGGCTCTGCCCAATTTCTGCTGCTGGACGAAAAGGGGTCGCTGTGCACGGGAATGATGTCATCTCCGGAAGCACAGTGGCCTGGGGTGCTACCAGCGGGGGCGCGTCGCTACTGGTTTCGCACCTCCTCTAACTCACACGCAATTTCACGGAAGCCAGTAGCGTGCCCCTTTTCCCCATGGCGAAAACACTTTTGTGCCCCGTTAGCACTCCAGAGGCGCTAACGGGAGGCGCACAACAAGCCAATTCCGGCCCCCGTATCTTTCCATTACCAAAACCACTTATTTCCACATCTCTAACAATACCTGCCTTGCCCTAACATCCAATCTGCTGTTGAAGTCTTCATTTCAAGCTGTGTCACTTTCAGGCTTGACTACTCTTAATATCTGTTTGCTAGCCTCCCATCTTCCACTCTGGATAAGCTGCAACTTGTCAACAACTTGGCTACGCCTAGTCCCATTCACCTATCACTCCATTCTGTCCAACCTACCTTGGCTCCTGATCCCCCAATACATTACATTTAAAACACCCTATCTCTGCAAAATATATAACAACAACTTGTATTTTTATAGTGCCATTAATGTAGTAAAACGTCCCAATGCATTTTTAGGAGCATTATCAAACAAAATTTGACACCGAGCCATATTAGGAGAGAAAAGGCAGGTGATCAAAAGCTGGACCAGAGGTTGGTTTTAATGGGCATCTTAAAGGTGGAGAGAGAGGTAGAGTTGCAAAGAGGTTTAGGGAAGGAACTCCAGTGTTTAGGGCCTAGGCAACTAAGACACTCGTGTCAATGGTGGAGTGATGAAAATCAGGGATGAGTAAGAGCCAAAATTCCTCTTGGGTCTTACAGAAACCCTACTTAGTGGGAAAGAAGAGAATATTCTTAACCAATGGTCAAGAAGACAATTGATGGACTGACTGGATGGTCATGACAGACGACAAACATGGCTCAAAGCCTTCCCTGTAAAGTACCAAGTTCACAACCTATTGAATTGATCCAATTTTTTGTGGGTATGTGACTGATATTTATGTACATTTTGAATTGCATATTTTCAACCACATTTATTCCAGCTAGCACCACTGCAGTACCGTTCTATATTTTCTTAAGAGTGCCACATTCAAGTCTTGCTGTTGGCTTTGGGGAAAGTGTAGGTGGTGATATGCTTTAGCACATTTTTGGGTTGGAAGAGAAGGGAAAGAAATGAGAGCATCATTAGATTCAACGTCTGGCACCATGCTGCCCTTGTATACATTTTGTATTCTGACTGCCAAATGCAAGCGATGTAGCGGTTCAATGGGAAAATGGAACGTGGTAGGAATTAAGTGCTGAAGTACCATGGAGTAAAATGGATGGCAGTAAGAGACACCCCAACCAAGCAGCTTTAAAAAAAATGATCTAAGCAGCAATTACTGCTCTCTAGCAATTCAAATCATTGTCGCTATTGCAACGTTCCATGTAATCATTTCTGTACTTTCTTGGAGTAAAGCTTAACGCCCGGCACACTTTTCCAAGTCATTATGCAAAACCAGTTTTACTTATCCAATGGCTTAGTGTGTAAATACACTGTGCTATTCCTGGGTAGTAGCTTACTAGCTACGCTCAGATGGTAACACTCTTGCCTTTGGGTCAAAAGGCTGTGAGTTCAAGTTCCATACCAGGCTCCTAAAATTCTGCAGGAGAGTTCACCCAGACTCCCAGCGCAATCCCCAGGAAAATTGTGTCAACGCTGAAAATGGTAATTTCCACCATTTTCCATCAGTTTCAGGCTGGAGTTATGGAGGAGACTGGTAGACACTCCTTCCTCTCTTCCCCCTCCCCCTCCCCGCCCCCCGTGGAGCCTCAGGGCCCAGATGTTTGTTCATAATCTCGACTGATAATATTAGTGCAGCTTTGAGGAAGAGCTGCATTGCTATAGGTGCTTGGCTATGGAGATCCGTTACATTTCAAATCATAACAAAATCTCTAATATTTCTATAATTTTAATATACATTTTCCAATGAGGCTGCTCACTATAAATTTTATTTGTTGCAACAGGCAGCTGAGCTGAAATACACAAGTAGTCGCAAAACTATATCCAGTGCCTCTCTTATTTGGGAGGCAATGCACTTTTATATGCAAGTACATAATGGCTTTGAAATTCTGTTGGGATTAAACGAGTCTGCCGCTGTAGTCCCACATACGCTGTTTTGCTGGGGGTTCCGCCAATCTCCCACTGAAGATATGGTAGAACCTCTACCCAATTTCATTAAACAATCAGTTTAAGGTAGAAGGGTTGGGGGGGTAGTCATTGGGTTGGAACAAATACCTAAACACTCTGGTGGTTAGACAGAAACCTCACATATCAATTTATGTTTTGGATACTGATCCAGGTTTGGCAGTATTGGGAGATTTAGTGTTGTGACTTTTACTGTTTTTGTACCCAAGAAGATGTTGAAATTCTAAAATCAGATGAAATTTACTGTACTGATTTTCTGCTTAATCAATCTGATTCATTGTTTATGGCCTACATTACATGATAAATTATCTCCTTATGTTCAGATCCCTCCATGGCCTTGCCCCTTCTTATCTCTGTAACCTCTAAGAACTTCCTTCATTTCTGGCCTCTTGTGTATCCCCGACTTCCTTCACCCCAACACTGGTGGCCGTGCCTTCAGCTGTCTAGGCCCAATCTCTGGAATTTCCTGCCTATACCTCTCAACATCTGCACCTCTCTTTCCTCCATTAAGATACTCCTTAAACCCACCTCTGTGGACACCTGTCTGAATGTCTCATTCTCTGGCTCGGTGCCAATTTTTATATGATTACGCTCCTCTGAAGTGCCTTGGAATGTTTTACTATGTTCAAGATGCTATATAAATGCTAATTGTTGTATAATAGAGTGTTTATTCTTCTGATAGCCAAAATCGCAAAGAACACTAGATGGTTCGTCAATTCAATGAGCTAATTACAGTCGCGAGCGTTTCTATTCAAAATAGGCAGTGCGATGTACAGATACTGGGGCGATTTTCGTATCTTGTGTTGAGTGGGCAGTGAGTGGAGTATGTGCTCTACCTTCCTGAAAGAATCAGTATGGGACCAGAGTCTTTTCCATGGTTGGGTCTCATTTATATTCATTCGGCAAGCTGCCAGCATTAAATATGTTCTACATAGGCAGTTAGCTGATCTGTGGACAAGAAATCCGGCGGGGCGGCCCTTTTTGAAGGGCTTGCAGCGGCACATTAAAGGAGAGGGCTGGAATCATTGGGAGCGAAATGAAGCAGCAATTCTAACAGCAAGCAAAAATTTTGCAACATCTACAACAGTAAGGAGATTAAATATGGAAGCCTTTAACCCACAAGCAATGGTAGTAAAAATTAATACCACACCTACTTCCAGTTTTCCCTGACTCAGTTAAGGATGCCTTTAACATATGCTCAAAATGGCCACCTCCGAATCCTACTGCCCATGTCTGGTGGATGGGAGCAGGAACTGGCAGTAGCAACATGCGCAGAGATGAAAATGGCTTTGGGGTCTTACATACGTCATCTCACCCCGATTTGCATTTATTAATGAGGCCCCCGCCTGTTTCCATCAGGAGCTCTGGCCGTCTAAATCAAGTTTTGATCGGAAAATCAACACAGGCAGACAACAAGTCGACACTTCTATTCCACTCGTTAATTTGGTCCTGCTATCACCCCAAAGATAGTTGAAGAAGAGCAGAAAGTTCTTCCAGTGTCCTGACCAATCATCATCATCATAGGCAGTCCCTCGAAATCGAGGAAGACTTGCTTCCACTCTAAAAGTGAGTTCTCAGGTAGATGTACAGTCCAATGCGAGAATTACAGTCTCTACCACAGGTGAGGCAGACAGTGGTTGAAGGAAAGGGTGGGTGGGGAGCCTGGTTTGCCAAACACTTCTTCCGCTGTCTGCGCTTGTTTTCCGCATGCTCTTAGCAACGAGACTCGAGGTGTTCAGCGCCCTCCCGGATGCTCTTCCTCCACTTTGGGCGGTCTTGGGCCAGGGATTCCCAGGTGTCGGAGGGGATGTTGCACTTTATCAAGGAGGCTTTGAGGGTGTCCTTGAAATGTTACTCTGCCCACCTGGGGCTCGCTTACCATGTCGGAGCTCCGAGGAGAGCGCCCTCAGTCAACAGCACTAGAAACAAATTGACTGGTCATTCTTCTTTCTCTGTTTCTCTGGTCTGTGCCGAGTCAAGTCAGCAATTAAAGTGCTACAAATGGTCTGGCTGCCCATGGACTAGTGAAAGGAAAAAATCAGCCCAGCATCCTACGACTGCTGGCCAGTGACACCCTACTACAAAGTGCTTGGCATGTGGGTATCAGTTGAGAACATAATTGGGCTCAGCTATGATATCCCCCACAGACAAATAGCCTGCTGACACTCATGGTCCAAGTTTGCAATTGAACAAGGGCCATTTGGGCAAGATACCCCAGTAAGAATTAGTTCCTTCACAAGAGGAGAGAAAAGTGGGTGGGGAAAAGCTTAATAATCCTCGCACCGTCTCTGCTGTAGGGTAGCAGAGGGTTAGAGCAAGGCTTTTATGCACTTTGAGTCTGATCATGTGTGGTCAGTGGGTACTCAAATCTGCGGCAAAATATAAAACAATGGAATCAAACTCCATGCATATGACAGCATCCTCCAGGACCAGATTTTTCATGGATTGTAAAAGCAGCTGTTGGAGCTGTGGAAAATGCAGTCTTCTTCCTTCTTCAGTCGTCTTCCTATTGCACTCTTTTCCTATTGCAGGCCTCTTCCAATAAGGATCAGAGTTGTCATGTCAAGTCGAGTAAAAGGTTGTGGATCTCCAATTCAGTGTCGCTCTCCCAGTCCCATCACTGGTAGAACAGTGACTTTTATAATCTACTTTCTGACCTATTTGTTTGGAGTTTCTCATTGTAATGTTTTATGACTCAAATTTAAATAGGAATTTTTAATAATTGATTTAATTTTTTTTCTTACTTTTCCTTTCTATCTCCATGTCTCTCTCTCTCAATTCAATCTTTCTTTTCCTCTCTTTGTTTTTCTTTCTGTATTTAATTTGACTGTAATTCACCCAATTTCCTTCTCTGTCATTTATCTGTTTCTCTATCCTTAAATCTCATTGGTTAAGGGGATAGACTGTTGGCCCTGTTGTTCACCAAGACCCCGTTGACCTTGCCGTTATCAATTCGCACATCCAGCAATTTGCGATGCAAAATTGTTTGGAGCTGAAGGCTGAAGAAATAGATCCAATTAACGAGGCGCACCGCGAGATGTCCCGCTCCAGCAAATTCTGGCCCAAAATAATATATGCTTTTATATCATGCCTTTCCCAAAGCACTCTACTTCCCAATGTGCTTGACACAATAAATTAATTTTTTCCAAGTGCAGTGACTGTTGTTATGTATGCAACTGAGGCAACCATTCTGCAGCAGCAAGGTGCCACCTACAGCTACAAAGTGAATGGCAAATATGTTGCAAGGTGGCACTGGTTGACGATTTCTATCTCATTCCCAATGATTTGGTTTTATTTGCAAGCTGAAGTTCCTGGTTAGATGAGATTTATTCAGGAACCTTAGCCACACATTCAGATATATGAAGTGTGCAGGAAAAGACAACATTTTCAAGGTTGTAATGAGCATATGTAGGACAGACGACAGGAAGTACTACTTTATACAGAGGAGCAATCAACAGCTGGAACAGATTGCCAAAAGATGATTTGAGGCCCCCAAGTTTATACTAATACTAATCTTCACCAATCAGGCATTCACGCTCACAATGCGTAGGAGAGTTTCAATCCCTTGGATCAGTAATTCAGATAGGGGATGAGGGGATTATTGAGAAACAGATTTCCATCTAAAATGGTGATCAAGATTCTCTGAGCCTTTTGTAGGGTAATGTATCTATTTGTTACAGCAGAGGGGGAGACCTTTGTGGTGTAGTGGGTTAACATACTGGCCTTTCAACTTTGGGATCTCATCTTGAATCTAGCTGAGACAGTTAGAATGAAAGGCTCCTGTTTGTTGTCTTCAAGGATTCAATGTGGAATTATTTTGGGAATCTGAATCCAGTTTACAGTACTTCCACCTTTTCTGGCCACCAGTGGGCTGAGTGGGTAAGCCTGTACTCACAGGAATTTTTTCTTTGTTGGCTTGTATGGTCCTTCCACAGGAGAAAGTCTGGCAGCCCCACAAGAAAGCTGTGGATCAAGACTTTCAACTGAAACATTGCAATCTGCTCCTGGGGAAGTTAAATTCAGCCGGAGATCCTGCCCTAAGTGGCTATACAATGTTTCTTGCTGTGCCTGTGTGAACTTCAAGTGAATGCAGAATTGTGCTCAGATCCCCTCCCCAATAGATGCTCAATGTGTAGGTGCGCACATAAGTAATGGTAGCTTGGGTAAGCTACATACAGAATGGGAACTGAAATATTCCAGGAGTGAGTTTCCCTCCTGGGGTAATTTTATTGCTAACTCATCAGCACATAGAAAGTAGCAGTCTAGATGTCACATATGGTGGTATTAATGTCAATTTACAAATGCTGACAGAGGTTCAACACTTGTACCTTTGGGCTAAAAACATGAAATAATGTAAAAATTAAATGGACTCAATTAACCCTAGTCAAGATAGTTATGTGGAATACCTACTGGAGTTATAAGTCACACTCAAACCAGGACTTAATCAATAGCAATGGAGTAAAATCGGTGCCATGGAAGTAGATTCACAAAACATTATTCAGAAAATTTGAGTCAAAAGGAGTGAGCTTACCATTCTGATGTACATGGAGGTATTGTGCAGTATTATACTGTGTCTGCAACAAGCCCTCTGCATAAGATTCAATTAGAGAATATTCGACATGGATACAAGAACAACGTATACAGGGAGGAAAAAATACCATGTTAAAACTGGTCCAAGTCAACGCGACCTCGAATTTAGTGTTTTGTCAGCAGGACCCATAGGATAAATAAGCTCCATGGGTGACAGATCATTACTGAAACTATAAGAGTTACAGCTAGGAGACTGAACAAGACACTTGCTGAAGGATAGACTCTACATATGAAATCAATAGCCTGGGATGAAGAGGAAAAGATGACGCTGGAAACATAAGTGAGAAAGATAAATGTCTTTTACTCCAACAAATAGAAAAATATTTCAGGTAAATTAAACATCATGTTCAATTTTACAACTAATAGATAAAGATTAATTGTAGTTATCTCTTCTGTAATTTGTAGATAATAACTAGATAAGTATAAAAATAAAAATAGCTGCGAATTGCCTTCCACATAACTAATTCTGATCAATGGTGCAGAATGTGTAAAAGATAATCACAGACTTAAAATTAGTATTATCCTCATATCAATGTTTCTGATGGGTTTGCATGATCAAAGTATTAATATCTGATTGCGCATTTCTGTTTACAGATTTTAAGACAACTGGCTACTGAACTTCAGTGAATCTGTCTGTCAAAGATTGCATTACCTGCTCAATACTGTGGACTGAGGACACCTGAGTTACAGAAGATGTTTTCCTCAGAACACTTGCACGAAAAGTTTCAGTGGCTTTGGGCAAACTCTGAATAACTCCATCCCAGTGCAGAATGGAAGGGGATTTGCTGGTTTTTCACCAGTGTGGTGAGCAGTTTGGCGGGATAGCGAGTGCCTTGCCTGCAGCGTAACATTTTGCAATGTGCCCATAGCATTGTGCATCCAGATTGCACATTGGTGTAGTAGACATTGTCAATGAACTACTTAAGCAGGCACCTACACTCCTATGGTGAGGACGTAAAAGTGTTTGTATCTGCTTGTGTGACTCACTTGTCCCCTCGACTGCTGTTATAGACCCTCTCGAATGTATGTAGTAACTTGGAGAAGGTCTTATGAAGGATTAAGCATTAGGTGGTGGGTTTTCTCATCAATTGGCAGCACATAGCAGACACTCTCCCTCTTGCTGGCTGTTCAGAATTTCATCTCACTACAAATTCTCTGTTTTCAGTGACTCATTGCTGTCCTGAATAGCTAAAACCTCATGGATGAACACAACAGAGTTAGATGAAAATGACTCATCAGTGAAGACAAGAAGGCTATTATGTGTCATGAAAATACGCTTGCACTAGAAATTAAGAAAGATAATTAAAGATTCTAGATAGGCACAGAATGGTATATCCAGGTTACTTGCAGCTGATTTATTTGCAAAGGGCTTTTCTCTGGATCACATATTGCAGTCTCTCAGAATCTAGTCGAAAGAAAGAAAAAAGTGCAAAGAAGTTTTAAACTGCTGGATAAGAGTAAAAAAAAATGATAAAATGTAGTTACCTCAGTTTCCTCCATTTTGCACCTTGACTGCCTCTAAATTCACGAGCTCATGATGTGCCTATTAGCATATGTAATGTGCCTCGTTCAGATGCTGGAATTGAATAATTCCAACTAACTTCTGCTTGATTGTCTTAGCAGTAAATTAGGCTTGCTGTAAATAGTCAGAAATTGAAGTCTTCCTGCTTGGTTGATAGGTGAATGCTTTAATGTCAGCGATGAAGAATATTAACATAATGTACATTCTTTTTAATTCTGTTGCTAGCAATGATATTGAACAGGGATTTGCTCCTTATCTGTCCGCCTCTTTTCGTCATCCTGCATGGCCCACCCATGTATTTCTGTATCTGGCCTACTGATCCTTCTGCTTTTCGCTCTTCAGTAAGTGGGAGCAAGGAACTGCTGTTAGGTACCTGTGCTTCGTAGTCCAGTGAAATGTTTCTATTGACACCATATACCATTATAGTTAATAGAGACCATTCTCTTAGTTGCTTAATATGGGATATCCCCAATTCCTCATAAGAGTCCCTCTGCCTCATTGGAGGGGAATCTCAGCAGCAGCAGTCGGGAACGCCAGGCACGAAATGTGGGTGATGGAAACAGTCACGAGGTGTAGTGGAGGAGGAGGGAGTGTGGGTGGAGGAGAGGTCGACATTTGAGGAAGACTAGAGGAATGAAACTGGAGTTGTGTGAAACCTGAGGCTCTTCGGTTACCTAATGGACCGAAAAATGCAGCCTCTCCGGGTGCGTACGGTACGCATGTTCCAGAAGAGGCCTCACAAATGCTAGTTCTTAGCGCGCGGCTTTTACGATCTGTCAAATTGACAGATCACACGCATCCCCGCAGGAAGGACATTCGTGCGCCAAGATTTGGGATATTTGCACAACTCATGCCCAGCGAATGCCCTTCAAGCTCTTACACCTGGTAAAAGCAGGCATATAGCCTGTTTTTATCAGCATAAGAGTTTTGAAACATAGAAAAATTAAATGTTATTACTTATTTTTATATTAAAAACCCTGTCTATGAAGGTAAGTTTATTTTTAACACTTAAAACATTTTTTATTAAAAAAAAATTCTCTAAAACATTTAATTTAATGCAATTTCTATTAACTTTTAAAAAAATGAAGTGTTCTTTAAATTTATGTTTGTGTTTTATTTGATTTTACGAGTGTTCTCATTGATAGTAATGGTAGCTCGGAGCTCCCATTACTATGAATGAGAATACTACATAGTGATTGGTGGTCCAGGCCCACATGATTTCAGGATACACATACGATCCTGGAAGACGTGTTCCCGTACGTTGGACTATAAAACTAGGCCTCCGAGCGCAATCCTACATTCCTCCGGGACCACCAGGTATTTTCATTGAAAAGATTTTGGTTGGAGGCGTTCGCCCACAGGAAGCCTCCGACCGCAATTTTCCCGCAGATATTTTCTGTTATTTATTACTGATTCCACCCCCATTTCCCATCCCCAATCTGTCTCCATTCTATTCCCAATTCATTTGTCTCTGCGAAAGTTTAATGATCACAAACAGTCTTTTTGTTGTGAATGTTACATTTACCCTTTCTGTCATCACAATTCCTCTTTGAGTGGACATAATTGATGGGTGCAACTCCAAATAGTTGTTGACTATACTGGTCCATATGCAGCTGGTGGAGATTGTATTCATTGGAACAGGTCAGCACATTATTCTATCAACCTGGTGGACTGAGGCAGTCAGAACTGATGAGTTTGAATGGCAGTCAACCCCCTGGGTTTGGGGTTGCATTACCCTAATTGGGAAGTCCAGTCCTGCTCCAATATTGTCATTAACACCCTTCACTGCACTTCCTTAAGAAATCTTTTTTGACTGTGGCTTGTACAAACAGGGTACTTTTTCAGTTAAAGTGACCAGATTGATGGCATTCACTAACATTGCTCTGTTAAAACAAATCATGACTAGAAATCCCTTCTCCCAATTGAGACATCGGGTGCACTGCTTGTTAAGAATGTCCACCATTGGTAAGTTTTGTACTTCCATGCAAATGTACTGTGCTGTAGTATACATTCCTAGCTCTGGGAGATTCCACGCATGGCTGCAGTATCTCTCGTGTTTGACAAACCCAGTACTGTATGTTCCTTCGGGGTCCTTCAAGTAATCCTGCTGATTGTGCAGTACTTTAGATCAGCTTTCTTGACAATCTCTTGCTATGAAAAGCTGCATTACCAATGTTGGGATATTATCTCAGGTTTGTTCAATACGTGCACGTAATTATCTTAATTAGCTGAGAAGTGTTCCATTATATGGTGAAAGTAGAGGTTTTAGACACTTTGCATGGTTAGTGCATGAGAAGTAGTGTTCTTTACAAACTGGCATTTGGCTGCTTGACTTGGTAATAAGGTAAAGTTAGTAGTGTAGTAAATATCTAAATGGGGACAGAATTATGGATTTAAGAATAGAAAACTTTTTGCTAATTTATATGAGTAGCTTCACATGAAGATGCACACTATCTTCTCTTTTTCTACCCTCCCCTCTTTCCTTTACTGGCACATCTTGATCCCCCCACACCTCTCTGAGACTGAAGGTACTGATATTAATCCATTAAAAACGCTGCTTTTTTGCCAGCTATCACTAGGTGTGTGTCATTGCCCCCTCCTCTTGCTCCCGTCCAATCTTGCCCTCCCCATCCAGTGCATCTGAGATTGGGATATTAGCGGAGCAAGGGAAATTGAATCTGTTCACTCCATTCCACAACACCATGCAGTGGTACAGTACTATGTACTGGAAGAGTTAGCAACATATTCATTTTGACAATCTGACCTTTATAATCGTCTCATTCATAATAGATTCTTACGGTCCCTGCAGTTTGTACATACTGTAACTGCGCGGGGACAGGTAGTAATGATTGTTGAATTTGCATGGGTCTCCCCAAAATTCAGGTTGGAAAAGTAGGAATCAAAAGTAAACTTAACAGTGGTTTAACCGTGAAGAGACAATGTTCAGATTCAATGCAAGGTCACAAGAATGTTGCACTCAGATACAGAACTTGATGGAGTGATGGTTCTTTGAGGTGTATGGGTACAGTCTGTCGCAAAGTGTTACTACTGAACATCTTGCTTATTTTCATATGATATGAAGTGCTGTAGGGAACGTTCCATTAATATTTAACCGTAAACAAACAATAGCACAGTGTGTGTCAACTGCTATTGCTCTTCCTATGATTAATGGAAGCGCGTGTGGTACAGTAGCTGACAAAGGTCAGGCCGTAATGTTGTCATAGATGCAGCAGTAAAATAGCGAAGACATACTGGGAGATGTCTGTGGTACAGTCACTGAGACAAGCAGCTCGTAGTTCATTAGACAATACAGCTGCCACCTTTAGGCCTATCTCTTACAGATATGTAAACCCTGTTCATGAAATTGAATGCAAACACTCAGCCTGATTTCAGGTGCCTACAGACACCTTGAGAGGCACACTCTGGGTGCTGCACTAAAATCCACAGTAATCTAATTATGCAGGCTCTCATTGAAGCCTGTGCAGTAGCGTTCTTCAGCGACTGGCGACCTGCTGTGGGAACGGTTACTGCCAAGTTAACTCAAGCCATACCAAAAACACTTAACTTTCTACCCCATCCGGCTCATACTGAAATATGTCCATGGAGAGCTTTGTCTTGGGTATACAATACTATATGGAGCTAGCAGCTACAGGGAAATACCTGTATATAGAACCATGCAATAATGCAGCACTGAAGCATGTCACTTGAATAATCACACCTCTCTGAAAGAGCTATTAAACTTAGTCCCATTCCCCTGCCCTTTCCCCATACCCTTTAAGTATTTTCTTGTTCAAATTATTTATCCATTTTCTTTTTAAAAGATATTATGTATTCTTCTCCCACCAAATTTAAAGTAATTGGTAGAAGATTTAGAGGGGATTTGAGGGGAAATTTCTTTAAGCAGAGGGTTGTGGGGTCCTGGAACTCACTGCCTGAAAGGGTGGTAGAGGCAGAAACCCTTACCACATTTAAAAAGTACATGGATGTGCACTTGAAGTGCCGTGACCTGCAGGGTTACAGACCTACAGCTGAAAGTGGGATTCGGCTGGATAGCCTCTTGTTGGTCGGCGTGGACACGATGGGCCGAAATGGCCTTCTTCCGTGCTGTAAACTTCTGTGATTCACTGTTTCAAGCAGTTTGTTCTGACAATGCTCTATATAAAAATAACAACATTTCTCCTAACCTTTCCTTTTGTACTTTTGCCGATCTTAAATTTATGTCGTAATTAATGACCAACCAACCAGTGAAAGTAGTTTACTATTTACTTTATCAAAACTCCTTGTAATCTTGAACACTGCTATCAGATTTCTTTTTAACTTTCTCTGCTCTTTGAAAAGAGCTCAGTTTTTCACTCTCTTCTCATAATTACAGCTCTCATCTTAGTAAATCTTCTCTGTAGCTTCTCCATGGCCTTGACATCCTTCCTAAACTGGATCCAATTGGCTTCTGCAAAGCTTCATGCACAGCTAATGCTTAACAGAAAACTGCACATAGTGTGAGAGGCTCTGTGTCTACTCTGTGCTCCTGGTTAAGATCAACTAACTTTGCTAGACCGGAGTTGAACCTGGGACAGTCTAGTGACAAAAGCAGAGACCTTCAATTCAACATTCAGAAGTCTCTGTTGTCAAAATACAGTACTAAGGTTTCTCCTGATCTTTAGCAGAAGATCTGTGGGAACCCCAGAGAATCAGTGTAAACACAGTTTACACCATTTCTCTGGCGTTGCTGCAGATCTCGTGCCAAGGTTATGGTAGGCGATTGGGAAAACCCCTGTGGAAATTCAACCCACGTGAGTTTAATTATTTCTTTGATTATCTGATAACTTTAGAGTAATCCGTACAAAAAACTCGCTGTGTGAGAAGTCAGTGGAATACAAAACATCCTTATTTTTTTAACCGCCTTAATTTTTTCAACTTCCTCTGCCTTTTATTAATCCTGGGGAATGGAATTCGTCCCATTTCACACATTCAGTATCAGCATTACGTACTCCCAGATCAGAAGCAGAATAAAGCTCCCTCCACTTTGCTCAAGCAATGTGATTCGGTACCAAACCTAGAAGAGCACCTGTCACTACACCGTTTGTTTTCCATTTCCCACACCATGGGAAGCATTCTGTGGCTTCTGAGTGAGATTCACAATTAATGCTGCACTAGGGATAGTTTTGTGCTGTTGCCTCATGCCCTGTATGAACTGGATTGAGACTGTCTAAACCTATTTCACATAGGACCATTACAACAACATCAGAGGAAACTTTTACCTCAGACCTGACAGGCCAGTGTCTAACAAACTGTGCCACCTAATTCCACCCCTCCCCCCTTAAAAATAAAGAGGTGACTGGATAATGCGATGCATTAAAAAATTAGCCTTTCTCTTCTAGAACCTGGTTTCAATCTAGCTCTGGTTCGAGATCTGCTCCCTCTGCTGGCAGCAAAAGTCTCAATGTAATCCCTAATGGGTTTAAGTACACAACACAAAATCAGCACTCTCTCATTCAGAGAGACCGCAGGATGGCTGATGTAGAAAATGGAAAAATTGTCATCGAAGGAAGTGTGTTGTAAGCAGGGGTGAAAGCACATTTAGGCCTGAAAATTTAGGGACAGAGCATCTCCGCGTAGGTGCTGCCATGTGTCCATCTATGACCTCGTCATGGGGAGGGGAGGGGAGGTGGAGTCCTGCAATTTGAACATCTTCGGTGTGCCGATTCCCCTCGTCGCTCCTCCAGTTTACACATTGAAGCCAATAGGAAAGCAAATCGGGCAGACTGTATAACGTGCTGCCGATTCACTATTGCATGTTTGCACTACTGTCCAAGACGTATTTCACCCTCTAATTGTCATGGAGATCAACTGAGCCGCCTATGTGCTTCCACTGGATATATGCTGTCTTGCGACAATTAATCTAGAGAGGCTGCATTATCATGTGGAGAAGGTGAAAGCCTACCATCAAAACTGGGAATTTATCAGGAAATCTCGGAGTGTAGGACCCAGGTATGGAGGTTCTCCACTGGGGGAGGCAAGAGGTGTGGGAGTGGGCGATTGCCTCCTATGTACTTGTTCAGCACCCTATGACCTTCCTGGGTGAGTATGGATGCAGTCTGTGCTGGGAAGTCAAAAAGGCCATTACGTCCTGAACAAGTACACGCATCATTACCTTTGGTGTCCCCCAAGGATCTCTCCTTGGCCCCCTCATATTTCCCATCTCAATGCTGCCCCTCGGCAATATCATCCGAATACATCATCATCATAGGCAGTCCCTCGGGGTCGCGGATGACTTGCTTCCACACTAAAAATGAGTACTCAGGTGACTGATGAACTCATTTTAAATGGTGGAAGATGCCTGTGCATGAATTCTTTTAATGTTGCACACCAGCCACCACACGGGCTTGATGGAACAAGGTCTTGGTCCAGTGGCAAGAGGATCCAAGACAACTGGAGACCAGGCTCTGTCGCATGTGCCAATGCATACACACAAACTCAAACATACTTCTACTGTCCTTCCTTCCTTCCCACAGGACTTCTCTCTATGTGGAATTCATAGTACCCAATGTGAACCTCACGACCTCACAGCCTTGCTATTGGTCCTTGCTGCACCTTCTCTTGGTCTTGTCCACGCTGCTCCATCTGAATACACAGCATCAGTTTCCACATGTACGCTGACGACACACAGCTCTACCTTACCGCCACTCCTCTCGACCCCTCCACGGTCTCTAAAATGTCAGACTGCTTGTCCGACATCCAGTACTGGATGAGCTGAAATATCCTCCAACTAAATATTGGGAAGACCGAAGCTATTGTCTTTGGACCCCTCCAAAAACTCCATTCCCTAGCCACCGACTCCATACCGCTCCCTAGCAGCTGTCTGAGGCTGAACCAAATTGTTCACAACCTTGGTGTCATATTTGACCCTGAAATGATCTTCCGACCACATATCCACACCATAGCTAAGAACGCCCATTTCCACTTCCATAATATCGCCCAACTCCACTCTTGCCTCTGTTCATCTGCTCATCCATGCCTTTGTTACCTCTAGACTTGACTATTCCAATGCAGTTCTGGCTGGCCTCCCATGTTCTACCCTATGTAAACTTGAGGTCATCCAAAACTATGCTTCCTGAGTCCTAACTCACACCAAGTTCCATTCACCCATCACCCCTGTGCTCACTGATCTACATTGGCTCCCTGTTAAGCAATGCCTCTATTTTAAAATTCTCATCTTTGTTTTCAAATTCCTCCATGGCCTCGCCCCTCCAGCTCTGTGATCACTTCCATCCCCACAACCCTCCGAGATATCTGCGCTCCTCTAATTCTAGCCTCATGAGCATCCCTGATTATAATCGCTCAACCATTGGTTACCGTGCATTCAGCTGCCTTGGCCCTAAGCTCAGGAACGCCCTGCCTAAACCTCTCCGCCTCTCTACCTCTCTTTCCTCCTTAAGATGCTCCTTAAAATCTACCTCTTTGCCCAGCTTTTGTTCATCTACCCTAATATGTGGCTCAGTGACGTACCTTGGGTCGTTTTACTCCGTTAAATGCGCTATGTAAATACAAGTTGTTGTTCTTATTCTTCTAACTGAGCTTATGTCGCATTTAATTTTTTAACTTGTATTTTAGCAAGGCTAGATTCAGCCAGTGTCTGATGTTTATCCTGATAAAGATGTTTTCCATAGCAAGGCAACAGACTTGTTATGGTTTAACAGCATAAGCACCTGGAGCTGGCTCAATGACTTCGAACTTCTAGGAGACGGTTCATGAA
Organism: Pristiophorus japonicus; assembly: GCF_044704955.1. Classification (NCBI taxonomy): domain Eukaryota; kingdom Metazoa; phylum Chordata; class Chondrichthyes; family Pristiophoridae; genus Pristiophorus; species Pristiophorus japonicus. The sequence goes on from NC_091978.1 coordinate 334,686,298, forward strand.
CAGTGGGCTCCCTGGAACAGTTCACAGACAGCAGACATACTGCAACTCACAGACAGCAGACTCCCCGGAGCAACTCACAGACAAGAGACATACTGCAACTCACAGACAGCAGACATACAGCAACTCACAGACAGCAGACTCCCCTGAGCGACTCATAGACAGCAGACATACTGCAACTCACAGACAGCAGACATACAGCAACTCATAGACAGCAGACTCCCCGGAGCAACTCACAGACAGCAGACATACTGCAACTCACAGACAGCAGACATACAGCAACTCACAAATTGCAGACTCCCCAGAGCGACTCACAGATTGCAGACTCCCCGGAGCGACTCACAGACAGCAGACTCCCCGGAGTGACTCACAGACAGCAGACGTAGACCGTCTCACAGAGAACAGACTTAGAGCAACTTACAGACAGCCGACTTAGAGCGACTCATAGACAGCAGACTTAGAGCATCTCACAGACAGCAGACATACAGCAACTCACAGACAACAGACTCCCCCGGAGCGGCTCAAAGATTGTGGCCTTGTGGGAGCGGCTCACAGACAGTGGGCTTCTGGGAGGCAATCACGGACAATGGGATCATGGACAGCGGGCTCTCTGGAGCAGCTCACAGAGAAGTGGCCTCCCATGGGTCAGCTTACAGAGAGCAAACTCCCGGAGGTAATTTGCAGACAACATGCTCCTGGGAGTGGCTCATAGACACTGGGTTCCCAGAATCTGAATGAAAAAAAATATATAAAAAAAGCTTCACTGCCTTACAGTGGAAGCTGGATGCTCAATAAGTGTGAGGCTGTTATAATTGTCATATTTTTCTCAGCTTTGCATTCACCATCGCTCCTAGTCTCCACTGGAGGATGATATCAGGTGACCAGATACAGTAAGGAGGCAGCAATAATGCTGACAAAGGATCAAGGGAAACTGTAAATGAAGCAGGGCGATTATCCTGAAAAAGGCCTCTGGTATCTGAACTGTGGCTGCTTGGTTGTCGTTTGAAGCATTGACTTTTGGTGAACTTTGCTATTCTAGTGCTAATTTACTCTGTAAATCACTTACATTAACATTTTAATTGTGCCTGTTGCAACAGCCTGTAATGACATAATCCAGTGGAGTTCACTTAAGAGCTAAGGAAAGCATGAAAATGTACACTGTTCAATACGATAAAGGGCCCTGAAAATCCTCTGGCACACTCCCACCGCAGCTTGTCAACAACCGCAGAGGTGGGACCCACTGGGGGTCCCAGCAGGAGTCACGGCCTGGGCCACCTAAAAAAACGCTAATTATAAGAAAAATACACTCTGCAACCTCTTTACTAAGGAGTTTGCTGGGGGCATATTTAAGTTTCTTCTAGGGGAGAACCTTACCACCCTTGTCTCCTCCCCCTCCCCCCACCCCACTCTCTGCCCGAACTGGCAACTTCTGCCATACTTTCTGGCCTGCGACACAAGGTGGGCACTCTAAATACGCTGCCTTGTGAACATGAGCACCTGCCAATGGTATCTCACAATAAAGGGGATCTGACCCTGCCAACTTTAGCATGGTCAGTGACAGAGGATTGGGTGGGCACATTCCGGCACTTACCTCTATACATTTTCACGGGCAAAGTGGCTAGCTTTCTGAGAAAGTTAACTTCTTAGTTGCTAATGCCCCATTGATAGCAGTAAATGTGGGAATGGATGATTTGATTGACCACTATAATATTACAATACAAAAAGCCAAGATTTCTGCTGGCCTTTTAAAAGTCAGTGATGCCAGAAGTAACTGCAGACTTTGCCTTCTCATCATTACAAACTGCACCAGTGGAGAAGAGGAAATCAGCAGATGACAGAAGGGCGTCTGCTATGAGCTTCTCCTTGAGCTGCCACAGACTCTGTGGTGATGTTGCTCTCACAATGGTAGGGAATTCCCAGATATTGACGCAGCAAAAATGATGGAACGGCAATATATGCCCAAGTCAGGATGGTGTGTGACTGGTGTTCAACTTGGAGCTGATGGTGTTCCCATGATGTTGCTGCTCTTGCCTTTTTCATTGGCAGAAGTCGTGGGGAGGGAGGTATTGTTGAAGTAACCCTGCTAAGTTGCTGCAATGTATTCTGTAGATTGTACGTCCTGCACTCACAGTGCACCAGTGAAGTAGGCAGTGGATATCTCAGAAACTAATGTTTTTAAAACCACCATATTACTTGAGTTTGGAAGATCATAGTACGCAACTCCCCACTCCTCTCCCCTCTCCATAGCTTTCTCCCTTCCTCTCCTAACTGGTGTGATTTATGCTACAGTACAACTCCCATGTGCTCAGGAACTATTCTTCATGTGTGAGGCCAGCCAAGTTATTATACTGTGGCTCACAGTCCTGACTGGGCTGCGTTAACTCAACAGAGACCAGATACAGCTTTAGTTTCAGTACTTTGTTTGGCTACATTAGCTTTATTTGAGAAGAGTTATTTGGAATAAAGCTCCTAATCCACTTCTGCTACAATCAGAGCTGTAGGCAGCAAAGTTCAAATTGTAGAAACTTTCTTGCAATTGCTGGCATCACTCACCTGCACCCAACCCCAGCACCTTTCTCGAGCGAGTGGGGGGTGGTGTTTAGGAGAATCCTCCCCTGGAAAATGTTGAATTTTTAAATGAATTGGGATGTATTCTAGTTCATTTTAAAATACATGTTCACTTCACAATTGATAGATTTTTAAGCCATAAATTACAGGAAAACTATGACGTGGGTTTATCCATAATCAGCAGGCCCATGACAGTGTCAGTGGCACTCTTGCCTCCGAGTCAGAAGGTTGTGGGTTCAAGTCCCACTCCGGGGACTTGAACACAAAAATCTAGGCTGCCATTCCAGTGCAGTGCTGCAGGACTATTGCATTGTTGGAGGTGCTGTCTTTTGGTTGAGACATTAAACCAAGGTCCCCACTGCTCTCTCAGGTGGATGTAAAAGATCCCATGGTACTATTTCGAAGAAGAGTAGGGGAGTTATCCCCGGTGTCCTGGCCAATATTTAACCCTCAGTCAACATAACAAAAACAGATTATCTGGTCATTATCACATTACTGTTTGTGGGAGCTTGCTGTACGCAAATTAGCTGCCACATTTCCTACACTACAACAATGACTACACTCCAAAAGTACTTCATTAGCTGTAAAGCGCTTTGGGACATCCGGTGGTCGTGAAAGGCGCTTTCTGTCTAGATCAGAATTGCCTAATACGTTAGCCACTGGTCATGTGGCAAATTGGGAATTCAGATGCTAATTGTGTATTGTGTTTCTGGTCGCTAAATAAAAAATGAATAATAGACATGTGATCTCAATGCTCATTCACATGGTGTATGCGCGTGTACTTTAATCTATTTGTGCATTTGTTGGCAAAATGCTGAATCTCCATGGTTTCTGAATGGTGTTAGGTGTTTGTTAAGTAAATATAAACACGTGAAGTACATTTATATGTAATGTGTGAGTGTATTAAGGTGTTTTATAGTATAATTAGGGCATGAGGCCACACCTGTGACTACACTGAACTAGATTATCACTCTTCCCTTGAAAGAGATACTTTCGTCTGTTCACTCTTGCCCTTTATCCCCGCCACCCAGTTCATAGAGGCACTCTTCCCCTCTAATTTCTTTCAGTTCACAAAGGTACTCCAACCACAAATTCACAGAGGCACTCTACCCCTTTCAATTCAACCCTCAATTCACTATATCACTGCACCCCTTCCAGTAACCAATTGACAGGAGGACGTCACCTAGTGCACCCCCGTTTCACCGTACCCTCCCCAGTTCACACAGACATTCTTCCTTCTCGATGATCTGCAACTTCTACCTGACTCTGCTGGTTCGCTCTGGGAGCCCACTTTGTGCTAGCAGACACAGCACAGAGCAAAGCAGCAGCTTCAGATATGAGCTGCAGTCAGGATTGGCAGTGGGAAGATCATCAAGGTGTGGGGCAGCTGCAATCTCACCCTCTCCTGACTCCCTGGTCTTCACTGCTCTCATTCCCACTGCTCCTCACTCCTCCGTTGGTCTACCAGATACGCCAATGCCCATTGCAAAACTCTGAGGCCGCTACATACCTCCTGCGGGACCGCAGGATCAACCTTAACCAGCTGATGGTCGACTCTCTACATCTACTTGGCCCTCTGAATCCACCGGGCAACCTCCGCCAGCATTCCAGCTAATGCTGATCCCCTCGAGCAGTTCCTAGATCCGTCCCCTCTTTCACAACAAACCTGGATTATTGATTTGTGGACATTCTAATCTGACTTCATACTGTCTACAAGTTGACTTCATCCCACTACAGCCTCTTAAGCTTTAACTTGGGACAATTTCATATCATCTCCCTGTCCTCTCTTTATGGCTGTGACATGTCTCGCCTAATCTGTGTGATGCCTATGTAACTTGAATTCCCTCTGTGTCCATTTGCGTGTGCAATTTGGCTGTCACTCCAGACTTGAGCCCATTACTTCTACTTGCCTTTTCTTTCCCTTTGCTGCCTCAAGGGAAATTTGATCTCTTGAGGCAGTAGATCAGCTGTTGCAGTCAACTGGCTGATGTGCCATCCAAGGGGATTAAAAATTGTACAGATCTATGTACAATTCACACAGCTGACTACACCCCAGTTACAATCATGTATGGAAGTATGTATCAATCTATAAATGTTAAAAAACATCATTCTTGGGATGTGGGTGTTACTGGCAAGTCCAGCATTTATTGCCCATCCCTACTTGCCAGGTTTGATATACCTCTGTGGCTTGCTAAGCCACTTCAAAAGGCATTAGAAAGAAAGACTCGCCTTTAAAAAGTACTTTCACAACCTCAGGACATTCAAAAGTGCTTTACAGTAAATGAAATACTTTTAAAGTGTAGTCACGGTTTTATGTAAGAAACACGGCAGCCAATTTGCGCATAGCAACCTCCCATGGACAGCAATGAGATATTGACCAGATAATTTTTTTAGTGGTGTTGGTTGAGGGATAAATGTTGGCCAGGACACCAGGGATAACTCCCCTGCTCTTACTCGAAATAATGCCACGGCATTTTTTGCATCCATCTGAGAGGGCAAACGGACCTGGGTTTAATGTCTCATCCAAAAGAGAGCACCTCCAACAGTGCAATACTCTTTCAGTACTGCACTGTTGTGTCAGCCTCAATTATGTGCTCAAGACTCTGGGGTAGGACTTTAACCCATGAGCTTCTGGTACAGGCGAGACTACTAGCACTGAGCTACGGCTGACACCATTGACCATGTTGGCATGGGACTGCAGTCACATATAAGCTAGCCAGACCAGGTAAATTCGACAGTTTTCCTTCTCTAAAGGACATTAGTTTTTACAACAATCATGGTTACCTTTACTGGTACCAGCGTTATTTTTCATTTCCAGATTTAAAAAAAACTAAATTCAAATTCTCAAACTGCCATGATTTTGAATTTACGTTCTCCGGGTTATTAGTCAAGGCCTTTGGATTACTGTCCAGTAACGTAACCACGACACTACCATACCAATATAATGTGCACCTGTGGAAGAAGTTAAAATAATGGCAGGAATGAGAAAACAAGAACAGTGAAAGAGCAAAAAAGTCTGTTGCATGAGCAGAAAGATCTTCCCTAGGCCTCAAGAGAATACCTACATTTCTTCCCTCGCTCACCCTCAAATCGACCAGCAAGGAACTCAGATACTTGACATTCAATTATTGATTTTTTTTTTGAATGCATATAAACGTAAAAACCTAGCTTCATCTCCCTGAGTTTATTGTCTTTCAGTCTCCAGACCTGCCATGAACGAAGGAGACCTTTTCCAGAGATTTACAAAATGGTGTCATATTTATCTGGACATACATGTACGAATACACATGCCTTTAAAATGTTCTTCAAAACCCAACTAACTCCTAAACCAAAGCATAGAATTTTCCTAATATGCGCATTTTGTCCCAGTACACATTAAAATTCCCTTTGGTGCTGTTCCCCAGTTGTTGCTGGCACTGATTGTGCAGCACAGTGAATCAATGCCGTTTATCTTGGTACAAATTGCTAAGTGTACCGAACACTGCAGATGGAAAAGAGGCCAAATCAGTAATGTTAATTTTCATGCTGATTTATGGTAAATCAGTACATTATGAATAATATTAACAAATCACTTTGCAGAGATCCGAGCTTTGCTGGAAGATTTCAATGGGCTTTAGGAAATAGAAACGGCTAATCTTTTATTTATGCATTTTTATTCCTTTTATCGTATTTTATGTTCCTACAGTGAGAGGCAAAACTGTTTTAAAGGATTTAACATTCCTCGAATCACAACTAGAGCTTCAGATATTTAGCATCACCCTCTCAGTGGATTTTTATTTTAGTTTTGTTTCTGCCTCAACTTCTCTCATTTCCCTCCCATTCCCACCCTGCCCGCGCCCCCCCCATCCCTCTAAGGTATTTACTCCTATCTTGAATGCAGAACACATTATGTCTTCACAGTGAAGATTGGCAGAGAAATCAACCACAAGGGGCATCACACAGCTGCACCGGAATCTGTCCTCAGCCAACGTTCCCCACTTGGGGCATTTTTGACCCGATTGCTGGATAGCGATCAGATGCAGGTAGCATGACGGATCCCCTCCCTCCTTCACAGCCTCCCCGCCACTCACCCCCTCCCCTCCACCTTTCCTAATGTGAGGAGTGCAATTGTGGCACACTTACTGCTACCCTGGCTGAGATCAGCGGACACAGCATGGGTAATGGAGTCAAACCTAGGACATTGTTGTTCTGTATAGATCAGCTACCCATTGTCTTAATCGGCTGAGCTGATGGGGAAGCTCAGTCTTCTCCTACATAAAATGAATGCTCCTGATCTGGCCACAGGAGATCAAAAGAAAGGATTTTTCCAGCCTGTGCCTGCGGAGCCATACCTCAGTCGCCGCAAAAACAGGCGTTAAGCACCTTAGATATATAAATTAGGCACCCGTTGAAGGATCCCGCCACGCTACAAGTCGATGGTGAGCGGGGCTGACATTGTTCTCGCCATGCTTGGGATACTTCAGTGGCCCTCACAGCCGTTAACTCCAGTTAAGTTTTTTTTTAAACTTTTTGTTGTAAAAAGAACTTCCTGTGGAGACTGCACGATCCCCTCCAGGCTCCGAATGAGTCTGTAGAATTGTCCTCCTGGCTCCACAGGATGTGTTTTTTCAAACTCCACAGGAGTCGCATAGCCCGCTCTAGTCCTCCATCCTGGGACTCACCTGAGGGCTGGGCCGCTCTTGGTGAGGCAGGCGGCCTGATACTGATGTCTTTGCTCAGGCAAGCCCAGCGTTGGCTGATCACGCTTAGTATGCTGGTTCAGGTGGGCAGTGTTTGTCCAGCATTGAGTCTGGGCCCAAAAATCTACCCTACAGACTTTAGAGGCAGTAAAGCACAGTTGGATGCTAGGCTACAAAAGGAATGAGATTATCAGGCCAATGTTGTTCTCTGATCTTTGACCTTCCTTATGTTCTTATAAGACCACGTGAATACAAGGTGCCAGCATTTATGGCAGTAGTGTAAGATTTCTACTAAAATTGTAGGCTGTATATTTTTAATAGAGGAGTTTCACTACTGCTATGAGTTGTGGGTGAGCCCAGCCTAAATCGTTGCCTGTTATTCACCAGTCGCAAATCTGATCAGTCAGGAGGGCTGTGAAAAGAGAGATCTAAAATAGAGAAAAACAAAAGAGAGACTAGGTAAAGAAGAAAAAACAAAGTGGCCGCCACCACTGGAAAGGAAAACAGCAGCAATGATCTGTGAACTGCAGCCACATACCATCCTGATTTGGACATATATTACTGTTCCTTCATGATTGCTGGGTCAATATCCTAGGATTCCCTAGCTAACACAATTGTGGGAGTAATCATCACCACAAGCACTTCAGTGGTTCAAGAAAGCTCGCCACCACCTTCTCAGGGCAACTAGGGATGGGCAATAAATGCAACCGAGTCACCAATGCCCATATCCGAGAACAAATACATTTTTTAATTGATGCCATTCTAAGATCCCCTGCGGTCTGTATGACAGTGTGCTGCTTTTAACCATGTTTGTTTTCACTACAGTTAGGGACTTCACGTATGCTCTTAAGGTGTCAGCTGTGGCTCAGTAGCAGCCCACTTACCTCCGAGTCAGAGGGTTGTAGGTTGAAGCCCCACTTCAGGAACTTGAGCACTTAGACTAGGCTGACTCCTCAAGTGCAGTCCTGAGGGAGTGCTGCCCTATCAGCGATGGTGTCTTTCAGATGAGATGTTAATCTGAGGCCCTCTCTGCTCTTTCAGGTGGATATAAAAAAAGATCTCATGCCTGTATTTTGAAGACGAGCAGGGGAGTTCTCCTCGGTATCCTGACCAACATTTATCCCTCAACCAACACCTACAAAAAGATGATCTGCTCATTTATTTCATTGCTATTTGTGCGAGCTTGCTGTGTGCAAATTCGATGCCATGTTTCCTACATTACAATAACTACACTTCAAAAGTACTTTATTATCTGTAAAGCACTTTTGAACATTCCGAGGTCATGAAAGGCGCTATATAAATGCAAGTCTTTTTCACTCGCATGCCAATTTTTAAAAATTCTGATTCCCAATCAGGTGCTCCTGGTGAGGAGGAGAGCTCGCAGGTAGCACTGGTCAGGAAATCACCACCCTGGACCGCAGCTTTGCATAGATGAGTCAAGGCAAAACCTATACCTGCTGCCCTCATCCCGACCCTGGACCAGGGTGATCATGAGTTAAATCCTTGGTCTGTGCTGAGCCAGCTGATCTCTGCTGGGGCACTGGTGTGGCCATTATTGTTGGCCTCAGTACCTCCTATTTCGCCAACTTGCTGCTATTTGCTATCCAGTGATCCATGCTGCTAAGAGTAATTGTGGATAATGGTGGATGGACAAAATCAAACATGGATATGATGCCCTCCATGGTATAATAATAGCCTGTTGGCACTAACTGTCTCGACTATGAAGCCAGCATTTATTGCCCATCCTTAATTGTGCTTGAGAAGGTGGTGGTGAGCCACCTTCTTGAACCCTGCTGTCCCTGTGGTGAAGGTACTCCCACAGTGCTGTTAGGGAGGGAGTTCCAGGATTTTGACCCAACGACGATGAAGGAACGGCAATATATTTCCAAGTCAGGATTGTATGTGACTTGGAGGTGGTGGCATTTCCATGCGCCTGCTGACCTTGTCCTTCTAGGTGGTAGAGGTCGCAGGTTTGGGAGGTGCGGCCAAAGAAGAAATGGCAGTGTGGACATGAATTCACTCTTCAACAGTTGTGGGGATAGTGAGTATTGGCAAGGAGGTGGGGGGGAGGATCACAGTCAGGCTTGACTAGTCTCTGGCAACCATCGTGCATGCACACTTTCCAGCAAGTATCATTGGGCAACGATCGGGAGCAGGAAATCAAATTATCTTTCCCGCCTTCTTAGCCCGAGAGCCAATTATAACATTCTTCGCGTCCTTGTCGAAATTAGCTGATTCTATACAGACTGGGAATCTAACCTGGGATGGTCCGGGTCTATATGGCTCAGCTACACCTTATCACTGCTAACAGAGCCATTGAAGTGGCAAAGCAATTATGAAGGATTACTGATACCAGTTGGCAGTGTCTTAAACGTTAAAATCTCAAATCGTACAAAATGCCTGAGGAAGAGTGTTATGTTGAAACCTAAGCCAAAGCCATTCACAGTACATTGTATCTAAACTGGACTATTAACCAATAAATAGTGCTTAGCAATGAGCACTTTCAATATTCTGATGGCACGGTGTGGTGGAGAAATTAAAAAGGGACAAACCAGAAAAGCATTGTCCTTTAAAGAGCGGCACATTCATTAGTAATTCATTTGCGCAGCAAGGGCCTTCCTCTCCCTATTCACCCAGCTATTACTCGCTACTGAAAAGTCACAAAGCCCTGTCATTACTGAAATCAATCACTAAGGGGCCCGCAGAGCAATCCTGCAGCCTTGCATTTACTGTGTTAAGGAGCTCATGACGACTGCTGTGTCTCTCACTCTGTCTGTCTCTCAGTGTCTGCTTCTCGCTCGTCCCTGCCTCTCTTTCTCTGTATCTGTGACTCATTCTCTTTCAATTTTTCACTCTGAATGTTTTTATCTCTTTCTCTCGCTCTCTCTTTCACTCACTTACAGCCTCTCCTCTGTATGTGTGTGTCTCAGCCCATCCCTCTGCCATTCTTGTGATGCAATGATGTCTATGAAGGAGCCTTTCTACCCTGAAATCAGGCTCTGAACTTTATAATTTTTTTCTCTCAGCCTGTTAAACTTGGGCAATAAAATGTCGCCAAGTTGTAAGTATATGATGAGGAATATTTCTTGTGAGAGATATTAAAGTACTGAAGGAGCATTCCTTTCTAGCACCACAAAAATTGCAGACAGTGGTAGTAAATATTGCATGATCTTCTCACTTTACCAGAACTTGTGAATTGCCCTGAATGATGGCCAGAACATTATTAAAGTAAATATCATTTTGCAGAGACTGCGCCAATGTGTCACTCCCCAAGTCTTTTTTTTAAAACCTGGAAACAAAGAGTAGAAGATGTTTTGAACTATGACCTCAAGTGAGAAGACTGGGTAACAGTGATGACCAACCCAATCAACCACTCCTCTGCAGCTGGACTCAGAATGACGGAGCAGCTCAGATACGGCGAGGGGCTGGCTCAGTGGTCGATTTGTTTTGCCCCTTTTATGTTTTATAGCTACTTCCAAATCACTGGTGGTGTGACCACTTGATTTCTGGGCTCCCATATATAACAGGACTCTCCCTTCATGTTTTGTCTTTTGGAACTTCTTTTCTGAGGCATGGAAGAACTCGCTGCCAAGCCATCCAAATCTGGCTGGCCCTATACAGCGAGGAGTGAAACAATCACAATTTGTCAACTAAAGTGGTCATGGTGAATGGTAGAGTTTGAGCACTTCCAACAATTCACAAGCATCAACCAGTTTATTGACTAAAATTTTGCTCAATAATAAATTTGGTCTGTTTTTAAAATATTCTGGTGTCCGGTATATAGCTCGGATTAGTAGTAAATAAAGCCCCGATTTTAACTTGGCAGCAGTGGGGGCCAGGGTGGGAGGCAAGCGCCCATGAAAGCACCAGCATGAGGTCCAGGCCACTTTCACTCCCAGACCTCATTTAAAATTGCAACGCTCACACCTGGCAAGAACAGGATTCTGGACGGCAGGAGGCCACCACCAAGGACCCAAGGCAACAGTCTTCAGCAGTTAGATAAGTTGATTGGGGAAGACAGAGGAGGCCCAAGGTTTCCTTGTGGGACCAGGAGCATTCCTGCTTCCACTGGCCTGCAAGTATAGGGTTAAATAAAATTCAAAAACAAAACTTAACTAGCCTCTCCATGTCAGGGTCTGAATTATGTCATTGAACCCCCACTTTTGAATATTGATGAGGAACCTGTCGGCCTGCAGTGGCCGCAGTCCCTGCGACCCAAAATGGCGGCAGGCCCAAACAATTCGGGAATGCAGTACAATCGTCCGACTGCCATTGTAACACCCCACCCATACCCTTTATCCCAGGCAAACAGGGTTAAAATGGGGACCTAATTCTGTGACAACAATGTTGTTTCCCTGAATACCTGTAACACTATTTATTTAATCAAATCCTGTCAACCTTCTCTGTTGTGCTGCCACCTTGATGTGAATTGGCACTTTTGTCTGTAACTGTGACTTGTGTGTTAAACAAAAATCGGAGCCAGGATTTTCACCTTCATGCAGCTAATGTGAGGAGTGCAATTGTGGCACACTTACTGCCCACAACTCGCCCAAGAGCTGACGTGACAGTACATTCTCCACCACTGGTACTGGATGTAGAGCGGCCTAAATGACGGTCTTCAAAGGGCTGCCGTAGGTCACTCCGAAACCGCTGGACAAAAGTCTGTGGCTCTATTGTTGTGTGAATGCTCCTCCCAGCCTGGCAAATATTTTGCGGGCCAATCCCAGTTGCTCATTGGCCCATCCCAGCAGGTTTGCCTCCTCTCTAAGTGTATACATCCAGCTCACATCCATGGAGGAGCTGTCGGATTTTGCTGCCTCTTCCTGATCGGTAAGCTGCCTGTCAATGCCCATTGAGTGCTGGCAGCTTACCGGTCACATTCAAATGAGACCCAGCCAGGAGAATAATTCAGGCCTTTCGTTCTTGCTGCAATCGGTCCACCCAGCACCTGCCCAAGGTGCACTCGCAATGGAAATCGGCTATCTTTGTTGTGCCTTGCTTCAGCTGAGCTGGCTGAATTTGGGAAATTGGGGATTCTGGGGAGCAAAGTGGCATTCTGCCTCTCGATGCTGCAGCAGTTTAGAGCCTCAGCACATTGAACCCCGACACCTGTAGCTTTCAGATGGCACCAGAATAGGTACTGGGCACGATTATTAAGGACTTGACTTGGCCATATTGAAATGCTTCATTCATTCACAACCACATCCGTACGAATGAAGAAACCCAGGCATGTCGGAAATTGTAGCTGATCTCCAACATAAGCTTTTCTTACACTAACAGCGTTCCCTAGTTTACGTAGCTACAGTATTTCACAATGGTCGCACATCCAAACAGATTTTTGTTCAAGTGGCACCTTAATGTTTTTAACCCGAGCGGACTTGGCACAGTCGCAGCTTCAAGTTGCATAATTGCAGATACATTAGTGGCCAAAAGTAGTCAACTGCAATTCCCAGGGGCTTCAGTTGAGTCCAATTAGTAGCAGTGCACCATTGAAGTGCATAACAAAACGTAGAAGTTTGCCTATGATTATTCTCCTCTCAGAAACCATTCTTCATTAGTTTACTTGTATAATTATTTAATTGCTCTTTTTTTCCCTTCTGATTTCCTCCCCTCCCCTTCCGACTCATTCTGTGGTAGGGTTCCATGGATACTAGCAGCCCCATGGGCCCTCTTTCAAGTTGCCCCTCTTGATGTGTGAACCTAGACAGTGATTGTCAGCAGGCTTCTCGACTATGAGGACATCACAGCCTTGCCTGACACCTGCGCACGTGTGCACTTTGTAGCAAGGCTCAGTGGTTAATGATAAGGTGTAGGACCCCCTGGTTATTTGTACACCCTCCTTTGCCCAGGGCACAGAGACCAATTGTAGAGTTCCCTGCCTCCGCCCTAGTCGAGACGAGCTAATCCAGCACATTGAATCCAGAACCTTTCAGGTCTTGTGCCTATTGCTTTATTTAAAGACGAGATATCATACATTCCAAATCGTGTTGTAGCCATCTGAGCACGATTGATTAGGCAGAATCTCAGTCACAATCCTCAGCCTCTACATCATTGCTTCCCGCCCCTGCTAATACACCATCTATGGTAATGATCTCTAACTCTGCAAAAAATTATAACTAAAAAAATATTTTTGTCATTGACTATCAATATTAAGTTATATATCATAATGCTCCTGCTGGTTCGATAAAAGTGAGAAGACAGAGTAGGAAGGAGGGCGTTTTGTGAAAGCCTTAATACAGGCTTACACTCAAGAAAATGTCAGGCATTTGTCTCTAGCATTTGTCTCAAGAATATTGCTTTCTATACATGACCTCTGAAGGAATGACCCAAAAGATGTCTTGCCACCTGTGAACTTAATTCACTAAAGAAAAGATAGTCGAATAAGACTTTAATAGGTAACCTGCTTGGTTTCAACTGAATACTAATTACTGTACACTATGCACGTGTGCTTCACAGTCATCAGCAATTGGTACATCAGCCAGTCAATTTATTTCAGGCTGTCCAGTTTGTGTCCATGTTGTGATGTGAATTCTAAATTCAAATCTTTGTTTAAAGGAAAGGGGAGAGAGTATTTCAGCACTAATGAGAATTAAATCCTTATGCACCTGTCTTCACGGTGCACCTAATTCTAACTGAAGTTCTTCTCACTCGATCAATCCAAATTGAACAGACCTCCCAGCAATATGCAAACAAGGATATATGTAATATATACGCGTGTGCTTGATTGACATAGACACACACATAAAAAATATAAAATGCATATGCTTATTTTACACAACGAAGCCTGGCTTTGTTTCAATCGTTTAGTCGACTTGTCTCTGAGATTGTGCTCTGCTGCATTAGTGACAACAGCTGCAGGCTTGCTTGCACTGCTGGAGACCATATAGAAATGAATCATTTGAGGGAGCAGTATCCCTATGCAGCAATTGACTTGTCAGTTTATCAGATTCGACCTCAGCCAACTAGTGGTGTGCGCATGTGTGTGTTTGAGGGTTTATGTGCTGGGGCTGAATTTAAAGCAGGGGCATCATTAATAATACTTCAGTGTCGTGTTAATAAAACATAAAACTGAAGCAGTTGTGGTCAGGTAATTTAAAAAGTTCAAACAGAGACAGTGGCAATGGGAAATATTGAAGGGCTCCATAAAAGACAAGAGCGTGAGAGCAGGTGATTTGGAGAAGGCAGGTGGAGTATAGTTCAGTGCATTTTTAAACTCTGATGGACAGTATTCCTTTTTTAGAAGTTGAAGTCTCATGGGCTTCTCGCTGTTTTACCGTGTAATGGGTGAGGGAGCCAAAAGACTGGCAACGGTGAAAATATCTAATAGAGCTTGAAAATATTTATCGGCTTCCCCTGGTTTTTATTTTGTAATTTTAACTTTTTTCCCAGCTCCGTAAGTTCTTCTGTGTAAGAACCAGGGCAAGAGACAACCAGTTCCCAAGGGCTTTCCCAAAGCCTATCTTAAACCAGACACCTTGCAGTTTTCCCATCCTTCCAGGAAGGTGCTTCACTTCCAGTTGGGAATTCATCACAGGAGGAATAACCATTGAGAACCCATTCTCAGCACAGTGACATGCTGTACATCTTACCCCGGAATGCACCCACCTGCTGTACCATAAATACAATGCACCTGCAAAGGATTTCTCTTTTATTTAAGTCTTTTTTTTTAAGCTGAGGTTCACATTCCCTAATTTTTTCTCCTCCTACTGGTGTTTGTTTTTTACTGATACCAGTAGTTCTCCCGTACTTTGCCCCAGTGGCCGTTCATCACTTGCCATTCTAGACATCGAGGGGGTGAATCTCCACAGGGGTATTCCCACTCGCCCACTGTAAGTAACTTCAGCCGAAGAGCTTCAGCAACCCCAGGGAAACAACGTAAACACCCTTTACGATGTTCTCCTGGGGCCTCCGTGATCTTCCGCCACAATTGTGGTAGACAAGCGGGAGCATCCCAGAGGAAATTCACCCACCCCCGAGTGCCAGCAAGTTATGTGACCACGGAAGGTATAACAGTTGAGTCTGATCCTGTCATCATCCTGTAGCAGTCACTGAGTAACGATCAGAAATTTCTTCCCTCTATTGCTCAGAGATGCTGAGACCTCAACTGATCTTAGCTAAATCAACTTAGACTGAGATTGTAAAAGATGTCTTCAGAGGAAGTGCAGTGCTAGACTCGCATCCCAAGTTTAAATCCCATTCCAATTGGCTACCGTCGGTGAGTTGGTTTTGCCACTTCTCATCCAATAAGATGGAGACCTTTCCAATGACTGGATACTCGAGATATTCTGCCTCGTAATAGTCACATTTGTGTTTTATTGACTCCCATTACCCTGCGACCTTCCTTCCCCCTCACCCACCAATTCTCAGGAACTTTGTCCTTTGTCCCAGAATGATGACTCAGAAGTGAAGATTTTATTTGGGTTTGGATGTTCTGAACTCAAGGGTGTTCTTTTTTTTTGAGAAAATAAAATTCCTGTTAAATAGACAAGGGCTGAAGGACTGGTATTGGGTAATATGCAGACTATGAAGCAGCATTGCCATTGGCTGTGGAGAGCTGTGCCCTTTTGGCTAAATGGGAAGGGTTGAATTAAAAAGTGGGATGTAAACAAGCACGAGAGGGAGAGAGGCCCCGAGCCAGCATCTTTATATGGTGCTCAGTAAAGCCATTGAATCCACGTAATTATTGATTTCAATATGATGAAGAACGGTGTAACAATGCTAGAATTATTTTACCACACCATTATGAAATTTGCATAGTGAATATATTTAAATGACACAAAAAAGACCAGTTGAAATGAGGGGTGAAAACAACACATTTGTGTCTTTGGCTCTCTTATATGACGTGACAGTTTAAGCATCGTACTTAGGCCCAGCTCAAGTGTGGCGTATCTGGCTTTTCAGAGGAAATAGTAATAGTTCAAAAGGCATTTGCAGTAAATAATATTCCTGTTGGATAGGCAAGGCTGACTTTTTCTCAGCTTTAAAGAAGACAAATGAGTGAGTCAAACGGCACCCTGAATCTGTTTTTCAGATAAGCATATTGTTTCTTCCCAGAGGCAGTTCAGAAGCACACAGAACAAATGAGCAGCTTCCTTGTGTTTTAGATCGGCAGCAGATACAAGTGTCATAATGGGTTCAACAATTATTTGAATACCCCGTACATAATCAGTAATATCAGTGACAGCATCAACAAATTGAAGGGTTACATCCCACTACTGTTGCATCCTTTGTTCCCTGTGCTCGAGGCTTCCAGATGCTTTCCATGTGCTGGTATGTCACCCACTCAGTAACTGCAGATTACTCAAATGGATTTGTCTTGTTTTACTTTTAAGTTGAATACCTGTATAAGCCAACAGTAAGAACACTGCTGTCCAATTTATGTGGGAGCATCATTCCACATTATGCAGACTGAATATGTGTAAACATCAGAGATTTGAAACTAGTTAAAGGAGTATTGTTGGGAATTTCTGGATTGCAAGCAAGAAATCCTTGATGTAAACAAACTGATGGCAGCACTTGTTTTCTAATGACCGAGTTTCTTCTTTCATTGTGTTCCACATATCATGGATAAGGGCAGAGCCGGATTAAGAATTCTTAGGGCCCTGGACTCCCAAGAACATTCCGGACTCTTCCACATCTTCGCCCCAACCTCCTCTGCCCTGCCCCAGCCCCAGCCCCAATCCCTTAAAACACAAACATGTAGTAAGACAGATGAAGAAATAGACCCATAGAATGCTTACACACTACATTACTGATAAAGAAAACCTTGTACATCAACATTAGGCCTCTTTTGTACAATGCATTCTTGAGCCTGCACATTGTCAGAAGCATTATCTGCGGTCTTCAGTTGTTTCAAAATAATATTGCCACTCGGGCTCCATGAAGTATTGGTTATTTTGGGGACTTCCCCAAAAAGACCATTCCTTCCAACTCCCTTTCTAATTTCTAATTTCTCTTGGTGCTCCCACTTAGATAACGGCAGTTGCTGGAGCAATCGATGATGGAATTTTATTAACAGTAGCTACAACATGTGATTTGATATCTGTGAATTTTCATACACACTACTAGCATCTGACCAATCACAGAGGATTTATTAGCATATTGGCGGCGCGAAGAAACAAAGCCACAGGATGATGTCAATCCCCTAGCAACTGGAGCCCTGATTCATGCAAACTCTGTCCTGTTATTATTATGGAGTTTCTATTCTGTTCTCACTGGAAAGAGAGAAGGTTGAAAGGGGTTATGATTGGTATTTTTAGGCTTCGAATGGGACTAGATAAGGTCAGAAGGAGGCCATTCGGTCCATCGTGCCTGTGCTGGCTCTTTGGTAGAGCTAACCAATTAGTCCCACTCCCCTGCCCTTTCCCCACAGCCCTGTAAATGTCTTTACTTCAATAACTTTTCCAATAACAACTCGCTGTGTAAAAAAAATGTTTCTTCATGTCACCTCTGATTCTTTTGCCAGTCATCTTAAATCTGTGTCCTCTGGTTACCGTTTCTTTTGCGACTGGAAACAGTTTCTACTTATTTACTCTATCTAAACCATTCATGATTTTAATCTCTATCAAATTCCCTCTTAACCTTCGCTGCTCATGTAGACCATAACAAGCTAGTTCACCTTGTGCCGAACAGTAGAACCAGAGGACATGGCCTGCACGTAAAGAGGGTAAATTCAAAACTAGTCTGCGCAATCAGTGAGCAAGTGGTCAATCTATGGAACAGACTCCCCAGGGAGACAGTGGGAGGTGGAAGCAGTTAGTATTGATTCATTCAAATGCAAATTAGATAGATTCTATTTCTTTCAGAAAATAACATGTAGTGATAAAGTACATGAGTAATTTGAGACATGACATGTGGTAAGTGTAGCATACTTGGGAGGCAAAAGGTGACTTTGGACCCTATGGTTCCCAAAGCTCTACAACACTAAGGTTTTCCTCGTGTCATTTCTGGGTGAAATTGATGAAGATTGATTGCTATGATTAGTCAACAACTCCCATTATCATTGTATCATACGATTACCAGGATGGTAGAAGGCAAAGTAGATGGGCCTTCGTCACTTTTTGTCTAGAGATTCCTATGTTCCTAAGTGCTGCCTTTTGGTGAGACATTATACTGAAACCCATCTGCCTGTTCAGCTTGATGTAAAAGATCCCATGGCACTATGCACAGACGAGCAGGTAAGATTCTCCTGGTGTCCTGATGAATGCTTATCCCTCAACCAACACTACCAAAACAAGTTAACAAGTCTACCAGCTGTTTCTGGGACCTTGCTGTGTGAAAATTGACAACAGTGACTGCACTTCAGAAATCATTTCATTGGCACAAAAGAGACAAACTCATACCTTAGGAGAAACCAGACTTCTGTGGAGGTGTAAAAAGAGCGCAGTGACGCAAGTGGGTACAGTATGTCAGGGTACAGTGCGCTGCACCTCAGTAGTGCCTCATATTAGTTGATGGGAGGGGGGTGATTCTTGAAAGGGAGGCTGAAAGGCTAATTGGAGGATGTCAACCCAGGATGCTTGGATATTTCCAAGAAGCTAGTTATAAAGTCCAGATGCTTCAAAGCAAGTCCACTGTTTGCCCAGGGAATGGTGTGTGTGTGGGGTGGGGGGTCGGGGAATGTAACTAAATAAAATGTTGCTGTTACTTGTGTAGGGTTTTAGCATCCCCAGCAGCTTAAACACCCTAACTACTAAGTACTAGTGTATTCAATGCCAATTGTGGACCTTTGGACCTTTGTTTGCTGATTGTTCAAAGTCCTGATTGATGGTGCAGGCCACAATCATCACTGTTGCAGGAAAATCAATTAGCACACAAACACGACAAAAAGCAAGGCAGCTTGCTGCAATTCAGAAACTGGGCGGAATCTAAAAGGCAAGATTGCCATAATATCACCAAACCTAGAAGCCTTTGAAGTAACAGTGGTCCAGTAGCCAACTGCTGTAATGTACCCACAAATATGAAATCATGGCACCTCTCTTATTCATGTTAAAATGTACATCTGAATTAAATGTTGAACTGTAACTTCATACTGGTCCATAGTACAACCGGTCAAATACTGTCTGTTTCGCATTTCTTAACCACACCATGTATCAAAGCTTAAGCGGGCGGTACTATGTTTTAATATATTTACCCGTTTTTCACTGCATTATTATATAAACTTCAGGTATTGCTCACAGAAGCCTTAAGATCCCCCATCTTTGTGCTATTGCACATAATCCAAATGGCCCTAGGTTCGATTTCTGGTCTACTCTACTTGCCTCATCTCAACTGAGGCAACGTTTGTAGTGAGAATAAGATGGGTTCAACTGTAACGTCCCTCAAATAGTCTATTGGCCGGTCCAGTCGTTGGCCCCAATAATGCCAGGTGGGTTTTTGAGGTGAGTCAGAAACTCAACTGCTGTTGCAAAAATCAGGCCTGGGCTATTTTAACTCCAAACCCTCATTAACATGCCACTGATCTACTTCCCACCAAGAATGGGCCACAAATGGGTGGCCAAAGATCCTGGAAAGGATCAATCACAATAAGCAGAAGCCCCAGTAGCTCCATTGTGAACTTGTGAAGAAGAACTTTTGTTCCTTGGCCTCTCTTCTGCCCTTGGAGTGACATGATGCAGTCTCAATTCCTCTTCCACTCTCCCCCCCCCCTCCCGCCGCCCCCCACCCACACCCTTCGTATGCATATGGCCCCATCCTCAGGATTTGAGACAGGATTGGGCAACCGGGAGTTCCACTCTGCTGAACTTCCACCAGCCAAGCGGGATTTGCAGAATTTCAGGCCCGCTACCTTTAGGAGAGGAAGGAGATCATTGGGAAAAGACCCACAAAGCTCAGAAAGAAATACCTTGCACATTTACATAGCAAGGTAAAATTATCCAAATGTTTATTCAACTTTTCCCTCCTTTAATATTACTCCCACTTACTTTCCTTCTCTCCTGATGGTGCTACCACTTGCTAAGCTGTAGTTTAATGAGTGACCGCAGTCCTCTAGTGCTACATCTAAGTGGCCATTCTTATCTTTAAGCTTAAGCAGCGAGTGTAGGCCAGCTATTTGACTGGCACCTCAGTCAATCCCAGTCCTAGCCTCTCGTGCACTTTCCAGTTAGGGTCACTGCATAGCAATCTTGATTTTGCTCTCCTTAACTAGGGCACTGAGATCATTTGTATCACAGTAGCTCTACGCTTGCTGACATCAGCTAACTCAGCATGCACCAATGATCGAACATGGAGCCATCTTGGTATTGACACCCTTTCACCTTTTTGGTTGTGCATCAGATGTTCCAAATTTGCAAATCTAATTTTAGAGAAATGCTGCCACACCAGTTGTGGTCTTTGCTGCCACTGTCCACCCCATGTTATATTGAGTATTTCTGTGCTAATGTGTGGGCAATCGCCCACTTAGGTTGGCCCAAATCGGGTAGAAAGAATAGTTTTCATACATAAATGGTACATTTTGTACTGCTTTTTGCATTATTCAGAGATACAACTGAATCAATTTGAAATGTAGGACAAGTAGGGATATTCCGGGACAGTCCTGGATTTTCAGAGACAGGTTGAGAGCTCTGATATCCACTTTGCATGTGTTGTGTTTCTAGGCTATTGCATGGGGAGTGAAATACAGAGTACTAATAATGACACGGTTCTTCAGTCAGTTTGGGGATTGATCCAGCCCACTAATCGTTAAGCCTTGTAGGCTTCCATGTGACAGTGAGCTGGGATCGGATTTTTGGTTTTGCCTTTTCAACTGGAATTTTTTTTCCTTTTCCCCTTAAGCTGTTAAGGCACACACGGGACCTTGCAGTAATTGCCTCCTCACATTGAACCGCTGATACCTTTATTGGATTGGAGTTCTGTTTCAGCAATCGTGTTTACCATGCAGTCAGCGAGACCAATGGAAACACTGCGTGTTTAAACAACCTCCAATTAGCAAAGGAAACAAGACCAATCTGACTCAGATCCATTTAAACAATGTCGTTTGCATGCAGCCCATTCATAAACAATGTGGATGAGCCAGACTGAGCCCGCAGTGAGCAGCTCCTGAAGCAGGCTCGACCCACTGCCTGCCCTCTGTAATGGAAGGGGAGGCTTGCGTTGTCATTGAGCTTGGACACATACAGAGCTCATTATATCTCATTACATTAGTATTACAAGGACTCAGACTGATTCCCGAGGCGTGTGCTCCCATCAGATCCTTTCTAACCCTTTGTATGCTGCGTGCGTTGCATTGCCGCTGAACACAATGACAAGGCATTGATTGTGAGCATCATAAGCAGCACTTTGATCCCTGGGTCAGGTCAATATTTTATATAAAAGAATGACTTTAGTTGTGAAGATAGACTATAATTTTTAGTTATATTTTTAGTAAAAGTGTTTTACAGAGAGCAGTATGTTTGAGTGTGCTTGATACAAGCACATTTCCTTTACCTTTTCAAACACTAGGCCAGTATTTCGAGTATACTTGTTATACCTGTAAAGCAATTAGTGCTTCTTTTTGGACAAAAATAGAGACAATTGGAATATCAGACTATGGAGTAAAATGCAATTTGGTGACCAAAGCTGATCCACCTGTCATCTCAGAACAGTAATTTCAGTCAGTGGTGTTCATTTAATTAATTCTGTTATTTCTGTATGTTCATTTTCACTTTCTTTTTTGAGGCAATCTATTTTATCTTGTCTTGCTGTTCTCCCCTCCTCTTGTCCTCTATGCACCCACCTCAGCGAGGAGGATGGGCAGACGACCTGTTTACAAGTCTCTGCCCAATGCCACGCTGCCCAATATATCTCTGTAGTTGCAGCTAGGAGGTGTGAGCTTGAGCATTCATTGTCAGGAATCGCAGGTGTCAGCTCATGATCCATGACCCAACAAATGGGAGATACAGTCTGCTATGTCATCATGCCAGCATTAGTTTATTTATTTAGGTTTGGAAACCTTTGAATTTGTGGGGTGATGTGTTGGTACACTTTTGTGGCAACATTTCAAATGTAGAAATAGTTCCAACCATATAACCCCACCTCAACCCCCTCTGAAATTGTTACGATGCATTGTTCAATCTGCTCGTCCACTGGGGACAGAAAATGCAAGTTTCTGTAATCTGATTCTGACATCAGACATGGGTTACTAAACCTGTTGGAAAATAATAATTAAGTTCATTAACGGGGAAGATCCATTTAAGTGAGCCATGTTGCAATTTCTAAATATCTAATGCCTTGCAGTTCTAATTCACATTTGCTAATTGGGGTCCGAAGATGTCATTGGGTCACGATAGCAATTTTAACTTTGGCCTGAGTGGGGAAGCCACCATAGTTTTCCTACCAGGTGAAGAGGATCAGAAAGCTGAAGAGGCCCTCCAAGTGAGCTTTTTTTTACTGTCCTTTGTGGAGTCAGGAGGAACAGGAAGACTTGCCCGGGACTCTTCCGCCCCCTTCTCTACCACGAGGCCAGCCAGAACTCCCTTCCCCACACTTATGAGTACTCTGCCGCCTGATTTTCCAAAGACTGGCAGCTGCTTCCTGCCCATAACTGGTTAATAAAGCTCAACGGTTAAAATCACCCTCGATGAAAGGGGCTGATGGGACTGCTCTTTAAAGATTTCACTGGCCAATGGTGCCAAGCAGCTGCCCAGCGACCCACCCAACCCCTTCTGATGGGCGCCCAAGATGCACTCACAAAACACAAAGTAAGTGAGCTCATCTTGACCCCAGGTTCTTCAACAGGGTCACGAGTGGAGTGCAGCAGCAGGCACTGCGTGGCACTTATGCTGGTAGAGTGTCCCTTTGAATTTTTTTGTGCTTGCTGACAAATGGGTGTACTGAAGGCCCAAATTTCCAACACCTCTACTATTCTCCAACTGGAACCCATGGAAATGTGTATGTGAATGCAGTCCTGCACAGGTCAGATGCTGTAGTTTGCCTGTAGAAGCGTATGAGGGCATGTGTTGCAATTGCAAATTATTACAGAAGATTATTTGGTTATCATATTGGTTGCATTGTAAATATAAAATGGCTTTGTTTTCATTTTCACCACAATTAGATTGATGTAGTAGTCTACAGTGTGGTGATTATGTTGATATATTTATAGATGTATATGCTGTGTGTATAAGGTATATTTCATTTTACACAACGAAGCCTGGCTTTGTTTCAATCGTTTAATCGACTTGTCTCTGAGATTGTGCTCTGCTGCATTAGTGACAACAGCTGCAGGCTTGCTTGCACTGCTGGAGACCATATAGAAATGAATCATTTCGGGGAGCAGTATCCCTATACAGCAATTGACTTGTCAGTTTATCTCGGCCAACTAGCGGCGTGAGCGCGTGTGTGGGTTTATGTGCTGGAGCTGACTTTAAAGCAGGGGCATCAGTAATAATACTTCAGTATTGTGTTAATAAAACGTAAGACTGAAGCAGTTATAGTCAGATAATTGCAAATGTTCAACAGAGCCCAGGAAAACAGTGTATGATGAGGTGATATTTTTCATTCCAATTTTCTTCCCATATGCCTCAACTGAAAGTCCTGATTCTGTTTTACTCCATGGCTTCTAGCAGTTCTCTCATACACTGTCCAAGTGACCATTCCCGAAGTGTGTGATTGGAAACTGAGAGTGTACATAAATAAATTGCTCGCTTCTGTTCTCATTCACAGGTGCACTTTCCAGCAGGGGGACTGGACAGTGCTCAGGAGCAGCAAGCCTGGCCTCCTTTTCCCACTATGTCTTGGGAAACAAGCTAAGCACCACCTCCCCTGCCTATAATCACAACTGCTACAGGCTAACTCATTGCAGATTAGGGCTTGAACCTGTGAATTTCCTGGTCCATATGACTCACTATCATGCAGTTTACATACTGGATAGTTTGTACCAAGTGATTTAAGTGGGGCAGGAAGAGGTTTAAACCATACATTCTCACTGTAATGCACTAAAATAGATTTTTTTCCCCCCTTATTACTTTAATCCCAATTCGCATGCTTCATTTCACCACAAGAGCTGCCTACCATAGCCCCCTAAACTAATGGAATAGTCTCTGCTTCTAGTTTACCAAATCAATTTTTTTTCTATTTTCATTGCCCCCACCCCCCACCAATCCTGTTACAGGTGTGACTCCATCCAGTTACCCAGCTTACAGCAAAACAAAATTAGTTTCCAGCAGTAGGTGGCAGATTTAGGTGCCAAGCAGCCCTGGAGTTACTGGCCCACAACCCTTGGGCTGGGAAGCTAAGCTAATTCTGTTCCCAGATCACTTTAACCTGGACCTGCTAGGCTGGTCTAACAGGCTGCACCAACCATTCTGCTATGTGGGAGGCTGTCTACTGTCTGTTACAAGGTCTCCCAATCACTTTGGTGTAAAGCAGACCCATTTACTATGATGTCAAGCTTCCTTGATAACTAGAGAACGACACAATATTTCTACTGTCTCTGATACCAGGCCTCCCCAACCACTAAGCCCAAGAGGACAGATTTCTACTTATATGATAACTGGCCTATCCAGTCCTGGTCCATGAGAAAGACTCTCTATTGTCTGTTACCAAGCCTGCCCAGACATTGAGCTAGAGAGTTCGGACTATGTAATGAGGCATTCCTAATCACTAGTGTATGAGATAGGTTTTCTACTGCATCTGATACCACAGTGGCTCGAACTGTGGTCTGTGAGAGAAGCTCACTGTTGCTTACGACATTGGGCTCCAAGGCAGTCTCTCGAAGGCCTGTACTAATTCGGCTCTGAGGTAGTCTGCCAGAACTGCTAGGCCACTCATGTACTGTAGTTTCCAACTTGAGTATATTGTTCATATTGGGATTAGCTGATGGGAAATCAATTCTAGTATAAAGAAAACCACTTAGTGCCCAAAAGGTTACTACAGTTTACAAGAAATACAAATGAAAATAGGTCTCTAGCACCATCTACTCAGTTAATCGAGCTCAGTTGAGCTGACGGTGAGGTGAATTAACCCAGTCCAATCCAACACAATGCTCTTTGTGTTTGTTTAGCAGTGGGTTGGAGTGGGGGTGGGGGAGGGATTGGCAAAAGTCTGATTTGGTTCAAACACTGACATGCACACAGCACCGAGAGAGACGCTGAGTGCGGCTGCTGCTTTGTGTAAGCACATCCATCATCTTGAACATCAAGTGCAAAGAATTGTGGGAGACGCACACTGCTTTTTGCTTCTGATTGCTGCGGGGTAAGAGCTGACATGGTTCAGTCAGCAGGATGACCTGGTGCAGTCTGAAAGCCACATTTCTCAAGTGAAGCTTGGCTTTCATTTGTGGTCCACCTCTTGGAGGGTGTGTGCAAGTACAATTACCGCTGCTGCAGGAGGGCTGTCATAGTATCCAGTGTATAACAATACACTCTGTATTGTGGTAGATAAAACCATGGTCTGATTCCCCCACCCTCTTCATTCATCCATGATCACCAATAACATACCTGATAAATCAACAGGGAAAACTGTTAAGAGAACTAAATATTTTATATTTCTTGGCAAAATAAACTAGAACTGCATGTAGTTAAAACGATAAATGAAGGTACACTTCAATGGAATTCTGTAAAAATGTGATTTATAGATGTATGTGATTCATGGTTTAAAAAAAGCAAATGTTTTTTGAATGATTGTTGTGCCATCAGTCTTGTTGTGACATCTTTGTGCTGTGAAATGGAATGTTTCATCTGGTGACATTACTAATCACCGTTAGTCGGGTATTGTGCAGTGTGCAGTGTGCAGTCAGTAGAAAAACTAGGCTTTCCTACATCAAATCAGCCTCAGCCGAGGCCAAGGCACTCGTAAACCCTCCCCCAGCAGTAAACTGGGCGCGTGCATAAGTAAAGTGTCATGGGTTCAAAGGTGAAGTGACAGGCACAAGTGTCGTTTGCAAAGCTGGAGTCATTTTGCTTCTTTGTAAATGAGGGAGAACAACTGTTTAAACAGCAGGACTCAAGCTGTATGTACCCTCTCAGCTTGTCACTGTAAACAGGACTCATTTTCAAACAAGTGGGATTTTGTTTGACTTAGGTTTTGTAAACTTTCACACACAAAGCTTGTGCATATAGGTCCATATTTGTATTTATTATGATGTATTAATATCATAACCACTAATGTAAAAGATTCTAACATTCTATCCACAAGTGACTATTGGGGCAAAGATTATAACATCACATAAAGGGGAATTGAATAAGAATTTGAAAAGGAGGAATATAAAAGGATACGGGGAAATGCGATGAGAGTAGATGGGCCCAAACCTGGATGGGTGCATCCCAGTGTAAATGGCAGGACATAGCTGTTCATCCCACCAGAGTGGGCCTATTTGCACTGGAATTGAAGGCCAGTTTGCCTCTTCTCATCTGGTGTACCAGCCTAACATATGATACCAGGTTCCTTGTAGGCCATGGGCGTGTGAATTCCTGGCATTGGGAGTAACCCATTATTGCCACCACCCCCCCGCACCACCCCCCCCCCCCCCCCGCTTCCCTTTGACAGGGCCAACAAGGATTCTGCCTCTTACTAGGCCCCATCGGAAAACTCAGAAATGGCAGAGACCCAGTACATCCTGAGACTTCGCTGTTTTCCCAGTGGGGAAATTCCACTGGAGTTACAGCAGGAAACTGGCGAAAGTTCCTTGCGAATTCTGTCCTCTAGCTGAAAAGCTGGCACTGGCGTAGGAGGAATGGGATGGCTGCTGTGCCTCAACTTCTGTGATTCTATGAAATAACTTTAGTGAGCTATAAATGGAGCCGATCTTATGGATAAATTAATTAAGAGCCAACAATAAAATAATTTTAGGTATGTACCTATTAATAATTTAGCACGAAGCAATTAAATGAATGCAAATAAAAACGGAAAATGCTGGAAATCTCAGCAGGTCAGGCAGCATCTGTGGAGAGAAACACAGAGTTAACGTTTCAGATCGGTGACCCTTCAACTCCTATAGTAAGGCTTGAACTTACAACCTTCTAACCCAGAGGCAGGAGAGATACCAAGTGAACAATGAGTTCAGTTTCCACAACACAAGTCAATTATTGTTGCATAAATTACATTCCAATCCAATGTTTTGCGCAGTCAGAAGCCAAATGTGTGACTTCTGTTTACAAAGGCAAAGCATGAAATTAATTTACAAAGCCACATAGTTTAGTCCATTTTTAGACCCACACACATTTTTACGTCTGAATTTAAAACTTTCTTTTGAGGCTATGATTTTCATTTTCTGAAGTTGTTTTGCATCAAAGATGGCATTGACTGTTTTGGGTTTTATATTGTTTGTACTGTTGAGAGTTTTTGAACAGATTTCTTTTTAAGAAATATTGGGCTAGAATTTCCTATCATCTCCAGCGCCCGATTGCCGCCCAAAAGACTGGGAAGATTATCACCGGAGAAAACTTCCTCCCCAAAAAATAAAAAAATCTGCCAAGCGAAAAACATGGGCCTTGCACCACCATTCTGGGCGAAACAGTTCAATTTAGGGTCCATTGGGCGGTTCCTAAGCAAAATAGGCAATGAATTTTTAAAAAATCAATAAAAATTTACCCCAAGGCTGCGGGTTGGGCCTAACAGCAGAAAAACAATAAAAATAATTTTTCCAAAAAAATCACCTAAAAAAATCAAAAAAACATTCCCAAGACACTTTAAAACTAAATAACCACAACAGATTTTTAAAATAATTAGTAAAAAACCAATCACTAACCTTTTTCTTGGGGAGCTACTCACCTACCGCCCAGCTCCGCTGATCCTTGTGGGCGTATTTTTAAAAACTCAGCTACGGGTCACCGCTGAGCCAAATATCGCGCCAGGGCGGTGCACGCCGGTGGTCTGCTCCCCAGCGGTACCTCGAAACCGCCGGCATAACTCAGGTCAGGAATTTCTCGCTCACAATGGCCAATACTGCCCAGAAACTGGGCGGTAAACTATTGCAAATTCCAGCCCATTCTTTCCAATTTTGTTCTATGAAGGCAGTGACTTATGATGGAATAATGTTCCCTATCTGCTGCACCACCTTTGGTACTTTTGCCCCTTCATCCAAATGGTATTTTTCATGTGTGAGCGTAGATAGTGAGTGTTGGCGGGCTATTTGACTGTGGAGGCCATTGCAGCGAGCCTGATCCTGTTCTCCGTCAACATCCATTCAAATGTACTTTCCAACATGACTCACTAGATAGTGACCAGGAATGGGTACATTTGGCTGCTTTTCACCCATCCCCTCTGCCTCCCACCACCACACCCGGCCCTGGGGCACTGAGATCAGCTGTAAGACCACTGCCACCCCTCCGGCTAAGATTAGATTGCTCAGCACAGACCAGGATTCGAACCAGGGATCTTTCTGCTATGTATTAGTCAGTACTATATCAAACAGTGCATTTACCCTTTGAATTGGCAGGAGAGCTCTTGAAAGTTTGGTGCCTTTTGTTACCTAGGCCCTAAGCACTGGCTTTCCTCTCTGCCTCTCTACCTCTCTTTCCTCCTTTAAAATACTTCTTCAAACCTACCTCTTTGGGCAAGCTTTTAGTCACCTGCCCTAATTTCTCCTGATGTGAGTCGATGTCAATTTTTTTGCCTTGTAATACTCATGTGAAGCACCTTGGGACGTTTTACTACGTTTAAAGTTGCTATATAAATACAAGTCGTTGTTGTTGATGAACTTCTTGGGTTTGTTTGTGCAAATATATATTAATATATAAATAGGGGACCCCAAATTTCCACAGGGTCGGAGATGCGTTCCTGGTGGAAGTCAGTTATCCAACCCAAACACGGCCCGGGCAGAAAAATCCTCTGCTCCGACCTCTCCAACACATGGCTACCTAGATGCCAGGATGAACCCGGGTTCATATTCTTTGAGCGGGGGAAGCAGAGCCCACCTAGGGATTGTGACTTAGATCCCCAAGTTTAAATCCCAGCAGCATGATTTATTTCAAAAGGGGCCGATTGGAGTAGTCCTTACATTGCCATTGCTGGTTGACAGCAGCTGCAGCAACAGCAGTTTGACAGAACTGCTTTTCCAACACTGTCCCCTTCCGCTGGGCTTCTGCTGCTGTTATTATAATGAAGTGACTCCGTCCTGACTCTGGCAGGATTAAAAGTGGAGGCACGCGGAGTAGGGCAAAGAATTTTCAACCCCATCCATGCCAAAGTCTTAAATCCAGATCACTTTGACCAGAGTTAAGCTTGCTGCCACAATGCCTTACCTAGAAGTTACCAGGAGGATACAAGAAGCAGGGGTTTGCAATAGAAATATTGACAACAAACATTAGAATATCCTTGATGCATCACTTCTTCACAAACTATATTTAGTTCATCTTTTGAAAAATACTAGGAGCTTATTGGTGCTGAACTGAGAGTTATGTATCTATTGAGTTCCATTGATTTTAATCCTTGTTTGCACAAAATGGACTCTTCGACATGCAGTGCAAAGTCCGCGAATTGAGAACTAAGACTACTTTAAAAACCAGGCCATTGCATTCTTGGCAAAAAGGTAAAACTAAAAGGGGATGGCCATTACCGATTTCTGCTTTGAAGAATTCAGTGTGCTGCACATAATGTTTGAAGATTTGACTGATTTAATTTTTCCATACCGTTCACCACAACATAGGCCAGTGAGTGGCCAACCCTGAGATATCGAACAGTGTTGTTCTATAATCAATCTCTTAGGAGCAGAGTGAGGCAATTTTCACTTTGGCTGAAGAACCATGGGTGGTTCTGCCACTTCCTGCAGTCTCTTTGACACATCACATTGGAACTCCAATCATTTATAGGTTTGCCTCAGGCTTAAGGTTAAAATCGCAGTTCATTCATAATGGAGCATGAGACTTACAAGACTCTATTGATTTCGATCCAATTTTGAATGTATTTGGAGCCTATCCTCTGATGGAAGGGCGGACATCAAGGGGGCAAAATTGGCTATCGTCCTGGTTGGTGGCAGTAACCTCCGGGGTTGGACATTCTGCGCCCTGTGCCGAAGTCCTTCCCCGAAGCGAAATCGGGGATACCGCCCCTCACAGGAAGTGGAGCGCAATGTTGTGCACTCCACTTCCTTTCGGGGCGGGATCAGGGGCACTACACGGGCACATCGCGGAGTGCTGCATGGCCTCTTCACTGAGCGCTATGTGATCTCTCCACGTAGCGCTAACGCATTTCAATACCCCTCCCCTTCCGTTAAAGGGGAGGGATGTTGCGAGTTGCCTCGTGATAGGTGTGTGGCCTGGTTCGTGATCCGCGAGGTTGGCGCTGGCATCACCAGTGGGGCGCTGGGCAATTTCCGCCATCAACCTCATCATCGCCAGCGCAGCGGCCTGGGCCGCTACTAGCGGGGCACGTGCTAGTAGATTCTCACCTCCGCTAACACCCGTGCAATTTCGCTGGAGCCGATAGCCCCTCTTCTCTCCCGGGCGAAACACTTTTGCGCCCCATTAGCGTCCCCCGGAGGTGCTAACGGAAGGCAAAGAACAAGGTCTTTTTTTAAAGTTTTTTCTTCAGGCTTGAAAAATTGGATGAGGAGGGGGTAATTTTTGTTTTGGACGGGCTGTGGGCAGAGCAATCGCTTCACTCGCTTGATAAAGCGTGCTGGAGACCTGAATCATTTTTGTGGTATGGCCTCATTAAATAATATCTACGAGTTGCCAGTGATAGTGGCTCAAAATTGAGAGCGGTCCAAGATCCAACAGCACCCCGATAGAGATGAGCCAGAGATGGGTCTTTAAGCGAGTGCGATAATTTTTGTGAGGACAGCAGGAGCAGTCATTATTGGCAAGGCGGACCTTTTTTGGAGCAGACTGCAGTGGTTCCTTTAAGGAGCACTGGTTCGTTGCCCGGTGCTGAGTTGGACTGGGCAGAGCACGCAGAAGACCAAAATTGCATCAGGGTCCTAAATACGGCATTGGACCCCCATTTGAATACTTTAATGAGACTCTTGCCTGTTTCGAGGCCCACTCAGAAATCACAACAGGCGGGCGGGCCCGGGCAAGAAGACAGCTGTAGGTTTTTGAAAACAAATTTGTCTTGTTACTGCCCCATTCACACTATCAAACAGGGCGGTAGTGAGACAAAAAAAAATTGTCCACTGGGTGTGTTCCTTAGAGCAGAGGAGAATATGGGTGATGGATATCGGTGTTTAAAATTATGAAGACATTGAATATGATAGGTAGAAACAGAGTTTACAGAGATTGAGGCATGTAGGGCAAGGGGACATAGATATAAGATTAAATATGAGAGACTTAGGATAGAGAACAGGAGAAAGTTGTGTGGCTGTGGATTGTTAGCGATTGGAGTAGACTTTTTAAGAATAGGTTTGATGGGTGGTTGAAGGAAAAGGAAGAAAAATATATGGGAACAGGCATGTGATTAGGACAACAGCACAAGTGGACGATAAACACCAACACAGACTGGTTGAGTTGAATGGCCTATTTCCATTTTTTAATTTCTGTGTAATTATCTCCTTCCTTCCATGATCACCTGAAGTCGTTAACATTTGCTGGGATACGGTGCCAAATGGTACCTCACCCGTGCCACCATTAATTATATACAAGTCAGAACAATGAGTGTGGACAAGGTATTCACAGGGGGCGGCTGTCATAGCTGAATCTGATCCTGTTCTCACTCGACGTATCTTCCAGTAGATGTTGCTGGATAGCCATCAGGAGTAGAAACCTTTCCCTCTCTAAATTAGAGAGGCACTGAGGCCCAATTATATCTCCCTCTGCCTCTGGAGGCTTGGTCAACATAGAATTGTGTTCGAACCTAGGATCTTCCTGGTCTGTATGGCTCAGCTTCTCATTCTGTAAAGCTGCTAAGCCAGCATTGTCTAAGCCCTTTGTCTTCATAGACCACTCAGATACATATCACAGAGTCTTGTGGGCCAAAACAAAACTTAAAGTATGTCTTAAGCTGCTGATACTGATAGATTCTGATTTAGGTTGATCCAGCAACAAGGCAACAGTGCTGCGAATAGCCCTTTCCAAACCTCCCAAGCTAACAAGTTCAAACAGGACAAACCAGGCAATAAGAAAGACAAATGTAATGCGAACTTCATGCAAGCTAGATTGTCAGGGCTTGTAGATCACATGTGGTGCACAGGCCATAGTGTGGACACCTCTGCGCTAAGCCATCAGAGAGCACTTCACACAAATGTTGTGTGATTTCTTTTTCAGATTTCTAAAGCTACCTCTTCCTTCCCAAGCTTGTACACTCGCGACCTTCCACAAGAGGTAGGCACCAGAGGAACTGGAGTGCATCATCACCCCCGGCAACCAAATTTTAATTTGAACCATTATTGTTAAAAGTTCATTTGTTTAATTTGTCGGTTTTAGTGCCCTTTAATAAGGGGCCACTTGATTTATTGTTTTACTAAAATAGTTGTAGTTGAGCCCACACATGCCTCTGGTGAAAGAGGGAAGAAACTTACAACCCTGACAGGAGAGGGCATTGTCAAGCTTCAGAATTAATACCGGTGGGGAGCCGTGGTTGAGTTGCTACTTATAAACATAATTCCACCTGTTGGATGAAGATGTTTCCTGATATCTCCAGCTCTGGCATTTCCTACCTGAGACGCTGATCTGAGCCAGGGCAGTTTGGAGTTTGAGGACTTTTTGAAGTCTGAGATGGATTTTCTGAGGCTGATTTCATACTTGTGTTCAATTTATATTCCCACGACTTCAAAGGGTATCAAGGAATCAAGAGGGTTGTGTTTGGTACCTAGAATATGTTGTAGGTGAATTTATGTGATGATAACTGGTGTTGTTATGTATTTTTCCGGGGTTACCACAGCTCTTCCGCCAAAGTTATGGTGGATAAGTGGGAGCACTCGTCTGGAAATTAACCCCCGTTACATTTGAGCTGAGATGAGCCTCAATGCAAAAAGTGGTGCCCGGCCATCAACATGTGCTAAATCCTGAGGGACACTGCTTAGTGCATGCTGTTTGCCTGCCGACCTCCAGGAATTCCATAATTCCAGAAACCTCTTGGAAAGACTGTGGTGTAGTTGCTATCTTGTATTGTATCATCATATGAAAATTGAAAACCAATCTAAGATACAGTTTTGACATAGGTTAAATTGAGCAAGACTCAGAGCTACTTAATAGTTTGTTGGTACTCGGTTAGGAAATTCCATTGGGTCCCTAACTGAATAGGGTAGGATTACTGAGGTTATTAAAATTATAATTGTTGCTCTACATTTACATCAGCCCTATGACATAATAATACTGGGGTTATGCTGTTTGTAGTGTGTCAAATTCAGAATGTAGGTTATTAGAAATTGTGCACCATCACAATGATGGGAATAATAGGATTGAAATAGACCAGGTTCTTCTCTGTTAGATCTATTCCTCAAGATTGTAGTTGGGAAGGAAGCTTGAGCTAATTGACAGGAGCTGCTGGGAAGGTTGCTTTTCGGATTCCATCTAAGTCTGAGAATAGTCTTTGACAGGACTGCTTGGCTTTCACCTCAGGGACCTGGATCCATGTTCAATCCAGACTGCTTTCTAAAGGGCTAACTGTAAGGGCCTTGCATGAAATTAGTTTGGGCAGTTCCAATCCACCTCCCATTAGGTACAGGTCTACAGCAGAAAAGTGCCTACTGTTCAGCATAGATTGGTTAACAAAATAGAACCCCCCTCCCCCGCCCCCGCCCCCACCACAGGAGCAGTTGTGGTGCTCTCTAGTTTTGGGATTGAGGCAGAGTAGAATGAGATTTACTGTGTGTTATATATGTGGACTTGTATTTACTCTGTACAGCCACCAGAGGGCTCATCCCCTGGAGTCCCAAGGGATCCCATAATCCCTTGGGAGCACAGGTATTTAGGCACTCTGGAGACACGCAATAAAAGACTAACGTCACACTTTACTTTGAGCTCACAGTATTCAGTCTGACTCTTTCTCCAAACACAACACTGTGCATTGGCCACACTATACTGAGGCCCTTCTTACTCACCTAAATAAAAACAAAAACTCCTTTCTTTTTCATTCTGCATCAGGGAAATGTGTTCCCATCAGTACATGCAAATATATGTATATTCCAAAAAATACCTCTCTAATAGTTTTCAAAAATTAAGACATAGAAAAGGCAGAAAAATCAATCCAGGTTTCCTTTATATCTGGAATGTTTCTCCTACAGTGATGCTCCTTGGTGTGATGCATCACCTTCCAGTTTGGAGGCTTGGGTAGCAGGGGACACAGGCTGCTTTACAGCTATATCACTGACAGTCTCTGCTGCCTCTAATTGTATAACTTGACAGTGAAGATCCTTCCTTGGAGATTTGAAATCTGCAATCAGTCAGTTGGATTTTTGTTTTGTTTTGTATCCAATCAGATGACCAGATTTATTATGGGCCTTGGTGTTCTCAAGCTAAGGATGGCAAAATCATCCGGGGTTCCTGCTTGTTTTTGACATCCAGTGACACCACCTGGAAAATGGATATGTGGACACCAAATGAGGACAGAAGTGTGCATGGTTGCAAAAGAAAAAGAAGACTTCAGGGCATCCAAAGTGCTTTACAGCCAATGAAGTACTTTCGAAGGGCAGTCACTTTTGTAATGTGGGAATCACAGCAGCCAATTTGCACACAGCAAGCTCCCACAAACAGCAGTGTGATAATGACCAGATAATCTGCTTTTTAGTGATTTTGATTGAGGGATAAATATTGGCCAGGACAATGGGGATAATTCCCCTGCTCTTCCTCGAAATGCAGTTGGAGCCCAACTTCTGATGGAAGAGTGCACTGCCCAAAAAAAATGGGCCCAATTAATTTTTATGCAGTGTTTTCCTAGTAGTTTCCCAGATGTGGCATTTATATGCGCTATATAAATGCAACTTGTTGTGATTAGTTGAGTCACATGTTGATGAGCAAATATCCGGTACCCGAACTTGCATGCAAATAGAACACTTAGCCGTGCTAGGCAGTGGTTAAAGAGGAGTGGAAACCAAGTGGCGTGGCATTCAGGCCCTTAAACATATTTTTCTCATTGGCTTCCTGGAAGAAATTATTTCCTCTGGTAGGAGAGTCCAGAACAAAAGGGCATAACCTTAAAATTGAGCTAGGCTGTTCAAGGGTGATGTCAGGAAGCACTTCTTCACACAAAGGGCAGTGGAAATATGGAACTCTCTCGCCCAAGAAGCTTTTGAGGCTAAGTCAATTGAAAATGTCAAAACTAAGTTTGATAGATTTTTCTTAGGTAAGGGTATGAAGGGATATGGAGCGAAGACAAGAACGTGGAGCTGTGGTGCAGATCAGCCATGATCTAATTGAATGGCGGAACAGTATCGAGTGGCTAAATGGCCGAATCCTGTTCGTTTGTTCCTTTAATTTCATTGCCCATTCACATTCTTGCAAGGCACGGTGTGGAGTTGATGAGTGTTATATTTTAGAAGGGGGAAGAAACACAAAAAGAATGAGTAGGTGGGATTTTGCTGGTTATTTTTACATTTCAACAGGTAAGAATAGGTTTAGTTCAGACTCTCCAATAACTCCCTATTCAGTTTCTAAACATGGTTTGAAGCAGCAGCACATTGTAATTCTGAAGCTTGGTTGATCCAGACTTTACCTATCAACACAGTGTTGCACAGATTTGTGTATCTAACTTAAGAAGATCACCATTGTAGGACTTTATTGGGTAAGGAAGAGAGGTGTGACAGCAGCATTGCTTAATTATGCTTCAAGTAGATAATACTGAATGATTTTTATATATATATTACTTGAGCTAGATTATTATGAATTAAAGTCTGGGATTCCCTGAGAATTCTGGCCTAATTCAACCCTCTTCCATCAAGCAGGTCTGAAAATGGCCCGAAGATTGCAATTAGCAAAGGAAATTGTTCCCTCTTCCCGTCAAAATGTTGGCCAAAGATATCTGCGGGGCACAAGCTTTTTTTTAACCTCGATCTTTTCAAAAAAATACTATTAATGCTCTCCTAATAACTCAGTGCATAACTGCACTCTATGTCAGGGGCTTGACCAAGAAGCTGCGAGGTTTAATCCAATGATACGTGCTGAGTAACATGATCTCTGCCAGGGTCTCATTAGAGACACTGCTATTGGAGTCAGTGCCATGAGGTAAGGAGGGGGAAATCAGCTGGGCTTCTCAGCTCTGATTGTGATCCAGCAACGTCTGCTGCAAAAAAATGCATGTGTGTGTGGATGTCCAGTGAAGACAGGATCAAATATGACCGTGATGCTCACCCCCCCACCCCCCACCCCCC
Source organism: Pristiophorus japonicus (assembly GCF_044704955.1). Lineage (NCBI taxonomy): Eukaryota > Metazoa > Chordata > Chondrichthyes > Pristiophoridae > Pristiophorus > Pristiophorus japonicus. The sequence continues at coordinate 334,722,700 of NC_091978.1, forward strand.
GTCCCGTACTTGCAATGATAGTACAGTCTTCTGGTCCTCGCTCTTTCTTAAAGAATGGCCCTCGTGGGCGAGATACCGAGGGATGTTGGCACCTGCAGAGCCTTCTTTCAGTATGAGTCATTTACTTCAGGAAAGGAAAAGTAAGGGAGCAAGAAAAAGGAAGTGTGATTGACAAGATAATATGTTAAGCATCTCTCAGTCAATTATATTGTCAGCAGTGGGTCTGAATGTTAAGTGCATTGCTGCTTCCCTCCTGCATTCTGAATCCTCGCTGCATTCTGGTGTTTTAAAGTTCCATGTTTAAAGCAGATCAAGGCAAGAAGTTTATGTTCTCATCTTAGTCTGTCCTTATATATATCTATATATATCTCATCTAGCAGGACAGTTACACTTGATATTGTCACAAATGCAAAGTCTGTGTCACATTAGCACGCTGGTTGACTCAAGTATCATATCGATAAAACAGCAACATATCATAGTTTGAACAGATAGGGAACCGAACAATGAACAAGTAGTATCATTAAAAAAAAGAGAAAGCAATTGCCAACTGATTGACCTCAGGATGTCTCGAATGGCAATTAGAATGTATGGCCTTAAAGGGACAGGCAATTTTAAACATAGCTCCACCTAATTATGAATTACATCTCGTAATGCTCTCATCGTCACAAAATGATGTTTCCTCTGATTTACCGTGAGCAATGTCACAGGAAATCCACTCATATGGTGGGAACCTATTTAGATCTGCATGAAACCAGTTTATTTTCCTACAGAAACTCCATTGGCTGTATGGGGTGCTTACAGTAAAGCAATTGGGTCACATGGCCAGGGCATGATCCCTAGGGACATCCTAGAACAATCTGGGATAACGCTCCCAACAGAATTGGGAAGCGGTTGTGGGGCTGTTACTGTATTTGCAGTGTTTAATTCTTTACTTACAAGTGAGCAAGAAATTAAACAACATAAGGATTTTAATGGCCTGATTACGTAAGCTCTGCTGATTTGTTTAGTCTTGAAGAGATACTTAAAATGACAGTAATTTCAGTCATTTACCTGTTTAAATAAAACAGTACAAACTTCCAAATTCTAAGCTGGTGCCTTTCCCGCCTACATGTGGACTCGATTTGTTTCTACATTTCCGTGAATATTTTAACGTCTGCCCAAGTGACAAAACGATCCTTGCAACAATTTTGGTTGTGTGTAGAAGGTCAGGATTTGAATTGGTCATATTCTACGTGTGAGCTAACTTGCATTTCATTTCAGTGAAATGTCAGAATTTTAGAGGTGGCCTGCTCTCTGCTAAATATTTCTGACAATAAAAACCGTATATGTTTCCCATTTCTTGAGAGCTGGGGGCCCCAGCAGATACTTTCTGGAAGAAAGCCAGGGATGAATTAGGAATTAGCTACTCCTCGAAGGAACACTTAAAGAAAATTGTGGAAGATGAGTGAACTGCGGCTTACTGGCTTTGAGAATGTAGTTGTCCTTTTTAGAGATACTTAAAAGAGTTGTATAAATGCAAGCAATAAGATAGTTATCATAACAGTCATCTTACTGTGTAACATAACAAGTAGAGGCAAAAAGAGGCAGAGTGTAGCATAACCGGTCACTTCCTTTGCATAGCTGAAATAACTGTCCTCTGAAGTCACAGTGGCAGCCAGTGAAGTGGGGGGGAGGTGCACTGCACTGAGCTTAGTCTGTTGCTATAGTAACATCTCCTTGGTGTTTTTTGTTGTTTTGGGGGAGGAAATGGATTGGGATCCGTGGGGCACTGAGCAGAGCAGCTTCTGCAGCCATTAGCAGATAAAAGCTGCACCAACTGTCTTGTCGGTGGACTGTGCTCTTTTGTGCGTTACATCAGCTCCTTAAGTGTTACAGTTACACAAGTAATTGTTTGTGTTGGGAGTGCTGTGATTAGGTTTCTGGTAGAGGCCAGGCTCATGGGAGAAGATTTGAGAACTTATATAAAATAAAAGCACCCTTTTCAACGCTATGATTCTTGTCAGAAGAGGAAATCATCTCCATTTTGGAGAGGAGGGTGCCTGGAACAACTACACTCACAAGCACCACAATGAACACGTCCATGAAGCAAATAATGCAATTGCATCACATGTCGCTCAACAGAACAAAAAAAGCTTTTCCTGTTCATTTTTGTACAGGCGATGATGTTTTATTAAGATAACAAGTAACAAAGAGACATTTTGCTTCAGTTTGTAAAAGCTGAATGTGAGTGGTGCTTAAGGTTAAAAAGAAACCCTCCATTTATATTGAGCAGCATAATCTATGTGAACCCGAAGGTTATCTTCTCTCCGGCCACAAAAGCAGATAGCAAAACCAATATCAATTCTAATATGCAGAGCTTTCAATGAGATGCTGGTTCCTCTCTGCTTTTCACATGAAGATGTGTGGTTTTGTTTTGCGAAAACAACCCAGTGCTTATCTATTATATCTGACATTGGAATGCAACCGAAAGACGATAAACAAAGAGAAGTTCAGTTGACTGAAAAATAAACTGCTAAAGCAACGATGTCCAAATATGGCCTCCCCCCGCCCCCCCCCCCCAAAAGCCCAGGCAGGCTACTACAGAACCCAGGCAACCCATTTCTATGTTCACTTATATTTACAGAACTGTGCATAGTTCTGGTCTCCATATTACAAAAAGGATATAGAGGATATGGAGAAGATGCAAAAAAAGATTTAAAAGGATGATACCTCTGTACCAGAACTGAGAGGTTATAACTATCAAGAAAGGCTGGGACTCTTTTCTCTAGTAAAACGAAGGCTGAGGGATGACCTAATAGAGATCTTTAAAATTTTGAAGGGGTTTGGTAGGGTAGATCTAGAGAAGATGTTTCCACTTGTGGGGGAATTCAAAACTAGGGTCATAAACAATGTTTTCCCTTCATTTTTTTGCTCCTTTAAGGGACTGCGCAGTTTTACGCATACATTGGAAAAAACAGTCTGGACTGTGCAGGACCAGCCGCCCAGCTTAGAAGGGTTGGTCATAAATGTCGATAGTCACTGATAAATCCAATAAGGAATTCAGGAGAAATTTCTTCACCCAGAGAGTGATTAGAATATGGAATTTGCGACCAGATGGAATCGTTGAGCAGAATAGCATAGATGCATTTAAGGGGAAGTTAGATAAATCCATGCGGGGGAAAGGAATAGGATATGCTGATAGGATTAGGGTTAGATGAAGTAAAGTAGGAGGAAGCTCGTGTGGAGCATAAGCAGCGACATAGACCAGTTGGGTTGAATGGCCTGTTTCTGTGCTGTAATTTCTATGTAATTCCTATTCACTGTTTCGAGTTTGTGGGCCTGTAGGTTTGGAAAGGGTTCTCTCATTGGTGGATAAATGCTAAGTCAGAACACCACGATCTGTTAGTATGAGCTGCTTGAGATATAGGGAAAATAATAGGAATGTGGATTCAAATTTTATATGTTGCTCTCCCCAAGGTGTGTACCTGTGCTGGTCACAAAGACAAAATGCTTGGAGATCCCTGCATTAGAGATTGTAGACTACATAACCCAAGAGAAAGCAGGGCACAGACATCATTTATCCTATTCACACCAGATATTTTTGGTCTTGTTTTGCTGTTGAATTAATAAAGAGGCATTGGGTTCATGAAAAAGTGTTTGGGAAACCTTTTTTGGGAGGAGAGAAATGGCACGGCACCTTTTTGGTGCATGCCATCGCTTTCAAGAGACGTGGCAATGTGTTAAAATGTGATTTGCATTGTCACCGTAGGTGTTTGCAAACAAACAAATTAAAGGTTTGTCAAAACACTTTTTCATGAAGACAGTGCCCTTTTAAGAACTATAATATAGTTCCAGCAGAGGCTTGTGGGAGAAACAATCCACTAACAGGAACCATTACAAATGTGGTACAAAATCTCTTTATAAAGGAATCAAACCTAGTTCGAGTGCAATGACTAATGAATGACAGTCCAAGTTGGAGGAAGCCGTGAGGCCTGCAGGAGTACACCAGTGGTATGACAGAGATGTACAGAGCTCCCAGAGAGCTTTCATAATTCAGTGGTTGTGAATAATGCTGTTTTGGTCCTCGAGAATTGCATATACAGTATCTGATTCTGCCAAAAAACCTGGGCTAGTTAATGGAATTTTCGTGACAGATAACATAAAAGTCATTTTTCCCTTCGCTAGCTTTTGTTTTCCTGCCAATGCGCGGTGGGGGTGGGGGGTGGGGAACAGTTCTCAGACCTGTACCCTCAATCGTTCTACTACAGTAAAGCCTGTTTACCGAACCCCCACCCCCTCACCCCATGTAAATCTAAATAAATTTAACCCGACTGTAAATTTCCCAGTGTGTATTACATCTCCAGTTTCGTTATGAATAAAACACGAGGTCCATTTGTCAATCACCTTGAAATTAGAAAGAACAGCTTCCCCCAATTGAACCAAATCTCCTGCGGGAGAATGGGTAGAGTTTATGGGGCTGAAATTCAGCCTCCCGAAAAAGCCTCTTACCACCAGCAAGCGGCGGAACCCAGTGGCCGCTGCCAGCGAAATTCACCTTTCGCCCCGTTGCTGCCGACCCCTCCTAAGTGCGTCATCAAAGAGCGCACCGCCGATCTCCCGCGCCTCCAGCGAAATTTAGCTCCGAAAATCTTTGATCTGCCGTGCGGTGCCCCCGACAGCTTTTTCTGTCGATGCACCTTGCTTTCAGTGTGTGAGCCATGGCAGCACGGCGGCCCTTCAAGAAGAGGGCGCACTGCTGTGGCTGGCATGTTTTTTTTTGCCGGCTGACTGCCAGATCAGGCCGACAGTTACGCTCGCGGGTTTGGCCGGACCGCCAACAGGCAGCCTGGCACACCCTCTTGGGTGCCAGGCCGCTGGCCCGGCCGAAACCCTCCCTGGTGGCCCAGTGGACTGAAGTTTTAAAATGCCGAAGACTGTCCCCTTTAAGGTAAGGGGAGAGCGTAGTGGCGCACACCCGTCATGACGTCATCATCGCTCCGCTGATGATTGACAGCGGCGGTGACTCTGTCCCGCCACCACTTCCGCCCCTCTTGTTGGCAATCTGCTGCTTACCGCCCCACTTCCGCCCCCACTATGACCGACTTCCAGTCTGTCTGACAAAAAGACAAAGAGCTGAATTTACTGAAAGAGGCGACCTCATTCAACGCGGCAGAAAAAAACACTTCAGGAGCAGAAGGTGCGACCCGTTTCAGGCGGGGTTGAATTTCGGCCCCTATTACTCTATTTCCTCCTTCTAATGGACTACCTCTGCAATGCACCATCTGGATTAGAAATTGACCTCGTTATGCCCGTTTTCTATGGACACAACGCGATCCAATTTCAGGGACCAACGTCATGCGCCCCAAGGATGCCTGAAAAGTGTCCGACCTGAAATTGAGTCGGGCCATTTTTCAGGTTCCTTACAGCCACCTAAAATAGGTGTTAGGTGCCTTACAGCTGCTTTCAGCCCCCTTGCTGAAATTGGAAATTGAATATTGGACCACCAACAAAAAGTAAGATTTTTTTTAAAAACCCCACATTTTTTTAAAATGTTACCGTGGAGATAAGAGGAGGAGTGCTCCCCAAATCCACAGTAGTCTGATCCCTCTCCCATTCGCGCACTCCCTCACCCAGGATTTACTACTGGCTGTCGCTGGTGAGGCAAGTGGCCCAATATTCATTTCTTCAAATGAGCGAGCTGCCCGTGGAGGCAGGACAGGCTCCTGCAGCTCAGCTTAATTACAGAAATGACGCCCATAGCCCAATTTTGAGCCACCCGGTTGGGTCAAAAGTGGGCCCAGGTGTATTTTGACCCTTCCGTCTCTACGTTGATACCAGTTCTGATCTGAAACTGGCCACTAGGAGAGATGCACAAAGTAACTGTTCCTCTGAGTTTCCCCTCAGGAAGCACCTGGCCTCTGGTCAGTGCCCCGATCTCCCAACAGTAGCACAACTGAGATGAGGAATTTTAATGTGTGGGTGGACTATAAATACAAAGTAAATGCCCACCACTCTGCCACCTCACAGCTGGTGGAGTTGTCTTTCAAGTATTCTCTATTGTACCAAGCAATTAACACCTATTTATAGGAAACTATCCAATGGAACTTCTTTGTTGATGTAACTGCATGAACAAAAAACTAAATATTAAAGATATATATCTCTCCATTCACTAATTCTAGCAGTAGACCCGAGTATAAATCATGTAACATCGTACAGTACTCACCTTTATACATTTTTGCCAAAATTACGGAATGGCAGAAAATATATCACTGAGTTTGAGAATAAATTGGTGAATTCTGAAATCAGTCTACAAATGAGCTGTGTGAGTTGGCATGTCCAGGAGAGCCGGGGAGAAAAAGTGGAGGTGGTTAAGTTGGTGCAGGGACCGGGTGGCGAGATTAAAACATACAATTTTAATAAAAGCTGCGAAACCAAATCAAGAGTGGAATTTCACATTTAGTTGGGAACCTTAAGAATACAGAATTTAAGTTGCCCAGTATGCATATATTGGATGAATTTACTGGAGCTATATCTGTACAGCTAGACCAAATTCTGGTATTAAATAGACATTGCGGGAGAGAATTGTGCTGCGATACCACCCAGAATCTGGCGGAATCACAGTGGAATCCCTGACTGCGATTTCCCTCCTCCCATCCCGCTGGGACAACTGCTGCACGCTCCTTCCCTGCTAGCCACATGCAAATGGCAATGTGGTAGCTGGGTAAAGGGCCCAAGTTCCCTGTAGATTTTCCTTTGTTCCGCCACCTCCCGAGGCTGTCATGATGACTGTAGGCCTCAGGAGGTGGCGGCAACAGTACTGAGCACTGTTCCCTCTAAGCTGTACAGCTGTCTGCTGGTCCCACGCAGCCCAGGACTGTCTTTTTAAATGTGAAATGTCGCGCATGCATGAAACTTTGAATGAGACAGGTAGTTTGTTAAAAAAAAATAGGGTTAACATTGGTTCTGAGATACCCCCATGGAATGAGAGGGACTTGCAGGATGGGGCGGAATGCTAGTTTTACCCGTTACCCAATATTACTCTCCAAATCGGTGTAAAACCACCCGATCCTATCTATTTCCAGACGGGCAAGTTAGGTTAAAATTACACCCCATCGTTTTTGAAAGCCCCAGTCTCGGCTGAGGCCTTCAGTGGGACATGGTTTCTGATCTTCACCCTCTGCCCCCATTGAGGTCCCTCGCCAGATCTTCTGGTGCCGCAGTGATGTTCCCACTGCAACATGGCCGAGTTTCTCCTCCTTCGCACTGGCATCCTCCCACTGACTAGCCGGAATCCACCGTGCATACTTAATGAGCCGGACCAGGAAAGTGGCTTGGTGCCGAGGCAGATATGGAGCGTCAGGCAGAAGTACTAAACTGCCGGAAGTCCACCCGGAGGGAGGAATAATCCTCCCCCCCCCACCCCCATTACAAACTGGCCTGATTGAGTATCCACTTTAGTCAGAAAAGCAGCTTAAGTCTGTAAGATTTTTTTTGAAATGCTTTCCTGTTCCCCAGAATTTTGCAGTAATGAGGTTCAACTATATTTTGCTGGTCACAAGTTTGTATTGTAGAGAATTATGTTTCTGTGTTCTTAATGAGTCACGCAGACAATCTTAATAATCAAGTCTCTTTATGTTCCTTTTAAAGCTTCAAGAAACTGTAAAGAGGAAGCTTGAAGGTGCACGTTCACCACTAAATGGAGACCTGCAAAATGGAGTATCTGACAGCAGCTTCTCTCCAAGTAGCAAGCGAGTCCGAAAAGAGGGACCTGGGGTAGACCAGAGCAATGCCCTGTCTAATAACATCCCCATGCCTTCAGTCTCTCCTCTGCATCAACTTGACATAAAACCATCACTTCCAATACCGACCAGTGGAAATAATTCAACAGGTTTTGATGACATAAACAAGGAGGGCAGGCATCCAAGAGTGAACCTGCAAGCCAATGGCACCAGAGACGATGACGACTTCAACCTAATATTAACCAAGGAGCTTAAACAAGAGCCACTTGATGATCCAAGTTATATGGACTCATCAGATGCTTCCCTTCTCCATCAGAATAAACTGTTCTCAGATATTAATCTTAATGAGCAAGAGTGGCAGGAGTTAATTGATGAACTAACAAGCACAGTTCCAGAAGATGATATGCATGATCTATTTAATGAAGATTTTGATGAAAAGAAGGAGATGGAAGTTATCAGACCCACGTCGCAGACCCCAGTCCCACCAGATAATGCAAACATAAAGAGTGAGATGTGCCAGTCTCCTTTTAATCAGATGTCGATGGGATCTCCACAGGTTAGACCGTCTTCATCAGGCCCTCCATTTTCCAATGTCTCTACAGTATCCAGTGTATCCTCTGTATCAAGTATCTCATCACTTTCTGCTCCTGCCACTTCACCAGTAACTTCTGCAAACCAACCCCAGCAGCAAACCCCAAATCAAAGTCAAGCACATGCAAGGTCTGGAAATGGCTTTTTGATGACTACATCTTCTGGGTCAGGGTCAGGACAGGGACCAGGTCCAGGATCTGGTCCAGGAGCTCTACCATCAACTGGTTCCGATCTTTCTCGAGCTGAACAGTTAAAGCAAATGGCGGCTCAGCAGCAACAAAGAGCTATGCTGTTACAGCAAAAGCAGCAGCAAACACAGCCGCACCAGCAGAATCAGGCACCGAGCTGGTCACCTGCAGCTCCACCACACAGTCCCTTTGGAGGCCCCTTTAATCCAGACAAACCAAATAGCCCGATGATGTACCCACAGGCCTTTAATAACCAAAAGCCTATGGTGCCTACTATGACAAACAACCCTCAGAAGGCCATTAATAACTACCTCTCACAAAACCACATGAATATAATGAATCAGCAGCCAAATACTATGGGGCAGACCTCGGTGAACAAACAGCCTATGCTTTCGTATGCTAACACTAAGCCACTGTCTCATTATAATATTGAGCCTGTGGGCCAGAGAATGACACCGCCAATGGCTAATCAGAACAAAACTCCCATGATACCCTACATGCAGCAACAGCAGCCACATGTTCAACCTCAGGCTTCTCATATTAGTGAGGAACAGAAGCGCATGCTGTTAATGAAGCAGAAAGGACTACTGCCCCAGACAATACCTTATGGAACACTGCCAAGCCATGGTCCGGTAAGTGAGAAGAGAAAATTGATTTTTAATGTTGGCAAGGTGGATGCTTTTCCAGCTTGATGATTTCCCTTATTTCAGGCCTTTCACATCTCTCTGAAGTGTAAGTTTGTGCATACTTTTGATCTTTTGATTTTGCCCCATATTTTAATTGGTCTTGTATTTAATGGCGCCATATTTTTTTAAGATTCATTGATTCCGCCAGTCTGAGTAAAATTGGCTCTCTGAAACAAACTCTGTAATTCCTTGCTTTAGGCTTTGCTTTAGAGGGCACTTTGTGTACTTTATGTTAAATAAGTAAATATGCTGAGAATGATTTGCCTTTACAAACTCTCAAAGATTAAGAATCGTAACCAGGGAACAGTGTATGATTAAAGGTCTGCAGCAAAACGTAGGTCTCACAGTTTGATGTCTGAACTGTTCACTTGTGTCCGTGTCTTGTTATTTCTCTCCGGCAGTAGCTGATTATTTGATTCTACTTGTACTATAGTGGTAATCCTGCGTTGGTTGTTGATTCTGTAAACATAACTTTATTTGTTCAAATGAAAAAGCTTCTCAAAGTTTCCTGATCACCACTGTCACAGTTACAGACTCGTGTTATAAAGGGTTACCACAAATAGCACAATGGTTGAGTGTAGTGCTCATTATTTGCAATATCACAATATCAAATATTGCATTATTTGACCCAAAATTCCACATTGCTTTTTTTAGCGCTATTTCAGATTAATGGCCTTATTAAAAATCTGAAATAGCACCAAAAAAATGTCCGAAGTTTTGCCAAAATTGTTTTCGATTTTGGCACAGTGCAGAAAGACCTTTGGTTTTGAGGGTGGAGCTAATCGTTAGCACCAATAAAATGAGGCCCGTTCTCTGCGCATGCCCAAGCATTTAGGTTTCCAGGGTAACGCGAGGTAATGGGAGGGAATGAGTTGTCTCTCTCTGGTTCCCAGAGGAAGGAACTGTGGGCTGAGGGCTGCTTTTATATAATTGTGTAGAGGGAGCTTTACTCTGTCGCTAACCTGCCCTGGAAGTGAATTGATGCTGAAATGTGAACTCCCGTCCGATTTGCAAATGAGTACTGGACTGTATAGTGCTAATATGACATCCTTCAACTTTTCTTTGTTGTGTTACTGTTCCACAGTCACTGAGCATGTTAGGTGTTCCCTGGCTAAATGGCCCACTGCAGCCGCCCCTATCCCTGGCCAAATGGCCCACCGCAGCCATCCCTATCCCATGGCAAAGTGGTCCGCCGCAGCCACCATTTGGCTAGGGATAGGGGCGGCCGGTAGGATTCAACCCTCGGCCGGACACAGGAGCTCGTCGCTCGGCTTTGAAAGAAGTCAGGGGAGAGGGAGGTGGAAGCCAAGCGAGGCCGGCAGGATTCAACCCTCGGCCGGAAACAGAAGGTGGAAGCCAAGTCAACAGTTTGGTGGTGGAACCTAACCACGTCTCGCAATTGCAGTTTTGAACTTCAATAAAGTTAGTCTTTTCCCTCCGCACAAGCATTTTTAAGTAGTTTGCAATATATTTATTTCCTCCCTCCAAAAGCTATAACTCAGCTCTGTTTCCAAAGATGGCGTCGGTAATGCCGTTTTCGATCTGTATAGTAAGGTTTTAAAAAGTGGTCCATAGCGCTGCCTTAAAAAAAAAATCCTAATTGGCGAAACTCGCAAAAATGGCGTTATGGGTGGGTTTGACCCTGAGTGACGTCAGAAAAACAGTACTTAAAAAAAACGTCTGTTATCTGTTAAGGATGGCGTTATATCATTGACGAAACTTGCAACATTACGTTAGCTCCAAAAAACACTGTTGGCTCCAAAAAAGTGGAGATAAATGGTGACGAATTTTGGGACCAATATCTCTGGTTTAACAACTGTAGGTCTGCAATATCTGGTGTGCTCATTGTATTCAAAATCTTACATGTTTTGTGTAAGTAACAGCTCTGTAATATACCATGCAAAAAAAACAACGATATTACAAATGCCATATTGCCACTTGCAATAATACTCCATGTCTTTTCCCCATTAGCTGCAGAATTATACCGTACATAGCTAAACCACATCCACTTACAGCACAGAAGGAGTCCATTCAGCCCATCATGTCTGTTTGCCGGCTCATTGCTCAAACACTTCAGAATGAATCCCACTGCCCCACTCTCTCTCCATTGCCCGGTATCTTCCTCTGCTTCAAGCGTTTATCTTGTAAAAGGTGCATTGGTCTCTGCACTGTAGTCACTTTCTATTGCTGATGTTAGAAAATAAACTTCAGATATATACGGGATTTCAGGTGTATAAATGAAATGCATAAAATGTCTAAAACCAGTGACAGAGGCAGACATGCAGTAACATGGGTGTAAGTACACATAGTAAACATACAGAGAAATTCTATTTACATGAATCTTTCAGTTTGCTTTTCTCACAACTAGCTGCAGTACTATCCAGTGTCCGCAGTGAAAACTCTGGCGTTATGTTGCTTTTCAGGCATAGCTTGAGTGAACACGGGTGGAAATTTGAGTGGGAACACACCCTGTTGGGCCATTTCTATTCCAGTAGCTATCTTCCGTCAGCACTTTCACCAAGCACCAGAAATGCCTGCTCCAAAGACATATCACCCAAAGGAGAAATGATGGAGTGACATTTTTCTTCAATCACATATTAACGAAACAGGACATCGGGAGTGCCATATACAATAGGCGTCCTGCATTGCTCGGGCCGGCTCAGGCCATTTAAAAGTTAAAAGGTCCCAAGGAGTGGAATTCATTGCAATGGGGAGCAGAGGGAATATTGGGGGGTGGGGGGGAACAGTGCAATCAATTTTCACTACCACACTGGCACAATGCATGATGTTGTAGAGACCGACTGCATTTTCCTGGCCTGGAGGAAGACAGCAGTTTTAAGCAACTTGAGGGGCCGGAGTAGTCAGCAGCATGGATCCCCCATCCTTCTCTCCATGACTCTCCAGTGCGGGTGGCTGGGAACCTGACAGGAGTCCCCCAAACCATGATCAATTCGGCTGATCCTAGGAAATTCACCTGCAGCAAGCGTGCATCTGAACAACCTAAATCTTCCATCACTACCTGGACCAATACCTTAGGCCTGTGTGATTTTCATGGGCTACATTTGTTCTGTGGAAGTTGGGGAACTCTATGAAATTTATCAATGGCTTCTAAAATCTTTGTAAAACACCATAATTTATTGATGAATTTCACAGATTCTCTTAACTTCACGGACTCTGCACACGAAATACAACCAGTGAAAATTGATTGCAGTACCTATTGTATACCCCCAGCCTATGTCACTCCGCATAGTTACATCTTATGTTGCTGTGTGTAGTTGTACAGTATGGTACCTGTATAGTCACACCCTATGGTCCTGTGTGTAGTTACATCCTATGGTACTATATGTAGTTACACCCTATGGTACTGTGTGAACGTAGTTACACCCTATGTTATTGTATGTAGTCGCTGATTGTGTGTAGCTTATGGTACTATGTGTAGTCACATCCAATGTTACTGTATGTGGTTCCACTCTATATTACTGTGTGTAGTTACACCCGATGGTAATATGTGTAGTTCCTTCCAGGCCAATATTGGGTGTATTTACAGTGTCTGAATATGCCATTTCTTAAAGGGGCAACCTATATCTTCCAAGTATTTGTGCCCAGACCACCTTGTCCTTCATTTGTAACCTCAGAACTTCGAAAATAGCCACTTTTTATGTTATTATGGGCTCCTGCAATACAATGAATGTTGGCATCTTGAGCTGGCATGGTGCTACTCCTAGATGCTTTCTTGCTATGTGAATCTCTTCTTGGGTTGTACATTACATAAAGTTTTGCCTGGCAGGAAGCCAATTCTGGCACTGTCGATTGATTCGTGCTGTCTTCTTTCAGCCACCCCCTCACATGCCTGGTTCACTCAGGTGGGGGAGGAAATCAAGCCCATGAACTGTGTTGCCTCCTCTCTCAGTTCTTGCAGTTGAGCTTGCAGCTCCTGTCCTGTAACAATAACTTTCCTCATCCAGTAATGCCCAAACCTACAGCAACGTTGCTGAGTACACAGCTGACTTTGTGTTCCCAGTGCTCTTTTGAGTGCTTAACTGACTCTTAATTACGGTTCACAGCTGATAAAGAGGATTTTAATTGACTAGCCCACTGTGTGGGAAATTTACCCCATGGACAGAAAATATTCAGAAGTGTAAAGGCAAGAGAAAATTCTACAAGAAACTTTTAGTAACCCACACTATGGCGTTGAAATTCAATTAGTGCCATTTTGAGGTCTGAAGTGGGCACCATACTAGCGACATGCACTCTAACCGGGCGGCCCTAGACCTGCTTGAAATTGGGCCTCATTAACATTATTTGGGCGAGCTGCTGGTGCTTGTTGAGCCTCCATAGGCAGCACACCCATTTTAATGAAATTGAATATTGGGACGGTTCCCTTGCCGGCCTGAAGGTAAATCCCGAGGGAGTGGAGTGATCGGGATAGTGTGGTGTTAGAGGAGCACTCCTGTTCCTCCTGGCTCCACAGCATGATTTTTTAAAGAAAAACTTGCCCTTCGCTGAATAAAGCTGAGCACTCATCCCTATCCAATTTTGGCAAGGGGCCTAAAACAGGTGTTATGTCCTTCATTTACATATGTAACCAGCTCAACCCAATAGTGGCTTGGACATTTTTCAACTGTAATTTGGGCATGGGATGTTTGTGCCCAAAATTGAAATTGCACCACCTCAAAGTCCAATTTCTACCCCATATCCCTGAATAGCACACCTAAAGCCTTTTTTAGGTTATGTTACTTTTTGCAGTAACTGCTTGTAGTAATACCCAATGCTAATGTCTGTAGTAATATCCTATGTTAATAGAAGTAATAATACCCTATGTTAGTGCCTGCAGTAATATCCTACATTAGTGCCTGCAGTAATAACCTATGTTAATGCCTGTAGTATTTATCCAATTTCCTTTTGAAAGTTACTATTGAATCTGCTTCCATCTCCCTTTCAGGCATAAACAACTCTGTGTAAAAAAAATCCTCATCTTCCCTCTGGTTCTTTTGCAGATTACCTTAAATGTGTGTCCTCTGGTTACTAACACTTCCTGCTCTTTTTGTAACCCGCCCTCTCTATCACAATTCCAGTCTGAACAAAGCTACCCAGACTGACAAAAGCAACCATTTCCATTTTGAGCTTGGAGCATCTTGAAAGAGCAGAAGGAAATATTCTCTACTGTAACAGATACCTGGAGAGAAATGAAAGCAGAAATCAATCCATGGGTCCAGCAGGATCATAAGCCACCAGAGTGACGTCATCATTTCAACCTTAGATTGGATTTCTGGATTGTAATTTTATCCTAAGAACTATCTCTAGTTCTGTAATAAACAGTGAGGAGAATGGTCACAGACTTTAGGAGGACATAGACAGACTGGTGAAATGGTAGATGAAATTTAATGCAGAGAAGATGCATATTGGAAGAAAAAATGTGATGCCATATAAACTAAATGGTACAATTTTAAAGGGGGTGCAGGAACAGAGAGACCAGGGGGCTTACGTACACAAATCTTTGAATAGCAGAACAAGCTGAAGGCTGTTAAAATGCAAATGGGATCTTTGGTTTTATAAATAGAGTGATGGAATACAAAAGCAATGAAGTTTTGCTAGACCTGTATAAATCACTGGTTAGGCCTCAGCTAGAGTATTGTGTCCAATTCTGGGCACCACAGGTTAGGAAGGATCATAGAATGGTTACAGCACGGAAGATGGCCATTCATCCCATCATGCCCATGCTGGATGTCAAGGCCTTGAAGAGGGTGCAGAGGAGGTTTACTAGAATGGTACCAGGGATGAGGGGCTACAGTTATGTAGAGAGACTAGATGAAATGGGATTGTTCTCCTTAGAACAGAGAAGGTTAAAGAGAGATTTATTAGAGGAGTTCAAAATTATGAGGGGTTTTGATAGAGTAAATAGTGAGAAACTCTTTCCCCTGGCAGGAGTGTTGGTAACAGGATTTAAGGTAATTGGCAAAAGAAGCAGAGGGGAGGTGAGGATTTTTTTTTTACAGAGAGTTGTTATGATATGGAATGCACTGCCTGAAAGAGTGGGGGAAGCAGATTTAATAGTAACTTTCAAAAGGGAATTGGATAAATACCAGAAGAGGAACATTTGCTGGGCTATGGGGAAAGATCAGGGAAGTGAGACTAATTGGATAGCTCTTTCAAAGAGCCAGCACAGACATGATTGTCCAAATAGCCACCTTCTGCGCTGTATGATTCTATTATTCTGCATGTCTGTATATAGTGCGGGCCTCATTTAAATACACCAGGGCCTGAACCCGCCGTCAATGGTGTGAGGCCGGTGGGCACGAATGACGCGAGTGCAGTAGGATGTTGCCCCCGAGGATCCGCGGGAACAATCACTGGCACTGGCACTAAATTCATTGGGGTAAGGGGACGAGGGGATCACAGTCAGGGGAGGTGAAGGTGAATCCGGGGCAGGGGAGGCCCAAGGTTTCCTTGTGGATCCCGGAGGAGCACTTCTGTTCAATGCCGGCCCACAAGGAAACCTGTGGAAAACCTTCTCAGCACCCTTCTGGGCCTCCTGATCTTTGGCGCCAGTTTCCTTCGCGAGGCCAGCACCAGACACCAACCTTGCTGAAAACGAATTCAAATGGCACCGGGGTCTGAATGGAACGATATTTTCCATTTCAGTGAGGTCCTCACCCGCTCCATTCTCGTCAGGCACAGGAGGTTAAAATCAGGGCTCTGTCTTGACTAGCAGGCAGACAGGCCTCTTCTAAGGTCAAGTTAAATAGTTTGATGGACTGGAAAAACTGGCAGGGGAAGAATTTCCTTTCTGCAATCCTAAAAAAGCCTCCTTCACCTTGTTTCAGTTTAAGACTCATGATAGACCACCATGTTTTCCTCTGAACCTAACCTTGAATGACTTTCTGTCTTCTAATTTCTTTCACATAGCTCGATCATGAAATGAGGCTACTTGACGGGTTGTGAAAAAAGAGCTACATGGATTTTGAGGATAAAGTAGTTTTTTATTCAATTACATGAAACAGTCTTTAATATCTCATGTAGTGTCTGAAACAAACAGCTCAAGATTTCCATGTAACCTACAGAACATGATCAATGACTGCGAGTACATTAAAAGGTTGTAAGATGTTCTGTAGAATTTCTTAGTTATCAACTGCAAATTATTTCTCAGTACTTGTAATAATGATGTTGCGATTATTGATTGAATGGCTTGGACTTTGCCGAAAATTAAGGACAGTGAGTCCACTGATGGCACAAAAAACTGACAAAAGAATTGAATAAGCGATCCAGAATCTGTGCATCACCAATTCCACGGGGTGATTTGAAAGCAGTTCAACTAATGACAGGATGGGGCAGCCTCAGGGGCTTGAAGAACTAATGTGAATCCAACTTCCTCTCTCCTCAGATGTTGGGGTACCACTGTCAGCCGGGCCATTCCGTGGTGGGGTGGCGGGGAGTGAGGGGACGGCAGTCACCTGGTCAAAGCTCCAATTGTCCTGGTCCACGTAGGTACCAACGACATAGGTAGGACTAAGAAAGAGGTTCTGCTGAGGGAATGAACAGCTAGGGGCTAAATTAAAAAGCAGAACCACAAAGGTAATAATCTCTGGATTACTATCTGAGCCACCAGCAAATTGGCATAGGATCAATAAGATCAGAGAGTTGAATGCGTGGCTCAAAGATTGGTGTGCCAGACCCGGAATACTGCGTGCAGTTTTGGTTTCCATATTTACGAAAGGATATATTTACTTTGGAGGCAGTTCAGAGAAGGTTGACTAGGTTGATTCCAGAAATGAGAGGGTTGACTTATGAGGAAATGTTGAGTAGGTAGGGCCTCTACTCATTGGAATTCAGAAGAATGAGAGGTGATCTTATCGAAACGTATAAGATTATGAGGGGGCTTGACAAGGTGGATGCAGAGAGGATGTTTCCACTGATGGGGGAGACGAGAACTCGAGGGCATGATCTTAGAATAAGCGGCCGCCCATTTAAGTTGTCTGGGATTCGAGACTCTTCAGGTCCCGTGTTCTACGCACACGCAGTCTTCCCCCCACCCCCCCGAGAAGAGCAGTCCGGAGACCAGAGATGCTGATGTCGGATCGCCGGTAAGTGTCTCCAGGTACGTTTAGATTTTTAATTGTTTTGTGCAGTGTTTTTGATTTATTTATAATACTTATATTGTTATTTATTTTCGCGTTTTTTTGGGTGGGGCGGAATAGATCTCTGGGGAGAGGACTAGATCTCTGGGGGTGGGATTCGATCTCTGGGGGTGGGATTCGATCTCTCTGAGGGGGGATTAGTTCTCTGGGAGTAGTTTTCTGGGGGGGAATTAGATCTCTCTGGGGGGGGATTAGATCTCTCTGGGGGGGATTAGATCTCTCTGGGGGGAGATTAGATCTCTCTGGGGGGGATTAGATCTCTCTGGGGGGGGATTAGATCTCTGGGAGGATTAGATTGCTGAGGATTTTAAATCTCTCTGTGGGGATTAGATTTCTGGGGGGAGGACTAGATCGTTGGGGAGGGGAGGACTATATCGCTTGTGGGGGGGGGGATGAGAGAGAAATAGATTGCTGGGGGGAGGAATAGATTGCTGGAGTGGGGATGGAGAGGGGGAGGAACATTGTAGTTTACATACCGTCGACATATCATCGGCATAAAACCACCTTTTTTCAGACGGTGTGCAGCTCCGGTGGTATGTTGGCGGTATGCTACCAATGTTGGACTTTTGGGCGTACTGTAGGGTGCTCCGTGTGGGCGGATGGTATGCATACAGCCTGGTGGTATGTCACTGATGAATTTCCCGCCGGGCAGTAGGTCGGTATTTTTTGATTAGTTTCGCAATTTTGGGCGGTATGTTGGCGGTCCGCAGGCAGTCTGCAGCAGTATGTCCACCAATTTCGGCCCCAAAGGCTCTTTATCTGAATGCACGCAACATTCGTAACAAGATAGATGAATTGATGGCACAAAAAGTGGGTATGATCTGATCGCCATTATAAAGACGTGGTTGCAAGGTGACCAAGACTGGGAACTGAATATTGACGGTTATTTGACATTTTGGAAGGATAGACAGCAAGGAAAAGCAGGTGGGCTGGCTCTGTTAATAAAGGATGAGATCAGTACAGTAGTGAGAAATGTCAAGATGTAGAATCAGTTTTGGGTGGAGATAAGAAATAGCAAGGGAAAGAAGTCACTGGTGGGAGTAGTCTATAGGCCCCCTAATAATAACTACACTGTAAGACAGAGTATAAATCAAGAAATAATGGGGGCTTGTAAGAGAGGTACTGTAATAATCGTGGACCACTTTAATCTTCATATAGATTGGACAAATCAAATTGGCAAAGGTAGCCTTCAGGATGAGTTCATAGAATGTATTCAGGACAATTTCTTAGAACAATACATTGTGAAACCAATCAGGGGATAGGCTATTTTAAATCTGGTAATGTATAATGAGATAGGATGAATTAATGATCTCATAGTAAAGGATCCTGTAGGGAAGAGTGATCATAACATGATAGAATGAAGACAGAGTTGGCTAAAGTGGACTGGCAAAATAGATTACAAGGTAAGGTGGTAGATAAGCAGTGGCAGACATTTAAGGAGATATTTCATAATTCTCAACAAAGATATATTCTATTGAGAAAGAAAGATTCTACAAGAAGGATGAACTATCCATGTCTAAATAAAGAAGTTAGGGATGGTATCAAATTGAAAGAAACAGCATACAATGTTGCGAGGTTAGTGGTAGGCCAGAAGATTGGGAACATTTTAGAAATCAGCAAAGGATGACTAAAAAAATATTAAAGAGGGAGAAAATAGATTATGAGAGTAAACTAGCAAGAAATATAAAAACAGACAGTAAGAACTTCTACGAGTATATAAAAAGGAAGAGAGTAGCTAAAGTAAATGTTAGTCCCTTAGAGGATGATATTAAAAGCAATCCAATTATAGTAGAAAATCAGGGGGCAAAGGCGAGGGAAGAAATTAAAACAATCATTATCGCTAGAGAAAAAGTGCTAGGCAAATTAATGGGACTAAAGGCTGACAAGTGTCCTGGATATGATGGTGGGCATCCTAGGGTCTTAAAAGAAGTGGCTGCAGAGATAGTGTATGCATTGGTGGTAATCTTCTAAAATTCCCTAGATTCTGGAAAAGTCCCAGTGGATTGGAAAACCACAAATGTAATGCCCCTATTCAAGAAAGGAGGGAGACGGAAAGCAGGAAACTATAGGCCAGTTAGCCTAACATCTGTTATTGGGAAAATGCTGGAATCCATTATTAAGGAAGTAGTAGCAGGACATTGAAAAAATCAGAATACAATCAAGCAGAATCAACATGGTTTTATGAAAAGGAAATTGTGTTTGACAAATTTATTAGAGTCCATTGAGGATGTAACGAGCAGGGTGGATAAAGGGGAACCAGTAGATGTAGTGTATTTGGAATTTGATAAGGTGCTACATAAAAGGTTACTACACAAGATAAGAGTTCATGGTGTTGGGGGTAATATATTAGCATGGATAGAGGATTGGATAACTTATAGAAAACAGAAAGTTGGGATAAATGGGTCGTTTTCAGGTTGGCAAACTGTAACTAGTGGGGTGCCACAGGGTTCAGTGCTGGAGCCTCAACTATTTACAATCTATATTAATGACTTGGATGAAGTGTATTGTAGCCAAATTTGCTGACGACACAAAGATAGGTGGGAAAGCAAGTTGTGAGGAAGGCGCAAAGAGTCTGCAAAGGAATATAGATAGGTTAAGTGAGTGGGCAAAAATTTGGCAGATGGAGTATAATGTGAGAAAAGGTGGGGTTATCCACTTTGGTAGCAAGAATAGAAAAGCAAAATATTATTTAAATGGAGAGAGACTACAGAATGCTGCACAGAGGGATCTGGGTGTCCTCGTACATGAAACACAAAACATTAGCATGCAGGTACAGCAAATAATTAGAAAGGCAAATGGAATGTTGGCCTTTATAGCAAGGGGGCTGGAGTATAAAAGTAGGGAAGTCTTGCTACAACTGTACAGGGCGTTGGTGAGACCACACCTAGAGTACTGCGTACAGTTTTGGTCTCCTTATTTATACTTGCATTGGAGGCTGTTCAGAGAAGGTTCACTAGGTTGATTCCTGGCATGCAGGGTTGTTTTCTAAAGGTTAAGTAGGTTGGGCCTGTACTCATTGGAGTTTAGAAGAATGAGGGGTGATCTTATTGAAACATAAGATTCTGAGGGGGCTTGACAGGGTAGATGCAGAGAGGATGTTTCCCCTCATGGTGGAATCTAGAACTAGGGGGCATAGTTTCAGAATAAGGGATCACCCATTTAAGACGGAGATGAGGAGGAATTTCTTCTCTCTGAGGGCCATGAATCCTTGGAATTCTCTACCCCAGAGTCCTGTGGAGGCTGAGTCATTTAATATATTCAAGGCTGAGATAGACAGATTCTTGAACTATAGGGTTATGGTGAACAGGCAGAAAAGTGGAGCTGAAGCCCCCATGATCTTATTGAATGGCAGAGCAGGCTCGAGGGGCCGTACCGCCTATTTCTACTCCTATTTCTTATGTTCTTATAAGCTGAGTACTTCCTCGCAAGAATGGAGCGAACATCAGAGGGAGGGTCAGTCCTGAAATACACTTGTGCATCTCCTAGGGGCCAGTTACAGGAGCCCTGGGTATCTGATGTACTGCAGATAATCATAAAAGGGTAGTTGAGAATATATAATTACTCTGCACTAAAGGAACATAGGAACAGCAGTAGGCCATTTTGTCCCTCTAGCCTGCTCCACCATTCAATTAGGTAATGGCTGATCTATACTTCAACTCTATCTGCTTTTGATACCCTTAGCCAACAGCAATCTGTCAATCTCAGTCTTGGACATTGCATCCACAGCTTTGGGGGAGCAAATTCCAGATTTCCTCTACCCTTTGTGTGAAACAGTGCTTCCTAATTTCACTCCTAAATGGTCTAGCTCTCAATGTTAAGATATGCCCTCTTGCTCTGAATTCGCCTCCAGAGAAAATAGTTTTTCGATATCTACCTTATCAAATTCTTTTATCATTTTATATACCTCAATTAAAATCACCCTTCAACCATCTAAACGTAAAGGACTACAAGCCAGGTTTATACAACCTGGCCTTATAATTTAACTCTTTAAGCCCTGGTATAATTCCGGTGAATCTGCGCTGTACCCCTTCCAAGACCAATATATCTTTCCTGAGGTGCAATGCCCAAAACTGAACGCAGTACTCCAGATGGGGTCTGATCAAGGCTCTGTACAGCTGAAGCATCACATCCTCACTTTTGCATTTCATCTCCCTTAAGATAAAGGCCAACATTCCATTAGTCTTTTTGATTGCTTTTTGTATCTGTGCACTAAATTTTTAGTGATTTGTGTACTTGGATACCCAAATCTGTTTGCTCTTTCACAGTTCCTACTTTCGTGCCATTTTGAAAATATTCCGATTTGTCTTTCTCATATCCAAAGGGATGACCTCACAGTTACCCACATTGAACTCCATCTGCCACAATGTTACCCAGTCAATTAGTCTGTCTGTGTCTCTTTGTAACTTCTTCCTCACGTCCACACATCTTACTGTACCTTCTAATTTAGTATCATCTGCAAACCTGGATATACAACACTCTAATCATTCATTCAAGTCATTAAATTATATGATGAAAAGCTGAGGCCCCAACACAGATCTCTGGAGGACACCACTTATCACATCCCACCAATCAGAGTATGTTCTCTTTATCCCTGCTCCATGACTTCTACCTCCCAACTAATTACCAACCTATATCACAAGGTTAACTCCAATTCCACTTTTGCTAATAATCCCTTGTGTGAAACCTTATAGACTGCCTTCTGGAAGTCCACATAGACAACGTCCTTAGACACACCACTATCCACCATGCTAATATCTCCTCAAAAAATTCAATTAGATTAGTCAGACATAACCTACCATTCACAAATCCACATTGACTCGATCAGCTGATACTTGTCCGAGTGATCAGTCATTCTGTCTCTGATGATAGATTTCAGTAATATCCACACAACTGAGGTTAAACTGACAGGTCTGTAGTTACCTGGGACTAGACTTTCCACTTTCAGGCTAAGGCCGAAAAAAATGGGCCTTGTTCCAGCGATGCGGGACGTATCGCCCGTGCTGATCGCCGGCTCAAGGCCCATTTTATTTAAGCGATTTTCCACTTGGCCGTAGCCCAGCGATGTCAAATGGGCGATGTCATTTCTCGGCGATCTCCTGATCGCCCAAAGAAAACGGAAGTGAATGAAAAAAAAAGCTTCCCTAGTAACGCATTACTGCGCATGTGCAGGTTGATTTTTTTTTCAGGTTGATGCTTCTTCCCGTGTTTTGAGAGGTCAAGGGTCTTCACACATGCTCAGAAGCTCTGGGTGGGTCTGGCAGAGAGAGAGAGAGGAGAAAGGAAGCAGGTCAGAAAGTCTTATCCAAATTACAGATAAATTTAAAGAATGGGGGGAGGTGCAGGAAAGAGAAGGGCCAAATCCTTCAGCGAAGAGGCAAATGAGGCCCTTGTAAATGCTGTCAGCTCCAGGTGGGAGGATCTGACACGGGGTGGGCAGGGGGAACCTCCACCCTGTGCATATTGCAGGAATTGGTCCGAAATGGCCGACATAATCACATCGGCCTCCAATGAAACGCGCACACCGGACCAGTGCCGCAAACGGTGAAACAGCCTACTGGCAGCTGCAAGAGTAGTTGAAATTTATATTTATGTATTATTTAATGATCTAAATAGTAACTAGAATCTGCAATGTTATTGGGTTACATTTAAACATAACTAAATTTTACGCAACCCAGCATAAAGTTAATTGTTCACTTGTTATCATTACTTAACTGTTTCCTTTCCATTCTTTCTGAAATGGTCACTTGTTGTCATGACTGAAATGGTCACTTGTTGTCATGACTGAAATGGTCACTTGTTGTCATGACTGAAATGGTCACTTGTTATCATCACTGTAATGGTCACTTATTGGCATGACTGAAATGGTCACTTGTCATCACTGAAATGGTCACTTGTTGGCCTGACTGAAATGGTCACTTGTCATCACTGAAATGGTCACTTGTTGTCATCACTGAAATGGTCACTTGTTGTCATGACTGAAAGGGTCAATTGTTATCATTACTGAAATATCCACTTGTTCTGTAAAATGTTCATTTCTTCTTCTTGTAACGTTTTGTGGATTTTGAGGGAAAGGTGGGTTGGTGCGGTGGGGTGGGGAGGGGTTGGAGGGAGGGTGTTGTTCATTAGTTCTTTGTTAATTTTTAAAAAATTTCTACAACTTTTGAACCTTCTCTCTTACTTACATAAGTTTTACAACGTACAGTCTTCATGCAGATTTGTTTGTTTATTCTGTTTCCCCATGGAATATCATTAAATAACTTCACTATGTAAAAGCTATTTAATAAATATTTCCAATATATGCATAAATAAGGTGATAATACCTACTTATATTTCCTGTCCCAAATTTCTGAGTACAATTTGCATCAATTTTACTCTAAATAACTCAGAACAATTCTCCACCCTTCCTCAGAGGCTAAAAATGGCGTCCGTAGTGCCCATTTCCCTCTCTAAGGCCCTGAAAAAGTAACTATTTTTGAGCACTCTTTTGGGCCTTGCATCGGCCCAGCGAAGTGCATGCTAAGTGCTGAAACTTGGGATGGGCCTTGTGTGGGCGATCATTTAGGCGATCATCTCAGCGATCAAAGTGGAAACTTGGGGGCCTATTTTTCCGGCGATATTTTGGGCCTAGTTTCCACTTTTTGCTCAAAATGGGCGATAGAGGTCCATTTTGGGCGATAGATGGGCCTTAGATGGGCGATGTGAAGTGGAAAGTCTAGCCCCTGGTTTCTCCCTCCCTCTCTCCCTCCCAGAGGACAATAATCTAATCACAAGATTCACACAGCTGACAATTAAAATCAGAGTTTCTCAATTCTTTCAGGACAGGCCCCATCATGGCCTCTCATGCCTCACTGAATTTATTGTTTAGTAAGGTCATGGAGTTGCCCCCCCACTCACCCCGAATTCCTGTAAAAAAATTAGATCCTTGTTTTTCCTACATTACAACAGTGACTGCACTTCAAAAAGGCACTTTGTTGGCTGTAAAAGTGCTTTGGGACATTCTGAAGACATGAAAGGTGCTGTCTAAATGCAAGTTCTTTCTTTCACGCCCTAAATCCTGAGGTTGTACTACACTGTTAAATACGGTTGTATTCTCTAATTGCAGCATTATATTATCTCTACAAGATAATATACTGTAATAAATTCCCTTTGCTGATGTATTCAGCCTGTGGAGTCCACAATTCCTGATGTAGATTTGATTTGCTTAGGATAACTAATTTGAAGCCGGCAGTAGTTTATTGGTGTCACGTGACCAGCGAATCAGGGTTTTACAGGCATTCAGAGGCGAGACCTGCCTTGGCCTCAGCATTCTCCGTTTCACTGAAAAATAGTCTCTCTTTACTGCACGAGGCTGCTTCATATATTGTAGCGGTTATAATTTTTACATCAGGTTCGACAGACACTCTTGATATAAACAGTATTACTCATCACCGCTCGTTGCTTATGCAAGCTGTGTTGAAGCTGATCACACATGTCGAGACTTGTGGCGGCTGATATGTTGGCTGCTCGTGTCGTGATTCTGGTTGAGATGTTCCCAGGGAGGATTTTAAGGCAGGGTACTTCTGCATTGCTAAATCTTTGGCTGCATTACGGGCCCAGCAACAGAAGCATCAGAAGCCCTCATGCTAGATTTCACATTGACATGTAAATAAGGGCGGATGATGCACTAGGCGGCTTGCTGCAGAACCTAACGAGCACTAATAATAATGTCAGGATGTGGAATCAATCAAACTGACATGAAATGCAATGGATAGCAACTGGATACTGAAGCAAGGTGATGCACAGGCTTCATATTCTAGGGTAGAGCTTTGAAATTCAGACCATTTACTTCATCTCTTTCACTGTCGATATTCCTACTATTATTTTTTCTTCTGTTTCGCCCCCTGAAAAAAGAATGACAGTATTAAAGGGTTATAGATTTTATGTCCCCTGCTTGATTCTGGATAGTTTAATTCCTGTATTTCATGACTGTCTGTCCCTGGAAGGGAGGAAAAAGCAATTTCACTATCCTTTTTGATAAATTTATACTAACTGTTTGCCTGACAGCACATTTTATTGTCATTTTTGGGTGGGAGGAGGGAGGAGATGGTGGGGAGAAAGAAACAGGTGATTATTTCCACTGCACTGGTCATATAAAGCCTTTTCCCAGATAAACAAGTTTCGCCCCAGACCCGCCCCTCCTTTTTCTTCCCAATCGCCACAGTTTCACAGCCATTTCAATCAATTCTAATGTAACAGTTGGCATCTCACAAGCGTGCGAGAAACCACAACATAGAGCATTGCCTGCAGAAGTTAGCCATCAGCTCAGTAATTTGTATTGATGATTTTAGGGCCTTACTGGTAAAATACTAATTTGATTGTATGTAAAAGCTAAGGAATGCATTGTCAAAATATATCCCCAAGGAATCATCAACTTAAGGGCCAGTTTCACAGGTTTTAGGGAGGGAATAAAATCAGTCAGGGTTCCCATGCGTGGACATCAGGTTAGAGGTACAGTATCATAGTGGTTATGTTACTGAACTAGTAATCCAGAGGCCTGGACTAATTATCCAGAAACGTGAGTTCAAATTCCACCATGGCAGCTGGGGAATTTAAATTCAGTTAATTAAATAAATCTGGAATAAAAAGCTAGTATCAGTAATGGTGACCATGAAACTACTGGTTTGTCATAACAACCTATCTTGTTCACACATGTCCTTTAGGGAAGGAAATCTGCCGTCCTTACCTGATCTGGCCTATATGTGACTCCAGACCCAGAGTAATGTGGTTTACTCTTAACTGCCCTCTGAAATGGCAGCTCACCACCACCTTCTTAAGGGCAATTAGGGATGGGCAATAAATAAATGCTGGCCTTGCCAGCGATGCCCACATCCCATGAACGAATAAAAAAAATCAGGATCAGGCTAGGCTGGGTGCCTCTTTTGGTTGAATAGCATTCCAACGCTTCTGTTGAAGCTCATTCATCAAGAATGGTGAATTAAGTGGAGCATAAGAAGGCAACATACCCCAGTAAGTAGTGCGGCCTTCAGCAGAAGAGAGGAAGGGAGGGGAGAAAATGCTCGAGGGGGAGAGAACAGAAAAAAAAACTATTTTGAGGGCTAAGAGTGTGACACAAATATGCAATGAGAGATTAATCGATAACAGTAGATGTATGCAGTCATTATTTTAGATTGCGCTTGACCTCCATATTAAACCTGTACTTTCTATCCATTCCTCATCCCCCTCCCCTCGCAAAGAAAACTTTAAACTGGGTTTTTGCTTCTTAAATGCTGGCACTCATGGTTGTAGGGTGAGACAGATGGAGTGTATGTTTTCCTGCACTTATCAGTAAAATGAAGCAAACCAAGCTCATTAAAAATTACACACACATCTGTTAGTGATATTTACTTTCTGCTGTACTTAATCCGAAGGGAAAGCACAGCGATGAAGAAATTACACAGGTCACTTTTACAATCTGAATATTGAGGTCACTACTGAAGCCGTTAGGAAGCTGAGGGTTGTTGTGATTGGCATCTCAGTGGCACGATGACATCACAGCAGTTTAAGTGCTCTCTTCTATATCTGTCCTGAGTCAATATGGTTCCAATTTAACTACAGATTCAACTCTGTCGTATAGATCCATATTCCGATGCTCGCCGCTCCTCCCGCTGCTCACCGACCTCCGGATCTCCTGCTGCTCGCCCTTTGCGCACACTCAGAGGCCAAACTCCAAGCCATCGTCAATACCTTCACCAAAGCGTACCAGTGCATGGGCCTTACACTAAACATCCGTCAGTCAAAGGTCCTCTACCAACCTGCCCCCCCCCCCACACAGCACTACTCCCCAATTATCAAAATCCACGACGGGGCCTTGGACAACGTGGACCATTTTCAATACCTCGGGAGCCTACTGTCAACAAGGGCAGACATCAATAACGAAGTCCAACACCGCCTTCACTGTACTAGTATAGCCTTCGGTCACCTGAGGAAGAGAGTGTTTGAAGACCAGGACCTCAAACCTGGCACCAAGCTCATGGTCTACAGAGCAGTAGTGATACCCGTCCTCATATGCTTCAGAGACATGGACTATGTACAGCAAGCACCTCAAAGCATTGGAAAAGTAACACCAACGCTGCCTTCACAAGATCCTGCAAATCCATTGGCAGGATAGGCGCACTAACATAAATGTTCTCGCCAGCATCGAAGAATTGACCATGCTTGATCAGCTCTGTTGGGCGGGCCACGTCATCCGTAAGCCCGATACGAGACTCCCAAAACAAGCATTCTACTCGGAGCTCCGACACGGCAAGTGAGCCCCAGGTGGGCAGAGGAACTGCTTCATGGACACCCTCAAAGCCTCCTTGAAAAAGTGCAATGTCTCCACCAACACCTGGGAATCCCTGGCCCAAGACCGCTCAAAGTGGAGAAAAAGCATCCGGGAAGGCGCCGAACACCTCGAGTCTCTTCGCCAGGAGCAAGCTGAATCCAAGCGTAAACAGTGGAAAGAGCGCACGGCAACCCAAGTAACCCTCCCACCCATTCCTCCAACCACCTTCTGCCCCACCTGTGACAGAGACTGTAGATCCCACCTTGGACTCATCAGTCACCTGAAAACTCATTTTTAGTGTGGAAGCAAGTCCCTCGGACTGCCTAAGTAGAAGAATACATGTTGTTTTCACTATAAATGGGGAGGGGTCTGGAATAATTCTGGGGTCTATCTTTGATGTGTGCTTGACTCCCAAGTGGGCAACTAGATAAATGGAAACACAGCTGACCTTACTGGGCATCTGCATGCCTGGAGTCTAGTGTCCGTAATAGTGTATTGACCACCGATCTTCCCTCTGCTTTATTTGGATAGAAATACTGGACATGCACATGGGGCCAGTGACAGTGCTGCCACGGGGATTGCATGTTCTGCCTAATAATGATTCTCTGTGGTGCCCATCAAAATATTCCTACTTATTTGAAGTCCTATTAGTGGCAGTTTTTCCAGAGCAAAATGCCACGGGCCGTCATTATGGCAAAATATTTTCTTTGTTTTGTTCTTTTCTTTTTATCTTTTGTTTCATTCATTTGTGTCTTCTCTCCCCTCTCTTTCCATGGGCAGCAGGAACATAATAAGAACATAAGAATTAGGAACAGGAGTAGGCCATCTAGCCCCTCAAGCCTGCTCCGCCATTCAACAAGATCATGGCTGATCTGGCCGTGGACTCAGTTCCACTTACCCGCCCGCTCCCCGTAACCCTTAATTCCCTTATTGGTTAAAAATCTATCTATCTGTGATTTGAATACATTCAATGAGCTAGTCTCAACTGCTTCGTTGGGCAGAGAATTCCACAGATTCACAACCCTCTGGGAGAAGAAATTCCTTCTCAACTCGGTTTTAAATTGGCTCCCCCATATTTTGAGGCTGTGCTCCCTAGTTCTAGTCTCCCCAACCAGTGGAAACAACCTCTCTGCCTCTATCTTGTCTATCCCTTTCATTATTTTAAATGTTTCTATAAGATCACCCCTCATCCGTCTGAACTCCAACGAGCAAAGACCCAGTCTACTCAATCTATCATCATAAGGTAACCCCCTCATCTCCGGAATCATCCTAGTGAATCGTCTCTGGAGCCCCTCCAAAGCCAGTATATCCTTCCTTAAGTAAGGTGACCAAAACTGCAGCAGTACTCCAGGTGCGGCCTCACCAATACCCTATACAGTTGCAGAAGGACCTCCCTGCTTTTGTACTCCATCCCTCTTGCAATGAAGGCCAACATTCCATTCGCCTTCCTGATTACCTGCTGCACCTGCAAACTAACTTTTAGGGATTCATGCACAAGGACCCCCAGTTCCCTCTGCACCTCAGCATGTTGTAATTTCTCCCCATTCAAATAATATTCCCTTTTACTGTTTTTTTTTCCAAGGTGGATGACCTCACATTTTCCAACATTGTATTCCAATGAATATCAGGCCCCAGTTTCCTGCTACTGGTGGTTTTGAAGGAACTGGTTAAAGAGGCACGGATTGACCCCCAAAAACAGCAGAGCAAGTGAAAAGAAAAGATAGATGGTGATGTAGAGGGTGAATGGCGGAAAGCATAGAGAGCCAGAGAGAGCAAGGCGTGCAAGGAGCAAACAACAAGGAGAAAAGGCAAAAGACAGTGGGGAATATGGGGCACTGCTGGGTACAAGCCTTTGCTCAGACTAGTCCATTGGGGAACTAAGTTTTTCTTTTCTGATTAATAGTGTTACTTTTTTGGCTCTATCTTTCATTCTTTGCCTCCTTTGATTTTTGCTGCCTCTTCTGAGCCTACATTCCTTCTGCCTGTGTACAGTACTTATGGTGGTGCTGTATTGTTATTCCATGCTTCTCCTAACTTAATTTCTATACCTGGTATTAATGGCCTTTTTATCCTACTTGATTTCTTTACAATTTTTGTGGGTTTTCCTTTTGATTTTCTTCCTTTACCATTCTTTTCCACAAGGTGCTAGCTGTTCCTAAGGTTTGGTTTCAAAGCTGCTGGTTAGGTCTCCATTAACATCCAGGTGGGCCACCCTTCATGTGTGACACTGGACAGTGAATGTCAGTAGACTAATCAACCATGGGGGGTGTTACACAGAAACTCAATCGTGCTGTCATTCAACATCCATGCTTGTGCTCTTTGCATCACTGTGCATTGCCCAGGAACAAGAACCCTGGTTGATATTCCTCTCCTTCGCCAAGAGTCACGGAAACTTTAAGAACATAAGAAATAGGAGCAGAAGTAGGCCATCTGCCCCTCAAGCCTGCTCCGTCATTCAATAAGATCATAGCTGATCCTATCCTGGCCTCAATTCCAATTCTCTGCCCTCAACTCCACTTCCCTGCTTTCTCCCCATAACCCTTGACTTCCTTATCTTTCAAAAATCTGTCTATCTTCAACTTAAATACATTCAATGACTCAGCCTCCAAATGCTTTCTGGGGTGGAGAATTCCAAAGATTCACAACCCCCTGAGAGAAGAAATTCATCTTCATTTCTATGTTAAATGGGTGACCTTTTATTCTGAACCTATGCCCCCTAGTTTTAGACTCCACCATGAGAGGAAACATCCTCTCTGCATCTACTCTGTCAAACCTCCTCAGGATCTTATACGTTTCAATAAGGTCACTTCTCAGTCTCTAAACTCCAATGAGTATAGGCCCAACCTGCTCAACCTTTCTTCATATGACAACCCCTTTATCTCAGGAATCAACCTCGTGAACCTTCTCTGAACTGCCCCCAATGCAAGTGTACCCCTCTTTAAATAAGGAGACCAATATTGTACGCAGTACTCCAGGTGTGGTATTTCCCACCATCACTCTGGTTGATATTGGCTAACCCAGCATAGATCAGGGATTGGGCAAGAACCTTTGGTTTTATGGCTTAGTTCAACATCTTTTTAAAATTCCTCTTCTTTGTAACATTGTAGCAACCCGGTCATGATTTTACCACTAAATATAGACATGTGACACAGAAATGACGCCTTGTGTGTACAATTTGCACACACATGTCCACACATCCAATGATGTTGGGAAATTTTAAACTCAAACCCTGACCTTCGGTACCTTTCATAATTTGCAACATGTTCCAAGTGAATGAATTGAGTGCGCTCAGAATTGAATCCGTTCATCTTTTGTCCCATAGGAAGCTGCTGTTGCTGCAGTCAAAATTGCCAGCCACAAGGCAGGAAAGCTCAAAATGTGTATAATGACAAAAAAAACTAATGCAGTCAATCAAACGTTATAATCTCATGGGCATAATGTTACTATTACTACCTGGCAGCTTTTGTTTCAACTTGATGCCATTTGCTGGCTGAAATTTTAAGCAGCAATGCAACAGCCATTTTGGTAAAACAGGAAGCATCTGACGGCTATGCATGTCCCTCAATAAACCATTCAAATGACCAGTTTCATAATAGCATTTTATTCTGTACTAAAAACATTTGAGATAAGAATTTCATATTAAAAAGGAAAACATGGCTATAAGTGGAGGAAGAGAGGTGAGGTAACCTTAATGATGCTTTGTACAAGTGAAGAAAAGCTGGACTAAATACATACACTTTGATACATAAATAACAGATTTACTGTCACACCACGGTCATTGTAAAACCATGAACTAGAATCGAATGTAGACATATATGTCAAAAAGGCTGCAATTCATATTCCACCAACATGCAATTAAAAAGCCTGCTCTTGCGATGTGGGGGTGAAGAAAAGATAAATTAAAACAAATTTTAAAAGCGCAAAATCTAACAGCTTTTGGTCAGGGAGCGAGGTAATGCTGTCCACAGAATCTACACTCCCTCCTTTAAAGCATTTTTTTCCCACTGCAATCATACACAAGCCACCTTATATATTCCATGCAATTGTTTATGAGGGGAAAAAATGATCCTAGCAAAACCAATCCTGCAGAGACTGTTTAAAATGGGACAAGTGTGTTGGCCACCACAATTGAATTGTCACGTAATGTCATGAGCAGGATTGGCTGCAGGCCTTGGGTCTGCCAACCTGTTCAAGCTTGGTTGGGCTAAGAATTTACAGTCGTGTCATTCCTTCGTGCTGCTTCCAGGTTTTCAGACAGTACAGTGCATCGCAACAGCAGTCTGTTAAGCTCACTGTGCATTGAGATCGGAAGTTAATGTGGATTGATTTGACCCAAATGAACTTCAGAATGCTCAGCTATTCACCGTATTAGCACCCTAGTGAGCCAGCATTTACACACTCGTGCCTTGCAGCACTTAATCATGCAGGTGTGTCGCGTGCGATATACACAGAACAGCATGTAAAGCTTGGCTCAGTCACTTACGCTGAGAGGCAATCCAGAGGAAATGCAGATTAAATCTAAGTCAGGCAACCTTAGGATCTTGTATAGTTACTGTGGCTGGCACTAGCATGCTGCTTTGCCTTGTGGTATAATATGGTCTAACTTTGCCTCAGTTCTGATCAAATCCCACCCAAGCTTGATGTAAGCAGAGTTTAACAATGGTTAACAGATCCCCTGTCACTTGGGGTAGGGGAAATGAGAAAGGATTGATAATAAAGCTCAGCTTGTATTCGAAAACTAAATGGAATATTACAGGTGCATTCCCTCTGACCTTGCTTATGGTCTCCTGTGTGGAGCTGTGGTACATATACACCCATACATAGCATCAAAAATATTACTAATAATACTTTAACTATTATAACATCGCATCACTTCAAAGTGTCTCAAAGTGCTTCACAATGAATTATAAAGTACAGTAGGAAAGTACTGTTGATGCTGGAAATCTGAAATAAAAACAGAAAATGCTGGAAATACTCAGCAGGTCAGGCAGTATCTGTGGAGAGAAAAAAAGGGTTAATGTTTCATCAAATTCACAAAGGGTGAGATTGGAAGAAGTGATGGGGTCAGAGGAAAGTGATGGGGAAGAAGGTTCCAGAGGGGTGTTGGTATCCTAGAGTTGTTGAAGCTTGCGATCTTTGATACATGAAAGGAAGAAAATACATTTTTTGTTAAAGCGTCGGATGAGACGACGGATGAAATGGAACTGCGGACCAGAACAGCTTTCAGATCGAGTGAGTCGGTGCTGCTGAAGAGAGCATATGGCGGCGCATGGCGTTCAGCGTGGATCTCAGGTTTTGGCGAGAGCAGTGGTTCGAGGAACGCTGAATAACTTGGAGATATCTGTAATCATGGGTGGATCTGAAACATGAAGGGTGTGATTGCCTATTGACTTTGAAGACCCTTTCTTCCTTCAAATTATTTTTTCTCCCCTCTTTAGGTTTTTGTCATATTTCCCAGCCCAACCTGTAGTATAGCTGGGTGCTTAGAGTGCCTGGAATAACTAGCCCCTTTTTGTCAGGCCAGGATTTTCCTACTCTTCATGAATCTTGCTCCCAATACGAACTTAACAATATTTTTGTTTGTTGGTTTTATGAACATTCCCTTGTACAAAACTTCGGAGGGAGATTTTTGTTTCGGGCATATATCAGGTGGGGCAGGGCGTGCGCACTGCAGTCGTGGGAGGCCCAATCACTTTTCATGATTGGGTCTGATTAACATTGAAATGACGAGCTGTTGGCACGAAATGCATTCCTGATTGGCAGCTCTTTGATCTGGATGCAGAAAATCCAAGGGGTTGGACATCTTGATGACTGCCTCCTGGCTTGTATCATCCATGGTTTGGTGCAGGTTTGAGGAACTGGGAGGAGCAATGTGGGTGGAAACTAAACTAACATTGGTAGAAACCTAACTGCGCCATTTGACCCCGATTTACAAATCTAATGAGGCCACCCTTCCATTTCTGGTGGGAGCTCTGACCCCCTAAATTGAGGTTTGCTCAAAATTTGGAACAGGTGGACAAGCAGCATTAATTAATAGGTTAGTCCTCCATACAATTTTGGTATGTAGCGAGAGGGCCAACAGCCAGTCCAGGCCGCGGGCGGTCGAGTGGGTCGTTCAGCCCGACTGCCTGCCTCTCTTCCGCGGACATACGAGCCAGGGTGTCCCTGGAGATGGAGCACGTGGTGTCCACCGGTACGCTTGCGGCCTTCCGCGAGAGGTGGGCGCCGGAGGGACTGGAGTGCATCATCACCCCCGACAACCAAATTTGAATTTGATTTTATATGTTTTAAAGTTTAATTTGTTTTATTGCCAGGTTTTAGTGTCCCCTTCCCCTTTTAGCTAGGGGGCACTTGTATAATTTGTGGTTTTAATGCCCCAAAAAACCCACAAAAAAACCCCAAAAAACAAAAAAGGTCATTTGAAAACTGTTTGGAGTGGTTCCCCCCCCCCCTTTAATAAGGGGGCACTTGATTTAACTGTTTTTCTTGTTTTGCAACAAAATAGTTGTAGCAAGAGGGAACTCGTCCCCTATATGTCACAGGTGGCAACTGCGCATCCATCATCATCGATGCAAAATATTTTATTGTAAATTGGTAAAATAGAAACTGATTTCATTGGTGTCAGTGTTGGCTCTTTGGCAAGACTCTTGCCACTGTCTCTGGAGTTCAAGAACCTCGGAGTTCAAGCCCTACTCCAGAAAGTTGATCACATAATCTAGACTGATACTTCAGTGCAGTACTGAGGAAGCACTGCCGTGTCGGAGGTGCCGCCCGTTGGATGAACTGAGAACCCATCTGCCCTCTCAGGTAAACATAACAGATCTCATGGCACTATTCAAAGAAGTACAGGGGCGTTTTCCCAGTTTCTTGGCCAATATTTATCCCTCAATCAACATCGCTAAACAGATGATTTGGTTATTGACCTTATTACTCTTTGTGCGACCATGCTGTGTGCAAATTGGCTGCCATGCTTCCCTACATTTCAACAATATTTCATTGGCTGCGAAGTGCTTTGGTCTTGAGGTTATGAAATTAACTTTGTAAACACAAGTTATTTCTTATTGCTACATTCCAGTATAAATGCTGCAGTTAATAATAGTGTATCTGGACTATCTCGTTATTTTATTCTAATCTTGTTTACCTCTTTTGTTGTAAAACGTCTTTTGTGGATTCTGCATAAATTCAACAATATCAAGATGGGATTTTCTTTTTTGAAGCATCTGGGACCACGGTTACTGCCATACACCAGCTACATGGTGGACCCAATCACACAATGGCCATATGCTAGAAACATGGCTGTCACAGCACGTGGTTTTGAGATGGTTGTCCACCCATGCCTGCTCGAAGTGTGACCTGAGGAATGGAAATTATATTGAAGTTGAATAGTGAACAAGTAATGGAAGAATTGGACCAATCTAAAACAACAACCCCTTCACAATATTCTAATTGTCATCATTATAGTGTAAACCTAGCCAACTATTTTCTTCCTTAGCCTGCTGCAGAGGAGACAGTATCAGTTAGAGCATGGACATTGGGGACCAGTAAGAGGTCTTGACAGCAAAGGAAGATCACGTTATGAGAGCTGACATGTTGTCATCCCGTAGAACTGACTTGTTAAAGGTTGGCACTGATGCTATTTTATTTATGATACCCATATTCAATAGCAAATCATGGATTTGGACTTTAAGTTCAGGTAGCATCCCCTGAGGACATGGTTGAAAATCAAATTGAAAATTAAAATACTAAATACAATATATGTGAATGTGAAGGCTTTTCCGATTGTGACTCATTCAAGTCCCTGAAGAAGCCCTGTAGCACACTCTGAGATGTATATTTTATTCCATCAAAATAATTAAAAGTGTATACATGAATCCATTAAGACTGATAAGGTCGGGCTGCAGCTATTTTAATATGTTTGACACTGTTTAAATTGTGATAGTTATTGCAAATAACAGTTTTCAAATGTTTAGAAATTCTAGCCCATTTGGTGCAATCTACCTATTGCTAAATTGTATCACTGCATTTTATCTTTAGTGTGAGATGGATGCAACTGATTTATTTCCTTAAAGCAAATTATAATTGAACCGTTACAACGTATCAGACACATAAAAATTACATTGCATGTTTAATAAAAATGTTGCCATTAAATTATTTTGGTCATATAATTACATTTTTCTAAAAATCCATTTAATTATCTATAGTAGTGTTGTACTGTTAGTGGATAGTAAATTAACTCTAAAACATAAGCTCGATTTTCCAAATGCGCATTCCTGGTATGGAGCCTCAACTGCCGGGAGCGCATGTTGGAAAATTTGTGATTTCTTTATATGTGCTCCCGGTGGGTGAGGCTGTGCACTGGGACTGCACGTTCAGTTTGGCTGGAGCCAATGCTGTTTTATTTATACTACCCATATTTAATAGAAAATTATGGACTCTTACTTTGAGTTCAGATAGCACCCCCTCAGGACGTGGTCAAAAGCAGATTAAAAAAATTTTAAACTGCGAAATATAATATGTCAATGTGTTTAATACTTTTGTAATTGTGACTCATTCAACACCCTCAAAAAACCCTGTAGCTTACTCCCAGATGATTAACTTCCTAATAAGTACTAGCTGTGCTTATATTTCAGAATCCTGCTCTTCCTTTGTATAACAAACTTGTCAGAGCTCAGTTTTCATTCTATGCCCTCCCTTCCTGAAGCACGCATACGTAGAGTCCTCTAATTCTGCTTGAGTTACTTATAATTTGCTTTTTAACAAAGGCTTAACAATCCTTAGCAAGTATTTTTTTTTGGCTAATTTTGATTAACACATTTTAGTGTAAGAGCAAGACTCAAAAGTAGTGATTAACAGTTTAAAGGAAAGCCTGTTACCATGCTCTGATGGTCTTGTTGCCTTGTTTACTCACAGCAACATCTTCATTTGATTTAACACAAAGGAGAATAATGGCCTTAATGATTCTAGCTTGAAATCTTCAGCATCCTGAATAATTTGCCTGGATCATTTTTGTCAATTCCTTTCATATAATCTTGAAAACGTAATTACATTACCTTGAAGCCCAACCTCCTTAATGTTTCCTCATAACTTAAATTCCTAATACCCAGGATCAGCGTTGTTCCTTGTCTCTACACTTTGTCAGTAGATTAAGTGACCCGAATTGCGCACAGTACTGCAGATAGGGCCTGGCAATACATTGTGTGTCGGCTGTGGCTTAGTGATAGCACTCTCGCTACTGCGTCAAAAGGCCGTGGCTCAAGTCCCTTTGCAGAGACTTGAGCGCAAAAGCTCGGCTGACACTCCAATTCACTGCTGAGGGAGTGCTGCACTGTTGGATGTGCCATCTTTTGGATGAGACGCTAAACCGAAGGCCCGTCTACCCTCTCAGGTGGACATAAAAGATCCCATTGATCAGGGGAGATCTGGCCAATATTTTTCCTTCAACCAACATCACCAAAAGCAATTTATCTAGTCATTATCTCATTGATGTTTGTGGGACCTTGCTGTGTGCAAATTGTCTGCCACATTTCTTACACTACAACAATGACTACACTTCAAAAGTACATTATTGACTGTAAAGCGTTTTGAGACGTTCTGAGGTCATGAAAGGTGCTATGTAAATGCAAGTCTGTCTGTCTTGTACAGCAACCATACAGCCTCTTTTGATTCGTAATCAGTCCTTCTGCTAATGTAACCAAATACTTTATTTGCTTTTTTTTATTGCAGCTAAGCACGGTACGGGAAAGTTTACTGTGTAGTGCTTATAGTGGCTTTCAGGACACATTTTGGGAGTTCAGCCTGTCCATAGAGCTCTACACAGCAATGACCCAGCCCTACAAGGTGTTTTTATGATGTAAGGAGAGTTTTTCTGTGGGTTAAAGAGTTGGTAATGTTCCATTTTATTTCTTCTTTGCCATCACCCAGGATGAAACTCCAGTTCATTATTGAATGTGCACTTGGAAATGAATTTCCTTATCTTTTTGAGCTAATCCACACTAATTTACAGGATAAAAATCTATCTATATGTTAATGATGTGGTGTGTCGGTTTGTATGCATTTAGATTACACATTTTAAGCATGCTGTGGTCTGATTGGTCGAGAAGTATGGTAACATCCTTAGTAATTATATAGCTCATGGTCTGTACCAGGTTTTATGATATCAAAGGGGGATGAAGGGAAACATATTATATAACTTTCCAAGAGCAATCGGAAGACTCACCTCTTGCTTTGGCAAATTGTCCAGAGCCATTTTCACATTCATAAGCTGGATAAAAGACACCAGAGATTACTATCAAAATGGAGATCAAAATCAATTTTCCATTCTTTTCTCAGCAATTTTCTCCCCATCTCTCCTTTTTGCTCTTTGCTGAGTTGCAGCTCTGTGAGTACCAGATACTCTTTGGTAGCTCACCCAAGTGACCAAATACGAACCGTGGCAGTGAGTGTGAGCAGGCTATTTTACCATAGAGTGCATCACATCCAAACCAATTCCTTTATTTGCCCAAAGTTCATGCATGCACACATCCAGCAGGGATTGTTGGATGTTGTTCCAGACCAGCAACCTTCATTGATTTTTTTTTTCGCCCACCCTAATGAATGAATGCTGAGCTCAATTGTATATCCCTACCATCAACCCAGCTGAGATTAACTAGTTCAGCAGGGACTGGTCATCAAATCTAGAACCTTCCTGGTCTTTGCTAGTCGCTAGACAGACTGGGTGCGACGATGGGAGATCCCTTAGCTGCACTTTTTTTTGTTTCCAAATTTCTACATCCCACCTCTCCTCAAGGCTTTACCTCCAATTGTGACATGGCTCCATGGTGGTAACAGTCACCTGATGCTTGGTCCAAATGACCATTCTTCAAGCATGAGCCTTGGCACTGTCAGCTGGTTGTTTGACTGGGAAGATGTCATCACAGCCAAGCTGAATCCTAATATCATCCAACATCCACACACGTGCATTTTGCACCAGGAGAAGAGGCAAGAGTGGCAACATGGCTGTTTTTTTATTAAGCTTTTTACTTTAACCTCATTTATAAAAAGCAGCAGCGCCAGTGCCAAACCATTGAGTGCTTCCATCATTTACAGTGCCGCCAAGGTATTGAAAATTATTTTCTTCCTGAGCTAAAATAGACCAGAGGGAAGCTAAATGGTGGGTTATGAAAAAACAATGTGATTAATTAAATTACAAAATAGAAAGTTACAAAGTTTCAACTGTCTCAAAAAAATTTGGTGGGATCTGCAGTCCATTCAACCACCACATCCTCCTCCAATGCCTCTCCTCTGTCGCCAGCAATAGTTTCTTTACCCACCCCCATACCTTATATATCCAAAGGATCTATCCTTGGTCCCCTCTTCTCGCCTGGGAACAGGTGTAGACCATTTGGTCTCTTGAGCCTGTTCCATCATTCAATTAGATGGTGGCTGATCTGACCTCAATTCCATTCATGCACCTTCTCTCCGTATCCCTTGATACTCTTACCTAATGAAAATCTATCAATCTTGGTCTTGCAAACTTCAATTGACCCATCATCCAAAGCCTTTTAGGAGAGAATTCCAGTGGAAAAATGCTTCATGATTTCACTCCTAACTGGCCTAGCACTAATTTTAAGATTAAGCCCCCTTTTTCTGACATTTGAAACACAATGGAGAGGCCAAGTGACGTGTTGGGGATGTGGAGTTACATGATGCTCTTCGGCAACATCATCTTGAAGACATGGCGTCAGGTTCCACATGTTCACTGATTTCACCAAGCTCTACTTCTCCACCACCTCTCTTGACCTTTCCACTGCCTCTGACTGCTGTCAGATTTCTTGTCCGACATCTTGTCCGACATCCAGTTAAACATTAGGTCGACTGAAGCCACTATCTTCGGCCCACACCACAAACTCCATACATTTGCCACCAATTCCATTCTCTCTCAGCCATTGTAGCTAGTTGAACCAGACTGTCCTATTCAACCCCAGCTGAGTATCCTCTCCATCAAAAAGAGCACCTACTTCCACCCCATAACATTGTTTGCCTCTTTCCCTATCTCAGCCCATTTGCTGCTGGAACTCTTATTCGGGTCTTTGTCATCTCAGTCTCCATTATTCCAATGCTCTCTTGGCCAGGCTCCCTTTTTCCATGTGCTGTAAACTCATCCAAAGTTCTGCTACTCATATCCTATCCCACACCAAGTCCTGTTCACTCATCACTCCTGTCCCCACTCAACTAAGTTGTCTCCAGTCCCCCAGCGCCAGAAATTTAATATTTTCATCCTCATGTTTAATATTCTCTTCATCGTCTTAACTTTCCCCGTCTCTGTAGCTTTCTCCAGCCTTACAACCACTCCAGAACTCTGCGCTCCTCCGACTCTGGCCTCTTAAGCCTCCCCCACGCTTTTTGCCCCACCATTGGTGGCTGTGCCTTCAGCTGTCCAGAGCCAGGCTCTGCAATTCCCTCCTTAAACTTCGCTGCCCCACCTCCACCCCTCTCTCCCCTTTTAAGGCGCTTCTTTAAACCCACCCCTTCAAATGTGCTATATAAATGCAAGTTGTTGTTTTGCTTTCATGGACACAAACACATTTGCTTATAGCTGTTATGTCTTAAATGTATCTCATAACTGCAAATATCCCATGAAGATCATAATAGAAAAAACAAATTTGGAATTCTTCTAATTTTATCAGTGACTTTTACAAAAGCAGCTCCATTTTTACAGGACTACTCTGTGAAGTTGTACGCAGTGAACATTGCTCAGTATTTTAGATAATTAAAAAAAAAAATCTTCGAGGTTTATTTCCCCAATTTGAGGGAGGTGGCGTTTGGATGGCAATGGGGATTTGTGCTACCATTGGTTAATATGTGTGGCGTGCTTATATGATGCTTTGCAAGATGCTGTTTGTAGTGTCCTCGCCCCGCCTTCTCCAGACTACACAAATTTTGAGGCTGTCTTGTTTCAAGTTCCCCAATGGTTTGTGCTTGGTTACGTAATAGTTTTAAAATATAACAGTGAGGAAGTTTTAACTTCTGCAACTTGCCAACCTTGACCTTTAGTAATAACGATAATGTCATGCCTTTGTGGCATTTGTCTCATTATTCTTTTTAATGTTCTAATGTTTTGAGGGTAGCTTTCTCTCCTTACCTGGTACCCTGGGCCACACATCAATTTCAGGTAGGCTACTTCTTCCTGGTCCTGTGTCACTGTTACTCTCGGCTAGCTGCTAAGATATTCACAAGACTATCTACTCAATTTGCCCAATCTCCCCTTTGAGAACAATCATGCCATTGTTTAGCGACTGTCATCTATGCTATACCATTGCCTTTGACTATCAGTTTTCTTTTTCCTCACCAGTCTGCCCTAGTCCTGACCCCGTCCCGAGCTCCGTAGACATGGTCATTTCATAAAAGGGGCAGATGTTGAAAACAGATATGGCATGCTCTCGTCAATTTCCACTCACTGTCCCCCCCGCACATGGGACCATGAAATTCAGAGTGGCACCTTGCTGCCATGGTGGGATGTGTGATTGATTGCCAATAGGAAACTGGCATTGTGGGCCCCACTTCCACCAAGGTGTCATTCTCTTACATTCGGGTGAAAGGAGAAACTCTGGCGGGTGATATCATCATACCAGTCCTGCCTCCTCTTCTGAAATCGCTTCTTGTGTCCGACCCCTCCCTTTCCCCACAATCATAATTTCTCATTGCGGGAGAAAAGGGGAGGGCATCTGGCAGATCTGGGTCTTGCCTCAAATTCTGGCCTGCTGCCCTACCATGGAATTCCCTCCCATTCCCAGAGAATCTTAGGTCTGTATATTAGTTTACTAGTAGGGCATTTTCACATTGTTATATTTTATAATTTCAACAAACATATTAGTCAAAATCTTCACCCCTCCCCTTTCCCCGCACAAAACAATTCTATCTGATCATATTCCAGCAAAAAAACTCCAAAATGACTGTTTTTCACCCTCTATTATAAAGTCCTTAAAATAAAGTTTATCACATCGAAACATTAACATTCTTTTAAAAGCAATCACCCTAATCTTGGCTCCAGTAACTCCCATTCCCATTCCACAAGCAGCATAATGCAACTTGTCAAGCCTCTGAACATCATGGATTCAGGGTACAACTTCCCTTAAGCGAGCACACTGACCACCCCTCACCAACAAACAACTGCATAATATTTTGATTAACTTTGCCCACACCACAAAAGCAACTTACAGAGAAAAGAACTTGAAGATGGAAAGGTTCTTCTGCCCGCTGCTTTGGCCTCCCCATGACCCTGTCCCAAATCCCGGGAAAGACATCATTAACGTATTGGGGTTGGGTGCCCGTGCCTGTAGCAGCGTAGCAGGGGTACGTCTGCCGTAACTCCACTGGATGAGCTGGGGAAGCCCCGGGGACATGACATAAACAGACAAAGTTATGGCAGACAAGCAGAAGAACCACAGCAGAAATTCACCCCCTATGTTTTTATCTTGGTTGTCTGGTAGCATGTGGATCTAAGCTCCTGCTCCAAAAGGTTGGACACCCCAGTTTATGGCACTGTACAAAGAAGGCCAGGGAGTCACTTAGTCTCCTGGGCAATATTCTTCTCTCAAATAACAGCTATCAACCGCAGTTTAACTGAGCACTCATCCGATTTTCTGTTTGTGGGAATCTGCTGTGCACAAACTGGCTGCTGTGTTTGCTAACATAACAGCAGTTCTTGCACTTCAACTTATTTCATTGTCAATGAAGCATTTTGGGACTTTTCAGAGAGATGCAATAAGGGGTTATATAAATGTAAGTCTCTTGTTTTCTTTGGCAGTGGAGCACAGTGGCGAGGATATTTTACAGTTGCCACCTATTTCCTGTAGTAGTACTTGATGTGGATCAGTTGGTCATAATTTAGTTCTGCAGGACATCCTCTTTCAATAGGTATAGAGAGAACTAGAAGATGCAGAGATAATTATGAACAACTGTAATTAGGATACTCCCCCGCACCCCCCCCCCCCCCCCCCGGCTTCACTTTAAATAGCTTATTAGATGATAGCGTGCTTTTCTGGGCAATATCATTTGTAAACGACTGCATAATAAGAGACCATGGAGCCTGCGTTTCCCTTGTCGTGCAAGCTCAAAGTCAGACGCACAATCATATCCAACTGTGCTAAATTGTAATTTTCATGTCTGGTTACATTAAATGAGTGAGTTAGTCACTAACGGTGCTTCTTCATCCTGTTCTCATTGCATATGGAAGCAAGTGATTAAGACTGACTTTAGGTTACCCGTTGGTTTTTGTATATTGGTCTATAAGTGTGGATGAGGGCATGAGATAGGGTCTAAGATTTATTGGACAATACAGCATTCATGTGAAATTTCTAATGTTACACTTTTAATTTTGTTTGAAACAGTTTTCAATGTCGCTTTGTATTTTGGTCAAATGCCTCAATTGTTTCCCATATTAGCTCCCTTTGCAGTTCTCTTGGTTTGTTAGCTCACGTGAACACAGATCAGTAAAGGTTGGTCTATCTCAGTGGCCCGAATGCTGCTGTACTGATCTATTTATAAGGAACTGTCTGG
Source organism: Pristiophorus japonicus (assembly GCF_044704955.1). Taxonomy (NCBI): domain Eukaryota; kingdom Metazoa; phylum Chordata; class Chondrichthyes; family Pristiophoridae; genus Pristiophorus; species Pristiophorus japonicus. The sequence continues at coordinate 334,765,858 of NC_091978.1, forward strand.
ACACACAGCAAAGAAATGTAGATTATGCACCAATTTATAAGTGTACCAAAATAACCATGTGCATGTTTTTCATGCAGCTGCCCCTTAAGATCATGTCCGTCATGAACTTGTCTATCTCACCGTCTGTGGCGTCTCTTTCTTATCATGTGTAACTTTTGTACAACAGAGTTCCAGTACAGAACACAGACATAAGCTAAGATCTAGAGGGCAGGAAGATGGGAAAATTAACAAGTGGAGAAAATGTAATTCAAAGAACAAAGGGGCCGAAATTGAGCCCAGCCCCAAACGAGGCTCACCTACTTGTTTTTAAAGTTTGGGATTGGGACTGGGGCGTAGATACCGGAGAAATTCAGCATGTAGAATTTTTTCCGGCTCGGGCTGGTGTTCTGATCGGGTGCGGGTCGGAAGTGCCCTTGCAATGGATCCGCTGCCCAGACCAGTCATCAGCGCCACTCTGATGCCCCGCGCTAACACATCACAATGTCTCCCCTTCAGTTAAAGGAGAGGGCTACTGCGAACTCTACAGCCAATTTTGTGGCAAACATTGGGCCAACAGGGAGTGTTTCGGCCGAGCCAGCGGCCTGTTGGCGGCCCGGCCGAACCCGTGGGCAGTCGGCCAACAAAAAAAATAACATGGCGGCTGCGGAAGTGCGTCCTCCCCTTTAAAGGCGGCCAGGCTGCCATGCTGCAGAGAGTGTACCAACAGCAAAAGCTGTCGGGGGCACTGATCGGCGGCGGGTCCACTCCCGCAGTGCAATTCCGGGAAAGGGACAATTTCGCGAAGGGGTCCTCGCCAGTCAGTAAGGGGTCGGCGCATGCATGCCATGGTGAGAAAACAGGCGGAGCGATCCCAGACACCGCACCAAAACTCAGGAAGGGCAATTTCCAAAATGGCGGCCCCTCCACAGAGACATAAACATAGAAACATAGAAAATAGGTGCAGGAGTAGGCCATTCGTCCCTTCGAGCCTGCACCACCATTCAATAAGATCATGGCTAATCATTCACCTCAGTACCCCTTTCCTGCTTTCTCTCCAAACCCCTTGATCCCTTTAGCCATACGAGCCATATCTAACTCCCTCTTGAATATATCCAACAAACTGGCATCAACAACTCTCTGCAGTAGGTAATTCCACAGGTTAGCAACTCTGAGTGAAGCAGTTCCTCCTTATCTCAGTCCTAAATGGCTTACCCCTTATCCTTAGACTGTGTCCCCTGGTTCTGGACTTCCCCAACCAGACTCGGCGGCCATTCCGCGCCACCCCGTGGCCGCCGCTTTTAGGCGGCCAGAGGCTTTATCGGAAGGGGCAATTTCGCCCCCAAAAACTATTGCGCTCCTGAAAGAGCCGCCATTCTCCTGCTTAGCACTGGGGGACATTTTCAATATCAGCAGGGGTGGAAAACTAGCACTAACAGATCGGTCACCTGTTATATACGCTGCCCGACTCCCCTTTACTTTGAGGTCAATGGAAGGGGAAAACGGGCAGCCGATCCACTACTGCTAGTTATCCGCCCCTCACTAGAGTTAAAAATCACCCCATATAGGTTAATCTATCAATGATTCACTTCAGACAGAGGGAAAGGGAACCGCTCTGAATTAGAGGCGCAGCACAGTCCAAAAAAGCCCAGCCGAGCGAAGGCAAGGTGAGACCTCCGCCCCCTTGGCAAATGGTAGGGTCAGCTACTGTAAATAGGCAGAGGTGTGTAGGCTGCATTAATGCAGCCTGTAATACCTGAGATGCAATGGGGGTGGAGGATTGAAAATAGTGAACGGGTGGGAGTTAGGCCCCAAATTGGCACCGACTGGCTAGTGCGGGGAGGGGCAGAAAATATCTGTAAGGGAGGGGAGGGGAGGGATGGAAAAACCTGGTTGGGGGTGGGGTGGGGTGATATAAAATCTGCTGCTTAAAGTGCCATGGTAACACTGTACGAAGCAGGCAACCTGGGTGTCAAAATAGGCAGCCACATGGAAGAAATGAGCAGCAAATATTAAGGAACATGTCCTTGTAACGGGATTAGGAAGCCCCAGTTTTGCCCAGACATTGGAATTTCAGGCCCTATGTCAAATGCAAACAGTAATGTTTAATACAGTTGTGAGTATTGCTAACCGTATAGATGTGTCTCTTAAGGCTATGTGGTTAAATTTATAGCCACATGTAATTATAGCATTTATTGAATGGTATTTAACCTATCCTGGAAAGTCTGGTGCCAGCAGTAGATGTATTGCAAGCCGTCTAGACATTACTTGGTTTGAGACTGGTTGAATGGTCATGCTCACATAGGAGCTAACTGAATCTGCTGCTACCTGCTCAGTTTACTCAGCAGAGTGCCCCGAGCCCACCCACATAACAAAATCAATGTTTTGCTTCAGATATTGTATGTGGCAGAAAAAAGGATGACTAGTTATTTCTTGTGGCAAATGTGATGTGTCTACCACATACACCATGAAGTTTGATTGGAGCCCTTGTACTTCGGTCTTTTTATACTAAATGAGATAGCCATGATATGCAAACTAAAATCTCAGTCACAAGTCAGACTGTTCGAAGGAGTCTGTGGTCTTAAAGAGGTAACGTGAGTTTATGTAAATTAATTTAGGTCTCAGGCTGAGGATTATAGGTTTGAAAAATAAACTTGGTTTTCCAAATGTCCTTCATGTAGCTGTGTAATAGGGGATGTTTCATTACTTAATCCTCCTCCAAGTGTGCTGAAGAGCAGACATCACTACCACGTGCACTTGATGGAGCGAGACTTTAAGTTGTCAGTCACCATATTGGGAATGCCACAGACAGGATCATCCTCCTCTCTACTCTAGCATCAGATAGCAAATCTTTGCTGCCGGTGTAGCTGGTTTCTTGATTGTCATAATGGTGTCCATTACTCCTGAGGCATACCTTCATGTGTAATCTTTGCTGTTCAATAGCCAAGCTGTTAGTTGCAGACCAGCTGGTGTAGGGTGCCACAGCCTGTCTTCCATCTGTGAGAACAGACCCTCCTTGTCTGAAAGAGACAGCAAACCTGAGGACCTTGGCCAGTCAAAAAACAAGGAAGGGAACAAATAATATTAGCTTTCTCCCGCAAGTTGTGATGCACTTATTGAGAATAAGGATCCTGCTATCCGAGCGTGTGGTGGAAAACCTATTTGCCAACAATTCATCAATAGTGTATCGAGTCTACTCGTAGGTGTGTTGTGCTTCTGCTCTATTAATGTTCTTTCTTCAAACAAGAGGTTCACGGTGAGGGTAGGGACTAGCAAGCCAGAGCTCCTAAGTTCCAATTTCCCCACAAGGGCACGTTGTGAAATTAAATTCAATAAATCTGATAATGTGGGCTGGCACCAAAAAAAAATAAGACCGTAAAGCTGCTGCTTTGTTGTAAAAACCCAACTGATTCATTGATTGCCTTGAGAGAAGGGAACCTGCCACCCCTACCTGGTTTGGCCTAAAGTTGACTTCAGTTCCATACTAAATGGTTGACTCTTAATGCCTTCTGAAGTGGCCTTTCAAGCGACTCAGTTGTAAAACAGTCACTACAAAGTAGAAGACGGCAGCTCATCATCACGTTTTCTGAGTGACTAGGGACGGGCAAAAATGCAGCCTGGCAAGTGGCACCCACATCCTGAATGTACCGGTGTCGGATTTCCAATCATTCATGAAGGTGTAAAATTATGTATCTTTAAGTCTGTTGATGAATTTCCACACCTTTGGAGTTGCCTGGGCAGATAGAACTCAAATCTGGGTTTAAAATCTTCTAAAGCCCGTCAGACTGCCTATGTTTATGTGGTTGTGCACCTCCCAGGGGTAACCAATTGCTCTGTGCCTGCCTGCCACAAAAAATGAGTTTGCATGCAGCTAAGGGTTAAGTTGGACAGTAAGTGCCAAAGAAAACTACAGTTCTTTTCGTCCAGTATTCTCCCCAGATATTGATCTGGCTTCTCTACTGTCGGGTATATTGGGTAGGCATCTAGCTGCACTGAAAGAGGGAAATGTCATAATGGCTTCAGTGCTAGGATGTAGAATTGGAGTAAATACGTAAGTCTGACATGAGTGATTAGAAGGATAGGTCATACCCTTAGCCTAGATTCCCTGAGGTGTGTCCTTGGTGATATCCAGTTTCGAACCCAGACAGTGATCAGCAGAATCTGGACAGCAAGACGAGGAATGATGCCTTCAACTGACCGAAACTTGGCCCATCTCTTTTGCAAAGATATTCTGTGCAAAAATCTGTCCATGTAGGCACCTGTGTGCTTGCTGGCTTTTTGTGAGAAAAGAATTGAAGGGAGTGAGGCATAAACTGGAGGGTAGGGGACAGTGCCCCAATCTGTCTGCTTCCCATTCCGACTGCATTCAGGCGCTTGCCTTGCATTCCCCATCCTGACCAGCCCAACCTCCGTGTCTTTGCTGTCGTCTCTGATGTCAAGTGCAGGCACTGAGATTCAATGCTGCTATTTCTTTTCTACTTCACTCTTGAACAACAGAAAGCAAGGGAATGCTATTAGGAGGCAGGGCTATCATTTCTTCCACAGCTCGAGTGAAAATGCACAATTAATAGTGTGAATGCACTACAACTATTGAATCTTTTTCTTACACTCTGGTGTACTTAATCCTATCATCAACAGCTGACAGTCCTGGAAAGCAGAGCAGAGGTGCAGATGGTGGCTGAGACAATTCTGCGGAGCTGTAAGCATGTGCAGGAGCCCGAGGGGTAATGGGTAAACTCATGCAGAATATCTCAGTAATTGTGTGTCTACATGCAGAAGCCGTGTCGAGGTACATTGGTTGTCACTGATAAGAACCAGTGAAAACCCTGAGACCTGAAGCCACCCTGAAGGGCAAGTTAGGCAATTGTGCACTCCTGTAGGGGAAGCCACACTCCCAAGAGAGCACGGGTCAGAGATAGGGCTACAACATTCTCCAAGCCACATTCTCTTTGAATGTAGTTCCTCCCAGGGAGGGTGAGGAGTGCTGAATTTACCGTCTGTAGGACACCATGTAACTGGTAACAGCTGCCTGTCACTGGAACAACAGAAACTTTCTGCAGCTGCCTAATGCTTAGTATATGAAGCAGGCATGAAGTACATAAAAGTTGACTTCCCCTCCCATTTTGCCTCTTCTCCTCCCCCTCTTGAAAAAAAATCTGGCTAATTGAATGGTGGGCTAGCTACGTTGTATGGACTTTAGGTCTATGAAACCTAGCTCGCCCTCCAATTAGCCAGAGCTTTTTCAGAAAGGAAGGGGAGAAATTGGGGGAGAGGTTCACTTCATGCACCTAGCTGCAAAACAATCTATGCAGAGCCCCTTCAAACCAATTGAAAAATGATGTATGGCATGGGAGTGGGCTAAAAAGGAGAACATTTTTAAAGGTGTAAATAAAAATATCAAATATCAAAATAATGCAAAATGACTTGTACCTATAAATGTCACAATAACAACTTGCATTCATATGACATCAGTGAGCAATGTAACAACATTGGGACTCCTTTTTTAATATTTTACCATCAGGCTCGCAGAAATGAAGCAATTTAATTTCAAGGCCAATGAAAGTGTTAAAATGAAAAGTTTGTAGAGGAAGTAGCTGCAAGTGCTTGTACTCCAGTCCTGTTAGCTCTCAGAGACAAGAGAGCCTTTAGGATTCGTTCCATTCATGCTTCACTCGCCATAACTTCCTCCATTTACAAGACACGAATGGGGGAAGTGGGCACCGACCTCAGACATATTTGCAGCGCTGTAATTTCAAATGTGGTCTGCAAGCCTTTTAAAATGTCCTGTTGTAGTCTGGGATCCTGATGATGGAATGTGCAATGATATTTATTTTAATTTGGTGTTTAAAAGAGATTCCCCTCACAGTTATCTCCTGGTGGTGCTCTTTCCTTCGATTGCTTTAATTCTGATGCGATTTTTCACCTTTTCCCTGTGTGATAGTGCAATGGCGACACAAAGGGCTCTGTTGTGGATCAGCGCTGTGAAATTGCGGGTGGAGTGGTTCAGTTTCCATAGTGGAACCGATCACTCCAGGAGACAGTGAAAATAGGAGGGAAATTCAAAAATAAAACTGACTCTGAGCATTGACTATTGTAATCACCAGGAAAGGAAAGAATGAGCTGGATCTAATCAATGAAAAATTGATTATTGTTACTGCAATATAAGTCGAATTCAAGGAACATTTCATGAGTTATATCTATCTGTCTTGGAATGCATCAAGAAATGAAACTGGAGATCCCACCTATTGCTAGTTCAATGAGCTTTGAATGGTAGGATGTGGATTTGCCACAATGATTCCTGGCAGAGTAAGTTACCAAACGCAGCTTGGGCCATAAGTGAGCCACATAGAACAAAGGCCTGCTACTTCCTAAAAATCAAGAAGTAGAATCAGTATGGATGCAACTAAGAAACAGCAAGGGGCAGAAAACATTGGTGGGAGTTGTTTATAGGCCTCCAAACAGTAGTTGTAATGTAGGGCAGAGTATAACTCAGGAAATTAGAAGCGCATGTAACAAGGGTAATATGGTAATCATGGGGAAATTTAATCTACATATAGACTGGGCAAACCAAATTTGCAGTAATAATGTGGAGGACGAATTCATGGAATGTACACAAGGTAGTTTTCTAATAATAACTTTGTAGTAAAGGGGCCCTTAGGGAAGAGTGACCATAATATGATAGCATTTTATATTAAGTTTGAAAGTGATTTAGTTAAATCCAAAACTAGGGTCTTAAATCTAAACAAAGCAAACTACATAGTTATGAGGGGCGAGTTGGCTAAGATAGATTGAGAAACTATATTAAAAGGTATGACGGTAGATGAGCAATGGCTAGCATTTAAAGAATTAATACATAATTTACAACAAATATACATTCCTTTAAGGCACAAAAAACTTCACAGGAAAAGAGGTCCAGCTGTGGCTAAAAAGAGAAGTTAAAGATAGTATTAGATCAAAGGAAGAGGCTTATAATGTTGCCAAAAAGAGCAGAAATGCCTGAGGATTGGGAGGATTTTAGAATTCAGTAAAGGAGAACCAAGAAATTGATAAAGAAAGGGAAAATAGAATATGAGAGTAAACTAGCGAGAGACATATAAACAGACTGTAAAAGCTTCTATAGGTATGTAAAAAGGAAAAGATTAGCAAAAGTAAATGTGTGTCCCTTGCAGGCTAAGACAGGAGAAATTATAATGGGGAATAAGGAAATGGCAGAGAAATTAAACAAATACATTGTGTCTGTCTTCACAGAAGAAAAATCAAAAAACTTTCTGGAAATAGTATAGAACCAAGGGTCTCGCGAGAATGAGGAACTGAAAGAAATTCATATTAGTTATTAAATAGTACTTGTGAAATTAATGGGGCTGAAAGCCGATAAATCCCTTGGACCTGATGGCCTCTACCTTAGGGTTTTTGAAGAGGTGGCTGTAGTGATGGTGGATGCATTGGTTGTCATCTTCCAAAATTCCATAGATTCTAGAAAGGTTCCCACGGATTGGAAGGTAGCAAATGTAACCCCACTATTTAAGAAAGGAGCAAGAGAGAAAATGGGGAATTACAGACCAGTTAGCCTGATATCAATAATAGCAGGTCTTGCTTGCTGCATGCAGGCATGGACTGCTTCATTATCTGAGGAGTTGTGAATTGCACTGAACACTTCAGTCATCAGTGAACATCCCCACTTCTGACCTTATGATGGAGGGAAGGCCATTAATGAAGCAGCTGAAGATGGTTAGGCCTCGCACAATACTCTGAGGAACTTTTGCAGTGATGTACTCGGGCTGTGATGATTGACCTCCAACCACCACAACCATCTTTGTTTGTGCTAGGTATGACTCCAGCCAGTGGAGAGTTTTCCCCCCCTATTCCCATTGACTTCAGTTTTACTAGGGCTCCTTGATGCCAACTCGGTCAAATGCTGCCTTGATGTCAGTGGCAGTCACTCTCTCCTCATCTCTGGAATTCAACTCTTTTGACCAAGGCTGTAATGAGGTGTGGAGCCAAGTGGTCCTGGTGGAACCCAAACTGTGCATCGGTGAGCAGATTATTGGTGAGTAAGTGTCGCTTGATAGCACTGTTAACGATCCCTTCCATCACTTTGCTGATGATTGAGAATAGACTGATGGGGCAGTAATTGGCCGGATTGGATTTATCCTGCTTTTTGTGGACAGGACATACCTGGACAGTTTCCACATTGTTGAATAGATGCCAATGTTGTAGCTGTACTGGACTAGCTTGGCTAGAGGTGCAGCTAGTTCTGGAGCACAAGTCTTTAGCATGACGGCCGGGATGTTGTCGGGACCCATAGACTTTGCTGTATCCAATATGCTCAGCCGTTTCTTGATATTCCATGGAGTGAATCGAAGAGTGACTTCTATGAACGTGGGGACTTCAGGAGGAATATACTGTGCAGAAATGTGAAGTTATCCACTTTGGTAGGAGAAATAGAAAAACAGAGTATTTTAAACAGTGGGAGATTGGCAAATGTTCGTGTTCAGAGGGACCTGGGTGTCCTTGTACACAAATCACTGAAAGTCAACATGCAGGTACAGCAAGCAATTAAGAAAGAAAATTGTAATGTTGACCTTTATTATAAGAGGATTTGAGTATAAGAGTAAAGATGTTTTACTGCAATTATATAGGGCCCTGGTGAGACCACACCTGAAATATTGTGTACAGTTTTGGGGACCGAAATTCAGGGTCTCAAAGTTAATGTCCGTTTGCGGCGCCATTCCTAAAAATCAAATGACTGCCGCTTTGGGGACAACAGGCTGACCCGATCTAAATTCAGGTCGGGGATTTTTCGGCTTGGACCCCATTCTGCCCAAGTAGTTGCACCGTCAACATTGAGCAATAAAAAAATATTTACCAGCAATTTTAAAGCTCCATCCATCGATCCCCCGCCGCATGGTATCCCGTTAGATTTTTTCTGCCGGTGCACCATCTCCGCACTGAGTGTGGCCTGGCAGCGTGGTCACCCTTAAAAGGGAGGGCCCACTGCCGTGGTTGCAATGGAAACATTTTTGCCGGCCGACTTGCCGATCGGCCGGCAAAATATTTCCCCCGAGTTTAACCGAGCCACTAACGGGCAGCCTGGCACCCCCTCTTAGGTGCCAGGCTGCTGGCTCGGCTGAAACCCTCCCTGATGGCCCAGTGGCCAAAGTTAAAAAATGATAGATTCTCTCCCCTTTTACAGAGCGGAGAGAGCGTGATGACGCACATGCGCTGTAACATCACCACGACTCCACCGCTGATTGACAGTGGCAGAGGCCCCTAGCGACCCATTTTCAGCCAGTCAGCCTGGCTTTGAATCTAAGGCCCGCCCCATTATGATCCATTTCCTGTTGGACTTTGAAAAAATTTCAAAAGGCCTGAAAATGGATCTACTTGCTGTACCAGGAGTTCCAGCAATGAGTATCACTACAAAACGCTTAGGTGCACCAGCTTTCTGCTGCACCTGAATTTCGACCCCTTGGTCTCCTTACCTAAGGAAAGATATACTTGCCATAGAGGGAGTGCAACGAAGGTTCACCAGACTGATTCCTGCGATGGGGGGATTGTCCTATGAGGAGAGATTGAGTAGACAAGACTCATATTCTCTAGAATTGAGAAGAATGAGAGGTGATCTCATTGAAACATACAAAATTCTTACAGGGCTTGATGGAATTAGGCTGGATAGCTCTTTGTCGGCCGGCGTGAACACGATGGGCTGAAATGGCCTCCTTCTGTGCTGCAAATTTCTGTGATTCTATAGGGTAAATGCAGGGAGGATATTTCCCCTGGCTGGGGAGTCTAGAACCAGGGGTCACAGGCTCAGAATAAGGGTTTGACCATTTAGGACTGAGATGAGAAGAAATTTCTTTACTCAGAGGGTGGTGAATCTTTGGAATTCTTTAACTTAGAGGACTGTGAATGCTCAATCGTTGAGTATATTCAAGGCAAAGATCGACAGGTTTTTGAATATTAAGGGAATCAAGGGATATGGGAATAGTGCAGGAAAATGGAGTTGAGGTAGATCAGCCATGATCTTATTGAATGGTGGAACAGACTCAAGGGGCTGAATGGCCTACTCCTGCTCCTAAATCTTATGTTCTTCTTAGGTTCTTATGTTCCCCCAAGGAAGGTCGAGACATTTTAACGTCTAAAGAAAAGTTAAAACATAAATTTTTTGAAGCAAGTTTCTCTTATGATAGGGTACGGTTTCCATAGGCATCATGCGCTGTCTGGTGTAAGCCAAGGTAGCAGACTATTCTTATGTGGTATGAATCACAGCGGAGCAATGATGCTTTCCTTAGCACATAGACACACACGTAGACACACACACATAGGCACACACACATAGACATACGCAGACACTCACACACACACAGATGGAATCACACACAGACACAGAAACACACACAGACACAGAAACATACACACACCCACATAGATAGAAATCCATACCCACACACGCAAAAACACATCCTCACACACATAAAACACACATACATGTACACACATATACTTTTCAGCAGGAGACATTAGGTAAGCAGTAAGTTGATCAGCAGTAAGAGCCTGGCTGATTAAGTATGCTGAAGCCAACTGTAGCCCTGGCTGGGAGCATCTAACTTACCACTGACCATGGATCAAGCCTGCATTTGACGGTGCCTTTATCCACAAGGCCATCGGGAAAGCAGACCAAAAATATTTGAATTTTGGTCTCATTACTATTTTGAGTTTGATTCAGAAGTGACACAGCAGTCTGAAAAGTGCTGAACATATTGATCATCACATTCTATTTGTGTGCATTCTGTGCATGGCTGCTGCTACATCAGCAGTCTGTTCTAGCAGTCAGCTTTGACTGTGTTGTGCTATAAAGTTTCTTCTGATGTGAAATGAAGCAATGTGGCTGGTCACTCCCTGCTGATTTGTAATACTAAAGGCCTTTGTTTTTGTGCCATTGCTGACCCTAGTCTCAGGAATGTGGTACCACTATTGCGGCTGTATAATTTGTGGCATCGCAATTGTAAAGTACCCCTAGAAAACATGTGAAATCTATATCAAAATATTTTGTATAACAAACCGTTTATATATTGCCACTGCTAACACCCACCTCCACACTTGACTACAACAGCTGAGGTGTCCAGTTATGTGCCTGCAAAGATAAATGTGATCGGTACTGAAATGGAACTTGTTATTGACTGTTAACAATGAATAAGAGTGGCGGAAGGTAAATCTGCCCTCCATTTAATGGGCAGCTTGTGGGAAAGCAGCTCACCACTAATAAATAGCCTTCTCCATATTGGCTCCAGGCAGTGAAGCATCTCAAATGTGCAGACTGCAGCACACCATCTCTGCTTGGCTTTGAAGAAATAATACAGGGTATTGGACGTGGTTCAGGTTGTAGAAGTTGTGCTTCAGCTCGCAAGACATACAGTGGGGGGTCTTTGGAGAATAATGAACAGTTACTGGTCTGATTTTTCTTTTTTTTTTAAACAAGTCCTGCCATGACAGCCGGTCAGGCAAAGTGTGATTTTTGCAGGTCAAATGTGAGCTGAGTTCTTGGCAGTGATTGTGAACACGAGCCTGCGGTAGAGGTACATATTCTAATACTTGGCTGGACTTTGGTAAATGCCTGTGAGCAAAGCTCTGAGGAGACTGAAAGTGGTTGTTGTAACTCTTCAGCTAAACAGCTTCCAGCTGGACATGTAGGAGTATGTCCCATTATTGCAGACTATCTTTGATTGAATCCCATTTCTCATCATGTCAGCTGTGAAAACGTCCTGACCTGTCTATGAAGTTATGTTCTAAATCATAGTATTGTAATACCCAGTGTATAAGTCACACTTGAATATACGTCACTTCCCTATTTTATAGCTATCACTGTCATAAAACGCTTATAGGTTTCATTGGTAGATAAATCTGTTTTTGGAAAGTTTAAAAACATGCGTGTGAGGGTATGACTTATACCCGCACTACACCTGCTCCTAGCTGGAAATGGCTGCCAGAAATTCAACCTCTACTTAACCGGAGTTTAGGTCAGTGACCAACTTAGAAATTGCCTCTAAAGCCAGTAGAAGTGATAGCCTCAGACATTGGGAGATTTAGAGGTCTAGCAGACCACCCCACTGCTAAGCGGTCACTGTGAACTCCATTGTTCCCAACATCCCATAAACAGCTTGCTCTGTTGATTTATCTGGGTCCCTGTGTCTATTCTGTTCATACTGAACTCTAGGAGTACGGTGGCATAGTGGTTATGTTGCGAAGCCTGGACTAATGTGAGTCCAAATCCCACCATGGCAATTCAGATAATTAAATACATCTGCAATTAAAAAGCTGATGACCATGAAGTGACTGGATCGTCATAAAAACCCAACGGCTTCACTACTGCCCTTTGTCGTCCTTACCTACTCTGGCCTACATGTGACTCCAGACCCACAGCAATGTGGTTGACTCTTAACTGCCCTCTGAAATGGCCAAGCAAACCACTTAGGGATGGACAATAAATGCTGGCCTTGCCAGCAACGGCCGCATTAAATGAATTTAAAAAAAAACTTAAACATACAAGAATGCAAATCAACATCACTTCCTTTATTATAAATGTGACTCTAGAGGAGTTCTACCAGAAACAGCGGCGCTGATAGATTTGTGGTGATCAAGAAAAAATTGCAGAAATCTAAAATGTAAAAAAGCACAGAAACACAGCTCGAATCAGACAGAGAAAAGACAGGCGCATTACTTTGGCTGTCGATGCATTTGTCAGCTCTGACAAAAAGGGGGCAACTTGTGGTGGGAGTAGGGGCTTTGGGAGAGGAGAGGAAGAAAACTGAGATGGAGTGAGAAGGTAGGCGGAGAAGATAGTCCCTTCCTCCCCACCCACATCTCTCACCAATCCATGAAACTACCTTGTAGTATGAGTGTGTTGTATTGGGTGGGTGAGTCATTGCAAAACTGAAACCCAGATTACATCTCTGGGTCTGAATGCATTACTTCAGATTGTAAATGGACTGCCAGCAGGATCTCAGCCTGCAGTGATAAGGACTATTCCTCCCGACAGAGTGAGCATTCTTCCTGGGTTTAGGTTGAGGTCTGTTTGCTGGGACATTGGCTGAATCATCCATCACTGTCCCTTTTTGAAAGCTATAAAGACAATTCTGAGGCTAATGAGTGACAACAGTCTGAAGGGAATGATAACAAAATGTATACTTTGTATAATTTGCTTATTCATTACACTTGTGGTGGGTAGTTAGTGTGGCACCTAACTTCCTATCACAGGCAGCAGGCAAAACCTATCAAAAGACCATTGTTTCTTCACTAAACAGATTAAAAAAGGCTATAAAAATAAGTATAATATTGGGGTTTATCAGCAAAGTGCACAGTGTTTGGATAAACTGCAGCAGACTTGAGAAAAACAACTTGACGTATCGCTTTAAATGGCGCTTCCGATTTCTCTGGTTTGCAAGAGCTGTAAACCAGGGGCTGATTAATGAGATGGAAGGATAGTTACAGATATAGGGCTCAATTTTCCCCAATGATTTGCAACGTTTTTTTGGCGCGCGCCACTTTTTTTGTGTTCGTTTTTTTTTGCGTCATAGGGGGCATAACCTGAATTCTGCGCCAGTTTTTCTACAATTATACAAGTTTGGCCAACTTACATTTCTCCTAGGATGGTGTATGTGACCACTCCCGAAAAATCTTCTGGGCACTTAAGAAAAACCAGCGCACATCAAAAAATTGCGCAGAAAAATGCCATCGTTTGGAGGGAGTCAAGAACACAGAAATATGCATCAACAAGCTTAAATTTTTCAAACTTGGAATGCAGAAAATGAAAGTTTTATGGAATTCTTTAAGTTTTGATTTTTTTCTAAAGCGCCATGCCACCATCCATGCAGGTGCAGCAGGCGGTTAAGAAAGCAAATGGCATGTTGGCCTTCATAGCAAGGGGATTTGAGTACAGGGGCAGGGAGGTGTTGCTACAGTTGTACAGGGCATTGGTGAGGCCACACCTGGAGTATTGTGTACAGTTTTGGTCTCCTAACCTGAGGAAGGACATTCTTACTATTGAGGGAGTGCAGCGAAGGTTCACCAGACTGATTCCTGGGATGGCGGGACTGACCTATCAAGAAAGACTGGATCAACTGGGCTTGTATTCACTGGAGTTCAGAAGAATGAGAGGGGACCTCATAGAAACATTTAAAATTCTGACGGGGTTAGACAGGTTAGATGCAGGAAGAATGTTCCCAATGTTGGGGAAGTCCAGAACCAGAGGTCACAGTCTAAGGATAAGGGGTAAGCCATTTAGGACCGAGATGCGGAGGAACTTCTTCACCCAGAGAGTGGTGAACCTGTGGAATTCTCTACCACAGAAAGTTGTTGAGGCCAATTCACTAAATATATTCAAAAAGGAGTTAGATGAGGTCCTTACTACTAGGGGGATCAAGGGGTATGGCGAGAAAGCAGGAATGGGGTACTGAAGTTGAATGTTCAGCCATGAACTCATTGAATGGCGGTGCAGGCTAGAAGGGCCGAATGGCCTACTCCTGCACCTATTTTCTATGTTTCTATGAAAGTCTTCAAACCAGGCTCGAGGGTCGGAGCATCAGTCGGCAGAATCAGTCCCTCACCCTGACACGGGCCCAGGACTCAGCTTGAAAAGAAGCTCTGCGGGGGTGTGGAAGGCGAACTGAAGGCAGGAGAAGCCTTACACTATGCCACTATGCATCAAATGAAGCCTCGGCGGGGGGAGGGGGGAAAGGGGTTGGGGGGGTGTTTCCCGATCATTGCGCATGCTCAGACCTGGGTGTGGTCCATACTAGGGCATCGACCTTGGGGAGAGAGACAACAAAGAATCTTGTCCTGCCGTTTTGAGCTTCTTGCAAAGGTACACCTTAATCATGGGGCAATACTGACAATGCCATACCTTGTGCAAGCCTTCTGCATGATGGTGCTGTGGAGCAGACCATTGATTCGACGTCATCGGATGAGGAACTTCAGAGCACATAGGATGATGGGCAGGAAGCCTTACCCACATCGGGTATATCGAGACAGGCGTTCGTATCTGCACCTGAGTGTTGCAGACTGTCAGAAGGCTGCGTTTCCGCAAAGAAATTGTAACCGAGATCTGTGAGTTAGTAAAAGCAGACCTGCAACCTAGAAGCATCAGGAGGACTGCTTGGTCAGTTGAAGTGAAGGTTACAGAGTTGCACTTTCATTCTATGCATCTAGATCATTCCAGGCCACAACTAGGGATGTGTGAGCCATTTCTCAACATGGAACACATATCTGCGTTTGGCAGGTGACTGCTGCACTATATATCTGGAGGAATGATTACATAAAGTTCCCCATGACTGCCCAGGCAATGCGTGAAAGGGCTGTGGGCTTCTCCAGGATTGCTGGCTTCCCAAAGGTACAGGGCTGCATTGATTGTACCCACATCGCCTTGCGAGCACCTTTGGAGGATTCTGAGATATACAGGAACAGAAAAGGCTTCCACTCCGTTAATGTGTAGATCGCAGAATGTCAGTTGATACTAGATATCCTGGGAGCACCCATGATGCGTTCATCCTATACGAGAGCGATATATCTGCCATGTTTCATCAGCAGCCAGAAGGGCAGAGCTGGCTACTGGGAGACAAAGGGTACGGCCTCGCCACCTGGCTCATGACGCCCCTACGCATAACCCGGACGGAAGCTGACCGGGAATACAACATATCGCACATGGCGATGCGCAGCATAATAGTGAGGACCATTGGCATCTTAAAACAGCGTTTCCGATGCCTGGACCATTCTGGAGGCTACTTGCAATACTCCCCTGAGATTGTTGTTCTGTTGTGTGCTGCATGCTGCATAACTTAGCCATTATGAGGCAGCAGTAACTGGTAGTAGAAGACCCACCTGAGGTGAAAGTGGCTGATGATGATGAGGAAGATGCAGATGACGAGGAGGAGGAGGAGGAGGAAGCCATGCAACTACCTGAACCTGGAGCACGACAAGCTATCATGCCCCTTTAGCGATTGCTCGGGCTTTGCACCAGCAGCTCATCCGTGAACGCTTTGCTGCCCGAAGGCTCAGTGGCAACTATTCCAAATGGACCATGGTTACTGTTTGGATCTGTTCAGTAATGTTGTATTGTATTAATGGAAAAAATAATGGAAATGATTCTTTAGTTCAAAAAGTTGTGCTAATAATGGAACAAATAATGGAAATGATTGTTATAATTTAAAATATATTTTATTCAAAATTTTAACACTTGTTTGTACTTAACTGAAATAAATATATTCTTGTATCAAACTTTAAAGTTTTCAGTTAAGATCACTTACAAACTCTAAGATCACTTACAAACTTTTAAACTTGTAAATTTACATAACTTACAAAAAACTTTTAATTTGAGAACAGTAACAACAGCAGCAACAGCAAAGAAAGGCTGCACCCATCTCTCCTCCACCTTATTCTAAGACTGCCCGCTGCGCTTGGTCTTGTTGACTTCACCCCTGCCCGTAGGCAGTGGCGCAGCGTTTCTCGGGTTGGTACCAAGCTTATTCTTACAAACATCTCGGGTATTGCAGACTTCTTGATTGGGGGGTGGGGGGTGCGGGGGGGGCTGGGGGCAGGTGGTAATGTGGAGGGCCCGGCTTCAGAGGCTGGTCTGGAGATTGGAGTGGGAGTGGCAGTTGATTCTGTCAATGGGCGCGGAGTCTGGGCGTGTTCCTTATTGCAGCAGCTAACTCCGACATTCCCTCCCTCATGTGCACTGACAGCGCATCAGCTACCTGCGACATTCCCTTCCTCATGTGCACCGACATTGTATCCGCTGCCTGAGACATTCCCTCCCTCATGTTCCTGGACAGTATTCCCATTTCTCGTGAGAGTGTTGTTACTTCTCCCGACAGTCCCAATACCTCATCACCCACCCCACTGATGGTGTCCAGGAGTGATCGTGTAAGGTCATTGCTCTCTGCACTCATTGCCATCATCTGAACCACATCTGTTAGATCCTGCATCTCAGGAGAGCGCTGTCGAGCTGTCCTTCCCCTCCTCACCCTGGGTGTGGCTTGATGCATCCCACTGGGACCCGCAGTCTCGGATGGTAGGGCCCTGGGTGTGCCTCTCTGCACCCTACTGAAATCCGTGACCTCGGGCGGTGGGGCCCTGGGTGTGCCTTGCTGCACCTCACTGGAATCCCCAGCATCGGACTATGGGAAATTATGGAATGTCCCAGCTACACTCGTACCACTCAGGAATGGGGCTGGCACCTCAATGGGCGGCACCTACACCTCCTCCAAAGTGAGTACAAGAGCTGGGGCTTTATCCATCACCTCCCCCCACCGCCTCACCCCCATGCTCTTGGTCTGGAAGTTGGGATTGGACGATGTTCTCCTCTTCAGGCTCGTTCGCTTCTGAATCGTCAGGGTTGGCCTCAAGTTCTGCAAAATATAACAGAAGAGACAAATGGTTAGCAGCAGACGCAGGGGCAGGGTGGATGGCATGAGTAGGCTCACACAGCGCAGACAGCAGGCTGATTTGAAGGGCCACGATGAATGATAGCACATTGCATCAACCGAAGCGTAACTGACGGAGACATCCCCATGAACTGAAGCATGGCTAGTCCGCGCAGTACTTAACTTTTAGCAAAGCCAGAATGTGGAATTTGCAGGACTTACCCTCTGCCTCGAGTGTGGGCCCAGCTTGTGCAGTGGTGGTTGCTTTTCTCCAGGCAGAATCCAACAAAGCAGCGACCCTCTCTTCCAAGGGTGTCAGTGGGTGCAGATTTGCCGGGCCTCCTCCTGTTTGAGTTCTTTCCCTTTTGTTGTATGCCACCTTCCTCTGCAAAGATGAAAATATAACTTTTTAGAGAGCGTGTCTGTCTGCTGCATGGGACATATATAGCTGGTCACATTTACAATTGCAATTCCATTGAATAAATGAAAATATTACTTACACTAACTACTTGACCAAGGTCCGGCCACTTCTTTTTGCACTGGCCGCCAGACCTCGCGATGGTCACCATTGTACATTAATCTTCTGCAAGTTGATTCCAGCGTTTCTTCATTTCTTTTGGTGAAACTTTTATGTGACCTCTGCTGGTGTCCAGCTCGTGCCATCTGGCCTCAATCACAGTAACTAGTGCCTCCACTTCATCCTCTAAGAAATTCTTGGTCCTTGAGCTGTGTTGCATATTGTATTGCAGCTCTGATTTTTCCAATGAGAATTAAAGTTCTCACACACAACTGGCTCTTTAAAAATGGCTGAACGCAGATCAGGAGCTGTACTGGGCGCCCATAGCAATCACGTCAAAAACGTCTTTTTTTCACGTATGTGCAGAAGGGGGTGGGGGGGGGCATTGTTTTTTTGGCGCAGACATTAGGCTCCACCCCACCAAAGCTACAGGACAGGCTGCGCAGCGCCAAATTCAGAAAATAGAACAGGGAAACTTGCTACTTTTTTTTTTAGAGTAGTTGGGGCCAAGAAAAATGGGCGATATGTCAAAAAACGGCATTGTGGAAAATTGAGCCCATTCTTTTAACCACTCAGTTATCAAAGAATTAGTTGCTAGAGATAAAAAAAACCCCCAAGGTCTTTATTTAATATGATTCTAAAAAAAAAGGCCCGATTTTAACCCTGTCCACCTCAGAGGACAATGGGGGCAGGCAGGTGATTAAAATGGCAGTTGCGTGCTGCCTGCTGCATTCCCGACATGCTGGTGCCCTCCGCAATTTTAACTGACAGGTTTCCGGCAGCATGGGCCGCATCAATGCTTAAATATCGGGACTGACGACCAGTGTTCCCGCTATACTGCGCACGTATGAGGCGATGCAGCAGTCAGGAAGGTACTGCTCAGGCCGCTCACATTCTGGTCCCTCTAAGATACAGCGCATGCAAGGCCACGCACCAAATTTATAGGTACAGCGCCCAAAAGAAAATTTAGGGGACCATCATTCGACGCTAACTGCTGATCGCGGCTGTGCCACCCAGTGCGGGAGCCACCAGTGAAAGCTGCCAGCAAGCAGAAGCAGGACTAGAAAAGGCAAACAAAAGGAAGTGTTTTTACATTTGTTTTGGGATCCTCCAGGCCCCACAAGGAAACTTTGAGCCTCCCCGTCCCAAGCTTCTCCCCTTACTTCCCTCCCCCCTCCCCCACCTCACTCCCCGACCGTGATCGCATCCAAAGCGCCCACCTCCGACTAACCACGTACCTTATGCTGGGGATTGTTCCCTCTGCTCTCCAGCAGCAGCCTCCTGCTACCAAAAACTCGCTCCCGCCCACCAGCCAGGTAGCCATTCCCCATGGGATCGGGCAGGAATCAGACTTGGATCACTTAAATGAGGCCCGAGAGTTAAAATCTCCCAATCGGCATGCTGTGGGAGGTTGGACAGTGTGCTGCCCACTTCAACCCTCTGCACTTATGCCCTGAATCAGAATCAGGCCGAAAGTGTTTTTTAATAAAGCGTGTCACTTTTATTCCACATCGGTGTCATTTTTTTCATATTTATTCTTGGACTTTGTGCGGGACTACAAGACCACATTTGTTGCCCAGAGAAGGCAGTGGTGGGCCTTCTCCTTGAATCGCTGCAGCCCTTGTGGTGATAGTGCTCCCACAATGGTGTAAGGTTGGGAATTGTAGAAATCTGTTATTCACATGGTTGTGCTCTGGCAGACTGTTTTGAAATATAATTCCAGGTCTCATAAAGTGCAACGTGTGTTGAGGTGATCTATTGTAGGTGAAGCATGACTCCATGCATTGAAGATAATGCTGTTCTGGCAGAGCACGTTCGAGCACCAACTCGAGACATCGACAAGTGTTGGGACATGGTCTCATAGCCAGGATCGTCCACACTGCTGAATGCTCAACTTCAGATATACTGTTCAGAGGTAAGATCAAGTGGAGGCCAGGGCAAGAGAAACATCAGAGAGTCACTCCAGGTCACACTTACGCATCTTTTATTTCTCATCTACATGCTGCCCCTTGGCGACATCATCCAAAAACACGGCATCAGTTTCCACATGTATGCTCTACCTCACCACCACTTCTCTCGACCCCTCAATGGTCTCTAAATTGTCAGACTGCTTGTCCGACATCCAGTACTGGATTAGCAGAAATTTTCTCCAATTAATTATTGGGAAGACCGAAGCCATTTCCTTTGGTCCCTGCCACAAACTGCGTTCCCTAGCCTTCGACTGCACCCTCTCCCTAGCATCTGTCTGAGGCTGAACCAGACTGTTCACAACCGAGGTGTCATATTTGACCCCGAAATGAGCTTCCGGCCACATAACCAAAAACCGCCGATTGAACTTCAACAATTGTACATCCCTGTCTGGAGTAAAAATAAAATGGGGAAGGTGGCTCAACCGTGGCTAACAAGGGAAATTAAGGATAGTGTTAAATCCAAGGAAGAGGCATATAAATTGGCCAGAAAAAGCAGCAAACCTGAGGACTGGGAGAAATTTAGAATTCAGCAGAGGAGGACAAAGGGTTTAATTAAGAGGGGGAAAATAGAGTATGAGAGGAAGCTTGCCGGGAACATAAAAACTGACTGCAGATATGTGAAGAGAAAAAGATTAGTGAAGACAAACGTAGGTCCCTTGCAGTCAGATTCAGGCGATTTTATAATGGGGAACAAACAAATGGTAGACCAATTGAATAAATACTTTGGTTCTGTCTTCACGAAGGAAGATACAAATAACTTTCCGGAAGTACTAGGGGACTGAGGGTCTAGTGAGAAGGAGGAACTGAAGGATATCCTTATTAGATGGGAAATTGTGTTGGGGAAATTGATGGGATTGAAAGCCGATAAATCCCCGGGGCCTGATAGTCTGCATCCCAGAGTACTTAAGGAAGTGTCCCTAGAAATAGTGGATGCATTGGTGATCATTTTCCAACAGTCTATCGACTCTGGTTCAGTTCCTATGGACTGGAGGGTAGCTAATGTAACACCACTTTTTTAAAAAGGAGGGAGAGAGAAAACGGAATTATAAACCGGTTAGCCTGACATCAGTAGTGGGGAAAATGTTGGAATCAATTATTAAAGATGAAATAACAGTGCATTTGGAAAGCAGTGACAGGATCGGTCCACATCAACATGGATTTATGAAAGGGAAATCATCCTTGACAAATCTTCTGGAATTTTTTGAGGATGTAACTAGTTGAGTTGACAAGGGAGAACCAGTGGATGTGGTATATTTGGACTTTCAAAAGGCTTTTGACAAGGTCCCACACAAGAGATTGGTGTGCAAAATCAAAGCAGATGGTATTGGGGGTAATGTACTGACGTGGATAGAGAAGTGGTTGGCAGACAGGAAGCGGAGAGTTAGGATAAACGGGTCCTTTTCAGAATGGCAGGCATTGACTAGTGGAGTGCCGCAGGGCTCAGTGCTGGGAACCAGCTATTTACAATATACATTAATGATTTGGATGAAGGAATTGAGTGTAATATCTCCAAGTTTGCAGATGACACTAAACTGGGTGGTGGTGTGTGTAAAATCCTGTCCCTGCAGTACAGACTCACACGAGGCACATGCGGAAGTCAAGGTCACTCAGGACCTGCACTTTTATTTCACAGCTCTCAAATGCCACACTTGCCTGAGACCTGTCTTTATATACCTGTGTGGAACAGGTATGCAGTGTCTCCTGCAAGTGCACCCCTGGTAGTAAGGTATGCTTGTGGTTACAGGTCATAATTAGTTACAGATGTATAGCATGGTAAGATACAGATATGTACAGTAATGTAAGATACATGACAGTGTGAGCTGTGAGGAGGACGCTAAGAGGCTGCAGGGTGACTTGGACAGATTAGGTGAGTGGGTAAATATATGGTATTTACATGATAAAAGTGAGGTTATCCACTATGGGGGCAAAAACACGAAGGCAGAATATTATCTGAATGGCGGCAGATTAGGAAAAAGGGAGGTGCAACGAGACCTGGGTGTCATGGTACATCAGTCATTGAAAGTTGGCATGCAGGTACAGCAGGCGTTGACGAAGGCAAATAGTATGTTGGCCTTCATAGCTAGGGGGTTTGAGTATAAGAGCAGGGAGATCTTACTGCAGTTGTACAGGACCTTGGTGAGGCCTCACCTGGAATATTGTGTTCAGTTTGGTCTCCTAATCTGAGGAATGACGTTCTTGCTATTGAGGGAATGCAGCGAAGGTTCACCAGACTGATTCCCAGGATGGCTGGACTGACATATGAGGAGAGACTGGATCGATTGGGCCTTTATTCACTGGTGTATAGAAGGATGAGAGGGGATCTCATTGAAACATATAAAATTCTGACAGGACTGGACAGGTTAGATGCAGGAAGAATGTTCCCGATGTTGGGGAAGTCCAGAACCAGGGGCACAGTCTAAGGATAAGGGGTAAGCCATTTAGGACTGAGATGAGGAGAAACCTTTTTACTCAGAGAGTTGTTAACCTGTGGAATTCCTACCGCAGTGAGTTGTTGATGCCAGTTCATTGGATATATTCAAGAGGGAGTTAGATATGGCCCTTACAGCTAAATGTATCAGGGGTATGGAGAGAAAGTAGGAAAGGGGTACTGAGATGAATGATCAGCTATGATTTTATTGAATGGTGGTGCAGGCCCGAATGGGCGAATGGCCTACTCCTGCACCTATTTTCTATGTTTCTATGTATTTCCACCTCCATACCATTGCCCATCACCACCCCTGCCTCAGCTCATCTGCTGCTGAAACCCCCATCCAGGCCTTTGTTACCTCTAGACATGACTACTCCAACTCACTCCTGGCTGGCCTCCCACTTTCTACCCTATGTAAACTTGAGGTCATCCAAAACTCGGCCGCACGTGTCCTAACTCGCACAAAGTCCCGCTCAACCATCACATAGGAACATAAGAAATAGGAACAGGAGTAGGCCATACTGCCCGTCGAGCCTGCTCTGCCATTTAATACGATCATGGCTGATCCGATCATGGACTCAACTTCACTTCCCTGCCCACTCCCCATAACCCCTTATTCCCTTATCGGTTAAGAAACCGTCTATCTCTGTCTTAAATGTATTTAATGACCCAGCTTCCACAGATTCCACAAATTTACAACCCTCTGAGAGAAGAAATTCCTCCTCATGTCAGTTTTAAATGGCCGGCCTCTTATTCTAATATTATGCCCCTACTTCTAGTCTCCCCTATCAGTGGAAACATACTCTCTGCATCCACCTTGTCAAGCCCTCTCATAATCTTATATTTTGATACGATCACCTCTCATTCTTCTGAATTCCAATGTGTAGAGGCCCAACCTACTCAACCTTTCCTCATAAGTCAACCCCCTCATCTCCGGAATCAACCTAGTGAACCTTCTCTGAACTGCCTCCAAAGCAAGTATATCCTTAAATGTGGAAACCAAAACTGTATGTACTATTCCAGATGTGGCCTCACCAACTGTAACAAGACTTCCCTGCTTTTATACTCCATCCCCTTTGCAATAAAGACCAAGATTCCATTGGCCTTCCTGATCACTTGCTATACCTGCATACTAACCTTTTCATTGAATGCATCAGGTCCCGTTGCACTGCAGCACTTTGCAATTTTTCTCCATTTAAATAATAACTTGCTCTTTGATTTTTTTCTGCCAGTGCATAACCTTACACTTTCCAGCACTATACTCCATCTGCCAAATTTTTGCCCACTCACTTAGCCTGTGTATGTCCTTTTGCAGGTTATTTGTGTCCCCCTCACACATTGCTTTTCCTCCCATCGTTGTATCGTCAGCAAACTTGGCTACGTTACACTCGGTCCCTTTTTCCAAGTCGTTAATATAGATTGTAAATAGTTGGGGTTCCAGCACTGATCCCTGCGGCACCCCACTAGTTACTGATTGCCAAACTGAGAATGAACCATTTATCCCGACTCTCTGTTTTCTATTAGTTAGCTAATCCTCTATCCATGCTAATATATTACCCCCAACCCCGTGAACTTTTATCTTGTTCAGTGACCTTTTATGTGGCACCTTGACAAATACCTTCTGGAAGTCCAAATACACCACATCCACTGGTTCCCCTTTATCCACCCTGTTTGTTACATCCTCAAAGAATTCCAGCAAATTTGGTGGGACCACACCTGGAATACTGCGTGCAGTTTTGGTTTCCATATTTATGAAAGGATATACTTGCTTTGGAGGCGGTTCAGAGACGGTTCACTAGGTTGATTCGGAGATGAGGAGATTGACTTATGAGGAAAGCTTGAGTAGGTTGAGCCTCTACTCATTGGAATTCAGAAGAATGAGAGGTGGTTATATCGAAACGTATAAGATTATGAGGGGGCTTGACAGGGTGGATGCAGAGAGAACGTTTCCACTGATGGGGGAGACTAGAACCAGAGGGCATGATCTTAGAATAAGGGGCCGTCGATTTAAAACAGAGATGAGAAGAAATTTCTTCTCTCAGAGGGTTGTAAATCTGTAGAATTCGCTGCCTCAGAGAGCTGTGGAAGCTGGGACATTGAATAAATTTAAGACAGAAATAGACAGTTTCTTAAATGATATGGGGATAAGGGGTTATGGGGCACGGGCAGGGACGTGGAGCTGAGTCCATGATCAGATCAGCCATGATCATATTGAATGGCGGAGCAGGCTCGAGGGGTCTAATGGCCTACTCCTGTTCCTATTTCTTATGATTTCCCCTTCATAAATCCATGCTGACTCTGAATTATGCTTTTCCAAATGTCCTGCTACTGCTTCTTTAATAATGGACTCCAACATTTTCCCAACCACAGATGTTAGGCTAACTGATCTATAGTTTCCTGCTTTTTGTCTGCCTCCTTTTTTAAATAGGAGCATTACATTTGCAGTTTTCCAATCTGCTGGGACCTCCCCAGAATCCAGGGAATTTTGGTAAATTACAACCTGTGCTCGCTGACCTACATTGGCTCCATTTGAGCAACGCCTCGATTTCAAAATTCTCATCCTTGTTTACAGCTCCCTGCATGGCCTCGCCCCTCCCTAGCTTTGTAATCTCCTTCAGCCCCTGAAGATATCTGCGCTCCTCAGATTCTGCCCTCTTGAGCATCCTGATTATAACTGCTCAACCATCGGTGGCCGTGCCTTCGCTGCCTAGGCCCTCAGCTCTGGAACTCCCTGCTTAAACCTCTCCGCCTCTCTACTTCTCTTTCCTCCTTCAAGACGCTCCTTAAAACCTACCCCTTTGAGCAAGCTTTTGGTCATCTGCCCTAAATTCTTGTTATCTGGCTCAGTGTCAAATTTATTTTTTTGTCTTAATACACTCCTGTGAATCGCCTTGGGATGTTTTACGACATTAACGGTGCTATATAAATACAAGTTGTTGTTGTGTTCTGGCAATATTGTGAACGCTCATGTTCGATCCCACGGCTGTGCCAAGTTGACTAATCTTAATTGGAGCAGTGGTACAATTGGCCTCCGTGTGCCTGGGCTGGGATAGGGAGACATCAGCCGGGGTAACCCACTGCTGATTGTTGACTGCTGAAAAATACATGTATAGGAATGTCAATTGAGGTCAAAATCAGGCTCCGCAGTGATGTCCCCTACAGTCCAAACCCTACAAAAGCATGCTGTTGGTGCAGAATTGAGGGAGGTTTACTCTGAATCTGGCCTGTGTTACACCAGGCCTTGGGAGTGCTTGCTTATGAAAGTGGCGATCCAAATGGGAAGGTGTTCCATTCCCTAGCATTGTTTACTAGATAGGAAAACCAGGAACAGCTGGCATTGACTGCCGACCTGCTCCCAGTTTACACGAGAAGCAGTAAGCCATATACAAGTTTTTGAAAATGCTTCTCGTAATGATTAATCTGGTGAGGGGGACAGGATGGCGAAAGAAAGGAAGGTGCAACATCAACAGCGCCTGTTAATTGAACAACAGCATTGATTGTTCAAAAATATTTAAACAAAGATCAACTGACAGAGAGAAATAAATGAAAGGATGTTAAAGTTAATGATGATGGCTTTATTTTTAATTAAGTATACTGAATGTGAGATTCTCCTTTTATTTTAATCAGGTCCATTCTCGAGTCGATCTCAAGTACAAGTACTGGTATTGCAGTCAATTTGAAATGTTTTTTTTACATGGAACATTTTTGTTTGCCAGCAAGATTTGATCTTATCAGAGTTTATCTTAAATGGGCTATGGTGTTATCTATATTTGGGGAGGCCTGCCCCAGGCTGCTTTTTCACACAACAGCCAAGTTGGATTTTTTTCTGTTGCACAGTCAGTCATCATAAAGCACAGTAGGCAAGGGGCTAAAGCATAAAAGTTAATTTGTAATGAACATCTCTTGCTCCTCAAAGGCAAAGTAGTTACAGGGAAAAACTTTTCTTCAAAAGCAATAGAATGTAAAGACCTTCCGAAGCGGATGTCTGGGAGATTCCTGTCACCGTCATGGGTTATAATAATAGAAGTGCTTGTGCTAAGTTCTTAACCCTTCTGTTACTTGTAGTATTGCTTTTCACATTTGCTTGGATAGCACTGACTTTTGCCTTTTTTCCTTGTGAATTGCCAGTCCATTGAACAGTTTGCTCATTGCTTATTTCCATGTCACGCCAAGTCCCACAGCTCTGCCAGTGAAGAATTGGTCCACGTTTGGCTGCAAGATCTGCGCCAGTGCGTTCTTTGATTAGTTGATGGGAGGGGCATGATAGCGACCGCCAATGACACCCCAATCTGATTTTTGCCTTCCTCCTCCTCCCAGGGCATGTACCATGGACTTCCCCAGGGCATTCCTATTCTGCACGGCTCAATCTGAGAACTATTGGAAGCAGGCATTCAAATCTGAGTCCACCCACTCCGTGATACTACTCATTGGGCTCCAACAGTAACATCGCATCACCCTGTGATATTTAAAAAATATTAAATTGTACTTCTATCTGGGAATAGAAAACGAAACACAAGAGTGCTGATAGTCTTCAGAGCAGTTGCCCTAATACATAGCCAATATTCAAGGGCTATAGGGATATAAATTTGTCAAAGTATGTACCTTTGGGACAATATGGAGCATTGCTAATTTCTCATGACTATCTGTGTTCCAAGCCAAACTATATAACACTTTCTAAATAACAAATTTTAACTGAGATGGGCCCGGTCTTTTTTATCATAGGTTCACAACGCACATGTTTGTGGGAGCAATATATTTTACTTACTGCGAAAGTAATAAAGATATAATATAAGAATATAATAATATAATAATCATAAGAATGCGTGTATTGGAAGAGTGCCCGCAGTTGTCCATTAGATTGCCAACAGACATTGGCATAGAATGGTAGGACTCACGGCACTGAATTCCTGGGCTCAGCGATGCTGCTGCAAGGATGTACCAAACAAGCTGAGAGAGAAAATCAAATGAGGGAGTCTCAAAGGAGCGGGCTTCTGACACGGGTTGGCAACCCTCCGGATTGTCCATTGAACAGTTTGCTCACTGCTTGTTTCCACGTCACGCCCAATCCCACAACTCTGCCAGTGCAGAGTTAAAGATTAATCTCTTGGATACTGCTGCAAGCAACCCAGGTGAAAAACCATTGAGGCATTAAAGAAATCGGGTGTTTCTTTATCATTTTCTTTGAGCACTCTTATTTATCAGTTACAGAAATATTGCAGGTGGAAAAAATGGCTGACTGGGCCCCCCAATTGGAGGCTGGAGGTCATGTGATGAAACCTCTAAGAATACGTCCAACCAGATTTGGCAACCCTAATCCTGGTACAGGCTATATTGGCTTTGGTACTGCCTATCCGATAAGTTAGATAGGACCTCAGCTTAACATCTCATCCAAAGGACAGTACCTCCAACAATGTAGCACTGTGCACTGGGGTGTCAGTACAGGTTTTGTACTCAAGTCCTGGTGTCTGAGTTGAACCCGACAACTCTTGGCAGGTAAGAGTGCTACTAACAGGGCCAAGCTGATAAGTATTGGAAAGTAACAGTATTCGAGATATTTCTGGGAAATTCTGTTTACTTTTTCCTTTTCAAAGGGCGGGTTCAGTTGTCATAACCACTTTTCATGTTGAATTATTGCAATTACCACAATTACATATCCATGTACAGCTGGAGCTGGACAGTGAAATTAGCAAGTACAGGCACACTAAGTCTAAGCACCTACCCTGACTTTGCACATAACTTAACTCTGAAACCTTAAGAGGAACACTAGCCTTGATTTATTTAGTTGATATACATCAGAGTTGTGTTCTGTCTGTGAGGCAAAATTATGAATTCTTTGCATTGAATAAATGGCCAGGACACAATCGGTGTTATTATTGACCTACAGGGGCCATTTTTGCTCCAGGTAATGTAGTCGATGGTTCGCTCTTCCTTCTACTACCCCTCCCCTACATCCTGCCCTTCTTTCCCCTCCCCTCAGTATTTCCTGTACTTAGTCATGCATTAGTGGTATTTTTTTTAACATGAAAGTTGTCATAATTTGCAATCAGTGCCAAATGTGGAAACGGTAGTTAAAATGTCAATTTACTGAACTGTGGCATTAAAAATATTTTTTAAAGTTGCTTGATGAAAGCAGTTGAAGTGCTATATATGGCCTGTGAGTCTGGATTAGTTCCTGGAAATTCCTTTCAGACAGGTGAGAGATGGCCTATTTTGGATTAGTTGATGGTTCTCAGGTCACGAGTTCTCGCTTATTTTTGATTGGTCAGTTGGATACTGTGATGAAATGCCTTCTGGTAAAATTGTGGCAAATGAGTATCTGTGATTGTGTGTCAGTCACCTGACCAAGTTCGACAGTCCTGGTTCGCTAAGACTGATTTTCTGTGGCAGCATTAGGCAAGGTATATATCATATGGCTTAGCATGTCAGTTAGTGCTCTGACGTGAGGTGAAGCTGAACGGCAAAATGATTTCTAATCCTTATAATCAATGATAATGCTAACAATGGACATCTTTCTTTGTGAGTCATTTGCCTTATTCCATCCCAAGCAGCACTAATGATGTTTATGTTGCAGTCCTGACTTGATTGTAATATAAATATATATATATTGCACTCAAATATTTAGAATCAGATCAGGAAACCTTCTATTGATGAAGATATAATCAGAAAGTCTGAAAGTAGTGGTGAGCCTGATAGTGGGTCATATCCTCCAAGAGGAGTGTTGAGAGGAAATGGCTGGTGAAATGATAAAGAATATGTGCTCAGTTTGCTCTTTATTTCTCAAGTACCAACTCATGCTGTTTACCTTCCCCCACCCGCCCCTCCATTTATGGCAATGTGCTAAATGAATGTCTTTCTCAGCCCCGTTTGCCTTTCCCTCTTATGGCACATTGGCTCTCGCTTCATCATCTCTGGCTTCTCTGAGCTGCTTTGGAAACATAATTGTCATGTGCTCCCTCCTTGCTTTCGATTGAGCATGTTAGGATTTTATGGTTCACTGGAGAATAAATGGTTGTCATTTCACAGACGGGCCAGGATGTAATTAGCCACAATGCATTTAAGTAATGGAACAGATGTCTCTTTGTAAACCAAGTTTGCCGTTCCACACTCTATGTGTATGACCTGTCGACTGCTGCAGGCTATTCATCGCTCTCGGAGCCCAACTCGAATAATGTTTTCCGGTGCAGAAGCTGTTTGTGTTGCAGGGTGTTGAGACACTGAACCAGCATTTATCTGAAGAGCCAGGGCAAACAAAGACATTATAGGTTATTGTATCAACAGAAGATAATTAATTATTGATAATGTACAGTACTATGTTTGGGCAGATCAGGATTGCAGCTCCTGCAGTTTTTTTTTCCACCTGTAATTTTCACCCTTCCTTATTTAAAGGCGCAGATTTACATCGGGCTGTGGTTCCACGATTGCCAGCTGCCCTCCAGTCGGTGCCTTGCACAAGTGGTCACGCTTTGTGCATCAGCTGAACAGTGAATTAAGGCAGGCTATTCGGGCATGGAAGGCCACACCCAATCATTCTCTTCAGTCATGATATAAAGATGTGCATTTTCCAGCATGGGTCACTGAATAGGAGTGGGATTATTGATTGCTATTTCCCCCCACCCACAATGGCTCTGGACACTGAGACCTGTTGTAGCTCCCCAACCGCTCCCCAGGCTCAGATCAGCTAACTAGGCACAGACCATGAACCAAACCTGCAACCTTCCTAGTCTTTGTAGTTCAGTCCAACACAGGCAGTCCATTTACCCAATAAACCATCAGAGGACCTTGCTATAGCTTTTAACTTTTTATTAAGAGAGGCTAATTTCTTGTAACTTGTTACAATTATCCCTGTTCTGCATTACTTTTATGTGCGTGAATGCTTACATCATGGTCAGACTAACCGACACAGCTCTAGCAACAGAACATCAGACTCCAGGGCTACAAGGTTGCATGTTTGAATTGGCTGCTCTAATTGGGTGAGTTTTGTCAGATGTTAGCAAGTTAGTACTTCAACTTCTCTCTAAAGGAAAAAGCATCTCAGAGGGCAATTCCTCTTATGCAGAATTTCTGCCTGCCATGTGCAGTGTCCTGAAGCCCCGATAGTTTCTCTGGGAATCTTTACAGTAATGTCTGCTAAGAAATCTTCACGGTGATGTTTGCTTGATGTTTTTGTTGAGGTTGTGGGTTCAAGTCCCACTCCAAAGACTTGAGCACTAAAGTCTAGGCTGTCACTCCAGTGCAGTACTGAGGGAAAGCTGCACTGTTGGAGGTGCCGTCTTTCGGATGAGACATTAAACTGAGGCCTCGTCTACTCTCAGGTGGACGTAAAAGATTCCATGGCACTATTTTAAAAAAGAGCAGGGGATTGTTCCCCGGTTTCCTAGCCAATATTTATTCCTCAATCAACATCACTAAAACAAATTATCGACTCATTATCACATTTAGTTTTTGGAAGCTCGCTCTGCACAACTTTGCTGTCACATTTCCTACGTTACAACAGAGATTATACTTCAAAAAAGTACTTCATTGGCTGTAAAGCACTTTGGGACCTCCAGTGGTCGTGAAAGGCACTATATAAATGCACGTCTTTTTTAATGTTACTGCTGCTCTTGGCAGGCTGAAAATGCCCGATCAATGGTTAAGCTTTGTGGAATTCAAGACACTGATGGTTCCCATCCAACTGGTCAAATACCAGCCAGCCTTTGTATTAAGTTGACCAGCTTTTGAGATTAATGCACTTTGTCATCTAATGAAGAGGCCACAGGGGCTTCATAATGTTGTGTAACACAGCACAGCAAGCCATTTCTGTAATGCTCTCTAATACTATGATGCCTCACAGATGAAATTAATTCTTAAAGTGCTACTTACTGCTACTGTGTTAAATGTATGGAATTCCTGTTTATTCAACAGTGTAAATTTAATACAGATGCTGTATCAAATAATACACTCCTGACTATAGGCAATTTTAACTTTGTACTTGTTTTGGGAGACCGACCTCCCTCTTTAAGGCTGCAAGTTGGGAACTGGTCACTGTAGTTCCCATGTGTTATGTGGCAAACCAAATTGCAAATGCAGGGATTGCTTCCCTGCGCTAATTTCACAGAAACTGTCTCCCTTAATCCAGAAGAATATTTGCATATGCACAATATTTTGGGTCTGTGATTCGGTCGGAGGAGGAGGCTCATAGCACTTTACGCTATGGAGCGCAGTTAATGGATGGAAAAGCAGTAACTGCTGCCATTGGAATTCCTATAGTGTAAAAATCTCTCGTATACAATACTAATGGATCTCTCGCTGCATTACTCATGATAAGGCAAAATTCATCATACCAAGAAATGCACTATGTATTATTCTGCTGCTCAGGTGAAGCTGTGTCCCTTTATGGCTAAAAAGTTGTAACAGTTGTTGAGTAATAATGGATGAGTTAATTCATAGGTTAATTAGTCTTTAGGTTAGAGGTCAGAGCCCAGGCTTTGTTTGTCAATTAAAAGGCTACAGATGTTTTGGCTCTGGTATTTTGCTTTCCTGGCAAATTTTTCAGTACATTTAAAGGACTGTCAAGAAATTTCCCTAGAGTAAGTTCATTTGCACATAATGAAACATATGTCAGGTGTGATACAAGAAGCATGATGTTGACATGATAGGAAATGCACATAGATGAATCATTTCTCTGATTGATTGGTAGGTAGGTATAAAAGACCAATCTGAGGGAGAGGCAGTACCATATATAGACATCACACTAAAGTATGAATCCCAAAGACAAAAAAATTTATGCATAATAAAATTTTGGATGTCTAGGAAATACAGATTCTAAATGGAAACTTTGAAAGAATTCGGAGACCACCATAAAAAATGGATGCTGCTGGACAAGCAGTGTAGTGGCCACTTGCCCGCTGTGGAAATGTGTCCAATCAGAATTTGTGTTATTCATTCACGGGATGTAAGCTGAGATGATTGACCTCCAACACCTACAACCATCTTCCTTTGTGCTAGGTGTGACTTCAATTTTACTATGGCTCCATGATGCCACACTCAGTCAAACGGTGCCTTGATGTCAAGGGCAGTCACTCTCACCTCATTTCTGGAATTCAGCTCTTTTGTCCATGTTTGGACCAAGGCTGTAATGAGCCGAGTGGTCCTGGCCGGACCCAAACCGAGCATCAGTGAGCAGGTATCATACAGCAATTCAAAATTGCAAATTTTCAATGTCAGTTCCTACATTACAACAGTGACTACACTTCAAATGTACTTAATTGGCTGATTAGCGCCTTGGGACATCCTGAGGTCATGAAAGGTGCTATATAAATATTTAGTCTTAAAAGTCTTTTGTTGTATCCTCGAAAATAGCGAACATGAACCCATGTCTTGCCAATTGAGCAACAAATGCATTGGAGCAGCAATGTCATGATTTGGTTTTAAGCTCTCTTCAAAGCTCATCCATACTTGAATGAAATTGTTGAAATATGCTTGTTAGTCTGTTTTATATCATACTCATTTACTGTTGTTAAATGTTCACATATGTGCAATACTATTTGAAAATAGTGTCATATGCACTCACCCCATGAACTAGATGTTGTGTTGTCTGTTATTTCCCCACTGCTATGGTACACATCAGCCATCATTAGGGATCAATGTAAACATGGATTTAATTGAGCATTAAATAAAGCAATGTTTCATTTAAGGTATTTCATCTGTTTGTGCTTTTTAGGGCCAAAGTCTTTTTATTGATTCGCCACAATATTTGAGGGTTATCTAGGTTAAAAATCTTGCCCCCATGCCCCAATTTTCTTTCCTCCTCACCCGAAGATGGTGATTCATGTTTGGATACAGTTCCATATGTGTTGACAGCCCTTTGGTACCTCATCAAGTGGTCATTCTTGATGGATAAGCTTTGACAATGAGCGTTGATGGGCTATAATCCACTGGAGGGCATCACAGCCAAGCCCAATCTTGTCGCCATCTGACATCCATATGTAGAGGCCATTGGATGGTGACTTGTTAAAAAGGTATTAGGGTTGGCAGCACCTGTCTACTTGCTAGATGGTATGCCTGGATAGTGATTAATAGGCTGAACCCTGTATGATTTTTCCCTTCAGTCACCAAAGGGCCCTGAAGCCAATTATAGTGTCCCAGCTGCTACACTGGCTGAGATTAGAGGGTCGATTTTAACCCTAAATGCCCGATGGAAACAGGGATGGTAGGCAGTTAAAATTGACTGACCAGCCAATGTCCCACCTGGATCCCAGCGTTTCCAATTTTAATCTGTTCTGAGCAGGCAGCAAAGGCACCCGCATGAAGCTAGTGGTATCCTTCTTCAAATAAGTAGATCGTCTTCCAATTTTAACTCCAACCTGAGTGGGGAAACTGCTGCAGCTTCCCTGCCAAGTACAGTCGAGTGAGAAGAGGATCAGAAGCAGAAAAGACCTTTCAAGGTAAGTTTTTCACTTTTCTTTTGTGGGGCAGGAGCAAGACTGCCTAACTGTGCCCTGGACTCCCTACCTTCCCCACCATGAGGACCCCCCCCCCCCCTCAATAACCCCAGTCCCTACACTTTCCCGAGTGCCGAGTGCCAACGGGTGACCAAGGGCAACGCCAATTTTTGCACTCCAGCAACTACTTCCTGCCTATTCCACGTAGTCTCCTCTGTAAAAGGATTCATGATTCTACGAAATAACGCAGTGGTCATAATTCTATGAAGGATGTGTGAGGGGGCGATGTTACTTGGTGGAGGTGATGGCATTTGTGAAATGCAACTCGTGAACATAAATGCACTCTGCCAAACGAAGACTGAGTCATATTATCCACTTAGGCAGAGATTCCCGAACAATCATTAATCACTGTCATGCCAACAATCAATCAAGCATCACTTAAAAACTCATAATGAGTTCACAGTGACACTCGCTGCCTTTTGTTTGCTTTTGTGCTCCATTAACGTTTCTTTCTCTGTCATACGTCGGTGTTTGTATGGACCTGTTGACATGACCAGGTGCTGAAGTCGGAGGGGTGATGGCTATCTTCCAATAAATCGGTGACAGTACTTATTGGTCACCAGTGTAGATAACGGATTTTCCTACACCAGCTCCCTATTATTGTTAGTGCCTGTGGTCATGATCTGTCAAAGCAGGGAACTTTAGTTCTGTTAAATACAATGGAGTCCTAAATGCCTGATAAATGAATGGCCCATTTAAGTGAATGAAGTCTCAGTATACAAATCCTTTTCTTATGACTCTCCAGGGATGAAATAGAGCAAAATGGGTGATAGCGAATTGGCAGCCTGTTTCACACCGCGCCTGATGTTCTTTTCCATTGACACCATAAACAGTGTAAAGTGGGCTACCGATTCACTATCGCCCGATTTGTGCAACCATCGAAGGCCACTTTCACCTCCTTCTTATTTCCATAAGAACATAAGAAATAGGAGCAGGAGTAGGCCTCTTGAGCCTGCTCCACCATTCAATAAGATCATGGCTGATCTGATCTTGGCCTCAATTCCACTTTCCTGCCTGCTCCCCATAATCCTTGACTCCCCTATAGTTCAAGAATCTGTCTATCTCAGCCTTGAATATATTCAATTACTCAGCCTCCATAGCTCTCTGAGGTAGAGAATTTCAACAATCCACAACTCTCTGAGAGAAGAAATTCCTCCTCAGCTCCGTCTTAAATGGGCGATCCCTTATTCTGAAACTGTGCCCCCTAGTTCTAGATTCCCCCAAAAGGGGGAACATCCTCTCAGCATCTACCCTGTCAAGCCCCCTCACAATCTTAATTGTTTCAATAAGAGCACTTTTCAAAATATTATTTAAATGGGAGACTAGGTGTGGTCTCACCAATGCCCTGTACAGTTGTAGTAAGACTTCCCTACTTTTATACTCTCTTCCCCCTTGCAATAAAGGCCAATGTTCCATTTGCCTTCCTAATTACTTGCTGTACCTGCATGCTAACTTTTTGTGTTTCATGTACGAGGACACCCAGATCCCTCTGTACTGCAACATTCTGTAGTCGCTCTGCATTTAAATAATATTTTGCTTTCCTATTCTTCCTACCTAAGTGGATAACCTCACAATTTCCCACATTATACTCCATCTGCCAAATTTTTGCCCACTCACTTAGCCTATCTATATCCCTTTTCAGACTCTTTGTGTCCTCCTCACAACTTGCTTTCCCACCTATCTTTGTATCATCAGCAAATTTGTCTACAATACATTTGGTCCCTTCATCCAAGTCATAAATATCGATTGTAAATAGTTGCGGCCCCAGCACTGATCACCGTGGTACCCCACTAGTTACAGTTTGCCAACCTGAAAATGACCCAATTATCCCGACTCTCTGTTTTCTAAAGTTAGCCAATCCTCTATCCATGCTAATATTATTACCCCCAACACCATGAGCTCTTATCTTGTGTAGTAACCTTTTATGTGGCACCTTATCGAATGCCTTTTGGAATTCCAAATGCACTATATCTACTGGTTCCCCTTTATCCACGCTGCTTGTTACATCCTTAAAGAACTCTAATAAATTTGTTAAACACGATTTCCCTTTCATAGAACCATGTTGATTCTGCTCGATTGTATTATGTTTTTCTAAATGTCCTGCTACTACTTCCTTAATAATGGATTCCAGCATTTTACCAATGACAGATGTTAAACTAACTGGCCTATAGTTTCCTGCTTTCTGTCTCCCTCCTTTCTTGAATAGGGCGTTACATTCGTGGTTTTCCAATCTGCTGGAGCCTTTCCAGAATCTAAGGAATTTTGGATATTACAACCAATGCATCTACTATCTCTGCAGCCATTTCTTTTAAGACCCTAGGATGTAGACCATCACGTCCAGGGGACTTGTTAGCCTTTAGTTCTGTTAATTTGCCTGGCACTTTTTCTCTAGTGATAAGGATTGTTTTAATGTTTCCCTCCCTTTTGCCCCCTGATTTTCTACTATTATTGGGATGCTTTTAGTGTATTCTACTGTGAAGACAGATACAAAATATTTGTTTAAAGTCTCTGCCAGTTCCTTGTTTCCCATAGCTTGGATGATGTGGAATCAGTATGGGTGGAGCTACGGAATACCAAAGGGCAGAAAATGCCAGTGGGAGTTGTGTACAGACCACCAAACAGTAATAGTGAGGTTGGGGACAGCATCAAACAAGAAATTAAGGATGTGTGCAATAAAGGTACAGCAGTTATCATGGGCGACTTTAATCTACATATTGATTGGGCTAACCAAACTGGTAGCAATACGGTGGAGGAGGATTTCCTGGAGTGTATTAGGGATGGTTTTCTAGACCAATATGTCGAGGAGCCAACTCGAGGGCTGGCCATCCTAGACTGGGTGATGTGTATTGAGAAAGGACTAATTAGCAATCTTGTTGTGCGAGGCCCCTTGGGGAAGAGTGACCATAATATGGTAGAATTCTTTATTAAGATGGAGAGTGACAGTTAATTCAGAGACTAGAGTCCTGAACTTAAGGAAAGGTAAATTCCAGTGAAAAAGAAGGGCGGCAAGAGAAGAGATAACCAGCCGTGGATAACCAAGGAAATAAAGGAAAGTATCAAATCAAAGACCAATGCGTATAAGGTGGCCAAGGTTAGTGGGAAACTAGATGATTGGGAAGATTTTAAGCAACAGCAAACAATGACTAAAAAAGCAATAAAGAAAGGGAAGATAGATTACGAAGGTAAACTTGCGCAAAACATAAAAACAGATAGTAAAAGCTTTTACAGATCTATAAAATGGAAAAGAGTGACTAAAGTAAATGTTGGTCCCTTAGAAGATGAAAAGGGGGATTTAATAATGGGAAATGTGGAAATGGCTGAGACCTTAAACAATTATTTTGCTTCCGTCTTCACAGTGGAAGACACAAAAACCATGCCAAAAATTGCTGGTCATTGGAATGTGGGAAGGAAGGTCCTTGAGATGATCACTATCACTAGGGGGATAGTGCTGGACAGACTAATGGGATTGAAGGTAGACAAGTCCCCTGGTCCTGATGAAATGCATCCCAGGGTATTAAAAGAGATGGCGGAAGTTATAGCAGATGCATTTGTTATAATCTACCGAAATTCTCTGGACTCTGGGGAGGTACCAGCGGATTGGAGAGCAGCTAATGTAACGCCTCTGTTTAAAAAAGGGGGCAGGCAAAAGGCAAGTAACGAGAGGCCGGTTAGTTTAACATCTGTAGTGGGGAAAATGCTTGAAACTATCATTAAGGAAGAAATAGCGGGACATCTGGATAGGAATAGTGCAATCAAGCAGACGCAGCATGGATTCATGAAAGGGAAATCATGTTTAACTAACTTACTGGAATTCTTTGAGGATATAACGAGCATGGTGGATAGAGGTGAACCGATGGATGTGGTGTATTTAGATTTCCAAAAGGCATTCGATAAGGTGCCACACAAAAGGTTACTGCAGAAGATAAAGGTACGCGGAGTCAGAGGAAATGTATTAGCATGGATAGAGAATTGGCTGGCGAACAGAAAGCAGAGAGTCGGGATAAATGGGTCCTTTTCTGGTTGGAAATCAGTGGTTAGTGGTATGCCACAGGGATCAGTGCTGGGACCACAACTGTTTACAATATACATAGATGACCTAGAGGAGGGGACAGAATGTAGTGCAACAAAATTTGCAGATGACACTAAGATTAGTGGAAAAGCGGGTTGTGTAGAGGACTCAGAGAGGCTACAAGGAGATTTGGATAGGTTAAGCGAATGGGCTAAGGTTTGGCAGATGGAATACAATGTCGGAAAGTGTGAGGTCATCCACCTTGGGAAAAAAAACAGTAAAAGGGAATATTATTTGAATGGGGGGAAATTACAACATGCTGTGGTGCAGAGGGACCTGGGGGTCCTTGTGCATGAAACTCTTTTGAGTTTACCTGCGAAAACATAAAACATTAAACGGTGCCACCCGACCTGGGTGACACTCCAGACATTTACAAGGCCCTTTTTTTTCCCCCCTTTTTTTGTTTTTTTGTGTTTTTCTTTTTTTGGTTTTTTTTTTGGGCACTAAAATCAAATTTTTCCAGTGCCCCCTATAAAAGGGGAGGGGGACACTAAAAGCACCGGCAATTAAAACAAATTAAACTTAAAAAACGTAAAATCAAATTAAAATTTGGTTGCCGGGCGTGATGATGCACTCCAGTCCCTCCGGTGCCCACCTCTCGCGGAAGGCCGCGAGCGTACCGGTGGACACCGCGTGCTCCATCTCCAAGGACACCCTGGACCGGATGTAAGAGCGGAAGAGAGGCAGGCAGTCAGGTTGAACGACCCCCTCGACCGCCCGCTGCCTGGACCGGCTGATGGCACCCTTGGCCGTGCCCAGGAGCAGTCCTATGAGGAGGCCTTCGGACCTACCCGCTCCCCTCCGCACAGGGTGCCCAAAGATCAGGAGAGTGGGACTGAAGTGCAGCCAGAATTTCAGGAGCAGCCCCTTCAAATAATAAAACAGGGGCTGCAACCTTGTGCATTCCATAAAAACATGGAACACGGACTCTTCCAGACCGCAGAAATTGCAGGCGGCCTGGGAGTCCGTGAACCGGCTTAAAAATTTGTTGCACGGCACTGCTCCGTGCACCACCCTCCAGGCCAAGTCCCCGATGAATAGTGGGAGGACCCCTGCGTAGAGTGCCCTCCATCGGGGACCCCCGCCTCCTCCGGACGGCAAGATGGTACGCCATGGCGTGTCCGGACGGCCGGCGAGGATGGCAAAGTTGAGGGTGTGCAGGAGCAGCCCGTACAGGAAACCCCTCCGCGCGGAACTGAAAGGCACGGAGGGGATTTCCCCGAGGCGGCTCAAGTTGTGAGGCGCCGGCCCCCGAGGGAGGTTCCGGGGTTTGGCGCCGATGAGGAATTCCGTCCGGACGGGGGTCAGTTCGGACGGGATCTCCCCACGTGCTTGAGCCTCCTCGATGCATTTAACGGAGTCAGGGCCCAGAGCTGTTTTTAGCGACTCGATGGCATCGGCCGCGTGGCGGACGTTGGCAGAATTAAGGCGCCGCGCCAGCGTGTCTGGCGCCATCCAGCCCGCTCCTCCGCCATCGAGCAGGTCCCTGACCCTGGTCACCTCACCAGCCACTGCCCTCTCTTCCGACCGCCACATAAAACCTCGGCCGTGGAGGTACGGATTCCCGAGCAGCGGTTCCTGCAGGACGGCCGCCACTCCAGCCGGAGGAGAGCTGCGCTTGGTGGAGACTTTGTTCCAGACCCTGATGAGTTCCCTGTAAAAGACAGGCAGCTCCCGGAGGGCGGTCCTGGCACCCCCCAAGTTCACAAACAGGAGCTGCGTGTCATAATTGAGGTCGCGCTGCTGGCGGAAGAAATACCTCGCCAGAGCACACCACCTAGGAGGGGGCTCGACGTAAAGGTATCTCTGCAGGGTCTGAAGACGGAAAGTGGCGAGCTGGGCGCTGACGCACACCAACGACTGACCGCCCTCCTCAAGCGGGAGACTCAAGACCGCGGCAGAGACCCAGTGCTTCCTGTTGTTCCAGAAGAAGTCCACCAGCTTCTTCTGTATCTTGGCGACAAACGCAGGGGGAGGGGTCAAAGTGACCAGCCGGTACCACAGCATTGCGGCCACCAGCTGGTTTATGACTAGCGCTCGACCCCTGTAGGACAGCACTCGGAGCAGTCCTGTCCAGCGCCCTAGGCGAGCGGCGACCTTGGCCTCCAGCTCCTGCCAGTTCGCCGGCCAGGCTCCCTCGTCGGGGCTAAGGTAGACTCCCAGATAGAGGAGATGGGTCGTGCTCCAGGCAAAAGGCCTGAGCTCCTCCGGCAGGGAGTCCACCCGCCACTGACCCACCAGGAGTCCGGAACATTTCTCCCAGTTGATCCTGGCGGAGGACGCGGCCGAGTAAATCTCCTGGCACTCACGCATCCTCCGCAGGTCAGTGGGATCCTCTATCGCGAGGAGCACGTCATCGGCGTAAGCCGAGAGGACGACCTCCACGCCCGGCCCTTGCAGAGCCAGTCCCGTCAACCTCGTCCGCAAGAGGCGCAGGAAAGGCTCCACGCAAACGGCGTATAACTGGCCGGACATGGGGCATCCCTGGCGCACCCCTCTCCTAAAGCGAAGGGGCGCCGTCAAGGACCCGTTAACCTTAATCAGACACTCCGCGGCGGCGTACAAAAGTCGGATCCGGGCGACGAAATGCGTCCCGAACCCGAAAGCGCGCAGAGTTCCGAGCAGATAGTCGTGATCCACCCTGTCGAACGCCTTCTCTTGGTCGAGGGATAGGAAGGCGACCGACAGACCAGCCTCCTGGGAACAATGGATGAGGTCCCGGACCAGATGGATGTTATCGTGGATTGTCCGGCCCGGGACCGTGTAGGACTGGTCGGGGTGGATCATGTGGTCCAGCACGGCACCAAGGCGAGCAGACATTGCCCTGTCCTTGTGCATGAAACTCTTTTGAGTTTACCTGCAAAACATAAAAACATTAAACGGTGCCACCCGACCTGGGTGACACTCCAGATATTTACAAGGCCCTTTTTTTTTTTTTCCCTCCCTTTTTTTTTTGTTTTTCTTTTTTTTTTTTGTTTTTTTTTTGGGCACTAAAATCACAATTTTTCCCCAGTGCCCCCTATAAAAGGGAAGGGGACACTAAAAGCACCGGCAATTAAAACAAATTAACTTTAAAACGTAAAATCAAATTAAAATTTGGTTGCCGGGCGTGATGATGCACTCCAGTCCCTCCGGTGCCCACCTCTCGCGGAAGGCCGCGAGCGTACCGGTGGACACCGCGTGCTCCATCTCCAAGGACACCCTGGACCGGATGTAAGAGCGGAAGAGAGGCAGGCAGTCAGGTTGAACGACCCCCTCGACCGCCCGCTGCCTGGACCGGCTGATGGCACCCTTGGCCGTGCCCAGGAGCAGTCCTACGAGGAGGCCTTCGGACCTACCCGCTCCCCTCCGCACAGGGTGCCCAAAGATCAGGAGAGTGGGACTGAAGTGCAGCCAGAATTTCAGGAGCAGCCCCTTCAAATAGTGGAACAGGGGCTGCAACCTCGTGCATTCAATAAAAACATGGAACACGGACTCCTCCAGACCGCAGAAATTGCAGGCGGCCTGGGAGTCCGTGAACCGGCTTAAAAATTTGTTGCACGGCACTGCTCCGTGCACCACCCTCCAGGCCAAGTCCCCGATGAATAGTGGGAGGACCCCTGCGTAGAGTGCCCTCCATCGGGGACCCCCGCCTCCTCCGGACGGCAAGATGGTACGCCATGGCGTGTCCGGACGGCCGGCGAGGATGGCAAAGTTGAGGGTGTGCAGGAGCAGCCCGTACAGGAAACCCCTCCGCGCGGAACTGAAAGGCACGGAGGGGATTTCCCCGAGGCGGCTCAAGTTGTGAGGCGCCGGCCCCCGAGGGAGGTTCCGGGGTTTGGCGCCGATGAGGAACTCCGTCTGGACGGGGGTCAGTTCGGACGGAATCTCCCCACGTGCTTGAGCCTCCTCGATGCACCTAACAGAGTCAGGGCCCAGAGCTGTTTTTAGCGACTCGATGGCATCGGCCGCGTGGCGGACGTTGGCAGAATTTAGGCGCCGCGCCAGCGTGTCTGGCGCCATCCAGCCCGCTCCTCCGCCATCGAGCAGGTCCCTGACCCTGGTCACCTCACCAGCCACAGCCCTCTCTTCCGACCGCCACATAAAGCCTCGGCCGTGGAGGTACGGATTCCCGAGCAGCGGTTCCTGCAGGACGGCCGCCACTCTAGCCGGCGGAGAGCTGCGCTTGGTGGAGACTTTGTTCCAGACCCTGATGAGTTCCCTGTAAAAGACAGGCAGCTCCCGGAGGGCGGTCCTGGCACCCCCCAAGTTCACAAACAGGAGCTGCGTGTCATAATTGGAAGAAATACCTCGCCAGAGCGCACCACCTAGGAGGGGGCTCGACGTAAAGGTATCTCTGCAGGGTCTGAAGATGGAAAGTGGCGAGCTGGGCGCTGACGCACACCAACGACTGACCGCCCTCCTCAAGCGGGAGACTCAAGACCGCGGCAGAGACCCAGTGCTTCCTGTTGTTCCAGAAGAAGTCCACCAGCTTCTTCTGTATCTTGGCGACAAACGCAGGGGGAGGGGTCAAAGTGACCAGCCGGTACCACAACATTGCGGCCACCAGCTGGTTTATGACTAGCGCTCGACCCCTGTAGGACAGCACTCGGAGCAGTCCTGTCCAGCGCCCTAGGCGAGCGGCGACCTTGGCCTCCAGCTCCTGCCAGTTCGCCGGCCAGGCTCCCTCGTCGGGGCTAAGGTAGACTCCCAGATAGAGGAGATGGGTCGTGCTCCAGGCAAAAGGCCTGAGCTCTTCCGGCAGGGAGTCCACCCGCCACTGACCCACCAGGAGTCCGGAACATTTCTCCCAGTTGATCCTGGCGGAGGACGCGGCCGAGTAAATCTCCTGGCACTCACGCATCCTCCGCAGGTCAGCGGGATCCTCTATCGCGAGGAGCACGTCATCGGCGTAAGCCGAGAGGACGACCTCCACGCCCGGCCCTTGCAGAGCCAGTCCCGTCAACCTCGTCCGCAAGAGGCGCAGGAAAGGCTCCACGCAAACGGCGTATAACTGGCCGGACATGGGGCATCCCTGGCGCACCCCTCTCCTAAAGCGAAGGGGCGCCGTCAAGGACCCGTTAACCTTAATCAGACACTCCGCGGCGGCGTACAAAAGTCGGATCCGGGCGACGAAATGCGTCCCGAACCCGAAAGCGCGCAGAGTTCCGAGCAGATAGTCGTGATCCACCCTGTCGAACGCCTTCTCTTGGTCGAGGGATAGGAAGGCGACCGACAGACCAGCCTCCTGGGAACAATGGATGAGGTCCCGGACCAGATGGATGTTATCGTGGATTGTCCGGCCCGGGACCGTGTAGGACTGGTCGGGGTGGATCATGTGGTCCAGCACGGCACCAAGGCGAGCAGACATTGCCCTGTCCTTGTGCATGAAACTCTTTTGAGTTTACCTGCAAAACATAAAAACATTAAACGGTGCCACCCGACCTGGGTGACACTCCAGATATTTACAAGGCCCTTTTTTTTTTCCCTCCCTTTTTTTTTTGTTTTTCTTTTTTTTTTTTGTTTTTTTTTTGGGCACTAAAATCACAATTTTTCCCCAGTGCCCCCTATAAAAGGGAAGGGGACACTAAAAGCACCGGCAATTAAAACAAATTAACTTTAAAACGTAAAATCAAATTAAAATTTGGTTGCCGGGCGTGATGATGCACTCCAGTCCCTCCGGTGCCCACCTCTCGCGGAAGGCCGCGAGCGTACCGGTGGACACCGCGTGCTCCATCTCCAAGGACACCCTGGACCGGATGTAAGAGCGGAAGAGAGGCAGGCAGTCAGGTTGAACGACCCCCTCGACCGCCCGCTGCCTGGACCGGCTGATGGCACCCTTGGCCGTGCCCAGGAGCAGTCCTACGAGGAGGCCTTCGGACCTACCCGCTCCCCTCCGCACAGGGTGCCCAAAGATCAGGAGAGTGGGACTGAAGTGCAGCCAGAATTTCAGGAGCAGCCCCTTCAAATAGTGGAACAGGGGCTGC
The DNA here is from genome assembly GCF_044704955.1 of Pristiophorus japonicus. Taxonomy (NCBI): domain Eukaryota; kingdom Metazoa; phylum Chordata; class Chondrichthyes; family Pristiophoridae; genus Pristiophorus; species Pristiophorus japonicus. Next base: position 334,809,684 of record NC_091978.1, read on the forward strand.
AACCTCGTGCATTCAATAAAAACATGGAACACGGACTCCTCCAGACCGCAGAAATTGCAGGCGGCCTGGGAGTCCGTGAACCGGCTTAAAAATTTGTTGCACGGCACTGCTCCGTGCACCACCCTCCAGGCCAAGTCCCCGATGAATAGTGGGAGGACCCCTGCGTAGAGTGCCCTCCATCGGGGACCCCCGCCTCCTCCGGACGGCAAGATGGTACGCCATGGCGTGTCCGGACGGCCGGCGAGGATGGCAAAGTTGAGGGTGTGCAGGAGCAGCCCGTACAGGAAACCCCTCCGCGCGGAACTGAAAGGCACGGAGGGGATTTCCCCGAGGCGGCTCAAGTTGTGAGGCGCCGGCCCCCGAGGGAGGTTCCGGGGTTTGGCGCCGATGAGGAATTCCGTCCGGACGGGGGTCAGTTCGGACGGGATCTCCCCACGTGCTTGAGCCTCCTCGATGCATTTAACGGAGTCAGGGCCCAGAGCTGTTTTTAGCGACTCGATGGCATCGGCCGCGTGGCGGACGTTGGCAGAATTAAGGCGCCGCGCCAGCGTGTCTGGCGCCATCCAGCCCGCTCCTCCGCCATCGAGCAGGTCCCTGACCCTGGTCACCTCACCAGCCACTGCCCTCTCTTCCGACCGCCACATAAAACCTCGGCCGTGGAGGTACGGATTCCCGAGCAGCGGTTCCTGCAGGACGGCCGCCACTCCAGCCGGAGGAGAGCTGCGCTTGGTGGAGACTTTGTTCCAGACCCTGATGAGTTCCCTGTAAAAGACAGGCAGCTCCCGGAGGGCGGTCCTGGCACCCCCCAAGTTCACAAACAGGAGCTGCGTGTCATAATTGAGGTCGAGCTGCTGGCGGAAGAAATACCTCGCCAGAGCGCACCACCTAGGAGGGGGCTCGACGTAAAGGTATCTCTGCAGGGTCTGAAGACGGAAAGTGGCGAGCTGGGCGCTGACGCACACCAACGACTGACCGCCCTCCTCAAGCGGGAGACTCAAGACCGCGGCAGAGACCCAGTGCTTCCTGTTGTTCCAGAAGAAGTCCACCAGCTTCTTCTGTATCTTGGCGACAAACGCAGGGGGAGGGGTCAAAGTGACCAGCCGGTACCACAACATTGCGGCCACCAGCTGGTTTATGACTAGCGCTCGACCCCTGTAGGACAGCACTCGGAGCAGTCCTGTCCAGCGCCCTAGGCGAGCGGCGACCTTGGCCTCCAGCTCCTGCCAGTTCGCCGGCCAGGCTCCCTCGTCGGGGCTAAGGTAGACTCCCAGATAGAGGAGATGGGTCGTGCTCCAGGCAAAAGGCCTGAGCTCCTCCGGCAGGGAGTCCACCCGCCACTGACCCACCAGGAGTCCGGAACATTTCTCCCAGTTGATCCTGGCGGAGGACGCGGCCGAGTAAATCTCCTGGCACTCACGCATCCTCCGCAGGTCAGCGGGATCCTCTATCGCGAGGAGCACGTCATCGGCGTAAGCCGAGAGGACGACCTCCACGCCCGGCCCTTGCAGAGCCAGTCCCGTCAACCTCGTCCGCAAGAGGCGCAGGAAAGGCTCCACGCAAACGGCGTATAACTGGCCGGACATGGGGCATCCCTGGCGCACCCCTCTCCTAAAGCGAAGGGGCGCCGTCAAGGACCCGTTAACCTTAATCAGACACTCCGCGGCGGCGTACAAAAGTCGGATCCGGGCGACGAAATGCGTCCCGAACCCGAAAGCGCGCAGAGTTCCGAGCAGATAGTCGTGATCCACCCTGTCGAACGCCTTCTCTTGGTCGAGGGATAGGAAGGCGACCGACAGACCAGCCTCCTGGGAACAATGGATGAGGTCCCGGACCAGATGGATGTTATCGTGGATTGTCCGGCCCGGGACCGTGTAGGACTGGTCGGGGTGGATCATGTGGTCCAGCACGGCACCAAGGCGAGCAGACATTGCCCTGTCCTTGTGCATGAAACTCTTTTGAGTTTACCTGCAAAACATAAAAACATTAAACGGTGCCACCCGACCTGGGTGACACTCCAGATATTTACAAGGCCCTTTTTTTTTTTTTCCCTCCCTTTTTTTTTTGTTTTTCTTTTTTCTTTTTGTTTTTTTTTTGGGCACTAAAATCACAATTTTTCCCCAGTGCCCCCTATAAAAGGGAAGGGGACACTAAAAGCACCGGCAATTAAAACAAATTAACTTTAAAACGTAAAATCAAATTAAAATTTGGTTGCCGGGCGTGATGATGCACTCCAGTCCCTCCGGTGCCCACCTCTCGCGGAAGGCCGCGAGCGTACCGGTGGACACCGCGTGCTCCATCTCCAAGGACACCCTGGACCGGATGTAAGAGCGGAAGAGAGGCAGGCAGTCAGGTTGAACGACCCCCTCGACCGCCCGCTGCCTGGACCGGCTGATGGCACCCTTGGCCGTGCCCAGGAGCAGTCCTACGAGGAGGCCTTCGGACCTACCCGCTCCCCTCCGCACAGGGTGCCCAAAGATCAGGAGAGTGGGACTGAAGTGCAGCCAGAATTTCAGGAGCAGCCCCTTCAAATAGTGGAACAGGGGCTGCAACCTCGTGCATTCAATAAAAACATGGAACACGGACTCCTCCAGACCGCAGAAATTGCAGGCGGCCTGGGAGTCCGTGAACCGGCTTAAAAATTTGTTGCACGGCACTGCTCCGTGCACCACCCTCCAGGCCAAGTCCCCGATGAATAGTGGGAGGACCCCTGCGTAGAGTGCCCTCCATCGGGGACCCCCGCCTCCTCCGGACGGCAAGATGGTACGCCATGGCGTGTCCGGACGGCCGGCGAGGATGGCAAAGTTGAGGGTGTGCAGGAGCAGCCCGTACAGGAAACCCCTCCGCGCGGAACTGAAAGGCACGGAGGGGATTTCCCGGAGGCGGCTCAAGTTGTGAGGCGCCGGCCCCCGAGGGAGGTTCCGGGGTTTGGCGCCGATGAGGAATTCCGTCCGGACGGGGGTCAGTTCAGACGGGATCTCCCCACGTGCTTGAGCCTCCTCGATGCACCTAACGGAGTCAGGGCCCAGAGCTGTTTTTAGCGACTCGATGGCATCGGCCGCGTGGCGGACGTTGGCAGAATTTAGGCGCCGCGCCAGCGTGTCTGGCGCCATCCAGCCCGCTCCTCCGCCATCGAGCAGGTCCCTGACCCTGGTCACCTCACCAGCCACAGCCCTCTCTTCCGACCGCCACATAAAACCTCGGCCGTGGAGGTACGGATTCCCGAGCAGCGGTTCCTGCAGGACGGCCGCCACTCCAGCCGGCGGAGAGCTGCGCTTGGTGGAGACTTTGTTCCAGACCCTGATGAGTTCCCTGTAAAAGACAGGCAGCTCCCGGAGGGCGGTCCTGGCACCCCCCAAGTTCACAAACAGGAGCTGCGTGTCATAATTGAGGTCGAGCTGCTGGCGGAAGAAATACCTCGCCAGAGCACACCACCTAGGAGGGGGCTCGACGTAAAGGTATCTCTGCAGGGTCTGAAGACGGAAAGTCGCGAGCTGGGCGCTGATGCACACCAACGACTGACCGCCCTCCTCAAGCGGGAGACTCAAGACCGCGGCAGAGACCCAGTGCTTCCTGTTGTTCCAGAAGAAGTCCACCAGCTTCTTCTGTATCTTGGCGACAAACGCAGGGGGAGGGGTCAAAGTGACCAGCCGGTACCACAGCATTGCGGCCACCAGCTGGTTTATGACTAGCGCTCGACCCCTGTAGGACAGCACTCGGAGCAGTCCTGTCCAGCGCCCTAGGCGAGCGGCGACCTTGGCCTCCAGCTCCTGCCAGTTCGCCGGCCAGGCTCCCTCGTCGGGGCTAAGGTAGACTCCCAGATAGAGGAGATGGGTCGTGCTCCAGGCAAAAGGCCTGAGCTCCTCCGGCAGGGAGTCCACCCGCCACTGACCCACCAGGAGTCCGGAACATTTCTCCCAGTTGATCCTGGCGGAGGACGCGGCCGAGTAAATCTCCTGGCACTCACGCATCCTCCGCAGGTCAGCGGGATCCTCTACCGCGAGGAGCACGTCATCGGCGTAAGCCGAGAGGACGACCTCCACGCCCGGCCCTTGCAGAGCCAGTCCCGTCAACCTCGTCCGCAAGAGGCGCAGGAAAGGCTCCACGCAAACAGCATATAACTGGCCGGACATGGGGCATCCCTGGCGCACCCCTCTCCTAAAGCGAAGGGGCGCCGTCAAGGACCCGTTAACCTTAATCAGACACTCCGCGGCGGCGTACAAAAGTCGGATCCGGGCGACGAAATGCGTCCCGAACCCGAAAGCGCGCAGAGTTCCGAGCAGATAGTCGTGATCCACCCTGTCGAACGCCTTCTCTTGGTCGAGGGATAGGAAGGCGACCGACAGACCAGCCTCTTGGGAACAATGGATGAGGTCCCGGACCAGATGGATGTTGTCGTGGATTGTCCGGCCCGGGACCGTGTAGGACTGGTCGGGGTGGATCATGTGGTCCAGCACGGCACCAAGGCGAGCAGACATTGCCCTGTCCTTGTGCATGAATCCCAAAAGGTTAGTTTGCAGGTGCAGCAGATAATCAGGTGCAGCAAATGGAATGTTGGCCTTCATTGCGAAAGGGATGGAGTACAAAAGCAGGGAGGTGTTGCTGCAACTGTATCAGGTATTGGTAAGGCCGTACTGGAGTACTGCGTGCAGTTTTGGTCACCTTACTTAAGGAAGGATATACTAGCTTTGGAAGGGTACAGAGACGATTCACTCGGCTGATTCGAGAAATGAGGGGGTTAACTTATGATGATAGATTGAGTAGACTGGGTCTTTACTCGTTGGAGTTCCGAAGGATGAGGGGTGATCTTATAGAAACATTTAAAATAATGAAAGGGATAGACAAGATAGAGGCAGAGAGGTTGTTTCCATTGGTGGGGGAGACTAGAACTAGGGGGCACAGCCTCAAAATACGGAGGAGCCAATTTAAAACCGAGTTGAGAAAGAATTTCTTCTCCCAGAGGGTTGTGAATCTGTGGAATTCTCTGCCCAAGGAAGCAGTTGAGGCTGGCTCATTGAATGTTTTCAAGTCAAAGATAGATAGATTTTTAAGCAATAAGGGAATTAAGGGTTACGGGGAGAGGGCGGGTAAGTGGAGCTGAGTCCACAACCAGATCAGCCATGATCTTATTGAATGGCGGAGCAGGCTCGAGGGGCTAGATGGCCTACTCCTGTTCCTAATTCTTAGGTTCTTATGTTCTTATGTAACTTCGATGGTATGAGACGTGAATTGGCTAGAATAGACTGGCGAGTGATACTTAAAGGGTTGACGATGGATAGGCAATGGCAAATATTTAAAGATCATATGGATGAACTTCAACAATTGTACATCCCTGTCTGGAGTAAAAATAAAACGGGGAAGGTGGCTCAACCGTGGCTAACAAGGGAAATTAAGGATAGTGTTAAAATCAAGGAAGAGGCATATAAATTGGCCAGAAAAAGCAGCAAACCTGAGGACTGGGAGAAATTTAGAATTCAGCAGAGGAGGACAAAGTGTTTAATTAGGAAGGAGAAAATAGAGTATGAGAGGAAGCTTGCTGGGAACATAAAAACTGACTGCAAAAGCTTTTATAGATATGTGAAGAGCAAAAGATTAGTGAAGACAAACGTAGGTCCCTTGCAGTCAGATTCAGGTGAATTTATAATGGGGAACAAAGAAATGGTGGACCAGTTAAACAAATACTTTGGTACTGTCTTCATGAAGGAAGACACAAATAAACTTCTGGAAATACTACGGGACCGAGGGTCTAGTGAGACGGAGGAACTGAAAGAAATCCTTATTAGGTGGGAAATTGTGTTAGGGAAATTGATGGGATTGAAGGCCAATAAATCCCCGGGGTTTGATAGTCTGCATCCCAGAGTACTTAAGGAAGTGGCCCTAGAAATAGTGGATGTATTGGTGATAATTTTCCAACAGTCTATCGACTCTGGATCGGTTCCTATGGACTGGAGGGTAGCTAATGTAACACCACTTTTTAAGAAGGGAGGGAGAGAGAAGGCGGGTAATTATAGACCGGTTAGCCTGACATCAGTAGTGGGGAAAATGTTGGAATCAATTATTAAAGATGAAATAGCAGCTCATTTGGAAAGCAGTGACGGGATCGGTCTAAGTCAGCATGGATTTATGAAAGGGAAATCCTGCTTGACAAATCTTCTGGAATTTTTTGAAGATGTAACTGGTAGAGTGGACAAGGGAGAACCAGTGGATGTGGTGTATTTGGACTTTCAAAAGACTTTTGACAAGATCCCACGCAAGAGATCGGTGTGCAAAATTAAAGCACATGGAATTGGGGTAATGTACTAATGTGGATAGAAAACTGGTTGGTAGACAGGAAGCAGAGAGTTGGGATAAACGGGTCCTTTTCAGAATGGCAGGCAGTGACTAGTGGAGTGCCGCAGGGCTCAGTGCTGGGACCCCAGCTATTTACAATATACATTAATTATTTGGATGAAGGAATTGAGTATAATATCTCCAAGTTTGCAGATGACACTAAGCTGGGTGGTGGTGTGAGCTGTGAGGAGGATGCTAAGAGGCTGCAGGGTGACTTGGACAGGTTAGGTGAGTGGGCAAATGCATGGCAGATGCAGTGTAATGTGGATAAATGTGAGGTTATACACTTTGGTGGCAAAAACATGAAGGCAGAATATTATCTGAATGGCGGCAGATTAGGAAAAGGGGAGATGCAATGAGACCTGGGTGTCATGGTACATCAGTCATTGAAAACTGGCATGCTGGTACAGCAGGCGGTGAAGAAGGCAAATGGTATGTTGGCCTTCATAGCTAGGGAATTTGAGTATAGGAGCAGGGAGGTTTTACTGCAGTTGTACAGGGCCTTAGTGAGGCCTCACCTGGAATATTGTGTTCAGTTTTGGTCTCCTAATCTGAAGAAGGACGTTCTTGCTATTGAGGGAGTGCAGCAAAGGTTCACCAGACTGATTCCCGGGATGGCAGGACTGACATATGAGGAGAGACTGGATTGACTGGGCCTGTATTCACTGGAGTTTAGAAGGATGAGAGGGGATCTCATAGAAACATATAAAATTCTAACGGGACTGGACAGGTTAGATGCGGGAAGAATGTTCCCGGTGTTGGGGAAGTCCAGAACCAGGGGACATAGTCTTAGGATAAGGGGTAGGCCATTTAGGACTGAGATGAGGAGAAACTTCTTCACTCAGAGAGTTCTTAACCTGTGGAATTCCCTACCGCAAGTCTTTCCCGTCTCTAGTCTTTCTTTCTCAATGGAATATATCTTTGTTGAGAATTATGAAATATCTGTTTAAATGTCTGCCACTGCTTATCTACCGTGTTACCTTTTAATCTATTTCCCCAGTCCACTTTAGCCAACACTGTCTTCATACCCTTGTAATTGCCTTTATTTAGGTTTTAGACACTAGATTCAGACCCAAGTTTCTCATCCTCAAACTGAATGTGAAATTCTATCATGTTATGATCACTCTTCCCTCGAGGATCCTGGATCCTTTACTATGAGATCATTAATTCATCCTGTCTCATTACACATTACCAGATCTAAAATAGCCTGTTTCCTGGTTGGTTCCACAATGTATTGTTCTAAGAAACCATCCCGAATACACTCTATAAATTCTTCTTAAGGCTAGCTTTGCCAATTTGATTTGTCCAATCTATATGAAGATTAAAGTCGCCCACGATTATTGCAGTACCTCTCTTACAAGCCCCCATTACTTCTTGATTTATACTCTCCTACAGTGTAGTTATTGTTAGGGGGCCTATGGACTACTCCCACCAGTGACTTCTTTCCCTTGCTATTTCTTATCTCCACCCAAACTGATTCTACTTCTTGATCTTCCGAGCCACGATCATTTCTCACTACTGTACTGATCTCATCCTTTATTAACAGAGCCATCCCACCTCCTTTTCTTTTCTGCTTATCCTTCCGAAATGTAAAGTGCCCCTGAATATTCAGTTCCCAACCTTGGTCACCTTGCAACCACGTCTCTGTAATGGCTGTCAAATCATAACCATTTATTTCTATTTGTACCATCAATTCATCTATCTTGTTATGAATGCTGCATGCATTCATATAAAGAGTCTTTAATTTGATCTTTTTACCATTTTTCCCTATTTCCTGGTGCACTTTTATGTTTGTATGCTCTGTCCCTTCCTGTCACACTCTGGTTATCATTATCCATATCGCTACCCTGTACAATTGCCTTGTCCTTTCTCTTCAACTTTTTTTAATTTCCCCTCTTTTTGAACCATCCCTTCTACAGTCCTAGATATTCGATTCGCTAGGACACTGTTCCCAAGCACGGTTCTTGTGAAACCCGCCCCAACGGAACAGCTCCCTCTTTCCCCAGTACTGATGCCAGTGCCCTATGAATTGAAACCCATTTCTGACACACCAATCTTTGAGCCGCGTATTCAACTCTTTGATTTTATTGACCCAATGCCAATTTGCTCATGGCTCAGGTAGTAATCCAGAGATTATTACCTTTGTGGTTCTGCTTTTTAATTTAGCCTCTAGCTGCTCATGCTCCCTCATCAGAACCTCTTTCTTAGTTCTACCTATGTCATTGGTACCTACATGGACCACGGCCACTGGATCTTTCCCCTCCCACTAAAATTTCCTCTCCAGCCCTGAGGAGATGTCCTTAACCCTGGCACCGGGCAGGCAACACAGTCGTCGGGACTCACACTCTAGGCTGCAGAGAACAGTATCTATCCCCCTAACTATACTATCCCCTACCAATACTGCATTTCTTTTTACTCCTCCAACTTGAATGGCCCCCTGTACCACGGTGCTGTGGTCAGTTTGCTCATCCTCTCTGCAGCCCCTGCTTTCATCCACACAGGCTGCAAGAACCTCGTATCTTTTGGACAAGTGCAAGGGCTGAAGTTCCTCCAATGCTACCTTCTGGATCCCCTTACCTGCCTCACTCGTAGTCACATCCTCCTGTGCCTGACCATAGACCAAATCTGAAGTATTTGACCTAAGGGGTGTGATTGCCTCCTAGAACAAGTGTCCAGGTAACTTTCTCCCTCCCTGAATCATCACAGTGTCCGAAGCTTGGACTACTGCTCATCAACTCTGAGCCGAAGTGCCTCGAGATGCAGACACTTACTTCAGATGTGGTTGTTGTGGATCACACTGGTGTCCACCAGCTCCCACATGCTACAGCCGCCACACATCACCTGCCCTGCCATCTCTATTGTATTTTATTTAATTAATTATGTTTTCAAGTTTTGAAATATCACTCAATTGTCTATATTTTTTAATCTAGGTAATAACCTTGTTTCATTTATTAAATTTAGTTATATGCTTGAGGTCACAGTTCTAACTGAATCCAATTTGTTTATATTTATTTTTTATATATCAAGCAGCACGTCTTACCTCCACCTCACCGAATTCCCACACTCGCCATATTCCCTTGCACTCTTGTGAAATCTGCACTCAGGTATACCTGCTCTGTGCTAATGCATTTATTATTAATCCACTTACTGTTTTACTTACCCCGATTGAAATGTTTAATTTCCCAGGTCTTAGTTTAAACCAATGCCCTAGTTTAGAGAGAAAAAAAAGAAAAAAGAGAAATACTCGCCAACCAATCACTTGCTTTCCAGACTGTTCAAGTGAATTAAATAGCGCATCTGAATGAATTAAAACATTGCGCTCTTCGAGGTGAACAGATCCACCAAGCCATCTATAGCCTATTTGAAATGATACAAGTGTAACATAAGTTGTAAATGCCTCAGTAGATTTTAAGTTAGCTGGAGAGTACATTGAAACTCCCATCTGCCCGCACACAGTTCAGATCAAATCAACAGCTGAGATTAAATTGGGATATTTCCCCCAGCTTCTGTGTCTTTCCACCTGTTGGCGTCTGCCAGCTCCTGTTCCCTGCAACTCAAAGTGGTGATCACAGTGCAGGATTTTGTGCTTTACAACTGACTGAAATGTGCTGAGGCAAATGGTGGGAATCTGAACCCACTCAAAATTGTTTTTTTTTACAAGATTACTCCCAAGTTTCAAAAAGAAAGCTTTCTTCAGACTAAAATATTGAACAGCCAGTAAGTGTTGCAGATTTCAACAGCTAACTGCAGGGATACGGGAATTTATGTGGCAACACAGTTATTTGGCAAAGTCCACCTTGTTCTGAGCAAGAACTTGGTTGATGCTAAATTTTGGCATTTAACATTTCTAACATTTAAAAACAGTTCTTTATCTAATGACCCCTGCTGGAAGATACCAATATATGGATGTTAGGTGCAAACTTGGCTGTAATTCCCTCCACAGTTGAATAGCCTACTATCTTTCACTTTATAGAATCACACGGGAAGAATGTCCACTTTGTTGAGGTACAGAAAGTTACTGGTATCTGTGGAACTGTACCCTACTATGACCACGAGTAAGCAAGCTGTGATATGTTGAGCTCACCGCTGTGTATTCCCAATTGGAAAAGATCCTATTTTATCTAAAATCCAAGGTCTGTTACTGGAAATCACTTTGAAATGTTGCAACCCAATTAGCCCAATTAAAATGAAGAATGTTAAGCTTCTCTTTAAAAGGTTTAAGCCTTGGTAAGATTCTGATTCAAATGGAAGAGATACTCGAGTCCTCGAATCTCAGTCCAAGAAACTATTTGCTTATCTGTTTCAAATGCTTGCCAACTAATATTGTCCCATTTGAGGCGAAAATAACAAACATCATTCCTACCCAGAAGACGGAATCAAGGTCAGACCCTAATTACTAGTCCGGTATGCTTACTGCCAATAGCAACAGGTAGCATGAAAATGATAGTAAATGAGAAACTGCTGCAGCATATCAATCCCAACAACCTGCTATCAATTTGGCTTCAGGGCAAATTGGTTAACTTGTGATGCTCTCAATCTCATGGTCCAGAAATGGAGCAGCTCCCTTGGTATTCAACATAAAGTTAAAGCATTTCCAGAACCTTTCTAGAGCTTTCAATAGGATATAAAATCCCAGCCTAAATGAGGACCTGTGTACTTATTGCATGCATGCTTAACTCTCAGTGAATGCAAACATCGGGTCATATTAATGAATACCTGACTCTGGCATTGAAGTCGCCGAGGAGGATCAGTTTATCATTCGTAGGGACGCAGGACAGGACAGGCAGGACGACGAGGTCCAGCACTGCCTCCAGTGCGCCAGCGCAGCCTTTCGGTCGCCTGAGGAAGAAAATGTTCAAAGACCAGGATCTCAAATCTGGCACCAAGCTTATGGTCTACAGGGCTGTAGTGATACCTGCCCTCCTATATAGCTCAGAGATGTGGACCATATACAGTAGATACCTCAAATTGCTGGAGAAATACCACCAACGCTGTTTCTGCAAGATCGTACAAATCCCCTGGGAGGATAGATGCACCAACGTCAGTGTTCTCAATCAGGCCAACATCCCCAGCATTGAAGCACTGACCACACTCGATCATAGAAACATAGAAACATAGAAAATAGGTGCAGGAGTAGGCCATTCAGCCCTTCTAGCCTGCACCGCCATTCAATGAGTTCATGGCTGAACATGCACTTCAGTACCCCCTTCCTGCTTTCTCGCCATACCCCTTGATCCCCTGAGTAGTAAGGACTTCATCTAACTCCCTTTTGAATATATTTAGTGAATTGGCCACAACTACTTTCTGTGGTAGAGAATTCCATAGGTTCACCACTCTCTGGGTGAAGAAGTTTCTCCTCATCTCGGTCCTAAATGGCTTACCCCTTATCCTTAGACTGTGACCCCTGGTTCTGGACTTCCCCAACATTGGGAACATTCTTCCTGCATCTAACCTGTCTAAGCCCGTCAGAATTTTAAACGTTTCTATGAGGTCCCCTCTCATTCTTCTGAACTCCAGTGAATACAAGCCCAGTTGATCCAGTCTTTCTTGATAGGTCAGTCCCACCATCCCGGGAATCAGTCTGGTGAACCTTCGCTGCACTCCCTCAATAGCAAGAATGTCCTTCCTCAAGTTAGGAGACCAAAACTGTACACAATACTCCAGGTGTGGCCTCACCAAGGCCCTGTACAACTGTAGCAACACCTCCCTGCCCCTGTACTCAAATCCCCTCGCTATGAAGGCCAACATGCCATTTGCTTTCTTAACCGCCTGCTGTACCTGCATGTCAACCTTCAATGACTGATGTATCATGACACCCAGGTCTCGTTGCACCTCCCCTTTTCCTAATCTGTCACCTCCGTTGGGCGGGCCACGTCGTCCACATGCCCAACACAAAACTCCAAAAGCAAGCGCTCTATTTGGAACTCCTGCATGGCAGAGGAAACGTTTCAAGGATATTCTCACAGTGCAACATCCCCACCGACACCTGGGAATCCCTGGAACAAAGACCGCCCTAAGTGGAGGAAGAGCATCTGGGAGGGCGCTGAGCACCTCGAGTCTCATCGCCGAGAGCATGCAGAAAACAAGCGCAGGCAGCAGAAGGAGTGTGGGCCAAACCAGACCCCCCACCCACCCTTTCCTTCAACGACTGTCTGTCCCACCTGTGACAGAGACTGTAATTCCCATATTGGACTGTACAGTCACCTGAGAACTCACTTTTAGAATGGAAGCAAGTCTTTCTCGATTTCGAGGGACTGCCTATGAAATGAAATGAATATTAATGGATGTTTGTCTTAGTGCAGCATCTGTGCAGGGTTCTATCAGAAATTCATGTTTGATCACAATTCTTTCTCATCTTTATCAATGATCTGGTGATGGTCTTAAAGATTATGCTCCTCTATTTGTTGATGAGAAAAGATTGTGATCCTCATCTGAAAGATGAGCAGCGACCAAAATACTACAAACTGATATAGATATCTTCGCCTTCTCAGCATTGAGGATAGCGTACCATTACTTTCCAATTCTACAGAATTTAAATGATACACTGCACTGAGAAGTCCATGTCAATAACTCTGTCAAGAACATTTGCTGCTTAACCCATTTGGGGTGCAAAGTCTCTTCCGTTACAGACATTTAGCGCTTTGTCTTGGTAATCTACATCTGATCTACACAAAGTGGCAAAGATGTTGAAGAGTGGTAGTCCTCAAGAAGGTTTGATGTACTGTCAATGCCTACAACTTAGTTTTCTCCAAAGCCACTAATGGGATTCCATAATAAAAACAGAAAATGCTCAAAATACTCAGCAGGTCAGGCAGCATCTGTTGAGAGAGAAACAGAGTTAACATTTCAGGCCGATGACCTTTCATCAGAACTGAAAAAAATTTAGAGATATAACAGGTTTTAAGCAAAGACAGGGAAAGGGGGGAGATTAGGAATGAACAAAAGGGAAAGTCTGTGATAGGGTGGAAGGCAGGAGAGATTTAAAGACAAAAGGGATGATGTTACGAGGCAAAAGGAGATGCTACTGGAGCAAGTAAAGGCACAAAAGATGGGCCTAGAGGAGGTGTAAATGGGAATAGCAGCTATCATCCGAAAAAATGTGGACAGAGTTTATGATCTGAAATTGTTGAACTCAATGTTGAGTCTGGAAGGCTGTAAAGTGCCTAATCAAAAGATGAGGTGCTGTTCCTCGAGCGTACGTTGAGCTTCATTGGAACAGTGTAGAAGGCCAAAGACAGAGAGGTCAGAGTGGGATATTCCAGTACAGGAGAAATTGCGCAACTCTTGCTTTTGGATTAAGTCCAGGTATAATCAGTAGATTGGACAAGGATGGTCTGCTCCATGCCAAGTCCACCTTGTGGAACATGAGAGAGATGTGACCAGCTTATTAATCTTCTGCAAGATTTTTATCTGATTAGCCCACAAGACTTGCTAGTCCTCTAATATTATTTCAGGAACACCTGAGCAGCTACTGCATCTGTACCTCAGCATTTGTTATCAGTCCAAAAATCTTCATTGAATGACAGCAGCAAAGCCATATAAATCTTATAGAGATTGTCATCAACAGGAATTCTGATCCTTCTGCAGAGAGTTAGAAAGAGAGGAAGTAAACTATCATTTCCAATGCATTCCTGGCTAGCCTCCCACGTTCTATCCTGCGTAGACTTGAGGTCATCCAAAACTCGGCTACCCGTGGCCTAACACGCACCAAGTCCCGTCCACCCATCATCCCTGGCTCTACCCCTGTGCTCACTGACCCACATTGGCTCCCGGTTAAGCAAGGCCTTGATTTCAAAATTCTCATCCTTGTCTTCAAATCCCTCCATGGCCTCGCTCCTCCCTACCTTTGTAATCTCCTGCAGCCCTACAACCCCCCTGAGATATCTGCGCTCCTCTAATTTTGTGCTCTTGAGCATCCCTGATTATAATCGCTCAACCATTGGTGGCTGTGCCTTCTGTTGCCTAGGCCCTAAGCTCTGGAGATCCCTGCCTAAATCTCTCTGCCTCCCTAACTCACTTTGCTCCTTTAAGACGCTCCTTAATACCTACCTCTTTGACCAAGGTTTTGGTCACCTGCCCTAATTTCTCTTTATGTGGCTCGGTGCCAAATTTTTTGTCTTTCTAATACTCCTGTGAAGCGCCTTAGGACGTTTTACTATGTTAAAGATGCTATATAAATACAAGTTGTTGTTGTTCTAAACAAAGTTTACTGGAGCATGCATTAAGCTATCTATAACTGGCCCATTGATATCCAGTATAAATTCTCCAAATACTCTGCGCTCCCAGCAACTAACAGCATCAAATTTGATGCTATGTCCTAATCCAGTTATCCCTGGCTGTACCCCGCTGTTATGCCACCTCATATACAAAACAAAAAATCCTATTTAGCTATAACACATAACCCATGTTACCACCTGGATCAGATGCTAAAGGCAGTCCTGATGTATTTTGAGAAGCTATTTCTATGACCAGGCTCCATGTACTATTTCCTGTTGTCTCGCTTCTTATTCTTCCCCTGTGGCCCCAATGACTGTCAGCATCTGGATTAGACGTGAATTGCAGACATTGTTTTGCAAATCATACAGCAGTCAGCGGTAGCAGTTGTAATTCTATTTCCTTAGCTCATACCTGAGTGCCATTTTTACTCTTGTTCCTCTGAAATAAACTTTATCCACCCTTTATTCTGTAAGGATTGGTGACTAGCGTACACCAATCGTGTACAATGTTTATTCAAGTAGGTTTCATCTTATGCAATTTAAATAAATGTTATTTAAAAATGCTTTAAAAAACTTAAAAGCTAGAAGCAAATCAATATGATGTGGTGGCTACTGATACTGTAGGGCCATGATGTAAACAGAAAGAAGCAAAAAACATCGGGATAGCAAAGGATATGCAACATTTCTTCTCTTGGTACAAACAGCTGTTAGAATTTAAATCTTCTAGCATACTATTAAAGGTGAAAAATATGGCCCATAGCAATGAATAACAGTGTTTTAGTTTGTTTTGACTTCAAAATGGTCATGTTCACATGAACTGAAGAGCGTGCTCAGAGCATTGTTTCCCCTAGACGTAAATTGAGACTGAAATGGAAATGATCAATATACTGAATTCTATACTGATCACTCTTCAGTGCCAATTTTCAAACAGTCGTTCTGACTTCAGTCCTGGGATTGTTTTACTTTAAGTTTAATGTCCCATGGTACAGTTTAAGAGAAAATATGCTTGGGTGATTTAAAGGGAATAAATTAGTCAGGGTTTCCACTTCTGATCGTTACCCACTCCTGCTGGAAAATATGCAGATGTAGCTGTCAGGTAAGGACAGGACCATGCTTGGCTGAAATAGTCTGCTGACACTTAGAGATTCACGTGTGAAGTATTGCCATTGGAGCATATGAAGTAGGCCAGTCAGCTTGTTCCGCCATTCAATCTGGTCATGGTTGATCTGCAGCTATACTCCATTTACCTGCCTTTAATCCATATTCCTTGATACCCTTGCCTAATAAAAATCTGTTAATCTCTGCCTTGAAAATTTCAATTGACCCAACATCCACAGTATTTTGGGGAGCTGTGCCTTTAGCTCCCTGGGCCCTAGGTTCTGGCATTCTTTCCCTAAGCCTCTCCACTTCGACCTTTCCTCCTTTAAGACACTCCTTTACATCTACCTTTTTGACCAAGCTTTTGGTCACCTGTCTTAATATCTCCTTATGTTGCTCGTTGTCAAATCTTGTTTAATAATGCTCCTGTGGAGCACCTTTACTACATTAAAGCTGCTATATGAATACAAGTTGTTGTTATTGAAAGAGTTCCAAATTTCCACTACCCTTATTATGAAAAAGTGCTTCCTGATTTCACTTCTGAATGGCCTAGCTCTAATTTTAAGATTGGGCCCCCATGTTCTTGATTCTCCCACCAGAGGAAATACTTTTTCTGTATCTACCCAATCATATGCTTTCATCATTTTGAAGCCCTCGATTCGATCAACCCCCATTCCTCTAAATTCAAGGGAATACAAACCAAGTTTATGCAACCTGTCCTCATAACTTAACCCTTCAAGCCCCGGTAACATTCTGATGAACCTGCACTGTGTCCCTTCCAAGGCCAATATATCCTACCTGAGGTCAGTGCCTAATACTGAACTCAGAACTCCAGATGAAACATAGAAACATAGAAAATAGGTGCAGGAGCAGGCCATTCAGCCCTTCTAGCCTGCACCGCCATTCAATGAGTTCATGGCTGAACATGAAACTTCAGTACCCCCTTCCTGCTTTCTCGCCATACCCCTTGATCCCCCGAGTAGTAAGGACTTCATCTAACTCCCTTTTGAATATATTTAGTGAATTGGCCCCAACCACTTTCTGTGGCAGAGAATTCCATAGGTTCACCACTCTCTCCTCATCTCGGTCCTAAATGGCTTACCCCTTATCCTTAGACTGTGACCCCTGGTTCTGGACTTCCCCAACATTGGGAACATTCTTCCTGCATCTAACCTGTCTAAACCCGTCAGAATTTTAAACGTTTCTATGAGGTCCCCTCTCATTCTTCTGAACTCCAGTGAATACAAGCCCAGTTGATCCAGTCTTTCTTGATAGGTCAGTCCCACCATCCCGGGAATCAGTCTGGTGAATCTTCGCTGCACTCCCTCAATAGCAAGAATGTCCTTCCTCAAGTTAGGAGACCAAAGCTGTACACAATACTCCAGGTGTGGCCTCACCAAGGCCCTACTCAAATCCCCTCGCTATGAAGGCCAACATACCATTTGCTTTCTTAACCGCCTGCTGTACCTGCATACCTTCAATGACTGATGTACCATGACACCCAGGTCTCGTTGCACCTTCCCTTTTCCTAATCTGTCACATTCAGATAATAGTCTGTCTCTCTGTTTTTACCACCAAAGTGGATAACCTCACATTTATCCACATTATACTTCATCTGGCATGTATTTGCCCACTCACCTAACCTATCCAAGTCACTCTGCAGCCTCATAGCATCCTCCTCGCAGCTCACACTGCCACCCAACTTAGTGGCATCCGCAAATTTGGAGATACTACATTTAATCCCCTCGTCTAAATCATTAATGTACAATGTAAACAGCTGGGGCCCCAGCACAGAACCTTGCGGTACCCCAGTAGTCACTGCCTGCCATTCTGAAAAGTACCCATTTACTCCTACTCTTTGCTTCCTATCTGACAACCAGTTCTCAATCCACGTCAGCACATTACCCCCAATCCCATGTGCTTTAACTTTGCACATTAATCTCTTGTGTGGGACCTTGTCGAAAGCCTTCTGAAAGTTCAAATATAGTACATCAACTGGTTCTCCTTTGTCCACTTTACTGGAAACATCCTCAAAAAATTCCAGAAGATTTGTCAAGCATGATTTCCCCTTCACAAATCCATGCTGACTTGGACCTATCATGTCACCTCTTTCCAAATGCGCTGCTATGACATCCTTAATAATTGATTCCATCATTTTACCCACTACTGAGGTCAGGCTGACCGGTCTATAATTCCCTGTTTTCTCTCTCCCTCCTTTTTTAAAAAGTGGGGTTACATTGGCTACCCTCCACTCGATAGGAACTGATCCAGAGTCAATGGAATGTTGGAAAATGACTGTCAATGCATCCGCTATTTCCAAGGCCACCTCCTTAAGTACTCTGGGATGCAGTCCATCAGGCCCTGGGGATTTATCGGCCTTCAATCCCATCAATTTCCCCAACACAATTTCCCGACTAATAAAGATTTCCCTCAGTACCTCCTCCCTACTAGACCCTCTGACCCCTTTTATATCCGGAAGGTTGTTTGTGTCCTCCTTAGTGAATACTGAACCAAAGTACTTGTTCAATTGGTGTGCCATTTCTTTGTTCCCCGTTATGACTTCCCCTGATTCTGACTGCAGGGGACCTACGTTTGTCTTTACTAACCTTTTTCTCTTTACATACCTATAGAAACTTTTGCAATCCACCTTAATGTTCCCTGCAAGCTTCTTCTCCTACTCCATTTTCCCTGCCCTAATCAAACCCTTTGTCCTCCTCTGCTGAGTTCTAAATTTCTCCCAGTCCCCAGGTTCGCTGCTATTTCTGGCCAATTTGTATGCCACTTCCTTAGCTTTAATACTATCCCTGATTTCCCTAGATAGCCACGGTTGAGCCACCTTCCCTTTTTTATTTTTACGCCAGACAGGAATGTACAATTGTTGTAATTCATCCATGCGGTCTCTAAATGTCTGCCATTGCCCATCCACAGTCAACCCCTTAAGTATCATTCGCCAATCTATCCTAGCCAATTCACGCCTCATACCTTCAAAGTTACCCTTCTTTAAGTTCTGGACCATGGTCTCTGAATTAACTGTATCATTCTCCATCCTAATGTAGAATTCCACCATATTATGGTCACTCTTCCCCAAGGGGCCTCGCACAATGAGATTGCTAATTAGTCCTCTCTCATTACACAACACCCAGTCTAAGATGGCCTCCCCCCTAGTTGGTTCCTCGACATATTGGTCTAGAAAACCATCCCTTATGCACTCCAGGAAATCCTCCTCCACCGTATTGCTTCCAGTTTGGCTAGCCCAATCTATGTGCATATTAAAGTCACCCATTATAACTGCTGCACCTTTATTGCATGCACCCCTAATTTCCTGTTTGATGCCCTCCCCAACATCACTACTACTGTTTGGAGGTCTGTACACAACTCCCACTAACGTTTTTTGCCCTTTGGTGTTCTGCAGCTCTACCCATATAGATTCCACATCATCCAAGCTAATGTCTTTCCTAACTATTGCATTAATCTCCTCTTTAACCAGCAATGCTACCCCACCTCCTTTTCCTTTTATTCTATCCTTCCTGAATGTTGAATACCCCTGGATGTTGAGTTCCCAGCCCTGATCATCCTGGAGCCACGTCTCCATAATCCCAATCACATCATATTTGTTAACATCTATTTGCACAGTTAATTCATCCACCTTATTGCGGATACTCCTTGCATTAAGACACAAAGCCTTCAGGCTTGTTTTTTTAACACCCTTTGTCCTTTTAGAATTCTGCCGCACAGTGGCCCTTCCTGTTCCCCGCCCCGGGCCTCTCCTCCACCCACCCCCACCCCCCCCATCTCCCCTCCGTCTCCTGCCTCTGCCTCCCTTTTGTCTCCCTCTGTCTCCTTGCATTGGTTCCCATCCCCCTGCCATATTAGTTTAACTCCTCCCCAACAGCACTAGCAAACACTCCCCCTAGGACATTGGTTCCGGTCCTGCCCAGGTGCAGACCGTCCGGTTTGTACTGGTCCCACCTCCCCCAGAACCGGTTCCAATGCCCCAGGAATTTGAATCCCTCCGTGCTGCACCACTGCTAACCTAGGCTCTGCACAACTGAAGTATCTCCCCATTTGTAACCCAGCCCCCTTGTGGTAAAGGCCAACATTCCATTAGCTTTATTTGATTACTTTTTGTACCTGTGCAATAGCTTTTACTGATTGGTGTACCTGGTCATTCAAATCCCTTTGCGATTATCTCACCATTAAGAAAATATTTCAATTTGCCTTTCTTGGGTCAAAGGTGGTTGACCTCAACTTGGAGCAAACGACTGGAAGGCAGCTCTAGTATCCTTGGAATTGTACGAAGCATGAGTCATGACAAAGGGGGAGAAAAATGGATAAGAAGAGTTTCAAAAAACATGTCAGAAACCCACCCAATTCCTCTGTGGTCGACAAGTGTTGTTTCTACTTAGTGAAATGTAATTTTTTTTAAAATCATTATCTCTATTACACAGCATGGGGCAGGTTTTAACTGTCTCTAATTAATATAAACAGGACAGTAGCAGCATAAAAATGGGTAACTTACCTCACCAATTCATTGGTGCTCTGGCTGCTGCCATGTTGAGTATGGTTTTGAGAAGGGCGTTTGTAGCACTGCCTGTTTTAGGCAGAAGGTCACTTTTAATATGCAAATCGGCATCCTATGACGTACATAGCACCCCATTGCAATTTTGAGGTACAAGTAAGTTAACCGTGCACCTCGCAAGTTCCTCCAATTTGTTGAGCAGCCTAACTGTCCTTAAAGGGACCGATGGAGGCCAATTCGTGGCGTCAGGCCTATACTCAGTTCCACCAGCCACCCACCCTGCCCCCCCAACTCCCAACTATCATAGGAGCCAGCCGATTTTCCGCCCTCCACAAAAAGCGAGCAGTCTCGGCACGCTGGTTTGATGCACGCAACTCGCCAGCTGCATACAAATGAGGGCCCAGGCCTCAAAATGGCTCGGGCCTAACAGCGGTTATGATGGGTGGTTGGCAGGAGCACTCTGCCCACCTCCTGCACGTCCACCTCCTGCCCGCCCATTGTGCAGCAAAAGTTAGAATCGGCTCATATATCTTGAAATCCCATTTTGTGTAAGGGACACATAGCAAAATTCCAATTATTTGTTCAAGACGTCAGGTACTTTTTAATCATTATTCTGTGGCCCTGTTGACATAACACCCACTGCAATAGCTCTATAGTCTAGAAATTGCTGCTGGTGATATGAGCAAGTGATAGCTTAATGTATTTATATGACAATTCTCAATCTGCAGGTGTTACAGGTTTGTTTTAAACTCAGCTAAAATAGACAAAAGAAAGCTATATAATTGCATTAGGCATTTATCTGCTAATGTCACCAACATAATTTTCAGGTTCATGGCTGAAGGCAGGAAGTTGGTGCATCTGCACTTACTATTCTGCCCTACTTTTCAGCACAAGAAGAAGACTTGCATTTATATAGCGCCTTTCATGACCACCGGATGCCTCAAAGCACTTTACAGGCAATGAAGTACTTCTTGAAGTGTAGTCACTGTTGCAATATAGGAAACACAGCAGCCAATTTGCACACAGCAAGCTCCCACAAACAGCAATGTGATAATGGCCAGTTAATTTGTTTTAGTGATGGTGATTGAGGTATAAATATTGGCAAAGACACCATGGATAGCAGGTCGGGGCAGCCACACTACTCCTGGGCCACTGCACGCCGCTCCTTTTATGGCCCCGACCTGCCGCTGATGGTCACTCGCAGAGCGGGGCCGCCATGCTGCTCCCGACCATCAGCGGCAGGTCAGGGCCATAACAAGAGCGACGTGCAGCGGCCTGGGAGCAGCGTGGCAGCATACCACTACAAGGTGCAGCGCGAGCCGGTCTGGGACGGCTGTGAAGAGGGCGACTGGATAGGGCGTCACCATAATCCAGGTCGCTGATTGGAGCGGGGCAGGTACAGCAGGAGCGGCGAGGTCGGGGCGAAGGAGCGGCGAGAGATTGCAGAGCGACGTGATTGGGGCCCAGGAGAGACGTGAGCCCAGGGGCAGCACGGGCCAGCCCACACTGCAATATGCGTGCACATTAGGTCTGTGCAGCAGAGCTGGTCTCCAGTTGTCTTGGTTAATCCTTGCCACTGGACCAAGACCTACCTCTGTCAAGCCCGTGTGGTGGCTGGTGTGCAACGGCCATCACACATTAAAAAATTCATGAACAGGATCTTTCACCCTTCAGCATGTAGTTCGGGACCTGAAATATTAGGTCCTTCATTGAAACACATCGCTTTTTGGCGTGGAAGTAAGTCATCCTCGATACAAGGGACCACCGAAGAAGAAGGAGGTGGTAGAGGTCATAGGTTTGGGAGGTGTTGTGGAAGAAGCCTTGGCAAGTTGCTGCAGTGCATCTTGTAGATGGTACACATTGTAGTCACGGTATACTGGTGGTGGAGGAAATGAATATTTAAGGTGGTGAATGGGGTGCCAATCAAGCGGTCTGTTTTGTTCTGGATGGTATCAAGCTTCTTGAGTGCTGTTGGAGCTGCACTCATCCAGGCAAGTGGAGAGTATTCCCTCACATTCCTGACTTGTGTCTTGTAGATGGTGAAAAGGCTTTGGGGAGTCAGGGGTTGAGTCACTCGCCTCAGAATACCCAGCCTCAGATCTGCTCTTATAGCCACTGTATTGATGTGACTGGTCCAGTTAAGTTTCTGGTCAGTGGTGATCCCCAGGATGTTGGTGGTGGGGGAATCTATGATGGTAATGCCGTTGAATGTCAAGGGGTGTGGTTAGACTTTCTCTTGTTGGAGATGGTCATTGCCTGGCACATATGTGGCGCAAATGTTCTTGCCACTTATCAGCCCAAGCTGTCCAGGTCTTGCTGCATGCGGGCATGGACTGCTTCATTATCTGAGGAGTTGTGAATGGAACTGAACGCTATGTAGTCATCAGTTTACATCCCCACTTCTGACCTTATGATGGAGGGAAGATCATTGATGCTGGTTGGGCCTAGGATACTGCCCTGAGGAACACCTGCTGCAATGTCCAGGGGCTGAGATGATTGGTCTCTAACAACCACAACCGTCTTCCTTTATGTTAGGTATGACTCCAGACAGTGGAGAGTTTCCCTTAATTCCCATTGACTTCACTTTTACTAGGGCTCCTTGATGCCACACTTAGTCAAATGCTGTCTTGATAGCAAGAGCGGTCACTCTCACCTTGCCTCTGGAATTCAGCTCTTTTGTCCATGTTTGGACCAAGGATGTAATGAGGTCTGGAGCCGAGTGGTTCTGGCAGAACCCAAACTGAGCATCAGTGAGCAGGTTATTGGTAAGTAAGTGCTGCTTGACTGTCGATGACATTTTCCATCACTTTTCTGATGATTGAGATTAGACTGATGGGACAGTAATTGGGAGGATTGGATTTGTCTGGCTTTTTGTGGACATGACTTTCCTGGGCAATTTTTCATTTTGTCAGGCAGATGCCAGTGTTCCAGCTGTACTGGAACAGCTTGGCTAGAGGCGTGGCTACTTCTGGAGCACAAGTCTTCAGCACTGCAGCCGGGATGCTGTTAAGGCCCATAACCTTTGCTGTATCAGGTTTGAGAGTTCATCTTAGCTCCTATTAAAATTTCTATAATCTAGGTCTGATATTGACAGCCAGTGGCTATAGGGATTTGTTACTGTGTTAGTTATTACAATGGATGACTTTAAGATTTTTTTTTCTTTGTTTTTGCATAGCCTTATTAAAATCTCTGCACTATAAGCAATTTTCAAAACATTAAACTTCAACAGAGTGTCACTTAGCGCCTCTGTAGCCTTGTTAACTTAGAGATAAATTCTGAAAAAACATGACACCAAACTCTGGGGACGAGATTCCCCAGCGCCCCGATTGGGGGCGGTAACCGACTCGACGGGACTTCCTGCACCTGGTCCCGGCCGCGGAATTGCGGTTACCATTCCTTCACAGGAAGTGGAGCATAATCTCGCGCGCTCCACTTCCTGTTGGGGCAGGTTCCGGTGTGCTACTGGGATGCGTTGGTCAGTGCCATGCGGCTGCTCCATATAGCGCTGATGCGTTTCAATGCCCCTCCCCATCAATTAAACAGGAGGGCCACTGCATACTCTGCTGGGCCTCCGATGGCCTCCATTGGGCCACCAGGGCGACGTGGTGCCGAGGCCACAGCCTGGCACCCAAAACAGGGTGCCGGGCTACACTATGGTGCCCTGGATCACACAGCAGAGGAAGAAGTCGGACCGACAGGTGAATCGGCCATATGGGTTGAATTGAAGAACAAAAAAGGGGCGATCACACTGCTGGGAGTGTGCTATAGACCCCCAAACAGTCAGAGGGAGATAGAAGAGGAAATATGTAGGCACATTTCTGAGAAGTGCAAAAACTATAGAGCAGTAAGAGTAGGGGATTTCAACTACCCTAATATTAACTGGGATAGAATTAGTGTGAAAGGTAGTGTGAAGGTGCAGAATTCCTAAAATGCATTCAGGAGAACTTTTTTAGCCAGCATGTAGCAAGCCCAACAAGGGAGGGGGCAGTCCTAGACTTAGTTTTAGGGAATGAAGCTGGGCAGGTGGAAGGGGTATGTATCAGTGGGAGAGCATTTTGGTGCTTGTGATCATAATTCAGTTAGATTTAGGGTAGCTATGGAATAGGACAAAGATAGACCAGGAATAAAAGTTCTCAATTGGGTGAGAGACACTTTTACTCAGCTTAAATGTTATTAGCCAAAGTGGACTGGAAACAGCTACTTGAAGATAAATCAATGTCAGAGCAGTGGGAGGCATTCAAGGAGCAGATCTTGAGGGTCCAGGGCAAGTATGTTTTTGAGGAGGTAACAAGGAGGGTCGATGAGGGTAGTGCGTT
Source organism: Pristiophorus japonicus (assembly GCF_044704955.1). NCBI lineage: Eukaryota > Metazoa > Chordata > Chondrichthyes > Pristiophoridae > Pristiophorus > Pristiophorus japonicus. The sequence goes on from NC_091978.1 coordinate 334,834,160, forward strand.
TGATGTAGTCTATAATGATTTTAGCAAGGCTTTTGATAAGGTCCCACATGGCAGACTGGTCATGGAAGTAAAAGATCATGGGATCCAAGGCAAAGTGGCAAGTTGGATCCAAAATTAGCTGAGGCAGGAAGCAAAGGGTAATGGTTGATGGGTATTTTTGTGACCGGAAGGCTGTTTCCAGTGGGGTTCAGCAGGGCTCAGTACTAGGTCCCTTGCTTTTTGTGGTATATATCAATGATTTAGACTTGAATGTAGGGGGTAGGATTAAGAAGTTTGCAGATGATACAAAAATTGGCTGTGTGGTTGATAATGAACAAGAAAGCTCTAGACTGCAGGAATATATCAATGAACTAGTCAGGTGGGCAGAGCAGTGACAACTGGAATTCAATCTGGAGAAGTGTGAGGTAATGCACTTGAGTGGGGGGGTGGGGGGGCGGGGGGGTGCTAACAAGGCAAGCGAATGCACATTAAATGGTAGGACACTGAGACGTGTAGAGGAACAGAGGGACCTTGGAATGCATGTCCACAGATCCCTGAAGGTAGCAGGACAGGTAGATAAGGTGGTTAAGAAGGCATACAGAATACTTGCCTTTATTAGCCAAGGTATAGAATACAAGAGGAGGGAGGTTATGCTTCAACTGTTTAAAACACTGCTTAGGCCACAGCTAGAGTACTGCATGCAGTTCTGGTCACCACATTACAGGAACGATGTAATTGCACTAGAGAGCGTACAGAAGAGATTTACAAGGATGTTGCTGGACTGGAGAATTTTAGCTATGCTGAAAGATTGGATAGGCTGCCGTTGTTTTCTTTGGAACAGAAGAGGCTGAGGGGAAACCTTATTGAGGTGTATAAAATTATGAGGGGCCTAGATAGAGTGGAAAGGGAAGACTTATTTCCTTTAGCAGAGGGGTCAACAACCAGTGGCCTTAGATTTAAAGTAATTGGTAGGAGGGTTAGAGGAGATTTGAGGGGAAACTTTTTCACCCAGAGGGTGGTGGAGATCTGGAATTCACTGCCTGAAAGGGTGGGAGAGGCAGAAACCCTCATCACATTTAAAAAGTACTTGGATATGCACTTGAAGTGCCGTAACCTACAAGGCTACAGACCAAGAGCTGGAAAGTGAGATTAGGCTGGCTAGCTCTTTGTCGGCCGGCAGGGACACGATGGGCCGAAATGGCCTCCTTCTGTGCTGTAAATTTCTATGATTCTATGATATAATCCATAAAAAATAACATTACAGCTAAGTGACAAAAAAAGCATGAAATTAAACACTAGACTAATAAATAACAATAACAAATAAAAAACTTTGGTCACCAAGATATTTTGAGCCACATCATTCTCGATAGACAGGATGGCCAATGAAGATAGCCTGTCGCCTCCCATGGTCGATCGCAAATATGTTTTTTATAAACTTCAACTTCGGGAAGCTTCATTCGCTGCTCACCACCAATACGAGCATGGTTAACAGGATCCTGAGTGCTATCCATGTGTTTGGGAACTTGCTCCTTAAACTTGAAGTTTGTTCTTCTTGAGGAGCACTACAGTGTATTAAAAGCAGACTTTGGAAATAGCCAAGTTCTTCGCAGAGGTCGACGCCATTAATGTCAGAACCTCTTGCCCACTGTGTGTCCCTGAACACGGCACCCTGGGCAGTTGCCCCTCCCCCCCCCCCCCCCTCGCCATAAGGCCGGCCCAGTGTTTTATTTCACAAATCGCAAGTGCATGTATTGGAAACTCAACAGGTGCTTAACATTTCTGACCTCCATTGATAGTTTTTGACATCTGTTGTTGATTTCCATTGTACTTATTTTTGCCGTGAGATCTCTTTATCCAAAGGGATAAGGGTCACAGCCTCTCCGCCTCCCCGTTCTTGGTACTTGGACATTTGACCAGTTTTCAGGAAGAATTCTCTATCACTATAGTTGCACTAACATAGCAACCCTACTGGTGCACCCATATGTGATTAAAACATTTTTAAATTTAGGTCTGCTGTATACGCACAAATATGGAATTTACAGGGCTTCCCAATGCGAAATGAAAGCAGAAATCAAGAAAAATAGACATCAGGTCCATCAGCAACTGAAAGGAGTAACGGTAGGTTAATCATTCTGAGGAGACTCCAGCTGATACGATGATGCCCCCATACCAATGACCTCAGCTAGCCACATAGCTTTGCCCTCTCAGTTGGAGAAATTAGCATATCTGCCTGGTCCGTTACAGTAGACTTTGTGCTCTTGAAGGGGAGATGGTTAGCTCTCTAGCACTCAAGGATATCCACCCAAGAGCTACCCTGTACCTAGTTTCGCCTGCAAGGTGACGCAGTTGCCCAGGGTCTGGCTGTCACCTACTAGAAGCCATAGGTGAGAGTTATGTGCAGCATTGGAGACCAGAGATGGGAGTCTATCCACAAGAGACAAGGCTGACTCCTAATCAAAGATGTTAACAACATATTTACATAGCAAAGAGATTTTTTTAAAGTCTTGAAATCTGATGCAGTACCCTTTAACTATCACAAGGTATCACTAGCACACTTTGAAAATTCTGTGTACAGTACTAGTGACATCTAGTGACAGAGAGAATATTCAGTGCCAGTTTGTTCCTGTATTTTCATGAATGCAGCAAGAACAAAGGAAGTATGTTAGGATCGGGCCTGAATTTTTCTCTTGTTGGCAGAACTTCTGCCCATTATTTTGACCCCATTTTCCTGGGTTGGGGTTCATCAGGTATGCTTTCTGGCAGTCATTATAGCGGGAGGCTAAGGGAGTAAAATTGAGGTCTGGGCAGGAACACGCTGATAGGCCTTGCTATTTGCTTTTTTCACTACTATCCCGGGCGGGGGGTGATGGGGGGGATGGATGGAGAATCCAACCCTTAATGTTTAAGATTTAGCTTTTGCTCTGGCAAACACAGTAAGGCCCTTACAGAGTGTTACAGAAAAATGCAAACGTGTTGACTGCCACTTATTGAGGAGTCAAACATTAATTACAGGTTTTTGTTGAGGGAGTTCTACTAATTGTGGCCAGTTTACAAAAATAGTTTCTTCTCTTTTTGAAGCTGTCTTTCCTGAGACTGGTTTACTTTGTTTCTGCGGAGAATGCAGCAATTATTTGTCCATATTGTGGGCAAAGCTTGTTTGTTCCCTCCTCCCCCTGCACACACACAAAACATATATTATGCGCTATTTTTAAACTCTGTAATTTTCTGTTATTTTCCCAATCAGACATATAAGCTGAGCCAGTTTTATTTTGTTGAATAACTGCGGTTCTGGTAGAGCAGATTAGCATTTTTTAAATCCAGTTGTCACAGAGATAGCGTTGTTGCACACTGCCTCAAGTGGTAGTATTGTTTACAAAGATGATGTTGTGCATGGGGGGTGCTTACATATCAAACACATGTATCGTGTAACATGCGGTTTGATATTCCCCATGGTGATGCCAGCTTCAAATTGATGCTTTTCTTTATAAAAGCGATTTGCCCCTTGATCACCATGGCCACTACATTTTTTACTACAGTATTGTTAGAGGGAATAAAAACACATTTAATTATTTTTTTTAACAATCTGCAGATCCTTTTCTTAAGCAAAACTAAGGTGCTTATTTCCACAGAATTAAGGACAGTGAATGGAATGTGGTTAATGGAGGTGTTGACTGAGAATGTCTGATAAATGGGGCGATTTCATATCCATCGGGGCATTCCATTTAACAAGCATTTAACTCACTGCACTTGGGTTTGGCTAAAATAGATCACAAGCAGTAGCATATATTTTTTGTCACTGTTCATTAGCTGCTCCCTGAGAAGGTACAGTACAGTTTTACAGTCATCTCAGATGTGAAGGAAATCATTAGTCTGTCTGTTGGAACTCTTACTAGTCTTGTCAGTGGCAGCGTTTGCATCTGTTCTGGTGCTGCACGCCCTGGGGACTTGTTTCCTGTTGTGGTTCTTAATCTTTACTCCAGGGAGTTGACTTCTGTTAGTCATGGGACGTCATATTGCTAACAGCTTACATGGTACTGTATTATTACAGGATGTACTTTAGTGTATACAATGTGTAATATGTGTGCAATTTCATTAGATGCCGTCCGTGTAATAGGCCTGTCCCAGTCTTCCAAGTATGTGATGACAGCAGTGATGTTCAGTATTTGGTGTGATGATGCCACAGTGTCCTGACGTGTCTCCCAGTATAGAATTACTGGGACTGTCCTGTACACCAAGTCTGTTCTCTACATCGTGACCATCAAGCCCTTTAGAGACAGCTAGAGGTTAAGGAGTGGCAGAGATCGAATACACTGGCTGATGGGGATTAGAGAAACCAGAAAGTGGGAGAGAGCAAAAACTTTACAGACACTGCAGAACAAGGGATAGATTTAGACAATTAGAGAGAGCAAATGTTACCAAAAGTTGAAGCCAAGAGAAAAAAATACAGCAATCATTTCCTGTTATTTGACTAGAAATCTATTAGATAAAGTTTGTGTAGCCCAAAACAGTATATATTTATATCTTATGTACCAATCATTTGTAACTGGCTTAAGTGAATACACTGGACTACTTTTATTTTTTCTTTAGTGATATTTCAGCTATAAATACATAATATTTGGCAGCACTGCAGCCTGGTAAATGGGAAAAGAAAGAACTGAGATGGATGATCTGGGTGGGAAGGGGGAGGAAGAAAGACCCGCTTGAAATGAAGGGAGAGAGACAAAGGGACAGAGACTTTCTTTGAGGAATGGAATAGAGAGAGACCCTCTTGGGCAACCAGTTTTAGGAGGTGGCCTTAGACAAAGAGAGAGAGATGTCCTGAGCTGATGGAGAGGGAGTAATGAAAGAATGAGAGAGAGAGAGTGTGTGTGTTGAACAAGAGGAAAGCAGGGGGAGGGAAAATACCCAGTTGCAGGATGTGATGGAGGAGAAGAGAGAAAAACACTTGTTTTCTTTGGGGAGAGAAAAAGCATCTCTGGTTCTGCTGGGAGTGGGAAGGATGAATACTATAATGAGCAGCCTACATTATAAATGGCAGACTCTCCGACTCACTGGGAGTGAGCGATGCCACAGGAGACTGCTAGTGATTAAAAATTGTTGATGAGGGAAGTATTTCATATGGTGAGTGCTTGCCAGTGACTCTAAATACAAACAATTTACTATTCACTCGTTGGGCAACACCTGGTGTGGCACTGACCAGTATTGGTCCCGGGTTCAATCCCTAGTTTGTGAACAGTTAGCTGATCTTAGCTGCTGCAGTATTTGGGGCACTACTGTTGACTTTAGTGTTCCGAGGCTGGGTAAGTATCCAAGATTTGCATTCCTGTTCACTGTTCTGGAACCTGCGTGTATTTGTGGATGTCAGATGAGAATAGAATAAGGCTCAGCTGCAATTTTCTCCCATGGAGAATAGTAATTTCTCCCCAGTCACTGGCTCTGATATAACACATTGTTTACGGCTATTGCATTAAGATGAAAACTATAGCCTGTCCAGTGGCTCAGTAGGTAAATGTGGCCCAACACTGAGCCATACAGTTGAGGGGGATTCCAGATTCAATCCCTGGTCTTTGCTGAGTTAGCTGATTGAAGCTAGGATAGTGGTCAGGACATGACACTTTGCCTCATGACTAGGGAGGGGAATAGAAACATAGACATCTTTAGCATGAGGGGGTCATTTGTGCCTTTTTGCCTGTGTTGACTTTAGGTCTGGGTTCCTGAGTGCAATCCAGTGATCACTGCTGCAAAGCGCATGCCAGGCGAGGGCAAGATCAAGCTTAGCTACGACGGCCCCTGTACTTAAATTACTTTCTAAAATACGTGGTCTACACGTACCAATACCAATGTCCTCTGGGGCGAGACATTAGAGGGTCACTACTATGGTGTTCTTGTGGTTACTTTTAAAGGGAGCTTCGCACTACTGAATTATATTCCGTTTTTAGTGGGTGGCTGTATGGTGTTGGCTCATTGATTGTTTGTATTATTTTATTTGCTCAGATTTTCTCACTATTATCCATCATTTTGTGAGGCAGTGCTCTGACAGATCAGGCATCCTGTACTGCAACACTTTGGTGTCAAGGCTGATCCACACTGCCAAGATATGCGTCGTATAGATGGTAACTGAAGAAAAGCTGGACATGGAACTAAATACTTTACAAATAAGTATACTTTATTATTTAGGCAGCGTGGCAATATGACATATTGGAGATATAATGAGTTTGTCAAGGTGTGGTCAGGTAAATGTTTTGGTGATTTTCCTCATAGTGAGTTTCTGATCTTGAGCATGCTGTCAAGGGGGAGGGGTATTGCTTTGAAGTTTTAGAAGTGTTTGTTTAATCTGCTGTTGTGCACGCTCAAGACAGGCTGATGTTGCTGGCTGGGAGGGGCCCTCAGTCAATGACAAGCAGATTCAGGAGGTTAGCGCCTTCCATTAAAGTAGTCTGAATCAGCATCTGTTTCTATCCTGGATGCAAATTCATACCTGTATATCTGGGTCCATGACTAATGCACCAGTGAAATTAGTGATTTACTGCTTGCCTGTTATGGAACCTGTAATGTATTTGCTTCATGAGTTCTTTACTTAAGAATTCATAGCAACATATTGCTATTAAGAACCAGTTGGTTTATTAGCAAAAGATTTAACAATCACACTACACATTACCAGTTTATCCACCAGGCTCATAACCACCTGCCTCATCGTGGATCCCCTGAATCCAACTGACTGGGGTATTATTGAGACTTGTGAACATCACGTGACTGGCTAAGCCACTCACAACTCAACAGCTCAACAAATCCGTGAGCATACTCACAGGGACATACATTACAGAACCCAGTTACCAAGTTTTTCTAGTATCATCATCATCATAGGCAGTCCCTTGAAATCGAGGAAGACTTGCTTCCACTTTAAAAGTGAGTTCTCAGGTGACTGTACAGTCCAGTACGGGAATTACAGTCTCTGACACAGGTGGGACAGACAGTCACTGAAGGAAAGGGTGGGTGGGAAGTCTGGTTTGCCGCACGCTCCTTCCGCTGCCTGCGCTTGTTTTTTACATGCTCTCGGCGATGAGACTCGAGGTGCTCAGTGCCCTCCCGAATGCTCTTCCTCCACTTAGGGCGGTCTTTGGCCAGGGATTCCCAGGTGTCGGTGGGGATGTTTCACTTAATCAAGGAGGCTTTGAGTGTGTCCTTGAAACGTTTCTCTGCCCACCTGGGGCTCACTTGCTGTGTAAGAGTTCCGAGTAGAGCACTTGCTTTGGGAGTCTTGTGTCAGGCATGCAGATGATGTGGCCCGCCCAACGGAGCTGGATGAGTGTGGTCAGTACTTCGATGCTGGGAATGTTGGCCTGATCGAGAACACTGACGTTGGTGCCTCTATCCTCCCAGTGGATTTGCAGGATCTTGCGGAGGCAGTGCTGGTGGTATTTCTCCAGTGCTTTGAGGTGTCTACTGTATATGGTCCACGTCTCTGAGCCATATAGGAGGGCGGGTATCACTACAGCCCTGTAGACCATAAGCTTGGTGCCAGATTTGAGGTCCTGGTCTTCAAACACTCTCGTCCTCAGGCCACTGGTAAAGTCATAGCTAGAATCCTCCTCAACCGTCTTTCTAGTATATTCTAAAAGGCGGAAACCCTGGCTGATTTTCCCTTTCTTAGCCCAGGGAACCAGAGATCAATTATAGTGTCTCCAGTGCTTGAGCAGATGTCAGTAAAATAAATACAGTGAAATATTTTAATAGAATGTGTGAAGAGGCTCATAAGAAAGCAAGATAAATAGGGATGTGGGAGGCTATCTGACCCATTTTAGTTCATCCATCCAGAAAGATCCTACAGTGCCTCCAGTACCTTGTCAGGTATTGATTTTAATGCTGCAGGTTCTTGGTGAGTTACCATAGGGTAATAAATACTTGTTATAAGGACCACACTCGATCAGCTCTGCTGGGCAGGCCACATAGTTTGCATGCCAGCCACGAGACTCCCAAAACAAGTGCTCTATACGGAGCTCCTTCACGGCAAATGAGCCAAAGGTAGGCAGCAGAAACGTTACAAGGACACCCTCAAAGCCTCCCTGATAAAGTGTGACATCACCACTGACATCTGGGAGTCCCTAGCCAAAGACCGCCCTAAGTGGAGAAAGTGCATCCAGGAGGGCATTGAGCACTCCGAGTTTCAACGCCGAGAGCGTGAAGAGGTCAAGTGTAGGCAGCGGAAGGAGTGTGTGGCAAACCAGTCCCACCCATCCCTTCCCTCAACGACTGTCTGTCCCACCTGTGACAGAGTCTGTGACTCTCGTATTGGACTATTCAGCCACCAAAGAACTCACTTCAGGAGTGGAAGCAAGTCTTCCTCGATTCGGAGGGACTGCCTATGACGATTTGTATTTGTGTTTCTTAACTGGTCGCGAGTCTGTGTTAAGTGCAGAGGATGGACTCTTGTTGCTTCAGTGCTGTTAGCACACATTGAGAGGCTGTTTACAGCTTTATCATCTTGGAATCAATCCAGCTCACATTCATTATCCTGTTTGTGGGACCTTACTGTGCGCAAATTGGCTGCCACGTCTCCTACCTTACAACAGCGACTACACTTCAAAAAGTACTTTGGAACGACCTGAGGTTTTGAAAGGCACTAGAAAATGCAAGTCTTTCTTTATCTAACCATAGGTTCCAGCTAAATAATTCAAACTGTTCTGAAATCTCATGCTAAGTACATTTCCTTAAGAAAGTACAATTAGTTTTACAATGTTGACTATCCAGAAAATGTTTTTAGATTATTTGGACATTGTACTCAGACCAGTAGTGATTAATGTTTCCTTTTTAAATATAGTAGTTACTGAAGTGTGTTTAAAAGATACCAGTTTTACATCCTTTTTTCCACTATTTAATGCATCTATGTAGATCTCACAAAATGTACCAATCATACATTGCTGTGACATTTCCATCTGTATGTGTGCTTTTTAGGAAAAAATACTTCAAAGTATATTCAGCCTTTGCTAAGTGGGATTCTGGGAAAGGTTAACTCCAAGTCAGTTCATCTGATGACCTCAGCAACCCTCGATTTAAGTAAAAATATTCCCCCCAACATTCAAGAGAAATAGATATAAAACCAAAGGATAATGGCATTAGTAAATTAGTCATCGTACTGTATAATGCTTTGAATTATTGAAGTGAGCACTTAATCTAGAACTAGAGTCGTGGTAATACAATCACTTGATTGGACAATATAAATTTAAGTAACCAGTCAAATAATTGGATGTTTGAATTTGACAGTAAAGGTTTGCCATTGCCAGGTGAAGGTGTCGTAATCTGTATTACTAGTCTGCAGTAAACATAAGCCCTGCTTTTCTGTGTGTTCTCTTATGTTAACATATTATTGGATTGTGCAGTGGGTTCTAGTTGCTCTTCTAGTATGTGGTATATATGGTTTCCATTCATCAAAGCCATTTATCAATTGAGTAAAATCGATGCAAACAGGATTTGATTCCACACTGTTACTCGACTCAGGAAGCTGGAAACTGTTGCAGGGAGGAGGGAGTTAGAAAAGGCACAAACATTGTGAACACAAGAAGGTTGAGAAGAAGGACACGGGATGTTTGCTTCCACTTCAGAGGATCCATCTTACAGAAGCAGAGCCTCATGAAATGAAGATAAGAGAACAACACAGCTTTTCCAGTGCAGTACTGAGGGAGTGCTACACTTTCAGAGGTGCCGTCTTTTGGATGGGACATTAAACTGGGGTCCTGTCTGCCCTCTAGGTCGATGTAAATGATTCCACAGCACTATTTGAAGAAGAGCAAGAGAGATCTCCTGGTGTCATGGCCAATATTTATTCCTCAACCAACACCTAAAACAGATGATCTAGTCATATTTCATTGATGTTTGTGGAATCTTGCTCTACGTATATTCATGGAATCATAGAAATTTACAGCACAGAAGGAGTCCGTGCCGGCTGACAAAGAGCTATCCAGCCTAATCCCACTTTTCAGCTCTTGGTCCATAGCGTTGTAGGTTACGGCACTTCAAGTGCATAACCAAGTACTTTTTAAATGCTATGAGGGGTTCTGCCTCTACAACCCTTTCAGGCAGTGAATTCCAGATCCCCATCAACCTCTGGATGAAAACATTTCTCCTCAAAAACCCTCTAAACTTCCTACCAATTACTTTAAATCTAAATTATTGACCCCTCAGAGAAATAGGTCCTTCCTATCCACTTTATCTAGGCTCCTCGTAATTTTAAACACCTCAATTAGGTCTCCCCTCAGCCTCATCTCAAAGAAAACAACCCCAGCCTATCCAAAAACAAAATACTGCGGATGCTGGAATCTGAAATAAAAACAGAAAATGCTGGAAATCTCAGCGGGTCAGGCAGCATCTGTGGAGAGAAACAGAGTTATCCAATCTTTCCTCATAGCTAAAATTCTCCAGTCCAGGCAACATCCACATAAATCGCTTCTGTACCCTCTCTAGTGCAATCACATCTTTCCTGTAATGTGGTGACCAGAATTGCACGCAGTACTCTAGCTGTGGCCTAACTAATGTTTTATACAGCTCAAGCTTAATCTCCCTGCTCTTGTATTCTATGCCTTGACTAATAAAAGCAAGTATCCCGTATGCCTTCTTGACCACCTTATCTACCTGTCCTGCTACCGTCGGGGATCTGTGGACATACACTTCAAGGTCCCTCTGTTTTTCTACACTTCTCAGTTTCCTACCATTTATTGTGTATTCCCTTGTCTTGTTAGCCCTCCCCAAATGCATTACTTCACATTTCACTGGATTGAATTCCATTTGTCACTGTTCTGCCCATCTGATCAATCCATTAATATCTTCCTGCAGTTTACAGCTTTCTTCATTATCAACCACACAGCCAATTTTTGTATCATCTGCAAACTTCTTAATCATACCCCTACATTCAATGCCAAATTATTGATATATACCACAAAAAGCAAGGTACCTAGTACTGAGCCCTGTGGAGCCCCATTGGAAACAGCCTTCCAGTCACAAAAACACCCATCGACTATTACCCTTTGCTTCCTGCCTCTGAGTTCATTTTGGATCCAACTTACCACTTGGCTTTGGATCTCATAGGCTTTTACTTTTGTGACCAGTCTGCCATGTGGGACCTTATCAAAATCCTTGCTAAAATCCATATCATCATAGGCAGTCCCTTGTATCGAGCATGACTTTCTTCCATGCCAAAAAGGGATGAGTTTACAGGTATTTCAATGAAGGACCTAATATTCCAGGTCCCGAACTACATCTTGAGGGATGGAAGATGCCTGTGTGTGGATTTTTTTAACATGTGGTGGCCGTTGCACACCAGCCACCTCACGGGCTTGACAGAGCTGGGTCTTGGTCCAGTGGCAAGGATTAACCAAGACAACTGGAGACCAGCTCTGCTGCACGGACCTAGTGCACACCAATATTGCAGCATGGGCTGGCCCGTGCTGCCCCTGGGCTCTCATCTCTTCTGGGCCCCGAACTCACACCCTCTCACATCCTCCATATCCCCTTCCCTCTCTCACTCCCTCTCTCCTCCTGTCCCAACCCTCCCCCACTTCTCACCCTTCCTCTCTTTCCATTCTCCTCTTCCTCCTCTCTCCTTCCCTTCCCCTCCCTCAATCTCCAAGCGAGGGCTCCCTCTCTAATCATCATCATAGGCAGTCCCTCGGAATCGAGGAAGACTTGCTTCCACTTCCAAAGTGAGTTCTCTGGTGGCTGAACAGTCCAATACGAGAACCACAGACTCTGTCACAGGTGGGACAGATATTCATCAAGGGAGGGAGTGGGTGAGGCTGGTTTGCCGTGCGCTCCTTCCACTGTCTGCGCCTGACCTCTTCACGTTCTTTGCGTTGAGACTCAAAGAACTCAACACCCTCCCGGATGCACTTTCTCCACCTCGGGCGGTCTTCGGCCAGGGTCTCCCAGGTGTCAGTGGTGATGTCGCACTTTACCAGGGAGGCTTTGAGGGTGTCCTTGTAACGCTTCCGCTGCCCACCTTTGGCTCGTTTACCATGAAGGAGCTCCGCATAAAGCATGCGTATCTGGCATGCGAACTATGTGGCCTGCCCAGCGAAGCTAATCGAGGGTGGTCAGTGCTTCAATACTGGGGATGTTAGCCTGGATGAGGACACTAATGTTGGTGCACCTGCCCTCCCAGGGGATTTGCAGGATCTTGCGGAGACATCGTTGGTGATATAGCTCCAGCGACTTGAGGTGCCTTCTATACATCGTCCTTGTCTCAGATACATACAGGAGGGTGGGTATTACTACAGTCCTGCAGACGATGAGCTTGGTGGTAGATTTGAAGGCCAGGTCTTCAAACACTCTTTTCCTTCGATGGTCGAAGGCTGCACTAGTGCACTGGAGACGATGTTGAATCTCCGCATCAATGTCTGCCTTTGTTGATAAGAGGCTCCCGAGATATGGGAAATGGTCCACGTTGTCGAGGGCCGCGCCGTGTATCTTGATGATTGGAGGGCAATGCTGTGCGGCGGGTTCAGGCTGGTGGAGGACCTTTGTCTTACGGATGTTAAGCATAAGGCCCATGCTTTCATATGCCTCAGTGAATATATTGACTATATCCTGGAGTTCAGCCTCAGAATGTGCACAGACGCAGGCATCGTCCACATACTGCAGCTCAACGACAGAGGTTGGGGTGATCTTGGACCTGACGTGGAGACGGCGAAGGTTAAACAGCTTCCCACTGGTTCTGTAGTTTAGTTCCACTCCAGCGGGGAGCTTGTTGATCCATATCGACTACATCAAATGCACTAACCTTATCGAAAAAATTCAATCAAGTTAGTTAAACATGACCTTCCCTTAACAAATTCATGCTGAGTGTCCTTGACTAATCCATGTTTTTCTAAATGAAGATTTATCCTGTCCCTCAGAATTTTTTCCAATAATTTTCCCACCATCGAGGTTAGGCTGACTGGTCTGTAATAACTCAGTCTATCCCTTTCTCCCCTTTTAAACAATGGTACAACATTAGCAGTCCTCCGGCGCCACACCTGTAGTCAGAGGATTGGAAAATGATGGTCAGAGCCTCTGCTATTTCCTCTCTTGCTTCTCTTGACGGCCTGGGATACATTTCATCCGGGCCTAGGGATTTATCCACTTTCAAAGTTGCTAAGCCCCTTAATACTTCCTCTCTCAATATGTTGGCTGCCATGTTTCTTACATTATCACAGTGACTACACTTCAGAAGTACTTTATTGGCTGTAAAGGCGCTATTTAAATGCAAGCTCTTTCTTTCCGTCTTTCTCTTATTTCTTTCTTTATGGCTGAGCAGGAAATTCAGTCAAAAATGTTTGCCAGTATGTGCTGAATTAGCTGAGAAGGAATGGCGGGTGCTACAGTTGGCCTCTAGGCAATTGGGTTAGGGAGGGGAAGGAAATATCATACAGCCTTTTGTCTAGTTGTTTTTGCTTGTAAATCTCACTCCGAATTACCTTGTATTGATAGCTCTGCTCATCTTCCATTCATGGTGCTCCCTTCTTTGCTCTGGAATTATCCAATTGACACCTCTAGTTCCAGAAGATAGGTGAGGGAGGATGGTAATTTCACTGGATAAGTCTGCTATTGTGCATCCTTAGCGCCTGCCACTCTGAAGAACACTTTCTGCAGTTGGCTGCAGACAGCTGTCTGTATAATTGCTATAGTCACAGGAGATACATATGCATCAGTCATACAGACAGAAGTCTGCAGTCAAATATAGAATATATTCTTCAGATGCAGAGATCAAGGTTAACACTTGTAAAATTATCAAAGTAAGTGTTGGGCTAATCCTGGTCAAGTAACTTTTAAGTCACTTACATGTTCCCCTTTGATTCATTGACTACTTCAAGTGCTCATAAATCATTGGGACTAATTTCCTAATATTTAAAAATATGCTGCTTAGTATTTTAATTTATGAGTCACCTTTAGACATGTTCCACAATGCTGTGTGTATCCTGCAGCATTTGTCTAGCTCTGTTTCTGGGGTGTTAAGTAACCAAATTATGGGTTCAAGTTTCGGATCCCCGCTAGAACGGCGCACATCGGAGAGGCCCGCCTAATTTGTAGAACAAAAAATTGCGCCAAATACTTATCTCGCGATTCTCCGATACCTGTAGGCCCATTTCCAGCTTGGTGCGGCGCAGCAGGAGCTGCTGGGAGCGGAACTACAGCCCTGCGCCAAAAATATTCCAGGCAGCTGCGTGCGCGCGCAGTAGCTCCTGGCCCTCCCAGCGCGTCCTGTCTCCGGGCGACGACCCTATCCCTGGCTGAAAGGACGTCGCCCCTACCCGGGCCGAGTTGCCTGACACATCTTACCTCGTCGGCGGTGGGGCCTGCCCGCCCGGCCTCTCGCTGGGGGCGGGCCCCGGTCGAAGTCCTCCTGGTAGCCCAGCGTCGGTGGCGGTGGGGCCCTTTCAGCCTCCCTCCCTCCGCCGCCCCCCCCCCGTTCAGCCTCCCTCCCTCCCCCCCCCCGTACAGCCTCCCTCCTTCCGCCCGCCCCCCCTGTTCAGCCTCCCTCCGCCCCCCCCCCCCCGTTCAGCCTCCCTCCCTCCGACCCCCACCCCCATTCAGCCTCCCTCCCTCCGCCCCCCCCAACCCATTCAGCCTCCCTCCCTCCGTCCCCCCACCCCATTCAGCCTCCCTTCCTCCCCCCCCGTTCAGCCTCCCTCCCTCTGCACCCCCCCCCCCGTTCAGCCTCCCTCCCTCCCTCCCCCACCCCCACCCCCATTCAGCCTCCCTCCCTCCGCCCCCCCCACCCCCGTTCAGCCTCCCTCCCACCCTCCCCCACCCCCATTCAGCCTCCCTCCCCCCCCATTCAGCCTCCCTCCCTACCACCCCCATTCAGCCCCCCCTCCCTACACCCCCCCTTTAGTCCCCCTCCTTCCTCCATCCCGTTCAGCCTCCCTCCCTCCCTCCCCCAATCAGCCTCCCTCCCTCACCCCCCGTTCAGCCCCCCTCCTTTCCCCCCCGTTCAGCCCCCCTCCCTTCGCCCCCGTTCAGCCCCCATCCCCCCCCGTTCAGCCCCTTTCCTCTCCCCCCTACCCCCCTCACCTCTCCCCCCTCACCTCCCCCTCCCCTCTCCTCCCTCCCCTCTCCTCCCTCCCCTCTCCCCCCTCCCCTCTCCCCTCCTTCCCATCCTCTCTCCCCCTCCCCCTCCACTCCCCTCTCCCCCCCTCCATCTCCTCCCCTCGCCTCCTCCCTCCACTCTTGCCCCTCCCCCTCCCCCTCCTCCCCTCTCCCCCCTCCTTTCTTCCCCTCCTACCCCCCTCCTCCCTTCCCCCTCCCTTCCCCCCTTCCCTCTCCCCATCCCCTCCCCCTCCTCTCCCCCCATGCCCTCCTCTCTTCCCACTCCCTCCCCTCCCCTCCTCCTCTCTCCCCACCCCCTCTCCCTCCACCCCTCGCTGTCAGAAGCAGAGAGAGACACTGACAGAGAAAGAAACACTGACAGAAAGAGAGACAGAGGGAGAGAGACACTGACAGAGACAGAGAGAGAGACACTGGGGGTGGGGGGCCCGTCCCAGCATGCTGTTGGAGGGCTCCCGGTGCTGCAGTCGGTGAGTAGAAACTTAATTTTTTATTTATTGATTGATTTTTAATTTTTTTTATTTTTAATATTTTTTTGGATTGATTTATTGATTTATTTATCATTTATTATTGATGATGGCTCTTTATTTGTAAAAGTGAAGTATTTAATTTTTGTAAACCCCCTTTCCCCCCCCCCCCATCTCTCGTTCCCTGCGTCTGATTTATAAGTGTAGGCAACGTTTTTTTGAGCATACAAAAATCTACGCTTACTCCATGCTAAGTTAGTTTGGAGTAAGTTTTCGCTGCCTAAACTTGCAAAACAGGTGTAAGTGGCTGGACACGCCCCCTTTTGAAAAAAAAATCTGTTCTAAAATGGAACTATTTTAACTCACTAGAACTGGAGCAAACTAAATGCCGAGAATTGCAATTTCTAAGATACTCCATTCTAAAAAAATAGGAGCAACTCAGGCCAAAGCTTGAGCCCATAATTTCTCTTCTTTCCCATCCCACCCCTCTGACACTAGAGGAATTTTAACTCCCCTGCACGGTGGGAACAGGGCAGTAGCAGAGAGCACAGGTGAAACTGCACCAGGAGATTGACTGCCCTGTTCCCGCTCAATTCCTGCCCACTGCCATATTAACTGTGCAGTTTTTTTAGGTGTCCATGGCATGTGCCATAATCAGCAGGTGCCACGCGAATACATGCAAATCGGTGACCTGTGATATCATTAGGGCCCTGATGTGATTCTAACACATCAGAACAGAAATCCCAGCCAGCGGTGAACCCATTAGTAAAGCCTGGTTTCTAAAGGCCATTGGAAGCAATATTTAAAGCGGCACTCACCTACAAGCACTTAGGTCATAGCTATAGCATTTTTGGGATTTCCACAGGAAGGTTCGCCGTGGCGATTGCTTTTTCCTGCGTTTATTCTGCTTGCACACCCTCAATAGGCACACAGCTTATGGTGGGTGCCATTCTTGCTACTTTAATCTAATTGCATGAAGAGGAGGAGCAACAGGAGCAAACTGCCCTGCCACAAAGAACAGCAGTTAAACCTCTTTGATGACAATAGGTGAGGGAGGGGCTGCTCGAAGCAGGAATTCCCCAGCCCATCTGGTCCACAGGCCTAGAGTGAGTTTCCTGGAAATCTCTGAGCAACAGTGCATGAGGAGGCTGCGCTTTTCCGGCAGGCTGTCGCAAAGCTCTGCAGCGTTCTGCAACAATGCTGGCTGCATGCTGGGCCAGGCATGCTTACTCATTGGCAGTGAGTTCACAGCCCTGAACTTCTTTGCCTCAAGATCCAGTCCCACATCGCTCAGTCAAAACTATTCATAAGTACATCAAGTAGGTCACCAGTGCCCTCTGTCAGGGCCAATGACTACACAAAAGCAAAATACTGCGGATGCTAGAATCTGGAATAAAGGATGACATAAGGACAGTTAAGGGAAAGGATCTTGGCTCGGGAGATCAGAAAGTAGAATCAGTATGGGTGGAGATAAGAAGTAACAAGGGGCAGAGAACACGGGCCCCCAAACAGTAGCTATACCGTTGCACACAGTGTTAATCAACAACAACAACATAGAAACATAGAAAATAGGTGCAGGAGTAGGCCATTCGGCCCTTCGAGCCTGCACCGCCATTCAATGAGTTCATGGCTGAACATGCAACTTCAGTACCCCATTCCTGCTTTCTCGCCATACCCCTTGATCCCCCGAGTAGTAAAGACTACATCTAACTCCTTTTTGAATATATTTAGTGAATTGGCCTCAACAACTTCCTGTGGAACAGGTTCACCACTCTCTGGGTGAAGAAGTTTCTCCTCATCTCGGTCCTAAATGGCTTACCCCTTATCCTTAGACTGTGACCCCGGGTTCTGGACTTCCCCAATATTGGGAACATTCTTCCTGCATCTAACCTGTCTAAACCCGTCAGAATTTTAAACGTTTCTATGAGATCCCCTCTCATTCTTCTGAACTCCAGTGAATACAAGCCCAGTTGATCCAGTCTTTCTTGATATGTCAGTCCCGCCATCCCGGGAATCAGTCTGGTGAACCTTCGCTGCATTCCCTCAATAGCAAGAATGTCCTTCCTCAAGTTAGGAGACCAAAACTGTACACAATACTCCAGGTGTGGCCTCACCAAGGCCCTGTACAACTGTAGTAACACCTCCCTGCCCCTGTACTCAAATCCCCTCGCTATGAAGGCCAACATGCCATTTGCTTTCTTAACCGCCTGCTGTACCTGCATGCCAACCTTCAATGACTGATGTACCATGACACCCAGGTCTCGTTGCACCTCCCCTTTTCCTAATCTGTCACCATTCAGATAATAGTCTGTTTTTACCACCAAAGTGGATAACCTCACATTTATCCACATTATACTTCATCTGCCATGCATTTGCCCACTCACCTAACCTATCCAAGTCACTCTGCAGCCTCATAGCATCCTCCTCGCAGCTCACACTGCCACCCAACTTAGTGCCATCCGCAAATTTGGAGATACTACATTTAATCCCCTCGTCTAAATCATTAATGTACAATGTAAACAGCTGGGGCCCCAGCACAGAACCTTGCAGTACCCCACTAGTCACTGCCTGCCATTCTGAAAAGTACCCATTTACTCCTACTCTTTGCTTCCTGTCTGCCAACCAGTTCTCAATCCACGTCAGCACACTACCCCCAATCCCATGTGCTTTAACTTTGCACATTAATCTCTTGTGTGGGACCTTGTCGAAAGCCTTCTGAAAGTCCAAATACACCACATCAACGGGTTCTCCCTTGTCCACTCTACTGGAAGCATCCTCAAAAAATTCCAGAAGATTTGTCAAGCATGACTTCCCTTTCACAAATCCATGCTGACTTGGACCTATCATGTCACCCCTTTCCAAATGTACTGCTATGACATCCTTAATAATTGATTCCATCATTTTACCCACTACCGATGTCAGGCTGACCAGTCTATAATTCCCTGTTTTCTCTCTCCCTTCTCTTTTAAAAAGTGGGGTTACATTGGCTATCCTCCACTCGATAGGAACTGATCCAGAGTCTATGGAATGTTGGAAAATGACTGTCAATGCATCCGCTATTTCCAAGGCCACCTCCTTAAGTACTCTGAGATGCAGTCCATCAGGCCCTGGGGATCTATCAGCCTTCAATCCCATCAATTTCCACAACACAATTTCCCGACTAATAAGGATTTCCCTCAGTTCCTCCTTCTTACTAGACTCTCTGACCCCTTTTATATCTGGAAGGTTGTTTGTGTCCTCCTTAGTGAATACCGAACCAAAATACTTGTTCAATTGGTCTGCCATTTCTTTGTTCCCCGTTATGACTTCCCCTAATTCTGACTGCAGGAGACCTATGTTTGTCTTTACTAACCTTTTTCTCTTTACATATCTATAGAAGCTTTTGCAGACCGTCTTAATGTTCCCTGCAAGCTTCCTCTCGTACTCTATTTTCCCTGCTCTAATCAAACCCTTTGTTCTCCTCTGCTGAGTTCTAAATTTCTCCCAGTCCCTGGGTTCGCTGCTATTTCTGGCCAATTTGTATGCCACTTGCTTGGCTTTAATACTATCCCTGATTTCCCTTGATAGCCACGGTTGAGCCACCTTCCCTTTTTTATTTTTACGCCAGACAGGAATGTAAAATTGTTGTAGCTCATCCATGCGGTCTCTAAATATCTGCCATTGCCCATCCACTGTCAACCCCTTAAGTATCATTCGCCAATTTATCCTAGCCAATTCACGCCTCATACCTTCAAAGTTACCCTTCTTTAAGTTCTGGGCCATGGTCTCTGAATTAACTGTTTCATTCTCCATCCTAATGTAGAATTCCACCATATTATGGTCACTCTTCCCCCAAGGGGCCTCGCACAACGAGATTGCTAATTAATCCTCTCTCATTACACAACACCCAGTCTAAGATGGCCTCCCCCCAGTTGGTTCCTCGACATATTGGTCTAGAAAACCATCCCTTATGCACTCCAGGAAATCCTTCTCGACCGTATTGTTTCCAGTTTGCTTAGCCCAATCTATATGCATATTAAAGTCACCCATGATAACTGCTGCACTAATTTCAATTGCATTAATTTCCTCTTTTACCAGCAACGCCACCCCGCCTCCTTATCCTTTCTGTCTATCCTTCCTAAATGTTGAATACACTTGGATGTTGAGTTCCCAGCCTTGTTCACCCTGGAGCCATGTCTCCGTGATGCCAACCACATCATATCCGTTAACTGCTATCTGCACAGTTAATTTGTCCATCTTATTCCGAATACTCCTCGCGTTGAGGTACAGAGACTTCAGGCTTGCCTTTTTAACACACTTAGTCCCTTTAGAATTTTGCTGCTAAGTGGCCCTTTTTGTTTTTTGCCTTGGGTTTCTCTGCCCAACATTTTTACTCATCTCCTTTCTGTCTTTTGCTTCTGTCTCCATTTTGTTTCCCTCTGTCTCCCTGCATTGGTTCCCATCCCCCTGCCACATTAGTTTAACTCCTCCCCTCCAGCACTCGTAAACACTCCTCCTAGGACATTGGTTCCGGTCCAGCCTAGGTGCAGACCGTCCGGTTTGTACTGGTCCCACCTTCCCCAGAACCGGTTCCAATGCCCCAGGAATTTGAATCCCTCCCTGCTGCACACTGCTCAAGCCACGTATTCATCTGAGCTATCCTGCGATTCCTACTCTGACTAGCACGTGGCACTGGTAGCAATCCCAAGATTACTACTTTTGAGGCCCTACTTTGTAATTTAGCTCCTAGCTCCTTAAATTCGTCTCGTAGGACCTCATCCCGTTTTTTACCTATATCGTTGCTACCAATGTGCACCACGACAACTGGCTGTTCACCTTCCCTTTTCAGAATGTCCTGCACCCGCTCCGAGACATCCTTGACCCTTGCACCAGGGAGGCAACATACCATCCTGGAGTCTCGGTTGCGGCCGCAGAAACGCCTATCTATTCCCCTTACAATTGAATCCCCTATCACTACCGCTCTCTCTCTTTTTTCTGCCCTCCTGTGCAGCAGAGCCAGCCACGGTGCCATGAACTTGGCTGCTGCTGCTCCCCCCTGATGAGTCAACCCCCTCAACAGTACTCAAAGCGGTGTATCTGTTTTGCAGGGGGATGACCGCAGGGGATCCCTGCACTACCTTCCTTGCACTGCTCTTCCTGTTGGTCTTCCATTCCCTATCTGGCTGTGGACTTTTTACCTGCGGTAAGACCAACTCACTAAACGTGCTATTCACATCACGCTCAGCATCGTGGATGCTCCAGAGTGAATCCACCTTCAGTTCCAATTCCGCAACACGGTCTGTCAGGAGCTGGAGGCGGATACACTTCCCACACACGTAGTCGTCAGGGACACCGGAGGCGTCCCTGATTTACCTCATAGTACAGGAGGAGCATAACATGTGTCCGAGCTCTCCTGCCATGACTTAACCCTTAGATTAACTTAAATTGGCAACAACAGTGCCAGAAGTTACTCACTGATATAGAAGAGAAAAAAGAAAAACTACTTACCAGTCAGCAGCCAATCACTTACCCCCTTGGCTGTGATGTCACCTTACTATTTCTTTCTACTTCTTTTTTGCCTTCTCCCTGTAGCTGCACTAGCTTGCCTCAGCGACGCACTTCCCGACTCTCTCCACGCACCTGAAACTCCTGAGCCTCTCCGATGCGTTGGGCCTTTTTATAGGCCTTGTATTTAAATAGCGCTTTTAAGGTAGTGAAAAGTCCCAAGGCACTTCATAGGAGTATTATGAGATAAAAAATTTGACACCGAGCCGCATAAGTAGAAATTAGTCAGTGAGATAGGTTTTAAGGAGCGTTTTGAAGGAGGAAAGAGAGGTAGCGAGGCGGAGAGGTTAAGGCTTGGAGTTCCAGAGCTTGGGGCCTAGACAACAGAAGGCACAGCCACCAATGGTTGAGCGATTATATAACAAATAACAGGAATACAAAAGCAAAATACTGCGAATGCTGGAATCTGAAATAAAAACAGAAAATGCTGGAAATCTCAGCGGGTCAGGCAGCATCTGTGGAAAGAAAAGCAGAGTTAACGTTTCGGGTCGACGACCCTTCGTCAGAACTGGAGAATGTTCGAAAATCACACATTCTTAAGAAGCATTGAAAGGGGGAGGGGAAGAAAGATCAAAAAGGAAGGTCTGTGATAGGGTAGAAGGCAGGAGAGATTAGAGAGACAAAAAGGGATGATGGACCGAATTGAAACAGTAATGCCAGGAGTTAGAAAAACATTAGTCAGGCTAGGGTGTGAATGGTAGAATAATGACCAGCAGCCATTGGAAACAAGGAGAAAATAAACATAGACTTGGGGGGGTTGGGGGGAGCCAAAGATAGTAGTGGTTATACTCTGAAATTGTTGAACTCGATGTTGAGTCCAGAAAGCTGTAAAGTGCCTAAACGAAAGATGAGGTGCTGTTCCTCGAGATTGTGTTGAGCTTCGTTGGAACCGTGTAGGAGACCGAGGACGGAGAGATCAGAGTGGAAGTGGAGTGGAGAATTAAAGTGACAGGCGACTGGAAGCTCAGGGTCATGCTTGCGGACTGAACGGAGGTGTTCCGCAAAGCGGGCACCCAATCTACGCTTGGTCTCCCCAATGTATGCGAATACAGTATACTAAATTGAAAGAAGTACAAGTAAATCGCTGTTTCCCCTGGAAGGAGTATTTGGGGCCCTGGATAGTGGGAAGTGAGGAGGTAAAAGGGCAGGTGTTGCATCTCCTGCGCTTGAATGGAAAAGAGCCGTGGGAAGGGGAGGGGATGCTGGGGGGTGACTGCGGAATAGACCAGGGTGTCGCGGAGAGAGCGGTCCCTTCAGAATGCTGAGAGGGGAGGGGAGGGGAAGATGTAATTGGTAATGGGATCACACTGGAGGTGGCAGAAATGGCGGAGGATGATCCGTTGGACATGGAGGCTGGTGGGGTGAAAGGTGAGGACAAGGGGAACCCTGTCGTGGTTCTGAGAGGGAGGGGAAGGGGTGAGAGCAGAGGAGGGGGAAATAGAATGGACACGGTCAAGGGCCATGCTAACCATGGCGGAGGGGAATCCTCGGTTGAGGAAAAAGGAAGACATGTCAGAGGCACTAGTGTGGAAGATGGCATCGTCAGAGCAGATGTGATGGAGATGGAAAAACTAGGAGAGTGGAATGGAGTCCTTACAGGATGCGGGGTAGGAGGAAGTGTAGCCCAGGTAGCTGTGAGAGTCCGTGGGCTTATAGTGGATACTGGTCGAAAGCCTATCCCCAGAAATGGAGACAGAGAAGTCGAGGAAGGGAAGGGAAGAGTTGGAGATGGACCATGTGATGGTGAGGGAAGGGTGGAAATTGGATGCAAAGTGAATGAAATTTTCTAGTTCAGGATGAGAGCAGGAAACGGCACCGATACAGCCATCAATGTACTGGAAAAAGAGGTGTGGGAGGGGACCCAAGAAGGATTGGAACAAAGAATGTTCCACATATCCCACGAAAAGGCAGGCATAGCTAGGACCCATGCAGGTTCCCATAGCAACACTTTTAATTTGGAGAAAGTGAGTGGAGTTAAAGGGGAAGTTGTTCAATGTGAGAACAAGTTCAGCCAGGCGGAGGAGGGCGGTGGTGGATGGGGACTGGTTGGGCCTCTGCTCGAGGAAGAAGCGCCCTCAGGCCATCCTAGTGGAGGATGGAAGTGTAGAGGGATTGGGCGTCCATGGTGAAACAAATAACAGGAGCTTGTACAAAGGTAATACAGTAATCATGGGGGACTTTAATCTTCATATAGATTGGGCAAATCAAATTGGCAAAGGTAGTCTGGAGGACGAGTTCATGGAATACATTCGAGACAGTTTCCGAGAACAATACAACATGGAACCAACGAATATGGCAGGGGGATGGGAACCAATGCAGGGAGACAGAGGGAAACAAAAAGGAGACAAAAGCAAAAGACAGAAAGGAGATGAGGAAAAGTGGAGTGCAGAGAAACCCAAGGCAAAGAACAAAAAGGGCCACTGTACAGCAAAATTCTAAAAGGACAAAGGGTGTTAAAACAACAAGCCTGAAGGCTTTGTGTCTTAATGCAAGGAGTATCCGTAATGAGGTGGATGAATTAACTGTGCAAATAGATGTTAACAAATATGATGTGATCGGGATTACGGAGACGTGGCTCCAGGATGATCAGGGCTGGGAACTCAACATCCAGGGGTATTCAACATTCAGGAAGGATAGAATAAAAGGAAAAGGAGGTGGGGTAACATTGCTGCTTAAAGAGGAGATTAATGCAATAGTTAGGAAGGACATTAGCTTGGATGATGTGGAATCTATATGGGTAGAGCTGCAGAACACCAAAGGGCAAAAAACGTTAGTGGGAGTTGTGTACAGACCTCCAAACAGTAGTAGTGATGTTGGGGAGGGCATCAAACAGGAAATTAGGGGTGCATGCAATAAGGGTGCAGCAGTTATAATGGGTGACTTTAATATGCACATAGATTGGGCTAGCCAAACTGGAAGCAATTCGGTAGAGGAGGATTTCCTGGAGTGCATAAGGGATGGTTTTCTAGACCAATATGTCGAGGAACCAACTAGGGGGGAGGCCATCTTAGACTGGGTTTTGTGTAATGAGAGAGGATTAATTAGCAATCTCGTTGTGCGAGGCCCCTTGGGGAAGAGTGACCATAATATGGTGGAATTTTGCATTAAGATGGAGAATGAAACAGTTAATTCAGAGACCATGGTCCAGAACTTAAAGAAGGGTAACTTTGAAGGTATGAGGCGTGAATTGGCTAGGATAGATTGGCGAATGATACTTAAGGGGTTGACTGTGGATGGGCAATGGCAGACATTTAGAGACCGCATGGATGAAATACAACAATTGTACATTCCTGTCTGGTGTAAAAATAAAAAAGGGAAGGTGGCTCAACCGTGGCTATCAAGGGAAATCAGGGATAGTATTAAAGCCAAGGAAGTGGGATACAAATTGGCCAGAAATAGCAGTGAACCTGGGGACTGGGAGAAATTTAGAACTCAGCAGAGGAGGACAAAGGGTTTGATTAGGGCAGGGAAAATGGAGTACGAGAAGAAGCTTACAGGGAACATTAAGACGGATTGCAAAAGTTTCTGTAGATATGTAAAGATAAAAAGGTTAGTAAATACAAACTTCGGTCCCCTGCAGTCAGAATCAGGGGAAGTCATAACGGGGAACAAAGAAATGGCAGACCAATTGAACAAGTACTTTGGTTCGGTATTCACTAAGGAGGACACAAACAACCTTCCGGATATAAAAGGGGTCAGAGGGTCTAGTAAGGAGGAGGAACTGAGGGAAATCCTTATTAGTCGGGAAATTGTGTTGGAGAAATTGATGGGATTGAAGGCCGATAAATCCCCAGGGCGAGATGGACTGCATCCCAGAGTCCTTAAGGAGGTGGCCTTGGAAATAGCAGATGCATTGACAGTCATTTTCCAACATTCCATTGACTCTGGATCAGTTCCTATCGAGTGGAGGGTAGCCAATGTAACCCCACTTTTTAAAAAAGGAGGGAGAGAGAAAACAGGGAATTATAGACCAGTCAGCCTGATCTCAGTAGTGGGTAAAATGATGGAATCAATTATTAAGCATGTCATAGCAGCGCATTTGGAAAGAGGTGACATGATAGGTCCAAGTCAGCATGGATTTGTGAAAGGGAAATCATGCTTGACAAATCTTCTGGAATTTTTTGAGGATGTTTCCAGTAGAGTGGACAAGGGAGAACCAGTTGATGTGGTATATTTGGACTTTCAGAAGGCTTTCGACAAGGTCCCACACAAGAGATTAATGTGCAAAGTTAAAGCACATGGGATTGGGGGTAGTGTGCTGACATGGATTGAGAACTGGTTGTCAGACAGGAAGCAAAGAGTAGGAGTAAATGGGTACTTTTCAGAATGGCAGGCAGTGACTAGTGGGGTACCGCAAGGTTCTGTGCTGGGGCCTCAGCTGTTTACACTGTACATTAATGATTTAGACGAGGGGATTAAATATAGTATCTCCAAATTTGCGGATGCCACTAAGTTGGGTGGCAGTGTGAGCTGCGAGGAGGATGCTATGAGGCTGCAGAGTGACTTGGATAGGTTAGGTGACTGGGCAAATGCATGGCAGATGAAGTATAATGTGGATAAATGTGAGGTTATCCACTTTGGTGGTAAAAACAGAGTGACAGACTATTATCTGAATGGTGACAGATTAGGAAAAGGAGAGGTGCAACGAGACCTTGGTGTCATGGTACATCAGTCATTGAAGGTGTCATGGTACATCAGTCATTGAAGGTTGGCATGCAGGTACAGCAGGCGGTTAAGAAAGCAAATGGCATGTTGGCCTTCATAGCGAGGGGATTTGAGTACAGGGGCAGGGAGGTGTTGCTACAGTTGTACAGGGCCTTGGTGAGGCCACACCTGGAGTATTGTGTACAGTTTTGTTCTCCGAACTTGAGGAAGGACATTCTTGCTATTGAGGGAGTGCAGCGAAGGTTCACCAGACTGATTCCCGGGATGGTGGGACTGACCTATCAAGAAAGACTGGATCAACTGGGCTTGTATTCACTGGAGTTCAGAAGAATGAGAGGGGACCTCATAGAAACGTTTAAAATTCTGACGGGTTTAGACAGGTTAGATGCAGGAAGAATGTTCCCAATGTTGGGGAAGTCCAGAACCCGGGGTCACAGTCTAAGGATAAGGGGTAAGCCATTTAGGACCGAGATGAGGAGAAACTTCTTCACCCAGAGAGTGGTGAACCTGTTCCACAGGAAGTTGTTGAGGCCAATTCACTAAATATATTCAAAAAGGAGTTAGATGTAGTCTTTACTACTCAGGGGATCAAGGGGTATGGCGAGAAAGCAGGAATGGGGTACTGAAGTTGCATGTTCAGCCATGAACTCATTGAATGGCGGTGCAGGCTCGAAGGGCCGAATGGCCTACTCCTGCACCTATTTTCTATGTTTCTATGTTGTTGTTGATTAACACTGTGTGCAACGGTATAGCTACTGTTTGGGGGCCCGTGTTCTCTGCCCCTTGTTACTTCTTATCTCCACCCATACTGATTCTACTTTCTGATCTCCCGAGCCAAGATCCTTTCCCTTAACTGTCCTTATGTCATCCTTTATTCCAGATTCTAGCATCCGCAGTATTTTGCTTTTGTGTAGTCATTGGCCCTGACAGAGGGCACTGGTGAGCTACTTGATGTACTTATGAATAGTTTTGACTGAGCGATGTGGGACTGGATCTTGAGGCAAAGAAGTTCAGGGCTGTGAACTCACTGCCAATGAGTAAGCATGCCTGGCCCAGCATGCAGCCAGCATTGTTGCAGAGCTTTGCGACAGCCTGCCGGAAAAGCGCAGCCTCCTCATGCACTGTTGCTCAGAGATTTCCAGGAAACTCACTCTAGGCCTGTGGACCAGATGGGCTGGGGAATTCCTGCTTCGAGCAGCCCCTCCCTCACCTATTGTCATCAAAGAGGTTTAACTGCTGTTCTTTGTGGCAGGGCAGTTTGCTCCTGTTGCTCCTCCTCTTCATGCAATTAGATTAAAGTAGCAAGAATGGCACCCACCATAAGCTGTGTGCCTATTGAGGGTGTGCAAGCAGAATAAACGCAGGAAAAAGCAATCGCCACGGCGAACCTTCCTGTGGAGTGGTGAACCTGTGGAATTCTCTACCACAGAAAGTAGTTGAGGCCAATTCACTAAATATATTCAAAAGGGAGTTAGATGAAGTCCTTACTACTAGGGGGATCAAGGGGTATGGCGAGAAAACAGGAAGGGGGTACTGAAGTTGCATGTTCAGCCATGAACTCATTGAATGGCGGTGCAGGCTAGAAGGGCCAAATGGCCTACTCCTGCATCTATTTTTCTATGTTTCTATGGAAGAGGCTATTTTTGATCTTGTATTGTGTAATGAGACCTTCAATTAGTAATCTCATGGTAAAGGATCCTCTGAGGAAGAGTGATCATAATGTAGTAAAATTTCACACTGAGTTTGAGAGTAAAATACTTAAAAAAAACGAGAGTCTTAAACTTAAATAAAGCCAACTGCATCGGTATGAGGGGCGAGTTAGCTGAGGTAGATTGGGAAATAGATTGAAAGGTATGACGGTAGATAAGCAATGGCAAACATTTAAAGAAATGTTCCAAAATTCTCAACAAATATACATTCCATTGAAAAATAAAACTCCATGGAAAAATGATCCATCCAAGGCTAACTAAAGAAGTTAAAAGAAAAAGCTCATAATTTTGTGACGAATAGTAGTAAGCCTGAGAATTGGGAGAACTTTAGAAAGCAGCAGAAAAAATGATAAAAAGGGAGAAAATAGAATATGAGAGTAAACTAGCAAGAAATATAAAAACAGATTATAAGAGTATGTAAAAAGGAAGAGAGCAGCAAAAGGAAGAGAGTAGCTAAAGTAAGTGTTTGTCCCTTAGAGGCTGAGAGAGGTGAAATTATAATGATGAATAATGAAATGGCAAGGACTTCAAACAAATTTGTATCTGTCTTCACAGTAGAAAACATAAAAAGCATACCAGAAATAGTGGGGAACCAAGGGGCTGATAAGAGTGAGGAACTTAAAGTAATGATTATCAGTCGAGAAAAAGTACTTGAGAAACTATTGGAACTAAAAGCCGACAAATCCCCTGGACCTAATGGCTTACATCTTAAAGTTCTAAAGGAGGTGGCT
Source organism: Pristiophorus japonicus (assembly GCF_044704955.1). NCBI lineage: Eukaryota > Metazoa > Chordata > Chondrichthyes > Pristiophoridae > Pristiophorus > Pristiophorus japonicus. The sequence continues at coordinate 334,862,330 of NC_091978.1, forward strand.
GCAGAGATAGTGATCTTCCAAAATTCCCTATATTCTTGTCCGGTCCCAGAAGATTGGAGGGTAGCAAATGTAACGCCGCTATTCAAGAAAGGAGGAAGAGAGAAAACCGGGAACTACAGGACAGTTAGCCTGACATCAGTTGTCAGGAAAATGTTTGAATCCATTATTAAGGAAGTGGTAATAGGGCATTTAGAAAATCATAGTATGATTAGGCAGAGTCAACATGGTTTTATGAAAGGGAAATTAATGTTTCACAAATGTATTAGTGATTTGAGCATGTAACTAGCAGAGCAGATAAAGGGTAACCAGTGGATGTCGTATATTTGGATTTCCAAAAGGCATTGGATAAGGTGCCACATAAAAAGTTGCTGCGCAAGATTAAGCCTCATGGGGTTGGAGGTAATATATTAGCACGGATAGAGGATTGGTTAACGGACAGAAAACAGAGAGTAGGAATAAACGGGTCATTTTCGGGTTGGCAGGCTGTAACTAGTGGGGTGTCACAAGGATCAGCTATTTACAATCTATGTTAATGACTTTATATTATATTAATGCAATGTATCCAAGTTTGCTGATGATACAAATCTAGGTGGGAAAGTAAGCTGTGAGGAGGACACATAGAGCCTGCAAAGGGATATAGGCAGGTTAAGTGAATGGGCAATATGATGGCAGATGGAGTATAATGTGAGAAAGTGTGAGGTTATTCACTTTGGTAGGAAGAATAGAAAAACAGAATATTTTTAAAATGGTGTGAAACTATTAAATGTTGGTGTTCAGAGAGATTTAGGTGTCCTCGTACAGGAAGCACAGAAAGTTAGCATGCAGGTACAGCAAGCAATTAGAAAGGCAAATGGATGTTGCCCTTTATTGCAAGGGGTTTGGAGTATAAGAAAGTCTTACTACAATTGCACAGGGCTTTGGTGAGACCACACCTGGTGTACTGTGCACAGTTTTGAGACCACTTCCTCTTATCTGAGGAAGGACATATATGCCTTAGAGGCGGTGCAACAAAGGTTCACTAGATTGATCCCTGGGATGAGAGGGTTGTCCTATGAGGAGAGATTGTGTAGTTTTAACCTATACTCTCTGGGAGTTTAGAAGAATGAGAGGTGATCTCATTGAAACATATAAGATTCTGAAGGGGATTGGCAGGGTAGATGCTGAGAGGGTGTTTCCCCTGGTTGGAGAGTCTAGAACTCGGTGGCATAGTCTCAGGATAAGGTATAAGTCTGAGATGAGGAGGAATTTCTTCATTCAGAGGATTGTGAATCTTTGGAATTATCTACCCCAGAGGGCTGTGGATGCTGAGTTGTTCAGTATATTCAAGGCTGAGATAGATAGATTTTTGGACTCTTGGGAAATCAAGTGATATGAGGATCAGATGGGAAAGTGGAGGTGAGGTCAAAGATCAGCCACGGTCTTATTGAATGGCAGAGCAGACACGAAGAGCCGTATGGCCTACTCCTGCTCCTAATTCTAATGTTTTTATGTTCTCATAACATTGTAAGAGTGCTTTCACCACAGGGCCTGCAACAGTTCAAGAAGAAGGCCCACCATCACCTTCTCAAGGGTAATTAGGGATGGGTAATAAATGCCGGCTTTGCCAGTGATGCCCATATCCCGAGAAGTAATAAAAAATCAAATTCAAAAATATCCAATAGGTCGTCAATTTTTGGCTTTGGTTGCTTGTCTGGATATTCAGATGTGAGCTATCTAATCAGATGACTTGGGTTTTCATTCACTTGCCGCAGGGTTTGTTGTTAAAGAGTGTATTGTTCTGTAGTTGACAGCAGTAGCTACCAACTTGCTGACAATCCTGGAAAGTGATACTGGGAATGTAATGCTTTGCGTGGGTGAAGTCACAGTTAAGGCAGGTTAGAGCCAGTGGTTTCTTGTCTTGAAGAATAACTACTGTTTAAATAAATGTTTCTCTATATGCTTCACTAACTAATCTGAGAAGTGTCTGTGATAGTGTAAATGATACCTAATCCAATGAGATGGGTGGATTTGTTAGACCAAGTGGCCTTTTCTCATTTGGTGTTCTCATATGTCATCTCTTTCCAATATTGCAGAGACTCTGCTGTATGAGAAGAGTCCCATAAAAATTCTCTTTTTCTTTTGATATATCTATACTTCCCTTATTATGGGCTCAGCAGCATTAATTTCAAGTCGATACAGTATATGATTTTCACATGGCACCAGTATAGGAACTGCAGAGTAACTGCTTTCAAGTGATCGATTTGAGGGTATTTTGAATGTTGGCAAGTAATGTGTGACACCCCTCACAAGATAGTCACACTGCTTGAGATTCATACGATTTCCAATATAAGTGCAGTATCTGAGGCAGATTACACCATTTTAGTGGGCGTGGACAATCAGCCAGAGAGCCATTACACCAGCTCCTTGCCAATTCCATAATGTACTCCCACCGCTCCTGGGATCAATTCACTCCTTAAACCTGCAATTTTTAAATTTTAGGCACAAAAACACTCTGCCTTCTGTGCTGTCCTGCAGATAGCCGATCCCACTTGGCTGCTGCAGGTGACCGAGCCCCACAGGAGCCATTTTCACCCTCGAGGCAACCTCTGCAGCACGGTTGAGAATACTGCCGGCGCCTACCTGAAATTAGGATTCACTCCGAGAAATTTCCCAGGCTCAGTGACTTGTCAGGCTGGAGGAAGTCCAGCCTCGCCATAATTACAACCGTATTGCCGCATAAAGGGTAAACTGTCGGCCAATCTCCTTAAACAACTTGAACCTGAGATATTTGATAACGTGTCACTGAGATTATTGGCAGCACCGTGAGATGTGGTGTCGCACTGGCAGTATCACAGTGGTGGCAGAACCGAATGTATAATATTGAAAAAATAGCTGAGGAAGAATATGATTACTGCACAGTTGCATTAAAACATTATTCAAGCACCTCTTGGGTTATCAATCCCGCTTTCAAGTGCGATCGAGTGCACGTTAGTCCTCTGTCATGTGCATTCAAATCCTTTGAAGTATATAAACGAGTGATGACTCCAGTAATGTATTTTAGCTAATCATTACACCATGGTCATGCCATGCAAACCAGTATTGTTGCTTTCCCTAAATGTTTCCTACCTGAGAAATGCAGTATATCCCTGTTTTATAAAAACAGTTTCTAGTAAGCCTGTGGATCGGTGTCTCTTCTTACAATTACAGGATAGGATTGGTAAAAATCTTCCCAGTACAGAAAATGCAGGCAGATTGTTTCAGGTTTGTGATCAGTATAAAGGGTGTGCGCTAAGGTCTGCAAGGAGGCGAGGTGCAGTATTGTCAATGCGCTCACTGCTTTTGTTGCTGTTTGCTTGGCACCAACAGCAACCTGCCAAACAATTGCTTGTTAAAATGCTGTCTGTGCTGAAAATTGAACTGGCAGATGGAAATTATGCAACCAGGAGACATAGAAAAATAAAGAGAGAGGGAAAAGGAGGCAAGTAGCAGAGACAAACGAGACAGAGAAAAATAATTAAAAGAGAAAAGGAAAGCAGAAAGAAGCAACCGAGAGATGGAGATGATGTAGAAGCAAAAAGGAGAGAGGCACACATGCAAGAAGATGCACAGAAATATCCGGTGATGGTCCGGGAATATAGCAATAACCAGCTGAGGCCTCTCACACTCCATTTTGAAGGATGACAAGTTAAATGGTCGCTGAGGATGGTGTTGCTGACGAACATCATAGTCTTTATATGGTTATATAAAATGGGGCTTTATGACATATTAATAATATTTGGATTTGAAAAAATCTCAATAGTATTTCCTGCGATATCTGTGTTGGTGTAATTGAACCACAGTACATAAATGCAGTTAGTGTATAAATATTTGTCTTTTTGCAAATTGTTGAATAACAGTTGCACGGTCCATCTTCCTTCTGAGAATACACATCAGTGATGTCTGAATCCAGCTTTATTGATTGGTGTCCTTAAAAACCCAGCACAGTTTTGCAGCACACTTGTATAGGTCTCTATCCTAATTTGCGTACCTTATCCAACAACCTTCTGTAGATGTGGCTGGATCACCTGCCGCTGTAACACTGTGTCCCTTCAGTCCAGAGATTCTTCCTGCCCCTTTGAGGAACTGGTTTTACCGGAGGCTGTGTCGTTCTTCCCAGTTTATTGAGAAGAGAGTACATGCTTCTCGATTTAGAGCCCGATTAGAAACATATTAAAGGGACGCTCTTTGTGAAAAAATGTTTGTTAAAATTACTTTTGCCATTCACAGTTCAATGGCATGATTTGCTTTAAATTTATCAGCACACCACTTGCACATGTTGTCATGATTACGAGAATATTACATCAGTATTAGGAATGTATAGATTAGGAAGTGACCTTGGTTGCCATATTTTTTCTTTCTTTTTTTTCCCAGGTGGTACTGACTCATGTAGGGGTGTGTATAATCCCACTATACGACCTCTAGTACCTGGCCCAAACAGCAATTCTTTATATGTGAATCTGGGGATAGCCATGAAAATTCTTCAAACACAATACTTTAATTATGTTGAGATCATACCCGGGGACCACTGCTGCTGACCTCACCAGACAATGCGGAATCTTGTCATTTATATATGCGCGAAGGGTGCCCACACCACTGCAAGAGCTTCTGAGTGCCTCCTGCCCCCAAACAAAGCTATGGGAAACTTGTGTGCTAGGTCGGGGCTTGGCACGCATGTCCTTCAGTTACACCCCTGCCTGAGTTATGGCGAGAGTGCACCAGTCAGGCCTGAATCTATGTGGAGGCCTGGTTTTTGTTTGGCACTGCTCCCTGACTCGTCAACTGAGATCAGGAACTCAGCATTTGGAGAACATGACTGCATCCTTCCTAACATAACCAAAGATGACCCATCTCAGGAGGGAAGTGGAAAAACCCAGGCATCACCAGCCAGAACCAACAGAAACGCAGCTACTGTGAGACAGTCACAGAGTGCCAATAATTTCCATGGAAAGCCCAATGACCCAGATTGTCCTGACCTCCCAGGCCAAAGGAAGAAACCATAGTGTTGGTGGATACAATGAGCAGGAAGGCGTTAATATTGGTTTATTTTTAATAACCTAAAATATGATTTGCTGGAGTACCAAACACAGTTCATTATTCAGAGGATTAAATAATGATTTCTTCAAATGACAGTGTTTCATTCAAGCTCCTAAACCAAATGAACTATTTCAGGTTGAGGTCATTTCAGCTGTTGGGATTTTCGCTCATATTCACCACCATAAATAGTGTTGCTGCACAGTCGCCTGGAAACTGTATTTTTCAGTTATAAGATTGTAAGATAATGTTAACGGATATTTAGAAAATTAATTATTTGTTACCCAAAGCTGGAGATCCCAGCCAAGCAGCAATGCTTGATTACAGCTCAATGCCAGTCTTGCTACGATGACAACCCCAGTACTAGATTCTACAGTACTTAATTTTTTTTGTAATGTGACATATTTTAATGTAGATAAGATGTAACAATCTTAATTGCTTTGGCTCTTTAATTTATTGCCCAACGGTGAATTCTAGAATGACTTCAAGCGCCTGGTGAATAATGTCAGCACAGTGGAATAATCCACTAGGCGGTGCCATGTTATTAACAATCTTCCACTGACAAAAAGGGCTTTCAGAAATCACTCGGACCTGTGGTGGCTCAGAATTAACAATGCTTTTACACTCATGAAAGAACAAAGGTGACATACTCATCATCATAGGCGGTCCTTCGAACGAGGATGACTTGCTTCCACATGAGTTCACAGATGTTTCAATGAAGGACCCGATGTTCCCGTCCTGAACTCCAATTGAGGGGCTGGAAGATGCCTGGGTGTAGATTTTTATAATGTGTGGTGACCGTTGCACACGAGCTACCACACGGGCTTGACAGAGCTAGGCCTTTATCCAGTGGCAAGGGTTAACCAGGACAACTGGAGACCTGCTCTGCTGCACGGACCTAGTGCGCGCACATATCACAGTGTGAGCTGGCCCGTGCTGCCCCTGGGCCCTCGGCTCTTCTGGGCCCCGTACATTCACCGCACTTCCGCCACAATCTCTTGCCGCTTCTCCGCCGCAAACATTCGCCGTACCTCCGCCACGATCTCCCTCCGCACCAAACATTCACCGAACCTCTGTCACGATCACCCCCAAATCTCAGCCATGATCCCTCATCACTCCTCTGCCCCGATCACTCGTCGCAAGTCCGCCATGACCTTCCCACTCCTCTGCTGTACCAGGGCCCCGTCGATGCTCCTGCCCATGCTCCAAACGGCGACCTGGGTCCTGATGATGTCACCCAGCTCGAAGCCGTCGCACATTTGTGTCAGCTCGCGCTGCAGCTGGAACGGTTCCCCTTGTGTCTCAATGATAAGAGCTAGACGTAGTCAAGGCCTGATCAAGCACACTGTACAGCTTGAGCATTACTTCCTGTAGCCAAATAGTTCAACATGGTTTGCTTTGGTCGACTGCTGCTCCAGTATCTGGACATGCTGAGCATCAACATCTTCAACTTCACCAGAGCCATTATAACAGAGTACATGTTGGCAATTGAGAAAAAAAAATTAAGTTTTTCTGAGCTGAATTTCATCTGCCATTTGTCAGCTCATCGACCCATTCCAACTCATTTTGTAGGTCTTTCACTGCCTTTTTTACATTCAACTGTAACCCCCCCCATCCCCATGTTTGGTATCATTCAGGTATTTGACCAGTTTCCATTGGACTTGTTCCCTTCAGTCAAGCTATTTAAAAAAGACAGCGGCAGTAAAGTAGTCGCCGTGTGCTCCAGTTCACTGTCCCTGCTCCCATTAGTAGAATAACCAATGCTTATTTATATAACAGCAATATGAATGGTGAATATCAGGCTTTTAAACCTACCTGCAGCGTCTCATTAGATAACTAACAGGATGCCAACCAAGCCCTGGCTTCTCTACCAAGCAATGATAGTATGTTATTGGCCTGCCATTGATGCCAAACTATGGGCTCAATTTTGGCCAGTAGTTGCTCCGTTTTTTTTTTGGAGTAACTTGGTATTTCTGGCTTAACTTAAAAATCCCCATTTTCCCCAATCACTTTGCACCAGCGTAACTGAGTTAGTTACAATTTGTTTAGTTTAGGTTTTTTTTCTCAAAAGGGGGCGTTACCAACCACCTACGCCAGTTCTGCCCATTTAGCAACTTTGGCCAGCTAATAGTTACTTCATTTATACTTAGGCCAGCATATGTGGCCACTTCAGAAAACTCTTGCGGAGAATTAAAGAAATCGGTGCTGGTAGGTACATCGGAGGCCATTCGGCCTGGGATAGGGGCGGGAAGCGGAGAGGACCTGCCTGCACCTAAACCACCAAGCCTTAGAAACCACTAAACATTGCAAACAAGAAGTACTGAGAATTCAATAAGAAATAAAAAATTGAAGTAAGTCATTTTCATCTTCAAACTCAGCCTGGGAAGGCAGCGGGCTGGCCGGTGTGGGAGGCCACTCGGCCAGGGCTAGGGACGGGCAGGAGAACTGATAGTGCTCCTGCCTGCCGGTGATTTCTATCAGTTCTCCTGCCGGCCCCTAGCCCAACAAAGGAGGGAGAATAAATGCAGAGAACTTTACCTGAAGGAGCCCAACAACACAGGGAGGTAGAACATTGCCACGCTCTGAAACTGAGAGAGACCTACTGTTGTTGCAGACTCGCAGCACTACTGCTCATGCGTGGACATCACCAGCGAACTCCACTGCGCATGTGCAGATGTCCCGGCATATTTTCCAGCACAGAACGCTGGCTCCACCCCCAACTCGACTGGCCATGCTGCGCGACTGCAGTGAAGCGGCCAAAGTGGCAACAAAATTCTTCGGCACACCTTAGAACGTAGATAAGCGGCGCAACTCCGGTAAGTGCACCGAGAAACGGGCTCGGCCAAAATTGAGGCCTACAACATAAATGGGACACTCTGCACTTTTGACAGCATCCAGGATCAAACTTTTTGTGAGAGAAGAGGTATGGAAAACAAGTAAGTGTTTCTATTAGCCCTTTGTTGCGAGCTGGTGGGACGCAGGACATAAAAAGACCTGGTCTCCGCCAGTGAGCTGCTGTTCCAGAACCTGAGTGTCAATGTAAGACTGCACATTGAATTATTGACTTGAACGATGAAGCTATCCTCAGAATGTCAAGTAATCGAAAATTTTGGTAAATCTTTGAAGACCATTTATTGTCCTTAAATTTGGGCTTAATTATATATATTTTTTTTTTAATGGAATTTTGAAAGTGAAATGCACTTAATTTTTTCTCTGAAATTAATGTTTTCACTTATTAAAGAAAGGAGACAGAAATTTCTAAGCCAGTCTCCAGCTGAGTTTCAGTGAACATAAATAAAACTCTAGGAAAGGGGCACTTGACTGAGCGCATAAATCATTTGTAGTAATTGCTCAGAAACCATGCGTTTTTACCTCAGTATATTGCTTTGACTGTGTGTCACTCCAGGTAGCCCAGATGGTTCAGGTCATTAGCCTGAGATCCCCTGGGATACCTGCACTGGGTCGAGTGTTTTGAACTGGATAAAAGAGTGCAGTACAAAGCAAAATAATGGATTATTATATCATCATCCTTTGTGCTTCTGGTGATCAAATTGCCCTTTAGGGATTTGAAGGCAGATAGGAGGAACTATTGAGAATGGGCACTAGAGTGCTTGTGTTACTGTTTCAGTTAGCTAATCGGTACTTTATTGCTCAGTAATATGTGTTATTGATTCTGGAGCACAACATTTTAGAGAGGTGGGGCAAGTACAATTTGGGATTTGCAAATGGGTCAGGAAAATTTACCCCACTAGGAAGGTGAGTGCTCAGAGGCGTAATGTCTCTGTTAAGGAGAAGGGCTGAATCAGCAGGGAGAGATGTAAAGGAATCATTTTGTTTGTTCAGTCATAACACATTGTACCTCATTTGGACACCAATGGGGCACCATGACAGCAATAGTTTTGATTTACAGCCCAAAAAAACACTCTTCTGTTAGCCACTAGCTCTTTTTCTTTCACCTCCCTTTAAAAATAAATTACATTAAAAGTTCCTCACTTCCTTTCAGCTACTCTCACTGTGCACTATTAAAGAAAGACAGAACTTGCATTTATCTATAAGGTTGCCTTTCACAACATCTCAAAGTGCTCTTACACCCAATGAAGTGTAGTCACTGCTATAACATAGAAAATGTGGCAGCCGATTTGCTCACAGTAAGGTCCCGCAAGCAGCAATGAGATAATAACCAGATAATCTGCTTTTGGTGATGTTGGTTGAGGGATACTTATTGGACAGAACACCTAGAGAACTCCCTTAATCATCTATGAATAGTGCCATGGGATCTTTTACATCCACCTGAGAGGACAGATGGGGCTTCAGTTTATAATCTCATTCAAAAGACGGCACCTCCAACACTCAGTACTACACTCCCTCAGTACTGCACTCCAGTGTTAGCCTAGACTTTTGTGCTCAAGTCTTTGGAGTGGAACCTGAACACACTTCTGACTTGAGGGGCGAGATTGCCACCACTGAGCCACAAATGTCATAGCTGATTTAGTCCAATAACCCCCCCAAATGATTTTGGTGGGGAGCCATTCTCTACCTACCTTAAGTAGCTGTTTGTATATCTGCACATTCACCCAAATTTCTGTGAATGTAACAAAAAAAATCTCAATTGAACAAATTTCCAAGAAGCAAAGCATTTTCTCCAAATAAAACATTATCAAGACTCACATGAGGACTCAGTGACTAACTGTCTAGAAAATACCTGTGCCATACAGACCAGAAAAGTTCCAGGTTCAATCTCTGGTCTATGCTGACTTAGCTGATCTTAACCAGCAAGGTGATGATGGTGCTACATTTGCCCTTAGCACTCATAGTTTCAGAAGGGTGAAGATTGCTTCTCCTAAACATCATTATCCAGCAAACACTGCCTGGTGTATGTGTGTGGACTTCAGGTGAAGACAGGATCTGGTTTGGTTGTGATGTCTCCTGAGGTTGAATAGGCCGTGGACCCATGAACAAGGTAGCAGAAACACCAGAAGCCTGTAGAAGTAAAGGAGACAGTGCCTTCAGAAGAGGAGAAAATTGGAATAATACACAACCCATCTCCCATAAACTCCACCATTTTATTATATATTAATCGATCTCTTACAGGTTAAGTCAGAGAATATGGTCACTCTCTTACCTCTCACTGCTGTCATCATGTTGCTGTTTCTCTCTATCTGTCTCTTCTGCTTCTGTCTCACTTGTTCACTTCTCTTCTGACTTTTTGCACTAACTCTTTTTGCTTCTTTTTCGGTCCTGTTCCGCTTCTCTCACTGCATTTTACTTCTTTCCTTTCAGGTGGGAGATGGTGGGTTGTATAGCGTGTTGTTGTGGGGAAAAAAGCTACCAGTGGTTGAAGGCTACATTTGGGGTTTGGGTTGCAGCGAAAATGTGGCCCTCCGTGGCTCCCTTCCCATCCCCTCTGCCAATCATGTGCTTCTCCCTATCCGTCCTATTGCCTAGCCTCTCCTACCCCTTCCCATTCCTCCTACCAACTCCAAACTCCCATTGCTGCCCCTTACCTCTTCCCCTTTGAACTATTCAACATGCCTATCTCTCCCTTGCTTAACTAATAGGGGTGGGGGAAGGTGCTACACATGCGCAGACTGCACAATCCAAATTCAGCTCTGGGTAAAATATCATCTCCAAGCCCATGACATTCAAAATACAATCGATAATTCAGTGGATAAATTTAATCATGTTATCTTGAAATATGTAAATTTTGATTTTTAATTTTTGTTTAAATCCTTATTTCTGTAACTAGAAATTTCAGTCACTGGGAAAATGGTTGAAAAAATTTGTAGAACACATTTTGAGTTATTCATGAGAACTCTGACAAGATTGTGCAATCGCAGAGTGACATGTTTACATAGTCAAACCCTATTATAGATCTGAACACGGGATATTTATAATGAGAAAAATTGACACTTAAGTGTGACAAAATATGTGAACAGGAAGTCAAGTTGTGCAGACAGGAACAATTTCACAGGCAAATTTTTTGCCCCACAAAATTCTTTAACAAAGAGTAATCCAACCTCTTTAAAGGGTTACATGGCCAATCGTGTACTATGTTATTTTTCTCTGCGCCATTTGCAATGAAACTCTTACAATTTATTTGCAACAAATAAGAAGCTCCATGAACTCAGTTACCACAATACATTACAGTTTATTGTTTCACAGCCCACCTCTGCTGCCATCAATTGCATCATTTATCAAAAGTAAGACACAGTTATTTCTGGGTCTGGATGCTGCAGTGGCCACTTCTGGGACCTGGATTTGAATCCAGCCCAAACTGATCAGAGAAAGAGCCTCCTCTGCCTGCTGGTCGTAAAGGTCCTGTGTGAAACAAGTTCAGGTCAGTCCCAGCCCAGCTCCTGGCTGTACATGAATCCACAGTCCAAAACTGCTCCCAAATTGCAAATCATCAGTATTGAATTGGCAATGTCACTGAGAAAAGCTACAAGAATAACTGGTGTGGGTAATGGAAATATCCACACTGGTGCAGTAGGGGAGGGCTTTCTGAGGTTGGGCTCAGGCATATACAATTGGAGCAGAGCAGGCGGAGCTTCATTCTCTTTGTAACTCCCAGCAAGGACTACTGTCACATTGAAAAGAAAATTCAGCCACCAAAAAAACACTTTGAACACAAAAAAATCAGTGGTGGTGGGGAGGAGTTTAAAGATTGGGCTGGATTTTCAGCGTTGCTAACTTTGGGGCAGTAATGGCGGAAGGGCGGTGAAGTTTGTGTTGGGGAACAGTTTGCGCCTCAGTCAGCAAAATTGGGCAGCTGGGCCCTGAGTGTGGGGCAGAGCGGTAAGGGAGACGTTGTACACCTCTCTTAGGGCACTGGGCCGGCTGAGCATGGGAAAATCCCGAGCTAAATAGCTGGCCTCAGAACGTTCTGAGAGAGTCCTGGGGAGAAAAAAAACCTGGAAAAAAAATACCAAAAACATTCCACACCACTACAACATAAATCGCAAAAAAAAAGAAAAGAAAAAACAACTGAGGTAGACATTACTTACCTCACTGCAGCCGGTATAGGTCAGAGATCGAACCGCCCAATTTCCCAGGCGGTCACAGCGGGGCACGCTGTGGGGCGTACGGGTCGGGCAGGAGTCAGAAAGTGCACCGGTGTCGCAAGCAGGTAGCTCTTCTAGGCGGTACTGCTCCGCGCTGCCACAAAACCGGCTCCGAAAACCTCCACGGGACGCTGGAGGCTGACCGCCCGCCCAGAAGACCTCACCGCCACCACTGCCGCCGCTCCGGGACGAAAAACGGAGCACAAAGGACCGAAAAATCCACCCCTATATTCAGTCTTTCTGGTTGTAAACCACTCGACTGGTTAATGGTGCCATCAGAACCTGATGATTGAACACAACTTGATCCAAGATATGTATATGTTTAAAAAAAGACCAGTACTTTGAGGATTAATGTGGTACCCTGTAATTACATTAATATTGCAGAATTTGAAGGAAAAAATCTGTTAAGCATACATATAAGTTCTTCAGTGGAAATGATGTGGCATGTTCTTAAAATATATACATTATGAAGGTCTGTGTTTATTCTTTTGAATGTGATTTGGCTGGTTTAAGTCAGTACAGATATGTATTCTGGCAACATACAGTGTGTTGTGAATTCAGACTTATTCCAAATGAAGGTGCTCTAGTAAGTGAACACATCTTCTAAAAATAATTTCTTGAAACTCCTGCAATGTTGAAATTTTGTTTCTGAATTTAGCAAATCTTTGTTTTAATAAGATTTGAGATTTTTCGTTCAATGTCAGCTTTCAGGAGAGTAGTGCACTGTCTCAGACTGGATTCTTGTTCTGCCATTTCTGTCATGACCCGCAGGCAAAACATTCTGCACGTGAAGAAAAGACAGTGCAGGAGAAAAAAGGTTCTTCGTTGCTGTCTGACCTGATTGTTTAACTTGTGTGTGTGTGTGTGTTTCTTTACAATGTCTCATTAAATATATTTTCAGCCAGGATGGCAAGCCTGGCTTGATCTGTCAGTCTGATTTTTAATATGTGAAAACCCAGAAACAGGGCAATCGAACATACTTCTCAAAACCCAGAAAACAAAGGGTATTCAACCAATACAGGCTAAAAAATTCCAGTCCTTCCACCCATCCAGTTTTTATTTATTTATAGAAATTTCTGACCACATCCAGAATTATTTTCATGCCCATATCACAAGTGCAGTAAGTCAGAGATATCAAACTGGCTGTACTAACTTGATCACAAGGAAACCTTTATTTCCTGTGGCCCAAACCAAACATACTAGGGGCAGACCCGTAGTAAGGAGCACATCATTTACGTGCTCAGTAAATGTTTAAATATTTGTTTCTCACCCCCCGCCCCCCTCCTTCATTGAGTGTTACATTTACATTAATTAATGGATTAAAAAGATAACTGCAAATGCTGGAAATCTGAAATTGCAGGAAATGCACGGCAGGTAACAGAACCGAGGGAGATAAATTGACATTTCGGGTGGACCCCTTCACCAGAACCCTGTCACATTCATTTTACACAAGATCATCTTTGCTCCAGTGCCATTTTTCCACTGGTGTTTGAGGTTTTAATCTGGGCCCCAGGATAATTTGCATCTTAAAAAGCACAGCTTGTTGTCTGTTTCTGGGCTTAATATAGCAAATGTAAATGTGAAGCATGTGAATGTGTAGCTCTCAGTTGTGCCAAACAGTCAGACATATTTGTACCTCAAATTCATTTTTGGATTTCATGGTCTATAAATAAATGTCGTTTTTCTATGGCCCAATGGAGGCATTTGTGCTTTGCACGTGCAAAAAAATGATAAAATCCTGAGTTATTTATAACTACCATTGAATAGAATGGCCGCACAATGAGTTTTGGAGCACAGAGAGGAATGGTCACTGGGGAAAATTATTACCATTTAAATCTGAAATCTCTTTTTTGAGCTATGGCTGTACTATACAGGTAGGGCCTGTGAGGTAGTTCTGAATTGGTTGGTGAATGCCGGATTTATATTACATGCGCTGCTGTTAAAGCAACCATGATGTTGGAAGTAGCGTTGTAATATAAATCAGGTGGCAGTATTTGCCCCTGACAGCACTGAGTGCCACCTTAAAGATGGCTGTTCCCTGTGGTGCCGAAAGCGAGGTGGCGGCAGCATAGGTAACCATCAACCTGTGGCAAAGTGAACTGCCATCAGGCATCACGTTGCTGGCTGTGGGCAATCTGAGTGCTCGGCCGACCCATGCAGGCTAGGATTGCAGCTTTAGATTGGTGCCCTAACTGGATCTTCTCTTGACTCCAGGGCAGAATATTAAAGTTGCTGTTACAAATTTTAAATGATAAACGCACGGGGACATTGCCCATGTACCGTTTTTGTGTTAGTATCGATTGCAGTGAAAGCTCCGCAGTATAATCTGGGAGAATCCCAAAGCCATGGGAACCCCAGCACCGTGGGGACCCACGTTCATTTATAATCATCAACTGGCCAGAAATGGTGCACTGTGCTTATTGAAGTTTTTTCTGTTGTAGTTGGTCAGGTTATCTTGATCGTGAGTTGATGGAGATTATGAGAATACTAGGTCTTCGCCATGTACATTAGCACAGAAACTCTTAATGGGAACAGGAAAGGGATTTGTAAACCATTGTCTTGTATGACTAGTCCACTGGGTAAATTTGTTGCTAATGAAACTCCTATTGATTAGTGAAAGGAGTTGTCAAACAGTAACCTACAGCAGTGGTGGAGTAATTGGTGTGTATTTGTTCTGAACTGTGTGTGTGCTAACAGTGGAATCACTTCAGTTTCAGTCTTCAGTATCCCTCATCAGCCCCATTTGTGCTGCATGATATTGCTCCCGTGAAGCACCTTTAGACGTTTTACTATGTTAAATGCGCTATATAAATGCAACTTCTTGTGCCTGGTGTGATTCTACTTTCTCTGTACAGCACTGGAGGCTCATAGTCAGTCCTAACACCGGCCTATCACACCATGTTCCCCCATACTTCCTTCCTACGTATGGTATATTTCAGAACTAAGCCTCACTCTTCATCTGAAAGCCCCAGTAAATAAAATTGATGATGTATTCGCTGTGTACGGTGAGGCGTAAATACACTGCAGCTTCATTTGTGTTTTAATTGAGACAGGTAGAGGACCACGTCCAGCAGTGCAGGACACCCATCAAGATTGAAAAGATTCCAAGAGCTGAAGTGAATCAGCAAGTAGCGCCAGGCATGGATTTTAACAGCTGAAGATTGTAGGAGGAAGGGAGATAAGGAATTGCAGTTTTGAAGTAGTGGGAAACAAGGAGTTAAAGTAGAGGGTGGGATCAGGCTAAATTTCAACATGGCGAGGATGTGGGGAGGAGGAAGAGGACGCAAGGTGCTGCATGAGAGCACCCTGAGTTGATTCTCCCTTGAATTTTTCCTTCCTCCCTGTTAAAAATACTTGGCACCTGCTCAGCACCTTCCCACCCTCGCAGAGCTGAGACCGGCTATAAACAGTGTGAACGATCGTGATCATGGTTCATGCCCTATCACGCCATAGTGCAGCACAAGGCAACTCCAGTGTGCTGCTTCACTGTGTTGCAGCTATAGTTTTTAATTTCATTTTATGTGCTGAATAATGAGTTTCTGTCACTAAATGCAGCAGCCAGTACAAAGCACTATATACAGCACGCACTGCAGTGCTGAACCTGGGCTCAAGACAGGCACAGCAGTACAGAAATTTCAAAAATCAACGCTGATGTGAGCACCAATATTGCCTGACTGGTTGCTGTAGTTATTGATTGTTGAGTCAGTCTTCATAGCTGATACTTAGTTTCATGCCACACCCATTTGTTTTACCATCTTGATAGTGCCCACACTGGCATGGGTGGTATTGGAAGTGTGTCACCTGGATGTGTTTCCACTGGTAATCACAGGCATGCAAATAGCATCACTCTCTGTCTCTGTCTCTGCGGAAATCAGGCCTGTCTTGAACACTACGGTGTGAAATTGAAGTGCCCCTAAACCTTTTTTTTGTATTATAGTTTTTAAAAATAACTATAATCAGGTCTTCACTGTGGCTCACCTCTTTTGAAATTAGAAAAGTCTGGTGGGTGCATTTGTATTCTAATAAGAATGAAAGCAGTGCCGGGAGTGCAAGTGAGTGGGCACGGGGAATGGAGAAACACCACGACGTAGAACTCCCACTGGACATTCCCACTTTCCGGGGAAATCTCTGTGCCTCTTGACTTTTTTTTAAAGGTATACCAAGATGGCAGATGTGATCCTGATGTCCTAACCCGCAGCTATGTGCATGCATTTAACAGCCCCACAAATGAAGGTTACTTGTACCCGTGTCCGTGATTTCTGCCATCCTGTAAGTTCTGCCATCCTGTAATGTCCGAACCTGGAAGTGGAGGTTTAAAAGTTAAAAAATCGAGCCAGGTATCTAGATATTTGTGCCATGCCAGATAATATTTCAGATCTAAACTCAGTTTGTGCAACTTTCACATGCCTACTGCAGGTTGTTATGATGGAGCACAGCAGTGGCTGTCTGTGTGCAACTGATTCCTGGTTGAACAGAAGCAGACTGACCTGGACCAGGACCCATAGCTGACCTAGAACAGCTCCGCTTGATTAGTCTGAATGCAGCATAACAGAGTTTGGAAGGGGCTTCATTGAGAAGTTCTCCAGGATTAATTGCTTTGTCGGTCTTTCGGCAGGTCTGTGAGCTCAGCTTGCTCACTTCATTGCTTTCATTCTAACAGCCATGTAATGTGAAAGATTTGCTTCCTGAATTATTAATAAGTATTCCTGGTCTGGAAGCAGCCAATCCGATGGTTTGCTGTTGAATGCACAGTCATTCCGTTTAGCTGTGTGCATGTTCTTAGTCAGTATCTGTACTGCGTCAGTAGTTAACAGAATATGTTGATTGTACTCTGCAATATAAAAGCTAGTTTTGATAATTGGTGTTTTTTTTTGAGGGGTGGTGGGAGATCAGCTGTACTTTATTTCATAAGTAGTCTGGAGCTGAGGATTCTGAAATAAAAATCCATCTGATTATTGTGTGGGATGTAACTGGCTTACGTCAATCTTTGGCGTTGTTAGAATTCACCTGACAGCTTCTGAAGTGATTTCTTGTCATCTTTGTGAAGCAAAAGCTTACTCCTCTTACTCACTGAATAATCTCAGGTGAAATGAGTTAAGACAAGGATGGGTGGTGGTTGCCTTGATGTTCATTGTATTAGTTCAGCATTAACCTTCTGTTTGTTTGTGCTGACTGGCTGTCTCAGCACCTTATTTTCCGATTGAATGTTACATTGCATACTGTGCCTGCAACAGAAGACTTTCTGTCCTTGCATTTGTATTTTATATATGCTAATCATTTATTTCAATTCCCCTTTCTTGATTGTGACATGACAAAAAGTTCAGGCAGGCAATGCAGAGTTCTGACAAAGCCATTCAGCTGTTCTGACAAAGCGGGTGCTGAGGGCACTCACCACATTTACCAGCACAATATTCTGTACAGTTACGACAGAGAAGGTTTTGGAGGGAGCAGCTCCGTTTTTCCCTAGTTTCTCAGAGTACTGTAGCCCAGAGCGGTGGGGATATTAGTCCACATTCACGATTCCTCCCATTGGCGAATTTCCAATGTCTTGGTGGATTGTGCCACCGTTCCTCCTCCCCCAAGAGAGGGAGGGAAAGTCAAAGAACCAGTCACCACTGGCACCTCTTTCTCATCTCTTGGCACACAGCTCAAGAGCAGCTCTAGCAAAGACTTGCAACCAGTTAGCACACATCAGCCTTCTTGGCTGGGGAGCAAGTGAATTCATTTTTCAAATCAAGACAGGGAGCTGGATGCCATGGAAATGAGCTTTTCCCCATAGCTTTGAAATTAGATAAAAAGAAAGACTTGCATTAATACAGCGTCTTTCACGACATAGGACGTCCCAAGGTGCATTGCAGCCAATGAATTACTTGAAGTGTAGTCACTGTTGTCAGGTAGGAAATGCACCAGCCAATTTACACACAGCAAGCTCCCACAAACAGCAATGTTATCATGACCAGATAATCTGTGTTTTTGTTATGTTGCTTGAGGAATAAATATTGGCCAGGACACCGGGTATAACCCCTCTGCTCTTCTTCGAAATAGTGCCATGGGTTCTTTTACACCCACCTGAGAAAGCAAACGGGGCCTCAGTTTTATGTCTCATCAAACGATGGCACTTCTGACAGTGCAGCATTCCCTCAGTACTGCACTGGAGTGTCATCCTAGATGTTTGTGCTCAGATCTCTGGGGTAGACTTGAATCCACTTGAACCTTCTGACTTAGAGACGAGAGCGCTCCCCACTGAGCCACTGCTGACACCTAAATAAGATGAAGCAGCAAGCAGCAAGCTCAACTCCTTCACACTGAGCAAAATGGATATTGTTGATCTCTTCCTCCTGACTTCCAACGTTACTACAGCATCCTGCTGCTCTCTCCCTCCCGCCCTCCGAGAATGACATTGAATTTACAGCACAGGAACAGGCCATTCGGCCCAACAGGCCAATGCTGGGTATTTATGTTCCACACAAGTGAGTCTCTTCCCATCTACTTTATCTCACCCTATCAACATATTCCTTTCTCCCTCGTGTATTTATCTAGCTTTCCCTTAAATGCAACTTTGCTACAGGCTCCTGCTGCTCTCTGCCTGCTCCAGGATCTCGGCGGGCTGCTGGCACCAATGGCATCAATAGCCCAAAATCAGTCATCGACTGATGAGAAAATTGGAGGGACAAAATTGATTATTATTAAGTAAAGTGCAGATAAGGAATTGTAGATAACAAATTAACGTAGCCGAGCACAGCTTTAAGCAGTCGAGACAATAAAAATGCTCAATAAGCTTGAAAAGATGTCCTAACCAAAACAAAAGCCACGATTGATTACATTACATAGCATGTAATGACAGGATATTTAGCACTTTGCACAGATTGTTGGTGCACTGTATGACGTTATGATAATAAACTTAAAAGGAGCCGGGGGAAGATTCTGCAACTGGACCGTGGAACCTGCAGGTCTTGTCAGAGATTTTGCAGCCCCTTCCTTTCAAATCAAGGCAGGGAATTGTTGATTGAAGCCATCCCATTTTACAGCATTGTTATAATAGCCTGCTTCTCATATTGCAGTAACAATGATTTCAGTATCTACTAAATATAATGTCTCTCTCTCTCTCTCTCTCTCTTTCTCTCTCTCCCCCTCCCTCGTTCCCTCCTGTCCTGTGGGCGAGAACTGATCAGTCAGCTCTGTCCTGGGGATGTTATGAGGAGGCAGGGAAGAGTGAGATGGCAGCTGAAGTGCGCTTATTCAGAATGGGCCTCAAACCCTCCAGGGAATTCTTGGGTAGTCTCAGGATACAGCGTGCAGTGTCCATCATGCTGTACAAACACCATCTGTTCAGCATTATGCTCTTGGTTGCCAGGCTACCTACTACACGCTGTCACAGCTCACTGGAATTGGCTGTGCATTAGCCACATTATCCAGAAGGTAAAAGCAACGTGGTCATGATTAAGCCATCTGCTGGAAAGGCCCAGAGATACCAGGGCAGGACTCCAAGCTGCTAGCCCCACACACTGGAAAAAATGCTTCATGTCAACACTCTTAGTGTTGTACCCGACTGGCTGCGGACATCAGTTAGCCTGTTAGCACCGCGGGGCGGTTTTCATCAAAACACAGAAACATGTTTGCAAGTCTGCGCCTCCATTCGGAGAATAATTACATTTAACAAACCTGTTTCTTGGAGGTCCTGTTTACTCTGTTGTTTCTGTTCAATTAAGCAACTAAAAACAAAAGTATTTGATGGAACATGCCAGAAAAATTGTGCCTTGTGTTAAAAGCTGTTGAGGAAATTCAGTAATATAAGGCTCAAGTATCTCGGTCACATGGGATTTCTTTATGGCTCTCGGGTGAGTTATTTATTAACTCTTGTGAGGACCACAACCCCTTGCACGACATGTTGGCTGAGACTTATGCTTTAATAACCTCATTTAAGTCAGTGCTCTCATCGGTGTTACTGACAGCCCTTGTGCAGTTTTTTTTAGGAAAGCATTTAACAAAGCAGCAGTATTTCTTGATTTTCTTCCCTCATTCGAAGGCAGTGACACTTGCTGGGGTACAATTCAGGCTCACTGCCCTCCAGTAAGTAGTTCCCTCGTGGCCATTCTTCATTTGTGAGCCGAGACGGTGAGTGCTGTTCGACCATGGGGAGAGGAAGCATCACAGCACAGCCTGCCCTAATCTGGTGTCCTCACTGAGAATCCTGGAGACAGACAAGAAGTGGGAGCCTTGACGGAGATGTTGCTCCTTCTCTCGATCAGTGACACTGCGGCCAATTGCAGTGCACCTACTGCCACTCTGGCTGAGTGCAGCTAACGTAGCCAAGGGATTGAACCAAGGACTTTTCTGGTCTGTATGGTTCAGTGCCTTTGACTCAATCAGCCATATCAACACTTATGGCCACAAGAGCAGGGTAGTGACTGGGTACTCTGCAACGAGTGGCTTAACTATTGACCCCTGAAAAATGCAAAAATACTCAAGCAGCACAACACCATCCAGGACGGAATAGTTCGCTTGACTGGAGCCCCTGCCACTGGGCTCAGTCATTACCCCCTCCTAGGGTAGACGTAGATAAGATGTTTCTGCTTGTGGGGTATCCAAAACGAGGGGCAATAAATATAAGATAGCCACTAATAATTCCACTAAGGAAACTTCTTTAATCAGAGAGTGGTGAGAATGTGGAACTTGCTAGCTCATGGAGTAGTTGAGGCACATAGCATAGATGCATTTAAGGGAGAAAGGAATAGAAGGTTATGCTGAGAGGGTTAAATGAAGTAGGAGGCTTGTGTGGAGCATAAACACCAGCAAAGACCAGTTGAACCAAATGGCTTGTTTTTGTGCTGTTAATTCTTTGTCATTTAAACATATTGGACGGCTGCGCACGGCATTTTGGCAGAGCTGGAACACCCATCCTGATGGGGCAAGAGGATGTCACCATGCACCTTGGCGCAGTGTCCCAGAGCTGACGTGCCAAACAAAGTAACAGGGAGAAGGGCTCAAAGAGCCAAAAGCTTATATTTGCCAGTTTCATACCAGTAACGGATGGCATGGACATTGACGCAAGAGGAGTTTGGGCTGCCTCTGAGCTTTGAAATGTGAGTTTGGATAGACAAGAATCATGGAATCATGGAACTTTATGGCACAGAAGGAGGCCATTCGGCCCATCGTGTAGGTGCCGGCCGATAAAGATCTATCCAGCCTAATCCCACTTTACAGCTCTTGCTCTGTAGCCTTGTAGGTTAGGGCACTTCGAGTGCATATCCAAGTACTTTTTAAATGTGGTGAGGGTTTCCGCCTCTACCACCCTTTCAGACAGTGAGTTCCAGACCTCCACCACTCTCTGGGTGAAAACATTTCTCCTCAAATCCCCTCTAAACCTCCTACTAGTTAGTTTAAATCTATGCCCCCTGGTTATTGACTCCTCTGCTAAGGGAAATAGGTCCTTCCTATCCACACTATCTAGACCCCTCATAATTTTATACACCTTAATTAGATCTCCCTTCAGCTTCCTCTATGAAAAGAAAATAACCTCAGCCTATCCAATCTTTCCTCATCGCTTAAATTCTCCAGTCTAAGCAACATCCTCATAAATCTCCTCTGTACCCTCTCTAGTCCTGTAATGTGGTGACCAGAACTGCACGCAGTACTCTAGCTGTGGCCTACTTAGTGTTTTATACAGTTCAAGCATAAACTCCCTCCTCTTATATTCTGTGCCTCAGCTAATAAAGGCAAGTATCCCATATGCCTTCTTAACCACCTTATCTACCAGTCCTGCTACCTTCAGGGATCTGTGGACATGCACTCCAAGATCCCTCTGTTCCTCTACATTTCTCTGTGGCCTACCGTTTTTTGGGCTAGATTTTCGACAGGTTTGCGACTTTTTTTTTGTCTGGACGGAGCACAAAAACGACTTTTTTTGGCACAAAACGAGTTGCACAACATTTTGCGCCCGGGCGGTAATTTCAGCAGTGGTTTTGCGCTGACGTTAAATCTTAGCGCCAGCCCAATGTTTTCACCGTTTTGATGACGTGCAACGCTGCACTATTGCCCTGGGCAGAAAATTCGCCGATATCGCCCAATTTACCATCCGCCCAGGAACCGCCAGAACAAATCAATTGAACCCAGGTCGGACCCAGGGCGCATCTGGCACTAATGACGCCATCTTGAAAACGGAGCAGAAGTTCAGTGCATAAAAGGATTGGGAGAAGAAGTTTTATGTGAGCTTATAGTTCGTTTTAAAGGATATTTAAGGACATTTTTTAAAATGGGGGCTATACAATGTCAGCAATTATTCCTGGCTACTTTTTCTATGCAGCGTCGAACTGGAAGGCTTATTGATGAGCATTTTGAGCGTAATCGAAGAGGTCGGAGGCGTATGGGGAGGAGGCCTTATCCCCCAAGAGTTTACAGGCAACAGCACTCATACCTGAAGCTCTCTGAGGCACAGTGCATTAGAAGGCTACGCTTCCGAAAAGAGGTGGTCACAGAGATATGTCAGCTCATAAAGACAGACCTACAGCCTACCAGCGGCAACAGGACTGTACTGCTCGTTGAGGTGAAGGTGACTGCGGCACTTGCCTTCTATGCCTCCAGCTCCTTTCAGGCATCAGCAGGGGACATATGCTCCATCTCGCAGCATGCTACACATTGCTGCATTCGTCAGGTGACGACTGCACTGTATGCATGCAGGACAGACTTCATAAACTTCCCAATGACCAAGTTGGACCAGAATGAGAGGTCTATAAGTTTTGGATGAATTGCTGACTTCTCCAAGGTTCAGGGTGCCATTGACTGAGCACCTTTACTCATTGGAGTTTTCAGAGGTTTACTGAAACTGAAAGGGATTCCACTCCATGAACGTTCAGATCGTCTGCGACCACACTCAGCGCATCATGGTAGTCAATGCCCAATATCCAGGGAGCATCCATGGTGCTTTCATCTTGTGTGAGAGCAGTGTCTCATGCCTGTTCGAGCATAAACCACAAAGCCAGAGCTGGATGCTGGGGGACAAAGGTTATGGCCTCGCCACCTGGCCCATGACCCCCCCCTCTGGAACCCTCAGATAGAAGCTGAGCATCGCTATAGTGAGAGCCATATAGTCACACACAACATCGTCGAACAGACAATTGGAGTGCTCAAGCAGCGCTTCCAATGCCTGGACCACTCTAGAGGCTGCCTGCAATACATCCCTTATTTTGGTGTGCTGCTGCTACACAACTTAACCATCATGAGGGGACAGAATTTGCCAATGGGAACTGCAGGACCACCTCAGGAGGGAAAGGAGGAGGAGGAGGACTAGGAGCCTGTCAAGGAACCCATGCCACCACCACCACCTCCACCACCACCTCAAGGGAGACTTTGGCAGCATTCACCACTACAAAAGCCTGACGTCAGCGGCTCATAATTCAATGCTTTGCTTGAAGAATGAACGACACGTTTGACTGTTTCCTGGCCACTCTATCCCACCATGTTGACTATTTCCCCTCTTCCGCAAATGAGACACTACACAGGAAGGTGAACAAAAGAATTTAATAAACATTGTAAACTTGTGAAACATAATTTTGAAACTTAAATAAAATTTGAACTTGAACAGAATTTGTAAACTTTTAAAATTTTTATAAAATAACAACAAGTCAACAACTGAACAACAACCCCTGCACCGAAGGTCTTGTACCTCCGACTCTTCCCCCCCCCTTCACCCTAACCTCCCTCCCTCGCACTACCCTCGCTCGCATCATGACCCTACCCTAGTTGGCACCAAGAGCTCGCGCAGCATGGCAGCCGGAGTCCTGCTGTATTGGGAGGAGAGACAATGGAGGCGCCATGTGTGGATCCACTGGAGATGCTCAGGGTATGGAAGGCCCGGCTTCTGTCTCTCGAGCCTCTTGCTCGGCATCACCACTCACAGGTGATGTGGGTCTGGGTGTGACACTGGGGACTGCAGTATTTCAGATGGAGGCCATCAATTGTGCGTGGGCATTGACAGCCATGCAGGTTGCTTGGCTCGCACAGCCAATCTGCGACCGACCTCCGTTATGTTCACAGATAGTGTTGCGATGTTTGCGGGAATCCTATCCAATACCTCTAGGGGCTGTCGGATGAGCTGGACGCTCTCCCTGGACAATCCCACCATGTCCAGTCGTGCGTCCACCTGTCTGTCAACAGACCGGCTTTGCCGACTCACTCTCCGGAGAGATGGCATACAGGATTCAACCCCGGGAGTGCATTGCTGCACGGCACTAGTACTCGCAGCCTCGGATGAATGAAAGCCCGAGAATGTTTCATCCTCGGACGAGGTGTTGTACAAAGGAAAAAGAGGTGTCGATTGCATCTTCCCCTCCCCTGCCCCCCGCCGGAATAGGCTGCTCTGTCCGCTCCTCTCCTTCAAATTCCTCGTCCTCTTCCTCCTTCTTGTCCCCCACCCCCCCCGCCTCCCGCCCCCCCTTCCTCCCACATGACAGCCTGAGGTGGAGGCTTCCTTTGAAGGATTTTGCGAGCAGCAGGGGAGGGGGCAGGGTGACATGAGTAAGGTCACATAGTACAGGTTCATTTGAAGGACTGCTGCTACTCCATTATATGTAGTCCATAGACACTGCATGACATTGCCCTAGCCCTAGACCACAGACACTACATCACATTGCCCCAACCCTAGTCCACAGACACTGCATCACATTGCCCCAACCCAGCCCGGGGAGTGTGCAGGACTTACCCTCACTATCGAACGGGGGGTCAGCACCCCCACAGGTAGTTGCCCTCGCTGAGGCACCGAAATGACCAGCCACTCTTTCCTCGATGTCTGTCAGAGGCATCCTTCGGGATGGACCGCCGCCTGTCTGCCGCTGCTCCTGGCGATTGTGGGACATCTTTCTCTGCAAAGATGACAATGGGAGTGGTTACCAGAGGGCCCATCTGCTCTTGTGGCACACACAGATAGCCACCAAAGCACTTATACCATACATTTAATACAGTCCTCTGTTTAATGGACCTGGAAGTTGCACGTGGTTCATGAGGAAGACATCGAAGTGCAGAAACATCTTTTAAGATCTCAGAAAGCAATCTTAATAATGTGTAAAGACCAGTCATGGCAAATAAGATGCAACACTAAGCCTATCTATACCAACAGCATGAGAACAAATAGTGCGTCAGATTTATAATTTAAGAAATGAAGGAGTGCATCAATAAAAATGTTACTTACTCTAATGACGCTGAAAAGGTCATTAAACCACTTGCGGCACTGTGTGTGGATCCTTCGGATGGCGTCAATATAGGAGACCTCCTCAGCTATGCTGGTCCAAATTCTACGAAAAACCGCTGAAAGGGGTTTACTTGCACCCCCGCTGTTTAATTCTGCCCATCTCCTTTCAGCAGCACTGACAAGGGACTACTGACCTTTCTGGCTCTTAGAATTAAATCTAAAAATGGCTGATTCAGCCCTGGGTGTACTGCGCATGCGCGGGCACTCCCTGACAGCTGACCAGGAGCGCGGGAAGAAATAAAAAAATTGCAACAAAAAAAAAATTGCGTATGTGCAGAAGGTCCGATATTTTCCGCTCGCAAACTTCAGCTCCGGCGCACAAATTCAGTTGTGCAACGCTGAATCTATCGCTTTCGCTAACGTTCTTGACCGTGCGCTAAATTTTGTGAGCTCTGGCGGTAACAGTAACCCAGCGGTAAAAAAAATATTTTGCCATGATTAACGCCCGAAAACAGGTCAAATTGCAAAAACCCGAAATTCTAGCCCATTGTGTATTCCCTTGCCTTGTAAGCCCTCCCCAAATGCATTACCTCACACTTCTCCGGATTGAATTGCATTTGCCACTGTTCTGCCCATCTGACCAATCCATTGATATCTTTCTGCAGACTACAGCTTTCTTCTTCATTATCAATCACACGGCCAATTTTTATATCATTTGCAAACTTCTTAATCATACCCCCTACATTCAAGTCCAAATCATTTATATATACCACAAAAGCAAGGGACCTAGCACTGAGCCCTGCGGAACCCTGTTGGAAACAGCCTTCCAGTCACAAAAACACCCATCGCCATTACCCTTTGCTTCCTGCCTCTGAGCCAATTTTGGATCCAACTTGCCACATAGCCTTGGATCCCATGGGCTTTTACTTTCGTGACCAGTCAGCCATGTGGGACCCTATCAAAAGTCTTGCTAAAATCCATATAGACGACATCAAATGCACTACCCTCATCGACCCTTCTTGTTACCTCATCAAAAAATTCAATCAAGTTAGTCAGATATGACCTTACCTTAAATCCATGCTGACTGTCCTTGATTAATGTGTGTCTTTCTAAATGAAGATTTATCCTGTCCCTCAGAATTTTTGCCAATCATTTTCCCACCACCGAGGTTAGGCTGACCGGCCTATAATTACTCGGGTCTATTCCTTTCTCCCTTTTTAAACAACGGTACAACATTAGCATTCCTCCAGTCCTCCAGCACCACACCTGTAGCCAGAGAGGATTGGAAAAGGATGGTCAGAGCCTCTGCTATTTCCTCTCTTGCTTTTCTTAACAACTTGGGATACATTTCATCCAGGCCTGGGGATTTATCCACTTTCAAAGATGCTAAACCCCTTAATATTTCCTCTTTCACTATGTTTTTTTCATCTAATATTCACACTCCTCCTCCCTGATTGCAATGTCTACATCATTCCTCTCTTTTGTGAAAACAGACGCAAAGTATTCATTAAGAACCAGACCCACATTGTCCGCCTCCACACATAGGTTACCTTTAAGAAGTGAGGGAGTATTGGCAATGATACAAGAGGAACGTAGTTTGATTGAAAAAAGCAAATGAATTGGATTGGGCAGGTGTTGAGAGGAGATGGGATACTGAAAGAGGTGTTAGAAGGGCAGGTTGAAAGAAATAAACCAAGAGGGAGGAGAAGAGGAATGCTTCTGGACCGCCTGAAGAATGAGAGGTTGTGTGGAAAATTGAAGAGAGAAGCACGAGACAGAGTGTGGCTTGGAGAAGGGGGAATTATGCCAGAACCTGCCTTAGGCAGGCCACCGACGATGAATTGATTGCAGGGAAATCTACTTTAAAGAGCTCCTGGGACCCCCTTCCACCATGACCTAGCCCTGGCACTTAACGCATCACCTGCTTCATCTAGGCATTCATGTAGGATATTGGGCGGAGCTGCTGGGATTTGGGGCAGCTGACGTCATCTCGCCAGTTCCACCTCTTCCACTGATATTGCCACAGGAAAGAGGGCACATAAAATGGCCAGCCCACTTTCTGAGGAAATTTGGAATGGATGCAAAAAGGGTGGAGTTTTGACGGATCCTGTTCAAAATTTTCTGCCCCCAGGAACGCAAAATTTGCATTTCTAAACGTCAGGATTTTTGGGGCTAAAATGTCTTTATGTTATCTGTTGAGTGCCAGTGCTAAAAATGTGTCTGTATTATGTGGGATGGATTAATTATATGCATATTAATGCTGAAAATCTACAATGTGTTTTATTTGAAACACATGCGTTTTTTTCAACGGATGCATATACTGTAATTTGTACGTTTTTTTGTTCTGACACACTGTGCCACAGAATGGGATGACAAAATTCACACCCGCCACTTAGCCTAGTGTGACTTCCCAATCTCAGTGGGGGGAAAGGGAACGTGTAGGCTGAGCACGTCCCTAAAGAGAGGGAAAGAAAGCAAGTAGAAAGTTAGTGCTGTTCTCCCACACCTCCTAGTGGACAGTTTACTTTGCAGCTATGACAGAAAGCAAGTAGCAGAATTGACCCTTCTCTCTCTCTCTCTCTCTCTCTCCCAGATAATGGGAAACATTCTGTTACTTTTTTATTTATAAACTAAGGTCCATTGCAGGACACTAAAGTTGAAAAAAGAAACTAAATTTAATACCTCACATATACGTCAAACATTTTGGGCCCAAAAATGTATGGGCTGCAATCCTAGTGCCGTCCAGAACCGACCCTTCCGGAGATTGCGAGGTTAGTGGGAGGGCACCTCATTTACATGTGCCACAACCCCAGAACCGGGCCACCATTTTGAGAGGGATAACAAGGTTCACCGCTCCCCGCCCCCACCGCCATGCCAGGGACGCTATATAATATCACCCTCAGACCCCTGTATAAATGAGCCAACCTCTAAATTTGTAAAAAAAAATCTGCATCATCGGGCGTCCATGCTGCTTTCCTAGATTGGACTCCCTGGTAGGGATTCTTCTGGAGGTGGCCATACCTCTTCTCACTGGGGGGGGGATCAGACTCTGGACCTCATAGGGAACAAAAAAATGGGAATACCCAATGTAGGGCGTCTCTACTCACTCGGACGTGGCAGACCTTGCAAGGGGCAGGCAGAGACTCCACTTCTCACAACTCTTAGCTATCCCAACTAAGATAGGGTGCTGGTGTAACCTGATCCTGGCCTATTCCCAGTGTGTGAGGTTGTGGGTGTGGATGGGGGTTGTCCAAATTCCACTTTTTTCATGAACTCGCATGAAAAACAGATTTTGTAAATTGACATTTCAATAATATATTTTTTTAAATGTTAAATGGGAAAAGATTTGCACGTTGACATTGTTCTGAAAAGCCAAGTAAAGTATATCTTATGTATGTTGACTTTATCAGAAAAATTGTGCTTTTTCTACCTGATAATTAAGGGCGCATAAGAACATAAGAAATAGGTGCAGGAGTAGGCCCCTCGGCCCTTCAAGCCTACTCTGTCATTTAATAAGATCATGGCTGATCTTTTACCTCAACTCCACCTTCTCGCACTATCCCCATATCCCTTGATGCTTGAAAATGAGTGCATGCCACACATATAAGGGACTGATTTCACAGCGAGAGTAAACAAAATTAACGTTTGCAGTCTTAAAATCAGAAGCTGGTATCCAGTACTGGGTGGCGCAGTTGTTTTATGTCAGGGACAGACAGCACATCAACGCTTCAACAAACTGCACGTCTGCTTCAAACCGCTGTAGAAAAATTATAGACATTTTCAAACCCTGCGTTTGTTCTGGTTGTACAGATGAGCCTTGGGTGAAGCCGTGTCTCATTTGCTGAGAGCTGGCCCACATGAGACAACAGAATATAAATGGAAACGGGTGCACTCTGTCTCTCTCGTGTGATCCTCCCCAGCTTTGCAGCACATCACTTGCATGCATGGGCAAAAGTGTAGTCCAGCAGTGGTGTGCAATGTGCAGATGGAGACATTCAAGATGAATGTGTGTGAGTAGAGGCAAAATTGGCACTTGACGGGCACATGTAAATTCCTGCACTTCGTGAAAAATACATTTTCACCCCATTGTGTTTTTCTTGAAATATTCAAAAATGCTGGTAATGTATAAATTTCAGCAGCACTCTGTTTTCTGGAAATACTCCTATATTGTCCTTAATCAATTGCAATATATTAAAGAAAGTACATAAGTGCATCGGGGCTTTGCAGTGCAGATTTACCACTTTGTTATAGCTGCAAAGCAATCGTAAAATGCTGGCCGCTTCTGAGCTGCAACTCGAAAACTGTCAGTGCACCTGCCAATCTGTGACCTCGAATGACCTCGACTATGTTTACTCTTAATTTTGAGATGTTCTGCCCTTAAAGGGGCAGGCCAGCTTAACACAGCTCCACTTCAGCAGCAAAATAAGACAGGTGCAATATGAAAAAGCACATCATCTGATTTACAGTGAGCAACACTGTATATATATTTTACATACATTTTAGAACATAAAGGCTGAAAATGCTAGAAATACACATCCAGTCAGTCAGGATTGGACAGTGAAAGATATCTTACCGTTTTCAGGTGTAAGGCTACAACCAGAACGTCAACCTATCTTCCTCTTTTAGGTGCTGTGCAGACTGCTGTGCGTTTCTAGCATTTTGTGTATTTTATTTCAGATTGCCACCATTTGTAGTTTCTGATTTACCTCAGCCTTTATATAAATCTACTGTTTTTGACAGAAATCTAACCAAATAAAAATGAAACGGGCTGAGGTTACAAAGGATTGAGTTCAAGGTAACTGTAAACATGAGGTTGCGATCAACTATGCTTTCTTCCAGATCTTTTTTAATTGTTTACTGCTCATATTCCATAAACCATTTTTCATCCTCAATAAAGTCACTGACCTACAACTGAGATCAAAAAAATGGCTAATCAAAATACTCATCCATTGTAACAACACCGCTACTGAAATCTGCTGTTGATTTAAAAAGGAACGTTTTGCAGAATATTGTTAGTGTTATTCCATCCATGTTTTAGCAAGATTAGCAAAATCATCCTTTAGTAGTTTCTGTTTGACCTCACTGGAGTTTAGTAGTTAGCTTTCATTGATTCCCTGCAATATTTTAAAGTTGTTTCTTGGCTTGGGAAAGAGGAAGAGAAGTGTTGCATTTCTGCCCTTATAAGTAATGTTAAGAGCAGATTAATGACGAAATGTAGCCTACAGTTTGGCTGAAGACTTTTCTGCAGTCAGGTCTGTTATTCATCATAGGGTCTTAAATTTGCAAATCCAGAGACTGACCTTGAGCCTGTTGTCAAGTGAGACACTTGGTGAAAATCCATCATTGTCATGAATGTTACATTTTTGGGGGTGAGGTGTTGTGCTGCTGCAGTCTCTTGCTGAAGTTGTGAGTTTTGTTGTTGTATATGTAGGAATAGGTCAGAGGTGAAAATGACATTTAATGGCTTATTTCCCCACTCTGCACCTTCGGTGAGGAGTTTTGCCCGCCGGTGCACCAGATTGGAAATTCAGGCGCTAAGCATCTAAACTGATGGTTGTAAAATCACAAGTCGGCGTGAACAGAATTTTCGATATGCACATCTGGCAAGTGAGGTCCCCCCAAAAAATTAACGCTTAATTCTTAGTTTATTTACCTCTTTTATTTTGAAATGCACACACACTGTATGATCATTCTTTGTTACCCCTTTCGATTTTCTCCCCTGTTCTGAAGTCTCGTGCTGGAATATGGCTCCAGGACCTCACTTAAGTGGCCATTCTTCATTTGTCAAGTGAGTGACTACAGCTAGTCAACATTTAAAGGTATCACATGCCAGACCTGACCCTGTCCTCACCTACAAGCTTGCCTTTTCCAGCAATGGGTCAAAGGATAGCAGACAAAAACATGAACCCTAGTTGATATTTTTTTCTTATCCCAGGGCCAGGTGCACTGAAACCAATAGAAGCAACCCGACCTCTGTCCAGCAGCCCGACCTCTGTCCAACACCCTGACCTCTGTCCAACACCCTGACCTCTGTCCAGCACCCGACCTCTGTCCAGCAACCCAACCTCTGTCCAGCAACCCAACTTCTGTCCAGCAGCCCGACCTCTGTCCAGCAGCCCGACCTCTGTCCAACACCCTGACCTCTGTCCAGCACCCGACCTCTATCCAGCAACCCAACCTCTGTCCAACACCCTGACCTCTGTCCAGCACCCGACCTCTGTCCAGCAACCCGACCTCTGTCCAACACCCCGACCTCTGTCCAACACCCTGACCTCTGTCCAGCACCCGACCTCTGTCCAGCACCCGACCTCTGTCCAACACCCCGACCTCTGTCCAACACCCCGACCTCTGTCCAGCACCCCGACCTCTGTCCAACACCCCGACCTCTGTCCAGCACCCCGACCTCTGTCCAGCACCCGACCTCTGTCCAACACCCCGACCTCTGTCCAGCACCCCGACCTTTGTCCAACACCCCGACCTCTGTCCAGCACCCGACCTCTGTCCAGCACCCGACCTCTGTCCAACACCCCGACCTCTGTCCAGCACCCCGACCTCTGTCCAGCACCCCGACCTCTGTCCAACACCCCGACCTCTGTCCAGCACCCCGACCTTTGTCCAACACCCCGACCTCTGTCCAGCACCCCGACCTCTGTCCAACACCCCGACCTCTGTCCAGCACCCCGACCTCTGTCCAGCAACACGACCTCTGTCCAGCAACATGACCTCTGTCCAGTACCCCGACCTCTGTCCAGCACCCCGACCTCTGTCCAGCAACACGACCTCTGTCCAACACCCCGACCTCTGTCCAGCACCCCGACCTCTGTCCAGCACCCGACCTCTGTCCAGCACCCGACCTCTGTCCAGCAACCCAACCTCTGTCCAGCAACCCGACCTCTGTCCAGCACCCGACCTCTGTCCAGCACCCGACCTCTGTCCAGCAACCCAACCTCTGTCCAGCAACCCGACCTCTGTCCAACACCCGACCTCTGTCCAACACCCGACCTCTGTCCAGCAGCCCGACCTCTGTCCAACACCCCGACCTCTGTCCAACACCCCGACCTCTGTCCAACACCCCGACCTCTGTCCAGCACCCGACCTCTGTCCAACACCCCGACCTCTGTCCAGCACCCCGACCTCTGTCCAGCACCCCGACCTCTGTCCAACACCCCGACCTCTGTCCAGCAGCCCGACCTCTGTCCAGCAACCCGACCTCTGTCCAGCAGCCCGACCTCTGTCCAGCACCCCGACCTCTGTCCAGCACCCCGACCTCTGTCCAGCAACCCGACCTCTGTCCAACACCTCGACCTCTGTCCAACACCTCGACCTCTGTCCAACACCCCGACCTCTGTCCAGCAACCCGACCTCTGTCCAGCACCCCGACCTCTGTCCAGCACCCCGACCTCTGTCCAGCAACCCGACCTCTGTCCAGCAACACCACCTCTGTCCAGCAACCCGACCTCTGTCCAGCAGCCCGACCTCTGTCCAACACCCTGATCTCTGTCCAACACCCCGACCTCTGTCCAGCACCCCGACCTCTGTCCAGCAGCCCGACCTCTGTCCAACACCCTGATCTCTGTCCAACACCCCGACCTCTGTCCAGCACCCCGACCTCTGTCCAGCACCCCGACCTCTGTCCAGCACCCCGACCTCTGTCCAGCAACACGACCTCTGTCCAGTACCCCGACCTCTGTCCAGCACCCCGACCTCTGTCCAGCAACACGACCTCTGTCCAGCAACACGACCTCTGTCCAGCACCCCGACCTCTGTCCAGCACCCCGACCTCTGTCCAGCACCCGACCTCTGTCCAACTATCTGACCTCTGACCAGATAGAGGTCTTCAAACTCAGCGCAGACTGAGACCTTCCTGGTCTATATTGCTCTGCGCCATATTGGGCAGTATATTCACCCATTGGGAATTTTGACAGAGCTGCATTTAACATTTTATCAAGTGTAAATTCATGGATAATTGAGTGATCACTTAAAATTTGAATTATCCACAGGGAGGGAAATATTCACACTTCGAACAAACATGCCCCGTAGATGTATGGTTCAAGATTAGATTAATATTTAGAAATTAAGGGAATTTCATAACCTTTGTTAAAAAAAATGAATACACGGTTGAGTACTTAGCAGTGATTAGCTCACTAAAAATGTTCGTCCTACTCAGTGACCTTGAAATCAGGTTTGAGATATTAGATGAACACTTGGGGGTAAATTTTGCAAGACCCCATGTTGCCAGTGGGTCCTGGCACACAGCCAGTGGGGATTGCAAACTCCTGGGCGGTTTGCCCACAACTTGCTGCCCATCGATTCCAAAGAACAGGAACTGAAGGGCATAATGACCACAATTTTGCAATTCCCGTCAGCTGTATGTATGGCACCGTCAGCGGTTTGGGGCCTTGCAAAGTTGACTTTACTGTTGACCTTGGCAAAGGATTTGGGATCAGGGTTGTGATTCCACTGAGTTGCCTGAAAATGGCGGGTGGCCGTGTCACTATGAGCATATCTAGGGTGCTGAGAAGTCCAGCCTAAGTGCCCGGATTAGGGGAATGTCAAAGCCGCTTTAAAAAGTGCTGAGCAGTTATAACTATCAGGAATGACTGAACAGGCTGGGGCTCTTTTCTCAAAAAAAAAGAGAAGGCTGACAGGTGACCTGATAGAGGTGATATGAAGGGGCTCGATTAGATGGATGGAGAGAAGATGTTTCCACTTATGTGGGAGTCCAAAACTAAGGGGCTATAAATATAAGATAAAATAAATCGAGTAAGGAATTCTAGAGAAACTTCTTTACTGAGAATGTGGAACTTGCTACCACAAGGAGTAGTTGAGGCAAATAGTATAGCTGCATTTAAGAGGAAGCTAGATAAGTTCATGAGGAAGAAAGGAATAGAAGGATATGTTGATGGGGTGAGATGGGAAGAGACTCCTGTGGAGCATAAATACCTGCATAGACCTGTTGAGCCAAATGGCCTGTTTCTGTGCTGTGAATACTATATTTAAAACTTTTTAATTGTGCCACATCTTTGGCTGGTAGGCAGACCATGATGTGAACCTGGACCACTAGTGGTAACCACATCCGTCAGAGGTCGGGAAGGTATATTTGGTCTGACCAGGCAAACTTCCACTCACCATACACCGGGTCCAACTGATGGCCTGGGGTACGAGAGTTCAAATGTTCAGAATGCCTGGTCCCACCTCCCCCTCCATTACGATGATGGTCTTGTCAGGAGGAGACTCTGCCCGCATAAACCACACAGGAAATTTCACTAAAAGGTCAGGACCCAGTTTCCTGGCCTAGTTTCCGGCTGTTCTTGCATACTCTCACCAAAGTTACAGTGAGGGATCGTCAGAATGGCTGGAGATTTTGGGGCCAATGTGCCTCTAGGGACTGCCCTTGGCTCAGTGGTAGCACTCTCACCTCTGAGTTAGAAGGTTGTGTGTTCAAGCTCCACTCCAGAGGCTTAATCACAAAATCCATGCTGTCAATTCAACGCAACACTGAGGAAGTGCTGCACTGTTGAAGGTGCCATCTTTCGGATGAGATGTTAAACCGAAGCACCATCTGCCCCATCCAATCTACATAAAAGATCTCATGTCACTATTCAACTTATCCCTCAATCTATATCGGTTAAACAGATTGTCTGCTCATTTATCTCATCGGTGTTTGTGGAACCTTGCTGTGCACAAATTGGCTGCTGCATAAGCCTACAATCCAACAGTGAAAAGCACTTCATTGGCTGTGAAGCGCTTTGGGACATCCTGAGGTCATTAAAGGCATTACATATATGCAAGTTCTTTCTTTGACAAGCAAAACAAATTTCCACTGGAATTCTGTCAGGCTAACTTAACCAATATCAGTGAATACCCTGAGCTATCTTAAGCAGCGTTAAATAAGGCAGCATCATTTTTTAAATCATTATTTCTATAATTGCTAACTGATGTGACCTTATTACATGTGCAATGTTGTCACAGGAGATGACGTTGGCGATGAAATATAGAACATTACTTAACTATGAGGCAATTTTGAACGGTGTTGTTATTACTACAGATCTAAGATCAGTACCTGTAGAGTGTGATGTGCACCCCGCAGATTGGATTTACACTGCCACTTGCTTGTCACTCTCTGCCCAGTGCAGAGCTCCAAATACCAGTTAAATTTTAATTGTAAGAAAGAAGCAGTGGGAGTGTCTGGCATTCTCCTGTCATTAAAAGCAATATTTGAGGAAAGTCTGGGTATTGAATTTTGAAAGTCTGAGATTTGAAAAAACTGGAATATGACTAACCGTAATCACTCTGAGCTACTCAAGAGTTATTAACAAGGATCCTTGACAAGAATAGCAGCGTTTGTTTAGTTCCAGAAGCTTCTGTGCTGTACTGCATTGGACCTCTACCAGCTGACTTGCAACCCCCGCTGGTTAGGAGAGACCACCCATCCCCTGAGGGCAGAAACCCAATTTAGCTTCCGGGAGCAGGGAAGTGGAATGTATACAGCTCTGTGGAACTGGAGGCCCTCACTGAGAAGCGTGCCGGACTGGATCAGAAGCAGCATGCACAGGGAAAGTCAATAATAATTCATGAATGCACTGTACCACAGCTAACTTTTAAAAGGGAAGTTTATCTATTAAACTCTTGTATGATTCCAAAACGTTGTACAGAGGGATCTCTGTGCACTTTGCCAGAATCTCTTATTACGCTCTTTCTGGCCTGTTATAAAACTGTAGCCTGGATGCAGAACCGTGTGGGGGTGAAATTAGAGCTGGTTGCACCCGTTTTCCAGCCAGCAATTGGGTACGAGGAGGTCCAATTTAGGAGGCAACCGCAAACGCCCAAACAATGTCGAAAACATGTCCGCCATATTGGTTCGGGTGCAGCAGGGGCAGGCCTGGTGGCTGCTTGGGCCTCACATTCAGCCCACTGAATATGCTAATAATGGGCCAAACGCCTGTTTTAGGACCCAAAACGGATATTGGATAGCCCTGAACACAGCAAGTGTCGGGCCTGCTTTACATGCGGCCTAACCAGCGACCACTGGAAGCCAACAGCAAAATGGTGCTGGCTACCGCCCCCATCCCCCACCCTCTCCTGATTGCCTCCCCTCCCCCGATACACTTTAGACCCTCAGTCGGTATCCCAGCCAGCCAATGTTGCTGCCTCTGCGGCCGGCAAGCTGCCTCTGAGGTGGCACTGGCGCCCGCAGCTCACCGGTCGTATATTAATGAGACCGGTGGATTGATTTGCCATGGTCCTGCCCCCAGCCTCATTCAACATGTGCAGCGTGCAGTGTAGATCGGCCACTAATGAGGGGCGCTGCCCATCATCCCCTGTCCTCATTCATGATGTCACTGGAGTGGAACTTTACAATGTCACAGCAGCGAGAGCTCCAGACAAAATGTCTGCTCCCAGGCTGCCTCCAGCGTGCTGTTTGAAAGCATTAAGCAGGGCAACATGGGTGATTGAGAGACAGCAGTAAGTGTACAGATACTGTATCGCTTTTTATAACATGTAAGGATAAAGGATCCATTCAGTAGACTGTACTTCATCCTTAAGCTGTTTAGTCTGCCGTGGCATGGAAGGCAGAATTCTAGATTTGGCACTCTGCCTGAAATTCTGGGATTTCTCTGTGACACTGTCTGAGAGCCAGTTGGTCTGAGCAGTGAATGCAGTAAAACTTGGTACAGTATAGATAAGTCTGCACTTGTTGCCTATTTTAAGCTTGCCACGCATAGGGAGCTGACTTATCTGCTGGTGTCATTTTACATTAATGTAATCTAAAATTGCAGGGAGCATGGGTCGGAGATGGAGCTGTGACTTTGGAGCCCCTGTTTTCCAACCTGTGCTCCATGCATGCGTGGCTCCCTGCTGGGAAATGCGAGATCACGGAATTTCCCCATACAATAATTTTTCTGCTAAGTATTCTACTCTGAGTCACCATAATAGTTGACACTGAGCAGTCATTTAAAGTACACACTGAAGTGACTTTATTTTTAAGAACAATTTTTTTCATGGCCTGAATGACATGCTTCCTCTCACAAATTAAGCAGTTCCGTCTCAAATAAATAGGGAAAAGAGATAGCCTGTATCTGTGGTTATGACTGACTAGAACCACACCGGGAGTGGGCACATATGTGTTGCATATTTTGCTCTTTATATTAAGTTGAAGAAACATTATCTTACTAAATCTGGTGGGGAGACCAAAACTAGGTGCCATAAATATAAGATGATCACTAATAAATCCAATCGGGAATTCAGGAGAAACTTTTACCCAGAGCGTGGTTGGAATCTGGAACTTGTTAACACAAGGGGTAAGTTGAGGCGAATAGTGTAGATGCATTTAAGGGAAAGCTAGATAAACACACATGGGAGAAAGGAATAGAAGGATATGCTGATAGGGTTAGATAAACAGGGGTGGGAGGAAGCTCGTGTGGAGCATAAACGCCGGCATGGACCAGTTGAGCCGAATTGGTCTGTTTCTCTGCTGTACATCCTACATAATTCTATGTAAATCATGATTACAACCCATTGATGGTTTAAGTAAAATAACTTTACTTCAAGTTTACACAGAGAGAGAAGCATATCTCACAGTTCCTGCTGATGATTCATGTGGAGGAAATGAAGACAGGGATTGGGCCGTAATCTGCAGTCCTCATCTCAGATCAGAATGCCGACATTCAATGGATATGTTCAGTGAACTTTAAAAGTCGATACATGTGTATGGTTAGAATATTAGAAAATTCAAGGGCTGTGAGCTGCTCTCTACAGTGCAGTGCATGGTGCACAGGGGTCACAATTGCTTTTTGCAGTGCCTAATGTTGAATTTATATTACGCAGTCACTTCGATTTGATTTGATTCTGTGGTCGTCTTGGTGACAGCTGCTGTTGGAGCCACCTTCTTCATATTGTGGGACTGAATCCATGGCATCGAAGGCAGCATGTTAACACCCACGCATTGAAAATGACATTTGTGACTTTCATTTCTGGCCGATGGACCTTCTTCAATGGCTGGGCAAGGTCAGTTCAGGGCAGCAAGTGTTCAACCTGCTCATGATCTGAACCAATAGCAGGGACCAGCAGCCAATTACATGGCTGCTCCAAGCCCCATGGTCTTTGGTAGCGTGAGAGAAAACCATGTGCCAAGGTAAGCCTTTGCTTCTCCAGGGTCAGTAGTGCTGCTTCATTTACTTTACGAGGTCGCTGGCGGCGGCGGCATTTAATGTAAATGCAGCATAAAACCTGACAAAGACGTGACAGCGACCAGGGAAACGGCACTGCTCAGCTTCTGGATCCAGACATCGCAGTGACAGGAGGTAGAGGAGTGTGACAGGATGCATATGGTAGTTTGATGTTAAATACTTTAGTCACACAGTCCTCCACCTGATTATCACACTTGCACATACTAGCCCACCAGCTCCTCCACTGCTTTAGTTATAATAATGTGTAAACCAAGGCTGCAGTACTGTGACCAGTCAAATAACATTAGCCCTTCCTAATGAGAATTTCTACCGAACACATGGATTGATTCTACCCTGTTGCTGCAGTTGATTAGAGGGAGGTTTCTTTGGTTGTAGGGAGGGGTAGGGACTATAACCATAGCCACCTAAAATCCTTGTTAACATCCTTTTCCATTTT
Source organism: Pristiophorus japonicus (assembly GCF_044704955.1). Lineage (NCBI taxonomy): Eukaryota > Metazoa > Chordata > Chondrichthyes > Pristiophoridae > Pristiophorus > Pristiophorus japonicus. The sequence continues at coordinate 334,901,249 of NC_091978.1, forward strand.
TGCATATATTTTTTTTTATCAATCTTCATTATTTTCTGTTTCCTTCTTAAGTCTCTCAGTGTCACTCACTGATCTGCAGAGAAAGAGGCAACCTGCTTGCAGGGCTCTGCAATATCTCTCTTGATTCTGCCACTGTCAATCTTGCTTGTCAACATTATGTTCCTCCAAGTCCATATCCAAGCACTGTGGAAAGCACACTCAGAGCTTTGTAAGGCTTTTCTTTGAAGAAAATTCACCCACCCTCAGTATGAGAAAGTTGAACAAAAGGATTGCTCCTCACAATTCTTGCTGATGTTAATGCTCCTTTATAATTTGTAACTGGACTGATCACATTTATTGTAATTTTACAAATATAAGCATGATTTTGCATTGAGAAATTGACTTATGAGTGCATTTTACATGAAAAAACAGTTATAGAGGAGGAGTGCATCCTATATGCGATGCACAGTAAGTACACACAAATCTAGGAACTACTAATTTTACAAACTGGCAGTGATAGTGTGGGTAGGTATAGTACTGTGTTATTAGGATTTCTATAAAGCACAATGATGGGAGTGTAAAATTTGCTTAGATCCACTGGGGCAGTGATAGTGGTCGAGCAATTTAACATGAATTAAATGACAAAGGAAGCTTATTAGCATAACGTTAAAGATATTGAATTACGTGCAAATTTCACTGTAGAGTATTGATACCAAGGTGCTAATGGGCTGGTGGCAACAGTGCCTAAAACCAATCTTGTGCCAGCACAGTGTTGATAGATACGAGACTTGGTTAGCATTGGTTAGTACAGTATATAGTAGAAGTACATTATTGTAACAGTATTGGCCAGCACAGTATGCAGTTTAAGTACGAACTGTGAACATTGTAGAAAGAGCGTTAAATAGAGTACTAAGACAGTTTTAGTAAGCACAGTATACAGTGTTAGTATTAGACTATTACAATAATTACAATAAATGCCATAAATATACTAATTATACAGTATCACTATGATACAATATGCAGTGTAAGTATATTTAGATAATAGCGACATACTAACAGCACAATTTGCAGAACTTTTGAGATGACCAAGTTTCTAAGGCAGCTTTTTATTCTCATAGCTTTGTGGCTGCAACCAGTTTTTAATGCAGAAAAATCATCTTTTCATTCTTGCACAGCTATGCACATATATATCCCTGTGATTGGAGGGAATTTTTATCTAAAAGAAACAGGTGGGTTTGGAGCATGGGGGTAGTTAAATTGTTAAAAAATCGGATTCCTGACCTGAACCTGCATCCACTTCTAGTTTTAACGGAAGTGGGAAGGGGACGGGCTGTCATCCCGCTCCCAGGAGGTGGGACGTCAATTTCAATATTATAATGAGGCTGGAATCCTCTTTTTTAACCTCCATTTTGATTTTAACAGTAGCTGGCCGGCTTTTACATACTTTGTAAAACCCAGCAGTTACAGCAAGGCGAGGACTGCTGCACCCAGGAGGTAAGTGTCATGAGGCTTCGATCGTCTTCCTAGATCCTCTAGTGGCTGGCCCTAAAGTGATCTTCCCTCCCCCCGCACCCGGTCCCACGATGGCCCCAATTTCCTCCCATCCCCCCGGTTCGACAATGCCCCCGACCTTCTATTCTCTTCCTCCCCCGCCCCCCCCCCCCCCCCCTGCCGGTCCCACGATGTCCCCGATCTTCTCTTCTAGCCACCACCCCCATCCCATCTTCCGGAGGCCAGCACTGGCCTCCACCCGGTCCCTTCCTCCCTCCTCTGTGCGGCCTAGTGGTCCAGGCCTGGCCGCAGCCAGGAAACAGAGGCTTCTGATGCAAATCAGGCCCTGCTGTTAAATCGGCTGGGACTGCGGGAAACCAGGTTGTCAGAACTCCTCTGCTATCGTGGGATCTTTTGCGTCCAACTTAGAGGGCAGACGGCCTTGGTTTAACTTCGCATTCAAAAGACGGCATCTCCAACAGTGCAACACTCTTTTAGTTACTGCACAGAAGTGAGGCCTACATTATGTGCTCAAGTTCCTGGAGTGGGGCTTGAACCCACAACCTTCTGACTCAGGCAAGAGTGCTGCCACTGAGCCACAACTGACACCAGAAACCAGAATATGGAGGGAACCATGATATTTCAACTATTTCCAAATAGTGACCACAGCTATGATTAAAAACTGTCCAACCAGTTTGACAACACCAGCATGAGATTTGAAATCCGATACAAAGAACTGTGATACAAATCACCCAGTTTTAAACAGCTCAAACTTTGGCTCATTTGCAAACTTTGATACATTACTTATACAATCCTAGCTGTTCACTATTCTTTATATATAAATCACAGTGATCTTGCAGTTTTCAGTAAGTGCTGGTTGCTCCATTTCCACCACCTCCTGGGACTGGCATCCATTGCCTTATTTCATCAGAAGTAGGGAACAGAATAAAGGAGCGGAATAACAAGGCACTTGGTAGCAGGTAGTAGAATGGAAGAGTATTTTTCTTGGCTAATGACTTGTCCTGTGAACTCGAGTACTAGGCAGCATTTGTATTTGTGGGTCTGTTACATAAGACTGATGATCCTTATTGTTTTGTCACTATCGTCCATAGAGAAAGGTTAGTGGGGTTCTGGAGTCACCTTGACTCAAAAATGGCAATAGAAGGTAAGAAACAAACTGACTCTCCACAGCAGACTTGGTAATCCCATACCTGAGCTAGGCAGGTCCAGAGTACTGAAGGACACTGTTGATGATTGACCAGCCAGCCTTGCTTATTAATGATACCTGGAAGGGTAGACCTTTCACTGGGTCTTGGGACCCTGCTCATTCGGCTCCAGATAACCTTGTAAACAACTACCCGAATAGGTAGGATGATCGTAACTGGACAAGCAGCGAAAGCTTCCAGTGCTCTGCAATGGTAATCTGCATGCTTTTAACTGGTCAAACTTCAGCATTAGCTCTGCACACTCGTGAGGGTCCGTCATCCATGGCTCTTGTCAATCCAAGTTCTCTGGTACTGAATAAGCATGGGGTGTGTTCCCTACAAGGAGAGTGTAGGGGGGAAATTGTTCTTGTCATTATGTGTTGCATCATCATAAGCACATTCTTTTTTGAATGCATTTAAGATGTTGCTACACGTAATGACCAGAGCACTTTTCCCCTATTTCCTCCCCACCCCATTCAGAAAATCTACCTGTGTGGTTTTCTCAGTAGTTAATTTGGAGACTCCTAAGCACGGTGATGGGTGTCACCATGTGTCAAGCACTCGGCTTACCCCACCCCTGCCCCACCCTCCAAATGAAAAATTATACTGTCCTCATTGTAACTGCTAGCCTGTTTGATGTCTCTGAAGAGGATGACATGAATCATTTGAAAGCAGTGAGTGACTGGGATGATTGGAAATTTGCAGAGTGTGTAAGTCCTGTCCTCACCAATAAATTTATTGCTCACAGACACCAATGAAGACACCTTTAGCAAAACGGGTTCTCTTGAACTGCACCGTGCAGCTTTCCGACTGGAAGTCTGTAATTCAGTAAGATCCTGGTGGAAAGACATTTCTTCACGTGTTTCATTTATCCACAATGACTTTGCCTGTAAGATAAATGTAACACACAGAAGAATTTCTAGCCACGAATGTGCAGAACATGTTTGTCAATTTGTATGTGGGTGGAACACCAGAGGTTCATACATTACACAGACTGTGATGACCAACATACAGCTTTTATTAGAGCCTTTTTTTATTAAAATGCCATTAATAGATGACATTCACTTTAGGTGGTTTTATCGTACACTCAGTTACTCAACATAAAATTGGGCACGGTGTTAAATGCTCTGACGATTCACTACTGCCTGTTTCATGCTTTCACCGATGACCAGTTCCATCCTCTGTGTCTTTCTTTGCATCCCAAGGGATGTAAACTTTGGCACTAAATATGCAACATCAACCTCCCCTCGGTTCATCTAATTTTCTCATCAATCCTCAGTGAAGACAGCAACTCATTCTGGGAATAATCTTTCACTAAAGGTGGCAAATCTCTGGTATCTTATGTATGTGGCCATTCTTCATGTAGCAGCTGTACAATCAGCTGTGAGGGTTGGCAGCCTATTCAACCACGGTGCACATCACAAGTAAACCTGATCCCTCAATTTGGCCTGATGTCCACACATTTGCATTTTTCAGCAGGAGTCACTGGATATTCATCAAGGGTGTGAGTCCTGGCAGATTTTTTTCTCTTTATACCAAGGATACTGAGATCATTGTAATTGTATTCAAAGGCCAATTCTTGCGCTCAACTGCCCTAGCTAAGGTTGGAGGAGAAATTGGAGAACAAGGAGGGTGTGATGGAGAAATAACAAATGTCACTTTAGGAGTGGGTACCTGTAAATACAAATATTATAACATTTGCTTAAAAATATATATTTCTTTGCTATTCCTCACCATTGGAAAAGTTTTCTGCTTTTCTAACTAAAAAAGGGAAAAAGTGCAAATGCTGGAAATCTGAAAGAAATCCAGAAAATGTTGCAAATGCACAACAGGCCTGTCAGGGAAGGAAACCTGCTGCCTGGCTTACATGTTACTCTTGTCCCACACCAACATGGTTGATTCTTAATTAACTACTCTCTGAAGTGGCCTAGCAAGCCACTCGATTGTATTAAACTGCCGGGCAACAAGGGATGGCCAGTGGATGCTGGCCTTGTTAGTGACGCCCACATACCGTGCGTGAAAGAATTTTTTAAAAATAATTTGAAAAGATAAATAGACCCTTCATTAGAACTGTGTTTCTACTGTTTTTTCTATACCTAATGTACCTAAAAGAAAAGTTAATACAGTTTTGTTACTGTCCCTTGTGACTGCTTTTCCTTGAACACTCATCTCAAACAGATGTTGATAAATTCAGTTTGCCTTCAATCTTTAGTGCTAGCAACATTCAGAGTTGAACTTTATCACTATTTAATCCTGAACAATTTTAGGTGGAATGGGGGGGCTGGGCTGATACGAAATGCATTCGCTGGCCTAAGTTTTTTTTAAACTCCTAGTTCTTGCGGCCTCGTTTAAATGCTCCCAGTCTACTTCTTGCCCAGAGCGGGTGGGAAGAGTGACAAGTTTAGCTGCCAGCCATGACAGATCGGGCGGTCCTTGGTAACCTAGTGTCTTGCAGGTAACCAGCGGGGAGGCAGTTTTGGGAAAGTCTTGAGGGAGGAAAGGAACAATTCTGGGGCTGGGTAGGCCGTGACCTTCCTTGTGGGACCCAGAGGAGCACTCCTACTCCTCCTGGCTCCACAAAGCAAACTCCTGGTTCCACAAAGGAAAGTTTTGCACATACCTTGGAGGGCCTCTTCTGTCTGCAGATCTGCTTCAGCCTGTGGGAAAGCTGTGGCTACCCTGCTCAGGCCCGGTTAAGATGCCACTAGGGTTCCATTGACAAAATAGGATTCCGATTTACACAAATTCAGGAGACTCTCCCCACCCCCCTCCCCCCCCCCCCCCAACCTGCTTTGGTCAGGTGGCTCAACAGCCCATAGAACCCTGCATTTTTAAATCAGAAAGGACGGAAAAGGGTCCAGTTCCGAGTGGGGTAAGTAGCCTTATTGTTAACGACCCACCCGCCCGGTTTCTGCCAACTGGGTAGAGTTAAAATCAACCGCTCTGTCTTCTTATTTTACAAAACACATCTATATCTGTACATATATATCAATTTACATCTAGTTTCATATGAGCTAAATGGTGGTGTTGGGCGGGGGGGGGGGGGGGGGGGGGATTTTTTTTTAAATGACCAAAGTTGCACAGGGATTTCAATATTTTTACAATAAATAAAGCCCCTTAATATAGCTTGGCCATTGTTTGTCTTTGCAACGGTAAAGTGGTTAATTTCACTTCATACTTGTGTGGTTAGTGGTTTGAGTGCTGACACTTGAGCCCATGTCTGATGAGGGTTTGACAGCAGAGGGAGGAAGAGGTGGAGCTGACGATGAAATGGTCCATCTTAATCCGTGGCGAGCACCCCTCCTATTGGCCAGGCTCCAGAGAGGCTGAACTCTACAGCAGGGCTGTTGTACAGGACCTGCTCATTTTCTTTTATATATCCACTTTTTTTTATATGTCCACTCTGGATCGCCCTGTCGATGAGCATTTACACATCAGCACCGATCCGGCCTTCTCCAGGGGAACAGGCTTGTTAAAAAATAACTGCAGAAATCTTACGAGTACAATTACTGATACAAACTGAAAAAAAAATTCCCCAGCGTATCTGTGCATATTTTTTAAGTAACTGCGAATGAATAATTCTTTCTTCCCTCTCTGCCCTTCCCCCTCTGCTTCATGGACAGAATTCCAACAGCTAGTTAGAAAATTCTGGCAATCCTTGCATGGAGGAAAGCCATCACACCTGATCTTCTGTAAAGCTCTCCAGTAGCCATTAGGATAAGATGATGTTGCCATGGTAATGTCATGGGTTCCAAATGCACAGCTGACATAACTGATACAGTTCCATCAGTGATGTCCCTACATGTAGGCATGGGGCGGGGGGGGGAAGGCAGAGAATGAGAAAGTGTCATGAGCAGATTGATGATATTCTAATTGACTGCAGGGCAGTTGCCAATCATTAGCCATTTGCAGTAACTGTTCAGTCTTCAGCACTCATACCAGAGCCTCATATAAGTGTAAAGCAGCAGGAAGGATGTACCAGTTCACGTTTCAGGGCCGTATCCCTCTTGGTACCGAGTGTCTTTTGCAGCTTTTGCAACGTTGTTTCTGCCTTCAAACTGTAATCTCCTCAATGGTCAATTCATCAGCATGCAAATTTCTACTAAATTTGTGGTGTTCTCTGAACAAGCTAAAGATATGAGGGTAGAAATCGGACCTCTTTGCACCTGTACAACGGGCATAATGAGGGCAATTTTGGAGACCAACAAACGGCCTGCGCCCCAAGGACACCTGAATGTCGTCTGACCCGATATTGGGTCGAACCATTTGTCATGCGTTCCTGTGGCTACCAAAAACAGGAGTTTGGCCACTTACGTATGTAACTGAGGGGCCTAATGCCTGCTTTTGGCCACCCCAACTCAATTGAATATTACAGGGTGGAGCAGGGGGCAGGAGCCGAACCTGCTCCACTCAGGATTCTAAACTAAGCAGCCGAAGCATCGACCGTCACCAAAAGGTGAGTTTTTAAAAACAAATAACATTGCTGTGGAAGAGCAGGAGTGTGCCATCTGACTTCACAGTACTGCGATTGGCCCGCACACTGCCCCCTAGCCCCCTTGTCAATCCAGCACTTTTCCTGCGATCTAACCTTTGGGCCGTTGCCAGCGTTGCCAAATAATCTGCAAAGGGATATAGATAGGATAAGTGAGTGGGCAAACATTTGGCAGATGGAGCATAATGTGGGAATGTGTGAGGTTATCAACTTTGGTAGGAAGAATAAAAAAGCACATTATTATTTAAATGGAGAGAGACTACAAAATGCTGCGGTACAGAGGGATCTGGAGGTCCTCGTACATGAAACACAAAAAGTTAGCGTGCAGGTACAGCAAGTAATTAGGAAAGCAAATGGAATGTTGGCCTTTATTGTAAGGGGGATGGAGCATAAAAGTAGAGAAGTCCTGCTACAACTGTACAGAGCATTGGTGAGATCACACCTGGAGTACTGCGTACAGTTTTGGTTACTTTATTTAAGAAGAGATATACTTGCATTGGAGACAGTTCAGAGAATGTTCACTAGGTTGATTCCTGAGATGAAGGGGCTGTCTTATTAAGAAAGGTTGAGCAGGTTGGGCCTATACTCATTGGAGTTTAGAAGAATGAGAGGTGACCTTATTGAAACATACAAGATTCTGAGGGGGCTTGACAGGGTAGATGCAGAGAGGATGTTTCCCCTCGTGGGGAAATCTAGAAATAGGGGCATAGTTTCAGAATAAGGGGTCGCCCATTTAAAACAGGAAAGAATTTCTTCTTTCACAGGGCCGTGAATCTTTGGAATTCTCTACCCCAGAGAGCTGTGGAGGCTGGGTCATTAAATATATTTAAGGTGGAGATAGACAGATTTTTGAATTACAGGGGAGTCAAGGGTTATGGTGAGCAGGCAGGAAAGTGGAGTTGAGGCCAAGATCAGATCAGCCATGATCTTATTGAATGGCGGAGCAGGCTCGAGGCTTCAAGTGGCCTACTCCTGCTCCTATTTCTTATGTTCTTATAACACAATTTCCGGTGAGCCTTGGGGCTCTCAATTGGGTCCGCGCACCGCTGGATATGTGCCCGAAAACGAGCCTTAACCAGTTTCTCAGCCAGGGCCTCAATGTCCCCTAGTCCCTGAATGAGGAAAGAAAATCAGCCATAGTTCTTGCGGCTGATCACCGCTTCAATATCAGGCGACATAGGGTTGGGCTTGGCTTTGATGCATTAATCTCTGCCTCCTCCCTGTACATGTGCAGGCACACACACACACACGCTACACTCTATATCATACAATCATAGAAAGGTTACAGCGCAGGAGGAGGCAATTTAGCCCATCAAGCCTGTGCCAGCTCTCTGCAAGAGCACATTGGCTAGTCCCACACCCAGCCCGTTCTCCATAGCCCTGCAAATCTTTTCCCTAAAGATACTTATCCAATTCCCTTTTGAAAACCACGATTGAGTCTGTCTCCATCACTCTTTCAGCTAGTGTATTCCAGATCCTAACCTCTCGCTGCGTAAAAAAGCTTTTCCTCATGTCGTCTTTGGTTCTTTTGCCAATCGTCTTAAATCTGTGTCCTCTGGTTCTCAACCCTTCAGCCAATGGGAACAGTTTCTATCTACTCTGTCTAGATCCATCGTGATTTTGAACACTTCTATCAAATCTCCTCTCAACCTTCTCTGCTCCAAGGAGAACAACAACAACTTGTATTTATATAGCACCTTTCACGTAGTCAAACATCCCAAGCTGCTTCACAGAAGTGTTATAAGACAATACAAATAAATTTGACACTGCGCCACATAAGAAATTACAGCAGATGACCAAAAGCTTGGTCAAAGAGGTAGGTTTTTAAGGGGCGTCTTAAAGGATGAAGGAGAGGTGGCGAGATTTAGGGAGGGAGTTCCAGAGCTTGGGGCCTAAGTGGCTGAAGGCACGGCCACCAATGGTTGAGCAGTTATAATCAGGGATGCTCAAGAGGGCAGAATTTAAGGAAAAACATCTCGGGGGGTTGTGACGCTGAAGGAGATTACAGAGATAGGGAAGGGCGAGGCCATGGAAGGATTTGTAAACAAGAATGAGAATTTTGAAATTGAAGTGTTGCTTAACCGGAAGCCAATGTAGGTCAGTGAGCACAGGGGTGATGGGTGAGCGGGACTTGGTGCAAGTTAGGAGATGGGCTGCTGAGTTTTGGTGACCTCAAGTTTACGTAGGGTAGAATGTAGGAGGCCATCCAGGAATGCGTTGGAGTAGTCGAGTCTAGAGGTAACAAAGGCCTGGATGGGGGTTTCAGCAGCAGATGAGCTGAGGCAGGGGCGGAGATGGGCAATGTTACGGAGGTGGAAATAGGCGGTTTTATTTATGCTGCGGATTTGTGGCCGGGAGCTCAGTTCAGGGTCACCTAGGTTGCGAATAGTCTGGTTCAACCTCAGACAGATGCTAGGGAAAGAAATGGAGTCCGTGGCTAGGGAACACAGTTTGTGGCGGGGACCAAAGACAATGGCTTCGGTCTTCCCAATATTTAATTCGAGAAGATTTCTGCTCATCCAGAACTGGATGTCGGACAAGCAGTCTATGACAATTTAGAGACAGTGGAGGGGTCGAGAGAAGTGGTGGTGAGGTAGAGCTGGGTGTCGTCAGTGTACATGTGGAAACTGAGGCCGTATTTTCAGATGATGTCGCCAAGGGCATTATATAGATGATAAATAGGTGGGGGCCAAGGAGAGATCCCTGGGGGACACCAGAGGTAACGATGCGGGAGTGGGAAGAGAAGCCATTGCAGATAATTTTCTGGCTAAGATTGGATAGCTAAGCATGGGACCAGGTAAGTGCAGTCCCACCCAGCTGGACGACAGTGGAGAGGCGTTGGAGGAGAAAGGCTGCAAACAGGTCAAGAAGGACAAGGAGGGATAGTTTACATAGAAACATAGAAAATAGGTGCGAGCCTGCACCGCCATTCAATGAGTTCATGGCTGAACATGCAATTTCACTACCCCCTTCCTGCTTTCTCGCCATACCCCTTGATCCCCCTAGTAGTAAGGACTACATCTAACTCCTTTTTGAATATATTTAGTCAACAACTTTCTGTGGTAGAGAATTCCACAGGTTCACCACTCTTTGGGTGAAGAAGTTTCTCCTCATCTCGGTCCTAAATGGCTTACCCCTTATTCTTAGACTGTGACCCCTGGTTCTGGACTTCCCCAACATTGGGAACATTCTTCCTGCATCTAACCTGTCTAAACCCGTCAGAATTTTAAACGTTTGTCACAGTTACAAAGGATGTCATTTGTGACTGTGTCATTTGTCAACAACCCCAAGTTCTCCAGTCTATCCACATAATTGAAGTTCCTCATCTCTGGAACCATTCTCGTAAATTTTTTCTGCACCTTCTCGAAGACCTTCACATCCTTCCTAAACTGCAGTGCCCAGAATTGGACACAATACTCCAGTTGAGGCCAAACTAGTGTTTTATAAAGATTCAGCATAACTTCCTTGCTTTTGTACTCTATTCCTCTATTTATGAAACCCAGGATCCCGTATGCATTTTTAATTGCTTTCTCGACCTGCCCTGCCACCTTCAACGATTTGGGACATCACCCTGCCTCCCCCCCCCGGCCTCTCCTCGTCGACGGCTGGGGAAAGCGAGCTTAAGGAACAAAGTGGAGGTTACATCTTATTCTGGAAAGGAAAACCAGAGAAAGAACGCCGCCTTCACAGAGTCAGCTTCGTCATCAAAAATGAGCTGGTCGACTGCCTCAAAGACACCCCTGTGGGGTTAACGAACGCCTCATGACTCTTCACCTTACCCTATCCCGGAACCAATGCGCCACAGTCATCAGCGCGTACGCCCCAACACTCGATGCAGGGGATGAGACCAAAGAGGGTTTTTATTCCAACCTCGAAACATCCCTGACCCGCGTCCCCATGGGCGACAAACTGCTCCTCCTAGGTGACTTCAACGCCAGGGTCGGCAAAGACACAGCCCTCTGGGGAGGCGTGTTTGACAGAGAGGGGGTAGGGAAAGCCAACTCCATTGGTACCCTACTCCTGATAAAATGTCTAGAATATGAACTTCTCATCACCAACACCCTGTTCCACCAGAGGGACAAATACAAGGCATCGTGGCAACACCCTCACTCCAAACACTGGTACCTGCTCAACTATGTCATCGTCCGAGCCGGGGATTGCAAGGGCAGGAGCTGATGACTGCTGGACGGACCACCGCCTAATCTGATCCATCATCGACATCAACATAGCCCCAAAGCGGAGGGGACAACAGCAGTGCCGCAAAAAAGTCAATGTCTTTTCAAGTGAAACCCCAACGTTGCATGAGGTAGGAAAAGCCATAAGATAGCTCAAGAACAACAAGGCTACGGGAGCAGATGGAATCCCTGCTGAGGTGCTAAAGTGTGACGGAGAGGCGCTGTTGGCGCGGATGCATGACCTCATCGCTCTCATCTGGAGGGAGGAGAGCATGCCGGGAGATTTCAGCCGTGACCATCTTTAAAAAGGGGGACAAGTCTGACTGCGGCAATTACAGGGGAATCTCCCTGCTATCAGCCACTGGGAAAGCTGTCGCTAGAGTCCTCCTCAACTGTCTTCTTTCTGGACGAGGAGCTCCCCCCGGAGTCACAGTGCGGATTTCGTCCCCAGGGGCCACAACGGTGATGATCTTTGCAGCGCGACAGCTGCAGTAAAATTGCAGGGAGGAATGCCAGCTTTCGACCTTACAAAGGCCTTTGACACTGTCAACCGCAAGGGTCTATGGCGCGTCCTCCTCTGTTTCGGATGCCCCCAAAAGTTTGTCAACATTCTTCGCCTGCTCCACGACGACATGCAGGCTGTGATCCTTACCAACGGATCCATTACAGACCCAATCCACATTCGAACTGGGGTCAAACAGGGCTGCATCATCGCTCCAACCCTCTTCTCAATCTTCCTCGCTGCCATGCTCCACCTCACAGTCAACAAGCTCCCCGCTGGAGTGGAACTAAACTACAGAACCAGTGGGAAGCTGTTTAACCTTCGCCGCCTCCAGGCCAGGTCCAAGATCACCCCAACCTCTGTCACCCTCAGTGGAGAAAGTGCATCCGGGAGGGCGCTGAGCACTTTGAGTCTCAACGGCGAGAGTGTGCAGCAATCAAGAGCAGGCAGCGGAAAAGAGCATGCAGCAAGCCAGTCCCATCCACCCCTTCCCTCAATGACTATCTGTCCCACCTGTGACAGAGTTTGTGGCTCTCGTATTGGACTGTTCAGCCACCAAAGAACTCACTTCAGATCTTCCTCGATTCCGAAGGACTGTCTATGATGATGATGATGATGACGACCCCCTCCCCCCCAGGCCTCTCTGTTCATGCACCCCCTTTAGGATTGAACCCTTTAGTTTATATAGCCTCTCCACCTTCTTCCTACCTATATATATATATTTAAAAGTATTGCATAAAGCCCACACCTTTTGCACACTTAACATTTATTTTATATCATGCTTTCAGGCATATAGGTCTATCATGTTGTGCCATTCTTAAATGTAATCAAATATATCATAATTTAACCACATTTCTTCTACTTATCTGTGATGAGCTGATTCTGACACATGACTCTGGTTCTCCCAGCTGCCTCTCTGAACTCTGACTGACCACCTCACCACAAAGAAGAACTGTGTATCCAACCCATGTCAGTTAAATTAATTCTGGAACTATTCACCTTATTCCTACAGAACCTAAATAAATGGTACCAATTAATATAGTAAAAAAAACAAAGGCTCACATCTGGGAAGATACCCATGAGTGGAGAGAATTCATATAAAGCCAGTGTTGCTGTTCAGCACAGATTCCTCACGCAGTACAATAACTTCTGCCCTTAAACATCACCAGGGCCCTGGCCTCACTTAATAACAGCACTCCAAAGCAGCCCAAGAGTCTAGGCAGTTTCTTCCTCTTTTGCCACCGCCTTATGCCCCAGATAGAAACATAGGCCCCAAGTTTCCACACGCGGCAAAACAGGCGCCCCTCCGAGCTGGGCGCCCGTTTTTCGCGCCGAAAACGGCGCCTGAAAAAAAACGCGCTATTCTCCACCTCCCTACAGGTCCTCTGGCCCTCGGCGCAGCAGGAGCTGTAGGGGGGCGGAGCCAGGTCCCTGCACTGAAAACAGTGCCAGGACCTCTGCACATGCGCGCTACAGTGGGCACGCAAGTGCAGTAGCTCCAGAAGCCCAAAACTGTGTGGGAGGGGCCCAAAGCACGCAGCCCCTAGCCCTGGCCGAATAGCCTCACTGGGGCTGCGTGAATAAGGCTCCTCCCACGGCCAGCTCCTGCTTCCTCCCGACTCCCGCTCCTGCTCCCCCGCCACCCACCCCCCCCCCCCCCGGACCCGACCCGACTCCCGCTCCTGCTCCCCCCCGACTGGACCTGACCCGACTGCCGCTCCCGCTCCCCCCCGACTGGACCCGACCCGACTGCCGCTCCCGCTCCCGCTCCCGCTCCCCCCCGACTGGACCCGACCTGACCCGACTGCCGCTCCCGCTCCCCCCCGACTGGACCTGACCCGACCCGACTGCCGCTCCCGCTCCTGCTCCCCCCGACTGGACCCGACCCAACTGCCGCGCCCGCTCCCGCTCCCCCCCGACTGGACCCGACCTGACCCGACTGCCGCTCCCGCTCCCCCCTGACTGGACCCGACCCGACCCGACCCGACTGCCGCTCCCCCCCGACTGGACCCGACCCGACCTGACCCGACTCCCGCTCCCGCTCCCCCCCGACTGGACCCGACCTGACCCGACTGCCGCTCCCGCTCCCCCCCGACTGGACCCGACCCGACCCGACTGCCGCTCCCGCTCCCCCCTGACTGGACCCGACCCGAGCCGACTGCCGCTCCCCCCCGACTGGACCCGACCCGACCTGACCCGACTCCCGCTCCCGCTCCCCCACGACTGGACCCGACCCGACCCGACTCCTGCTCCCGCTCCCCCCCGACTGGACCTGACCTGACCCGACTCCCGTTCCCGCTCCCCCCCGACTGGACCCGACCCGACCCGACTCCCGCTCCCCCCCGACTGGACCCGACCTGACCCGACTCCCGCTCCCGCTCCCCCACGACTGGACCCGACCCGACCCGACTCCCGCTCCCGCTTCCCCCCGACTGGACCTGACCTGACCCGACTCCCGCTCCCGCTCCCCCCCGACTGGACCTGACCTGACCCGACTCCCGCTCCCGCTCCCCCCCGACTGGACCCGACCCGACCCGACTCCCGCTCCCCCCCGACTGGACCCGACCTGACCCTACTCCCGCTCCCTCTCCCGCTCCCCCCCGACTGGACCCGACCCGACCCGACCCGACTCCCGCTCCCCCCCGACTGGACCCGACCCGACCCGACTCCCGCTCCCCCCCGACTGGACCCGACCCGACCCGACTCCCGCTCCCCCCCGACTGGACCCGACCTGACCCTACTCCCGCTCCCTCTCCCGCTCCCCCCCGACTGGACCCGACCCGACTCCCACCCCCGCCCCCGGACTGGATCCAACCTGACCTCCCTCTCCCCGACCTGACCTCCTTCTCCCCGACCTGACCTCCCCCTCTCCCTCCCTCCCCCCCCCCCCCCCCCCCCCCGCTGACCCGAACCGAACTTCCCGACCCGACCCGACCCAACGCCACCTACCTGTAAATCTGGTGCTGGGGACGGGCCCTGCCCGAAGTCTCAGGCCCGGCCCGTTCAGCCTTCGGTCCCGACGGCAAACCGCTGCTGAAAGGCCTGCCTGAAGCACTTTCACACAGGTAGGAACATGGTTTATTTAATCTTTTCTTTGCTTATAAATTTTTATTCAGGTTGGATTTATTTGTATAATATTTGTATAAGTATAACTAAGGATTTATTATAGAATTTAATGACTTCCCTTCCCCCCCCTCGTTCCCGACGCCTAATTTGTAACCTGCGCCTGATTTTTTAATGTGTAGACAAGGTTTTTTCAAGCGTACAAAAATCTTCACTTACTCCATTCTAAGTTAGTTTGGAGTACGTTTTCACTGTGGAAACTTTGAAATCAGGCGTCAGTGGCTGGACACGCCCCCTTTTGAAAAAAAAAATTCTGTACCAAAGTGAAACTGTTCTACCTGACTAGAACTGCAGAAAACTAAATGTGGAGAATTCCGATTTCTAAGATACTCCGTTCTACACCAGTTGCTCCTAAAAATCAGGAGCAAATCATGTGGAAACTTGGGGCCATAGAAAATAGGTGCAGGAGTAGGCCATTCGGCCCTTCAAACCTGCACCACCATTTGATGAGATCATGGCTGATCATTCCCTCAGTACCTCTTTCCTGCTTTCTCTCTATACCCCTTGATCCCTTTAGCTGTAAGGGCCATATCCAACTCCCTCTTGAATATATCCAATGAACTGGCATCAACAACTCTCTGCGTTAGGGAATTCCACAGGTTAACAACTCTCTGAGTGAAGAAGTTTCTCCTCATCTCCGTCCTAAATGGCTTACCCCTAATCTTTAGACTATGTCCCCTGGTTCTGGACTTCCCCAACATTGGGAACATTCTTCCTGCATCTAACCTGTCCAGTCCCGTCAGA
Organism: Pristiophorus japonicus; assembly: GCF_044704955.1. Taxonomy (NCBI): domain Eukaryota; kingdom Metazoa; phylum Chordata; class Chondrichthyes; family Pristiophoridae; genus Pristiophorus; species Pristiophorus japonicus. Next base: position 334,916,960 of record NC_091978.1, read on the forward strand.
ATTTTATGTTTCTATGAGATCTCCTCTCATCCTTCTAAACACCAGTGAATACAGGAGTATTGCAATGTCCCTCCTGTGAAGAAACCAAGCAATTATGCTATTTCTTAAACTGCGATCACGGGAGCGGACTACAGAGCCACCCGCAATGAAATGGTAGCATGAGGAAACAGCAGCAAAATAGTCCGCAACCCAAACCCACCAGTCTTCAACTCTGTACCTCTAATACAAGATAACCTCTTGGATACACATTCTCCAACTCTCCCAGGCTCAGCCTCACTGTCCTCGCAACATCATATCCCAGCCTCAGCCCAAACACACTCCTTTTATCACCTCCCTCCAGTATAATACAGATCTCCATTATTAATCATACAACTTTCATAACAGAGACACAGACTATCACTTCTCAGCATTCATGGTGCTTAATACTCTTAACTCCAGGTACGGTTAATCTGCTCTTCTGCAACACAGCAATTTCCAAAACAATTTTTTAATCATATTATCTACCACACTACAAAACAATACAATTAACATCAACAATTAGAATATTCAGCACACAGCAATACATTAAAACCAATTAATATTTGGCTTAGTACAAAATAAAATTCCTTCTCATCCACCCAAATGAAACATTCTTACTTTAGTCAACATTTAGATGCAAATACAGAACCAACCCTGTAGGCAACACCCTGGGAGACCAACATTTATAATGGAAAAACTGTATCTAAATATGTTAAGTTTGCCATCAGAATTTCTTGAAACAATTGAATTATTCAAAATGCTTCTTGGAAATAATTTCAAATGCTTAAAATAAGGTTTTAAGCAAATAAAAATGTTAAATTTACATATTTCACAATAATATATTTAAATTTACCCATTAAACTGTCTTACATATCTTTTAATGCCATCATTAAAGTTTGTACTTCAAAGCAGCTTGTCACAAAAGCATGGGCTTCAACTGGATATGTTTACCTCAACTGTTGGACAGGGCTTTTAAACAAATCTATGTACAATTTACAGAATTTCCCAATGTACAATCTGTGCACTTTGGCCGTGTACAGTTTGCAGAATTTGCCAGCTTGTAATCTGTGTAGCAGTACAGGTTGAAGGAATACCTTAATTCAGTGAGGATTTGGGAGTTTCTTTGCTTTTTCTAAAAGACTTTCAAACAAACTAAGGATTGAATTTACAAGTTTTGTTTCAAACACGTTGATGACATTTGTTTAAAAATTGCTAATCTTTATTGTGAACTGCTTGTAAACAGAAAACAATTGTGATTAGTATCACCTGTGATTTCTGTTTTCTTTTCGAACTGTCTTCGTTTATTGGATTGTTTATTGAGAATCTATTTATTTTTTAGTTAGTCGGCTGTATGTTACAGTTGAAAATTCAGTTAAAGTTTTTCTGAACCACTTTTGAGCCTTATGGGATTTTTTAATCTAAAAATTTTTGATAAAAACTTGCAAACTGTATATACATTGACTTTTTGAGCATTTAATGAGGTAATTTTTATTTGTGGAAATTTGCATTTATTAGTAAAGACCGTATACATCAGCAAATTCCCTTATAGTGCACTAAAGGATATGTTTTTTAATTCTACGCCCCTGGTCAAGTAGGGACAGGTAGACAAGTGGGGAAGCAGTTCCAGGAAAATATGTGGCCAAAAAAGGAGCTGTAGATGGTCAGAGAGTAGAAGTGATGGGCAGGAACACAATGAGGAGTTGTGACCTGGGCTCCCCTCCCCACAAGGTTGGTAGACCCAGCTCCTCTCTCAATATTGCCAGATCTTTGGAATTCCAATTCTTCTCTCTTCCCCTCAATGCTCCAAACCCCATCCTATTCCTGCTAAATCCCAGGCTTCCTCTCTCCATTTGTAGAAACATGGAAAAAAGCAGCTGAATTCCAAAGATGTGGTGAGAGGGACTGTCCTTGACATCAAGGAGCTCTAGTAAAATTTAAGTCAATGGGAATCAGGGGTAAAATTCTCCACTGGCTGGAGTGATACCTAGCACAAAGGAAGATAAATACTGTGGCTTCAAGGACAGGTCAGAGGCTGGCTATTCTCCGGCGAGTGACTCGCTTCCTGACTCCCCAAAGACTTTCCACCATCTACAAAGCACAAGTCAAGTGTGTCATGGAATACACTCCACTTGCCTGGATGAGTGCAGTTTCAACAACAAAGAAGCTCGACACCATCCAGGATAAAACAGCTCGCTTGATTGGCACCCCATCCACAACCTTAAACATCACTGGCGCACTGTGGCTGCAGTGTGTACCATCTACAAGAAGCACTGTAGCAACTCATCAAGGCTTCTTTGGCAGCACCTCCCAAACCCGCGACCTCTACTACCTAAAAGGACAAGGTCAACAGGCGCATGGGAACACCATCACCTGCAAGTTCCCCTCCAAGTCACACGCTATCCTGACTTGGAAATATATCGGCGTTCCTTCATCGTTACTGGCCCAAAATCCTGGAGCTTCCTCCCTAACAGTACTGTGGGAGCACCTTCACCACATGAACTGCAGCAGTTTAAGAAGGCGGCTCACCACCACCTTCTCATGGGCAATTAGGGATGGGCAATAAATGCTGGCCTTGCCAGCGACACCCACATCCCTTAAACGCATTTTTAAAAAAGATTCTGTGCTCACAAGCCACTATTGACTGCATTCCATTGTTCCCTAATCCCAGCGACCACCCTCCCAATGCTTCCAGATACTAAGACGCTTCTCCTAGATCTCCAAATTTAACCCAATGTCCCCAGAGCCTTTATCTCCAGTGTCCCCAGCCCCCTGGACCCCATAACAGTGCTGCCTGACTCTTGGACCCTCTTCACACTGTTGCTAGACCCTGAGACCCATCTCAGTAGTGCCTATATGGTGGCTTTCAGATCTCAAGGCCACCACTCTAATGCTGATAAGTTAGTGTCACTGGTAATAAAAGTTGGTATTACACCTCAGGAACTAGCAACCGTATGGTTGAGTTCAAATCTTGTCAAGACAAGTAATGAAAATGACTTTAACAAATCTGGTAACTTATGAGCTAGCAAAAACCCAGATCTTTCATTAATGTTTTTCAGGGAACGTAATCTGTCACCCCTATCCTCTCTTGCCTCTCTCATGCCCTCTGAAGTGCCCTAGCAAGTTCAGTTTGTAAAAACAATCGCAACAGAAGTCCCAGCACTACCTTCTCAGGGAAATTAAGGGATAAGCAGCTTTGCTAATGATGTCCGCATCCCGAGAATAAAACAATGCAAGCATACACAGAGTCAAATAACCATACTGCACCCTCAGGAGAAGATGAGTAAAGGAAGGAAATTGGGAGTGGTGAAAGAAATATAAAAATACGTAATTTAAAAAAAACTTTTTCCCCCCAACTGATATGTGGGGTAGCTCTCAAAATGTTAGAAGAAATATATAATACTACAAGCTGGTACATGATGTATGTAAATATTAATATTTGAGACTCCGTCTTTGTAAATTCATACGTACAGTTGTCAAAAGTGAAGGTTGTAATTATCCTCTGAAACAAATGCATGCTTTCTTCTGATAAAGAACTGTTCTTTGTACTGTGCGCGCTTTTTTTTTAATGCTGTGACTCTTAAGATGTCAGCCTTTCAGTTTACTGAATAATGTCTTAATGTTTAAATGTAATAAACAAGCCAGTAAGACTGCGGTATACTGGAGACTTGCCTGCAGATCTGTGGTATTGTACTAGTGGCAGGGGAGACATAACATTTTACTGTAACAATGCCAGACAAAATTAATCTTCAATTGAGAATGCAGCAGCACAGTGACTAATGTTAAATAAAGTAAAGCCACTGGTTGTTTAAAAGGCTGAAATAAAACTACAGCTGCTAATCCCCTGGGTTTCACAGTCTACAAAAAGTCACTTTGTACAGCGGTGAAATATATGCTCTCAGTGAGACACGTTATCTGGTTTAATCTGATTGGAGGTTGCACCACAATGGGTGCTGCTTATTTTACTCTGCTAATGAGCTATGCTGAAGAGCTATATTTTATATATTCAGATTTTCCCACTCCCCATATGTACTTACACAATTTTCTCACTTGATGGCTCTTCCACTTTAGCCAGATTGACTGGGGAGGTGTTATACGAAAGCAAATGGAGGGGAAAACCAGTTCCCTTATCTCGACAGCATTATTCTCAGAGACATAGGGAACCAGTCACCCCGCTCCCCTTATGATTTTGGAATTGTGCAGGAACTAGGCATATGACTTAAAAATTGGTGGGAGAGGGTTATAATAATTGTAATTTTGTTGTGAATTGCAAGTTTCTTCTCCACAGCATATCTTGATTGTGGTTTTGTAATATCCTGTATGTTCTTCAGTCACTGAGACAGTTTTTTCCTCCACACAGGATCAGAGTCCAGTGGGAGTTTCTCGGCCGGCTACATCCGTACAGCCCCCTGTTCCTGGCCCTGGCACTGGGGCCCCAGTGCCCGGCTGTATGACTGGTAACCCTGGAGGCCCTAGTTACCTTGGAAACCAGCAGCAGGCAGTCATGATGAAACAGTTGTTGATGGAGCAAGAGAGACAGAGAATGCATCAGCTTCACATGATGGAACAGCAAAAGCAGCAGCTATTCAGGGAGCAGAGACAGCAGCAGCAGTTGCTGGCAGAGCAGGTAAATGTTCATTATAGGTAGTGACGGGGAGAGGGCATGGTGGCTGGGCTGTCTCTTGTATCTCATAACCTCAAAGGAGCATTGTTGTCCTGAATTAATTCCTGAATTAAGTCCACAGTTAGTTCAAAATGGTGTTGTTCACCCTGAGTTTATCATCATTTTCACAAGTATGTTCCAGATCAGTTTCACACATGCGATTTATCTGTGGACAAATATTTAACGCATATGGGCTAGAAATTGGTCTTTTGGTGATAGCGGATTTTTCCCGGCATTTTTCGCCAAATATACCACTATTTTTTAAAGGGGTAAAATTGGCAACAAAATTCTCCCAACGGTAAAAATCGCCGTTGCACGAGGATTCGTGGTGGAAACCGTTAAAAAGACAAGCCCTGGGAGGAAGGAAAACACACACAATAAATTGCATAAATAAAAAAAAAAATCACAAAACATTCACAAGACACTTATCGAGCAAATCGCTGAAAAAGAATTAAAAAATAAAAACTTTAACTTACTTTTTTTCCGGTCTTCATACTTACTCCTGTTTCTGGGGCTGCAACGCAAGCTTTTCTCGGGCGTTTTTTATCTTCCTAACTACGGGTGCACGAACGGCCAATTTTAAGCGGTCACATTTTTTTTTGGTGTTGCACGACGGCGGTCAGCTTTTCAGCGGTATTTCAAAGCCGCCGGCGTACAACTTTGGCCAATTTAGGTGAGTACCTTTTACCGTCAAAAAAGGTGAAATATTGCTGAAAAAACGGGCACAAGGCTGCTCAATTGGTTTTTAAGTCATAGCGTTTTTTTTGGTGGAAGGAAACCTCTATGACTCTGCTATGATTTCGAGTTGAACATTCAGAAAAAAGGAAAAATAGCACCCGGCGGGAAAAATTGGCGTTACACGAAGATTCGCGGCGCAAATAACAAATTTTCTGCAACTTTTCTCCAAGGCCAATACCGCTGCGAGTTGGGCCTAAGAGGGGGAAAACACTTTTTTTCCCCCCCAAAAAAAATCGGCGTTGCACGAGGATTCGTGTAGAAACCGTTAAAAACCCTTTTCCAGACCCTTTTCCAGCGAATCGCTGCAACCTAATTTAAAAATAAAAACTTTAACTTACCTTTTTTGCAGGGTTTCAGACCGACCGCCGTTACAAGGGTTGCACCAACAGGTTTTTCCTCTGTTTTTTTTTCCCATCTATACGTCACCACTGAGCCAACTATCGGGTGAAAGCGCTTTTTCCAATCTTGCACATTCCCCAGCGGTATTTCAAAACCGCTGGTGCAAAACTTCAGGGAATTTCCCGCCGCACCATTTTCCACCCAAAACGGCGAAATATCGCTGAAAAACCCAGCACAAGGTTGCTGAAAATCCAGCCGTGTCTTTTATCTCTCTCTCCATCTTTGTGTCTCCATTTCTTTCCCGTCTCAATCACAATGGTCCACTGAAATATTTTCCTGTTAACAATGGCGTGTTTGCTCCTTTCTGGTCGGTTTGGTTTTCAGTCTCCTTGGCTTTGTGATTCTCAGCACTAATGGTACCCCTCCCTCCCGCCCGCCCCAAGACATTCTCCAATGCTGCTGGCTTGAATTATATTTTGTTTTTTGGTTTTGGCATCGTTATGCCAAGGTCCTTAAGTTGGCATTTTAAACGATGGCATCAAAGTGTCATGTCCCACCTTCACATGAACATATGGGCCTATAAATTTTGTGAGGCTTATACCGATCTCCTGCCTTAACTTCAGTGGAAGGCCAGCAGAACCTCTGGAGAAACAGCGTAAATGACCATTTTCAGACATTTAGAAACATAGAAACATAGAAAATAGGTGCAGGAGTAGGCCGTTTGCCCCTTCGAGCCTACACCACCATTCGATAAGATCATGGCTGATCATTCCCATTACACCATTACAGTACAAACCATTAAAAACAGCTGTTTACTCTCCCCCATTCACACTGCCCCAATTTTAATCCCCTCTTGTTCTTTTCTTGCACGGCAGGTTAAAATCTGGCCTCAAATCTCCTCTTCCCCCAATTCTGTCCTTTTCTTCCCTCCTGTTTTTGAATGCAATGACTCATGCTGGCGTGCAGTTCAATGGACGCTGGCAGTCTTCTTACTTCATCCATGTAGGAGCCTCGACAGTGTCTGCAGGCTATTCCACTGTGGGGGAGCATGACTACCATGCCCAATCCAGCCCTCACCTGACATCCCCACACATGTTCACATTCCAACAGGAGTCAGAGGACAGCAATCAAGCACCCGGGCTGGTGGTTTTTCTCCCTCCTACTCAGGCCAGAGGTCCTGAAGTTGATTGTAGTCCCCTTCTGTTGCCCTGGTTGGCACCTGGTACCTCAGCACAGACCAGGGCTTGAACCATAATCATGCACTTCCTTTTAAAGCAAGTGACCATCTCCCAGGACTTTACCTGTGCCACTCCCCTGCCAACTAGATGCTGTGTAAAAGGCATCTGATTATTTTTCCTCATCCTTCTAGCCCAGCTATGACCAAGAGCATAGTGCTACTGCAGTTGGATATTAAGGGTATTCTTGCTGTGCATTTTGCATTATATCTGAATATGAGCAGGATAGAGAGCTCAACTTGTGCTCTCAACGTTGAAATCAATCAATCTCTTCTCAGTTCTCCAGTACTGGCTGTCCATTGTTACTCAACTCTTTCTCTGTTGTGCAAACCACTTTTTAAAACCTGTTATTTCTAGAATCTCCTTCAATATATAAATGAGACATCGAGGCGGAAATATTCTGAGAGCCTCTGCCAATGATGGGGGTTCATAATGCAGTGGGTGGTTTATTGAACAATCACAGACAGTTCATCATCCACAGTTTTCCAATAAGCCACCCACTGCTGGCGAGGGCCCCTTGATGAAGCAGGGGCTCTGTAAATTTTGCCCCTCCCAAACTATAAAATGAATCCTGAATGCTCTGTGGATAACTGCGCTATGTGGTATGGTACTGAGCAACACAGACCAGGAAGCTTCCAGAATCAATCCTAGGTTCGTGCTGATCTGGTTTAGGGATGCTATGACTGTCTGCAGTGTCTTTGGGCTAGTGAGGAGAAAAATCAGCCAGATTTATTGCACCTGATTGCTGTCCAGTAACCACTGCTAGCCAGGTGTGCACCATGCTTTGCTGTGATGTCCCCATGTTCAGGTAACCTTCCAACATTCACTATGTAAGCTCAGCACATGGAGAATGGCCACTTAGGGCTCAGTGGCCTGTAGGTCTCCAGAACCATGCCTGAGCAGGAACACCAAGAGATTTCACCTGTTGCTAGTCAGAAGTCTGATTCTTATCATTTGCCCCCACCTCTGGAAGTTCTTCCAAGGGAGAATTAGGCGAAAATAGAAGGAGTCAGAAACTTACACCATCACACTTGAGCTGAAATCTATTGAGCTCTAGCACTCATGCTGTAAGGGCCCTGGTTTATGGCAAATAGACTCCTGCACACTTCTGTTTCTACATGTCCTACTAGGACCAACATTTATATAGCGGTGCTCGAGATTCTGGTCATGAAAAGATCTTGGACATTGAACTGTTCGAATGCTGCACCTTGATGTATGGAATCAAAATGTGAAAACTCAAAAATGAACAAAATTCTTCAAGGGAAAGAGATTGGCAAATGGAAGTGCAGGTTCCACTTGTTGTTTTCTGTCAACTATATGCTTGAGGGAAGCTGAAAGGAATGACCAAGTATCATCTGCTGTCTTGGGAGCAAACCTCTTCATGCTGCCTTCCCATTGAGCAGTTCTAGTCCCCAATGAGCATTCTGAGCAGTGCCATATTACCAAGATCCAAAATAATCTGTGCTGTAATGTGTATGTACTCATGTAACAAAACTGCGTGATCACCTTCCTGTGCCCAGGCTAGTGGCAGTACTCCAGTCATTTTGTGATACTGATTCCAGAATCTTTACTTTGCTCCAAGTTGCACTATAACTGTGCAGTTTGATCTCACACACGTGGAAAATCTAACGTGGACAGGACTGTGGTCATCACAGTAACAACAATAATCAGCATTTGACATAGCAAAACATCGAAAAGTGCTTCACAGAGGCATTAATAAAAAAATGGGTGCTGAGCTAAAGAAGGAGATGTTAAGATGGGTGACCCAAATCTTGGTCAAAGAGGTACATGTTAAGGAGGGTCTTAAAGAATAAGAGGGTGTGTCAGAAAATGGGACTAGGCAGCTGAAGGTACGGCTATTAATGGTGGAGTAAAGGGAGGGGACATGAAGCCAGAGTGTCTCGGGGTTCTGCCAGACTCCCACTAAAGTTATGGTGGGAGATTGACAGAATTCTTGCAGAGAGTTCAGGGGTAGATTACAGATATAGGGAAGAGGCGAGGACATGAAGGAATGTCAACATGAGGAGTGGAATTTTAAATTTGATGCGATGGAAAGGGGGTACGGTAGCATAGTGGTTATATTATTGGATGAGTAATCCAGATGCCTGCCCTAATAGAAACATAGAAACATAGAAAATAAGTGCAGGAGTAGGCCATTCGGTCCTTCGAGCCTTTCAATAAGATCATGGCTGATCATTCCCTCAGTACTCCTTTCCTGTTTTCTCTCCATACCCCTTGATCTCTTTAGCCGTAAGGGCCATATCTAACTCCCTTTTGAATATATCCAATGAACTGGCATCAACAACTCTCTGCGGCAGGGAATTCCACAGGTTAACAACTCTCTTGAGTGAAGAAGATTCTCCTCATCTCAGTCCTAAATGGCCTACCACTTATCCTAAGGCTATGTCCCCTGGTTCTGGACTTCCCCAACATCGGGAACATTCTTCCCGCATCTAACCTGTCCAGTCCCGTCAGAATCTTATATGTTTCTATGAGATCCCCTCTCATCCTTCTAAACTCCAGTGAATAAAGGCCCAGTTGATCCAGTCTCTCCTCATACATCAGTTCAGCCATCCCTGGAATCAGTCTGGTGAAACTTCGCTGCACTCCCTCAATAGCAAGAACGTCCTTCCTCAGATTGAGAGACCAAAACTGAACACAATATTCCAGGTGAGGCCTCACCAAGGCCCTGTACAACTGCAGTAAGAACTCCCTGCTCCTATACTCAAATCCCCTAGCTATGAAGGCCAACTTACCATTTGCCTTCTTCACCGCCTGCTGTACCTGCATGCCAACTTTCAATGACTGATGAACCACGACACCCAGGTCTCGTTGCACCTCCCCTTTTCCTAATCTGCCGCCATTCAGGTAATATTCTGCCTTCATGTTTTTGCCCCCAAAATGGATAACCTCACATTTATCCACATTATACTGCATCTGCCATGCATTTGCCCACTCACCTAACCTGTCCAAGTTACCCTGCAGCCTCTTAGCATCCTCCTCACGGCTCACACCGCCACCCAGTCTAGTTTAATCTGCAAACTTGGAGATATTACACTCAATTCCTTCATCTAAATCATTAATGTATATTGCAAAGAGCTGGGGTCCCAGCACTGAGCCCTGCGGCACTCCACTAGTCACTGCCTGCCATTCTGAAATAAACCCGTTTATCCCTACTCTCTGCTTCCTGTCTGCCAACCAGTTCTCTATCCACGTCAGTACATTACCCCCAATACCATGTGCTTTGATTTTGCACACCAATCTCTTGTGCGGGACCTTGTCAAAAGCCTTTTGAAAGTCCAAATACACCACATCCACTGGTTCTCCCTTGTCCACTCCGCTAGTTACATCCTCAAAAAATTGCAGAAGATTCGTCAAGCATGATTTCCCTTTCATAAATCCATGCTGACTTGGACTGATCCTGTCACTGCTTTCCAAATGCGCTGCTATTTCATCCTTAATGATTGATTCCAACATTTTCCCCACTACTGATGTCAGGCTAACCAGTCTATAATTACCCGTTTTCTCTCTCCCTCCTTTTTTAAAAAGTGGTGTTACATTAGTTACCCTCCAGTCCATAGGAACTGATCCAGAGTCGATAGACTGTTGGAAAATGATCACCAATGCATCCACTATTTCTAGGGCCACTTCCTTAAGTACTGTGGGATGCAGACTATCAGGCCCCGGGGATTTATCGGCCTTCAATCCCATCAATTTCCCTAACACAATTTCCCGCCTAATAAGGATATCCTTCAGTTCCTCCTTCTCACTATACCCACGATCCCCTAGTACATTCGGAAGGTTAGTTGTGTCTTCCTTCGTGAAGACAGAACCAAAATATTTGTTCAATTGGTCTGCCATTTCTTTGTTCCCCATTATAAATTCACCTGAATTCGACTGCAAGGGACCTACGTTTGTCTTCACTAATTTTTTTCTCTTCACATATATTTATAGAAGTTTTTATGTTCCCTTCAAGCTTCCTCTCGTACTCTATTTTCCTCCTCTTAATTAAACGCTTAGTCCTCCTCTGTTGAATTCTAAATTTCTCCCAGTCCTCAGGTTTGTTGCTTTTTCTAGCCAATTTATATGCCTCTTCCTTGGTTTTAACACTATCCTTAATTTCCCCATTTTATTTTTACTCCAGACAGGGATGTACAATTGCTGAAGTTCATCCATGTGATCTTTAAATGTTTGCCATTGCTTATCCACCGTCAACCCTTTAAGTGTCCTTTGCCAGTCTATTCTAGCCAATTCATGCCTCATACCGTCGAAGTTACCTTTCCTTAAGTTCAGGACTCTAGTTTCTAAATTAACTGTGTCACTCTCCATCTTAATAAAGAATTCTACCATATTATGGTCACTCTTCCCCAAGAGGCCTCGCACAACAAGATTGCTAATTAGTTCCTTCTCATTACACATCACCCAGTCTAGGATGACCAGCTCTCTAATTGGCTCCTCGACATATTGGTCCAGAAAACCATCCCTAATACACTCCAGGAAATCCTCCTCCACCGCACTGCTACCAGTTTGGTGAGCCCAATCAATATGTAGATTAAAGTTGCCCATGATAACTGCTGTACCTTTATTGCACACAACCCTTATTTCTTGTTTGATGCTATCCCCAACCTCACTACCACTATTTGGTGGTCTGTACACAACTCCCACTAGCGTTTTCTGTCCTTTGGTATTCCGCAGCTCCACCCATACCGATTCCACATCATTCAGGCTAATGTCCCTCCTTACTATTGCATTAATTTCCTCTTTAACCAGCAATGCCACCCCGCCTCCTTTTTCTCTCTGTCTATCCTTCCTAAATGTTGAATATCCCTGGATGTTGAGTTCCCAGCCTTGGTCACCCTGGAGCCATGTCTCCGTGATGCCAATTACATCATACCCGTTAACTGCTGTCTGCGCCTTATTCCGAATACACCTCGCATTGAGGCACAGAGCCTTCAGGCTTGTCTTTTTCACACACTTTACCCCTTTAGAATTTTGCTGTAATGTGGCCCTTGCTGTAATGATCTGGAGACGTGAGTTCACATCTCATCATGGCAGCTGGGGAATTTAAATTCAGTTAAATAAATCTGGAATAAAAAGCTAGGGGCCGAAATTCCCTATCGCCCTGGTTGGGGGTGGTAACTTTTCTGGGGCCAGACATTCTGCGCCCGGCGCAGAAGTCTCGCCCCGGAAGGGAAATTCAGGTTAGCGTCCCTCACAGGAAGTGGAGCGCAATGTCGTGCACTCCACTTCCTTTTGGGGTGGGATCGGGGCTCTAACCAGGCACATCGCGGAGTGCTATACAGCCTCTCCACGTAGCGCTCACGTGTTTCAACGTCCTTCCCCTTCCGTTAAAAGGGAGTGACGCTGCAAGCTCTGCAGGCACTTTGATGACTTCCACTGGGCCACTAGGGCTAGTGGGTGTCGTGGCCGCAGCCCGGCACCGAAATGGAGTGTCGGGCTGCACGGTCACAGCCTGGACCCCGCAAAAGGAGCGAACAACGGCCCGATCGGTAAGAGGGGTAAAAAAAGATGCCAGCGCGCGGTGCAGCACAACTCCCCTTTAAGTTTCGTCCGCGATGGATGTGCAGCCCAGTTCGCACTCACGTGGCGCTGGCCAATTTCCGCCGGGGTGGAAAGGAGTCGCCACGCATGGCAATAATGTCATCACCAGCACAGCGGCCCAAGGGCGCTACCAATGGGGCGCAGCGTTAATGCATTCGCGCCTCTGCAATTTCGCGGGCGCTGGTAGCACCCCCTCCCCGGGCAGAAACACTTTTGCGCCTTGTTATCTCTAACGGGAGGTGCACAACAGAGGAATTTTGTCCCCCTAGTATCAGCAATGGTGAACATGAAACTACCGGATTGTCGTAAAAACCCATCTAGTTCACCAATGTCCTTTAGGGATGGAAATCTACTGCAGTTACCTGGTCTGGCCTACATGTATTTTGCTTTTGTATTGTTTTTGTCAAACACACTTAGTTAAAAAAAAAATTCTTTCCTACATGGCCATTAAAAAAAAGTAACTTTAATGTTTCTCTCCCTCTCTTTAGGTTTCCCCCTTCAAACTCTTACGCCTGGTGAAAACAGGCGCATTGCCTACTTTTACCAGCGTAAGAGTTTTAAAACATATAGAAATTTAATTAAAAGCACATTTTTATAGTGAAAATTCTGTCCATTAATGTAAGTTTATTTTAAACCCTATTAAAACACGTTAAATAAATTCCAAAAGCATTTAATTAACTTCAATTTCAATTAATTTGAAATAGGTGAGGTGTTTTTTTTTGTTATGTTTTGTTTCTTGTTTTAGGGGTTTATTCTCATTGCTGATAATGGGAACTCGGAGAACCGGAGTTCCCATTATTATCAATGAGAATACTGCAGAGTGATTTGTGGTCCAGGCCCACGTGACTCCAGCTTTTTCGTGCATACGGGGAATTCCTCTCCCCATACGCTACGCATGGAATGAAGGCCCCCGACCGTAATCGAAGGTGTCTCCGGGACCATCAGGTATTTTCGTTAAAACATTTCGGGTCGGAGGCGTTTGTCCAAAGGAAGCCTCCAACTGGAATTTTAGACCCAGTAATGTTGAAGATGCACTGCAGCTTTACTGCCGATTATAACCATTGCTCCGGCTATAACAGTACGACTGAATGTTGGTTTCCCCACGACCTGTAATGGCAGAATTAATGAGCTTGTTTTCCTTCCATCAGCAACAGCAGCTACAGCAACAGCAACATGACCAGCTGCAACGACATCACCCCAGACCACATCCGCAGTGCAAGGACCAGCAGAGGAATCCATATCCTGTTCAACAGGTCAGCCAGTTCCAAGGTAAGCCTGTCAATTATTAACTCTCTTTTAAGCATTTACAAGTGAAATATGTATTTGTCCTGGCGGATTGAACGTGTGTTGCTAAACTAACTGGCAAGTGCAAAAAATACCCATAAAGGTCAGTGGTTATATTTACAGAATAAATGGAACGGATTTTAATCAGGCAGTAGTCTTCACCTCATGAATAAATGTTCAGCAGCCTGTGCATGTATTACTTGTGTAGTTTCCCAGTCCAGTCAGAGGGTACAATTGCCCTCAGTGCCCCTGGACTGGAGAGGAAAATATCGGACAGACTTCATAAGAACATAAGAAATAGGAGCAGGAGTAGGCTGTATGGTCCCTCGAGCCTGTTCCGCCATTCAATACGATCATGGCTGATTATCGATCTCAACTGCACTTTCCTGCCTGATCCCCATATCCCTTGATTCCTCTGAAGTCCAAAAATCTATGAATATACTCAATGACTGAGCAACTGAACAACTTCCAGCCTCTAATAAGAATGTAAGAACATAAGAAATAGGAGCAGGAGTAGGCCATATGGCCCCTCGAGCCTGCTCTGCCACTTAATACGATCATGGCTGATCCGATCATGGACTCAGGTCCACTTCCCTGTCCGCTCCCCATAATCCCTTAATCCTTTATCTGTTAAGAAACTGTCTATTTCTGACTTAAATTTATTCAATGTCCCAGCATCCACAGCTCTCTGAGGCAGCGAATTCCACAGATTCACAAACCTCTGAGAGAAGAAATTCCTCCTCATCTCAGTTTTAAATGGGCGGCTCTCATTCTAAGATCATGTTCTAGACCTAGTTCTAGTCTCCCCTATCAGTGGAAACATCCTCTCTGCATCCACCCTGTCAAGCCCCCTCATAATCTTATATGTTTCGATAAGATCACCTCTCATTCTTGTGAACGCCAATGAGTAGAGGCCCAACCTCCTCAACCTTTCCTCATAAGTCAACCCACTCAGCTCCAGAATCAACCTAGTGAATCTTCTCTGAACTGCCTCCAAAGCAAGTATATCCTTTTGTAAATATGGAAACCAAAACTGTACGCAGTATTCCAGGTGTGGCCTCACCAATACCCTGATTAACTGCAGCAACACTTCCCTGCTTTTATACTCCATCCCCTTTGCATTAAAGGTCAAGATTCCATTGGCCTTGCTGTACCTGCATACTAACCTTTTGCGTGTCATGCACAAGTACCCCAGGACCCGCTGTACTGTTAGCATTTTGCAATTTTTCTCCATTTAAATAATAACTCGCTCTTTGATTTTTTGGGCCAAAGTGCATGACCTCACACTTTCCAACATTATACTCCATCTACCAAATTTTTGTTCACACACTTAGCCTCTCAATGTCCTTTTGCAGATTTTTTGTGTCCTCCTCACACATTGCTTTTCCTCCCATCTTTGTATCGTCAGCAAACTTGGCTACGTTACACTCGGTCACTTCTTCCAAGTCATTAATATAGATTGTAAATAGTTGGGGTCCCAGCACTGATCTCTGCGGCACCCCACTAGTTACTGATTTCCAAACCGAGAATGAACTATTTATCCTGACTCTCTGTTTTCTGTTAGTTAGCCAATCCTCTATCCATGCTAATATATTACCCCAACTCCGTGAACTTTTATCTTGTGCAGTAACCTTTTAGAAACATAGAAACATAGAAAATAGGTGCAGGAGTAGGCCATTCGGCCCTTCTAGCCTGCACCACCATTCAATGAGTTCATGGCTGAACATGCAACTTCAGTACCCCATTCCTGCTTTCTCACCATACCCCTTGATTCCCCTAGTAGTAAGGACTTCATCTAACTCCTTTTTGAATATATTTAGTGAATTGGCCTCAACAACTTTCTGTGGTAGAGAATTCCACAGGTTCACCACTCTCTGGGTGAAGAAATTCCTCCTCATCTCGGTCCTAAATGGCTTCCCCCTTATCCTTAGACTGTGTCCCCTGGTTCTGGACTTCCCCAACATTGGGAACATTCTTCCTGCATCTAACCTGTCTAACCCCGTCAGAATTTTAAACGTTTCTATGAGGTCCCCTCTCATTCTTCTGAACTCCAGTGAATACAAGCCCAGTTGATCCAGTCTTTCTTGATAGGTCAGTCCCGCCATCCCGGGAATCAGTCTGGTGAACCTTCGCTGCACTCCCTCAATAGCAAGAATGTCCTTCCTCAGGTTAGGAGACCAAAACTGTACACAATACTCCAGGTGTGGCCTCACCAAGGCCCTGTACAATTGTAGCAACACCTCCCTGCCCTTGTACTCAAATCCCCTCGCTATGAAGGCCAACATGCCATTTGCTTTCTTAACCGCCTGCTGTACCTGCATGCCAACCTTCAATGACTGATGTACCATGACACCCAGGTCTCTTTGCACCTCCCCTTTTCCTAATCTGTCACCATTCAGATAATAGTCTGTCTCTCTGTTTTTACCACCAAAGTGGATAACCTCACATTTATCCACATTATACTTCATCTGCCATGCATTTGCCCACTCACCTAACCTATCCAAGTCGCTCTGCAGCCTCATAGAATCCTCCTTGCAGCTCACACTGCCACCCAACTTAGTGTCATCCGCAAATTTGGAGATACTACATTTAATCCCCTCGTCTAAATCATTAATGTACAGTGTAAACAGCTGGGGCCCCAGCACAGAACCTTGCGGTACCCCACTAGTCACTGCCTGCCATTCTGAAAAGTCCCCATTTACTCCTACTCTTTGCTTCCTGTCGGACAACCAGTTCTCAATCCATGTCAGCACACTACCCCCAATCCCATGTGCTTTAACTTTGCACATTAATCTCTTGTGTGGGACCTTGTCGAAAGCCTTATGAAAGTCCAAATATACCACATCAACTGGTTCTCCCTTGTCCACTCTACTGGAAACATCCTCAAAAAATTCCAGAAGATTTGTCAAGCATGATTTCCCTTTCACAAATCCATGCTGACTTGGACCTATCATATTACCTCTTTCCAAATGCACTGCTATGACATCCTTAATAATTGATTCCATCATTTTACCCACTACCGATGTCAGGCTGACCGGTCTGTAATTCCCTGTTTTCTCTCTCCCTCCTTTTTTAAAAAGTGGGGTTACATTGGCTACCCTCCACTCGATAGGAACTGATCCAGAGTCAATGGAATGTTGGAAAATGACTGTCAATGCATCCACTATTTCCAAGGCCACCTCCTTAAGTACTCTGGGATGCAGTCCATCAGGCCCTGGGGATTTATCGGCCTTCAATCCCATCAATTTCCCCAACACAATTTCCCGACTAATAAGGATTTCCCTCAGTTCCTCCTCCTTACTAGACCCTCCGACCCCTTTTATATCCGGAAGGTTGTTTGTGTCCTCCTCAGTGAATACCGAACCAAAGTACTTGTTCAATTGGTCCGCCATTTCTTTGTTCCCCGTTATGACTTCCCCTGATTCTGACTGCAGGGGACCTACGTTTGTCTTTACTAACCTTTTTCTCTTTACATATCTATAGAAACTTTTGCAATCCGTCTTAATGTTCCCTGCAAGTTTCTTCTCGTACTCCATTTTCCCTGCCCTAATCAAACCCTTTGTCCTCCTCTGCTGAGTTCTAAATTTCTCCCAGTCCCCGGGTTCGCTGCTATTTCTGGCCAATTTGTATGCCACTTCCTTGGCTTTAATGCTATCCCTGATTTCCCTTGATAGCCACGGTTGAGCCACCTTCCCTTTTTTATTTTTACGACAGACAGGAATGTACAATTGTTGTAGTTCATCCAAATGCCTTCTGGAAGTCCAAATACACCACATCCACTGGTTCCCCTTTATCCACCCTGTTTGTTACATCCTCACAAAGAATTCCAGCAAATTTGTCAAACATGATTTCCCCTTCATAAATCCATGCTGACTCTGCCTGACCAAATTATGCTTTTCCAAATGTCCTGCTACTGCTTCTTTAATAATAGACTCTAACATTTTCCCAACCACAGATGTTAGGCTAACTGGTCTATAGTTTCCTGCTTTTTGTCTGCCTCCTTTTTTAAATAGGGGTGTTATATTTGCAGTTTTCCAATCTGCTGGGATCTCCCCAGAATCCAGGGAATTTTGGTCAATTACAACCAATGCAGCCACTATCCCTGCTGTTACTTCTCTTAAGATCCTAGGATGCAAGCCTTTAGGTCCAGGGGATTTATCCGCCTTTAGTCCCATTATCTTACTGCGTACCACCTCCTTAGTGATTGTGATTGTGTTAAGTTCCTCCCCCCTATAGCCCCTTGACTATCCACTGTTGGCATATTGTTTGTGTCCTCTACTGTAAAGACTGATACAAAATATTTATTCAGAGTTTCTGCCATCTTCATGTTCCCCATTACTAATTCCCCGGCCTCGTCCTCTAAGGGACCAACATTTACTTTAGCCACTCTTTTCCTTTTTATATACTTATAGAAACTCTTGCTATCTATTTTTATATTTCGTGCTAGTTTACTTTCATAGTCTATGAAAATAAATGGAATGTATATGCATATGGGCATCAAGTGAAG
The DNA here is from genome assembly GCF_044704955.1 of Pristiophorus japonicus. Classification (NCBI taxonomy): domain Eukaryota; kingdom Metazoa; phylum Chordata; class Chondrichthyes; family Pristiophoridae; genus Pristiophorus; species Pristiophorus japonicus. The sequence goes on from NC_091978.1 coordinate 334,935,303, forward strand.
CCTAGATCACGCTTGGCTATGAGGACCTTGCAATCAAGTGGTCAGCCAATGCTCAGCGCAGAGCTTTGCAAGGGCCCATACCACCATGGGGGCCATCACATGCAGTGAATGGCATCTCGTAATGGCAGTGGGCAGAAAATTGCTGACAAAGCACCTGTGATTTTCCAATAACTCACCCACTGCATGCGAGGTTCTGCTGGTGGCATGGAATGGCGCCTAGGGATGTTGTGCCCTCAGTGTCTGGGCACACACGGTTGGTATAATGGTGTTGTATTAGAGAATTGTCGAGTAGGCTTATTTCTGGAAATAACCTGATAGGAAAGCCCATTGTACTGCTGGTATGATATTGCAGGAGATATCCCAGAAATATAACCAAGCTTGGACTGACAATGAAGATTCAGGAGTTAAGCCCATTCCTTTCAAAGATCTTCTACAGTCATAGACACCGTCTCACATAGTTAGCAAAGTAGAGGGCTGCTGAGGCTGAGCAATGTGACAGCACATCCCCATGTCCAACCTTGGAAACATCACAAAAATGGTGCTGCTTGATTAGGAATATTTAATTTAGAAGTCATTTTTCCTTAAATTTAAATGGGATCTCCTGTGACATTGTTCATGGCCAGTCAGAGGATATGATGCTATTTAACAGTAGGGGTGTTATCCAAATTATTTATTTATGGTGATGAAATGCCTTTTGATTGAATTTTTATTTAACTCAATAAATTTTCTGTGAAAGCCCCATATGAATGGCCTTGATTATCATCATGAAGTTCGTGAAGTTAAACTGCAGCTGAAGAGTTGTTATGCGCGTCTCTCCACTCTTCCCGTGAAGGAAGTCACTCAGTTGGGGTACAGTTTTAGAGGCTTCTGGTACACTGCCCAAGTGGCTACTTTACTGCTGTAAGACAGCAGGAATGGGGTACTGAAGTTGCATGTTCAGCCATGATCTCATTGAATGGCGGTGCAGGCTCGAAGGGCCGAATGGCCTACTCCTGCATCTATTTTCTATGTTTCTATGTAAGTATTGATAGGCCTTTGAATGCCTGATGTCCAATTGCATGTACTTTCCAACAGGTAACTGGAATTTAAAAAAAAAATACTTGAAATGATATAGCATTATTTCATGGAAAAAGTTTTCAAAGCACTTTATGCAATGAATAATATTTGGAAGTTTGGTGATTGTTATGTGGACAAACACTGCACTGGCATCTCACAGACAGCCATGACATTAATCAGTCTGTACGCAGGTGGTATTGGTATGAGGGAGGAGTGTTGGTCAGGGCACCAGGAGAACTCCCTGTCCAACTTCAATTAGTTCCAAAGGATCGTTAACACCTACCTCAGTAGGCAGGCAAGGCCTCAATTTAATATCTCAACAAAAGACTGACACTGCTACCTCTAACAGTGCAACACTACATTGGAGTGTCAGCCTAGATTATGCACGAAAGCCTGAGTCTAGGGCTTGAACCTGCAACTTCTGACCCACAGGTGCGAGTGCTACCAACTGAGCCAGGCTAATATGCCTAAAGATCAGGAGTGGAAACACTGGCTGAAGTTTTTCTCGTCCTCTTCCTAGCCCAGGGCACTGAGGCCAACTATAGCACAGAATTACTGCCTTGAATGAGGTCATCTAACTGAGTTCAGACAGAGGATCAGTCCATGGGTTTTCCTGGTCTGTGTGGCTGAGTAGGGTATTATAAGAACATAAGAACATAAAAAATAGGAACAGGAATAGGCCATACTGCCCCTCGAGCCTGCTCCACCATTCATTATCATGGCTGATCTGATCATGGACTCAGCTCCACTTCCCTGCCCGCTCCCCATAACCCCTTATCCCCTTATCCCCTTATTTTTTAAGAAACTGTCTATTTCTGTCTTAAATTTATTCAATGTCCTAGCTTCCACAGCTCTCTCAGGCAGCGAATTCCACAGATTTACAACCTTCTGAGATAAGAAATTTCTCCTCATCTCTGTTTTAAATGGGCGGCCCCTTATTCTAAGATCATGCCCTCTAGTTCTAGTCTCCCCCATCAGTGGAAACATCCTCTCTGCATCCACCTTGTCAAGTCCCCTCATAATCTTATACATTTCGATAAAATCACCTCTCATTCTTCTGAATTCCAATGAGTAGAGGCCCAACCTACTCAACCTTTCCTCATAAGTCAACCTATTCATCCCCGGAATCAACCTAGTGGACCTTCTCTGAACTGCCTCCAAAGCAAGTATCTCCTTTCGTAAATATGGAAACCAAAACTGCACACAGTATTCCAGGTGTGGGCTCACCAATACCTTATATAGCTGTAGCAAGACTGCCCTGCTTTTATACTCCATCCCCATTGGCTTTCCTGATCACTTGCTGTACCTGCATACTATCCTTTTGTGTTTCATACACAAGTACCCCCAGGTCCCACTGTACTGCAGCACTTTGCAATCTTTCTCCATTTAAATAATAACTTGCTCTTTGATTATTTTATGCCAAAATGCATGGCCTCACATTTTCCAACATTATACTCCATCAGTAAATTTTTGCCCACTCACTTAGCCTGTCTATGTCCTTTTGCAGATTTTTTGTGTCCTCCTCACAATTTGCTGTTCCTTGCATCTTTGTATCGTCAGCAAACTTAGCTACGTTACACTCAGTCCCTTCTTCCAAGTCATTAATATAGATTATAAATAGTTGGGGTCCCAGTATTGATCCCTGTGGCACCCGACTAGTTACTGGTTGCCAACCAGAGAATGAACCATTTATCCCGACTCTCTGTTCTCTGTTAGTTAGCCAATCCTCTATCCATGCTAATATATTACCCCCAAGCCCGTGAACTTTTATCTTGTGCCGTAACCTTTTATGTGGCACCTTGTCAAATGCCTTCTGGAAGTCCAAATACATCACATCTACTGGTTCCCCTTGATCCACCCTGTTCGGTACATCCTCAAAGAACTACAGCAAATTTGTCAAACATGACTTCCCCTTCATAAATCCATGCTGACTCTGCCTGACCGAATTTTGCTTTTCCAAATGTCCTGCTACTGCTTCGTTAATAATAGACTCCAACATTTTCCCAACCACAGATATTAAGCTAACTGGTCTATAGTTTCCTGCTTTTTGTCTGCCTCCTTTTTTTAAATAGGGGCGTTACATTTGCAGTTTTCCAATCTGCTGGGACCTCCCCAGAATCCAGGGAATTTTGGTAAATTACAACCAATGCATCCACAATCCCTGCCGCTACTTCTCTTAAGATCCTAGGATGCAAGCCTTTAGGTCCAGGGGATTTATCTGCCTTTAGTCCCATTATCTTACTGAGTACCAGCTCCTTAGTGATTATGATTGTGTTAAGTTCCTCCCCCCCATTATGCAGTGCCTGAAACATCAGAGAGGTCCAAACAATGTTTTAGAAATTATTTATTTTAAATAATGAATTTTCTTTACTAGCTTTCTGAATTTTGCACATTTTAAATATTGTATAAAAAGGATTTTGTGTACATTTCAAAAGTTGGTTGTAATTTGAAATTAAGATAATGTACAGTCAGAGAAAATGCCTTTGAGTATAATCATTCTGCCATACAAATTCCAAATGAATCGTGCTGTGATCAGTCTCTAGCTCCTTCTCATTGTATAATAATGCCACTTAGGCAATGCTTACATTGGAAAAGTAATAGCATGTTTCAGGAAACCTCTGATGTCTTTACAATTACTAACACTCAGAGACTCAGCTTCCAGATGCTCTAAGTGGAGCAGCATTCAATCAAACCATGAAATTCCAGCAAAATTGAAATGTTTTTTGAGAGGGCTGGAGAAAGCGATTGGTGTTAATATACTGTCGGTTCATTCTTCACTAACTAGCTTGTTGGTTCAATAAGCCTGCTTCCCCAATTAAAAAACAAGATTATATCTTCTCAACCCCATTCGCGTACCTGCTGTGCTTCTTCCTCCTTTTGGAGGTTCAAGGACCCCTCACATTGCACAAACAGTTACTGTGAGTGGCATCTTACGGCTGAGGAAGTGTTTCACCTCAACACCACGGAACAGGTGGGTAAACATGGCCAGCCAAAGCAAGCTTCATAGAGGCCTGTATAGAAGATGCCTTTCCTCCACAGACACCATAGCGCATCCAACTCAAAATAAAAATAAAGGCAGTCCTCAGGCTCCTTGCTCAGTTATTTTCTCCTCCCATAACCAGTAAAGCATCCTGATTGTACAGCATGCATCACTATACAAGTATGCCAGATTACCTATTTTATCAAGTTGTGTTCCTGTAGATGCTGTGCTAACAAATAATTGCACCAATAAGGCAGCCAATATAACATTCTGAAAAGTAGTTACTGAGAATTTAAGTCTTGATAACTGTCTCTGAACTCCAGTACTTAAAATGGGGGTGTCTGACATCAACTTACTTCTTCATCATGACATGTATTTTTGCCAAATCATGGTCCCAGCACTGAGCCACCGAGAGCACCTATCAGGAATTCAGGCATGTGCTCTCCATGATCTTCCATCCGTTAATTGTTCAATCGCTCTTTATTGAATGAATCATTTCACATATGGGATTTGCCAGAGTATTCAGATTGTTTTCGCTTTGTAGGAAACTGTGAAACTAAATGTTAACACTAACACAATGACTCACTCATCGGTGAATCAACAACAACCCAAAACAGCTCTGAAAATTTAATTATTCTTTCCTGCTAAGGGCCTTTTCAGTAAGGCACCTCACGTGACATAATTGGCAGTTTTCAAGTGTGCTCTAGATATGTAAAAAAAATTCCCAGTAAACTAAAATGCAAAATTCAATTTAATACTATTTTACATGTAATTATCCCCACTCTTAAGCTGCGCTGTATGGTTCAAATAGTGAATGCACTGTTCAGATCAGTGAGGATCCAAGTTCAATCCCCAGTCCGCCCTGAATTAGCTGGTCTCAGCCAGCCAGTATTTGATGTGTTACAATTAGCCTCAGTACAAGTGGGCTAAGGATGGAAAATTAGTTCAGGTACCTGCTCCTGATCAGCTAGAAAGTACATGGATGACTGTATGGATGAATGTCAGGTGTGGAGAGAGTTAAGCTGCACCGTGTTACCCCCCCCCCCCCCCCACCACCCCTCCCACCACCATCACCTGCCCCATCCCAGTCCAAGTTCCTGACCTTACCCCCCTCCCCACCCTATAGAAGGGGCATTGTGTATGGGTCATGGAGTATTAACAGGGTTATTGAGTATGAAATGAATAGTGACATTGTTGTGACTTACGGATTTCAACCACTCCAGTATCACTTGTCACTTGTCACACATGCACCGAGCTTTCTGAGAAATCGTGTTTGGGTGTAAAAGGGGTGGGGTTGGAAGAACGTGATCCGGCTTCCCTGAGTTCCCTCTCTCTCTCTTTCCCGTCCGATCCCCTCTCCTCATCCCCCCTCTCTGCCCCAGTCTCTCTCTCTCTCTGCCCCAGTCTCTCTCTCTCCCCCACTCTCTCTCTGCCCCACTATTTCTCTCTCTCACCCCCCGTCTCCCTCTTCTCCCCCCCCCCGTCTCCCTCTCCCCCAGCCTCTCTCTCTGCCCTACTCTCTCTCTCTCTCCCTCCCCAGTCTCACTCTCCTCCCAGTCTCACTCTCTCCCCAGTTTCACTTTCCCTCCAGTCTCTTTCTCTCTCTCTGCCCCAGTCTCCCCCCCTCTCTCTGCCCCAGTTTCCCCCTCTCTCTCTGCCCCAGTCTCTTATTCCTCCCCTCCTCCCCAGTCTCTCTCTTCCCAGTCACTCTTTCTGCCCAGTCTCTCTCTCTGCCCAGTCTCACTCTCCCCCAAGTCTTAGTAAGAAAATAGTGCTGGAGAAACTAATGGGACTGAAGGCAGATAAATCCCCAGGGCCTGATGATCTGCATCCCAGAGTACTAAAAGAGGTAGCCATGGAAATAGTAGATGCATTGGTTATCTTCCAAAATTCTATAGATTATGGAACAGTTCCTGCAGATTGGAGGATGGCAAATGTAACCCCACTATTTAAAAAAGGAGGGAAAGAGAAAATGGGGAACTACAGACTGGTTAGCCTGACATCAGTAGTAGGGAAAATGCTGGAGTCTATTATAAAGGATGTGATAACGGCACACTTAGATAATATCAACGGGATTAAACAAAGTCAACATGGATTTATAAAAGGAAAATCATGTTTGACAAACCTACTGGAGTTTTTTGAGGATATAACTGATAGACTAGATAAGGGAGAACCAATGAATGTAGTGTATTTGGATTTTCAGAAGGCCTTTGATAAAGTCTCACATAAGAGGTTAGTGTGCAAAATTAAAGCACAGAGGATTGGGGGTAATGTATTGACATGGATTGAGAATTGGTTAACTGACAGGAAACAAGAGAGTAGGAATAAACGGGTCTTTTTCAGGGTAGCGGGCAGTGACTAGTGGGGTACCACAGGGATCAGTGCTTGGGCCCCAGCTATTCACAATATATATAAATGATTCAAGATGAGGGAACCAAATGTAATATTTCCAAGTTTGCTGATGACACAAAACTAGGTGGGATTGTGAGTTGTGAGGAGGATGCAAAGATGCAGCAAGGCGATTTAGATAGGTTGAGTGAGTGGGCAAACACATGGCAGATGCAGTATAATGTGGATAAATGCGAAGTTATCCACTTTGATAGGAAAAACATAAGAACAAAGTATTATTTAAATAATGATGGCTTGAGAAGTGTCGATGTACAGAGGGACCTGGGTGTCTTTGTACACCAGTCATTGAAAGCAAACATGCAGGTGCAGCAAGCAGTTAGGAAGACTGCTATGTTGGCCTTCATTGCAAGAGGATTTAAGTACAGGAGCAAGGATGTCTTACTACAGTTATACAGGGTCTTGGTGAGACCACACCTGGAGTATTGTGTGCAGTTTTGGTCTCCTTACCGAAGAAAGGATATACTTGCTATAGAGGGAGTGCAGCAAAGGTTCATCAGACTGATTCCTGGGATGGCAGGACTGTCGTATGAGGAGAGATTGGATCGACTAGACCTTGTGTTGGATAGACTGGATGCGGGGAGGATGTTTCCCCTGGCTGGGAAGTCTAGAACAAGGGGTCACAGTCTCAGGATATGGGGTAGGAAATTTAGGACCGAGATGAGGGGAAATTGTTTCACTCAGAGGGGGAAATTGTTTCACTCAGAGGGTGGTGAACCTGTGGAATTCTCTACCACAGAAGGCTGTGGCAGCTAGGTCACTGAATATTTTTACGAGGGAGATAGATAGACTTCTAGAAACAAAAGGCATCAAGGAGTATGAGGAAAAAGCAGGAATATGGTGTTGAGATAGAGGATCAGCCATGATCATATTGAATGGCGGTGCAGACTCGAAGGGCCAAATGGCCTACTACTGCTCCTATTTCCTGTGTTTCTATGTCTCATTCTTCCCCCAGTCTCATTCTCCCCCTAGTCTCATTCTCCCCCCCAGTCTCACTCTTCTCCCAGTCTCGCTCTTCCCCCAGTCTCACTCTTCCCCCAGTCTCACTCTCCCCCCAGTCTCACTCTCCCCCCAGTCTCACTCTCCCCCCAGTCTCACTCTCCCCCCAGTCTCACTCTCCCCCCAGTCTCACTCTTCCCCCAGTCTCACTCTCCCCCCAGTCTCACTCTTCCCCCAGTCTCACTCTCCCCCCAGTCTCACTCTCTCTGCCCCAATCACTCATTCTTCCACCCCTCCCAGTCTCTCTGCCCCTCCCCCCCCGCTCCCGTCTCTCTCTGTCCCAGTCTCTTTCTCTCTGTCCCAGTCTCTCTCTCTCTCTGCCCCAGTCTCTCACTCTCCCCGCGCACCCCCCCTCCCCCCCAGTCTCTCTCCCTCAGCCTCTCTCTCTCTCCCCATTCTCTCTCTCTCTCCTACTACCTCGGATTTTTTCTCTCCCACAGAAGGCCGTGAAAATGTTTGTATTGATAATCACAGCGATACTTTAGGCAAAAGTCCTGGGGATAACCCAAAAGCCCGAGAAGCAGCTCCAGTGACGATGAGCTCCATGCAGTTCGTGGTTCGGCTCTACTTGTAGCTTCCTTGTATGTTGCACTGCGCATGTGCAACCGGATTGTGTGTGCATGCGCAAAAAGGGGCGGAGTTCAGGGCGGCATGCGCAGAAGGACACAAAAAAAACTGTTGCAAATAACAACTCCGGCTTAATAAAGAGTACTCGAAAAGGAACGAAGTAATCCCGCCACATTCCACTGTTGTGCATTGTGTATCCTCTGTTTGTGTATGCTAAAGACCCTGGCTGCAGAATACAAGCAAATCAAATGCTTAATGCATTTGTCTGAATTTCCTTTCTCAGCTATTTCAGCAGAGCTGTTGACCTATTTATTTTAAACCGATTGATACCTCAGCTCAAATAGCCAAGAGTGGAATTTCAGACAAATGTGTTCAGCATTCGTACACTTATATGCCATGGTGTAATTTTAGAGCTTTTTTTCTCCAAACTGTACCATATCTAGCAAGCATTTCTTTTATGTTTTTTGCCAAACAGAGCAACTTGCCCCATCCCATTTCTATTTGTTTCCCAGTGAAATTCTGGCAGGAACACCCATGATGAACAGCATGGTTACCACCTGTGATTACAGTACTACTGTTGCTATGCTATTATTCACCACTGTCTTCCAACAGTAGCCCCCACATTCAACAGTGAAATAGTTTTTTTATAACTATTATGACCGATCTTGGTTGAACTGTCTCTTTGAGTCTGTTTACGATTGATGTACCTCGTGGACCTTGTACAAAAATCAATTGTACATGCAGGCCCCCTTACTGAGAATACTCACGTGACCCTTGGGAGCACAATTGCAGTGTTCTGTGTATTTGATTCATTGAAATGATCTGGAATATTTAGATTTAATCGTTTTATAAATAGTAATGAGTTAACCGTCTGCACACGGATGGAGTTATTGATCACAATAAATATACCATTTACCACACTTCTTTTAGAGTTTGCTAGTGCTGTTGGGGAGGAGTTAAACTAATATGGCAGGGGGATGGGAACCAATGCAGGGAGACAGAGGGAAACAAAAAGGAGACAAAAGCAAAAGACAGAAAGGAGATGAGTAAAAGTGGGGGGCAGAGAAACCCAAGGCAAAAAACAAAAAGGGCCATTGAATATAATGGGGCTGCAGGAGGGGTCAAAACTAAAAATCATGGTTTAAAAACTAGGATTAAAACACTCTACCTAAACGCACGCAGCATTCGAAATAAAGTAAATGAGTTGAAGGCACAAATCATTACAAATGGGTATGATTTGGTGGCCATTACAGAAACATGGTTGCAGGGTGGTCAAGACTGGGAATTAAACAAACAGGGGTATCTGACGATTCGGAAAGATAGACAAGAAGGGAAAGGAGGTGGGGTAGCTCTGTTAATAAAGGATGATATCAGGGCAGTTGTGAGAGACGATATTGGCTTGAATGAGCAAAATGTTGAATCATTGTGGGTGGAGATTAGAGATAGTAAGGGGAAAAAGTCACTGGTGGGCATAGTTTATAGGCCCCCAAATAATAACTTCACGGTGGGGCGGGCAATAATCAAGGGAATAATAGAGGCATGTGAAAAAGGAACGGCAGTAGTCATGGGGGATTTTAACCTACATATCGATTGGTCAAATCAAATCGCACGGGGTAGCCTTGAGGAGGAATTCATAGAATGCATACGGGATTGTTTCTTAGAACAGTATGTTACAGAACCTACAAGGGAGCAAGCTATCTTAGATCTGGTCCTGTGTAATGAGACAGGAAAAATAAACGATCTCCTCGTAAAAGAGCCTCTCAGAATGAGTGATCACAGTATGGTTGAATTTGTAATACAGATTGAGGGTGAGGAAGTTGTGTCAGAAACGAGCGTACTATGCTTAAACAAAGGGGACTACAGTGGGATGAGGGCAGAGTTGGCTAAAGTAGACTGGAAACACAGACTAAACAGTGGCACAATTGAGGAACAGTGGAGGACTTTTAAGGAACTCTTTCATAGTGCGCAACAAAAATATATTCCAGTGAAAAAGAAGGGCGGTAAGAGAAGGGATAACCAGCCGTGGATAACCAAGGAAATAAAGGAGAGTATCAAATTAAAGACCAATGCGTATAAGGTGGCCAAGATTAGTGGGAAACTAGAAGATTGGGAAAATTTTAAACAACAGCAAAGAATGACTAAACAAGCAATAAAGAAAGGAAAGATAGATTACGAAGGTAAACTTGCGCAAAACATAAAAACAGATAGTAAAAGCTTTTACAGATATATAAAACGGAAAAGAGTGACTAAAGTAAATGTTGGTCCCTTAGAAGATGAGAAGGGGGATTTAATAATGGGAAATATGGAAATGGCTGAGACCTTAAACAATTATTTTGCTTCGGTCTTCACATTGGAAGACACAAAAACCATGCCAAAAATTGCTGGTCACAGGAAAGTTGGAAGGGAGGACCTTGAGACAATCACTATCACTAGGGGGGTAGTGCTGGACAGGCTAATGGGACTCAAGGTAGACAAGTCCCCTGGTCCTGATGAAATGCATCCCAGGGTATTAAAAGAGATGGCGGAAGTTATAGCAGATGCATTCGTTATAATCTACCAAAATTCTCTGGACTCTGGGGAGGTACCAGCGGATTGGAAAGCAGCTAATGTAACGCCTCTGTTTAAAAAAGGGGGCAGACAAAAGGCAGGTAACTATAGGCCGGTTAGTTTAACATCTGTAGTGGGGAAAATGCTCGAAACTATCATTAAGGAAGAAATAGCGGGACATCCAGATAGGAATAGTGCAATCAAGCAGACGCAGCATGGATTCATGAAGGAGAAATCATGTTTAACTAATTTACTGGAATTCTTTGAGGATATAACGAGCATGGTGGATAGAGGTGTACCGATGGATGTGGTGTATTTAGATTTCCAAAAGGCATTCGATAAGGTGCCACACAAAAGGTTACTGCAGAAGATAGAGGTATGCGGAGTCAGGGAGTCAGAGGAAATGTATTAGCATGGATAGAGAATTGGCTGGCGAACAGAAAGCAGAGAGTCGGGATAAATGGGTCCTTTTCGGGTTGGAAATCGGTGGTTAGTGGTGTGTCACAGGGATCGGTGCTGGGACCACAACTGTTTACAATATACATAGATGACCTGGAAGAGGGGACAGAGTGTAGTGTAACAAAATTTGCAGATGACACTAAGATTAGTGGGAAAGCGGATTGTGTAGAGGACACAGAGAGGCTGCAAAGAGATTTGGATAGATTAAGCGAATGGGCTAAGGTTTGGCAGATGGAACACAATGTCGGAAAGTGTGAGGTCATCCACCTTGGGAAAAAAAACAGTAAAAGGAAGATTATTTGAATGGGGAGAAATTACAACATGCTGAGGTGCAGAGGGACCTGGGGGTCCTTGTACATGAATCCCAAAAAGTTAGTTTGCAGGTGCAGCAGGTAATCAGGAAGGCAAATGGAATGTTGGCCTTCATTGCGAGAGGGATGGGGTACAAAAGCAGGGAGGTCCTGCTGCAACTGTATAGGGTATTGGTGAGGCTGCACCTGGAGTACTGCATGCAGTTTTGGTCACCTTACTTAAGGAAGGATATATTAGCTTTGGAGGGGGTACAGAGACGATTCACTCGGCTAATTCCGGAGATGAGGGGGTTACCTTATGATGATAAATTGAGTAGACTGGGTCTTTACTCGTTGGAGTTCAGAAGGATGAGGGGTGATCTTATAGAAACATTTAAAATAATGAAAAGGATAGACAAGATAGAGGCAGAGAGGTTGTTTCTACTGGTAAGGGAGACTAGAACTAGGGGGCACAGCCTCAAAATACGGGGGAGCCAATTTAAAACCGAGTTGAGAAGGAATTTCTTCTCCCAGAGGGTTGTGAATCTGTGGAATTCTCTGCCCAAGGAAGCAGTTGTGGCTAGCTCATTGAATGTATTCGTCACAGATAGATAGATTTTTAACCAATAAGGGAATTAAGGCTTACGGGGAGCGGGCGGGTAAGTGGAGCTGAGTCCACGGCCAGATCAGCCATGATCTTGTTGAATGGCGGAGCAGTCTCGAGGGGCTAGACGGCCTACTCTTGTTCCTAATTCTTATGTTCTTATATGTTCTTATTTACTTTTTCTGTTCAATTTTTTTCTTCGATTTTTTTTTTCTCCTGTCCTAAAGTCTAAGGGACCGAAATTGCCCCTCCCGACAAGGCCTCTGGCCGCCAGAAAACGGCGGCCACAGGGCAGCGCGGAATGGCCGCCGACTCTCCGCGGTGGGGCCGCCATTTTGTAAATTGTCCTACCTCAGTTTTGGAGTGGTGCCCGGCACCACTCCGCCCGTTTTCCCGTGAGAGTGGCCCCGCCGCCGATCGGTGCCCCCACTCTCTGTAGCATGGTGGCCCGGCTGCCCTTAAAGGGGAGGGCACACTGCCGCAGCCGCCATGCTATTTGTTTTTTGTTGGCCGACTGGCAGGTTAGCCCAACAATTATGCCCCCAGGTTCGGCCGAAACCCTCCCTGGTGGGCCAGTTGACCTAACTTAAAGGTATGCAGAGCTTGCAGCGGCTCTCCCCTTTAACTGAAGGGGAGAAACGTTGTGACACGTCAGCGTGATGCTGATGACCGGTCGGGGCGGTGGACCCGCTGCAAGGGCACTTCCGCCCCTCAGCCGCCACAACTTCTGCCCGAACCAAAAAAAACTTCAAAGTGCAGAATATGTGGCTGAGAAAAACTTTAAAAAACGGAGGATGCGCCCCGTTTCGGGCAGAGGTCAATTTCTAGCCCTATACTCGTGCTGACGTACTGTACCATGGCTGCTGGTAGCTCGCCCAAGTGCCCATTCTTTATTCGTGAGGCCCCGACAGTAATTCTCAGCAAGCTACTTGATCATGTGGGACAGCAATGCTGGACCAAATGCTAACCTCTGAAATGTCAACAAAGACTTCTTGGCAGGGATTGTTGGATAGCAATTAGTTGGTAGTATTTCCACAGGGGTTCTTCCGATTTGCCACTAACTTCAGCAGAAACTGCAGAGAAATGGAGTGAATGGCCGTTTACGTCATTCTCCTCTCCGAAGTTATGACAGAACATCAGGTGAACCCCCTCCCAATTCCAAGCTCAGACCTTTTGAGTGGGAACTGCATTGATTTTGTTTCCATTTTTTATTACAGTGAGGACAATGTTATGCCCTAACTCTGCCCTGGTAGACATAAGATAACTTAGCACACACCAAGAGTTGAAACTAAAGGTTTCAAGAATATATTAAGAAAAAGAGGGTGGCTAAGAGGAAGTGGGCCCCTTAATGATAGATTCCGGTGATATTGTAATTGAAAATCAGGAAAAGATAGATGTCCTAAATACCTACTTTGTATCGGTCTTCACAGTAGAGAATGAGGATAAAATACTAGAGATACAAGGCAAAGTACAAATAAATCAAGGGGAGGAATTAACTAGATTTAATACAAGTACAAAAAATGTTGATGGAGAAACTAATGAGATTAAAGATAGACAAATCTCCAGGACCTGATGGCTTCCATCCTAGGATATTAAAATAATTAACTGAAGGAATTACTGTTGTGTGAGTCATGATCTTCCAAAACACTCTCGATTCAGGAATCGTCCCCTTGGATTAGAAAATTGCCAATGTCACTCCCTTATTTAAGAAAGGTAAGAAAGATGAGCTAGGAAATTCTAATGTCAATTGTAGGAAAGTTACTAGAATCTGTAATTAGGGACAGAATGATTTGGACAAACATGAGCTGATCAGAGAGAGCCAGCTTAGATTTGTAATGAGTAAGTCATGTCTAACAAACCTAGTTGAGGAGGTGACTACCATAGTAGATAAGGGCGGGTCTAAAGATGTTATTTATATGGACTTCCAAAAGGCATTCAACAAGGTTTCACACAAGAGACTGTTAACAAAAATGAGAGCACATGGAATTGTGAGGCAACCGTTTGGCTTGGATAGGGAATCGGTTATGAGGTAGGATGCAGAGAGTAGGGATAATGGGTATGTACTCAAATTAGCAGGATGTGACTGGTGGCCTCCCCAGGGATCTGTACTAGGGCCACAACTTTTCACTATATTTATAAATTACTTGGACCAAGGAATAGAGAACCGTATATCTAAGTTTGCTGATGACATTAAGTTAGGTGGCATAGTAAATAGTGTAGATGGGAGCAGAAAGTTGCAATAGGACATTGATAGATTAAGTGAGTGGGCAAAACTGTGGTAGATGGACTTCAATGTGGGAAAGTGTGCAGTCATCCACTTTAGACCTAAGAAAGATAGATCAGAGTATTTTCTAAAAGGCGAGAAGCTAAGAACTGTGTACGAGCCAAAAGATTTAGTGATCCGATACAAAAATCGGTAAAAGCTAGTGGACAGGTACAAAAAGTAATTAAAAAGGCTAATGGAATGTTGACATGGAATATAAAAGCATGGAAGTTATGTTTCTTCGACAGCATCTCAAACCCGAGATTCTACTCTCTAGAAGGACAAGGGCAGCAGATTTATGTGAACACCACCATCTCCAAGTTGCCCTCCAAGTAACATACCATCCTGACTTGGAAATATATCGCCGTTCCTTCATCGTCGCCAGGTCAAAATCCATGATCTCGCTCCCTAATGGCGCTGTGGGAGTATCTTCACCACATGGACTGCAGCAGTTCAAGAAGCAGCTCACCACCAGTTTCTCAAAGGCAATTAAGGATGGGCAATAAATGCTGACCTTGCCAGCAACGCCCAAATTCCATGATTTTTTTTAAAGCTGTGCAGAGCTCTGATTAGACCCCATCTAGAGTACTGTATTCTGGGAACCACACCTCAGGAAGGATATATTGGCCTTGGAGGGGTGCAGCGCAGATTGACCAGAATTATACTGATGTTAAAAGAGTTAAATTATGAGGCGAGGTTGCATAGGCTTTGAATATAGAAGTTTGTGGGATGATCTAATTGAGATGGTTAAGATGATTAAAGGATTTTAATAGGGTTGATAGAGAGAAACTATTTCCTCTGGTGAGAGAATCCAGAACACGGAGCATAACCTTAGAATTAGAGCTCGGTCATTCAGGGATGATGTCAGAAAGCGCATGTTTACACAAAGGGTAGTGGAAATCTGGAACTCTCTCCACCAAAAAGCTGTTGAGGCTAGATCAATTGGAAATTTAAAAACTGAGATTGATGGATTTTTGTTATGCCAGGGTATTAAGGATTACAGAACCAAGGGGGGTAGATGGAGTTAAGATACAGATCAGCCATAATCTAATTGAATGGCAGTACAGGCTCGAGGAACTGAATGGCGTACTCCTGCTCCAATTTCCCTATGAAGTATAGGACTTTCCTGGTCTGTGTGGTTCCACTCTTAATTGCCAAATTAAGTTAATTTAAGAGTTAAGTCATGGCAGGAGAGCCCTGACCCGTATCATGCTCCTCCTGTACTATGTGGGAAATCAGGGACACTATGTGTGCGGGAAGTGTGTTCAGCTGCAACTCCTGTCAGACCGCATTGCGGCACTGAAGCTGTGCATGGATTCACTCTGGAGCATCCGCGATGCTGAGGATGTCATGAATAGCATGTTTAGTGAGTTGGTCACACAGCAGGTAAAGGTTACAAAGGCAGATAGGGGATGCGTGACCATCAGGCAGAGCAGGAGTAGGAAGGTAGTGCAGGAGTTCCCTGCGGTCATCTCCCTCCAAAACAGATATACCGCTTTGGATACTGATGGCGGAGATGGCTCATCAGGGGAAGGCAGCAGCAGCCAAGTTCATGGCACCATGGGTGGCTCTGCTGCACAGGAGGACAGGAAAAAGAGTGGGAGAGAGCAATAGTGGTAGGGGATTCTATTGTAAGGGGAATAGATAGGCGTTTCTGCGGCCGCAACCGAGACTCCGGGATGGTATGTTGCCTCCCTGGTGCAAGGGTCAAGGTGTCTTGGAGCGACTGCAGGGCATTCTGGAGGGGGAGAGTGAACAGCCAGGTGTCATGGTGCATACAGGTACAACGATATAGGTAAAAAAACGGGATGAGGTCCTACAGGCTGAATTTAGGGAGCTAGGAGTTAAATTAAAAAGTAGGACCTCAAAGGTAGTAATCTCAGGATTGCTACCAGTGCCACGTGCTAGTCAGAGTAGAAATAGCAGGATAGTTAAGATGAATACGTGGCTTGAGGAATGGTGCAAGAGGGAGGGATTCAAATTCCTGGGACATTGGAGCCGGTTCTGGTGGAGGTGGGACCGGACAGTCTGCACCTGGGCGGGACCGGAACCAATGTCCTAGGGAGAGTGTTTGCTAGTGCTGCTGGGGAGGGTTTAAACTAATATGGCAGGGGGATGCGAATCTATGCAGGGAGACAGAGGGAAGTAAAATGGGACAAAAAGCAAAAGGTACAAAGAAGATAAGTAAAAGTTGAGGGCAGAGAAATCAAAGGCAAAAATCAAAAAGGGCCACATTACAACATAATTCTAAAAGGACAAAGAGTGTTAAAAAAAACAAGCCTGAAGGCTCTGTGACTCAATGCGAGGAGCATTAGTAATAAGGTGAATGAATTAACTGCGCAGACAGCTGTTAACGGATATGATGTAATTGGGATTACGGAGACATGGCTCCAGGGTTACCAAGGCTGGGAACTCAACATCCAGGGGTATTCAATATTCAGGAAGGATAGACAGAAAAGAAAAGGAGGTGGGATTCTGGTTAAAGAGGAGATTAACGCAATAGTAAGGAAGGACATTAGTTTGGATGATGTGGAATCTGTATGGGTAGAGCTGCGGAACACCAAAGGACAGAAAACGCTCGTGGGAGTTGTGTACAGACCACCAAACAGTAGTAGTGAGGTTGGGGATGGCATGAAACAGGAAATTAGGGATGTGTGCAATAAAGGTACAGCAGTTATCATGGGTGACTTTAATCTGCATATAGATTGGGTTAACCAAACTGGTAGCAATACGTGGAGGAGGATTTCCTGGAGTGTATAAGGGATGATTTTCCAGACCAAAATGTCGAGGAGCCAACTAGAGAGCTGGCTATCCTAGACTGGGTGTTGTGTAATGAGAGAGGATTAAATAGCAATCTTGTTGTGCGAGGCCTTGGGGAAGAGTGACCATAATATGGTAGAATTCTTCATTAAGATGGAGAGCGACACTAGGGTCCTGAACTTAAAGAAAGGTAACTTCGATGGTATGAGACATGAATTGGCTAGTATAGACTGGTGAATTATACTTAAAGGGTTGACAGTGGATAGGCAATGGCAGACATTTAAAGATCACATGGATGAATTTCAACAATTGTACAACCCTGTCTGGCGTAAAAATAAAACAGGGAAGGTGGCTCAACCATGGCTAACAAAACAAAATTAGGGATAGTGTTAAATCCAAGGAAGAGGCATATAAATTGGCCAGAAAAAGCAGCAAACCTGAGGACTGGGAGAAATTTAGAATTCAGCAGAGGAGGACAAAGGGTTTAATTAGGAGGGGGAAAATAGAGTATGAGAGTAAGCTTGCAGGGAACATAAAAACTGACTGCAAAAGCTTCTATAGATATGTGAAGAGAAAAAGATTAGTGAAGACAAATGTAGGTCCCTTGCAGTCAGAATCAGGTAATTTTATAATGGGGAACAAAGAAATGGCAGACCAATTGACCAATTGGTTCTGTCTTCACTAAGGAAGACACCAATAATCTTCCGGAAATACTAAGGGACCGAGGGTCAAGTGAGAAGGAGGAACTGAAGGAAATTGTGTTAGGGAAATTGATGGGATTGAAGGCCGATAAATCCCCAGGGCCTGATAGTCTGCATCCCAGAGTACTTAAGGAAGTGGCTCTAGAAATAGTGGATGCATCGGTGGTCATTTTCCAACATTCTATAGACCCTAGATCAGTTCCTATGGATTGGAGGGTAGCTAATGTAACCCCACTTTTTAAAAAAGGAGGGAGAGAGAAAACAGGGAATTATAGACCAGTTAGCCTGACATCGGTGGTGGGGAAAATGCTGGAATCAATTATTAAAGATGTAATAGCAGCACATTTGGAAAGCAGTGACAGGATCGGTCCAAGTCAGCATGGATTTATGAAAGGGAAATCATGCTTAACAAATCTTCTAGAATTTTTTGAGGATGTAACTAGTAGAGTGGACAAGGGAGAACCAATGTATGTGGTGTATTTGGACTTTCAAAAGGCTTTTGACAAGGTCCCACATAAGAGATTAATGTGCAAAATTAAAGCACATGGTATTGGGAGCAATGTATTGACGTGGATAGAGAACTTGTTGGCAGACAGGAAGCAAAGAGTAGGAATAAATGGGTCCTTTTCAGAATGGCAGGCAGTGACTAGTGGGGTACCACAAGGTTCAGTGCTGGGACCCCAGCTATTTACAATATACATTAATGATTTAGATGAAGGAATTGAATGTAATATCTCCAAGTTTGCAGATGACACTAAGCTGTGACAGTGTGAGCTGTGAGGAGGATGCTAAGAGACTGCAGGGTGACTTGGACAGGTTAGGTGATGGGCAAATGCATGGCAGATGCAGCATAATGTAGATAAATGTGAGTTTATCCATTTTGGTGGCAAAAACAGGAAGGCACTATATTATCCGAATGGTGACAGATTAGGAAAAGGGGTGGTGCAACAAGACCTGGGTGTCATGGTACATCAGTCATTGAAAGTTGGCATGCAGGTACAACAGACGATGAAAAGGCATGGCAGGACTGACATATGAAGAAAGACTGGATCGACTAGGCTTATATTCACTGGAATTTAGAAGAATGAGAGGGGTTCTCATAGAAACATATAACATTCTGATGGGATTGGACAGGTTAGATGCAGGAAGAATGTTCCCAATGTTGAGGAAGTCCAGAACCAGGGGTCACAGTCTAAGGATAAGGGGTAAGCCATTTAGGACCAAGATGAGGAGAAACTTCTTCACTCAGAGAATTGTGAACCTGTGGAATTCTCTAGCACAGAAAGTTGTTGCGGTCAGTCGAGGAGGCGGGAGCTCGGAGCAGCGCGAGTCCGGGGTCGGCGAGAGGCCTATAAAGGCCAGCGGGAGTCGAGCAGTTCGAGCAGTCAGTCGAGGAGGCGGGAGCTCGGAGCAGCACGAGTCCGGGGTCGGCGAGAGGCCTATAAAGGCCAGCGGGAGTCGAGCAGTTCGAGCAGTCAGTCGAGGAGGCGGGAGCTCGGAGCAGCACGAGTCCGGGGTCGGCGAGAGGCCTATAAAGGCCAGCGGGAGTCGAGCAGTTCGAGCAGTCAGTCGAGGAGGCGGGAGCTCGGAGCAGCGCGAGTCCGGGGTCGGCGAGAGGCCTATAAAGGCCAGCGGGAGTCGAGCAGTTCGAGCAGTCAGTCGAGGAGGCGGGAGCTCGGAGCAGCGCGAGTCCGGGGTCGGCGAGAGGCGTACCGGTGCAGCTACAGGGAGAAGGCAAAGATACAAAGGTGACGTCACAGCCTAGGGGGTAAGTGATTGGCTGGTGATTGGTGAGTAGTTTTTCTTTTTCTTCTTATATTGGTCAGTAACTTTTAACATTGTTGTTACCAGTTTAAGTGTATCTAAGGGTTAAAGCATGGCAGGAGAGCTCGGTCGGGTGTTATGCTCCTCCTGTACCATGTGGGAACTCAGGGACACTTCCGGTGTCCCTGACGACTACGTGTGCGGGAAGTGTATCCGCCTCCAGCTCCTGACGGTCCGCGTTACGGAATTGGAGCTGAGAGTGGATTTACTCTGGAGCATCCACGATGCTGAGAATGACGTGAGTATCACGTGTAGTGAGTTGGTCTTACCGCAGGGAAAGGGTCCACAGCCAGATAGGGAATGGAAGACCAGCAGGAAGAGTAGAGCAAGGAAGGTAGTGCAGGGGTCCCCTGCGGTCATCCCCCTGCAAAACAGATACACCGCTTTGGGTACTGTTGAGGGGAATGACTCATCAGGGGAGGGCAGCAGCAGCCAAGTTCATGGCACCGTGGCTGGCTCTGCTGCACAGGAGGGCAAGAAAAAGAGTGGGAGAGCGATAGTGATAGGGGATTCAATTGTGAGGGGAATAGATAGGCGTTTCTGCGGCCGCAACCGAGACTCCAGGATGGTATGTTGCCTCCCTGGTGCAAGGGTCAAGGATGTCTCGGAGCGGGTGCAGGACATTCTGAAATGGGAGGGAGAACAGCCAGTTGTCGTGGTGCACATTGGTACCAACGACATAGGCAAAAAAAGGGATGAGGTCCTACGAAACGAATTTAAGGAGCTAGGAGCTAAATTAAAAAGTAGGACCTCAAAAGTAGTAATCTCGGGATTGCTACCAGTGCCACGTGATAGTCAGAGTAGGAATCGCAGGATAGCGCAGATGAATACGTGGCTTGAGCAGTGGTGCAGCAGGGAGGGATTCAAATTCCTGGGGCATTGGGACCGGTTCTGGGGGAGGTGGGACCAGTACAAACCGGACGGTCTGCACCTGGGCAGGACTGGAACCAATGTCCTAGGGGGAGTGTTTGCTAGTGCTGTTGGGGAGGATTTAAACTAATATGGCAGGGGGATGGGAACCAATGCAGGGAGACAGAGGGAAACAAAAAGGAGCCAAAAGCAAAAGACAGAAAGGAGATGAAGAAAAGTGGAGGGCAGAGAAACCCAAGGCAAAGAACAAAAAGGGCCACTGTACAGCAAAATTCTAAAAGGACAAAGGGTGTTAATAAAACAAGCCTGAAGGCTTTGTGTCTTAATGCAAGGAGTATCCGCAATAAGGTGGATGAATTAATTGTGCAAATAGATGTTAACAAATATGATGTGATTGGGATTACGGAGACGTGGCTCCAGGATGATCAGGGCTGGGAACTCAACATTCAGGGGTATTCAACATTCAGGAAGGATAGAATAAAAGGAAAAGGAGGTGGGGTAGCATTGCTGGTTAAAGAGGAGATTAATGCAATAGTTAGGAAAGACATTAGCTTGGATGATGTGGAATCTATATGGGTAGAGCTGCAGAACACCAAAGGGCAAAAAACGTTAGTAGGAGTTGTGTACAGACCTCCAAACAGTAATAGGGATGTTGGGGAGGGCATCAAACAGGAAATTAGGGGTGCATGCAATAAAGGTGCAGCAGTTATAATGGGTGACTTTAATATGCACATAGATTGGGCTAGCCAAACTGGAAGCAATACGGTGGAGGAGGATTTCCTGGAGTGCATAAGGGATGGTTTTCTAGACCAATATGTTGAGGAACCAACTAGGGGGGAGGCCATCTTAGACTGGGTGTTGTGTAATGAGAGAGGATTAATTAGCAATCTCATTGTGCGAGGCCCCTTGGGGAAGAGTGACCATAATATGGTGGAATTCTGCATTAGGATGGAGAATGAAACAGTAATTTCAGAGACCATGGTCCAGAACTTAAAGAAGGGTAACTTTGAAGGTATGAGGCGTGAATTGGCTAGGATAGATTGGCGAATGATACTTAGGGGGTTGACTGTGGATGGGCAATGGCAGACATTTAGAGACCGCATGGATGAAGTACAACAATTGTACATTCCTGTCTGGCGTAAAAATAAAAAGGGGAAGGTGGCTCAACCGTGGCTATCTAGGGAAATCAGGGATAGTATTAAAGCCAAGGAAGTGGCATACAAATTGGCCAGAAATAGCAGCGAACCTGGGGACTGGGAGAAATTTAGAACTCAGCAGAGGAGGACAAAGGGTTTGATTAGGACAGGGAAAATGGAGTACGAGAAGAAGCTTGCAGGGAACATTAAGGCGGATTGCAAAAGTTTCTATAGGTATGTAAAGAGAAAAAGGTTGGTGAAGACAAACGTAGGTCCCCTGCAGTCAGAATCAGGGGAAGTCATAACGGGGAACAAAGAAATGGCGGATCAATTGAACAAGTACTTTGGTTCGGTATTCACTAAGGAGGATACAAACAACCTTCCGGATATAAAAGGGGTCAGAGGGTCTAGTAAGGAAGAGGAACTGAGGGAAATCTTTATTAGTCGGGAAATTGTGTTGGGGAAATTGATGGGATTGAAGGCCGATAAATCCCCAGGGCCTGATGGACTGCATCCTAGAGTACTTAAGGAGGTGGCCTTGGAAATAGCGGATGCATTGACAGTCATTTTCCAACATTCCATTGACTCTGGATCAGTTCCTATGGAGTGGAGGGTAGCCAATGTAACCCCACTTTTTAAAAAAGGAGGGAGAGAGAAAACAGGGAATTATAGACCGGTCAGCCTGACCTCAGTAGTGGGTAAAGTGATGGAATCAATTATTAAGGATGTCATAGCAGTGCATCTGGAAAATGGTGACATGATAGGTCCAAGTCAGCATGGATTTGTGAAAGGGAAATCATGCTTGACAAATCTTCTGGAATTTTTTGAGGATGTTTCCAGTAAAGTGGACAAGGGAGAACCAGTTGATGTGGTATATTTGGACTTTCAGAAGGCTTTCGACAAGGTCCCACACAAGAGATTAATGTGCAAAGTTAAAGCACATGGGATTGGGGGTAGTGTGCTGACGTGGATTGAGAACTGGTTGTCAGACAGGAAGCAAAGAGTAGGAGTAAACGGGTACTTTTCAGAATGGCAGGCAGTGACTAGTGGAGTGCCGCAAGGTTCTGTGCTGGGGCCCCAGCTGTTTACATTGTACATTAATGATTTAGACGAGGGGATTAAATGCAGTATCTCCAAATTTGCGGATGATACTAAGTTGGGTGGCAGTGTGAGCTGCGAGGAGGATGCTATTAGGCTGCAGAGTGACTTGGATAGGTTAGGTGAGTGGGCAAATGCATGGCAGATGAAGTATAATGTGGATAAATGTGAGGTTATCCACTTTGGTGGTAAAAACAGAGAGACAGACTATTATCTGAATGGTGACAGATTAGGAAAAGGGAAGGTGCAACGAGACCTGGGTGTCATGGTACATCAGTCATTGAAGGTTGGCATGCAGGTACAGCAGGCGGTTAAGAAAGCAAATGGCATGTTGGCCTTCATAGCGAGGGGATTTGAATACAGGGGCAGGGAGGTGTTGCTACAGTTGTACAGGGCCTTGGTGAGGCCACACCTGGAGTATTGTGTACAGTTTTGGTCTCCTAACTTGAGGAAGGACATTCTTGCTATTGAGGGAGTGCAGCGAAGGTTCACCAGACTGATTCCCGGGATGGCGGGACTGACCTATCAAGAAAGATTGGATCAATTGGGATTGTATTCACTGGAGTTCAGAAGAATGAGAGGGGACCTCATAGAAACGTTTAAAATTCTGACGGGTTTAGACAGGTTAGATGCAGAAAGAATGTTCCCAATGTTGGGGAAGTCCAGAACCAGGGGTCACAGTCTGAGGATAAGGGGTAAGCCATTTAGGACCGAGATGAGGAGAAACTTCTTCACCCAGAGAGTGGTGAACCTGTGGAATTCTCTACCACAGAAAGTAGTTGAGGCCAATTCACTAAATATATTCAAAAGGGAGTTAGATGAAGTCCTTACTACTCGGGGGATCAAGGGTTATGGCGAGAAAGCAGGAAGGGGGTACTGAAGTTTCATGTTCAGCCATGAACTCATTGAATGGCGGTGCAGGCTAGAAGGGCTGAATGGCCTGCTCCTGCACCTATTTTCTATGTTTCTATGTTTCTATGTTAGATATATTCAAAATGGAGTTAGATGTGGCCCTTATGGCTAAAGGGATCAAGAGATATGGAGAGAAAGCAGGAATGGGGTGATGAAGTTGCATGATCAGCCATGATCATATTGAATGGTGGTGCAGGCTCAAAGGGCCGAATGGCTTACTCCTGCACCTATTTTAATGTTTCTATGTTTCTAAGCCACAAAGTGCATTTACCTACTGAGTCGGAGCTCCCTTATCAGTTAAAAAAAATTAAGGGAAATGTTTGTAAAATTTTAATGTATATATAAATATATAGAGAGAGAGATGGGAAAGTTGGAGCAGAAATACATGATGGCATGGAACAATTCACAACTGCAGACTGCTGCTTTGCCAATGTGTCCCACACTGCTGTGGGACGTGATGGTCAGAGGACAAGTTGTCACTGAGCCGCTCTCACCTCTTGACAATCAGCTCAAGAGCGGCATAGGCAGGGGCCTCGGAAGAGATCATGTAGCTACCCATGTTCTCACCTGAAATTGGCCTGTTACCCAAAAAGAGAACTGAATATGAGAAAGGAGAAAATAACTTGGACAAAATAGACACATGCTAATTCTTGTTAAAAGCCATAGCAGAAGACCAACTACGGTGCATCACAATGTGGACATAAAAGGTTCTTCTGAATAGATTGTTCGAAGTGTTTGATTGATAATTGGCAGAGAAGGAGGTACCAAGAATCGGTCAAGAGATGGGTGGTATGGGCAGGGGGATTGAGGGATCCCGGTGATCAATCTGACCAAAATCCAAAAATCCATCTGACTTCTGTAAATAGGTGAAACCATAAACATTAATCATACGTTCTGGACTCAGCAATATTTTCCATACATTGTGATTATTGTAATTTGATGTTGTTTCATCTGTGAGGTCCTACAGTTCCACTCAGTATTTTTGTTTTGACGTTGGTTATAGATAAGGCTGTCGATTTACAGCAACTGAATGTGTCCAATTCGTTTTTTATGACTTGCCCCCTGCTCCCCACACTCAGATTTTTACTGATGTTTTCTGGAATTCCATCCCATTTTTCTTTTATGTTTTAAAAAAGAACGAAACCAATGGCTTTACCTGTAATATATGAAGGGGTTGCTATTCCATATGTCACATAAACATTTAAACAGGACAAGTTAGTTGTATAGTCACTCAGAACCTGCCAGCTCCTCCACGATCAACATGGTAAGTTCAAATTAGTGCCTTAAGAGCAGTGTTGTTGGATTCCCCCAAACACTCAATGAAGAAATGCAGTGAGCGACATGGGAATGAACCATGCAAACCAGAAAGGTGACAGTATCAGATATGAAAAGAAACCTACGAATGCTGGAATTCTGAAGGTTCCATTAGCATCCGAACAAAGATTCTCCACCCGATTCATTAATCTGCCTTCTTTCTTTATATATGCTGATGACCTGCGGTGTATTTTAAGAATGTTTCTGTATTTATTGAATCCCCAGTCAGAACTGAGTCAGATAATTTCTGCTGGGATGCTACAGTTGGCCTCAGCACCCCAAGACGGTCGAAGGGGAAGGGGAAGGAAAAAAACTTAGCAGCCAAGGTTCAAGCTTTTGATTGCCCTCCATTGACTCATGCTGAACGTGCATTCGTGTGGATGGAGGATGAGGTTAGAATCAGGCTCAAGTATGATGCCCTCCATTGTTAAAAAGCCTACTGGCATTTATTGTTTGGATTCACATATAAGAACGTAAGGAATAAGAACAGGAGTAGGCCATATAGTGCCTCGAGTTGCTCCGCCATTCAATAAGATCATGGCTGATCTGATCATGGACTCAGCTCCACTTCCTTGCATGCTCCCCATAACCCTTTATCCCCTTATCGTTTAAGAAACTGTCTATTTCTGTCTTAAATTTATTCAATGTCCCAGCTTCCACGGCTCTCTGAGGCAGCGAATTCCACAGATTTACAACCCTCTGAGAGAAGAAATTTCTCCTCATCTCTGTTTTAAATGCACGGCCCCTTATTCTAAGATCATGCCCTCTCGTTCTAGTCTGTCCATCAGTGGAAACATCCTCTCTGCATCCACCTTGTCAAGCCCCCTTTCGATAAGATCACCTCCCATTCTTCTGAATTCCAATGAGTAGAGGCCCAACCTACTCAACCTTTCCTCATAAGTCAACCCCCTCATCTCTGGAATCAACCTAGTGAACCTTCTCTGAACTGCCTCCAAAGCAAGTATATCCTTTCTTAAATATGGAAACCAAAACTGCACGCTGTATTCCAGGTGTGGCCTCACCAATACGCTGTATAGCTGTAGCAAGACTTTCCTGCTTTGATACTCCATCCCCTTTGCAATAAAGGCCAAGATTCCATTGGCCTTCCTGATCACTTGCTGTACCTGCATACTATCCTTTTGTGTTTCATGCACAAGTACCCCTAGGTCCCGCTGTACTGCAGCACTTTACAATCTTTCTCCATTTAAATACTAACTTGCTCTTTGATTTTTTTCTGCCAAAGTGCATGACCTCACACTTTCCAACATTATATTCCATTTGCCAAATTTTTGCTCACTCACTTAGCCTATCTATGTCATTTTGCAGATTTTTTGTATCCTCACACATTGCTTTTCCTCCCATCTTTGTCAGCAAATTTGGCTACGTTACATTCAGGCCCTTCTTCCAAGTTGTTACTATAGATTGTAAACAGTTGGGGTCCCAGCACTGATCCCTGCGTCACCCCACTAGTTACTGATTGCCAACCAGTGAATGAACCATTTATCCCGACTCTCTTGTTTCTGTTAGTTAGCCAATCCTCTATCCATGCTAATATATTACCCCCAACCCCGTGAACTTTTATCTTGTGCAGTAACCTTTTATGTGGCACTTTGTCAAATGCCTTCTGGAAGTCCAAATACACTACATCTACTGGTTCCCCTTTATCCACCCTGTTCATTACATCTTCAAAGAATTCCAGCAAATTTGTCAAACTTCCCCTTCATAAATCCATGCTGACTCTGCCTGATCGAATTTTGCTTTTCCAAATGTCTTGCTATTGCTTCTTTAATAATGGACTCCAACATTTTTCCAACCACAGATGTTAGGCTAACTGGTCTTTAGTTTCCTGCTTTTTGTCTGCCTCCATTTTTAAATAGGGCCGTTACATTTGCAGTTTTCCAATCTGCTGGGACCTCCCCAGAATCCAGGGAATTTTGGTAAATTACAACCAATGCATCCACAATCCCTGCCGCTACTTCTCTTAAGATCCTAGGATGCAAGCCACCAGGTCCAGGGGATTTATCTGCCTTTAGTCCCATTATCTTACTGAGTACCACCTCCTCAGTAATTGTGATTGTGTTAAGTTCCTCCCCCCCCTAGCCCCTTGACTATCCACTGTTGGAATATTGTTGGTGTCCTCTACCGTAGACTGATACAAAATATTTGTTCAGGATTTCTGCCATCTCCATGTTCCCCATTACTAATTCCCTGGTCTCGTCCTCTAAGGGACCAACATTTACTTTAGCCACTCTTTTCCTTTTTATATACCTATAGAAACTCTTGCTATCTGTTTTTATATTTTGTGCTAGTTTACTTTCATAGTCTATCTTCCCTTTCTTAATCATTTTTTTAGTCATTCTTTGCTGGCTTTTAAAAGCTTCTCGGTCTTCTGTCCTCTCACTAGTTTTGGCCACTTTGTATGCCCTTGTTTTTAATTGGATACAGTCCGTTATTTCTTTAGTTAGTCACGGGTGGCTATCTTTTCTCTTACACCCCTTCCTCCTCACTGGAATTTCCTCCTCACTGGAATATATTTTTCTTGAGAGTTTTGAAATATCTCCTTAAATGTACACCACTGTTCATCAACCGTCCTACACTTTAATCTATTTGCCCAGTCCACTTTAGCCAACTCTGCCCTCATACCTTCATAGTCTCCTTTATTTAAGCTCAGTATACTGGTTAGAGATCCAACTTTCTCACCCTCTATCTGAATTTGAAATTCAATCATGCTATGATCACTCATTCCAAGGGGAGCCTTTGCTAGGAAATTGTTTATTAATCCTGTTTCATTACACAGGATCAGATCTAAGATAGCCTGCCCCCTATTTGGTTCTGTTACATACTGCTCAAGGAACCTATCTACTCCTCCTCAAGGCTACCCTGACCAATTTGATTTGTCCAGTCAATATGGAGGTTAAAATCACCCATTATTATTGCTGTTCCCTTTTTACAAGCCCCCACTATTTCCTGGTTTATGCTCCGACCAACAGAGTTGCTACTGTTAGGGGGCCTATAGACTATGCCCACCAGTGACTTTTTCCCCTTATTATTCCTTATCTCCACCCAAACTGTTTCATCCTTTTCATTTGAGTCAATATCGTTTCTCACTATTGCAGTGATTCCATAATTTATCAATAGAGCTACCCCACCTCCTTTTCCTTTCTGTCTGTCCTGCCGGATTGTCAAATACCCCTGAATATTTAATTCCCAGTCCTGGTCACATGCAATCACGTCTCTGTAATGGCTATCAGATCATACCCATTTGTCTCAATTTGTGCCGTCAACTCATCTATTTTGTTACGAATGCTACATGCATTTAGACAAAGTGCCTTTAAGCTTGTTTTTTTATGCTTTTTTTCCTGCTTGTTTCCTCCCTCCTTCAAACTCACTTTCTTTATTTTTGTTTTCTAATTCCAGCTTTACTCCCCTCTCTACTGAATCTATTTTAAAATTCCCATCCCCCTGCCAAGCTAGTTTAAACCCTCCCCAACAGCACTAGCAACCCCCCCCGCAAGGATATTGGTCCCGGCTCTGTTGAGGTGCAACCCATCCGGCTTGTACAGGTCCCACCTCCCCCAGAAGCGGTCTCACTGCCTCAGGAAACTAAAGCCCCCGCCTGCACCATCTCTTCAGCCATGTATTCATCTGCTCTATCCTCCTATTTCTGTACTCACTAGCTCGTAGCACTGAGTAATCCGGAGATTACTATCTTTGAGGTCCTGCTTTTTAATCTCTCTCCTAGCTCCCTAAACTCCGCCTGTAGGACCTCATCCCTCTTTCTACCTATGCCATTGGTGCCGATGTGGACCACAACCTCTGGCTGTTCACCCTCTCCCCCCAGAATGCCCTGCAGCCGCTTAGTGACATCCTTGACCCTGGCACCAGGGAGGCAACATACCATCCTGGAGTCACGTCTGCAGCCGCAGAAACGCCTGCCTGCTCCCCTGACTAGCGAATCTTCTACCGCTATAGCTCTTTCATTCTTCTTCCTCCCCCATCTGTGCAGCTGAGCCACCCGTGGTGCCATGGACTTGGCTCTGGCTGCACTCCCCAGAGCCACCATTACCCCCACCAGTACTCTGAAGAATGGCCACTTGGGTGAGGTACCAGAGGTATGGCAGTACCTGGCGAACTGTACCAACAACAACTTACATTTATATAACGCCTTTAACATAGTAATACGTTCCTAGGTGCTTCAAAAGAGCATTATCAAACAAAAATTGACACCGAGCCACATAAGGAGATATTAGGACTGCTTGGTCAAAGAGGTAGGTTTTAAGGAGAGTCTTAAAGGCGAGACAGAGAAGTAGACAAGTGGCAAGGTTTATGGGGAGAATTCCAGAGCTTAGGGCCTAGGCAGCTGAAGGCATGGCCACCAATGATGGAGCATTGAAAATCGGGGTTGAGCAAGAGGCCAGAATTGGAGAAGGGCAGATATCTCGGAAGGTTGTAGGGCTGGAGGAGGTTACAGAGATAGGGAGGGGTGAGACCATGGAGGGATTTGAAAACCTGGAGGGATTTTAAAATCTAGGCATTGCCGGACCGGGAGCCAGTGTAGATCAGCAAGTGCAGGGGTGAAGGGTGAATGAGACTTAGTGCGAGTTAGGATACGGGCAGCAGAGTTTTGGATAAGCTCAAGTTGAGGTAGGGTGGAAGATGGGAGGCCGGCCAGGAGAGCCTTGGAATAGTCGTCTGGAGGTAACAAAGCCATGGAGGAGGTTTCAGCAGCAGATGAGCTGAGGCAGGGTGAGTCGAGCAATGTGATGGAGGTGGAAGTAGACAGTCTTGGTGATGGAGTGGATATGTGGTATGTACCCCAGCAATGGTCAGCACCTTCAGATATCCAGGGAAAATAATTGGAGAAAAAGATTCTTTACAGATTGCCTTTTTTCTGCTTGTACTGCCAATCAGGCATTCTTCCCATATTTTTGCTCCTTCTGAGCTAATTTCCACATGATTGCATTTGAATAGAACACATTACCATTATCACATTAGAGTGATCTACCTAATAAAGATATGTGAAATCTGTACCGCAACGTAATGAATAGGCTTTCCTTTATCGGGGATGGAGGATTTAGTGAAAGCACGACGAACTGGTGGCAAGCTGCATCTCTTAGCAGTCCAGCCTCCGTCTGTGATGTTCAGGAGACCAGAGTGATCACTGTCTTGTTTTTTTTTTGCCGGTAGTATACCAAAACACTAACGCAGGAAATGTATGAACAGCATTCACCCTTTTGGAATACTGCAGTAGTGGCATTAGCTTAATTTCAGCCAGGTCAACAGTCAGTGCGACAAATTGCCACTGTGTGCCTGGACAAGAAAGGGGAAAGGCAGCTAGGATTTCTGCTCTTGATCACTACCCAGTGACCCCTGCTGTAAAGTGTGTGTGTGTGTGTGTGTGTGTGTGTGTGAATGTTGAGGAAGAATAGGATTGGGTTCAATTGTGATACTCTCCATGCTTGATTGAATAGCTTTGCTGGGTTTATGAGGAATGACTAATTAAGCAAAGGGCTGCAGACTTGGCAGCACCAATAGAATTGTACCCAGTCTACAGCCAGTGCCCGCAGGAGTGGAAAATGGGGACTATTATCTGGGGTGGGTGGGGGCTGGAGAACCCATATCACTGCTGGAACGTATGCATTTCAAACCTGCTCAGGGCATTCTTTACGTACACAGGATTATAGGGCTCAAAATTGGCCAGGAGTTGCTCCATTTTTTTGGAGCATCTTGATTTTTCTGGACTATCTTAAAAATCCCCATTTTGCACATTCACTTTGCACTTAGTTAGGATTTTTTTAGTTTTGTTTAGTTTTTTTCAAACGGGGGCATTACCAGCCACCTACGCCCGTTTTGG
The DNA here is from genome assembly GCF_044704955.1 of Pristiophorus japonicus. Taxonomy (NCBI): domain Eukaryota; kingdom Metazoa; phylum Chordata; class Chondrichthyes; family Pristiophoridae; genus Pristiophorus; species Pristiophorus japonicus. The sequence continues at coordinate 334,965,943 of NC_091978.1, forward strand.
CCATTTAGGCCACTTTGGACAGCTAATAGTTACTCCAAACTAACTTAGGCCAGCGTCAGCGCAGGTAGGTACATCGGAGGCCAGCAGAACTTAATGACTTGACTAAAGAATGTGAATAGAATCAAACAGCTATACAGGACATCATATGACAAACTTCGCAAAGTTAATTTACTATACAACAGAAGCATTCATGGAAGCTTAAACTACAAAAATAAAAGAAGTAAAGAGACAAAACATATTTACATAATTTTTTCAAAATACTCAAATAAAAAATAGAAGTACCTCCTGCTCGTAATTCTTATGTTCTTATATTCTCCCAGCCGCCTAAGCTCATCCACCATCATAGAAATATGTTATACCATATAGCCAGGAAATTTACTGTTTGTTTTATGCTTTTAAATATTTTGAAAATTCAAGCAAAATTATTTCACCAAATCTAATGTTCAAGAATTGATTATGATGCATTTGAAAGTATTTTCTATTAACTTGGTTAGGAAAGTATTTTCATCAACAGGGTTAAGGAAAGTCTTCAGTAAGCTCATTAAAAATACTGGCTACACAGTTATCACCTGCACCCCCCCCCCCACCAGGATTAAAACTTTCCCACTCCCCACCTCCACCTCCCCCAGGGATCAAAACTCACCCCCCTGGATCAAAACTCTCCCCCCGGATTAAAACTCTTCCCGCCGCCCCGGCTTGGGCTCCGCACCAACCTGTTTGTTGTGGCCTTCTAGCTCAGGAAGGCAACGGGCCGGTCTGTGTGGGAGGTCACTCGGCCCGGGATAGGGGCGGGATACATCAGGTCCCACGCTGCAGCACATACGCAGAGGCTGAAGGCAGGAGCTACTGCGCATGCGCACACTTCAACGCGCATGTGCAGAGCTGCCGGCACTGTTTCTGGCGCAGGGCCCTAGCTCCGTCCCCCAATTGACTGGCCATGCCGCGCCAAGCCCCGAGAGAGACAACACAGCGGCCAGAATCAGGGGAGATTTTATCGGCGCCCTTTTCAGCCCACAAAGTCGATGCATCTCTGGTGAGTGCGCCGAAAAAAGGGGTGGGCCAATTTTGAGCCCATAGATTGTAACTGTCGAATATTCTAGTGTTTGAGATGCTGTTTTTCCATTTGATAATGAATTTTAATGTTTTGTCTGGTGCTTGAAGACTGAGGGTTAGAATTTCCACAGCTGTTCCCTGATCTCCTACTGTAACTTCGACAGAAGACTGACAGAATCCTAGGAGAAACAGCGTAGACAGCTGTTTATGCCATTTCTCTGGGGTTTCTGCTAAAGTTATGCAAGAGATTGAAAGACCCACCATGGGAATTATTGGCACATGACTGGAGATAGGATTTAACATGGGTCAGAATGGAGAGAGACTATCAGCAGGTTCTGGATGACTCCTGCACAGATAGCTGCTTCTAGTCTCAGCGAAACTAGAAGTATATATTTTTTTTAAATGTCATTACTCGTTTAGTGTAGTCATTCGTGGGCCATTGAGCCCATCTTAGTTCATCTACCCTTAAAGATCCTAAACTTTCCCCCCCCTCCCCTTCCTCATTTCAGCATCCAGTTTCTTAAATGATGCTAAGGTTTTTGCTTCCACTTTTGTTCCTGAAAGTTTATTCCACACATTGGTCACTCTTCGTGTGAAGAATTTCCTGATAATTGTCCTAAATTTGCCTTTTTCAATTTTGAATCAATGTCATCTTGTCCTAATCTTGCTATTTAACCTAAGTAATATTTGGGTTTACATTTTCCATTCTGTTAACTATTTTACATATCTCTATAAGACTACTTCTCAGATGCCTCCTTGCCAGGTTGAAAAGCCAAAGTTTCTCAAGTCTTCCCTCATAACTCAGTCTTTTGACACTTGGAATCGGCCTGATAGCTCTTCTCTGCATTGCACTTGAATGTCTCCCTTGTCTCTCAGCAATCAGAATTGGATGCATTGTTCAAGGAGCAGTCTCAGCAGAACACTGTACAGCTTGGTCACACTTCCTCTGACTTGTATTTAACTGGCTTGCCTATGTAGTTAAACATTCTATCACTGTTCTTTGCTGCTCTGCATTGGTTAGACATGTTGCGTGTCAGTCTACTAAGACCCACAGATCACTTTTGGCTACATCCATAGCTATTTCAATGGAGTGCACCTGTTCTTATGTTTCCTTCCTGTGTACAGTATTTTACATTTGGCTGCATTAAATTTCATGTGCCATTTTTCTGCCCACTTATATATTTTCTTGATATTCCACTGCTCCTCTGAGTTTTCTATCATTTTAAAATGTGATCATTTTGCTTTAGGTTTCTGAATCCAGGTAATTTCTTTAAATCGGAAACAGTAGTAGGGCATCACCCTCTGTATTGCCCGCCCCCATCCCCCATACACATACCACCCTAACGTACTCTGCTAACAAGCAAGCATTCAGATTTTGCAGTGGTAATGACAGCAAAACTGTCAGGATTCGTTGTCATGACCCCTCTGAAACTGACAGCAAGTTCAGGATTTAACGCATGCGCAGATAAATACGGAAATTCTGAAGTTGCGGTCAGTCATTCCCTGCTTAACAGGTTGCACAGTAGAACTCCCCAGAGCCGGCAATCAATTCAAATCACTTGAACTAATGAAAACTTCCCCTTTTACATTGGAATATCACTGTTTAGTAAAAAAAACACTAAATCATTCAGCCTTGTTGAAAGAGGTGTAACTGGGTTGGTGTACTGACTGCTGATCATCCTTTCTGATCCTGAAAAACAAATTTTATATTTGTGCAATGCCAAATGGTTAACATGATTAAGAATTACAAATTTTTGTTACAATTTTTTTAGAAGTTTGTTTGATATTTGAGCTTCTGCTTTAATCCTATGTGTATGTCCCAATCTTTATTTCGCTCTCTATAACATTTATTAAAAATAAATTATAATCTCTACATTTTACTTTCTGGTTTATTGTCTATGAGAATTCTTCAATGTGATTGGCTGTTTAGCCAGCTTGAAGACATCACTGTTGCTGGATGCTGGCGATTTGCTTGATTTGGTTCAAGATTCAAACTACGTTCAGGAGGGCTGAAATTGATGCCACTGAGATCGCTAGATCTTTGTGGGCAGCTTTCATTGAGGTCAGCGGCGAGCGCCATCGCTTCACCGCTGATCGCGAATTCCGAGCCATTGATTTCTACCCTTCAGCCAATTTCTTGAATCCCTGAATCACTTACACTTTGAGTTTAATTAATAACCTTTCATGTGGAAGTTTGTCAAATTCCTTCGGGAAGTCGAGGAACACCACGGCATTGAGCTTTCCATAATCCACTTGGGTTGGTGTCAAAGAGATTGTTTCTGAATTCATTCTGACTGCTGATAACTAGGTTATTGTTGTACAGATTACTACTCAAATTTACTCCTGAAAATCAATTCCCTGCTTCATTTTTGTCATACTAATTCATTTTTTTTCAATTAAAAATGAATAAGAAGGTGCCTCAGAATCATCCGCCCATCATTTACCTTTCCACAATCTTGGGCATTGAAAATGTTACTTCTTTATTAAACTTTTTATTGCTTTCACAATACAAATTTCAATGGCCACTATACATGTTGATTACATGGTGCTTTCAGGGGTTGAATTGAGTTATTGGCATTGCTGTATATAAAATGGGACTAACGTTTTTCCAATTTTCTTCTCTAATCTGAAAACGCTAACTTATCCTGGGGTATAGCTCCATGAGCTGTAGCTGCCCTCCAGTATCTCAAGCAATTATTCAACATGTGAGCCTAGACTATGAGTGTCAACATGACTATTCGACTGTGGAGCACATCACAGCTGAGCTCCATTCTGTCCTCAACCAACATCTGCACCTGTAAACATTTTAGAACAAGTCACTAGAGAGTAGGGAATGTGATTGATTTTTGTTTTCCCTCCCTAGTGCAGAGGCATTGCAGTCAATTGTCGCATGTAGGTGCTGCCTTAGTTGAGATCAACTGACTGAGCACAGATTCAGAATTGAACCTGGGGCTTTTGGTCTGTATGACTGAGTAGCACATCAGGTGGTGCACTTAACTACTGAGCATGAGGCAGTGCACAATACATGTTTAACGGTCAAAGCAATTCATTCACCCTCGGGTACATTCACCACTGTAGAATGATACCAGGAATGAGAAACTATAGTTATAAGAGACTTGAAATATTAGTACTATTTCTGTTGGAGCGGAGAAGGCTATGAGCAAGTTTAATACATGTTTTTAGAATTATGAAGGGTTTTGAGGGGGTGAATCGGGGAACACTACAGTGATAGGGGAGGTCATCAATTTAAGATTGATATTAAAAGAGTGAGGAGAGCGATTAGGAAAAATCACTAAGCAGAGAGTTTTGGATCATTGAATGCTTTGCTACAGGAAGTAGTTAAGGCATCTTTTAAAGGAAGAGTCAATAAACATTTGAAGTGGAGGAAGATGCAGAGACATGGAAAGATTCAATTTTAATATGATGATTAGAAATAATATATCTTTTGGAACCTGTATTCAAAGTCTTGTTTGTGGGAGGGAGGGTGGCAGGCACAGTAGTTGTCAACTAATGGCTATGTAGAATGACAGAGTCTTGGGGCCCTGAACTCTATACTATGGAGCAGTGGGCAGGAGGTTTACTATTGTGATTCTCCACTAAGTAAGTTTCCAATCTTAGCTGGAGTGAAGAGTAATAGATGCCAAGCGTAGGCCAGGCATTACCTTGCAGAGAAGAAGAGGAGACTAGGGGTCACTGCAAGGTGATCTTCCAAACTTCCAGAAATAGGTTGCCTGCTGTCCCTCAGACAGGAGCTGATGTGTGGCACAAGGTTTCCTCAGTGATAGAAATGGGGGGGGGGGGGGGGGGGATAAATAAGTTACCTATTAAAATCTAAAGTTAATTAGTTGTAATTGTTTCTCGGGGGGCTTAATGAGGAAATGATGCACTGCATGCTGTAGTACTAAAGCATACAGAAGGAAAAGCTCCCAGGTTCAAAACCTGATCAGCGCTGAGTTGGCTGGTCTCAGCTAATGTGGTAATGAGAGCTCAGACCGATTAGAGTACTTGGGTGGAGAAACTGGCAAGTGGGCCCTGCTCTCAGTTGCTTCTGTTGCCTAGGCCCTAAGCTCTGGAATTGCCTGCCTAAACCTCTCCTCTCTCTCCTCCTTTAAGACGCTCCTTAAAACCTACCTCTTTGACCAAGCTTTTGGTCACCTGCCTTAATTTCTCCTTATAAGGCTCGGTGTTAAATCTTCTGTCTTATAATACTCCAGTGAAGTGCCTTAGGACGTTTTACTATGTTAAAGGCACTATATAAATACAATTTGCTGCTCTTCTTGTTGCTATCCAGTGATCCCTGCTGGAAAGTGTGTGCTTGTTAGGGTGTAAGGAAAGGTTGAACCGACATCTACAAAGTCAAATACTCACATTCTAGTCTTGTGTGAAGAATTCCCACTTAACCAAGATACCAGAAGGCTACCATATCACTGAACTATATCATAGCATGACATACTTCAGTTCCAATCTAGATTTTAATGGAACTGAACTCACTATGTGAAATACTTGATGTCATACTGTTATCATGAAAGGCAACAAAATAATCTGATCACAGACTGAATATCCTTTTAAAATGGTCAGTTACAATGTAGTAAAATCCAACTTGTTTTATTTCTTTATCATTGCAGGTACTGCCCAAGAGTTGGCAGTTGCACGGAACCAGGCTCTCCAGAATGCGAGAAGTCCCCGAATGATGGCACAGAATCCAGGCATGATACAGATGACACCGGTCCAGAATTCTGGTGCGATACCTGCCACCACTGGTCAGTCAGAGATTGGCATGGTGTCCTACAGTAATGCCCAGAACAGCCAACAAGGAATGTACAGTATGAGTCCAGGCATGAACCAAATTCTTCAGCATTCAAACCAAAGTAATGCGAGCATGGCACGTAACGTTAGCCAGATGCAGAAACAGCCTATTGCAGGACAAGGGGTTGGAATGGTAGCTGGTTATGGACAAAACCTAATTGGAAATCCTGTGTTAGCCCAACAACAACAACAACAAGTGAAAGGACCTGTAGGGCAGCCAATGCCCAAGGCCCAAGTTCAAAGACTACAGCTGATCGGAAGCTCTGGCACACCGGCTCAAAGCTGGCAGCAACACAGTTTGCAGAGCTTGCCCAACAGAACTCAGGCTAACAGTGAGTTAAGTCCATTCAACAACAAATCAGCTTATCCAATGCAACCTGGTCAACACAAGATGGTCAAGCAACATTTTTCCCAGTCAGTGGGTCAGCCAGTTCTTGACACTGCTGGTACAGTTGGAGGACAAATGATGTCTCATTTTGCAGGACAGCCAAGGACCAACCAGCCTAGACAAATACTTATGTCTGGCATGACCCAGACAATCCACAATATGACTGGTTTTAACCAGGCCACAGGCCAACAGTTGACAGCAGGTTGCTATGCACAAAGCAACCCAGGTCAAGGGTATCATGCAAGAACCACAAGTCAGGACTTGTCCTTCAATTACGTCAGCCAATCAGGGGCTGGTTCCTTCTCTAATTTATCAGACAGTGTAGATCTGATGGACTCTCTAATCAAAAGTGGATCGACGGAAGGCTGGATGCAAGAGTTTGATGAAATATTTGGTAACCAACAGTAGATGGGTGCAAATGAGTTTTTAATTATTAAAAAGCTGTTAAATTAAGGCTTCCTCTAAATAAAAGTGTTTAGGGACCAAGTAAAGTAGGCCTAGTTTTGTAGTTGCACTGCTGTTGCATTACGGTGCTGATGTACATGTAGATGTGATACAAACTGTAATGGTTTCATGTAAATAGGTTTTTATATAAGTCCAAATATAAGGCTTACCATTGGGTCTACTTCCTGTAAAGAATGGCTCTTTGTTTAACAAAACATTGAAGTATTTTTATTTCATTTTACAGTTTTCAATTCATCAACAAAGCAATGATATTGCACTTCAGACAATGTCTTACTAATTATTTGTACTGTAAACTCTAAACAGATGTGTTCATTGAATACAATTTTTTTCTAGATTTCATTTTTACTCTGTACCTTAAGCAGTGCTTGGAACCTGAGCTCAGTTCTTTTTAAACCTGTACAGAATCCTCAACTGTGTAAAAGTGTGATGTTGAATAACAGTTTTTTGGGGGGTGGGGGGTGGGGGGGGGGGAGAATGTTATGTCAATGAATCATGAGATCTTATTAAAAAAGAACTTTAATGTGAACTTTCACTAGTGGAGGTTTCGTTTCTCCAGAGAAGATTTCAAATGTACAATAATACAAGGATTCAGGATTGTAAGCTGCTATCTACTTAAGCAGGATTCGTTCCATCCTCCCTGCCCCCACCCCAGAGGGTAGATGTTTCAAAAGCAGCCACAGTTTCTGCTGCCATGCTGGGAAGTGTGTGAGTGGCAGATGAAGATACGATCAGTCTCAGTGCCCCAGCTAGTCACCCACTACTTAGGCTCACCGAGAAAGAGAGGCCACTTAGCTATTAGAGAGGTGGCCAGGTTCAGAGTCAGTGCTTTCAGGGGAAGGGGGAGCTTGGGAGCCAAAAAAAACACAGCACTCTTAACAAAATGGGAATTCTGCAGATTTCCAGTTATATTCCTCAAAAAACCCACCCTTGACCCTCCCCCCAACACCCCCCCGGCCTTGCAAACTATCGCCCCATCTCCAACTTCCCTTTCCTCTCCAAATTCATTCAACATGTTGTCGATTCCCAAATCCGTGCCCATCTTTACCGCAGCTCCATGTTTGAATCCCTCCTATCAGGTTTCCGCCCCTGCCACAGTACTGAAATGCCCCTTATCAGAATCACAAATGGCATCCTATGTGACTGTGACAAAGGTAAACTATCCTTCCTCATCCTTCTCGACCTATCTACAGCCTTTGACACTGTTGACCATACCATCGTCCTCCAACTCCATCTCCTCCGTTATCCAGCTGAGTGAGAATGCCCTCGCCTGTTCCATTCTTATCTATCCGGTCATAGTCAGAGAATCACCTGCAATGGCTTCTCTTCCCACTCCCGCACCGTTACCTCTCGAGCCCCCCCCCCAAGGATCTATACTTGGCCTCTTCCTATTTCTCATCTACGTGCTGCCCCTGGGCGATATCATCCAAAAAGCGGCAGGTTCCACATCAACGCTGACAACATCCAGCTGTAACTCACCACCACCTCATCCGACCGACCTGTCTCTGATTTGTCATACTGCTTGTCTGACATCCAGTTCTGGATGAGCAGAGATTTCCTCCAACCAAATATTGGGAAGACCGAAGCCATTGTCTTTAGTCCCTGCCGCAAACTCTGTTCCCTGGCCACCAACTCTATGCCTCTCCATGGCAACTGTTTGAGGCTGAACCAACCACATATCTGTTCCATCACCAAGACCATCTACTTCTACCTCCGTAACATCGACCCCAACTCCACCCCTGCCTTTGCTCATCTGCTGCTTAAACCCTCATCCGTGCCTTTGGTTTCAGACCTGACTATTCCAATGCTCTCCTGGCCAGGCTCCCATCTTCCACCCGACAGAGACTTGGCTCATCCAAAACTTTGCTGCCTGTATCCTAACTCGCACCAAGTTCCGTTCACTCATCACCCCTGTGCTCGCTGACCTACATTAGCGCCAGGTTCAGCAACGCATCAGTTTTAAAACTCTCATCCTTGTTTTTGAATCCCTCCATGACTTTGCCCCTCCCTAACTCTGTAATCTCCTCCAACCCTATAAGTTTTTGAGATCTCTGCGCTCCTCCAATTCTGGCCTCTTGCGCATCCCCAACCTTAATAGCTCCACCATTGATGGCTGCGCCTTCAGCTGCATCGGCCCTAATCTATGGAATTACCTCATTAAACCTTTCTGCCTCTGTACCTCTCCTCATTTAAGACACTCCTTAAAATGTGGCTCAGTGTCAAATTCTGTTTGATAATTCTCCTGTGAAGCACTTTGGGACGTTTTACTACATTAAAGGCGTTATAGAAATGCAAATTGTTGTTGTTATAAATCTATGTCAGTTTTGTTAGCAACAGTGTGTTAAATCTTGACCATTAATTTATTTGGATAGAATGTTCAGGTTTACTATGTTCTCTGCATTACAGTGCATTGCTGTAAAATGTGCAAGTGATTTTCCACAATTGTATTCAATGGCCATTGCTAGCATTCACTGAAATGCTTGGAAAGTATATTGTAATGTAAAAATTAATTTAGAAAACTACTGATGTATTTTCAGCAGCAGCATAGCTGAGGATTGGTGTTGCACACTGTTTTTGTGTAGGGTATTTTTTATTAGTTATCTTCTTGTTACAGTCAAAGCAATCTAGATATCCTGTTCTATGTATTTCTGCAATTGCAGCTATCGAGGTAGAGACTAGTTGTGAAGGAAAACAATTCATTATATTGGCCATATCAAAATAGCATCTTTCAGATAAAATTTTTTGAGGATGTTTCCAGTAAAGTGGACAAAGGAGAACCAGTTGATGTGGTATATTTGGACTTTCAGAAGGCTTTCGACAAGGTCCCACACAAGAGATTAATGTGCAAAGTTAAAGCACATGGGATTGGGGGTAGTGTGCTGACGTGGATTGAGAACTGGTTGTCAGACAGGAAGCAAAGAGTAGGAGTAAACGGGTACTTTTCAGAATGGCAGGCAGTGACTAGTGGAGTGCCGCAAGGTTCTGTGCTGGGGCCCCAGCTGTTTACATTGTACATTAATGATTTAGACGAGGGGATTAAATGCAGTATCTCCAAATTTGCGGATGACACTAAGTTGGGTGGCAGTGTGAGCTGCGAGGAGGATGCTATTAGGCTGCAGAGTGACTTGGATAGGTTAGGTGAGTGGGCAAATGCATGGCAGATGAAGTATAATGTGGATAAATGTGAGGTTATCCACTTTAGTGGTAAAAACAGAGAGACAGACTATTATCTGAATGGTGACAGATTAGGAAAAGGGAAGGTGCAACGAGACCTGGGTGTCATGGTACATCAGTCATTGAAGGTTGGCATGCAGGTGCAGCAGGCGGTTAAGAAAGCAAATGGCATGTTGGCCTTCATAGCGAGGGGATTTGAATACAGGGGCAGGGAGGTGTTGCTACAGTTGTACAGGGCCTTGGTGAGGCCACACCTGGAGTATTGTGTACAGTTTTGGTCTCCTAACTTGAGGAAGGACATTCTTGCTATTGAGGGAGTGCAGCGAAGGTTCACCAGACTGATTCCCGGGATGGCGGGACTGACCTATCAAGAAAGATTGGATCAATTGGGCTTGTATTCACTGGAGTTCAGAAGAATGAGAGGGGACCTCATAGAAACGTTTAAAATTCTGACGGGTTTAGACAGGTTAGATGCAGAAAGAATGTTCCCAATGTTGGGGAAGTCCAGAACCAGGGGTCACAGTCTGAGGATAAGGGGTAAGCCATTTAGGACCGAGATGAGGAGAAACTTTTTCACCCAGAGAGTGGTGAACCTGTGGAATTCTCTACCACAGAAAGTAGTTGAGGCCAATTCACTAAATATATTCAAAAGGGAGTTAGATGAAGTCCTTACTACTCGGGGGATCAAGGGTTATGGCGAGAAAGCAGGAAGGGGGTACTGAAGTTTCATGTTCAGCCATGAACTCATTGAATGGCGGTGCAGGCTAGAAGGGCTGAACGGCCTGCTCCTGCACCTATTTTCTATGTTTCTATGTTTCTAAATGAATAAGGTTAATTTTAATTTACTTGTCAGAAAAGAGGTGGCTGTAAAAATGAAAATAATGTTTAAAAGGTTGTAAACTGGAGTAGTTTATTTTCATTTGCTGCTGTACTTGGTAACATGCCAGTGATGCTAACTCCCACTGCTGTACTCGTGTGGACAGTGGCAACAACTAACCAGATTCAACAAGGAGGGCGGCCAGAAAACTCCAGTAAAAGAGCAGGCTCACGAGTAAAGTATCGACCCCGCTGAGATGTACCAGAGGAAACCTGGTACCCATGGAATCATCACTCCATTGTGAGCTGGTGCCTTCAGGCAAGGAAAAGAGACATTTGGAGGAGAAAAGAAATAATATTAAAATTATTTATCACACGAAAATGAGATTTTGCCAAACTAAAATGGTGAAAATAGTAAAATCCAGTTATATTCGACAGGTCAGTGCATTAAGCAACAACAGGGAAAGGGATGTCACCGCGTCGATTCCACCCCATCAAGCTCCTACTCTCAGCTGTGCTGCTCTGGATCTGGGAGGCCAGATAATTCCCCACAGTGGGGGAGAAGAAGAAAAGCACAAATGTCCCCCGATATTCCAGTGGACAGCAATAGTGGCAGTCAGGCAGACTACCCACAGAGCCCATAATTTGGAGTGGATTCTGGATCCACTAGATTTCTGCCCCATGTAAAATATAGTCCAAATTCCAGAGAGGCGGATTTGCCCATGCCCCCTCCTTCCTTATGTCAAAACAAATCAAAGGCTCCGGTGGACAAAGAATTTCAACGGCAGATGCAGCGGCAGCTTTTGACAAACGATGTCGACACCAAGATCGTCAAATATATCCGATCCATTCAACTTGCACGAACTAAACACAGCCTTGTCAACAACTAAATCTGGAAAAGCTTCTAGTCCAGAGAGTGTTTATCCAGAATTCTTAAAAGCACTGGGACCCGAAGCGAAGAGATGGTTCACCTCCTTCTTGGAGATAATGACAACTGGTAAAATTCCACCTATTAGAAGGGAGACTAAAATAATTGCCCTCCTGATGCTTGTGAAACCTCCAGCTACCGCCCGATCTCCTTACTTTGTACTTGTTATAAAGTGCTGGAGAGGCTACTACTCCATAGACTAGCCCCCATCATTAAGCCGACCATTTCTAAGGAGTAAGCGGGCTTCTGGAGCGGCCGTAACTGCTGCGAAAAAGTGGTAGTTTTAACAACGCACATCGAAGCAGGCTTCTAGCTCCAGCTCAAGACCGCCGCAGCACTCGTGGACCAGTCAGCGGCGTATGACACAGTATGGAAGCAAGGACTGCTTTTCAAGCTCTCCACCATTTTATCCTGCAGGACAATGATCCATCTTCTCAACTCCATGCTTAGCAACCGACGATTCCGTGTGTACTCTGGCATCCAAAAGAGCAGATATAGAACATTGAACAATGGACTCCCACAGGGTTCTGTTCTGGCACCCATGTTGTTCAATGTTTATACCAATGATCTGCCCGAAACAGAGAGTCCCGCAAGTTCGTATACGCTGATGACATTGCCTTGGCCACGCAAAACATGAATCTGTCCATCACCGAAGAGATCCTGATCAGTGATTTACAGAGAATGGAGGCCAAACCCGCAAAAGACTGTCACCTCAACATTCCACCTCAACACCCATCAAGCAAACCAATCTTTGAAAGTCTCCTTTTGCGGCGCAGAGGTAAACCTTGTCAAAAAACCCTATTATTTCGGAGTCATGCTTGATCACATCCTGTCGTATAGACAACGGCTCCAAAACCTTGGGAAGAAACTAAAGAGTAGGGTCAACTGATCCAGGAACTCGCTGGATCCACATGGGGAGCAGACGCTCAAATCCTCCATACAGCAGCACTCGCCCTGGTGTACTCTACAGTGGAGTACTACTCTCTGGCATGGCTATCAAGTCCGCAGCTCAAATCCATTGATGTCCAGCCGAATTCTACCATGGGAATTATCACCGGTAAGCTTTTATCGACACCAACACCTTGACTGCCCATGTTTGCAAACATCGTACCACCACATCTACGCTGCGAATATGCAGTCTCCAGAGAATACAACCACTACACCAGCACTGACATGCCAATCCAGGCTAACTTGAACAACCTACCCGTCTCCAATCTAGAAGGCAATTTTGGAATGTCGCAGAAGCCCTTCAGCGATCTCCCCTCAGACTTGATGATCGATGGTGAAATGCTTGGAAGAATTGTGACATGCGGAATGGATTCCCTGTAGAGGACCCCACAGTACAACCTGAAGGATCAAATCTTCCTCGCAAACAGTGGACAACCATCAACTGCCTCAGAACTGGTTATGGTAGATGCTGCCACCATCTCCATAAGTGGAAGATTAAAACATCTCCATCATGTGACTGTGGAGCTCCTAATCAGACCTTGGAGCACATCATTGAACAATGCCCTCAGAGGAAATTTGTAGGCAGCCTACAAGATATCCACACCGGAAGCTTTGGCCTGGATATCCAACTTAGATATTGACATTTGATTTGTTTTGCGACTACTATACGAAAGAAAAAGAAGACGACTGCTTTGGGGCGAGGGAGGAAATTCATGGCATTTGCAGGCTACCCCGGGAATTCTGCCCTATGCGTCACCAACACGTTGAGTACTGGCTTGAGTCTCACACTTGGTTTTAATAAGGCCCAAGAAAAGATCGCTTACAAAGGTAATCAATCCCTAAGGGGATTAATTGCCTCATAGTGTCCAAACTTTACTTCACTGCATTATTAGGGACAATGGCAACCCCCACCCAGAACAGCAAGGTATTCCTCTCACTTTCCAGCACATCCTCATTGTAGGTGTTTTCATTTCATCTCTACCGGCGCAGACTGCCCACCCTGAGTATTAAAATGACCCTAAACGCAGGATTTGGACATGGTCAACAATAACAACAACAACTTGTATTTATATAGCGCCTTAACATAGTAACACGTCCCAATGTTTCTGTAAAATGTTTCTATCCTTACTACTAGGGGGATCAAGGGGGGGTGGTAGCAGGAATGGGGTACTGAGGTTGCATGTTCAGCCATGAACTCATTGAATGGTGGTGCAGGCTCGAAGGGCCGAATGGCCTACTCCTGCACCTATTTTCTATGTTTCTAAGGAGCTTCACAGGAGTGTTATAACACACACAAAAAAATTTGATACCTAGCCATATAAGGAGAGATTACGGCAGATGACCAAAAGCTTGGTCAAAGAGGTAGGTTTTAAGAAATGTATTAAAGGAGGAAAGAGAGGTAGAGAGGCGGAGAGGTTTAGGGAGGGAGTTCCAGAGCTTAGGGCCCAGGCAGCTGATGGTTGAGCAATTATAATCAGAGATGCTGAAGAGGGCAGAATTTGAGGAGCGCAGATATCTCGGGGGGGTGGTGGGAGAGGTGGGTTGTGAGGCTGAAGGAGGTTACAGAGATAGGGAGGAGTGAGGCCATCGAGGGATTTGTAAACAAAAAGGAGAATTTTGAAATTGAGGCGTTGCTTTACTGGAAGCCAATGTAGGTCAGCGAGCAGGTGAAAGGGACTTCGTACAAGTTAGGATATGGCTGCCGAGTTTTGGCAGGCCAGCCAGGGGTGTGTTGGAGTAGTCAAGTCTAGAGGTAACAAGATTGCTACTGCGTTGCTGCTAAACTCCTGCCCAATATGGTGAGAGTTGTTAACAGCACTCATTTGTGTCCCTTAGTCTCTTGGGACGAGACTTTCGCTTTCATTTTCGGCGTTTTTTGGTGAAAAACCGCCCGGCAAAAGTTTCCGCTTAATTTTTTAAAGAGTTCCGCCGACATTTTGAAAATACCGCTGGGGAGAAAACCGCCCATGTGCACCGCCGAGAAAACGGCCACGATCTAAGTTTTGCCTTACCCCGCGGGGACCCATGCGCACCGCCGAGGAAACGGCCCATGAAAAGCTGCCGGTAACAGGGCGGTAGGTGAGCACCCAGCAAAGAAAGGTAAGTTAAAGGTTTTTTATAATTATTTTTAAAATTCTATAACAGCGATTACATTAAAAAGTGTCTTGAGCATGTTTTATAACTTTTTATTTTTTGTTTAATTGAAAAAATATTTTTTGAGTTTTCACCCCTCCCTTGGACTAAATTTTAAGTTTTTATCGTCCATTCCGGTAAGAACCACCCATTTTACTTAGTTTCGTCTTTAACCGCCGAGAAACCGCCAAGAATCTTGATGTTAGAACCATTTTCTCGCCGGGTGGTATTTTTTTTACCTTTTTTATGGAAATCTTTGCCAGCATTACTTGCAGAATCTTAGCAGTCTTTCTGGGTGGCAATTGGGCAAGGGTTGGGGGGGCGGTGGAGGGGCAAGGAGGGGGAGGGGGAAAGGGGGGGGGGGTGCTTTAGGGACAGTCTAGCCCTTAGTAACGAGTTCAGAACTGCACAGGTCTGAAATGGGATCAGATCTGCCTGGCCTCAACCTCAGATTTTGTGTGGCCCAGCAGAGCTTGGGAGGAGTAACAGATGTATTTATTAACCGTGTGAGGTCATGCACTTTGGCAGAAAAAAATCAAAGAGGAAGTTATTATTTAATTGGAGAACGATTCCAAAGTGCCACAGCACAGTGGGACCTGGGGGTGTATGAAACACAAAAGGATAGTATGCAGGTGCAGCAAGTGATCAGGAAGGCCAATGGTATCTAGGCCTTTATTGCAAAGGGGATGGTGTATAAAAGCAGGGAAGTCTTGCTATAGCTCTACAAGGTATTGGTGAGGCCACACCTGGAATACTGCGTGCAGTTTTGGTTTCCATAGTTAAGAAATGATATACTTTGGAGGCAATTCAGAGAAGGTTCACGGGAATGAGGGGGTTGACTTATGAGGAAAGGTTGAGTAGGTTGGGCCTCTACTCATTGGAATTCAGAAGAATGGGAGGTGATTTTATAGAAACATATAAGATTATGAGGGGGCTTGACAAGGTGGATGTAGAGAGGAGGTTTCCACTGATGGGAGAGACTAGAACTAGAAGGCATGATCTTAGAATAAGGGGCCGCCCATTTAAAACAGAGATGAGGAGAAACTTCTTCTCTCAGAGGATTGTAAAACTGGAATTCACTGCCTCAGAGAGCTGTGGAAGCTGGGATATTGAATAAATTTAAGACAGAAATAGACAGTAAAGACAAACGAAGGTCCCTTGCAGTCAGATTCAGGTGAAATTATAATGGGGAACAAAGAAATGGCAGACCAATTGAACCAATACTTTGGTTCCGTCTTCACGAAGGAAGATACAAATAACCTTCCGAAGATACGAGGGGACAGTGGGTCTAGTGAGAAGGAGGAACTGAAGGATATCCTTATTAGACGGGAACTTGTGTTAGGGAAATTGATGGGATTGAAGGCCGATAAATCCCCGGGGCCTGATAGTCTGCATCCCAGATTGCTCAAGGAAGTGGCCCTAGAAATAGTGGATGCATTGGTGATCATTTTCCAACAGTCTATCGACTTTGGATCAGTTCTCATGGACTGGAGGGTAGCTAATGTAACACCACTTTAAAAAAGGAGGGAGAGAGAAAACGGGTAATTATAGACCGGTTAGCTTGACATCAGTAGTGGGGAAAATATTAGAATCGATCATGAAGGACGAAATAGCAGCGCATTTGGAAAGCGGTGACAGGATCGGATCAAGTCAGCATGGATTTATGAAAGGGAAATCATGCTTGACGAATCTTCTGGAATTTTTTGAGGATGTAACTAGCAGAGTGGACAAGGGAGAACCAGTGGATGTGGTGTATTTGGACTTTCAGAAGGCTTTTGACAAGGTCCCGTACAAGAGATTGGTGTGCAAAATCAAAGCACATGGTATTGGGGTAATATACTGACGCGGATAGGGAACTGGTTGGCAGACAGGAAGCAGAGAGTCGGGATAAACGGATCATGGCTGATCATTCCTTCAGTACCCCTTTCCTGCTTTCTCTCCATACCCCTTGATCCCCTTAACTGTAAGAGCCATTTCTAACTCCCTCTTGAATATATCCAGTGAACTGGCATCAACAACTCTCTGCAGGAGGGAATTCCACAGGTTAACAACTCTCTGAGTGAAGAAGTTTCTCCTCATCTCAGTCCTAAATGACCTACCCCTTATCCTAAGACTATGTCCCCTGGTTCTGGACTTCCCCAACATCGGGAACATTCTTCCCGCATCTAACCTGTCCAGTCCCGTCAGAATCTTATATGTTTCTATGAGATCCCCTCTCATCCTTCTAAACTCCAGTGAATAAAGGCCCAGTTGATCCCGTCTCTCCTCATATGACAGCCCAGCCATCCCTGGAGTCAGTCTGGTGAACCTTTGCTGCACTCCCTCAATAGCAAGAACGTCCTTCCTCAGACTAGGAGACCAAAACTGAACACAATATTCCAGGTGAGGCCTCACCAAGGCCCTGTACAACTGCAGTAAGACCTCCCTGCTTCTATATTCAAATCCCCTAGCTATGAAGCCCAACATACCATTTGCCTTCTTTACCGCCTGCTGTACCTGCGTGCCCACTTTCAGTGACTGATGAACCAAGACACCCAGGTCTCATTGCACCTCCCCTTTTCCTAGTCTGCCACCATTCAGATAATATTTTGCCTTCGTGTTTTTGCCCCCAAAATGGATAACCTCACATTTATCCACATTATACTTCATCTGCCATGCATTTGCCCACTCACCTAACCTATCCAAGTCACTCTGCAGCCTCATAGCATCCTCCTCGCTGCTCACACTGCCACCCAACTTAGTGTCATCCGCAAATTTGGAGATACTACATTTAATCCCTTCGTCTAAATCATTAATGTACAGTGTAAACAGCTGGGGCCCCAGCACAGAACCTTGCGGTACCCCACTAGTCACTGCCTGCCATTCTGAAAAGTACCCATTTACTCCTACTCTTTGCTTCCTGTCTGACAACCAGTTCTCAATCCACATCAGCACACTACCCCCAATCCCATGTGCTTTAACTTTGCACATTAATCTCTTGTGTGGGACCTTGTCGAAAGCCTTCTGAAAGTCCAAATACACCACATCAACTGGTTCTCCTTTGTCCACTTTACTGGAAACATCCTCAAAAAATTCCAGAAGATTTGTCAAGCATGAGTTCCCTTTCGCAAATCCATGCTGACTTGGACCTATCATGTCACCATTTTCCAAATGCGCTGCTATGACATCCTTAATAATTGATTCCATCATTTTACCCACTACTGAGGTCAGGCTGACCGGTCTATAATTCCCTGCTTTCTCTCTCCCTCCTTTTTTAAAAAGTGGGGTTACATTGGCTACCCTCCACTCGATAGGAACTGATCCAGAGTCAATGGAATGTTGGAAAATGACTGTCAATGCATCCGCTATTTCCAAGGCCACCTCCTTAAGTACTCTGGGATGCAGTCCATCAGGCCCTGGGGATTTATCGGCCTTCAATCCCATCAATTTCCCCAACACAATTTCCCGACTAATAAAGATTTCCCTCATTTCCTCCTCCTTACTAGAACCTCTGACCCCTTTTATATCCGGAAGGTTGTTTGTGTCCTCCTTAGTGAATACTGAACCAAAGTACTTGTTCAATTGGTCTGCCATTTCTTTGTTCCCCGTTATGACTTCCCCTGATTCTGACTGCAGGGGACCTACGTTTGTCTTTACTAACCTTTTTCTCTTTACATACCTATAGAAACTTTTGCAATCCACCTTAATGTTCCCTGCAAGCTCCGAGACAACCATCCCTTATGCACTCCAGGAAATCCTCCTCCACCGTATTGCTTCCAGTTTGGCTAGCCCAATCTATGTGCATATTAAAGTCACCCATTATAACTGCTGTACCTTTATTGCATGCACCCATAATTTCCTGTTTGATGCCCTCCCCAACATCACTACTACTGTTTGGAGGTCTGTACACAACTCCCACTAATGTTTTTTGCCCTTTGGTGTTCTGCAGCTCTACCCATATAGATTCCACATCATCCAAGCTAATGTCTTTCCTAACTATTGCATTAATCTCCTCTTTAACCAGAAATGCTACCCCACCTCCTTTTCCTTTTATTCTATCCTTCCTGAATGTTGAATAACCCTGGATGTTGAGTTCCCAGCCCTGATCATCCTGGAGCCACGTCTCCGTAATCCCAATCACATCATATTTGTTAACATCTATTTGGAAATGGAGAAGCGGAGAGATCTCGGAGAATTGTAGGGCTGGAGGAGGTTACAGATATAGGGACAAATGAGGCCAGGGAGAGATTTGTAAACAAGAATGAGAATTTTAAAATGGAGAAATTACCGGACTGGGAGCCAATCTAGGACAGTGTGCACAGGGACGATGGGTGAACTTGGTGCAAGTTAGGATACTCACAGTAAAGCTTTGGATAAGCTCAAGTTTACAGAGGGTGCAAGGTGGGAGGCCAGCCAGGCATGCGTTGGAATAGTCGAGTCTAGGGGTAACAAAGGCATGGATGAGAGTTTCAGCAACAGAGGAGCTGAGGCAAGGGTGGAGACGGGCGATGTTATGGAGTTGGAAGTCTTGATAATGGAATTGGATTGGGTTGGAAGCTCAGCTCAAATAGGATGCCGAGATTGCACATAGTCTGGTTCAGCCTTAGACTGTGCCATGGAGAGTGCTGGGGAACGGAGTCTATGGCTAGGGAATGGAGTTTATGGCTAGGGAACGGAGTCTATGGCTAAGGAACGGAATTTATGGCTAGGACCAAAAACAATGGCTGCAGTCGATACCTTTCGTGAATAAAAATCTGCTAATCTTAATCTTGAAAATTTCAATCGACCCAGTAGCCTTTTGGGGATAGAATTCCAGGGGACCAAATATTGTCCACTGCTGGAAACGGGCGCACGCACCCAGTTTCTGTTATTTTCACTGCCGCGGTGGATGAGGTGGCCTCTTGAACGAAATTTCGCTCTTTGGCTTTTTTTCCCGGCGGACCAGAAGTCGCTTGTAATGGGGGTGGATATGCAGCGGTAAGCACACTAGAGGGGTGGAAGTTGGAGGGGTGTGCGGAGTGTCCGCCACTGTCAGTCACCAGCGTAGCGCTAATGATATAATCACAGCGCTGCGTCACCACACTCTTCCCTTCACTTAAAGGGGAGAGCCTGCGCGATTTTTTTAAACGTTCGGTGCACTGGGCCACCAGGGAGGGTTTCAGCTGGGCCTGCAGCCTGGCACCCAAGAGGGGTTGCCAGGCTGCCTGTTGGTGGCCCAGCCGAACCTGGGGGCATAATTGTCAGCCTGACATGGCAGTTGGTCGACAAAAAAATGGGCGGCAGCGGCAGTGTGTCCCATTTAATAAGAACCGCACCGCCATCTTAGAAGGCCACAGCCTCACTGAGAAAAGCAGCTTTTGGCACCGCACGGCAGGAGGAAGATTTTCTCAACGGAATTTCGCCGTTGGGAGGGAACATCAGTGGTGAGCACTCTGATGACGCACTTAGGACGGATCGGCAGCAGCAGAGTGGTCGGGGAAGAGCGGGTCATTGCCAGGACACTGCAGGAACGGAATTTTGATAATGACGGCCATTACACGAAATATCAGCGGCCATTGCACTCCGCAGCGTGGCTGCCAATTTCCGGTGGTATCAGGCCTTTAGGGAAGGGGCAATTTCAGTCCCCAGATTTCCACTATCCTGTGTGTTTAAAAAGTGCTTCCCAATTTTGCTCCTAAATGGCGTTACTCCAATATTAAGATCATGCCCAGTATTGTTTCATCACCTTCTGGCCTAATTTTGTTGACATAATTTGGTGGGTGGATGATATCTTCTATCATAACAATCATTCCAGAGCTTGACAGACAATTTAAAAAGCCAGCTTGCATTGCGTAAAATACACTTATTTGTTCATCCTGCTGCAAATACAGGGAATGTAAATCATCGCTACGCTGGGACTGATGCTGGTACCATTTAAGGCTGCAATGCCAATAGTCAACCATTTTCTGACATCTGGGTAGGCGACAAAGAAACCCTTCTGTTAAAAAGGGCATGAGTCAGCCAAGTGCCCAAGTGTCATCCAACAATTCCTGCAATGGAACGGAGGACAATATAAAGCAGTAAGAACCTTCACATTCAAGTAACCTGTGGAACCAGACAGTAAGAATGGCCACTTGAGAGATACTGGAGGAGATACCTTTTGCCACCAGGGTTGAAGCTAATACAAAAATTAATTTTACACAGTAGTTGTCCCTTGGCCACAGCCATGATTTTAGCGCCAATATTCATTCAAGTAAGGATAATTCATTCAGTAAATGCCCTTTTTTTTAAAAAGGCAAGGAGTAAGCTTTTACACATATCCTCAATGTGGAGAAACAGAAAACACCAAATTCATTGCAGCAGAGCTTAAAATTTACAACAAAGTCAGTTGACAAAAAACACAATTTTAGATGCAATTTTTTATTAGATCATCTCGAAAGGGTTCTTTAGTCTACTGGCTCTCTTTCAATCCATCATAGATTCTAACCATTTCTTTGGTTACTTTTAAACTATTAAAATCAAAATCATGTATTTTGACTGGGTTCATGAGAGGAGCAACACCACATCAGGCCCCGGCCCAGCAGAGGAGCAACACATCAGGCCTCGGCCCAGCAGAGGAACGCCACTCACATCAGGCCCTGGCCCAGCAGAGGAACACCACATCAGGCCTCGGCCCAGCAGAGGAACACCAACATCAGGCCTCGGCCCAGCAGAGGAACACCACATAAGGCCTCGGCCCAGCAGTGGAACAACACCACATCAGGCCCTGGCCCAGCAGAGGAACACCACATCAGGCCTCGGCCCAGCAGAGGAACACCAACATCAGGCCTCGGCCCAGCAGAGGAACACCACATAAGGCCTCGGCCCAGCAGAGGAACACCAACATCAGGCCTCGGCCCAGCAGAGGAACACCACATAAGGCCTCGGCCCAGCAGAGGAACGCCACTCACATCAGGCCCTGGCCCAGCAGAGGAGCAACATCCACATCAGACCCTGGCCCAGCAGAGGAACACCACATCAGGCCTCGGCCCAGCAGAGGAACGCCACTCACATCAGGCCCTGACCCAGCAGAGGAACACCACATCAGGCCCAGCCCAGCAGAGGAACAACACCACATCAGGCCTCGGCCCAGCAGAGGAACGCCACTCACATCAGGCCCTGACCCAGCAGAGGAGCAACACCCACATCAGGCCCTGGCCCAGCAGAGGAATAACACCCACATCAGGCCCTGGCCCAGCAGAGGAACACCACATCAGGCCTCGGCCCAGCAGAGGAACACCCCATCAGGCCCCGGCCCAGCAGAGGAACACCCACATCAGACCCCGGCCCAGCAGAGGAACAACACCTACATCAGGCCCAGCCCAGCAGAGGAACACCACAATAACCCCCAGCCCAACAGAGGAGCAACACTACACTGGGAACCTGGGCGAAAGAGCACATCAAGGTATGAGCCAGGAGAAAAACAGAACAATGTGCACAGCACTCCAGCAGGAGCCAGCACCTTCACAAGAGGAGGGGAATTATGTATTTTTAATGGAAGTTCTTCTAGTAATAGCACTTACAGGGAAACAGTTTTGGTTCTACAGCTCCCACTTTGGGGGAGAAAATGTTCGACACGAGACCTTACTGCTTCAAAGGGAAAATGTTGCCCAATTAGGCTGAGTGTTAAAAAGAATAGCGGCAACTCTAACATACATCTGGATTCTAATCTGTGTCCCTTTTTGACATTTCAATTATTCAAAAGCGGTCGACACACTATTTCTATAAGCTCCTATAAATCCTGCTGCAGCTCAGGGTTGGTGATTGATTCTCCGAATATTAGAATTTGTAACACGCCATACATTTCAAATATTACAGACAACTTGAAAGGTCTTTAAGTCAAGTTCTTATTGAGGTCCTGACTTCAAAAAATTATTACCGGTTTCAAAAAAAATGTCAAATATTAAAATCTGTCATTTTAGGAAATGGGGGTCGAAATTCGGTACCACCATTCTTGAGGCGTTGTCACTGCATGAGAAAAATGTTTTACGCCTCGCTTCAGGCGCGGTTCCCAAATGCGAAATTCAGTGATAGCAGCGTAAAATCATGGTGTTGCACACTTACCTGGAGGCGCTACGCAGCGCTAAGTGGGCCGTTTGAAGCTGCACCACAGACATAGTGGTGCCACCTAGGTTGAATTGAAGCGTTGATTGGGCACCTCAATGCCTCATGGATGTATTCGCTTCCTACCGTGAGCATTGCAGACCTAGCAGCAGCAGTTTGCCAGCGTGTCACAGTCGATACACTCCTTGATGTCCTGGAGAGTCATCAGCAGGTGCTGAGGACAGAGGCTGGGAGGAGATCCCATTCCCAAACATACCAAAGGCTGTGGAGGGAGATAGCAGAGCAAGTGTCTGCGAGTGACACGGTGCCAAGGATAGCTATGCAATGTAGAAAAAAATGGAACGACCTGACGCGGCTGGTGAGGGTAAGTATCTTTAGTTTCAAACTTCAACATGTAATGCTCTGACCTCTATGTGTCCGAATCCGTGCTCTAAGTGGGTGAGGCCACAGTCAAGGTTCCCATTTGCAGTATCACCCACTGCAAGGCCCTGCATGCATTGTTAACCTTGATACTCGGTTCTGCAGACCCACTCCTCAGTCTTCAATGCATCTGGAAGACGGTAGCCTTACCGTTACTGTTAGGTCCTGGCTCCCTAATTCAAACATTGCCACAGCAAGTCCATGCCATGAATGGTAGTTATATCGAGTTGTGAAGACTGTCATAGAGTAAAATATAGTAAAGTATGTAAGGCCCTTGGCACTGATAAAAGGCCTCCAACTCTGACTTTCTGTTTAATGTTACAGGTGAAGCTCGCACACAACCGACGGGAGCAAATGCGGACTGGTGGAGGGGAGCCAGACCTCCAAGGGCTCAGTCCATTGGAGGAACGGATAGCTGCCCTGATGGGCGTGCAAGTGGATGCGATGGCGGTGGGTGTGGCCGACCCCCCTCGGGACAGTGACGGTATGTTGAGTTCCTTTGCAGCGACCTGCAGGACACTTGGCCCTGACAACATCAACATGCAGCTATTCCCATGAGACTGCAGGTAACCGCTGTTCTGTGTTTGTGCTTTCAGATGATCAGCCAAATGCACCAGGGCCTTGTTGGGCGCCTTCCACGGGTGCAGATGGTGGCGACAACCAAGAGGACGAGGAGGAGCAGGAAGACAACACCTTTGACCTCACGCAGCAGGCTGCACCATTGGACAGCGGGGCCAGCAGTGCTGCTGACCAAGGGGTGGTGGGGGAGGCGGAGGTGGGTGATGCTCCAGGACCGAGTGGCATCCAGCAACGCCACGGGGGAGGGGAAGCCCGGGGGCCACTCTCCGGAGGGTGAGTGCGCACCTGAGTGATGCTCAGCAGCACTCTGATGAGCCCGACCTAGAGATTATCACAAGACAATCCCTGCAGCTGCACAGTAATTTGCTGGATGCACTAACAAGTGTGGCACAGAGTCTTGATGCACTAGCTGTGAGGATGGAGGAGTCTGCCTCAACTGTTGTTCATGCCTCTCAGCAGCCCACCAAGCCCATCCTTGGTAGATACCAACGGATGCTGGATGCAAACAGTGACCATGGGGTCCCAGAAATGGTGCCACAGGCTATGGCTGAAGTTGCAGTGGCCATTGAGCACCAGGCCGATGCTATTATAGGCCTCCATACGCAAATGTCATCACTGCGTGGTGTCCTGAGTCAGCTCTCTGGTTTACTGCAGTCGCAGATACTCTTGATGCAGAGGCAAATAGATTCAACGGACGCACTGACCGCTGCCATCCGGTCTGGGGCCCCATCAGTTGAACGGGGACGTAACCTTGCCGAACCAGGGCAGGAATCTGACCTTACCCAGATTTCTGCAGATGATGATGCTCTGCCCCGGGGGAGTATCAGCCTGTTGGGCCAATTGGAACATGGTGTCCTTTCTCATGATGACAACATTCTGCCTTCACAGCTGCCGCTCTCTGCACCCCATCCACAACAGAGTGCTTCCACCCAGTTGAGGTTATACAGTCTGCAGCCGGGTCTTCCAGGGACTGAACTGGTCGGTGACGTCCTGCTAGGCTATCATGTAAGGCTGCAGATCCAAGTCAGCAACTGACTACCAGCCTTGCTGAAGGCTGAGACCCCATTGAGGAGGAGCAGTAGACATGGGAGGGGGGAGAAGGGAAGGAGCGGTAAAGCCCTCTTTAAGACAAAGTAAAGACCTGTGGGAAGATGGCCACATACACTGACCTTGTGAAGATATGAGCTGTTAAAACTAGTTGCACTTGTATGATGCACCAAACACTTGCTTGATAGTCAACAGAGATGGCTAGGTTGTTGCAATGTGAGCTCATGTAAATTGTTGCACTTGGATGAACGATGCAACAATTTTTGGTACTCACCAGAGATGGTTACCTTGTTACAAAATGAACTGATGTCAATGAGCGCACTTGGATGTCTATGAGAATGTTTGAAGGGGCTTTGTGGGTATGTTGATGTGTTGGGGATGAAGTTGTTGTCTTGTGCTTGTTTTCAGCACACATGATTTATGTTTGCAATAAACCATGTTTGGATTGTTCACATGATGTGGCACTGATTATTTAAGACAGAGGGCTGCAGGGTGTGTAGCCATGTGTTGAGTTGATGCCCACATTTATAGGCTGGCCATCGGGCACGCCAAGACTCACTCATTGGAATCGATGAACGATGAGTCTCTGACGAGCAGCCCTTTCAACCGCGGCAGTGTCGCCCAGGAGCCAGCCACGGCCTTCATACGGTGGCGTGAAGAGTCGTGGCACAGTGGTCTCCCGCGGGATGAAGGCATCGTGGCAGCTGCCAGGATATCGGGCATTGACAGCGAGGATCATCTGCCTGTGATCGCAGACCAGCTGAACATTGAGGGAGTGGAATCCCTTGCGTTTCCCAAAGAATGCCACATGCGTACAATCAATGGCTCCCTGAACCTGGGGAAGCCTGCTACCCTGGTAAAGCCGTGGGTGCACTCAGCCTGGTCTTCCCTTGACATGCTGAACTTGATGTAGTCCATTTGTTGCCGTGGAGAGCATTGGTCACCTGACAAATGTAGCAATGTACTGCAAACTGCAAGATGTTGCATACATCGTCTACAGGAGATTGGAAGGAGCTGGTAGCACAGAAGTTCAGTGTTACTGTCACTTTCACTGCCACTGACAGCGAGGTCCTGGTGCCGATGTCAGCTGCCAGGTATGTCTGCAGAAGGTTGCAAAGGTCCGTGACCACCTTCTTGCGGAACCTCAGCCTTCTTAAACACTGCTCCTTGGACATCTCAAGATAAGAATAATGCGCACGGTTATCCCTGCGTGTGTATGGCCTCCTGCCCGCTGTCTGGGGCCTTCCTCTGGGGAGAATCCATATTTGCTCTAAGTTGTCTCTGCAGCCAACACATTTCAAGT
The DNA here is from genome assembly GCF_044704955.1 of Pristiophorus japonicus. Lineage (NCBI taxonomy): Eukaryota > Metazoa > Chordata > Chondrichthyes > Pristiophoridae > Pristiophorus > Pristiophorus japonicus. Next base: position 334,992,061 of record NC_091978.1, read on the forward strand.
CAGCGCCGCAGGACGAGGTGGTGTGCGATCACTGCCCCCATCACTTGGCATAGATCACATCGCAATAGAGATTTCAAATTTATCTGAGATGGAACCCAATGTGTCCCAGATACCAGTAGTCAATCCAATGAGTCCACAGCAGTATGACACCAACACCCTACTCTCTGTGTGAGCATCAAATGCAGCACTGACCGAGACCTGTGAGCCCCAGCTGCAACTCTGTTTAAATAACACCCTGGATTAGTTTCTTTGCCTTGTGCAGTCCAACTTTTTCAGGCACCATGGACGCCAGCCTTTAAGTGAGGCGGCAAAAGTGAATGTGGCGAGAAGGGTGCCAAGGAGGCGTTGCACGCTGACTGACATCATGATTTTCATGGCGCTATCTGGTGGGACGTAACGTTTTAATGCCCTTAAAAAATTACCATCGAATTTCGCGTCAGGCATGAACAGCACCCAGCACCACTCCCAACCGTCTAACTCCCAATTAACACCTAACACCGGCGTTATCAGTCGGCGTTAGCAACCAAATTTCGACCCCTAAATGTTTTGTCCTTGGAACCATTACAGTGAGAATAGGGGGGAAAGTATCATTCAAGCAAAGTTCCAGGTGAATATATATGAGATGGAGGGGATGAACTGCATGTGAAGAATTCACTTCAAACTAATATACTAAATTATTCAGCAAATATAAGTAAGCTCACCTGTGATTTATTTTGAACATTACCAACAATATATATACACACTCACATCTAGTACCTGTTAAAATTTTGTATCACACTTTTACACCTGCAAACTTTACATCACACTTGTGTCTCAGATTTGTGACCATTTTAAAAAAAGGCGAGGCGGGAGTTCCGGCGGCAGAGAGTCGAGAGGCCTATAAAGGTCAGTGAGACCGGGGAGTCAGCAAGGCGGGAGTTCCGGCGACAGAGAGTCGAGAGGCCTATAAAGGTCAGTGAGACCGGGGAGTCAGCAAGGCGGGAGTTCCGACGACAGAGAGTCGAGAGGCCTATAAAGGCCCAGCTTGAGCAGCTGCAACAGGGACAGAAGGCAAAAAAGAAGTAGAAAGAAATCGAAAGGTGATGTCACAGCCAAAGGGGTGAGTGATTGGCTGATGATTGGTAAGTAGCTTTTCTATTTCCTTTCTATTTCAGTAAGTAACCTTTAGCATTGTGGTTGCCAAATTAAGTTAATCTAGGGGATAAGTTACAATTACGTGTCCGGGAAGTGTATCCGCCTCCAGCTCCTGACGACCCGCGTTGCAGAACTGGAGCTGCGGGTGGATTCACTCTGGAGCATGCACGATGCTGAGAATGATGTGAATAGCACATTTAGTGAGTTGGTCTTACCGCAGGTAAAGGGTACACAGCCAGAGAGAGAATGGAAGACCAACAGGAAGAGTAGTGCAAGGAAGGTAGTGCAGGGGTCCCCTGCGGTCATCCCCCTGCAAAACAGATACACCGCTTTGAGTACTGTTGAGGGGGATGACTCATCAGGGGAGAGCAGCAGCAGCCAGGTTCATGGCACCATGGCTGGCTCTGCTGCACAGGGCAGGAAAAAGATTGGGCGAGCAATAGTGATAGGGGATTCGATTGTAAAGGGAATAGATAGGCGTTTCTGCGGCCGCAACCGAGACTCCAGGATGGTATGTTGCCTCCCTGGTGCAAGGGTCAAGGATGTCTCGGAGCGGGTGCAGGACATTCTGAAAAGGGAGGGTGAGAACAGCCAGTTGTCATGATGCATATAGGTACCAACGACATAGGTAAAAAATGGGATGAGGTCCTACGAGACGAATTTAGGGAGCTAGGAGTTAAATTAAAAAGTAGGACCTCAAAAGTATTAATCTCAGGATTGCTACCAGTGCCATGTGCTAGTCAGAGTAGGATTCGCAGGATAGCTCAGATGAATATGTGGCTTGAACAGTGGTGCAGCAGGGAGGGATTCAAATTCCTGGGACATTGGAACTGGTTCTGGGGGAGGTGGGACCAGTACAAACCGGACGGTCTGCACCTGGGCAGGACCGGAACCAATGTCCTAGGGGGAGTGTTTGCTCGTGCTGTTGGGGAGGAGTTAAACGAATATGGCAGGGGGATGGGAACCAATGCAGGGAGACAGAGGGAAACAAAATGGAGACAGAAGCAAAAGACAGAAAGGAGAAGAGTAAAAGTGGAGGGCAGAGAAACCCAAGGCAAAAAACAAAAAGGACCACTTTACAGCAAAATTCTAAAGGCTCAAAGTGTGTTAAAAAGGCAAGCCTGAAGGCTCTGTGCCTCAATGCGAGAAGTATTCGGAATAAGGTGGACGAATTAACTGTGCAGACAGCAGTTAACGGATACGATGTGGTTGGCATTATGGAGACATGGCTCCAGGATGACCAAGGCTGGGAACTCAACATCCAAGGGTATTCAACACTTAGGAAGGATAGACAGAAAGTAAAAGGAGGCGGGGTGGCGTTGCTGATTAAAGATGAAATTAATGCAATTGTAAGGAAAGACATTAGCTTGGATGATGTGGAATCGGTATGGGTGGAGCTACGGAATACCAAAGGGCAGCAAACGCTAGTGGGAGTTGTGTACAGACCTCCAAACAGTAGTAGTGATGTCGGGGAGGGCATCAAACAGGAAATTAGGGGTGCATGCAATAAAGGTGCAGCAGTTATCATGGGTGATTTTAATATGCATATAGATTGGGCTAACCAAACTGGAAACAATGCGGTGGAGGAGGATTTCCTGGAGTGCATAACGGATGGTTTTCTTGACCAATATGTCAAGGAACCAACTGGGGGGAGGCCATCTTAGACTGGGTGTTGTGTAATGAGAGAGGATTAATTAGCAATCTTGTTGTGCGAGGCCCCTTGGGGAAGAGTGACTATAATATGGTGGAATTCTACATTAGGATGGAGAATGAAACAGTTAATTCAGAGACCATGGTCCAGAACTTAAAGAAGGGTAACTTTGAAGGTATGAGGCGTGAATTGGCTAGGATAAATTGGCGAATGATACTTAAAGGGTTGACAGTGGATGGGCAATGGCAGACATTTAGAGACCGCAAGGATGAACTACAACAATTCTACATCCCTGTCTGGCGTAAAAATAAAAAAGGGAAGGTGGCTCAACCGTGGCTATCAAGGGAAATCAGGGATAGTATTAAAGCCAATCAAGTGGCATACAAATTGGCCAGAAATAGCAGCGAACCCGGGGACTGGGAGAAATTTAGAACTCAGCAGAGGAGGACAAAGGGTTTGATTAGGGCAGGGAAAATAGAGTACGAGAGGAAGCTTGCAGGGAACATTAAAACGGACTGCAAATGCTTCTATAGATATGTAAAGAGAAAAAATTAGTAAAGACAAACGTAGATCCCCTGCAGTCAGAATCAGGGGAAGTCATAACGGGGAACAAAGAAATGACAGACCAATTGAACAAGTACTTTGGTTCGGTCTCACGCAAAGAGCGTGAAGAGGTCAAGCGCAGGCAGCGGAAGGAACGCGCGGCAAACCAGCCCCACCCACCCTGTCCCTCGACAAATGTCTGTCCCACCTGTAACAGGGTCTGTGGCTCTCGTATTGGACTGTTCAGCCACTAGAGAACTCACTTTGTGAGTGGAAGCAAGTCTTCCTCGTTTCAGAGGGACTGCCTATGATGATGATGATGATGATGAGGCTAAAACAACAAAGCACAACTGAAGAGGTAGAAAGGCACCAATTGAACATGGGCAAGAACATTTCAGGTGAAAAACAATCCAAAATAAATGCTAGCTCAAGCTTCCAATAAATAAAGGTGAACCACTGGAAGTCACGAAGAATGTATTTGAAAAACATTTTGGCTGCCATCTTGGTTTCACCACTAAACTGTGGATTTACTGCTAGAAATTAAAGGTTGTAATATAATAAAGACAATTCATTTACAAGTGTTAAACAAATCAACCTACACAATGCACCTATCCTTGCATGTAATGGCTCAAACAACAATTTCTGTCGAAAACAGGTGCATCTTTGAGAAGTCAGAAGCTTGAGTTTACGGGGCTGTTCGGACTATCGGTATCACATGCAGAGACTAAGTAAGGCAGCAGATGACAGCTTCTGATGTGCATTTGTGCCAAACAACGAGAGGTTTTTATGATAAACAGCAAGCCTAACCATTCATAGTGTGTGCTGGAACTTGCTGTTTGCAAGCGCTGCCCTCTACTTCTGGATATCAATGGGAAATTACTGAGGAAAAAACTCCACGGGCAAACCTTTTTTAGAAGCACTAAAAATAATCAGAATTGGTTTTTTTTATATAAATCTTCAACACAAGGTAAAGCATAAGTTCAGGTTTTTCTCAGGTAACTTTGCTAAATAAAACAGTATTTATTGCTATATTCAAGGAGTTTGGATAGAACATATAGCATGTTACATGAATAACAAATTAAATTTTGCACTTTGAAATTTGGCATTGTTTATTCTTTATATTTTGTCATATTTTTGAACATTACTCGAGCTGCATATATCAGTGTTGGAACATGAGAAAAGTTATCAAGCAAAAGATACTAACAGAAGAAATTAGTTGGTTGAGAAGATCCAGGATACAAAGAATCAAAAATGATTCAAGGACACGGCTTGGACAAGAAACACATTGTACAGAAGATCCATGAAAGGTGACTGTACTGATTTGGGCATGTTTCAAGAATGTTAACAGCTAGATTACCTTTCAATGGCCCTGCATACTGAATTAGATGGAACAAGAAGCCGAGGAAGCGCTGGACAGACAATGTCAAGAGTGACTTGTGTGTATGTGTGTGTGTGTATAGAAGAAATTCAGGAAGGACTATACAGTTACTCAAGTTTAGAGTGAGGTTCTGAATAAAAGTTCTAACATTTAAATATGTTTATTGAAGCAGAACCTTCACATAACACTAAGTTCTGTTGTAGAGACCATGCCATAACTAAACAGATGGACAGAAAAGATAAAAAGATGCAAAGATTTATTTATGCAACTGTGATATGTGAGGGAAATAAATTTATGCCTTTTTTCACCTGAGAAAAAAGTAATTTTCCAGTCAACATAAGCTTCACATATCTGAGCTGATCTCTTACAAACTTCTTTCCAAATTCTTTATGTGGAGATGTGGAATATCTTCTGCCCACAGCGACAGTTTTATCTCTTCCTTGCCATGTACAGTACCATGGAGATCTGCAGATGTTTTTTTATAAAGCTTTTGGATTTAATCTTGCAAGAGTTTTTATAGTGTTAGCTTGGGTCAGTGGCTAATACCCTTGCGTCCAAGTCTGAAAATTGTGAGTTTAAGCCATATCCCAGGACTCGAGCACATAACTCGAGGACTGACGGAAATGATGCATTGTTGGAGGCGAGATGCTAAGTGACGAGAAGGGGATGTAAATAATCCCATGGCACTACTTGAAGACGAGCAAGAAGTTGGCCTGGCCAACTTTCTTCCCTCAACTAACTCCCCAAAAAATAAAGAATAAACAATGCATTTTATTTGCCATTTGTGCAAGCTTGCTTTGAGCAAAATGTGTGCTGTGATTGCCTACATAGCAACAGTGAGGGTGCTTCAAAAGTAATTAATTCATTCTGAAGCACATTGGGAAGTCCTGAACCTCTGTATTAATGCCAGTTAGTTCTTCTTTCCCTTCCCTCTACCCAAATTTCCCTACCATTACCCTACTGGGTGGAGTGAGCCTTTAGCTTTAGCTTAGTGGTAGCATTCCCACCTGGGTCAGAAGGTGAAGGGTTTGAGCCTCACTCCAGATAGCCCTGTTGAGTAGAGACTAGAATATGATCTCTCTATACTGGGGCCACATCCAGCAGGGTACTCACATCTGGACAGAGTACCCAGTGGCTCAGTGATAGTATTCCTGCCTCTGAGCCCCACTCTAGACAGCCCAGGCACATGGTGACAGAAATGCTAGCTCTGAATGGTTGACATCCAGCGGGGATACTTGCATCTGATGGTTGTGGTGGGTGGTCGGCCTCACTCAGGTCTTTAGCCTTTGTTGCAGCCCACCTAGGAGAAGATACTCTAAAGATAAAGGCCATGAAGAAGGCAACAGGAAACCATCTCAGGATTCCTCCCTAGTATGTGGCTCAAGAATCTCATGTGTGAGACTTGAGTTAAGACTTGCCCTAGGACAGAATCCAGACTGAAGATGGCAGATGCCACCTGTATCTGGGAAAACATTCATGGTGTAAAATTGAGTGCAATGGTGAGCAAATGTTTGGACTGGAAAATTACAGCAATGAGGGTAATGAGTTGAGGTACATGCTTTGGGGGGACTTGGGGTACCTGCACTAATATTTAGAGACTATTTAGGAGCTAATTATTTTCACTATACGTAATTTACCCAAACTTGTTCCACTTCCCTTGTGTTAAAAAGTTACAAGCAAAGTAAGGTGACCAAGGTACCTTTAATACAGTGTTACAATGTGTTTTAGAGGCAAAAAGCACTGATGATACACTTTATTTTACCATGTTGAATTCACATACATGAACCACAAATCTTCAGAAAGTATGTCTTCATATTTACTATATGTAAAGCATAAAACATACAATATTTATCAGCTTTTTATTTGATCAACTGTTTGCACATTACAAAAACAATTTGCTGATCTTTTTAGCTATGTTGAAATCAAAATATTTGTCAATCATGCAATTTGTAATCCCGGCAACACTCAGACTGATTAATATTGTCAATATCGCCAGGCCAATTTTGAATCCAGGAATCCTGAAAACAGAAATATTTGCATTATAATCACACAATTATCTAACTACAATTTATTTTTTAAATATACTTGATGTTTTCATAGTCCATGTCTTTCCATTTCCAGCTCATAGTGGCTCAGTGGGTAAATGTATCAACTATTGTGGTCTGTGCTGTTAGTTGAACTCAGCCAGAGATACAGTAGGGGTCACTACAATTTTCTCCACTGTCCCTCGGTGGGAAAATATTTTAAAAAAAACAAGATTAGAGTTTCCTTTCCTCAACACTAGCTATTCCTGCTGGAAAATTTATGGGGCGGATTCGCAGGTGGGAACGACAAATTTGCCTGTGATGCCCCTCACAGAGGAACAGTCAGCAGGCAGCCTCTGGCAACACACATGAAGAATGACCACTTGGATGAGGTTATGGGGTGCAACCAGCATCTATCAATCTGTAAGGTATCAGCCATGGCGCAATGGTACTACACTCGCCTGTGAGTCAGAAGATTGTGGGTTCAAGCCCCACTCCAGAGACTTGAGCACATAATCTAGACTGGCGGTATTGAGGGAGTGCTGCACTGTCGGAAGTGCTGTCTTTCAGATGAGACAGTAAGCCAAGGCCCCAACTGACCTCTCAGGTGGACATAAAGAACCTACGGCACTATTCGAAAAAGAGAATGCGAGATCTCCCTATTGTGTTGGCCAATATTTATCCCTCAGCTAACAACTAAAAACAGATCACCTGGTCATTTATTTCATTTCTTGCTGTGCCCTAATTGGCTGCTGTGTTTCCTACGTTACAACGGTGACCACACCTCAAAAAGTATTTCATTGGCTGTAAAGTGCTTTAGAACACCTTGAGATTGTGAACAGCGTTATATAGATACAAGTTCTTTCTTCCTTTACTCTAGCGGCAATCGGGTCCTTCAATGTGTGGCCGAGCCTGCTCCTCACAGCTCCACATTCAGGTAAGTTATTGACCACTTTGTTCCAGGTGATCTCTGGCTCTTGTGTGTAAAGATTTGTTTGTCCTTACTCAATATGACGGGCCGCCATATTAGGGCCTTAGTAGTCCAGGCTGCATGGACCAATTTTCTAGGCCAATAAATTTAACAGAAGCAATATTCTACATGTTCTCAAATGGACTGTGGTAGTGCAGGAATTTGAACTCAACAACCAAGTATCTCGTACACAACATGTGATAAGTGGTTTATGGTCACAGAGAGCCATTATGTGAGGGACAGTCACTTTCTATTCTCTACCCACCACCCCCACCCCAAACAAAAAAATTAAGAGGGAGGAAAAAGCATTGGAAGCAGAGTTATCATAGGTCATTTTCATACAGTTCCAAACAGATGGCAATCGACAGGGTTCCTGGGAACAAATTACATTATCTGTCCTCCCAGTTGGAGATGGTGTACAACATGAAAAGAGGAATGAGAGAGGGGGAAAAAAAACCTTAGGAAGAACTTAAGCTCATACCTTCCCTTTGTTGAGTCTGCATATCCAATAAAGTACATGTACCGACTAAACAGGTAGACAAGACCAAAGATGGAGGTGATTTCTGAATGAAGGAAAGTCATAAAATATGATTTTTTTGCAATCAAAATCATCCATTTAAAATCAAACAAATCCTGGTACATTTTATCAATTTTATGATTGTTGCAGTGCAAGAACAAATACAAAGTATATTTTGTATGTTTCAGGAGATAGTTAATAATCATGAAGGCAGTTAGAACAGTTTCCAAAATCGGAGAACATATTAATTGAAGTACACTGATGATGTTTAGTAGTCTGGTAACCAAAGGACAAACTGAAATGACGACACTGAATTTTCTGTACATCTTTATAACAAGATGTATATGCTGGGTGGAACAACCGGCTTCAATGGCTCTTGTTGGTGACGGGCCCAGGGTGGAGGGACTGAAAACAATTCACTCAGGTTCCAGCACTTGATCACGTTAATCCAGCTGGAAAGCGACTGTGTATGGACATAAGGTGAGCACTGGACTGGGCGAAACTGTGATGCTCTCCTCAATCAAATAGTCTGCTGACACTCATCTTTTAGGTTCACACATAAAGAATGGCTACTTAGCTGAGGTGCTGGTGACCCATGGAGCAGTACCCCGACAAGAGTCAGCACCTTCACAAGAAGAGAGGAAGATTTCAGCAAGAGCCCATGAAGATATAGTGCATTTATAATTTTAATTACGCTGTCTGGCAATGAAACAGTTAAAACTAAAACGTAGTCCTAGGTAATGTCTTTAAATTTAGTAAGAATGCTTTGCTGAGATAGGCTGGTAGAAAAGCTGCTCATGGGCGATCAGCCTTATCTTAACCACTAATACAAAGACTCACCCTTCCCACTGTCCAGGGCCCCAACTACTCCATTCCAGGTGAAACAGGGATTTACTTGTACTTCTTTCAATTTAGTATACTATATTCGCTGCTCACGATGTGGTCTCCTCTACATTGGGGAGTCCAAACGCAGATCAGGTAATCGCTTTGCGGAACACCTCCATTCAGTCCGTAAGCATGACCCCGAGCTTCCAGTCATCTGTCATTTTAATTCTCCACTGCATTCCCACTCTGATCTCTCCATCCTCGGCCTCCTACATTGTTCCAATGAAGCTTAACGTAAGCTCGAGGAACAGCACCTTATCTTTCGTTTCGGCACTTTACAGCCTTCTGGACTCAACATCGAGTTCAACAATTTCAGACCATAAACTCTGCCCTTATTTTTTTCCCTTTCCTCCTTTTCTTTTACCCCCCACCCCCGTCACCGATCTTATGTGTTTTTTTTCTCTCTGTTTCCCATGGCAGCTGGTAATTATTCTGCCATTCACACCCTATCTAAACTCATCTTTTTCTAACTTCTGTCATTACCATCTCAAGTCGGCCCATCATCCCTTTTGACTTTCAAATCTCTCCTGTCTTCCACCATATCATAGACCTTCCTTTTTGTTCTTTTCTCCCCTCTCCCTTTCAGTGCTCCTTAAGAATCTGTTAATTTCGAACATTTACCAGTTCTGACAAAGGGTCACAGGGCCCAATTTTGGCCATGACTTGCTCCAATTTTTTTGGAATAAGTTGTTTTTTCTGGCCTGTTAAAAGACTCCATTTTCCTCAATAAACTTGCTCCAGAGTAAAGTTAGGTACATTTTTTTTAGTTGAATTTTTTTTTCAAAAGGGGGCGTTCCCAGCCACTTACGCCAGTTTTGGCCATTTATGCCATTTTGGCCAGCTAAAACTTACACTGACCTAAGTCGATTTGGAGTATGTGGCTAGCTCTGAAAAACATTGCGGGCAGTTAAGAATTCGACGCAGGTTAATACATTTAAAGCACCACAGTTCCGAGCTTCACACCATTTATTCTGATCCATCTTTCTTGGGTCCAAACTGGCTAATCTCAGCAAGGGGAAACAACCTATCAACATCTATTTAATCAACTTAGCTTATAGATTTTTAACTCATTACTTGATCTAGTTTAAGTTATAGGTAGATTATATGAAATATTTAAATATGTAACATGAACCACTACAAGTATTGAAGCCAAAAAAACAGAACCTCCTTCCCCTCTCTGCACCGAATTTCCACTTACCAAATTCCCAACTTTTGCACTCCGTTTCTGACAACTCTTGCAACCCTGAATAAATACTGCAGGATATTCCCCACTCACCAGGCGAACATCGGGGCGTCCCTTCGGCCAGGGATAGGGACTGTGAGCATCGGGTCCTGCTCACAGCCTGTAGGACACGCTGGGAGGATGAGGAGCATGCGCGCAGACTCCACTGCGCATGCGGATAGCTGCCGGCAGTGTTTTCTGTGCTGGGCTGTTGCTCCACCCCCCACTGCACTATGTACGCCACACTGGGACATGGGAGACTCGGCAGAGTGGGCAGGATAGGGCCACTTTTTTTCGGCGCCGTTTCCAGCGCGCAAAATCGGCGCATTTAGGGTAAGTGCGCCGAAAAAAGGGATTGGGGAAAATTGGGCCCACAGACCTGAAACATTAACTCTATTTCTCTCCACAGATACTGCATGACCCACTGAGATTTCCAACATTTTCTGTTTTTATTATCTTAACCACTGTAGCTCTAGACAATGTCCTGTCTTTTAAAAAAATTAGCCTGTTGCGAGAAACCGCTCGTGGCTGATCAACCTCATCTCCCTCCCGGGAGAGAAGGCCAAGAAGAGAGGGGGAAGAACATAAGAACATAAGAAATAGGAGCAGGAGTAGGCCATATGGCCCCGTGAGCCTGCTCTGCCATTCAATAAGATCATGGTTGATCTTCTACCTCAACACCACTTTCCTGCCCGATCCCCATTTCCCTCGTTTCCCTTTGAATGCGTGTGTGTGTGTGAGAGAGAGAGAGAGATTGAGAGTGTGAGAGAGTGCGAGTGTGTGTATTACAGAGAGAGAGCGATTGAGTGTCTGAGAGAATGCGAATGTGTGAGTGAGAGAGAGAGAGTACAAGTGTGTGAATGTGAAAGAGAGAGATATTGAGTGTGTGAGAGAGTGTGAGTGTATTAGAGAGAGAGCGATTGAGTGTCTGAGAGAATGCAAATGTGTGAGTGTGAGAGAGTGCGTGTGTGAGCGAGTGAGAGTGTATATGGCGAGTGTGAGAGAGAGAGGGATAAAAAGAAAACACTGCATGACTCGACCTAGTCGCCTGGATTTTTTCCCTTCTCCATTCTTGTGAGGAAGCATCTCATCTCTACTTCAACAACCACACCTCAAACTAATTTTACACAAAACAACAACAAAGTCTTAACACTAACATTTTATAATTATAGTCAATTGCTATGATGAATTAAATTGCACAAGTAAATTTGATGGGTCGTGAATTTGATGCTAGATTCACAAATGAGTCTGGCATTTGTTTTAATGCTTCAATGTGAATGTTATTATTAACAATCTAGGGATAGATTTTTATATATTCCACAGAAGCCTTTCTCATTCTCTCAGTTTTGGACATGTATCCTGCTGTCCTGAACAGGCCAAATCCCTGTCACAATCTGGCCCTGAATAGCACCATCTCCTGTCTCTCCATCAGCTTTACTGTGACGCAGTTACAAAACAAAGCTAGCATTCCCACTGAAGCCATATCGACATTAACAGGTACCAACAATCATATCCTTCAATGTAAAAAGTCAGAACTGCAGACAAAATGTTGCACAGCAGGTTATGTATAAATCAATGATGTGACAATTAATTGATTTTTGGTATTAACGTATATTTGGTTCAAAAGTGCCTAGTTAAATCTCAGTCAGTTCTACCATTCCCTTTTCAGCCTCTATTAAGACAGTAGCAGCGAGCCTACTTAAACTACAATAAACCTCAGACATTAACCTTGTGAAGCTGAAGTTTGGCGCCTAAACAAATTATAGGTACTTGGAACAAGATTTGGACAGAACATTCCCCTTAATGGGAGAATATCCATATCAGCTTGCCGTATTGGACACGCTTACATATGCTGTCAAATTTCCTCCATCTTTTTACAAAAAAAGTTTAATTTAAATTCCACAGTTTCAACAACAATAAATCAAGTATGAAAAAATAATTTTTTGAATTATTGACTGAGCTTCATATTCATTTTCATTGAAGTGCACCAAATCTAAAGTCCTGTGATGGCTTAGAAACATAGAAACTAGGTGCAGGAGTAGGCCATTCGGCCCATCGAGCCTGCACCACCATTCAGTAAGATCATGGTTGAACATTCACCTCAGTACCCCTTTCCTGTTTGCTCTCCATACCCCTTGATCCCTTTAGCTATAAAGGCCATATCTAACTCCCTCTTGAATATATCTAATGAACTGGCATCAACAACTCTCTGTGGTAGAGAATTCCACAGGCTCACAATTCTCTGAGTGAAGAAGTTTCTCCTCATCTCGGTCTTAAATGGCTTACCCCTTATCCTTAGACTGTGACCTCTGGTTCTGGACTTTCCCATCATCGGGAACATTCTTCTCGCATCTAACCTGTCCAGTCCTGTCAGAATTGTATATATTTCTATGAGATCCCCTCTCATTCTTCTAAACTCCAGTGAATACAGGCCCAGTCGATCCAGTCTCTCCTCATATGTCAGTCCTGCCATCCTGGGGATCAGTCTGGTAAATCTTCGCTGCACTCCCTCAATAGCAAGAACATCCTTCCTCAGATTAGGAGACCAAAACTGAACACAATATTCCACATGAGGCCTCACCAAGGCTCTGTATAACTGCAGTAAGACCTCCCTGCTCCTATGCTCAAATCCCCTAGCTATGAAGGCCAACATGCTATTTACCGCCTGCTCTACCTGCATGCCAACTTTCAATGACTGATGTATCATGACACCCAGGTCTCGTTGCATCTCCCCTTTTCCTAATCTGCCGCCATTCAGATAATATTCTGCCTTCATATTTTTGCCACCAAAGTGGATAACCTCACATTTATCCACATTATACTGCATCTGCCATGCATTTGCCCACTCACCTAACCTGTCCAAGTCACCCTGCAGCCTCTTAGCATCCTCCTCACAGCTCACACTGCCATCCAGTTTCGTGCCATCTGCAAACTTGGAGATATTACACTCAATTCCTTATCTAAATCATTGATGTATACTGTAAATAGCTGGGGTCCCAGCACTGAGCCCTGCGGCACCCCACTAGTCACTGCCTGCCATTCTGAAAAGGATCCGTTTATCCCGACTCTCTGCTTCCTGTCTGCCAACCAGTTCTCTGTCCACGTCAATACATTACCCCCAATACTACGTGCTTTAATTTTGCACACCAATCTCTTCTGTGGGACCTTGTCAAAAGCCTTTTGAAAGTCCAAATACACCACATCCACTAGTTCTCCCTTGTCCACTCTGCTAGTTACATCCTCAAAAAATTCTAGAAGATTTGTCAAGCATGATTTCCCTTTCATAAATCCATGCTGACTTGGAACAATCCTGTCACTGCTTTCCAAATGCGCTGCTATTACATCTTTAATTTTTGATTCCAACATTTTCCCCACTACCGATGTCAGGCTAATCGGTCTATAATTCCCTGTTTTCTCTCTCCCTTCTTTTTTAAAAAGTGGTGTTACATTAGCTAACTTCCAGTCCATAGGAACTGGTCCCGAGTCGATAGACTGTTGGAAAATGATCACCAATGCATCCACTATTTCTAGGGCCACTTCCTTTACTCTGGGATGCAGACTATCAGGCCCTGGGGATTTTTCGACCTTCAATCCCATTAATTTCCCTAACACAATTTCCTGACTATAAGGATTTCCTTCAGTTCCTCCTTCTTGCTAAATCCTCGGTCCCCTAGTATTCCTGGAAGGTTATTTGTGTCTTCCAGAACCAAAGTATTTGTTCAATTGGTCTGCCAATTCTTTGTTCCCCATTATAAATTCACCTGATTCTGACTGCAAGGGACCTACGTTTGTCGTCACTAATCTTTTTCTCTTCACATATCTATAGAAGCTTTTGCAGTCAGTTTTTATGTTCCCAGCAAGTTTCCTCTCATACTCTATTTTCCCCCTCCTAATTAAACCCTTTGTCCTCCTCTGCTGAATTTTAAATTTCTCCCAATCCTCAGGTTTGCTGCTTTTTCTGGCCAAGTTATATGCCTCTTCCTTGGATTTAGCAATATCCTCAATTTCCCCGGTTGAGCCACCTTCCCCGTTTTATTTTTACTCCAGACAGGGATGGACAATTGTTGAAGTTCATCCATATAATCTTTAAGTGTCGGCCATTGCCTATCCACCATCAACCCTGTAAGTATCATTCGCCAGTCTATTCTAGCCAATTCACATCTCATACCATCGAAGTTACCTTTCTTTAAGTTCAGGAACCTAGTCTCTGAATTAACTGTGTCACTCTCCATCTTAATAAAGAATTCTACCATATTATGGTCACTCTTCCCCAAGGGGCTTTGCACAACAAGATTGCTAATTAGTCCTTTCTCATTACACATCACCCAGTCTAGGATGGCCAGCTTGATTGAAAATTGCTGCATGTGGCATGCTCCTGTGCTGCACATGCTACGGAGCGTCGAGGTTCAGTGCCTGGCTTGTGCTGAGTTATCCAGGGTGACAATTTGGCACGATAACTGGCAAACACCTCCCGAGATCAGATAGCCTGCCCACGCTCGCGGGCAGATTTTAACCCCAAAACGTGGGTGGGTTGGGGTGGGCTGGGAAGTTAATGAGTTAAAAAAATGAATCTCGCCCCCAACCCATCAACCCACCCACTTCTGTTTTTAACGGAGTCGGAAGGGGCGGGGTTACCAACCCGCTCCCTGGAGGCGGGTCGCCCATTTAAATATCCTAATGAGGCTGGTGTGCATCATGGTGATCCACCATTACAAATTAACTCTGGCTGGTCAGGTATCCCGGGCCTTGGGGAACCCGTCAGCAAAAGGAAGTCGAGGACTGCTGGATTCAGGAGGTAAGTGCCTTTTTACCTAGCCCCTGGATCCAGCGCCCCCGCCTCATATGCATCCCCTGCGATCAACTAACCCCCCCACCCCTCTGCCTCCGATCTAACACCCAACCTCTCCCCTAGGCTTCCGATTCACCCCAGCCTAGAGGCCTCTAATCCCCCACCGTCCGGTCTACGACATCGCCCCGATCGCCTTTCCGGCCTCAATCCTCCAGCCCCAAAGCTCCTCCGGCTCCCCTCCCCCCCCGCCGATGTTCTTCCGGCCCCAACGCTACCCCTCACCCCGCTGATGCTCCTCCGACCCCAATGCTTTTCCCCCTTCCCCAAATGCTCCTCCCGCCCCAATCATCCTCCAGCTCCCAACCAACCCCTCCCCACCCGATGCTTCTACGGCCCTGATCCTCCTCTGGCCACAACCAGTGCCCCGATCATCCTCTGGCCCTGATTCACATCCCCCATCCTCCTCTGGCCACCGATCCGCCCACCCTGATCCCTCACTGCCTCTTTCTTGTGGCCTTGTGCCGCAGACCTACCCATCCACAGCAGCCGGCCTCTCCATCTGGCTGGCTGCGGGCTGGAATCAGACCTTTCAAATGCGAATCAGGCCCCGCCATTAAACTCGGCCGGGCCAGCAGGAAACCCCTTCTCCCGCGTTTCCCCGACTGCTTTCTCGCCTCACCCCACCCCCCTCCCCTCTCTCTCCTCCTCCCCCCACCCCCGCCCCGCCGCTCCTGAGCCACCTCCAGATTAAAATTCCGGCCTCGGTGTCTCGGCTCATGTACGAAGAATGGCCATCTCGATGCGGTACTGGAGAGCCTGAAATGCCAGTGGAAGTACACCGCAGCATGAAACAGAACCTTTGAGGCAGGACAGGAGTTATAAAAACTGTAAAAATCAGAATGATTAATGCACTTTCCTCAAACTTGCAGCAGTGTTTATGGTATGTAACATTTAGTAGCAAAATGACCACCTGCTCAGAAGAGGCTTTACGTAATATTTCCCCAGTATGAAACCACCCTGTGAAAGCTGATAAAATAAAATGCACCTCATTTTTCATTTCACTGTATCTCAATGCCTTTGAACACGAGATGTAAATTTGCCAAGTCTGATATACCCAAATGAAAGATATCCGAAAATCATACATTCATTTCTAATCAACCCGATATATTTGACACAAGAGATTTTTGTTTTAACGATAGTTAACTCCTAAATGAGAAGATAGTCTACATTTATAACAACATTTCTTACAATTATTTTGACCTTCCCAAATGATTCATTTCATTTGTCTCACCAGATGTTTTAGCTGCGTGATACTAGTAATGAACATACAAATTCGTTCCCATGACATTTCTCTTGTCTGCTTTTTGAAAGATGAAATTAACCCATTTGGGTTAACATCTTCATTAAAATAGCAAAGAGGGCTATTTTATACAAATACATTAACACATTCATCCATGGATTCACACAGAACGATTTGAACCCCCTTCTGTTTCCCGATCTTTTTGTACTTCCACACTAAGGATACAGTGGCTGGGCAATGGAGTGCTGGCATCAAATGTTCGCAGTCTAGGTACAATATGGATAAATAAGAGTAGAGCCTCCTGTACGCTACCCCAAAATTCGCTAATTTTAAAACTCTGAAGCATATTACTAAGGGAGACATTTCCAATGCCATATGCCAGCCATTTTATTGATAGAAAATGCCAGTTAAACTCAATTTTGGGCATTTCTTTGTTGTTGCTGGGAACCCTGCTCACGAGAAACACTGGCCCGGATTTTGCGGTGGTAATAATGGCGAAACTGTCAGCATTCACTGCTATTACACCTCTGAAACTGACCGTAACATCAGGATTTAGCGCATGCAGTCAGTCAGTCTCTGCGCTGTGGAATTCCCCATAGCCAGAAATCAGTTAAATCACTTGAACTGACAAAAACGTCCCCTAATTTCTGCTCTAATATCGCTATTAAACATTAAAAATTTAAGCCTTGTTGAAATAGATTTAACTGGGGTTTTAACAGCATATTAACTGAACAACCCTGATAAACTAATTTTATATTTGTGGAATGTCAAATTTCTCCATTATAACAATTGCTAGACTTTAAAATATAAAAATATTTTTTTATTATTTGCTTGTGATATTTCAGCTTATACCTTAACATTTGTATGTCTCAATCTTTATTTCGTTCTCTGTAAATTTTTTCAAAAGTGAATGATAATCAGTGCTTTTTATTTCCTGGTTTGCAGTCTGTGAGAATTCTTCAATGTGATTGGCTGCTTAGACAGCTTGATGACATCACTGCTGCTTACACTGGTGATCCCCTTTTGACAGCACTACAATCAAATTAGGGCCGAGAAAGCTAAAGTTTTCATCACAGATATCGCAAGATCTTTGTCGGCAGCTTTCTTCAAGGTCAGCGGCGATTGCTGTTGCTTTGCCGCTGACTGAAAATTCTGGGCCATAGTTGGAGGGAGAGGAAGAGGAATATCCGATTAGTCTGGTTTGATTTGAACACAAGTACCAGAAGGGAAATAATGTTCTAACCCAATATAACGCTAATTCTTCTCTTAATCCAGGATCAAAATTAGACTTTCCTCTTTACAGCACTTTCTCTGCACATTTCCCAGTAAGCATTTATGAGTGACAATGGCCCAAGTATAGAAACAATGAAACACAGGATATTCTGATCCATTTTGTCTACTTTGCAGTTACCACCCTTTTGTTTTTCTCCCTATGGCTCTGCCTTAGCTTTGTTGCACTCTATTGAAATGCAGCCAGCACATCGCCTGCAATGGCATAAGCATATAAGAACATAAGGATTAAGAGCAGGAGGAGGCTATAAGGGTCCTCGAACCTGCTCTACCATTCAATAAGATCAAGGCTGATCTTCGACCTCAATTCCACTTTCCCAGCCGATCCCCATATCCCTTGATTTCCCAAGAGTCCAAAAATCTATCTATCTCAGCCTTGGATATACTTCAATGACTCACTATCCACAGCATTCTGGAGTAGAGAATTCCAAAGATTCACAACCCTCGGAGTGAAGAAATTCCTCCTCATCTCAGACTTAAATGGCCAACTCCTTATCCCGAGACTATGCCCTCTTGTTCTAGACTCTCCTGCCAGGCAAAACAATCTCAGCATCTACCCTGTCAATCCCCCTCAGAGTCTTATATGTTTCAATGAGATCACCTCTTATTCTTCTAAACTCCAGAGAAAATAGGCCCAATCTACCCGATCTCTCCTCATAAGACAACCCTGTCATTACAGGGATCAATCTAGTGAACCTTCGTTGCACCGCCTCTAAGACATGTATGTCCTTCCTCAGATAAAGAGAAAAAACTGCGTACAGGTGTGGTCTCACCAAAGCCCTGTACAATTGTAGTAAGACTTCCTTACTCTTGTACTCCATCCGCCTTGCAACATGTCATTTTCCTTCTTAATTGCTTGCTGTACCTGCATGCTAACTTGCTGAGTTTCCTGTAGTAGGACACCTAAATCTCGCTGAACATCAACATTTAATAGTTTCTCACCTTTCAAAAATTATTGGGGATGAAATTGCCCTGCGCCCCGATTGGGGGCGGTAACCTGCTTGGGGCGGCACTTCCATACCCGGCGGGGAAGGCCCGCCTCGGCCGCTGAATTGGGCTTACTGCCCCTCAAATGATGTGGAGCCCAATCTCACGTGCTCCACTTCCTTTAAGGCCGGGACCGGCTGCGCTAACGGGGTGCGATCGGGAACGCTATGCAGATGCTCCACGTAGTGCTGACGTGCTTCAATGCCCCTCCCCATCCCTTCGCTTAAAGGAGAGGGCTGCTGCGCACTCTGCACAACCTCTGATGGCCTACGCTGGACTACCAGGGCAGTGTGGTACCGGGGCTGCAGCCCGGCACCCAAAACGGAGTGCCAGGCTGCACGGTGGCGGCCTGGACCATGCTAAAAAACAGGAATGGTAGCCGACCCGAGAGTCGACAAAAAATATAAAATAGCGGCGTGGAGCGTTGCGACCTCCCCTTTAACTTCTGCCCTGTGAGCGGATATCGGTCAGCTTCGTGACCCGCGAAACAGGCATGGACATTCTCTCGCCCCAGCCCCGTGGGCCAGAAAGGGGTTGGCGCGCGGCGCTGATGGGTCACCGTGACAGCAGCATCCGCAAACTCCCGGGCAATTTCCCGGGAGCCGGTAGTGCCTCCCACCTGGGGCGAAATGTGTTAGTACCCCGTGGAAGTGCTTAATGGGTGTCGCAAAAAGGGGCACATCTGCCCCCATTCTGTTTTTCTATTCTTCCTACCAAAGTGAATAACCTTACATTTCTCCACATTATACTTCCATCATCTTGGCCCAACGCTCTGAAATTTCTACATTAAATTTCCTCTGACTACTATCTTGGCTCAGTTAGTAGCACTCTTGGTTCAGAGTCAAAAGGGTGTGGGTTGAAGCCCCACTATAGACTTCAACACCTCACAGCTCACACTTGCGTGCAGTACTGATGGAATGCTGCATTGTCAGAGGTATTGGCCCAGAAAAATGATTTAGGCACGTTTTCAGGTGCACAATGGGCGATACCCTTGAAGCACATGCCAGAAGCTGGAAACCTGAGGCTCATCCAAAATTGGGCCTCCTGCGAGAGTATGTTTGGACTCCAGACACAGTTTTCCGGTCTCTGAAGCTCAGGTAGATCCAGGGAAAGGGGGAGGCATGGGTGGAGGGCAATGCAGGCTGCCGTGGCCTGCAGTTTACTGTGGAGCAGGGATGAACAATCTTGCTCCTCCTAGCTCGCCATTAAAGCAAGCTTTTCAAAATGGATGCGTTTATTTGTACTGTAAAAATGGCCGCCCCTTGCCTCTGATTGGTCCCCTTGGAGGATAAGCCACATCCAGAAGTTTCTCTGGAATGTGTAACTGGAACCGCCAAGCCCAAGTTCTCACTGACTTTGCAAATTGTAACTCAATCCACCTCAACTTCCAGAAACCACAGAGGATAAACCTCCCCAGAAACCACCAAGTTCCAGCTGTAGTCGCTTACCCCAGCGCAAGTGCATCCCTCCCCGCAGCCGAAGTCCCTTGCCCGCCAGCGCAAGTGCATGAACCCCCTCCCACCCGCCCCCTTCCGGCCCCCGGCCATAGATCGGGCATTGTGTGTAGATTGTTACCAGGTTTATTCGGTATGAAGTAAATAGTGACAGTGTCGTGACTTCTGGATTGGAAAAACCTCTCGCCTCTCCAATCCCCCACCCCTTCTCTCTCTTAACCCTCCCCAAGCTCGCTCTCTCTCTTTCCCCCACCCCAAGCAGCTCTCTTCCCCCCCACCAAGTTCTTTCTCTTCCCCCACCCCCATCAACCTCTCTCTCCCCGCCGCCCCAAGCCTTCTCTCTCTCCCCACCCCGAAGTTTTGCTCTCTCTCTTCTCCCGTCCCCCAAGCAATCTCTCTTCCCCCAAGCCCCTGCAAGCTAGCTCTCTCTCCCTCTCGCACCGCCCCCCCCCCGCAAGACTGCTCAACCCGCCTTCCCAAGCTCGTTCTTTCTCTCCTCTCCCCAAGCTCTCTCTCCCCTCCCCTCGCTCTGTCTCGCCCCTCCCCTAGCTCCCTCTCTCTCTCTCTCTCCCCTCCCCTAGCTCTCTCTCTCCTCCCCTAGCTCCCTTTCTCTCCCCTCCTCTCGCTCTGTCTCTCCCCACCCCAAGCTCTCTCTCTCCCCTTCCCAAGCTCTCTCTCTCTCCCCTCCCCAATCTCTCTCCCCTCCCCAAGTGCGCTCTCTCCGCCACCCCTCCCTGCTCTCTCCCCCAGCTCTGTCTCTCTCTCCCCTCCCCAAGCTCTCTCTCTCTTTCTCCCCTCCCCAAGCTCTCCCCACCCTTCCAAAGCTCTCTCTCTCTCTCCCCTCCCCAAGCGCTCTCTCTCTCCCCTCCCCTAGCTCTCTCTCTCCTCTCCTAGCTCCCTTTCTCTCCCCTCCTCTCGCTCTGTCTCTCCTCTCCCCAAGCTCTCTCTCTCCCCTTCCCAAGCTCTCTCTCTCTCCCCTCCCCAATCTCTCTCCCTTCCCCAAGTGCGCTCTCTCTGCCACCCCTCCCTGCTCTCTCCCCCAGCTCTGTCTCTCTCTCCCCTCCCCAAGCTCTCTCTCTCTTTCTCCCCTCCCCAAGCTCTCCCCACCCTTCCAAAGCTCTCTCTCTCCCCTCCCCAAGCGCTCTCTCTCCTCCCCTCCCCAAGCTCTCTCGCTCTGCCCTCCCCAAAGCTCTCTCTTCCCCCACAAGATCTCCCTCTTTCCCTCCCACAAGCGCTTTCTCTCCCCTCCCCAAGCTCTCTCGCTCTCCCTCTCTCCCCAAGCGCTCTCTCTCTCTCCCCTCCCCAAGCGCTCTCTCCCCTCCTCAAGCTCTCTCTCTCTGCGCCCTCCCCAAGCTCTCTCTCTCTCCCCTTCCCAAGCTCTCTCTCTCCACCGTCCCCAAGCTCTCCCTCTCTCTCCCCTCCCCACGCACTCTCTCTCTCCCCCCTCTCCAAGCTGTCTCTCTCTCCGCTCTCCAAGCTCTCTCTCTCTCTTCCCTCCCCAAGCAACCCCTCCCTTTCACCCATCCCCAAGCTCCCTCTCTCTCTCTCCCCTCCCCAAGCTCTCTCTCTCTATCCCTCCCCAAACTCTCTCTCCCCCCTCCCCAAGCTCGCTCTCTCTTTCTCCTCTCCCCAATCTCTCTTTATCCCGTCCTCAAGCTCGCTCTCTCTCCCCTCCCCAAACTCTCACTCTCTCCCCTCCCCAAGCTCTCTCTCTCTCTCCACCCCTCTCCTCACCAAGCACTCTCTCTCTCCCCCTCCCCATCGCTCTGTCTCCAACACCCTCCCAAGCTCGCTCTCTCTGCCCTCCCCAAGCTCTCTCTCCCCTCCCCAAGCTCTGTTTCTCTCTCCCCTCCCCAAGCTCTCTCTCTCTCCCCCCTCTCCTCACCAAGCACTCTCTCTCTCCCCCTCCCCTCGTTCTGTCTCCAACACCCTCCCAAGCTCGCTCTCTCTCCCCTCCCCAAGCTCTCTCTCTCTCTCTCTCCCCTCCCCAAGCTGTTTCTCTCTCCCCTCCCCAAGCTCTCTCTCTCACTCCCCGCCCCAAGCTCTCTCTCTCACTCCCCTCCCCAAGCTCTCTCTCTCACTCCCCTCCCCAAGCTCTCTCTCTCTCTCTCTCCCCTCGCCAAGCTCTCTCTCACTCTCTCCCCTCCCCAAGCTGTCTCTCTCTCTCTCCCCTCTCCAAGCTCTGTTTCTCTCTCCCCTCCCCAAGCTCTCTCTCACTCCCCTCCCCAAGCTCTCTCTCTCTCTCCCCTCCCCAAGCTCTCTCTCATTCTCCCCCCTCCCCAAGCTCTCTCTCTCTCTCCCCTCCCCAAGCTCTCTCTCTCTCCACCCTCTCCTCACCAAGCACTCTCTCTCTCCCCCTCCCCTCACTCTGTCTCCAACACCCTCCCAAGCTCTCTCTCTCCCCTCCCCAAGCTCTCTCTCTCCCCTCCCCAAGCTCTTTCTCTCTCCCCTCCCCAAGCTCTCTCTCTCACTCCCCTCCCCAAGCTCTCTCTCTCTTTCCCCTCCCCAAGCTCTCTCTTACTCTCCCCCCTCCCCAAGCTCTCTCTCTCTCTCCCCTCCACAAGCTCTCTCTATCTCCCTCTCCCCTCCCCAAGTTCTCTCTCGCTCCCCTCCCCAAGATCTCTCTCGCTCCCCTCCCCAAGCTCTCTCTCTCCCCTCCACAAGCTCTCTCTCTCCCGTCCACAAGCTCTCTCTCTCTTTCTCTCCCCTCCCCAAGCACTCTCTCTCCCCTCCCCAAGCGTGCTCTCTCTCTCTCCCCTCCCCAAGCTCCCCCTCTCTCTCATCCCTCCCCAAGCTCCCCCTCTATCTCTCTTCCCCCTCCCCATGCACTCTCTCCCTCTCTCTCCCCCGTCCCCAAGCTCTCTCTCTCCTCCCTCCCCAAGCTCTCTCTCTCTCCCCCATCCCCAAGCTCTCTCTCTCTCTCCCCCATCCCCAAGCTCTCTCTCTCTCCCCCACTCACAAGGCTTTCTCTCTCTCCCCCCTCCCCAGGCTCTCTCTCTCCCGCCTTCCCAAGCTCACTCTCTCTCTTCCGTCCCCTCCCCAAGCTCTCGCTCTCCCTCCACTCCCCAAGATCTCCCTTTCTCCCCTCCCCAAGCTCTCCCTCTCTCTCTCTCCTCTCCCCAAGCTCGCTCTCTCTCTCTCCTCCCCAAGCTCGCTCTCTCTCCCCTCCCCAAGCTCTCCCTCTCTCTCCCCTCCCCAAGCTCTCCCTCTCTCTCCCCTCCCCAAGCTCTCTCTCTCTCTCCCCTCCCCAAGCTCTCTCTCTCCCCTCCCCAAGCTCTCTCTCTCTCTCCCCTCCCCAAGCTCCCCATCCCTCTCCCCTCCCCAAGCTCCCTCTCTCTCTCTATCCTCCCCAAGCTCTCTCTCCCCTCCCCAAGCTCGCTCTCTCCCCTCCCCAAGCTCTCTCTCTCCCCCTCTCGCTCTCTCCCCTCTCCAAGCTCTCTCTCTCTCTCGCTCACCTCTCCCCAAGCTCTCTCTCTCTCTCTCACCTCTCCCCAAGCACTCTCTCTCTCACCTCTCCCCAAGCTCTCTCTCTCTCTCTTTCCTCTCCACAAGCTGTCTCTCTCCCCCCAAGCTCTCCCTCTCCCCTCCCCAAGCTCTCTCTCTCTCTCCCCTCCCCAATCTCTCTCTCTCCCCTCCCCAAGCTCTCTCTCTCCACTCCCCAAGCTCCCTCTCTCTCTTCTCTCCCCAAGCTCTCTCTCTCTCTCTCACCTCTCCCCAAGCTCTCTCTCTCTCTCTCTCTCTATCTCTTTCCTCTCCACAAACTCTCTCTCGCCGACCAAGCTCTCTCTCCCTCTCTCACCTCCCCAAGCTCTCTCTCTCTCCCCCCTCCCCAAGCTCTCTCTCACTCCCCACTCCCCACTCCCCAAGCTCTCTCTCTCTCTCCCCCCTCCCCAAGCTCTCTCTCTCTCTCTCCCCCCTCCCCAAGCTATCACTCCCCCTCCCCAAGCTCTCTCTCTCTCTCTTCCCCCTCCCCAAGCACACTGTCTCTCTCCCCCCTTGCCAAGCTGTCTCTCTCTCTCCCCCTCCCCATGCTCTCTCTCTCTCTCCCCTCCCCAAGCTCTCTCTCTCTCTCCTCTCCTCAAGCGCTCTCTCTCCCCCCTCCCCAAGCTCTCTCTCTCTCTCCCCTCCCCAAGCTCTCTCTCTTCCCTCGCCAAGTTCCCCCTCTCTCTCTCTCCCCCATCCACAAGCTCTCTCTCTCTCCTCCCTCCCCAAGCTCTCTCTCTCTCCTCCCTCCCTAAGCTCTCTCTCTCTCTCCCCCACTCACAAGGCTTTCTCATTCTCCCCCCTCCCCAAACTCACTCTCTCTCTCTCCTCTTCCCTCCCCAATCTCACTCACCATCTCCTCTCCCCTTCCCATGCTCACTCTCTCTCTTCCCTCCCCTCCCCAAGCTCTCCCTCCCTCTCTCTCTCCCCTCCCCATGCTCGCTCTCTCTCTCCCCTCCCCAAGCTCGCTCTCTCTCCCCTCCCCAAGCTTGCTCTCTCCTCTCCCCTCCCCAAACTCTCTCTCCACCCCACAACCCTGCTCTCTCTCTCTCTTCCCGCCCCAAGCCTGCTCTCTCTCTCTCTCTCTCCCTTCCCGAAGCTCTCGCTCTCTCTCCCCCTCCCCAAGCTCTCTCGCTCTCTCACCCCTCCCCAAGCTCTCTCGTTCTCTCTCTCCCCTCCCCAAGCTCTCTCGTTCTCTCTCTCTCCCCTCCCAAAGCTCTCTCTCTTTCTCTCCCCCTCCTCTGTACAAGCTCTCTCTCTCTCTCCTCCCCAAGCTCTCTCTCACTCTCTCAATCGTCCCTCCCCTCTCCAAGCTCTCTCTCTCGCTCTCACTCTCTCCTCCCTCCCCAAGCTCTCTCTCTATCTCTGCCCTCCCCAAGCTCTCTCTCTCTCTCTCTCCCCCTCTCCCCAAGCGCTCGCTCTCACTCTCTCTCTCTCTTTCCTCTCCACAAGCTCTCTCTCTCCCCACAAGCTCTCTCTCTCCCGCTCCCCTCCCCAAGCACTCTCCCCTCCCCAAGCTCTCTCTCTCTCTCTCCCCTCCCCAAGCTCTCTCTCTCTTTCCCCTCCCCAAGCTCTCTCTCTTTCCACCCTCCCATCCCCAAGCACTCTCTCTCCCCCCTCCCCAAGCTCGCTCTCTCTCTTTCTCCTCTCCCCAATCTCTCTTTCTCCCTCCTCAAGTTCGCTCTCTCTGCCCTCCCCAAACTCTCACTCTCTCCCCTCCCCAAGCTCTCTCTCTCTCCACCCCTCTCCTCACCAAGCACTCTCTCTCTCCCCCTCCCCTCGCTCTGTCTCCAACACCCTCCCAAGCTCGCTCTCTCTCACTCCCCTCCCCAAGCTCTCTCTCTCTCTCCCCTCCCCAAGCTCTCTCTCACTCCCCTCCCCAAGCTCTCTCTCTCTCCCCTCCCCAAGCTCTGTTTCTCTCTTCCCTCCCCAAGCTCTCTCTCTCACTCCCCTCCCCAAGCTCTCTCTCTCTCTCCCCTCCCCAAGCTCTCTCTCACTCTCCCCCCTCCCCAAGCTCTCTCTCTCACTCCCCTCCCCAAGCTCTCTCTCTCTCTCTCCCCTCCCCAAGCTCTCTCTCACTCTCCCCCCTCCCCAAGCTCTCTCTCTCTCTCTCCCCTCTACAAGCTCTCTCTATCTCCCTCTCCCCTCCCCAAGTTCTCTCTCGCTCCCCTTCCCAAGTTCTCTCTCGCTCCCCTCCCCAAGCTCTCTCTCTCTCTCCCCTCCACAAGCTCTCTCTCTCTTTCTCTCCCCTCCCCAAGCGCTCTCTCTCCCCTCCCCAAGCGTGCTCTCTCTCTCTCCCCTCCCCAAGCTCCCCCTCTCTCATCCCTCCCCAAGCTCCCCCTCTATCTCTCTTCCCCCTCCCCATGCACTCTCTCCCTCTCTCTCCCCCGTCCCCATGCACTCTCTCTCTCCCCCGTCCCCAAGCTCTCTCTCCTCCCTCCCCAAGTTCTCTCTCCCCCCCATCCCCAAGCTCTCTCTCTCTCTCCCCCACTCACAAGGCTTTCTCTCTCTCCCCCCTCCCCAGGCTCTCTCTCTCCCGCCTTCCCAAGCTCACTCGCTCTCTTCCGTCCCCTCCCCAAGCTCTCCCTCTCTCTCCCCTCCCCAAGCTCTCCCTCTCTCTCCCCTCCCCAAGCTCTCTCTCACTCTCCCCCCTCCCCAAGCTCTCTCTCTCTCTCCCCTCCCCAAGCTCTCTCGTTCTCTCTCTCTCCCCTCCCCAAGCTCTCTCTCTCTCTCTCCCCCTCCTCTGTACAAGCTCTCTTTCTCCCTCTCCCTCCTCCCCAAGCTCTCTCTCACTCTCTCAATCGACCCTCCCCTCTCCAAACTCTCTCTCTCGCTCTCACTCTCTCCTCCCTCCCCAAGCTCTCTCTCTATCTCTGCCCTCCCCAAGCTCTCTCTCTCCCTCTCCCCAAACGCTCGCTCTCACTCTCTCTCTCTCTTTCCTCTCCACAAGCTCTCTCTCTCCCCCCAAGCTCTCTCTCTCTCCCCTCCCCAAGCTCTTTCTCCCGCTCCCCTCCCCAAGCACTCTCCCCTCCCCAAGCTCTCTCTCTCTCTCTCCCCTCCCCAAGCTCTCTCTCTCTTTCCCCTCCCCAAGCTCTCTCTCTTTCCACCCTCCCATTCCCAAGCACTCTCTCTCCCCCCTCCCCTCACTCTGTCTCCACCCCACTTTGCCAAGTACTCTCTCTCTCTCCCATCCGGCGAGAGGTGCGTGGAGAGGCGTCGGGAGTTCGTTGGTGAGGCCTATAAAAGGCACAGCAGGGAGTCCGGGGCCCAGCGTCGGCGAGAGGTGCGTGGTGAGGCGTCGGGAGTTCGTTGGTGAGGCGTACTTGTGCAGCTACAGGGAGAAGGTAAAAAAGAAGTAGAAAGAAACAGAAAGGTGACGTCACAGCCAAGGGGGTAAGTGATTGGCTGGTGATTGGTGAGTAGTTTTTCTTTTTTCTCTTCTACAACAGTGAGTAAACTTTAGCATTGTTGTTGCCTATCTAAGGGTTAAGTCATGGCAGGACAGCTCCGTCACATGTTATGCACCTCCTGTACCATGTGGGAACTCAGGGACGACTCCAGTGTCCCTGACGACTACGTGTGCAGGAAGTGCATCCGCCTCCAGCTCCTGACGGACCGCGTTGCGGAGTTGGAGCTGAGGGTGGATTCACTCTGGAGCATCCACGATGCTGAGAATGACGTGAGTAGCACGTGTAGCGAGTTGGTCGTACCGCAGGTGAAGGGTCCACAGCCAGATAGGGAATGGAAGACCAGCAGGAAGAGCAGTGCAAGGAAGGTAGTGCAGGGGTCCCCTGCGGTCATCCCCCTGCAAAACAGATACACCGCTTTGAGTACTGTTGAGGGGGATGACTCATCAGGGGAGGGCAGCAGCAGCCAAGTTCATGGCACCATGGCTGGCTCTGTTGCACAGGAGGGCAAGAAAAAGAGTGGGAGAGCGATAGTGATAGGGGATTCAATTATAAGGGGAATAGATAGGCGTTTCTGCGGCCGCAACCGAGACTCCAGGATGGTATGTTGCCTCCCTGGTGCAAGGGTCAAGGATGTCTCGGAGCGGGTGCAGGACATTCTAAAAAGGGAGGGTGAACAGCCAGTTGTCGTGGTGCACATTGGTACCAACGACATAGGTAAAAAAAGGGATGAGGTCCTACGAAACGAATTTAAGGAGCTAGGAGCTAAATTAAAAAGTAGGACCTCAAAAGTAGTAATCTCGGGATTGCTACCAGTGCCACGTGCTAGTCAGAGTAGGAATCGCAGGATAGCGCAGATGAATAGGTGGCTTCAGCAGTGGTGCAGCAGGGAGGGATTCAAATTCCTGGGGCATTGGAACCGGTTCTGGGGGAGGTGGGACCAGTACAAACCGGACGGTCTGCACCTGGGCAGGACCAGAACCAATGTCCTAGGGGGAGTGTTTGCGAGTGCTGTTGGGGAGGAGTTAAACTAATATGGCAGGGGGATGGGAACCAATGCAGGGAGACAGAGGGAAACAAAAAGGAGACAAAAGCAAAAGACAGAAAGGAGATGAGGAAAAATGGAGGGCAGAGAAACCCAAGGCAAAGAACAAAAAGGGCCACTGTACAGCAAAATTCTAAAAGGACAAAGGGTGTTAAAAAAACAAGCCTGAAGGCTTTGTGTCTTAATGCAAGGAGTATCCGTAATAAGGTGGATGAATTAACTGTGCAAATAGATGTTAACAAATATGATGTGATTGGGATTACGGAGACGTGGCTCCAGAATGATCAGGGCTGGGAACTCAACATCCAGGGGTATTCAACATTCAGGAAGGATAGAATAAAAGGAAAAGGAGGTGGGGTAGCATTGCTGGTTAAAGAGGAGATTAATGCAATAGTTAGGAAGGACATTAGCTTGGATGATGTGGAATCTATATGGGTAGAGCTGCAGAACACCAAAGGGCAAAAAATGTTAGTGGAAGTTGTGTACAGACGTCCAAACAGTAGTAGTGATGTTGGGGAGGGCATCAAACAGGCAATTATGGGTGCATGCAATAAGGGTGCAGCAGTTAGAATGGGTGACTTTAATATGCACATAGATTGGGCTAACCAAACTGGAAGCAATACGGTGGAGGAGGATTTCCTGGAGTGCATAAGGGATGGTTTTCTAGACCAATATGTCGAGGAACCAACTAGGGGGGAGGCCATTTTAGACTGGGTGTTGTGTAATCAGCAAGGATTAATTAGCAATCTCGTTGTGCGAGGCACCTTGGGGAAGAGTGACCATAATATGGTGGAATTCTGCATTAGGATGGAGAATGGAACAGTTAATTCAGAGACCATGGTCCAGAACATAAAGACGGGTA
This sequence comes from Pristiophorus japonicus, assembly GCF_044704955.1. Taxonomy (NCBI): domain Eukaryota; kingdom Metazoa; phylum Chordata; class Chondrichthyes; family Pristiophoridae; genus Pristiophorus; species Pristiophorus japonicus. The sequence goes on from NC_091978.1 coordinate 335,021,002, forward strand.
ACTTTGAAGGTATGAGGCGTAAATTGGCTAGGATAGATTGGCAAATGATACTTAAGGGGTTGACTGTGGATGGGCAATGGCAGACATTTAGAGACCGCATGGATGAAATACAACAATTGTACATTCCTATCTGGCGTAAAAATAAAAAAGGGAAGGTGGCTCAACCGTGGCTATCAAGGGAAATCAGGGATAGTATTAAAGCCAAGGAAGTGGCATACAAATTGGCCAGAAATAGCAGCGAACCCGGAGACTGGGAGAAATTTAGAACTCAACAGAGGAGGACAAAGGGTTTGATTAGGGCAGGGAAAATGGAGTACGAGAAGAAGCTTGCAGGGGACATTAAGACGGATTGCAAAAGCTTCTATAGATATGTAAAGAGAAAAAGGTTAGTAAAGACAAACGTAGGTCCCCTGCAGTCAGAATCAGGGGCAGTCATAACGGGGAACAAAGAAATGGTGGACCAATTGAACATGTACTTTGGTTCGGTATTCACTAAGGAGGACACAAACAACCTTCCGGATAGAAAAGGGGTCAGAGGGTCTAGTAAGGAGGAGGAACTGAGGGAAATCCTTATTAGTCGGGAAATTGTGTTGGGGACATTGATGGGATTGAAGGCCGATAAATCCCCAGGGCGAGATGGACTGCATCCCAGAGTACTTAAGGAGGTGGCCTTGGAAATAGCGGATGCATTGACAGTCATTTTCCAACATTCCATTGACTCTGGATCAGTTCCTATCGAGTGGAGGGTAGCCAATGTAACCCCACTTTTTAAAAAAGGAGGGAGAGAGAAAACAGGGAATTATAGACCGGTCAGCCTGACATCGGTAGTGGGTAAAACGATGGAATCAATTATTAAGGATGTCATAGCAGCGCATTTGGAAAATGGTGACATGATAGGTCCAAGTCAGCATGGATTTGTGAAAGGGAAATCATGCTTGACAAATCTTCTGGAATTTTTTGAGGATGTTTCCAGTAGAGTGGACAAGGGAGAACCAGTTGATGTGGTATATTTGGACTTTCAGAAGGCTTTCGACAAGGTCCCACACAAGAGATTAATGTGCAAAGTTAAAGCACATGGGATTGGGGGTAGTGTGCTGACATGGATTGAGAACTGGTTGTCAGACAGGAAGCAAAGAGTAGGAGTAAATGGGTACTTTTCAGAATGGCAGGCAGTGACTAGTGGGGTACCGCAAGGTTCTGTGCTGGGGCCCCAGCTGTTTACACTGTACATTAATGATTTAGACAAGGGAATTAAATGTAGTATCTCCAAATTTGCGGATGACACTAAGTTGGGTGGCAGTGTGAGCTGCGAGGAGGATGCTATGAGGCTGCAGAGCGACTTGGATAGGTTGGGTGAGTGGATAAATGCATGGCAGATGAAATATAATGTGGATAAATGTGAGGTTATCCACTTTGGAGGTAAAAACAGAGAGACAGACTATTATCTGAATGGTGACAGATTAGGAAAAGGGGAGGTGCAACGAGAACTGGGTGTCATGGTACATCAGTCATTGAAGGTTGGCATGCAGGTACAGCAGGCGGTTAAGAAAGCAAATGGCACGTTGGCCTTCATAGCGAGGGGATTTGAGTACAGGGGCAGGGAGGTGTTGCTACAGTTCTACAGGGCCTTGGTGAGGCCACACCTGGAGTATTGTGTACAGTTCTGGTCTCCTAACTTGAGGAAGGACATTCTTGCTATTGAGGGAGTGCAGCGAAGGTTCACCAGACTAATTCCCGGGATGGCGGGACTGACCTATCAAGAAAGACTGGATCAACTGGGCTTGTATTCACTGGAGTTCAGAAGAATGAGAGGGGGCCTCATAGAAACGTTTAAAATTCTGATGGGTTTAGACAGGTTAGATGCAGGAAGAATGTTCCCAATGTTGGGGAAGTCCAGAACCAGGGGTCACAGTCGAAGGATAAGGGGTAAGCCATTTAGGACCGAGATGAGGAGAAACTTCATCGCCGAGAGAGTGGTGAACCTGTGGAATTCTCTACCACAGAAAGTTGTTGAGGCCAATTCACTAAATATATTCAAAAAGGAGTTAGATGTAGTCCTTACTACTGGGGGGATCAAGGGGTATGGCGAGAAAGCAGGAATGGGGTACTGAAGTTGCATGTTCAGCCATGAACTCATTGAATGGCAGTGCAGCTAGAAGGGCCGAATGGCCTACTCCTGCACCTATTTTCTATGTTTCTATGTCTATGTTTCTATCCGCAAGCTCTCTCTCTCTCTCCCCTCCCCCTCCCCAAGCTCTCTCGCTCTCTCTCTCCCCTCCCCAAGCTATGTTGCTCTCTCTCTCCCCTCCCCAAGCTCTCTCTCTCCCCTCCCCAAGCTCTCTCTCTCCCCTCCCCAAGTTCTCTCTCTCTCACCCCCTCCCGAAGCTCTCTCGCTCTCTCTCTCCCCTCCACAAGATCTGTCGCTCTCTCTCTCCCCTCCCCAAGCTCTCTCTCTCTCTCTCTCTCTCTTGCCTCCCCAAGCTCTCTCGCTCTCTCTCTCAACTCCCCAAGCTCTCTCGCTCTCTCTCTCCGCTCCACAAGCCTGCTCTGTCTCTCGCTCCCCTCCCCAAGCTCTCTCTCTCCCCTCCCCAAGCTCTCTCGCTCTCTCCCTCCCCTCCCCATGCTATCCCTCTCTCTCCCCTCCCGAAGCTCTACCTCTCTCTCCCCACAAGCTCTCCCCACCCAAGCTCTCTCTCTCTCGCACCCCCCCCTCACCCGCGCCAGCTCTCTCTCTCTCCCCTCCCCAAACTCTTTCTCTCTCTCTCTCCTCTCCCCAAAGCTGCTCTCTCTCTCTCTTCCCTCCCCAAGCCTGCTCTCTCTCTGCCCTCCCCAAGCCTGGTCTCTCTCTCGCTCCCCTCCCCAAGCTCTCTCTCCCCTCCCCAAGCTCTTTCTCTCTCTCTCTCTCTTCCCCTCCCCAAGCTCTCGTTCTCTCTCCCCTCCCCAAGCTCTCTCGCTCTCTCTTTCCCCTCCCCAAGCTCTCTCGCTCTCTCTCTCCCCTACCCAAGCTCTCGCTCTCTCTCACCCCTCCCCAAGTTCTTGCTCTCTCTTTCCCCTCCCCAAGCTCTCGCTCTCTCTCTCTCCCTCCTCCCCAAGCTCTCTCTCTCTCCCCCCTCCCCAAGCTCTCTTTCTCTCTCCCCCCTCCCCAAGCTCTCTCCCTCTCTCTCTGTCCCTTCCCCAAGCTCTCTCTCTCTCCCCCCTCCCCAAGCTCTCTTTCTCTCTCCCCCCTCCCCAAGCACTCTCCCTCTCTCTCTCTCCCCTCCCCAAGCTCACTCGCTCTCTCTTCCTCCTCCCCAAGCTCTCTCTCTCTCCCCCCTCCACAAGCTCTCTCTCTCTCCCCCCTCCCCAAGCTCTCTCTCTCTCTCTTTCCCCTCCTCAAGCTCTCTAGCTCTCTCACTCTCCCCTCCCCAAGCTCTCTCTCTCCCCTCCGCAAGCTCTTTCTCTCTCTCTCTCTCCCCCTCCCCAAGCTCTTTCTCTCTCTCTCTCTCTCCCCGTCCCCAAGCTCTCGTTCTCTCTCCCCGAGCTCTCTCGCTCTCTCTCTCCCCTCCCTAAGCTCTCTCGCTCTCTCTTTCCCCTCCCAAGCTCTCTCGCTCTCTCTCTCCCCTACCCAAGCTCTCGCTCTCTCTCACCCCTCCCCAAGTTCTTGCTCTCTCTTTCCCCTCCCCAAGCTCTCGCTCTCTCTCCCTCCTCCCCAAGCTCTCGCTCTCCCCCTCCCCAAGCTCTCTCGCTCTCTCTTTCCCCTCCCCAAGCTCTCTCGCTCTCTCTCTCCCCTCCCCAAACTTTCTCTCTCTCTCTCCCCTCCCCAAGCTTTGACGCTCTCTCCCCCTCCCCTCCCCAAGCTCTCTCGCTCTCTCTCTCGCCTCCCCAAGCTCTCTCTCTCCCCTCCCCAAGCTCTCTAGCTCTCTCTCTCTGCTCCCCAAGCCTGCTCTCTCTCTCGCTCCCCTCCCCAAGCTCTTTCTCTCTCTATCTCCCTCGCCATGCTCTCTTGCTCTCTCTCCCCTCCCCAAGCTCTCTTGTTCTCTCTCTCCCCTCCCCAAGCTCTGTCGCTCTCTCTCCCCTCCCCAAGCTCTCTCGCTCTCTCTCTTGCCTCCCAAGCTCTCTTGCTCTCTCTCTCCTCCCCAAGCTCTCTCGCTCTCTCTCTCGCCTCCCAAGCTCTCTCGCTCTCTCTCCTCACCAAGCTCTCTCGCTCTCTCTCCCCTCCCCAAGCTCTGTCGCTCGCTCTCTCCACTCCCCAAGCTCTCTCGCTCTCTCTTTCCCCTCCCCAAGCTCTCTCGCTCTCTCTCTCCCCTCCCCAAGCTCTCTCGCCCTCTCTCTCACCTCCCCAAGCTCGCTCTCTCTCTCCCCTCCCCAAGCTCGCTCTCTCTCTCCCCTCCCCAAGCTCGCTCTCTCTCCCCTCCCCAAGCTCGCACTCTCTCTCTCACCTCCCCAAGCTCGCTCTCTCTCTCCCCTCCCCAAGCTCGCTCTCTCTCTCCCCTCCCCAAGCTCGCTCTCTCTCTCCCCTCCCCAAGCTCGCTATCTCTCTCTCCCCTCCCCAAGCTCGCTCTCTCTCTCCCCTCCCCAAGCTCGCTCTCTCTCTCCCCTCCCCAAGCTCGCTATCTCTCTCTCCCCTCCCCTCCCCAAGCTCGCACTCTCCCGCCTCCCCAAATTCTCTCTCCCCTCCCCAAGCCTGTTCCCTTTCTCTCCCCTCCCCAAGCTCTCTCTCTCTCCCCTCCCCAAGCTTTCTCTCTCTCTCTCTCTCTTTCTCTCTCGCTCTGTCTCTGCCCTCCCCAAGCTCATCCTCTCTCTCCCCTCCCCAAACTCTCTCTGCTCCCCGCAACCCTGCTCTCTCTCTCGCTCCCCTCCCCAAACTCTCTCTCTCCCGTCGCCAACCTCTCGCTCTCTCTCCCTCGCCAAGCTCTCGCTCTCTCTATCCCTTCCCCAAGCTCTCTCGCTCTCTCTCTCCCCTCCCTAAGCCCTCTCGTTCTCTCTCTCTCCTCCCCAAGCTCTTTCTCTCTCTCCCTCGCCAAGCTCTCGCGCTCTCTCCCCCTCCCCAAGCTCTCGCGCTCTCTCCCCCTCCCCAAGCTCTCTTTCTCTCTCCCCCCTCCCCAAGCTCTCTCCCTCTCTCTCTGTCCCTTCCCCAAGCTCTCTCTCTCTCCCCCCTCCCCAAGCTCTCTTTCTCTCTCCCCCCTCCCCAAGCACTCTCCCTCTCTCTCTCTCCCCTCCCCAAGCTCACTCGCTCTCTCTTTCCCCTCCCCAAGCTCTTGCTCTCTCTCACCCCTCCCCAAGTTCTTGCTCTCTCTTCCTCCTCCCCAAGCTCTCTCTCTCTCCCCCCTCCACAAGCTCTCTCTCTCTCCCCCCTCCCCAAGCTCTCTCTCTCTCTCTTTCCCCTCCTCAAGCTCTCTAGCTCTCTCACTCTCCCCTCCCCAAGCTCTCTCTCTCCCCTCCGCAAGCTCTTTCTCTCTCTCTCTCTCCCCCTCCCCAAGCTCTTTCTCTCTCTCTCTCTCTCCCCGTCCCCAAGCTCTCGTTCTCTCTCCCCGAGCTCTCTCGCTCTCTCTCTCCCCTCCCCAAGCTCTCTCGCTCTCTCTTTCCCCTCCCAAGCTCTCTCGCTCTCTCTCTCTCCTCCCCAAGCTCTTTCTCTCTCTCCCTCGCCAAGCTCTCGCGCTCTCTCCCCCTCCCCAAGCTCTCGCGCTCTCTCCCCCTCCCCAAGCTCTCTTGCTCTCTCTCCCCTCCCCAAGCTCTCTTGTTCTTTCTCTCCGCTCCCCAAGCGCTCTCTCTCTCTCCCACTCCCCAAGCTCTCTCGCTCTCTCTCTCCCCTCCCTAACCTCTCTCGCTCTTTCTCTACCCTCCCCAAGCTCACTCTCTCCCCTCCCCAAGCTCTTTCTCTCTCTCTCTCTCTCTCCCCCTCCCCAAGCTCTCGTTCTCTCTCCCCAAGCTCTCTCGCTCTCTCTCCCCTCCCCAAGCTCTCTCATTCTCTATTTCCCCTCCCCAAGCTCTCTCGCTCTCTCTCTCGCCTCCCAAGCTCTCTCGCTCTCTCTCCTCACCAAGCTCTCTCGCTCTCTCTCCCCTCCCCAAGCTCTGTCGCTCGCTCTCTCCACTCCCCAAGCTCTCTCGCTCTCTCTTTCCCGTCCCCAAGCTCTCTCGATCTCTCTCTCCCCTCCCCAAGCTCTCTCGCCCTCTCTCTCACCTCCCCAAGCTCGCTCTCTCTCTCCCCTCCCCAAGCTCGCTCTCTCTCTCCCCTCCCCAAGCTCGCTCTCTCTCCCCTCCCCAAGCTCGCACTCTCTCTCTCCCCTCCCCAAGCTCGCTCTCTCTCTCCCCTCCCCAAGCTCGCTCTCTCTCTCCCCTCCCCAAGCTCGCTCTCTCTCTCCCCTCCCCAAGCTCGCTATCTCTCTCTCCCCTCCGCAAGCTCGCTCTCTCTCTCCCCTCCCCAAGCTCGCTCTCTATCTCCCCTCCCCAAGCTCGCTATCTCTCTCTCCCCTCCCCTCCCCAAGCTCGCACTCTCCCGCCTCCCCAAACTCTCTCTCCCCTCCCCAAGCCTGTTCCTTTTCTCTCCCCTCCCCAAGCTCTCTCTCTCTCCCCTCCCCAAGCTTTCTCTCTCTCTCTCTCTTTCTCTCTCGCTCTGTCTCTGCCCTCCCCAAGCTCATCCTCTCTCTCCCCTCCCCAAACTCTCTCTGCTCCCCGCAACCCTGCTCTCTCTCTCGCTCCCCTCCCCAAACTCTCTCTCTCCCGTCGCTAACCTCTCGCTCTCTCTCCCTCGCCAAGCTCTCGCTCTCTCTATCCCTTCCCCAAGCTCTCTCGCTCTCTCTCTCCCCTTCCCAAGCCCTCTCGTTCTCTCTCTCTCCTCCCCAAGCTCTTTCTCTCTCTCCCTCGCCAAGCTCTCGCGCTCTCTCCCCCTCCCCAAGCTCTCTTGCTCTCTCTCCCCTCCCTAAGCTCTCTTGTTCTCTCTCTCCCCTCCCCAAGTTCGCTCTCTCTCTCTCCCACTCCCCAAGCTCTCTCGCTCTCTCTCTCCCCTCCCTAACCTCTCTCGCTCTCTCTCTCCCCTCCCCAAGCTCGCTATCTCGCTCTCCCCTCCCCAAGCTCGCTCTCTCTCTCTCCCCTCCCCAAGCTCGCTCTCTCTCTCTCCCCTCCCCAAGTTCGCTCTCTCTCTCTCCCCTCCCCAAGCTCGCTATCTCTCTCTCCCCTCCCCAAGCTTTCTCTCTCTCTCTCTCTCTTTCTCTCTCGCTCTCTCTCTCCCCTCCCCAAACTCTCTCTGCTCCCCGCAACCCTGCTCTCTCTCTCGCTCCCCTCCCCAAACTCTCTCTCCCCCCTCTCCAAGCTCTTTCTCTCTCTCCCTCGCCAAGCTCTCGCTCTCTCTCTCGCTCTCTCTCTCCCCTCCCCAAGCTCTCTCGTTCTCTCTCTCCCCTCCCCTAGGTCTCTCGCTCTTTCTCTACCCTCCCCAAGCTCACTCTCCCCTCCCCAAGCTCTTTCTCTCTCTCTCTCTCTCCCCCTCCCCAAGCTCTCGTTCTCTCTCACCAAGCTCTCTCGCTCTCTCTCCCCTCTCCAAGCTCTCTCGCTCCCTCTTTCCCCTACCCAAGCTCTCTCGCTCTCTCACTCCCCTACCCAAGCTCTCGCTCTCTCTCACCCCTCCCCAAGTTCTTGCTCTCTCTTTCTCATCCCCAAGCTCTCGCTCACTCTCTCCCCTCCCCAAGCTCTCGTTCTCTCTCCCCAAGCTCTCTCGCCCCTCCCCAAGCTCTCTCGCTCTCTCTCTCCCCTCCCCAAGCTCTCTCGCTCTCTCTCTCCCCTTCCCAAGCTCTCTCTCTCCCTCCTCCCCAAGCTCTCTCTCTCTCCCCCCCTCCAAGCTCTCTCTCTCTCTCTCTCCCCCCTCCCCAAACTCTCTCTCTCTCTGTCCCCTCCCCAAGCTCTCTTGCTCTTTCTCTAGCCTCCCCAAGCTCTCTCGCTTCCCTCCTCAAGCTCTCTCGCTCTCTTTCCTCTCCTCAAGCACTCTGCTCTCTCTCTCCCCCCTCCCCCAGCTCTCTCTCTCTCTCCCCTCCCCAAGCTCGCTCTCTCTCTCCCCTCCCCAAGCTCTCCCTCTCTCTCCCCACAAGCTCTCCCCACCCAAGCTCTCTCTCTCTCGCCCACCCCCTCACCCGCGCCAGCTCTCTCTCTCTCCCCTCCCCAAACTTTTCTCTCTCTCTCTCCCCTCCCCAAGCCTAGTCTCTCTCTCTCTCCCCTCCCCAAGCCTGGTCTCTCTCTCGCACAACGCCCCAAGCTCTCTCTCTATCCTCCCCAAGCTCTTTCTCTCTCTCTCTCCCCCTCCCCAAGCTCTCTCTCTCCCCTCCCCAAGCTCTCTCTCTCCCCTCCCCAAGCTCTCTCTCTCTCCACCCCCAAGCTCTTTCTCTCTCTCTCTCTCTCTCTCCCCCACCCCAAGCTCTCGTTCTCTCTCCCCAAGCTCTCTCGCTCTCTCTCTCCCCTCCCCAAGCTCTCTCGCTCTCTCTTTCCCCTCCCCAAGCTCTGTCGCTCTCTCTCTCCCCAACCCATGCTCTCGCTCTCTCTCACCCCTCCCCAAGTTCTTGCTCTCTCTTTCCCCTCCCCAAGCCCTCGCTCTCTCTCTCTCCCCCCTCCCCAAGCTCTCTCTCTCTCTGTCCCCTCCCCAAGCTCTCTCACTCTCTGTCCCCTCCCCAAGCTCTCTTGTTCTTCCTCTATCCTCCCCAAGCTCTCTCGCTTCCTTCCCCAAGCTCTCTCGCTCTCTCTCTCCCCTCCCCAAGCTCTCTCGCTCTCTCTCTCCCCTCCCCAAGCTCTCTTGCTCTCTCTCCCCTCCCCAAGCTCTCTTGTTCTCTCTCTCCCCTCCCCAAGCTCTGTCGCTCTCTCTCCCCTCCTCAAGCTCTCTCGCTCTCTCTCTCGCCTCCCAAGCTCTCTTGCTCTCTCTCTCCTCCCCAAGCTCTGTCGCTCGCTCTCTCCCCTCCCCAAGCTCTGAGGCTCGCTCACTCCCCTCCCCAAGCTCTCTCGCTCTCTCTCTCCCCTCCCCAAGCTCGCTCTCTCTCTCCCCTCCCCAATCTCGCTATCTCTCTCTCCCCTCCCCAAGCTCGCTCTCTCTCTCTCCCCTCCCCAAGCTCGCTCTCTCTCTCTCCCCTCCCCAAGTTCGCTCTCTCTCTCTCCCCTCCCCAAGCTCGCTATCTCTCTCTCCCCTCCCCAAGCTTTCTCTCTCTCTCTCTCTTTCTCTCTCGCTCTGTCTCTGCCCTCCCCAAGCTCTTCTTCTCTCTCCCCTCCCCAAACTCTCTCTGCTCCCCGCAACCCTGCTCTCTCTCTCGCTCCCCTCCCCAAACTCTCTCTCCCCCCTCTCCAAGCTCTTTCTCTCTCTCCCTCGCCAAGCTCTCGCTCTCTCTCTCGCTCTCTCTCTCCCCTCCCCAAGCTCTCTCGTTCTCTCTCTCCCCTCCCGTAGCTCTCTCGCTCTTTCTCTACCCTCCCCAAGCTCACTCTCCCCTCCCCAAGCTCTTTCTCTCTCTCTCTCTCTCCCCCTCCCCAAGCTCTCGTTCTCTCTCACCAAGCTCTCTCGCTCTCTCTCCCCTCTCCAAGCTCTCTCGCTCCCTCTTTCCCCTACCCAAGCTCTCTCGCTCTCTCTCTCCCCTACCCAAGCTCTCGCTCTCTCTCACCCCTCCCCAAGTTCTTGCTCTCTCTTTCTCATCCCCAAGCTCTCGCTCACTCTCTCCCCTCCCCAAGCTCTCGTTCTCTCTCCCCAAGCTCTCTCGCCCCTCCCCAAGCTCTCTCGCTCTCTCTCTCCCCTCCCCAAGCTCTCTCGCTCTCTCTCTCCCCTTCCCAAGCTCTCTCTCTCCCTCCTCCCCAAGCTCTCTCTCTCTCCCCCCTCCCCAAGCTCTCTCTCTCTCTCTCTCCCCCCTCCCCAAACTCTCTCTCTCTCTCTCCCCTTCCCAAGCTCTCTCTCTCCCCTCCCCAAGCTCTCTCTCTCTCCCCTCCCCAAGCTCTTTCTCTCTCTCTCTCTCTCTCCCCCTCCCCAAGCTCTCGTTCTCTCTCCCCAAGCTCTCGCTCTCTCTCTCCCCTCCCCAAGCTCTCTCGCTCTCTCTTTCCCCTCCCCAAGCTCTGTCGCTCTCTCTCTCCCCAACCCATGCTCTCGCTCTCTCTCACCCCTCCCCAAGTTCTTGCTCTCTCTTCCTCCTCCCCAAGCTCTCTCTCTCTCCCCCCTCCACAAGCTCTCGCTCTCTCTCACCCCTCCCCAAGTTCTTGCTCTCTCTTCCTCCTCCCCAAGCTCTCTCTCTCTCCTCCCTCCACAAGCTCTCTCTCTCTCCCCCCTCCCCAAGCTCTCTCTCTCTCTCTTTCCCCTCCTCAAGCTCTCTAGCTCTCTCTCTCTCCCCTCCCCAAGCTCTCCCCCTCTCGACCCCCCACCACCCGCGCCAGCTCTCTCACTCTCCCCTCCCCAAGCTCTCTCTCTCCCCTCCGCAAGCTCTTTCTCTCTCTCTCTCTCCCCCTCCCCAAGCTCTTTCTCTCTCTCTCTCTCTCCCCGTCCCCAAGCTCTCGTTCTCTCTCCCCGAGCTCTCTCGCTCTCTCTCCCCTCCCCAAGCTCTCTCGCTCTCTCTTTCCCCTCCCAAGCTCTCTCGCTCTCTCTCTCCCCTACCCAAGCTCTCGCTCTCTCTCACCCCTCCCCAAGTTCTTGCTCTCTCTTTCCCCTCCCCAAGCTCTCGCTCTCTCTCCCTCCTCCCCAAGCTCTCGCTCTCCCCCTCCCCAAGCTCTCTCGCTCTCTCTTTCCCCTCCCCAAGCTCTCTCGCTCTCTCTCTCCCCTCCCCAAACTTTCTCTCTCTCTCTCCCCTCCCCAAGCTTTGACGCTCTCTCCCCCTCCCCTCCCCAAGCTCTCTCGCTCTCTCTCTCGCCTCCCCAAGCTCTCTCTCTCCCCTCCCCAAGCTCTCTAGCTCTCTCTCTATGCTCCCCAAGCCTGCTCTCTCTCTCGCTCCCCTCCCCAAGCTCTTTCTCTCTCTATCTCCCTCGCCATGCTCTCTTGCTCTCTCCCCTCCCCAAGCTCTCTTGTTCTCTCTCTCCCCTCCCCAAGCTCTGTCGCTCTCTCTCCCCTCCCCAAGCTCTCTCGCTCTCTCTCTTGCCTCCCAAGCTCTCTTGCTCTCTCTCTCCTCCCCAAGCTCTCTCGCTCTCTCTCTCGCCTCCCAAGCTCTCTCGCTCTCTCTCCTCACCAAGCTCTCTCGCTCTCTCTCCCCTCCCCAAGCTCTGTCGCTCGCTCTCTCCACTCCCCAAGCTCTCTCGCTCTCTCTTTCCCCTCCCCAAGCTCTCTCGCTCTCTCTCTCCCCTCCCCAAGCTCTCTCGCCCTCTCTCTCACCTCCCCAAGCTCGCTCTCTCTCTCCCCTCCCCAAGCTCGCTCTCTCTCTCCCCTCCCCAAGCTCGCTCTCTCTCCCCTCCCCAAGCTCGCACTCTCTCTCTCACCTCCCCAAGCTCGCTCTCTCTCTCCCCTCCCCAAGCTCGCTCTCTCTCTCCCCTCCCCAAGCTCGCTCTCTCTCTCCCCTCCCCAAGCTCGCTAACTCTCTCTCCCCTCCCCAAGCTCGCTCTCTCTCTCCCCTCCCCAAGCTCGCTCTCTCTCTCCCCTCCCCAAGCTCGCTATCTCTCTCTCCCCTCCCCTCCCCAAGCTCGCACTCTCCCGCCTCCCCAAATTCTCTCTCCCCTCCCCAAGCCTGTTCCCTTTCTCTCCCCTCCCCAAGCTCTCTCTCTCTCCCCTCCCCAAGCTTTCTCTCTCTCTCTCTCTCTTTCTCTCTCGCTCTGTCTCTGCCCTCCCCAAGCTCATCCTCTCTCTCCCCTCCCCAAACTCTCTCTGCTCCCCGCAACCCTGCTCTCTCTCTCGCTCCCCTCCCCAAACTCTCTCTCTCCCGTCGCCAACCTCTCGCTCTCTCTCCCTCGCCAAGCTCTCGCTCTCTCTATCCCTTCCCCAAGCTCTCTCGCTCTCTCTCTCCCCTCCCTAAGCCCTCTCGTTCTCTCTTTCTCCTCCCCAAGCTCTTTCTCTCTCTCCCTCGCCAAGCTCTCGCGCTCTCTCCCCCTCCCCAAGCTCTCGCGCTCTCTCCCCCTCCCCAAGCTCTCTTGCTCTCTCTCCCCTCCCCAAGCTCTCTTGTTCTTTCTCTCCGCTCCCCAAGCGCTCTCTCTCTCTCCCACTCCCCAAGCTCTCTCGCTCTCTCTCTCCCCTCCCTAACCTCTCTCGCTCTTTCTCTACCCTCCCCAAGCTTACTCTCTCCCCTCCCCAAGCTCTTTCTCTCTCTCTCTCTCTCTCCCCCTCCCCAAGCTCTCGTTCTCTCTCCCCAAGCTCTCTCGCTCTCTCTCCCCTCCCCAAGCTCTCTCATTCTCTATTTCCCCTCCCCAAGCTCTCTCGCTCTCTCTCTCGCCTCCCAAGCTCTCTCGCTCTCTCTCCTCACCAAGCTCTCTCGCTCTCTCTCCCCTCCCCAAGCTCTGTCGCTCGCTCTCTCCACTCCCCAAGCTCTCTCGCTCTCTCTTTCCCCTCCCCAAGCTCTCTCGCTCTCTCTCTCCCCTCCCCAAGCTCTCTCGCCCTCTCTCTCACCTCCCCAAGCTCGCTCTCTCTCTCCCCTCCCCAAGCTCGCTCTCTCTCTCCCCTCCCCAAGCTCGCTCTCTCTCCCCTCCCCAAGCTCGCACTCTCTCTCTCCCCTCCCCAAGCTCGCTCTCTCTCTCCCCTCCCCAAGCTCGCTCTCTCTCTCCCCTCCCCAAGCTCGCTCTCTCTCTCCCCTCCCCAAGCTCGCTATCTCTCTCTCCCCTCCCCAAGCTCGCTCTCTCTCTCCCCTCCCCAAGCTCGCTCTCTCTCTCCCCTCCCCAAGCTCGCTATCTCTCTCTCCCCTCCCCTCCCCAAGCTCGCACTCTCCCGCCTCCCCAAACTCTCTCTCCCCTCCCCAAGCCTGTTCCTTTTCTCTCCCCTCCCCAAGCTCTCTCTCTCTCCCCTCCCCAAGCTTTCTCTCTCTCTCTCTCTTTCTCTCTCGCTCTGTCTCTGCCCTCCCCAAGCTCATCCTCTCTCTCCCCTCCCCAAACTCTCTCTGCTCCCCGCAACCCTGCTCTCTCTCTCGCTCCCCTCCCCAAACTCTCTCTCTCTCCTCCCCAAGCTCTTTCTCTCTCTCCCTCGCCAAGCTCTCGCGCTCTCTCCCCCTCCCCAAGCTCTCTTGCTCTCTCTCCCCTCCCCAAGCTCTCTTGTTCTCTCTCTCCCCTCCCCAAGCGCTCTCTCTCTCTCCCACTCCCCAAGCTCTCTCGCCCTCTCTCTCCCCTCCCTAACCTCTCTCGCTCTCTCTCTCCCCTCCCCAAGCTCGCTCTCTCTCTCTCCCCTCCCCAAGTTCGCTCTCTCTCTCTCTCCTCCCCAAGCTCGCTATCTCTCTCTCCCCTCCCCAAGCTTTCTCTCTCTCTCTCTCTCTCTCTTTTTCTCTCGCTCTGTAACTGCCCTCCCCAAGCTCTTCCTCTCTCTCCCCTCCCCAAACTCTCTCTGCTCCCCGCAACCCTGCTCTCTCTCTCGCTCCCCTCCCCAAACTCTCTCTCCCCCCTCTCCAAGCTTTCTCTCTCTCCCTCGCCAAGCTCTCGCTCTCTCTCTCGTTCTCTCTCTCCCCTCCCCTAGCTCTCTCGCTCTTTCTCTACCCTCCCCAAGCTCACTCTCCCCTCCCCAAGCTCTTTCTCTCTCTCTCTCTCTCCCCCTCCCCAAGCTCTCGTTCTCTCTCACCAAGCTCTCTCGCTCTCTCTCCCCTCTCAAAGCTCTCTCGCTCCCTCTTTCCCCTACCCAAGCTCTCTCGCTCTCTCACTCCCCTACCCAAGCTCTCGCTCTCTCTCACCCCTCCCCAAGTTCTTGCTCTCTCTTTCTCATCCCCAAGCTCTCGCTCACTCTCTCCCCTCCCCAAGCTCTCGTTCTCTCTCCCCAAGCTCTCTCGCCCCTCCCCAAGCTCTCTCGCTCTCTCTCTCCCCTCCCCAAGCTCTCTCGCTCTCTCTCTCCCCTTCCCAAGCTCTCTCTCTCCCTCCTCCCCAAGCTCTCTCTCTCTCCCCCCTCCCCAAGCTCTCTCTCTCTCTCTCTCCCCCCTCCCCAAACTCTCTCTCTCTCTGTCCCCTCCCCAAGCTCTCTTGCTCTTTCTCTAGCCTCCCCAAGCTCTCTCGCTTCCCTCCTCAAGCTCTCTCGCTCTCTTTCCTCTCCTCAAGCACTCTGCTCTCTCTCTCCCCCCTCCCCAAGCTCTCTCTCTCTCTCCCCTCCCCAAGCTCGCTCTCTCTCTCCCCTCCCCAAGCTCTCCCTCTCTCTCCCCACAATCTCTCCCCACCCAAGCTCTCTCTCTCTCGCCCACCCCCTCACCCGCGCCAGCTCTCTCTCTCTCCCCTCCCCAAACTCTTTCTCTCTCTCTCTCCCCTCCCCAAGCCTGGTCTCTCTCTCGCACAACGCCCCAAGCTCTCTCTCTATCCTCCCCAAGCTCTTTCTCTCTCTCTCTCCCCCTCCCCATGCTCTCTCTCTCCCCTCCCCAAGCTCTCTCTCTCCCCTCCCCAAGCTCTCTCTCTCTCCCCTCCCCAAGCTCTTTCTCTCTCTCTCTCTCTCTCCCCCTCCCCAAGCTCTCGTTCTCTCTCCCCAAGCTCTCTCGCTCTCTCTCTCCCCTCCCCAAGCTCTCTCGCTCTCTCTTTCCCCTCCCCAAGCTCTGTCGCTCTCTCTCTCCCCAACCCATGCTCTCGCTCTCTCTCACCCCTCCCCAAGTTCTTGCTCTCTCTCCCCCCTCCCCAAGCTCTCTCTCTCTCTCTTTCCCCTCCTCAAGCTCTCTAGCTCTCTCTCTCTCCCCGCCCCAAGCTCTCCCCCTCTCGACCCCCCACCACCCGCGCCAGCTCTCTCACTCTCCCCTCCCCAAGCTCTCTCTCTCCCCTCCGCAAGCTCTTTCTCTCTCTCTCTCTCCCCCTCCCCAAGCTCTTTCTCTCTCTCTCTCTCTCCCCGTCCCCAAGCTCTCGTTCTCTCTCCCCGAGCTCTCTCGCTCTCTCTCCCCTCCCCAAGCTCTCTCGCTCTCTCTTTCCCCTCCCAAGCTCTCTCGCTCTCTCTCTCCCCTACCCAAGCTCTCGCTCTCTCTCACCCCTCCCCAAGTTCTTGCTCTCTCTTTCCCCTCCCCAAGCTCTCGCTCTCTCTCCCTCCTCCCCAAGCTCTCGCTCTCCCCCTCCCCAAGCTCTCTCGCTCTCTCTTTCCCCTCCCCAAGCTCTCTCGCTCTCTCTCTCCCCTCCCCAAACTTTCTCTCTCTCTCTCCCCTCCCCAAGCTTTGACGCTCTCTCCCCCTTCCCTCCCCAAGCTCTCTCGCTCTCTCTCTCGCCTCCCCAAGCTCTCTCTCTCCCCTCCCCAAGCTCTCTAGCTCTCTCTCTATGCTCCCCAAGCCTGCTCTCTCTCTCGCTCCCCTCCCCAAGCTCTTTCTCTCTCTATCTCCCTCGCCATGCTCTCTTGCTCTCTCCCCTCCCCAAGCTCTCTTGTTCTCTCTCTCCCCTCCCCAAGCTCTGTCGCTCTCTCTCCCCTCCCCAAGCTCTCTCGCTCTCTCTCTTGCCTCCCAAGCTCTCTTGCTCTCTCTCTCCTCCCCAAGCTCTCTCGCTCTCTCTCTCGCCTCCCAAGCTCTCTCGCTCTCTCTCCTCACCAAGCTCTCTCGCTCTCTCTCCCCTCCCCAAGCTCTGTCGCTCGCTCTCTCCACTCCCCAAGCTCTCTCGCTCTCTCTTTCCCCTCCCCAAGCTCTCTCGCTCTCTCTCTCCCCTCCCCAAGCTCTCTCGCCCTCTCTCTCACCTCCCCAAGCTCGCTCTCTCTCTCCCCTCCCCAAGCTCGCTCTCTCTCTCCCCTCCCCAAGCTCGCTCTCTCTCCCCTCCCCAAGCTCGCACTCTCTCTCTCACCTCCCCAAGCTCGCTCTCTCTCTCCCCTCCCCAAGCTCGCTCTCTCTCTCCCCTCCCCAAGCTCGCTCTCTCTCTCCCCTCCCCAAGCTCGCTAACTCTCTCTCCCCTCCCCAAGCTCGCTCTCTCTCTCCCCTCCCCAAGCTCGCTCTCTCTCTCCCCTCCCCAAGCTCGCTATCTCTCTCTCCCCTCCCCTCCCCAAGCTCGCACTCTCCCGCCTCCCCAAATTCTCTCTCCCCTCCCCAATGCTGTTCCCTTTCTCTCCCCTCCCCAAGCTCTCTCTCTCTCCCCTCCCCAAGCTTTCTCTCTCTCTCTCTCTCTTTCTCTCTCGCTCTGTCTCTGCCCTCCCCAAGCTCATCCTCTCTCTCCCCTCCCCAAACTCTCTCTGCTCCCCGCAACCCTGCTCTCTCTCTCGCTCCCCTCCCCAAACTCTCTCTCTCCCGTCGCCAACCTCTCGCTCTCTCTCCCTCGCCAAGCTCTCGCTCTCTCTATCCCTTCCCCAAGCTCTCTCGCTCTCTCTCTCCCCTCCCTAAGCCCTCTCGTTCTCTCTTTCTCCTCCCCAAGCTCTTTCTCTCTCTCCCTCGCCAAGCTCTCGCGCTCTCTCCCCCTCCCCAAGCTCTCGCGCTCTCTCCCCCTCCCCAAGCTCTCTTGCTCTCTCTCCCCTCCCCAAGCTCTCTTGTTCTTTCTCTCCGCTCCCCAAGCGCTCTCTCTCTCTCCCACTCCCCAAGCTCTCTCGCTCTCTCTCTCCCCTCCCTAACCTCTCTCGCTCTTTCTCTACCCTCCCCAAGCTCACTCTCTCCCCTCCCCAAGCTCTTTCTCTCTCTCTCTCTCTCTCCCCCTCCCCAAGCTCTCGTTCTCTCTCCCCAAGCTCTCTCGCTCTCTCTCCCCTCCCCAAGCTCTCTCATTCTCTATTTCCCCTCCCCAAGCTCTCTCGCTCTCTCTCTCGCCTCCCAAGCTCTCTCGCTCTCTCTCCTCACCAAGCTCTCTCGCTCTCTCTCCCCTCCCCAAGCTCTGTCGCTCGCTCTCTCCACTCCCCAAGCTCTCTCGCTCTCTCTTTCCCCTCCCCAAGCTCTCTCGCTCTCTCTCTCCCCTCCCCAAGCTCTCTCGCCCTCTCTCTCACCTCCCCAAGCTCGCTCTCTCTCTCCCCTCCCCAAGCTCGCTCTCTCTCTCCCCTCCCCAAGCTCGCTCTCTCTCCCCTCCCCAAGCTCGCACTCTCTCTCTCCCATCCCCAAGCTCGCTCTCTCTCTCCCCTCCCCAAGCTCGCTCTCTCTCTCCCCTCCCCAAGCTCGCTCTCTCTCTCCCCTCCCCAAGCTCGCTATCTCTCTCTCCCCTCCCCAAGCTCGCTCTCTCTCTCCCCTCCCCAAGCTCGCTCTCTCTCTCCCCTCCCCAAGCTCGCTATCTCTCTCTCCCCTCCCCTCCCCAAGCTCGCACTCTCCCGCCTCCCCAAACTCTCTCTCCCCTCCCCAAGCCTGTTCCTTTTCTCTCCCCTCCCCAAGCTCTCTCTCTCTCCCCTCCCCAAGCTTTCTCTCTCTCTCTCTCTTTCTCTCTCGCTCTGTCTCTGCCCTCCCCAAGCTCATCCTCTCTCTCCCCTCCCCAAACTCTCTCTGCTCCCCGCAACCCTGCTCTCTCTCTCGCTCCCCTCCCCAAACTCTCTCTCTCTCCTCCCCAAGCTCTTTCTCTCTCTCCCTCGCCAAGCTCTCGCGCTCTCTCCCCCTCCCCAAGCTCTCTTGCTCTCTCTCCCCTCCCCAAGCTCTCTTGTTCTCTCTCTCCCCTCCCCAAGCGCTCTCTCTCTCTCCCACTCCCCAAGCTCTCTCGCCCTCTCTCTCCCCTCCCTAAGCTCTCTTGTTCTCTCTCTCCCCTCCCCAAGCTCGCTCTCTCTCTCTCCCCTCCCCAAGTTCGCTCTCTCTCTCTCTCCTCCCCAAGCTCGCTATCTCTCTCTCCCCTCCCCAAGCTTTCTCTCTCTCTCTCTCTCTTTTTCTCTCGCTCTGTAACTGCCCTCCCCAAGCTCTTCCTCTCTCTCCCCTCCCCAAACTCTCTCTGCTCCCCGCAACCCTGCTCTCTCTCTCGCTCCCCTCCCCAAACTCTCTCTCCCCCCTCTCCAAGCTTTCTCTCTCTCCCTCGCCAAGCTCTCGCTCTCTCTCTCGTTCTCTCTCTCCCCTCCCCTAGCTCTCTCGCTCTTTCTCTACCCTCCCCAAGCTCACTCTCCCCTCCCCAAGCTCTTTCTCTCTCTCTCTCTCTCCCCCTCCCCAAGCTCTCGTTCTCTCTCACCAAGCTCTCTCGCTCTCTCTCCCCTCTCAAAGCTCTCTCGCTCCCTCTTTCCCCTACCCAAGCTCTCTCGCTCTCTCACTCCCCTACCCAAGCTCTCGCTCTCTCTCACCCCTCCCCAAGTTCTTGCTCTCTCTTTCTCATCCCCAAGCTCTCGCTCACTCTCTCCCCTCCCCAAGCTCTCGTTCTCTCTCCCCAAGCTCTCTCGCCCCTCCCCAAGCTCTCTCGCTCTCTCTCTCCCCTCCCCAAGCTCTCTCGCTCTCTCTCTCCCCTTCCCAAGCTCTCTCTCTCCCTCCTCCCCAAGCTCTCTCTCTCTCCCCCCTCCCCAAGCTCTCTCTCTCTCTCTCTCCCCCCTCCCCAAACTCTCTCTCTCTCTGTCCCCTCCCCAAGCTCTCTTGCTCTTTCTCTAGCCTCCCCAAGCTCTCTCGCTTCCCTCCTCAAGCTCTCTCGCTCTCTTTCCTCTCCTCAAGCACTCTGCTCTCTCTCTCCCCCCTCCCCAAGCTCTCTCTCTCTCTCCCCTCCCCAAGCTCGCTCTCTCTCTCCCCTCCCCAAGCTCTCCCTCTCTCTCCCCACAATCTCTCCCCACCCAAGCTCTCTCTCTCTCGCCCACCCCCTCACCCGCGCCAGCTCTCTCTCTCTCCCCTCCCCAAACTCTTTCTCTCTCTCTCTCCCCTCCCCAAGCCTGGTCTCTCTCTCGCACAACGCCCCAAGCTCTCTCTCTATCCTCCCCAAGCTCTTTCTCTCTCTCTCTCCCCCTCCCCATGCTCTCTCTCTCCCCTCCCCAAGCTCTCTCTCTCCCCTCCCCAAGCTCTCTCTCTCTCCCCTCCCCAAGCTCTTTCTCTCTCTCTCTCTCTCTCCCCCTCCCCAAGCTCTCGTTCTCTCTCCCCAAGCTCTCTCGCTCTCTCTCTCCCCTCCCCAAGCTCTCTCGCTCTCTCTTTCCCCTCCCCAAGCTCTGTCGCTCTCTCTCTCCCCAACCCATGCTCTCGCTCTCTCTCACCCCTCCCCAAGTTCTTGCTCTCTCTTTCCCCTCCCCAAGCCCTCTCTCTCTCCCCCCTCCACAAGCTCTCTCTCTCTCCCCCCTCCCCAAGCTCTCTCTCTCTCTCTTTCCCCTCCTCAAGCTCTCTAGCTCTCTCTCTCTCCCCTCCCCAAGCTCTCCCCCTCTCGACCCCCCACCACCCGCGCCAGCTCTCTCACTCTCCCCTCCCCAAGCTCTCTCTGTCCCCTCCGCAAGCTCTTTCTCTCTCTCTCTCTCCCCCTCCCCAAGCTCTTTCTCTCTCTCTCTCTCTCCCCGTCCCCAAGCTCTCGTTCTCTCTCCCCGAGCTCTCTCGCTCTCTCTCCCCTCCCCAAGCTCTCTCGCTCTCTCTTTCCCCTCCCAAGCTCTCTCGCTCTCTCTCTCCCCTACCCAAGCTCTCGCTCTCTCTCACCCCTCCCCAAGTTCTTGCTCTCTCTTTCCCCTCCCCAAGCTCTCGCTCTCTCTCCCTCCTCCCCAAGCTCTCGCTCTCCCCCTCCCCAAGCTCTCTCGCTCTCTCTTTCCCCTCCCCAAGCTCTCTCGCTCTCTCTCTCCCCTCCCCAAACTTTCTCTCTCTCTCTCCCCTCCCCAAGCTTTGACGCTCTCTCCCCCTCCCCTCCCCAAGCTCTCTCGCTCTCTCTCTCGCCTCCCCAAGCTCTCTCTCTCCCCTCCCCAAGCTCTCTAGCTCTCTCTCTCTGCTCCCCAAGCCTGCTCTCTCTCTCGCTCCCCTCCCCAAGCTCTTTCTCTCTCTATCTCCCTCGCCATGCTCTCTTGCTCTCTCTCCCCTCCCCAAGCTCTCTTGTTCTCTCTCTCCCCTCCCCAAGCTCTGTCGCTCTCTCTCCCCTCCCCAAGCTCTCTCTCTTGCCTCCCAAGCTCTCTTGCTCTCTCTCTCCTCCCCAAGCTCTCTCGCTCTCTCTCTCGCCTCCCAAGCTCTCTCGCTCTCTCTCCTCACCAAGCTCTCTCGCTCTCTCTCCCCTCCCCAAGCTCTGTCGCTCGCTCTCTCCACTCCCCAAGCTCTCTCGCTCTCTCTTTCCCCTCCCCAAGCTCTCTCGCTCTCTCTCTCCCCTCCCCAAGCTCTCTCGCCCTCTCTCTCACCTCCCCAAGCTCGCTCTCTCTCTCCCCTCCCCAAGCTCGCTCTCTCTCTCCCCTCCCCAAGCTCGCTCTCTCTCCCCTCCCCAAGCTCGCACTCTCTCTCTCACCTCCCCAAGCTCGCTCTCTCTCTCCCCTCCCCAAGCTCGCTCTCTCTCTCCCCTCCCCAAGCTCTCTCTCTCTCTCCCCTCCCCAAGCTCGCTATCTCTCTCTCCCCTCCCCAAGCTCGCTCTCTCTCTCCCCTCCCCAAGCTCGCTCTCTCTCTCCCCTCCCCAAGCTCGCTATCTCTCTCTCCCCTCCCCTCCCCAAGCTCGCACTCTCCCGCCTCCCCAAATTCTCTCTCCCCTCCCCAAGCCTGTTCCCTTTCTCTCCCCTCCCCAAGCTCTCTCTCTCTCCCCTCCCCAAGCTTTCTCTCTCTCTCTCTCTCTTTCTCTCTCGCTCTGACTCTGCCCTCCCCAAGCTCATCCTCTCTCTCCCCTCCCCAAACTCTCTCTGCTCCCCGCAACCCTGCTCTCTCTCTCGCTCCCCTCCCCAAACTCTCTCTCTCCCGTCGCCAACCTCTCGCTCTCTCTCCCTCGCCAAGCTCTCGCTCTCTCTATCCCTTCCCTAAGCTCTCTCGCTCTCTCTCTCCCCTCCCTAAGCCCTCTCGTTCTCTCTCTCTCCTCCCCAAGCTCTTTCTCTCTCTCCCTCGCCAAGCTCTCGCGCTCTCTCCCCCTCCCCAAGCTCTCGCGCTCTCTCCCCCTCCCCAAGCTCTCTTGCTCTCTCTCCCCTCCCCAAGCTCTCTTGTTCTTTCTCTCCGCTCCCCAAGCGCTCTCTCTCTCTCCCACTCCCCAAGCTCGCTATCTCTCTCTCCCCTCCCCTCCCCAAGCTCGCACTCTCCCGCCTCCCCAAACTCTCTCTCCCCTCCCCAAGCCTGTTCCTTTTCTCTCCCCTCCCCAAGCTCTCTCTCTCTCCCCTCCCCAAGCTTTCTCTCTCTCTCTCTCTTTCTCTCTCGCTCTGTCTCTGCCCTCCCCAAGCTCATCCTCTCTCTCCCCTCCCCATACTCTCTCTGCTCCCCGCAACCCTGCTCTCTCTCT
Organism: Pristiophorus japonicus; assembly: GCF_044704955.1. Classification (NCBI taxonomy): domain Eukaryota; kingdom Metazoa; phylum Chordata; class Chondrichthyes; family Pristiophoridae; genus Pristiophorus; species Pristiophorus japonicus. The sequence goes on from NC_091978.1 coordinate 335,042,254, forward strand.
CGCTCCCCTCCCCAAACTCTCTCTCTCCCGTCGCCAACCTCTCGCTCTCTCTCCCTCGCCAAGCTCTCGCTCTCTCTATCCCTTCCCCAAGCTCTCTCGCTCTCTCTCTCCCCTTCCCAAGCCCTCTCGTTCTCTCTCTCTCCTCCCCAAGCTCTTTCTCTCTCTCCCTCGCCAAGCTCTCGCGCTCTCTCCCCCTCCCCAAGCTCTCTTGCTCTCTCTCCCCTCCCCAAGCTCTCTTGTTCTCTCTCTCCCCTCCCCAAGCGCTCTCTCTCTCTCCCACTCCCCAAGCTCTCTCGCTCTCTCTCTCCCCTCCCTAACCTCTCTCACTCTTTCTCTACCCTCCCCAAGCTCACTCTCTCCCCTCCCCAAGCTCTTTCTCTCTCTCTCTCTCTCTCCCTCTCCCCAAGCTCTCGTTCTCTCTCCCCAAGCTCTCTCGCTCTCTCTCCCCTCCCCAAGCTCTCTCATTCTCTCTTTCCCTTCCCCAAGCTCTCTCGCTCTCTCTCTCCCCTACCAAAGCTCTCGCTCTCTCTCACCCCTCGCCAAGTTCTTGCCCTCTCTTTCCCATCCCCAGGCTCTTGCTCTCTCTCTCCCCTCCCCAAGCTCTCGTTCTCTCTCCCCAAGCTCTCTCGCTCTATCTCTCCCCTCCCCAAGCTCTCTCTCTCTCTCCCCTCCCCAAGCTCTCTCTCTCTCTCCCCCCTCCCCAAGCTCTCTCTCCCTCCTCCCCAAGCTCTCTCTATCTCCCCCCTCCCCAAGCTCTCTCTCTCTCTCCCCCCTCCCCAAGCTCTCTCTCTCTCTCCCCCCTTCCCAAGCTCTCTCTCTCTCTCCCCCCTCCCCAAACTCTCTCTCACTCTCTGTCCCCTCCCCAAGCTCTCTCTCTCTCTCCCCCCTCCCCAAGCTCTCTCTCTCTCTCCCCTCTCCCCAAACTCTCTCTCTCTGTCCCCTCCCCAAGCTCTCTCGCTTCCCTCCCCAAGCTCTCTCTCTCTCTTTCCCCTCCTCAAGCACTCTGCCTCTCTCTCTCCCCGTCCCCAAGCTCTCTCTTTCTCTCCCCCCTCCCCAAACTCTCTCTCTCTCTCCCCCCTCCCCAAACTCTCTCTCTCTGTCCCCTCCCCAAGCTCTCTCTCTCTCTCCCCCTCCCCAAGCTCTCTCTCTCTCTCCCCCCTCCCCAAACTCTCTCTCTCTCTCCTCCCTCCCCAAGCTCTCTCGCTTCCCTCCCCAAGCTCTCTCTCTCTTTCCCCTCCTCAAGTACTCTGGATCTCTCTCTCCCCGTCCCCAAGCTCTCTCTCTCTCTCCCCCCTCCCCAAACTCTATCTCTCTCTTCCTTCCCCAAGCTCGCTCTCTCCCCTCTCCAAGCTCTCCCTCTCTCTCCCCTCCCCAAGATCTCCCTCTCTCTCCCCTCCCCAAGCTCTCCCTCTCGCTCCCCACAAGCTCTCCCCACCCAAGCTCTCTCTCTCTCGCGTCCCCCACCACCCGCGCCAGCTCTCTCTCTCTCTCCAAGCTATCTCTCTCTCTCGATTCTCTCCTCCTCTCTCCCCTCCCCATGCTCTCCCTCTCTCTCCCCTCCCCAAGCTCTCCCTCTCTCTCCCCACAAGCTCTCCCCACCCAAGCTCTCCCTCTCTCTCCCCTCCCCAAGATCTCCCTCTCTCTCCCCTCCCCAAGTTCTCCCTCTCGCTCCCCACAAGCTCTCCCCACCCAAGCTCTCTCTCTCTCACCACCCCCACCACCCGCGCCAGCTCTCTCTCTCTCCCCTCCCCAAACTCTTTCTCTCTCTCTCTCTCCCCTCCCCAAACTCTTTCTCTCTCTCTCTCTCCCCTCCCCAAACTCTTTCTCTCTCTCTCTCTCCCCTCCCCAAACTCTTTCTCTCTCTCTCTCTCCCCTCCCCAAACTCTTTCTCTCTCTCTCTCTCCCCTCCCCAAACTCTTTCTCTCTCTCTCTCCCCTCCCCAAGCCTAGTCTCTCTCTCTCTCCCCTCCCCAAGCCTGGTCTCTCTCTCTCGCTTCCCTCACCAAGCTCTCTCTCTATCCTCCCCAAGCTCTTTCTCTCTCTCTCTCTCTCTCTCTCCCCCTCCCCAAGCTCTCTCTCACCCCTCCCCAAGCTCTTTCTCTCCCCTCCCCAAGCTCTCTCTCTCCCCTCCCCAAGCTCTTTCTCTCTCTCTCTCTCTCTCTCCCCCTCCCCAAGATCTCGTTCTCTCTCCCCAAGCTCTCTCTCTCTCTCTCTCCCCTCCCCAAGCTCTATCGCTCTCTCTTTCCCCTCCCCAAGCTCTATCGCTCTCTCTTTCCCCTCCCCAAGCTCTCTCGCTCTCTCTCTCCCCTCCCCAAGTTCTCGCTCTCTCTCTCTCCCCTCCCCAAGCTCTCTCTCTCTCTCTCTCCCTCCTCCCCAAGCTCTCTCACTCTCCCCCCTCCCCAAGCTCTCTTTCTCTCTCTCCCCTCCCCAAGCTCTCTCTCTCTCTTCCCTCCCCATGCTCTCCCTCTCTCTCTCTCCCCTCCCCAAGCTCCCCCCCTCTCTCTCCCCACTCCCCAAGCTCGCTCTCTCTCTCCCCTCCCCAAGCTCGCTCTCTCTCTCCCCTTCCCAAGCTCTCTCTCTTCCCTCCCCAAGCCTGTTCCCTCTCTCTCCAATCCCCAAGCTCTCTCTCGCTCCCCTCCCCAAGCTCTCTCTCTCCCCTCCCCAAGCTCTTTCTCTCTCTCTCCCTCCCCTCCCCAAGCTCGGTGTCTCCCTCCCCAAGCTATCTCTCTCTCTCGCTTCTCTCCCCAAGCCTGGTCTCTCTCTCGCTCCCCTCCACAAGCTCTCTCTCTATCCTCCCCAAGCTCTTTCTCTCTCTCTCTCTCTCTACCCCTCCCCAAGCTCTCTCTCCCCTCCCCAAGCTCTCTCTCTCCCCTCCCCAAGCTCTTTCTCTCTCTCTCTCTCTCTCTCCCCCGCCCCAAGCTCTCGTTCTCTCTCCCCAAGCTCTCTCGCTCTCTCTCTCCCCTCCCCAAGCTCTCTCGCTCTCTCTTTCCCCTCCCCAAGCTCTCTCGCTCTCTCTCTCCCCTACCCAAGTTCTCGCTCTCTTTCACCCCTCCCCAAGTTCTTGCTCTCTTTTTCCCTCCCCAAGCATTCGCTCTCTCTCTCTCCACCCTCCCCAAGCTCTCTCTCTCTCTCTCCCCTCCCCAAGCTCTCTCTCTCTCTCTCCCCTCCACAAACTCTCTCTCTCTCTCCCATCCCCAAGCTCTCTCTCTCTCTCTCTCGCATCCCCAAGCTCTCTCTCACTCTCCACTCCACAAGCTCTGTCTCTCTCTCTCCCCTCCCCAAGCTCTCTCTCTCTCTCTCATCCCCAAGCTCTCTCTCTCTCTCCCGCTCCCCTCCCCAAGCTCTCTCTCTCTCTCTCTTCCCTCACCAAGCTCTCTCTCTCCCCTCCCCAAGCTCCCTCTCTCTCTCTACCCTCCCGAAGCTCCCCCTCTCTCTCTCCCATACCCAAGCTCTCTCTCACATCCCCAAGCTCTCTCTCACTCTCCACTCCACAAGCTCTGTCTCTCTCTCTCCCCTCCCCAAGCTCTCTCTCTCCCTCTCATCCCCAAGATCTCTCTCCCGCTCCCCTCCCCAAGCTCTCTCTCTCTCTCTCTTCCCTCACCAAGCTCTCTCTCTCCCCTCCCCAAGCTCCCTCTCTCTCTCTACCCTCCCGAAGCTCCCCCTCTCTCTCTCCCCTCCCCAAGCTCGCTCTCTCTCTCCCCTCCCCAAGCTCTCTCTCTCTGTCCCCTCCCCAAGCTCTCCCTCTCTCTCCCCCTCCCCAAGCTCTTTCTCTCTCTCTCTCGCTCCCCAAGCTCTCGCTCTCTCCCCCCTCCCCAAGCTTTCTCTCTCTCTTCCTCTCTCTTTCTCTCTCGCTCTGTCTCTGCCCTCCCCAAGCTCTTCCTCTCTCTTCCCTCCCCAAACTCTCTCTGCTCCCCACAACCCTGCTCTCTCTCTTGCTCCCCTCCCCAAACTCTCTCTCCCCCCTCTCCAAGCTCTTTCTCTCTCTCCCTCGCCAAGCTCTCGCTCTCTCTATCGCTTCCCCAAGCTCTCTCGCTCTCTCTCTCCCCTCCCCAAGCTCTCTCGTTCTCTCTCTCCCCTCCCCAAGCTCTTTTTCTCTCTCCCCCTCCCCAAGCTCTCTCGCTCTTTCTCTACCCTCCCCAAGCTCACTCTCCCCTCCCCAAGCTCTTTCTCTCTCTCTCTCTCTCCCCCTCCCCAAGCTCTCGTTCTCTCTCACCAAGCTCTCTCGCTCTCTCTCCCCTCCCCAAGCTCTCTCGCTCCCTCTTTCCCCTCCCCAAGCTCTCTCGCTCTCTCTCTCCCCTACCCAAGCTCTCGCTCTCTCTCACCCCTCCCCAAGTTCTTGCTCTCTCTTTCTCATCCCCAAGCTATCGCTCACTCTCTCCCCTCCCCAAGCTCTCGTTCTCTCTCCCCAAGCTCTCTCGCCCCTCCCCAAGCTCTCTCGTTCTCTCTCTCCCCTTCCCAAGCTCTCTCGCTCTCTCTATCCCCTCCCCAAGCTCTCTCGCTCCCTCTTTCCACTCCCCAAGCTCTCTCGCTCTCTATCTCCCCTACCCAAGCTCTCGCTCTCTCTCATCCCTCCCCAAGTTCTTGCTCTCTCTTTCCCATCCCCAAGCTCTCGCTCTCTCCCCTCCCCAAGCTCTCGCTCTCTCTCTCCCCTTCCCACGCTCTCACTCTCTCTCTCCCCTCCCCAAGCTCTCGTTCTCTCTCCTCAAGCTCTCTCCCTCTCTCCCCCCTCCCCAAGCTCTCTCTCTCTCTCTCCCCCCTCCCCAAGCTCTCTCTCTCTCTCTGTCCCCTCCCCAAACTCTCTCTCTCTCCCCCCTCCCCAAACTCTCTCTCTCTGTCCCCTCCCCAAGCTCTCTCGCTCTTTCTCTACCCTCCACAAGCTCTCTCGCTTCCCTCCCCAAGCTCTCTCGCTCTCTCTTTCCCCTCCTCAAGCACTCTGGCTCTCTCTCTCCCCCGTCCCCAAGCTCTCTCTCTTTCTCCCCTCCCCAAGCTCTCTCTCTCTCTCTCCCCTCCCCAAGCTCGCTCTCTCTCCCCTCCCCAAGCTCGCTCTCTCTCCTCCCCAAGCTATCTCTCTCTCTCGCTTCTCTCCCCCTCTCTCCCCTCCCCAAGCTCGCTCTCTCTCTCTCCCCTCCCCAAGCTCTCTCTCTCCCCTCCCAAGCTCTCTCTCAGTCCCATCCTCAAGCTCTTTCTCTCTCTCTCTCTCTCTCCCACCCCCAATTCTCTCTGTCTCCCCTCCCCAAGCTCTCTCTCTCACTCTCTCCCCTCCCCAAGCTCTCTCTCTCTCCCCTCCCCAAGCTCTCTCTTTCTCTCTCCCCTCCACAAGCTCTCTCTCTCTCTCTCTCCCCCCTCCCCAAGCTCTCTCTCTCTCTCTCTCCCCTCCACAAGCTCTCTCTCTCTCTCTCCCCCCTCCCCAAGCTCTCTCTCTCTCCCCTCCCCAAGCTCTCTGTCTCTCTCTCTCCCCCCTCCCCAAGCTCTCTCCCTCTCCTATCCCCAAGCTCTCGCTCTCTCTCTCTCTCGCATCCCCAAGCACTTTCCACTCCACAAGCTCTGTCTCTCTTTCTCCCCTCCCCAAGCTCTCTCTCTCTCTCTCATCCCCAAGCTCTCTCTCTCTCTCCCGCTCCCCAAGCTCTCTCTCTCTCTCTCTTCCCATATCAAGCTCTCTCTCTCCCCTCCCCAAGCTCTCTCTCTCTCTCTACCCTCCCGAAGCTCCCCCTCTCTCTCTCCCATCCCCAAGCTCTCTCTCTCTCTCGCATCCCCAAGCTCTCTCTCACTCTCCACTCCACAAGCTCTGTCTCTCTCTCTCCCCTCCCCAAGCTCTCTCTCTCTCCCTCTCTCATCCCCAAGCTCTCTCTCTCTCTCCCGCTCCCCTCCCCAAGCTCTCTCTCTCTCTCTCTTCCCTCACCAAGCTCTCTCTCTCCCCTCCCCAAGCTCCCTCTCTCTCTCAATCCTCCCGAAGCTCCCCCTCTCTCTCTCCCCTCCCCAAGCTCGCTCTCTCTCTCCCCTCCCCAAGCTCTCTCTCTCTGTCCCCTCCCCAAGCTCTCCCTCTCTCTCCCCTCCCCAAGCTCTTTCTCTCTCTCTCTCGCTCCCCAAGCTCTCGCTCTCTCCCCCCTCCCCAAGCTCTCTCGCACTGTCTCTCCCTTCCGCAAGCTCTCTCGTTCTCTCTCTCTCCCCTCCCCAAGCTCTCTCTCTCTCTCTGTCCCCTCCCCAAGCTCTCTCGCTCTTTCTTTACCCTCCCCAAGCTCTCTCGCTCTCTCTTTCCCCTTCTCAAGCTCTCTCGCTCTCTCTCTCCCCCGTCCCCAAGCTCTCTCTCTCTCTCCCCTCCCCAAGCTCGCTCTCTCTCTCTCTCCCCTCCCCAGCTCGCGCTCTCCCCTCCCCAAGCTCTCCCTCTCGCTCCCCTCCCCATGCTCTCCCTCTCTCTCCCCTCCCCAAGCTCTCCCTCTCTCTCCCCACAAGCTCTCCCCACCCAAGCTCTCTCTCTCTCACCCCCCCACCACCACCCGCGCGAGCACTCTCTCTCTCTCCCCTCCCCAAGCTCTCTCTCTCCCCTCCCAAGCTTTTTCTCTCTCTCTCTCTCCCCCTCCCCAAGCTCTCGTTCTCTCTCCCCGAGCTCTCTCGCTCTCTCTCTCCCCTACCCAAGCTCTCGCTCTCTCTCACCACTCCCCAAGTTCTTGCTCTCTCTCTCCTCTCCCCAAGCTCTCGCTCTCTCACTCCCCTTCCCAAGCTCTCTTGTTCTTCCTCTATCCTCCCCAAGCTCTCTCGCTTCCTTCCCCAAGCTCTCTCGCTCTCTCTCTCCCCTCCCCAAGCTCTCTCGCTCTCTCTCTCTACTCCCCAAGCTCTCTTGTTCTCTCTCTCCCCTCCCCAAGCTCTGTCGCTCTCTCTCCCCTCCTCAAGCTCTCTCGCTCTCTCTCTCGCCTCCCAAGCTCTCTTGCTCTCTCTCTCCTCCCCAAGCTCTGAGGCTCGCTCACTCCCCTCCCCAAGCTCTCTCGCTCTCTCTCTCCCCTCCCCAAGCTCGCTCTCTCTCTCCCCTCCCCAAGCTCGCTATCTCTCTCTCCCCTCCCCAAGCTCGCTCTCTCTCTCTCCCCTCCCCAAGCTCGCTCTCTCTCTCTCCCCTCCCCAAGTTCGCTCTCTCTCTCTCCCCTCCCCAAGCTCGCTATCTCTCTCTCCCCTCCCCAAGCTTTCTCTCTCTCTCTCTCTCTTTCTCTCTCGCTCTGTCTCTGCCCTCCCCAAGCTCTTCCTCTCTCTCCCCTCCCCAAACTCTCTCTGCTCCCCGCAACCCTGCTCTCTCTCTCGCTCCCCTCCCCAAACTCTCTCTCCCCCCTCTCCAAGCTCTTTCTCTCTCTCCCTCGCCAAGCTCTCGCTCTCTCTCTCCCCTCCCCAAGCTCTCTCGTTCTCTCTCTCCCCTCCCCTAGCTCTCTCGCTCTTTCTCTACCCTCCCCAAGCTCACTCTCCCCTCCCCAAGCTCTTTCTCTCTCTCTCTCTCTCCCCCTCCCCAAGCTCTCGTTCTCTCTCTCCAAGCTCTCTCGCTCCCTCTTTCCCCTACCCAAGCTCTCTCGCTCTCTCACTCCCCTACCCAAGCTCTCGCTCTCTCTCACCCCTCCCCAAGTTCTTGCTCTCTCTTTCTCATCCCCAAGCTCTCGCTCACTCTCTCCCCTCCCCAAGCTCTCGTTCTCTCTCCCCAAGCTCTCTCGCCCCTCCCCAAGCTCTCTCGCTCTCTCTCTCCCCTCCCCAAGCTCTCTCGCTCTCTCTCTCCCCTTCCCAAGCTCTCTCTCTCCCTCCTCCCCAAGCTCTCTCTCTCTCCCCCCCTCCAAGCTCTCTCTCTCTCTCTCTCTCCCCCCTCCCCAAACTCTCTCTCTCTCTCTCTCCCCCCTCCCCAAACTCTCTCTCTCTCTGTCCCCTCCCCAAGCTCTCTTGCTCTTTCTCTAGCCTCCCCAAGCTCTCTCGCTTCCCTCCTCAAGCTCTCTCGCTCTCTTTCCTCTCCTCAAGCACTCTGCTCTCTCTCTCCCCCCTCCCCAAGCTCTCTCTCTCTCTCTCCCCTCCCCAAGCTCGCTCTCTCTCTCCCCTCCCCAAGCTCTCCCTCTCTCTCCCCACAATCTCTCCCCACCCAAGCTCTCTCTCTCTCGCCCACCCCCTCACCCGCGCCAGCTCTCTCTCTCTCCCCTCCCCAAACTCTTTCTCTCTCTCTCTCCCCTCCCCAAGCCTGGTCTCTCTCTCGCACAACGCCCCAAGCTCTCTCTCTATCCTCCCCAAGCTCTTTCTCTCTCTCTCTCCCCCTCCCCATGCTCTCTCTCTCCCCTCCCCAAGCTCTCTCTCTCCCCTCCCCAAGCTCTCTCTCTCTCCCCTCCCCAAGCTCTTTCTCTCTCTCTCTCTCTCTCCCCCTCCCCAAGCTCTCGTTCTCTCTCCCCAAGCTCTCTCGCTCTCTCTCTCCCCTCCCCAAGCTCTCTCGCTCTCTCTTTCCCCTCCCCAAGCTCTGTCGCTCTCTCTCTCCCCAACCCATGCTCTCGCTCTCTCTCACCCCTCCCCAAGTTCTTGCTCTCTCTTTCCCCTCCCCAAGCCCTCGCTCTCTCTCTCTCCCCCCTCCCCAAGCTCTCTCTCTCTCTGTCCCCTCCCCAAGCTCTCTCACTCTCCCCCACCCCAAACTCTCTCTCCCCTCTCCAAGCTCTCTCTCTCGCTCCCCTCCCAATGCTCCCCCTCTCTCTCTCCGCTCCCCAAGCTCGCACTCTCTCTCCCCTCCCCAAGCTATCTCTCTCTCTCGCTTCTCTCCCCCTCTCTCCCCTCCCCATGCTCTCCCTCTCTCTTCCCTCCCCAAACTATCTCTCTCTCTCACTTCTCTCCCCCTCTCTCCCCTCCCCAAGCTCGCTCTCTCTCTCACCCCTCCCCAAGCTCTCTCTCTCTCTCCCCTCCCCATGCTCCCCCTCTCTCTCTCCCCTCCCCAAGCCATCTCTCTCTCTTGCTTCTCTCCCCCTCTCTCCCCTCCCCATGCTCTCCCTCTCTCTCCCCTCCCCAAGCTTTCTCTCTCTCTCTCTCTCTCTCTCTCTCTCTCTCGCTCTGTCTCTGCCGTCCCCAAACTCTCTCTGCTCCCCGCAACCCTGCTCTCTCTCTCGCTCCCCTCCCCAAACTCTCTCTCTCCGCTCCCCAAGCTCTCTCGTTCTCTCTCTCCCCTCCCCAAGCTCTTTCTCTCTCTCCCTCGCCAAGCTCTCGCTCTCTCTCCCCCTCCCCAAGCTCTCTTGCTCTCTCTCCCCTCCCCAAGCTCTCGTTCTCTCTCCCCAAGCTCTCTCGCTCTCTCTCACCCCTCCCCAAGTTCTTGCTCTCTCTCTCCTTTCCCCAAGCTCTCTCTCTCTAAGCTCTCTCTCTCTCCCTCCTCCCCAATCTCTCTCTCTCTTCCCCCTCCCCAAGCTCTCTCTCTCGCTCCCCCCCTCCCCAAGCTCTCTCTCTCTCTCTCTGTCCCCTCCCCAAGCTCTCTTTCTTTCCCCCCTCCCCAAACTCACTCTCTCTGTCCCCTCCCCAAGCTCGCTATCTCTCTCTCCCCTCCCCAAGCTTTCTCTCTCTCTCTCTTTCTCTCTCGCTCTCTCTCTCCCCTCCCCAAGCTCTCTCTCACTCTCCCCCTCCCCAAGCTCTCTCGCTCTCCCTCTCCCCTCCCCAAGCTCACTCTCTCCTCTCCTCAAGCTCACTCTCTCCCCTCCCCAAGCTCTTTCTCTCTCCCCAAGCTCTCTCGCTCTCTCTCTCCCCTCCCCAAGCTCTCTCGCTCCCTCTTTCCCCTCCCCAAGCTCTCTCGCTCTCTCTCTCCCCTACCCAAGCTCTCGCTCTCTCTCACCCCTCCCCAAGTTCTTGCACTCTCTTTCCCATCCCCAAGCTCTCGCTCTCTCTCTCCCCTCCCCAAGCTCTCGCTCTCTCTCTCCCCTCCCCAAGCTCTCGCTCTCTCTCCCCTCCCCAAGCTCTCGTTCTCTCTCCCCAAGCTCTCTCGCTCTCTCTCACCCCTCCCCAAGTTCTTGCTCTCTCTCTCCTTTCCCCAAGCTCTCTCTCTCTAAGCTCTCTCTCTCTCCCTCCTCCCCAATCTCTCTCTCTCTTCCCCCTCCCCAAGCTCTCTCTCTCGCTCCCCCCCTCCCCAAGCTCTCTCTCTCTCTCTCTCTGTCCCCTCCCCAAGCTCTCTTTCTTTCCCCCCTCCCCAAACTCACTCTCTCTGTCCCCTCCCCAAGCTCGCTATCTCTCTCTCCCCTCCCCAAGCTTTCTCTCTCTCTCTCTCTCTTTCTCTCTCGCTCTGTCTCTGACCTCCCCAAGCTCTTCCTCTCTCTCCCCTCCCCAAACTCTCTCTGCTCCCCGCAACCCTGCTCTCTCTCTCGCTCCCCTCCCCAAATTCTCTCTCCCCCCTCTCCAAGCTCTTTCTCTCTCTCCCTCGCCAAGCTCTCGCTCTCTCTATCGCTTCCCCAAGCTCTCTCGTTCTCTCTCTCCCCTCCCCAAGCTCTTTCTCTCTCTCCCCCTCCCCAAGCTCTCTCGCTCTCTCTCTCCCCTCCCCAAGCTCTCTCGCTCTTTCTCTACCCTCCCCAAGCTCACTCTCCCCTCCCCAAGCTCTCTCGCTCTTTCTCTACCCTCCCCAAGCTCACTCTCCCCTCCCCAAGCTCTTTCTCTCTCTCTCTCTCTCCCCCTCCCCAAGCTCTCGTTCTCTCTCAGCAAGCTCTCTCGCTCTCTCTCCCCTCCCCAAGCTCTCTCGCTCCCTCTTTCCCCTCCCCAAGCTCTCTCGCTCTCTCTCTCCCCTACCCAAGCTCTCGCTCTCTCTCACCCCTCCCCAAGTTCTTGCTCTCTCTTTCTCATCCCCAAGCTCTCGCTCACTCTCTCCCCTCCCCAAGCTCTCTCACTCTCCCCCACCCCAAACTCTCTCTCCCCTCTCCAAGCTCTCTCTCTCGCTCCCCTCCCAATGCTCCCCCTCTCTCTCTCCGTTCCCCAAGCTCGCACTCTCTCTCCCCTCCCCAAGCTATCTCTCTCTCTCGCTTCTCTCCCCCTCTCTCCCCTCCCCATGCTCTCCCTCTCTCTCCCCTCCCCAAACTATCTCTCTCTCTCACTTCTCTCCCCCTCTCTCCCCTCCCCAAGCTCGCTCTCTCTCTCTCCCCTCCCCAAGCTCTCTCTCTCTCTCCCCTCCCCATGCTCCCCCTCTCTCTCTCCGCTCCCCAAGCTCTCTCTCTCTCTCCCCTCCCCAAGCTATCTCTCTCTCTCGCTTCTCTCCCCCTCTCTCCCCTCCCCATGCTCTCCCTCTCTCTCCCCTCCCCAAGCTTTCTCTCTCTCTCTCTCTCTTTCTCTCTCGCTCTGTCTCTGCCGCCCCCAAGCTCTTCCTCTCTCTCCCCTCCCCAAACTCTCTCTGCTCCCCGCAACCCTGCTCTCTCTCTCGCTCCCCTCCCCAAACTCTCTCTCTCCGCTCCCCAAGCTCTCTCGTTCTCTCTCTCTCCCCCTCCCCAAGCTCTTTCTCTCTCTCCCTCGCCAAGCTCTCGCTCTCTCTCCCCCTCCCCAAGCTCTCTTGCTCTCTCTCACCTCCCCACGCTCTCTCGTTCTCTCTCTCCCCTCTCCAAGCTCTCTCTCACTCTCCCCCTCCCCAAGCTCTCTCGCTCTCCCTCTCCCCTCCCCAAGCTCACTCTCTCCTCTCCTCAAGCTCACTCTCTCCCCTCCCCAAGCTCTTTCTCTCTCCCCAAGCTCTCTCGCTCTCTCTCTCCCCTCCCCAAGCTCTCTCGCTCCCTCTTTCCCCTCCCCAAGCTCTCTCGCTCTCTCTCTCCCCTACCCAAGCTCTCGCTCTCTCTCACCCCTCCCCAAGTTCTTGCACTCTCTTTCCCATCCCCAAGCTCTCGCTCTCTCTCTCCCCTCCCCAAGCTCTCGCTCTCTCTCTCCCCTCCCCAAGCTCTCGCTCTCTCTCCCCTCCCCAAGCTCTCGTTCTCTCTCCCCAAGCTCTCTCGCTCTCTCTCACCCCTCCCCAAGTTCTTGCTCTCTCTCTCCTTTCCCCAAGCTCTCTCTCTCTAAGCTCTCTCTCTCTCCCTCCTCCCCAATCTCTCTCCCTCTCTCCCCCCTCCCCAAGCTCTCTCTCTCTCTCTCCCCCCTCCCCAAGCTCTCTCTCTCTCTCTCTGTCCCCTCCCCAAGCTCTCTTTCTTTCCCCCCTCCCCAAACTCACTCTCTCTGTCCCCTCCCCAAGCTCTCTCGCTCTTTCTCTACCCTCCACAAGCTCTCTCGCTTCCCTCCCCAAGCTCTCTCGCTCTCTCTTTCCCCTCCTCAAGCACTCTGGCTCTCTCTCTCCCCCGTCCCCAAGCTCTCTCTCTCTCTCCCCTCCCAAGCTCGATCTCTCTCTCTCTCTCTCCCTCCTTCCCAAGCTCTCTCTCTCTCCCCCCTCCCCAAGCTCACTCTCTCTCTCCCCTCCCCAAGCTCGCTCTCTCTCTCCCCTTCCCAAGCTCTCTCTCTTCCCTCCCCAAGCCTGTTCCCTCTCTCTCCAATCCCCAAGCTCTCTCTCGCTCCCCTCCCCAAGCTCTCTCTTTCCCCTCCCCAAGCGCTCGCTCTCTCTCTCCCTCCTCCCCAAGCTCTCGCTCTCTCTCTCTCCCTCCTCCCCAAGCTCTCTCTCTCTCCCCCCTCCCCAAGCTCTCTTTCTCTCTCCCCCCACCTCAAGCTCTCTCTCTCTCTCTCTGTCCCTTCCCCAAGCTCTCTCTCTCTCTGTCCCCTCCCCAAGTTCTCTCTCTCTCCCCCGTCCCCAAGCTCTCTCTCTCTCTCCCCTCCCCAAGCTCGCTCTCTCTCCCCTCCCCAAGCTATCTCTCTCTCTCGCTTCTCTCCCCCTCTCTCCCCTCCCCAAGCTCGCTCTCTCTCTCTCCCCTCCCCAAGCTCTCTCTTTCTCTCTCCCCTCCCGAGCTCTCTCTCCCTCCCATCCTCAAGCTCTTTCTCTCTCTCTCTCTCTCTCTCTCTCTCTCTCTCTCTCTCCCATCCCCAATTCTCTCTGTCTCCCCTCCCCAAGCTCTCTCTCTCTCTCTCCCCCCTCCCCAAGCTCTCTCTCTCTCTCTCCCCTCCACAAGCTCTCTCTCTCTCTCTCTCGCATCCCCAAGCTCTCTCTCACTCTCCACTCCACAAGCTCTGTCTCTCTCTCTCCCCTCCCCAAGCTCTGTCTCCCCCCTCCCCAAGCTCGCTCTCTCTCTCCCCTCCCCAAGCTCTCTCGTTCTCTCTCTCCCCTCCCCAAGCTCTCTCTCACTCTCCCCCTCCCCAAGCTCTCTCGCTCTCTCTCTACCCTCCCCAAGCTCACTCTCTCCTCTCCTCAAGCTCACTCTCTCCCCTCCCCAAGCTCTTTCTCTCTCCCAAAGCTCTCTCGCTCTCTCTCTCCCCTCCCCAAGCTCTCTCGCTCCCTCTTTTCCCTCCCCAAGCTCTCTCGCTCTCTCTCTCCCCTACCCAAGCTCTCGCTCTCTCTCACCCCTCCCCAAGTTCTTGCTCTCTCTTTCCCATCCCCAAGCTCTCGCTCTCTCTCTCCCCTCCCCAAGCTCTCGCTCTCTCTCTCCCCTCCCCAAGCTCTCGCTCTCTCTCCCTCCTCCCCAAGCTCTCTCTCTCTCCCCCCTCCCCAAGCTCTCTTTCTCTCTCCCCCCACCCCAAGCTCTCTCTCTCTCTCTCTGTCCCTTCCCCAAGCTCTCTCTCTCTCTGTCCCCTCCCCAAGTTCTCTCTCTCTCCCCCGTCCCCAAGCTCTCTCTCTCTCTCCCCTCCCCAAGCTCGCTCTCTCTCCCCTCCCCAAGCTATCTCTCTCTCTCGCTTCTCTCCCCCTCTCTCCCCTCCCCAAGCTCGCTCTCTCTCTCTCCCCTCCCCAAGCTCTCTCTCTCTCTCCCCTCCCAAGCTCTCTCTCACTCCCATCCTCAAGCTCTTTCTCTCTCTCTCTCTCTCTCTCTCTCTCTCTCTCCCATCCCCAATTCTCTCTGTCTCCCCTCCCCAAGCTCTCTCTCTCTCTCTCCCCCCTCCCCAAGCTCTCTCTCTCTCCCCTCCCCAAGCTCTCTCTCTCTCTCTCCCCTCCACAAGCTCTCTCTCTCTCTCTCTTGCATCCCCAAGCTCACTCTCACTCTCCACTCCACAAGCTCAGTCTCTCTCTCTCCCCTCCCCAAGCTCTGTCTCCCCCCTCCCCAAGCTCTCTCTCTCTCTCCCCTCCCCAAGCTCTCTCGTTCTCTCTCTCCCCTCCCCAAGCTCTCTCTCACTCTCCCCCTCCCCAAGCTCTCTCTCTCTCTCTCTTCCCTCACCAAGCTCTCTCTCTCCCCTCCCCAAGCTCCCTCTCTCTCTCTACCCTCCCGCAGCTCCCCCTCTCTCTCTCCCCTCCCCAAGCTCTCCCTCTCTCCCCTCTCCAAGCTCTCTCTCTCCCCTCCCCAAGTTCTTTCTCTCTCTCTCTCGATCCCCAAGCTCTCGCTCTCTCCCCCTCCCCAAGCTCTCTCGCACTCTCTCTCCCTTCCGCAAGCTCTCTCGCTCTCTCTCCTCTCCCAAAGCACTCTCGCTCTCTCACCCCTCCCCAAGCTCTCTCGTTCTCTCTCAATCCCCTCCCCAAGCTCTCTCGTTCTCTCTCACTCCCCTCCCCAAGCTCTCTCTCTCTCCCCACCCCTCTACAAGCTCTCTCTCTCTCTCCCCCCTCCCCAAGCTCTCTCTCTCTCTCTCTGTCCCCTCCCCAAGCTCTCTCGCTCTTTCTCTCCCCTCCCCAAGCTCTCTCGCTCTCTCTTTCCCCTCCTCAAGCTCTCTAGCTCTCTCTCTCCCCCGTCCCCAAGCTCACTCTCTCTCTCCCCTCCCCAAGCTCTCCCTCTCTCTCCCCTCCCCATGCTCTCCCTCTCTCTCCCCTCCCCAAGCTCTCCCTCTCTCTCCCCACAAGCTCTCCCCACCCAAGCTCTCTCTCTCTCGCCCCCACCACCACCCGCGCCAGCTCTCTCTCTCTCTCTCTCTCCCCTCCCCAAGCTCTCTCTCCCCTCCCAAGCTTTTTCTCTCTCTCTCTCTCCCCCATCCCAAGCTCTCGTTCTCTCTCCCCGAGCTCTCTCGCTCTCTCTCTCTCCCCTACCCAAGCTCTCGCTCTCTCTCACCCCTCCCCAAGTTCTTGCTCTCTCTCTCCTCTCCCCAAGCTCTCGCTCTCTCTCCCCCTTCCCAAACTCTCTCTCCCTCCTCCCCAAGCTCTCTCTCTCTCCCCCCTCCCCAAGCTCTCGCTCTCTCTCCCCCCTCCCCAAGCTCTCTTGCTCTTCCTCTACCCTCCCCAAGCTCTCTCGCTTCCCTCCCCAAGCTCTCTCGCTCTTTCTCTCCCCTCCCCAGGCTCTCTCGCTCTCTCTCTCCGCTCCCCAAGCCTGCTCTCTCTCTCGCTCCCCTCCCCAAGCTCTTTCTCTCTCTGTCTCCCTCGCCAAGCTCTCTTGCTCTCTCTCCCCTCCCCAAGCTCTCTTGTCCTCTCTCTCCCCTCCCCAAGCTCTGTCGATCTCTCTCCCCTCCCCAAGCTCTCTCGCTCTCTCTCTCGCCTCCCAAGCTCTATTGCTCTCTCTCTCCTCCCCAAGCTCTGTCGCTCGCTCTCTCCCCTCCCCAAGCTCTGAGGCTCGCTCACTCCCCTCCCCAAGCTCTCTCGCTCTCTCTCTCCCCTCCCCAAGCTCGCTCTCTCTCTCCCCTCCCCAAGCTCGCTCTCTCTCTTTCCCCTCCCCAAGCTCGCTCTCTCTCTCTCCCCTCCCCAAGCTCGCTCTCTCTCTCTCCCCTCCCCAAGCTCGCTCTCTCTCTCTCCCCTCCCCAAGCTCGCTCTCTCTCTCTCCACTCCCCAAGCTCGCTCTCTCCTGCCTCCCCAAACTCTCTCTCTCTCCCCTCCCCAAGCTTTCTCTCTTTCTCTCTCTCTTTCTCTCTCGCTCTGTCTCTGCCCTCCCCAAGCTCTTGCTCTCTCTCCCCTCCCCAAACTCTCTCTCTCCCCTCGCCAAGCACTCGCTCTCTCCCCCCTCCCCAAGCTCTCTCTCTCTCTCTCCCCCCTCCCCAAACTCTCTCTCTCTCTGTCCCCTCCCCAAGCTCTCTTGCTCTTTCTCTAGCCTCCCCAAGCTCTCTCGCTTCCCTCCTCAAGCTCTCTCGCTCTCTCTTTCCCCTCCTCAAGCACTCTGGCTCTCTCTCTCCCCCCACCCCAAGCTCTCTCTCTCTCTCCCCTCCCCAAGCTCGCTCTCTCTCTCCCCTCCCCAAGCTATCTCTCTCTCTCGCTTCTCTCCCCCTCTCTCCCCTCCCCATGCTCTCCCTCTCTCTCCCCTCCCCAAGCTCTCCCTCTCTCTCCCCACAAGCTCTCCCCACCCAAGCTCTCTCTCTCTCGCCCACCCCCCCACCCGCGCCAGCTCTCTCTCTCTCTCCCCTCCCCAAAATCTTTCTCTCTCTCTCTCTCTCCTCTCCCCAAGCCTGCTCTCTCTCTCCCCTCCCATAGCCTAGTCTCTCTCTCTCTCCCCTCCCCAAGCCTGGTTTCTTTCTCGCACAACTCCCCAAGCTCTCTCTCTATCCTCCCCAAGCTCTTTCTCTCTCTTCTCTCTCTCCCCCTCCCCAAGCTCTCTCTCTCCCCTCCCCAAGCTCTCTCTCTCCCCTCCCCAAGCTCTTTCTCTCTCTCTCTCTCTCTCCCCCTCCCCAAGCTCTCGTTCTCTCTCCCCAAGCTCTCTCGCTCTCTCTCTCCCCTCCCCAAGCTCTCTCGCTCTCTCTCTCGCCTCCCCAAGCTCTCTCGCTCTCTCTATCCCCTCCCCAAGCTCTCTCGCTCTCCCTCACCCCTCCCCAAGTTCTTGCTCTCTCTCTCCTCTCCCCAAGCTCTCGCTTTCTCCCCTTCCCAAACTCTCTCTCTCCCTCCTCCCCAAGCTCTCTCTCTCTCTCCCCCTCCCCAAGCTCTCTCTCTCTCTCCCCCCTCCCCAAACTCTCTCTCTCTCTGTCCCCTCCCCAAGCTCTCTTGCTCTTTCTCTAGCCTCCCCAAGCTCTCTCGCTTCCCTGCTCAAGCTCTCTCGCTCTCTCTTTCCCCTCCTCAAGCACTCTGGCTCTCTCTCTCCCCCCTCCCCAAGCTCTCTCTCTCTCTCCCCTCCCCAAGCTCGCTCTCTCTCTCCCCTCCCCAAGCTATCTCTCTCTCTCGCTTCTCTCCCCCTCTCTCCCTTCTCTCCCCCTCTCTCCCCTCCCCATGCTCTCCCTCTCTCTCCCCTCCCCAAGCTCTCCCTCTCTCTCCCCACAAGCTCTCCCCACCCAAGCTCTCTCTCTCTCGCCCACCCCCCCCACCTGCGCCAGCTCTCTCTCTCTCCCCTCCCCAAACTCTTTCTCTCTCTCTCCCTCCTCTCCCCAAGCCTGCTCTCTCTCTCCCCTCCCCAAGCCTAGTCTCTCTCTCTCTCCCCTCCCCAAGCCTGGTCTCCCTCTCGCACAACTCCCCAAGCTCTCTCTCTATCCTCCCCAAGCTCTTTCTCTCTCTCTCTCTCTCTCCCCCTCCCCAAGCTCTCTCTCTCCCCTCCCCAAGCTCTCTCTCTCCCCTCCCCAAGCTCTCTCTCTCCCCTCCCCAAGCACTTTCTCTCTCTCTCTCTCTCTCTCTCCCCCTCCCCAAGCTCTCGTTCTCTCTCTCCAAGCTCTCTCGCTCTCTCTCACCCCTCCCCAAGTTCTTGCTCTCTCTTTCACCTCCCCAAGCTCTCGCTCTCTCTCTCTCCCCCCTCCCCAAGCTCTCTCTCTCTCTGTCCCCTCCCCAAGCTCTCTCACTCTCCCCCACCCCAAACTCTCTCTCCCCTCCCCAAGCTCTCTCTCTCTCTCCCCTCCCCATGCTCCCCCTCCCTCTCTCCGCTCCCCAAGCTCTTCCTCTCTCTCCCCTCCCCAAACTCTCTCTGCTCCCCGCAACCCTGCTCTCTCTCTCGCTCCCCTCCCCAAACTCTCTCTCTCCCCTCCCCAAGCTCTCTCGTTCTCTCTTTCCCCTCCCCAAGCTCTTTCTCTCTCTCCCTCGCCAAGCTCTCGCTCTCTCTCCCCCTCCCCAAGCTCTCTTGCTCTCTCTCCCCTCCCCAACCTCTCTCGCTCTCTCTCTACCCTCCCCAAGCTCACTCTCTCCCCTCCTCAAGCTCACTCTCTCCCCTCCCCAAGCTCCTTCTCTCTCCCCAAGCTCTCTCGCTCTCTCTCTCCCCTCCCCAAGCTCTCTCGCTCCCTCTTTCCCCTCCCCAAGCTCTCCCGCTCTCTCTCTCCCCTACCCAAGCTCTCGCTCTCTCTCTCCTCTCCCCAAGCTCTCTCTCTCCCCTTCCCAAGCTCTCTCGCTCTCTCTCTCCCCTCCCCAAGCTCTCGCTCTCTCTCCCCTCCCCAAGCTCTCTCGCTCTCTCTCACCCCTCCCCAAGTTCTTGCTCTCTCTCTCCTCTCCCCAAGCTCTCTCTCTCCCCTTCCCAAGCTCTCTCTCTCTCCCTCCTCCCCAATCTCTCTCTCTCTCCCCCCTCCCCAAGCTCTCTCTCTCTCTCTGTCCCCTCCACAAGCTCTCTCGCTTCCCTCCCCAAGCTCTCTCGCTCTCTCTTTCCCCTCCTCAAGCACTCTGGCTCTCTCTCTCCCCCGTCCCCAAGCTCTCTCTCTCTCTCCCCTCCCCATGCTCGCTCTCTCTCTCCCTCCTCTCCCCAAGCTCGCTCTCTCTCCTCCCCAAGCTATCTCCCTCTCTCGCTTCTCTCCCCCTCTCTCCCCTCCACATGCTCTCCCTCTCTCTCCCCTCCCCAAGCTCTCCCTCTCTCTCCCCACAAGCTCTCCCCACCCAAGCTCTCTCTCTCCCGCGCCCACCACCCCCCCAACCGCGCCAGCTCTCTCTCTCTCCCCTCCCCAAACTCTTTCTCTCTCTCTCTCCTCTCCCCAAGCCTGCTCTCTCTCTCACTCCCCTCCCCAAGCCTGGTCTCTTTCTCGCTCCCCTCCCCAAGCTCTCTCTCTCCCCTCCCCAAGCTCTCTCTCCCCCCTCCCCAATCTCTTTCTCTCTCTCTCTCTCTCCCCCTCCCCAAGATCTCGTTCTCTCTCCCCAAGCTCTCGCGGTCTCTCTCTCCCCTCCCCAAGCTCTCTCGCTCTCTCTTTCCCCTCCCTAAGCTCTCTCGCTCTCTCTCTCCCCTACCCATGCACTCGCTCTCTCTCACCACTCCCCAAGTTCTTGCTCTCTCTTTCCCTTCCCCAAGCTCTCGCTCTCTCTCTCTCCCCTCCCCAAGCTCTCGCTCTTTCTCTCCCCTCCCCAAGCTCTTTCTCTCTCTCTCTCTCTCGCTCCCACCTCCCCAAGCTCTCTCTCTCTCCCCCCTCCCCAAGCTCTCTCTCTCTCTCCCCTCCCCAAGCTCCCCCGCTCTCTCTCCCCCCTCCCCAAGCTCGCTCTCTCTCTCCCCTTCCCAAGTTTTCTCTCTCCCCCACCCCAAACTCTCTCTCTCTCTCCCCTCCCCAAGCTCTCGTTCTCTCTCCCCAAGCTCTCTCGCTCTGTCTCACCCCTCCCCAAGTTCTTGCTCTCTCTCTCCTTTCCCCAAGCTCTCGCTCTCTCTCTCCCCTTCCCAAGCTCTCTCTCTTTCCCTCCTCCCCAAGCTCGCTCTCTCTCTCCCCTCCCCAAGCTCTCGTTCTCTCTCCCCAAGCTCTCTCGCTCTCTCTCACCCCTCCCCAAGTTCTTGCTCTCTCTCTCTCCTCTCCCCAAGCTCTCTCTCTCTCTCCCCCCTCCCCAAGCTCTCGGTCTCTCTCTCTCTCTGTCCCCTCCCCAAGCTCTCTCTCTCTCCCCCTCCCCAAACTCTCTCTCTCTCTCCCCTCCCCAAGCTCTATCGCTCTTTCTCTACCCTCCACAAGCTCTCTCGCTTCCCTCCCCAAGCTCTCTCTCTCTCCCCCCTCCCCAAGCTTGCTCTCTCTCTCTCTCCCCTCCCCAAGCTCGCTCTCTCTCCTCCCCAAGCTATCTCCCTCTCTCGTTTCTCTCCCCCTCTCTCCCCTCCCCATGCTCTCCCTCTCTCTCCCCTCCCCAAGCTCTCCCTCTCTCTCCCCACAAGCTCTCCCCAACCAAGCTCTCTCTCTCTCGCGCCCCCCCCCCCCACCCGCGCCAGCTCTCTCTCTCTCCCCTCCCCAAACTCTTTCTCTCTCTCTCTCCTCTCCCCAAACCTGCTCTCTCTCTCTCTCTCTCACCTCCCCAAGCCTGGTCACTCTCTCGCTCCCCTCCCCAAGCTCTCTCTCTCCCCTCCCCAAGCTCTCTCTCTCCCCTCCCCAAGCTCTCTCTCTCCCCTCCCCAAGCTCTTTCTCTCTCTCTCCCCCCTCCCCAAGCTCTCGCGGTCTCTCTCTCCCCTCCCCAAGCTCTCTCGCTCTCTCTTTCCCCTCCCCAAGCTCTCTCGCTCTCTCTCTCCCCTACCCAAGCTCGCTCTCCCTCTCCCCTTCCCAAGCTCTCTCTCTTCCCTTCCCAAGCCTGTTCCCTCTCTCTCCAATCCCCAAGCTCTCTCTCGCTCCCCTCCCCAAGCTCTCTCTCTCCCCTCCCCAAGCTCTCTCACTCTCTCTCTCCCCTACCCAAGCTCTCGCTCTCTCTTTCCCCTCCCCAAGCTCTCGCTCTCTCTCTCCCTTCTCCCCAAGCTCTCGCTCTCTCTCTCTCCCTCCTCCCCAAGCTCTCTCTCTCTCCCCCCTCCCCAAGCTCTCTTTCTCTCTCCCCCCTCCCCAAGCTCTCTCTCTCTCTGTCCCCTCCCCAAGCTCTCTCACTCTCCCCCACCCCAAACTCTCTCTCCCCTCCCCAAGCTCTCTCTCTCTCCCCCGTCCCCAAGCTCTCTCTCCCCTCCCCAAGCTCGCTCTCTCTCCTCCCCAAGCTATCTCTCTCTCTCGCTTCTCTCCCCCTCTCTCCCCTCCCCATGCTCTCCCTCTCTCTCCCCTCCCCAAGCTCTCCCTCTCTCTCCCCACAAGCTCTCCCCACCCAAGCTCTCTCTCTCTCTCCCCCTCCCCAAGTTTTCTCTCTCCCCCACCCCAAACTCTCTATCCCCTCCCCAAGCTCTCTCTCTCTCTCCCCTCCCCAAGCTCCCCCGCTCTCTCTCCCCCCTCCCCAAGCTCGCTCTCTCTCTCCCCTTCCCAAGCTCACTCTCTTCCCTCCCCAAGCCTGTTCCCTCTCTTTCCAATCCCCAAGCTCTGTCTCGCTCCCCTCCCCAAGCTCTCTCTCTCCCCTCCCCAAGCTCTCTCGCTCTCTCTCTCCCCTACCCAAGCTCTCGCTCTCTCTCTCCCTTCTCCCCAAGCTCTCGCTCTCTCTCTCTCCCTCCTCCCCAAGCTCTCTCTTTCTCCCCCCTCCCCAAGCTCTCTTTCTCTCTCCCCCCTCCCCAAGCTCTCTCTCTCTCTGTCCCCTCCCCAAGCTCTCTCACTCTCCCCCAACCCAAACTCTCTCTCTCCTCCGCAAGCTCTCTCTCTCTCCCCCGTCCCCAAGCTCTCTCTCTCTCTCCCCTCCCCAAGCTCACTCTCTCTCCTCCCCAAGCTATCTCTCTCTCTCGCTTCTCTCCCCCTCTCTCCCCTCCCCATGCTCTCCCTCTCTCTCCCCTCCCCAAGCTCTCCCTCTCTCTCCCCACAAGCTCTCCCCACCCAAGCTCTCTCTCTCTCGCACCCCCCACCCGCGCCAGCAATCTCTCTCTCCCCTCCCCAAGCCTGCTCTCTCTCTCCCCTCCCCAAGCCTAGTCTCTCTCTCTCTCCCCTCCCCAAGCCTGGTCTCTCTCTCGCACAACTCCCCAAGCTCTCTCTCTATCCTCCCCAAGCTCTTTCTCTCTCTCTCTCTCTCTCTCCCCCTCCCCAAGATCTCTCTCTCCCCTCCCCAAGCTCTCTCTCTCCCCTCCCCAAGCTCTCTCTCTCTCCTCCCCAAGCTCTTTCTCTCTCTCTCTCTCTCCCCAAGCTCTCGTTCTCTCTCCCCAAGCTCTCTCGCTCTCTCTCTCCCCTCCCCAAGCTCTCTCGCTCTCTCTTTCCCCTCCCCAAGCTCTCTCGCTCTCTCTCTCCCCTACCCAAGCTCTCGCTCTCTCTCACCCCTCCCCAAGTTCTTGCTCTCTCTTTCCCCTCCCCAAGCTCTCGCCCTCTCTCTCCCTTCTCCCCAAGCTCTCGCTCTCTCTCTCTGTCCCCTCCCCAAGCTCTCTCACTCTCCCCCACCCCAAACTCTCTCTCCTCTCCCCAAGCTCTCTCTCTCTGTCCCCTCCCCAAGCTCTCTCACTCTCCCCCACCCCAAACTCTCTCTCCCCTCCCCAAGCTCTCTCTCTCTCTCCCCTCCCCATGCTCCCCCTCTCTCTCTCCGCACCCCAAGCTCGCTCTCTCCCACCTCCCCAAACTCTCTCTCCACTCCCCAAGCCTGTTCCCTTTCTCTCCCCTCCCCAAGCTCTCTCTCTCTCTCTCTCTCTCTTTCTCTCTCGCTCTGTCTCTGCCCTCCCCAAGCTCTTCCTCTCTCTCCCCTCCCCAAACTCTCTCTGCTCCCCGCAACCCTGCTCTCTCTGTCGCTCCCCTCCCCAAACTCTCTCTCCCCCCTCCCCAAGCTCTCTCGTTCTCTCTCTCCCCTCCCCAAGCTCTTTCTCTCTCTCCCTCCCCAAGCTCTCGCTCTCTCTCCCCCTCCCCAAGCTCTCTTTCTCTCTCTCCCCTACCCAAGCTCGCTCTCCCTCTCCCCTTCCCAAGCTCTCTCTCTTCCCTTCCCAAGCCTGTTCCCTCTCTCTCCAATCCCCAAGCTCTCTCTCGCTCCTCTCCCCAAGCTCTCTCTCTCCCCTCCCCAAGCTCTCTCACTCTCTCTCAACCCTACCCAAGCTCTCGCTCTCTCTTTCCCCTCCCCAAGCTCTCGCTCTCTCTCTCCCTTCTCCCCAAGCTCTCGCTCTCTCTCTCTCCCTCCTCCCCAAGCTCTCTCTCTCTCCTCCCTCCCCAAGCTCTCTTTCTCTCTCCCCCCTCCCCAAGCTCTCTCTCTCTCTGTCCCCTCCCCAAGCTCTCTCACTCTCCCCCACCCCAAACTCTCTCTCCCCTCCCCAAGCTCTCTCTCTCTCCCCCGTCCCCAAGCTCTCTCTCTCTCTCCCCTCCCCAAGCTCGCTCTCTCTCTCCCCTCCCCAAGCTCGCTCTCTCTCCTCCCCAAGCTATCTCTCTCTCTCGCTTCTCTCCCCCTCTCTCCCCTCCCCATGCTCTCCCTCTCTCTCCCCTCCCCAAGCTCTCCCTCTCTCTCCCCACAAGCTCTCCCCACCCAAGCTCTCTCTCTCTCTCTCCCCCTCCCCAAGTTTTCTCTCTCCCCCACCCCAAACTCTCTATCCCCTCCCCAAGCTCTCTCTCTCTCTCCCCTCCCCAAGCTCCCCCGCTCTCTCTCCCCCCTCCCCAAGCTCGCTCTCTCTCTCCCCTTCCCAAGCTCACTCTCTTCCCTCCCCAAGCCTGTTCCCTCTCTTTCCAATCCCCAAGCTCTGTCTCGCTCCCCTCCCCAAGCTCTCTCTCTCCCCTCCCCAAGCTCTCTCGCTCTCTCTCTCCCCTACCCAAGCTCTCGCTCTCTCTCTCCCTTCTCCCCAAGCTCTCGCTCTCTCTCTCTCCCTCCTCCCCAAGCTCTCTCTCTCTCCCCCCTCCCCAAGCTCTCTTTCTCTCTCCCCCCTCCCCAAGCTCTCTCTCTCTCTGTCCCCTCCCCAAGCTCTCTCACTCTCCCCCAACCCAAACTCTCTCTCCCCTCCCCAAGCTCTCTCTCTCTCCCCCGTCCCCAAGCTCTCTCTCTCGCTCCCCTCCCCAAGCTCGCTCTCTCTCCTCCCCAAGCTATCTCTCTCTCTCGCTTCTCTCCCCCTCTCTCCCCTCCCCATGCTCTCTCTCTCTCTCCCCTCCCCAAGCTCTCCCTCTCTCTCCCCACAAGCTCTCCCCACCCAAGCTCTCTCTCTCTCGCACCCCCCACCGCGCCAGCAATCTCTCTCTCCCCTCCCCAAGCCTGCTCTCTCTCTCCCCTCCCCAAGCCTAGTCTCTCTCTCTCTCCCCTCCCCAAGCCTGGTCTCTCTATCGCACAACTCCCCAAGCTCTCTCTCTATCCTCCCCAAGCTCTTTCTCTCTCTCTCTCTCTCTCTCCCCCTCCCCAAGCTCTCTCTCTCCCCTCCCCAAGCTCTCTCTCTCTCCTCCCCAAGCTCTTTCTCTCTCTCTCTCTCTCTCTCTCCCCAAGCTCTCGTTCTCTCTCCCCAAGCTCTCTCGCTCTCTCTCTCCCCTCCCCAAGCTCTCTCGCTCTCTCTTTCCCCTCCCCAAGCTCTCTCGCTCTCTCTCTCCCCTACCCAAGCTCTCGCTCTCTCTCACCCCTCCCCAAGTTCTTGCTCTCTCTTTCCCCTCCCCAAGCTCTCGCCCTCTCTCTCCCTTCTCCCCAAGCTCTCGCTCTCTCTCTCTGTCCCCTCCCCAAGCACTCTCACTCTCCCCCACCCCAAACTCTCTCTCCTCTCCCCAAGCTCTCTCTCTCTCCCCTCCCCAAGCTCTCTCTCTCTCTCCCCTCCCCATGCTCCCCCTTTCTCTCTCCGCTCCCCAAGCTCGCTCTCTCCCACCTCCCCAAACTCTCTCTCCACTCCCCAAGCCTGTTCCCTTTCTCTCCCCTCCCCAAGCTCTCTCTCTCTCTCTCTCTCTCTCTCTTTCTCTCTCGCTCTGTCTCTGCCCTCCCCAAGCTCTTCCTCTCTCTCCCCTCCCCAAACTCTCTCTGCTCCCCGCAACCCTGCTCTCTCTGTCGCTCCCCTCCCCAAACTCTCTCTCCCCCCTCCCCAAGCTCTCTCGTTCTCTCTCTCCCCTCCCCAAGCTCTTTCTCTCTCTCCCTCCCCAAGCTCTCGCTCTCTCTCCCCCTCCCCAAGCTCTCTTTCTCTCTCTCCCCTACCCAAGCTCGCTCTCCCTCTCCCCTTCCCAAGCTCTCTCTCTTCCCTTCCCAAGCCTGTTCCATCTCTCTCCAATCCCCAAGCTCTCTCTCGCTCCTCTCCCCAAGCTCTCTCTCTCCCCTCCCCAAGCTCTCTCACTCTCTCTCAACCCTACCCAAGCTCTCGCTCTCTCTTTCCCCTCCCCAAGCTCTCGCCCTCTCTCTCCCTTCTCCCCAAGCTCTCGCTCTCTCTCTCTCCCTCCTCCCCAAGCTCTCTCTCTCTCCCCCCTCCCCAAGCTCTCTTTCTCTCTCCCCCCTCCCCAAGCTCTCTCTCTCTCTGTCGCCTCCCCAAGCTCTCTCACTCTCCCCCACCCCAAACTCTCTCTCCCCTCCCCAAGCTCTCTCTCTCTCCCCCGTCCCCAAGCTCTCTCTCTCTCTCCCCTCCCCAAGCTCGCTCTCTCTCTCCCCTCCCCAAGCTCGCTCTCTCTCCTCCCCAAGCTATCTCTCTCTCTCGCTTCTCTCCCCTCTCTCCCCTCCCCATGCTCTCCCTCTCTCTCCCCTCCCCAAGCTCTCCCTCTCTCTCCCCACAAGCTCTCCCCACCCAAGCTCTCTCTCTCTCTCTCCCCCTCCCCAAGTTTTCTCTCTCCCCCACCCCAAACTCTCTATCCCCTCCCCAAGCTCTCTCTCTCTCTCCCCTCCCCAAGCTCCCCCGCTCTCTCTCCCCCTCCCCAAGCTCGGTCTCTCTCTCCCCTTCCCAAGCTCACACTCTTCCCTCCCCAAGCCTGTTCCCTCTCTTTCCAATCCCCAAGCTCTGTCTCGCTCCCCTCCCCAAGCTCTCTCTCTCCCCTCCCCAAGCTCTCTCGCTCTCTCTCTCCCCTACCCAAGCTCTCGCTCTCTCTCTCCCTTCTCCCCAAGCTCTCGCTCTCTCTCTCTCCCTCCTCCCCAAGCTCTCTCTCTCTCCCCCCTCCCCAAGCTCTCTTTCTCTCTCCCCCTCCCCAAGCTCTCTCTCTCTCTGTCCCCTCCCCAAGCTCTCTCACTCTCCCCCAACCCAAACTCTCTCTCCCCTCCCCAAGTTCTCTCTCACTCCCCCGTCCCCAAGCTCTCTCTCTCTCTCCCCTCCCCAAGCTCGCTCTCTCTCTCCTCCCCAAGCTATGTCTCTCTCTCGCTTCTCTCCCCCTCTCTCCCCTCCCCATGCTCTCCCTCTCTCTCCCCTCCCCAAGCTCTCCCTCTCTCTCCCCACAAGCTCTCCCCACCCAAGCTCTCTCTCTCTCGCACCCCCCACCCGCGCCAGCAATCTCTCTCTCCCCTCCCCAAGCCTGCTCTCTCTCTCCCCTCCCCAAGCCTAGTCTCTCTCTCTCTCCCCTCCCCAAGCCTGGTCTCTCTCTCGCACAACTCCCCAAGCTCTCTCTCTATCCTCCCCAAGCTCTTTCTCTCTCTCTCTCTCTCTCTCCCCCTCCCCAAGCTCTCTCTCTCCCCTCCCCAAGCTCTCTCTCTCCCCTCCCTAAGCTCTCTCTCTCTCCTCCCCAAGCTCTTTCTCTCTCTCTCTCTCTCCCCAAGCTCTCGTTCTCTCTCCCCAAGCTCTCTCGCTCTCTCTCTCCCCTCCCCAAGCTCTCTCGCTCTCTCTTTCCCCTCCCCAAGCTCTCTCGCTCTCTCTCTCCCCTACCCAAGCTCTCGCTCTCTCTCACCCCTCCCCAAGTTCTTGCTCTCTCTTTCCCCTCCCCAAGCTCTCGCCCTCTCTCTCCCTTCTCCCCAAGCTCTCGCTCTCTCTCTCTGTCCCCTCCCCAAGCTCTCACACTCTCCCCCACCCCAAACTCTCTCTCCTCTCCCCAAGCTCTCTCTCTCTGTCCCCTCCCCAAGCTCTCTCACTCTCCCCCACCCCAAACTCTCTCTCCCCTCCCCAAGCTCTCTCTCTCTCTCCCCTCCCCATGCTCCCCCTCTCTCTCTCCGCTCCCCAAGCTCGCTCTCTCCCGCCTCCGCAAACTCTCTCTCCACTCCCCAAGCCTGTTCCCTTTCTCTCCCCTCCCCAAGCTCTCTCTCTCTCTCTCTCTCTCTCTCTTTCTCTCTCGCTCTGTCTCTGCCCTCCCCAAGCTCTTCCTCTCTCTCCCCTCCCCAAACTCTCTCTGCTCCCCGCAACCCTGCTCTCTCTGTCGCTCCCCTCCCCAAACTCTCTCTCTCCCCTCCCCAAGCTCTCTCGTTCTCTCTCTCCCCTCCCCAAGCACTCTTGCTCTCTCTCCCCTCCCCAAGCTCTCGTTCTCTCTCTCCCCTCCCCAAGCTCTCTCTCTCTCTCCCCCTCCCCAAGCTCTCTCGCACTCTCTCTACCCTCCACAAGCTCACTCTCTCCCCTCCCCAAGCTCACTCTCTCCCCTCCCCAAGCTCACTCTCTCCCCTCCCCAAGCTCTTTCTCTCTCTCTCTCACCCCCCCTCCCCAAGCTCACGTTCTCTCTCCCCAAGCTCTCTCGCTCTCTCTCTCCCCTCCCCAAGCTCTCTCGCTCCCTCTTCCCCTCCCCAAGCTCTCTCGCTCTCTCTCTCCCCTAGCCAAGCTCTCGCTCTCTCTCACCCCTCCCCAAGTTCTTGCACTCTCTTTCCCATCCCCAAGCTCTCGCTCTCTCTCTCCCCTCCCCAAGCTCTCGCTCTCTCTCACCCCTCCCCAAGTTCTTGCTCTCTCTTTCCCCTCCCCAAGCTCTCGCTTTCTCTCTCCCTCCTCCCCAAGCTCTCGCTCTCTCTCCCCCCTCCCCAAGCTCTCTCTCTCTCTCTCTCTCTCTCTCTGTCCCTTCCCCAAGCTCTCTCTCTCTCTGTCCCCTCCCCAAGCTCTCTCACTCTCCCCCACCCCAAACTCTCTCTCCCCTCCCCAAGGTCTCTCTCTCTCCCCGTCCCCAAGCGCTCTCTCTCTCTCCCCTCCCCAAGCTCGCTCTCTCTCTCCCCTCCCCAAGCTCGCTCTCTCTCCTCCCCAAGCTATCTTTCTCTCTCGCTTCTCTCCCACTCTCTCCCCTCCCCATGCTCTCCCTCTCTCTCCCCTCCCCAAACTCTCCCTCTCTCTCCCCACAAGCTCTCCCCACCCAAGCTCTCTCTCTCTCGCCCCCCCCACCCGCGCCAGCTCTCTCTCTCTCTCCTCCCCAAGCTCTCTCTCTCTCTCCCCCTCCCCAAGCTCTCTCGCACTCTCTCTACCCTCGCCAAGCTCACTCTCTCCCCTCCCCAAGCTCTCGCTCTCTCTCACCGCTCCCCAAGTTCTTGCTCTCTCTTTCCCCTCCCCAAGCTCTCGCCCTCTCTCTCCCTTCTCCCCAAGCTCTCGCTCTCTCTCTCTGTCCCCTCCCCAAGCTCTCTCACTCTCCCCCATCCCAAACTCTCTCTCCCCTCCCCAAGCTCTCTCTCTCTGTCCCCTCCCCAAGCTCTCTCACTCTCCCCCACCCCAAACTCTCTCTCCCCTCCCCAAGATCTCTCTCTCTCTCCCCTCCCCATGCTCCCCCTCTCTCTTTCCGCTCCCCAAGCTCGCTCTCTCCCGCCTCCCCAAACTCTCTCTCCACTCCCCAAGCCTGTTCCCTTTCTCTCCCCTCCCCAAGCTCTCTCTCTCCCCCCTCCCCAAGCTTTCTCTCACTCTCTCTCTCTTTCTCTCTCGCTCTGTCTCTGCCCTCCCCAAGCTCTTCCTCTCTCTCCCCTCCCCAAACTCTCTCTGCTCCCCGCAACCCTGCTCTCTCTGTCGCTCCCCTCCCCAAACTCTCTCTCTCCCCTCCCCAAGCTCTCTCGTTCTCTCTCTCCCCTCCCCAAGCTCTTTCTCTCTCTCCCTCGCCAAGCTCTCGCTCTCTCTCCCCCTCCCCAAGCTCTCTTGCTCTCTCTCCCCTCCCCAAGCTCTCGTTCTCTCTCTCCCCTCCCCAAGCTCTCTCTCTCTCTCCCCCTCCCCAAGCTCTTTCGCACTCTCTCTACCCTCCACAAGCTCACTCTCTCCCCTCCCCAAGCTCACTCTCTCCCCTCCCCAAGCTCACTCTCTCCCCTCCCCAAGCTCTTTCTCTCTCTCTCTCTCCCCCACTCCCCAAGCTCACGTTCTCTCTCCCCAAGCTCTCTCGCTCTCTCTTTCCCCTCCCCAAGCTCTCTCGCTCCCTCTTTCCCCTCCCCAAGCTCTCTCGCTCTCTCTCTCCCC